>NC_086194.1:87031769-88281769 GCF_035770615.1 Melospiza melodia melodia
AGTGAAGACTAGGTCTACAGGTAGTTTATGCCTGCATGCATCAGTCTTTTGAGGTCTGTGTCCTCCAGAACCCAAGGGATCAGCTCTTCAAACCTGCCTTCCTTTGATCCAAGCTCATAGATGCTTTACATAGCTGGTGCTATTTCAGCTCATAGCAAAACAAGACATGGTGCTGAGCATTATTGCCATCTTCTACCACAGGGGAAACATTTCCACAGCATTCTCTCCTGCCCCTCTGCTCTCAGGAACCACTATGCAGTTCACAAGACATAGCACAGAATTCTCCTTTTTTTTTCCACCTGGGATGCAGGACTTGTACTCCATGCTGGAGGCTATTTCTCTAGGAGGATGTGCCCACACAACGAACATGACAGAACAGCCCATGTAAAAAAAAAAAAATAAATGTTTAGGCTCTGTACTGCCCCCTTTCCCTTTTCTCCTCTTCTTCCCCAGATGCCAATAAAATACTCTCCTTTTTTTGGAGTTACTTCCCTTCACAGCTGTTGGCTGCTCTTCCAGCTCTCAGCCCCCAGGCTTAAGTTCAGTGGCTTACTCAATAGGGAATGGCATTTGTCAATTCTAATGCTTGCTGTTAAACTGTGCAACTTAAAACCAGTTATAACCTTGAGCAAAATTATTTAATCGCAGGATTTAGCAGATTACAGGTTGAGAACACTATATAAACATCAGGCTGGGTTTTCAGGCTAAGCAGTTGGAGGCAGGGCAGAGAGATGGCATTGCCTTTCTATTATCTTTCCACCTATCACCCATGTTGTTAATGGCAGCAATTAATAGCCACAGGGGTTGCTATCATTTCCTCCACCTGGCAACAGAGTCACAGGCTGTTCCTCTGTCAGCAATTGCCAGAGGGAAGTGTTCTCTCAAAAAACCTCCACCTACTTTGAGATGTCTTCTTGCACACCTCCATACTACATATATTGGGAAGCAGTGTGAGTAGTCAGCTGCATGTTCAAGACAGCCTTAAAAACTGTTCCTGGAATTTGGCTATTTGTCTGCACGGGGCCTCCTCTACAGAACACCCCTTAACTGGAGATGAAATAGCAAGTGGAAAGGCCCAAGTCATTGTAAATTTTCTGCACCTGCCCCCAAAGGACCTAATTCACATATATGTTTGTGCTTTTTCAATTTTTTTTCTCCCATAATAGAATATGTTCTAGAAATAAGAGTTTGCGAACTCATTCTTGTTTGCAAGAAGTTTATTAAAATTTTTGGTATTTTTGTTTAGAGAGTTTTTCACTTTTTGATTTATGTTGGTGGGGGCCATTCTTGTGACTCAAAGTGTGAGGCTCCTGCATCCTTTGTTTGTTAGGAAACCGGGGCAGAGCATGAGACTTCTCTGTTGTCACCATCAACAGAGAAGGCCTTTGACAGAAATAAAAGCTCTGATCCTTAGTCCATTCCTCTTTTCATTAGCCTATTCCACATATTTCACTGTTCTATTCTCTGTGATGGAAAAAATTCCAGATTTTATCATCATTGGTAGCCTGTTGTTCGGGACTAGGCCACTGAGTAACTCTTTGCTCTTCATCATCAGTAAAGCCCTGGTACTGTTGTTAAATGTTGTAATGACCCAGGGGAACTGCCTGACTATTTACTCAGATTAATCTCCTGATTTTTCAGCCAACTAATTGGTTTCTATCCTATTTTCTCTTCTGGATTCTATCCTGACTTTTTGCTGATTGCTGCCATCACCTTCATTTCTTTCACATATTGCTTGTGAAATTAAGTTCATCTAGCAGCAGCCTTGAAGTTGCCAAACTGCATTTTTTTTTTTAATTTCTGAAACCACTCAGTTTCCTCGTGGCTAAATCCAACCAACCCTTCTGCCTTTCTCCCCCTCATCAAACATTGAATTGCAGAGATTTTCATGATGGCCATTCCAATGGAAGGTCTAATAGATAATTTTCCCTGGGAAAAACATTATGGATTGCATCACCCAAATCTTCAAGAACCTGTGTCCACCACTTTCCTCAGTTGTCAGACACTTGATCTCAAGGTGAGCCAAAATCAGTTTTTCTCTTTTCTCCAGGGGGGTTTAGACACAAAGTACTTTGTAGAGTGTCCTAAAGTTCAGGCTGGTAAAGTCTCTGCCCAGTAAAGAGCTTCCAGCAAACTGTCATGACAGGAACACCAAACTTCCAGGAACTATTCTATCTTTGTCTGACAGCAGAAGAAACGGGCAATTTCTCAACTTCAAATGGATGATGTATGTTACAAGCAATCCCTGAACACAGGACTACTGTACTTAGCATTTTATTGTAGATCTGTAAAGCAGATGTTATTGTATTTTAGCATTCAGTACATTTTTTTCCTCAGCTGCTGTTATCAGAAAAAGTCCAAATGCCTTATACCAGTTTGTGCTTTTTAGTGTTCATCGCAGTGATACAAAGGTTTGGTCTAGCTTGTGCTGAGAAGAGCCCTGTGGGATGGCACTGCTCACATTGCCACAAGATAGGTAAAATTTCCAGCCCAGCCATACCGAGAGAATTTATGTCAGATCAAATTAGAATGTGATCTTTCTGTGGTGTCAACTGCACATGCAAGCTGCAGAATCCAGGAACGAGGCTTTTTGGGCATATTCCCACTGCATGGCCTGCCTTGTGGCTGGTGGCTGTATAAGCACCTTTGGACACTGTGATATTCTGTGGCTTTTGCAAGGAAAATAAAGGAAATGCTAATGGTCTTCTCCTGTATGCTGTGCACTTGTAAACGGTTTGAGGCAGTCGGACCCTAAATATTGATGATTCAGGTTAAAATTGTCTCCAGATGACAAGAAGTATTAATTTTTTCCCTATTATCCCCAATACACACATTTTTTTTCAAAACTAGATTATCTCCTAAAATAAAGAAGCTCTAATTAATTCTACCATTTTATCTGCAACAGGCACTGTTAACATCTCATATCATGCTCCAATAAATTTGCCCACAGAGATTAACAACATCTGAGGGGGGAAAGAAAGGGAAAGAAAAAATGGAGGGAAAGAAAGCCTTTTCAGCTGAGGACCAGGAACTATTCTTCTAATTAGCCCAGGTACAGAATGGCTTTAGCATGGCTATACTGCTTCTGGGAACAAATTAGTGTCTGCATGGATCTCTGCTGCATCACCTCCAAGCTGCAGAGCTAGGCTGGGCGTACCTAACACAGTGCTGCACATGTCCTACAGGGAAAATCCCACTGTAAGGTAGAGCATCCTTGCTCCTTATCAAAAGCTAAAGTAGGGACAAGCCTTTGCTAAGGAACAGTTGCTGACAAAAGTTGTTCAAATGTGTCAGGACAATATAAGGCCCTTCTTGCTCAAGAATGTAACCAGGCAAGACATTGATATAGGAATACACAGACAAAAAAGCTTTGTGAAAGAGCTATGTCGGATATTAGATTGCTAAAAGTATCAACAGCTGCACTGAGTTCAGTCTGTTTATAGAAAGCTAGAGGCTGACACTTTTTGAACAGGGTCTAATTTTATTCTAAAGAAGTAGGAGGACGAGACATTGGAGAGACAGCAAACACAGGTGAAAAAATAGGCATCTGCTGTAAATTTATGTTTGTGCTGCATGTGAAGGAAATGGGAGCTTGCAACACTGCTGATTTGTGTTGGACAAATTGATTTGCATAAAGGATGGGACCAGAAATATGAATCAAAACCGTACATTTTTTTTTCCTTAAACAATGGCAAAGTTTATATCTAATAATTCAAGTTCTATGTATGTGGTTCCATGCTTTCTGATTCCAACAGGGACTTTGAAATGAAAATGCCAAACTTGGTATGCAGGGCATGATGGATCACCATGTATGCATAGGAATAAAAGGTTGTCATTGGAAGTAATTTTGCGTTGAATTACACAATGTGTAATCCAATTGAAATCAGCAGAACAGCACAAGGTGTAATGTAGTGTGCAAAACGTGATCCATTGCATGCAATTTTAACAGGGATACCGCAGCACTCATCTAAGTAATGTGCTAAAATTGAATTTGTGAAAGGTAGGGGAGAAGACTTGTGAAGAATGGATGCCTTTTATAATTGGGAAAATACTTTTTCAGAATGTGATGGAATATATATTTTTAAAGCTAATTTATTACACTTGGAAATTTTTTGCTTTGTAATGGTGCTGTCAGATCCTCAAAATTTGGCAAGCTACCCCACTGGTATAGAACGGGACCAGCCAAGCCTGCCAGCCTGGGAGAACTTAGTATCCATTTTCCCCATTAACGTGAGTCACATTATCTAATACTGTTCCTAAAAGAATTCCATCATCATCATCATCAGTAAATCTTTTTCTCATGCCCTCGACCAACAGCATTCCGCAGGAAAAGTAGCAGGTCTCACACTGGCATCGCTTGGCCCAGTGCCCTCTGTTGCCTGCAGGAAAATAAAAAAGGGGAAAAGAACTAATTTCCATGCTGTATCTTTGTTTAAACAGCAGAGAAGATAGTAAGTCTTGCAGGACTGGAGCTGGGGGTAAAAAATCGTGGGTGCCATGACTATGATGTGGTGCTTTTCAGGGGTCAGGGCAGGTGCAGCACCGTCTGCACTGCTCAGCCTCAGGAACTGCCCCTTTGCCAGTGTCCCATCAAAGCTGACAACTGAGTTTATTCAAGGCTTGGAATATGAACATTTAGACACAGTTATCTGATTTCCTCATTACCTATGGTGTCTGCGGAGGATAAGGAGAATGACACGCAATACCTTTAATATTTTTTTTAAATTGGGAAGTTACCTGGTGTTAGTAGTGTTTAATGAGCTGTGTCTTCAAGAGAAAATCTAATGTCCAGTCACTGGTGAAATGCTCTTCAGTATGAAGGTGCCATTAACATGCAATTTTTTATTGAGTACTATTAATGATAATTAGAAATTCTATGTAAAAATCCCTACTAGTCTTCCATATATTTGATACTCTGGAATAAAATTGCACCCTCAGGAATCTTATTTTAGATCTCCATAAAAAATATTTATTTATACATATAATATAGAAAATAATGTTAGATATGTATATCTCAAATGGACATGAACGAGGTAAATGTGACCAATATCCTGAGTCAGCAATAATAATTAAGAGCGCAAACTAAAAGTATAGCTTCTGATTAATGTTAATTCTTTTTTTCTCCTTAAAAAAATGAGAATGGCAAGTAAACACTGCTTTATGGAATGCATATTAATTCACTATGTTCTGCAAGACTGTAGTTTTATTCTTAGCATCTTCATAACATTTCGATATGAGTAATTCTAGCAACACAAAATTTTGGAGTAAAATCTTAGATTTTTTTTCTTGTGAAAGTTTCATATTTTCCTACATTATTTTCCATTTTTAAGTCACTGCTGATATGAAGTAAGAACTTATAAATTCACTGGAAACTGATTCAATTTTTCACTGTGCAGGAACTCCTACTATTTTTACAGTTTTCATTGACGATTTTTCTTTGGTTCTGCATTCTGTGAGATTCTTTTTAAGGCTTCTTTCTCCTCTCTTATTCTTTAATCCTTTTGAATGGTTTTTTTTTAGAGTTCTTTATAGATTTTTTCAAAGTACAAAGTAAAATAAAAGGCTCAAATAAGCAACTCATAGATATCAAACTTTATCAAGGTAGGTACTGAATCATGAAAACAAGTGGGTGGGACTGTTAGCCACATGACTTGGAGGAAGGGTAAGTGAAGTTGCTGGAAATGCTGGAAGTGGGACCCTTTTCCTTCCTTCTAATCCCAAATCCCAAGTCTTGATTCTTCCTGGCCAAGCTGAGGAGGTCACTTCTTTTTTGAGGACATTCAAGTCTAACCCTGGGACACAGCTTTGGCTATCATAAAGAAGTGGGAAAATACATCATCACAGAGCCTTCAGTCTGGGCCGCCCAAAGGGCCTTGTCTGCTAAGTAAAATGAAGATTGTCCCCAGGGAAATAAATCCAGTTCTGTTGAATGGAGAATGTGTGTATTTGCTCTGCTGTTCCCTAATAGGAATTGCAGTTGAAATCAGTGCTTTAAGCCAGCTGTGGGAAAGGAGGATTACTCTTTTCCATTCCCAGCTGCACCACTATGTTTCAAAAGCACTTTGGGTCAAAATGCTGTCTCAGGCTGGAATTTCATCTTTCCACAATGCCTCTGTCTTATTCTATCTGATGCAAAAGGCTTCTAGGAGTTGCCTTAGTAATGCCCAGTAATGTTCTCCCTAGTCATTGATAGACACTTGTTGACCACGCTGCTGTCGGAAAAGGGACTTGTCACGGCAAGTTTGTGCAGACCATACTGTCTGCATACTGTCTTCTAAAGAAAGATGGCTCATGCCAATTTTTTTTCTTTTATCTTGAAAATCAAGCTTCATTCTTGTTTATTTCAAGCTTTTAGTAGTCAGTCATCTGGCTATTGATATTTCCCTAATTTTTACTTTAATTGGGAGGCACTTAACGAATCCAACAGAGTTTTGTCTATTCTTTCATTAAATTAAAAACCTAGATCAGTAATACAACATAAATGGAATAATGGCCTGTTATCCAAATTCCGTGCTATACCTTTTATGTGTAATTGATACGGACTACCTGATCTCTCTGTGGAGCAGAGGACAACATAGAAATTCAGCTTAGTCATGCCTTTCCTGTGTGGTATTCTCAGGACATAGATGGCATAATTGACTACAGACATCTTAGTTTAACAGCCATCTTTCAAGTTTCATCCAGTCCTAGTAATTCGTGTACAGTCCCATGGGCTGTATCCAAGGATTATGCTAATTTTATTAGCAACTCCTCTTGCTTTAATTAAACTGTATAAATTCCCATCTGGTCACTGTTGTGCCAACACCCTTCTTTCCTTTTTTATTTTAATGTATAGATAATTTGTGGGTTTGCATTTCAATTCTGATTTCCTGAATTATCCATTGTGTTTTCCACATGAAATAACACAAATTTGAGGGTGAACTGGACTTCAAATTGAGCTAATGGGTTTGAGGGAATCTCTGGATCAAAGCAAAGACCCAAGTTTCTAAAGTTGGCCAGGTCTTTTTGGGATCAGGTTGTCAAAGTATATTGCCCTGTTGAAAGCACCAACCTATATGGTGCTGTTCAAAAAACGTACAAGCAAGCTCTGTATTAACATTTACTGTGTTTATACCACAAAGCAGAGCAATGTGAATTCCTCAGTGGACTGTTAATTTACATGTTATACACTTTCAAATATTTCCAAAAGCAAATGTGAAATGATTAGTAATCTGTTCGCATGCTCACAAAATGTTATTAGCAAAATGCCTTGGGCAGTGTGTTATGTTGACTAAAATTGATAATTTTGTATTTTAAAACTAAAGCAACTCCCACTGCCCCTGAATAATTTTAGGGCCTGCCCAGAGCCCAGATCTTCTGGTCACACCACTTCTCAAGGTGTGTGTTGAGGTGAGGGGGTAAAAAACCCAAGAAACCCACAAACAACAACATCCCCATCCAGAGCAGTGACCTAAGGTTTGATTGATTCAGCTCTTCTGAAAGCCTCAATTAAAGTTTTCTGTGGAGTCCTGCATTTTAGAATGCCTTGTTATCTGTAAAATCACTGTGAGGAGGTGATTCTGTTGTTTACCACTTGTTCTGCTTATGTAAGTTTTAAAGTGTGTATGTTGCTCTGAAGAAATCAAGCCTGGTGGTTCTTTTTCCTTCTGCATAACTGTCTGTCACCAGCTGTGTGTGGTTCTGACAGAGCCAAAGCCCTGCACAAAATATGTCATACTCCTCGAAATGTTGAGGTTGTTATTTTTTTTGAGGAGGACCAGAGAGCAAGCTATTTAATGGTATTTGTTAATGCATCTCTCTTTTTTTTTTGAATAATGGCTTCCATGCCTTGCAGATGCAAATGTGACATGACACTTCCTTCTAAATACCAATTATTCTGTCCAGAAGAGTTGCCCAAAAGTCTACTCCTCAAAGTTTCACAGCAGACTCACATGGGATAATAAAATTCCATAAAGGCTGTTGTGATAGTCAGATTGTGCAAAAAGCCTGTGCCATAGCCGAGTATTGTTTGCATGGGTGCAAAACATGTTCCAGCAATTTACATTTACAGCTATGAAGTAATTGAATAAAGAAATGCATCATCATTTTCTTTTTTAGCACATAGGTGAATTATTTTACCAACTTGGGAAGGGGGGTTCATATAACATCATAGTGCTTTGTGCTAGAGAAAAACAATTACAGTGAATAAGGTAGAATGGCTCTGTTATTGCAGTACATAAGACTTTGATTACATACTGCCAAGATTCATACCAGCCTAGTAGTTGTTGACAGATAAAGTAACAAAAATGAAACTCATTTATTTTTTCTTTATTGAGACCTCAAGGTAAAGCAAATTTTCAGTTCTTGTACTTACTACATTGAAGGAACAGAGACTGACAGTCAAAATGTGCCAGTCCAGAAATATAAATTAAACCTAGTTTCATATCAAAGTTTCATTTAGTCTCTGAAAAGGAGCTGCTTCTTGGATTATTTTTGATCCTAAAACAAATACACTGTAGACAACCATAGTGTATCTTGGATGAATTAACCCCCTCATGCATTTAGCTTTTATGTATTTTCCAGGATATGCATCCATGTCTATTCAAGCAATTAAAACATTTGTTATGGACTTAATTATTTTACTTCTTTTCCCCCTGTTTAATAACAATTTACAGTGTTTGTAAACCCAGTGAACATGTGGATGTTTTTAACAGAGTGTAGCATTTTCGCTGAAGAAAATACATATTTTTAAGAAAAATTTTCTTCCTTCCCTGCTTGTGTAAGGAAAATTCTTCTGGCTTTTACCATCGGTTCTTCCAGGCAGCTAGATGCTGTATTATTTTATGATAATTCTAACAAATTATTTTTTAGTAAATTTGTTTATTTTCTGAAGAACAGATAAAAGTAGCTGTTAAAATAGCCAAGTACTAAAATGAGTCGGTTTATCTCATCAAAATCTTGGATTAGTTACCTAGTCCAACTGAACATAATTGCTGTTCAGATTAATGAGGCAGTGTCCTGGTATCTCCTCCGTAATTAAACACTTCTCTGGTTCAATACAGTATTAAAGATGCACCAGACGTTGAAACCTCAGTGGTGAAATTTAAAACTGTTGAAATTGGAGAGGTCAGCTGTGAAATACAAATTCCTTTGCAGCATGGAAAATTCACTCGTACGGTGTGTTTCAAGAATAATTTGACTTATATTGGGGATGCTGTATTTGTAGAAATATTTCTTATCTTTCTGCCATCTAAATGTGAGAATTATTTTTCATTAGTTCTTGAGAAAAAGTAACATAAAGTGCACTTGTTTCCGCGATTACCTTCTCTGACCTTTCACAAGATGATTGCAGTACCAGTAGGCTTAGAGGACTTGTTACAAAAATTAAGCTTGTAAAGTAGCAAAAAATGCCCCTTTGCTTGCTGGTGTCGATTTCAAAATTAACATTTTAGTTCATGTGCTTCTAATAATCGCTGACCCTTACTTCATGGGCTTTCCACAGGAAATGAATACAGCAGAAATTACTTTGACCCATTGATGGGTGAGGAAATAAACCCAAGGCAGTGTGGGATGGAGGTCAGTGAGGAAGGTGAGGCAGAATTAAGTATGTAATTTTGGTGTCAGAATATTCTTTTCCATTCATGAAAATGAGGTGTCAGAGATCACATATGCAGTTCTATTTAAATATTGAGGTTTACAATTTAAATTCTAAGCCTTAACTGCTCTGAACACGATAGCCTGAGTACACAGACTTTGATCAAGGACAGTGAGTCAACGGGCAGGTAAAAATGAGCCTGTTCTGGATTCACTCTGCTACTGTAACAAAATGAAGCATGCTCCGTGAGCGTTTTCTACACCATGTTCTTTTTAATAATGAAGTTAGTCCAGAACTGAGCGCTAAACTCTAGCTTTTTCACAATCCTGCTCCCAAAGTCCTCCTCGGACAGCAATTTTATTACAGAGTTGAATGTGTGTTTGCTTAACAGAAGGAAACCCCAGAGTTGGTAAAAGTGCACGAGGAGGCTTTTTTTGGTTTTCTTTTTTGCCAGTTTAGGCGAGATATTTAGCTTTGCTCTTTGCGGGCGATAGCAACCGGTGGGAGGGTGTGGCTGCGCAGAGCTGGAAGAGCAGAAGTTATGCATAGGTATGAGAGAGATTAACCAGGAGGTATTGTCTAGCAGAGGAAATTCTCCTCTGCTGTCACGGCTTTTTAGATAAAAAGGGTGGGAACGGGCCTGCCTGAATTTGCATGGACTTAAGTAAGAGCATCATCGTGGTAATGAAGTGCTTAGCTATGCGCTGAGTGCTTTGGCCCGGCTCCTGTTGCTAAGCACTAACAAGCCGAAAGCACGAAAGAGCCAGCTCTCCTGTGTTACCTTGCTAGCCCTTGGCTTCTCTAGAGCCTGTGCTTATTTCTACTGCAGAGACTCTCGAGGTGCACAGCTGTAGTCAGATCTAACAAAAAATTATCTGTTGTGTCTCAAAGTTGTTCACTTCTGAAAGTCATGAGAAACTCTGAGCACACATGGAGGTTTTAAACTTTTGAGGCAAAAACTTGCGTGATTGAAAAAAGCAGGCTCTGTTGCATATAACTGACTTGAATTTCTGTGTTCTGGTGAAAAAAAAATCAAGGTTGATCAAGGTTGAGTTATATCTAATCCAAATTATTTCCTCATTCATTGTGTAGGATAGCAGTGTAATATCTTGGAAGTCAACTTCTGGCTCAGAGTTTTTAAAGGAAAGACTTTTTTCCTGTTGGTCCTGCCTTAGTTCATCTTATGAAAAGGCTTTATGAGTCATGATCTGCTTCATAACCAGAGAATGAAAAGCAGATTAGATTTATGTATCTGTGCATGTATGCCTGAAATCATGTACGGACAGAGCGGTGACATAAGGGATATACGGAAATGCAGTTCTCGTTGGGAGGAAATGTTCTCTAGACTGTGTTGAGGAGGCTGAGTGATAATCTTAGTCATGAATGCTGATTTTGTATTGTGTGGTGGGGATTTATTTATTTTAGAATTTGGAACAGGCTCTTAGTCCATAGACTTCCAGGGTTTGGAGTGGAGAGACAGTTTTAGTCAATATCATGCTAAGCCTGAAGTCCATGTGTGAAGAGCTGTTTTTTGGTGGCCCTCCTTTGTCTGCCTGGCAAAAATTTTGCTCAAATGTTGGGATAACTCTTGCTTATTAAAAGTCAAATAGCAATAATGCCAGCCTCAGGTTGGCTGTGTGGACCTCTGTAGAGCAGTTATAATGCTATATTTACCAATACCTCTGCCAAGAGCAAAACATTTACCTTGCAGATATTGAAAAGGTGCCTGGACATGGTCCTGGGCACCTTGGCTCTGTTTAAGCAGGGGAAACTGGACTAGATGGACTCCAGAGGTGCCTTCCTACCTTAAGCAGTCTGATTTGTAAGCAGTACTTACAAACCAGGCTCACTGTCTGGCTTCTTTTTCCTTGAAGAAGTGTTAAATTAGTAGAAATATATTTGTGTGTAGTGGATGGATTAAAAAAAGATGGTCAGAACTAAAGCCTGGTCCTGCATGGTCATCCCTTGATTGGAAACCATACTGGTTTACCTCTTCTTTCCAGGTTCTCATGAGCAAGAGTCAAAACCAGAAAAACATGAAGAAATCATGTTGAAGTCAGACTTTTAGAACTTTAGGAAGCCAGGCTCAATGACCAAAGAGAATATCTGGTGAAAAGCAAATGTTCAGCCACTAATTATTATCTAATGGGTTATTCTCTGAGAATTAAGCTATTGGCAATTATCTTTCCTATATTTGATAAATTAGATTTGTTCTGGAAATTTGTATGAATTCATAATGCCCTGAGAGCAAACAATGTCCCACTATGGATTTGCTTCCCCCCTTGACAAGGGAACATTTCAATGTTGCAGGCTAAAAGAAAAGTAAGAGATTCTATACCTTCAGAAGAGCCTGCAGAAGCCCCTACCTTCTTTGAAAGGTCTGTGTAATTGAAAAACTTGACTCTGAAATTTCATGGGAAAAAGAAATTTATTCTTTGGGATTGTATTGAGCGCTTAAAAAGAGCCACCCAAGTTTGCATGTAGCTGTACTTCAATCTACCTTATGCATTTCTTTGGTCTTCTATCTGCCTGTCTTCATTGACAACTTAGAGAAGTCAGGGTCTGGGAGATCTGGAGAGAAAATGGTCCCAGTTGCTCATTTCTTTCTTGAATGTAGAACCTTTAAGTAAATTTTTTTCCAAGTCTCATGGAAAAGGGTAAGTGTGCATGTCCTTTGCTGCTTTTAAAAATCTGCAGATATTACTGAAAATTTGAATGACTAATCAGCCACAAATTCAAAATTCATAAAGTTGTAATGACTATACATACTAGATAATGTGTTAGTATTATGGACAGTAAGGTAAAATTTCTAGTGAAGATCCAAAATCACATTAGAATAAATTGAGTATTTTGATTTTCATTAAGAGTCAAATATAATTCATCTGGCAATCTGAATTAAACAGTCATTTCAGCTGCTCTATTAGCAGAATTTATAAACCAGTTTCAGTCCAGATCAACATATAATGTTGCCCACCATTTTAAAGTATATGTTTATTTTGAATTGTCTTGCTTCAAAGAAGTGACTGTAATTTTATTCTGAGCTATGAAATTAGCACTGTAAAAACTATCTTCAAGTGTCAAAGGGCTTCCTAACTTTTGTATTTTTATATCTTTACTTTCAATTTAAAATAGTATTTCCTGAAATATTACTGAAAGAATCTAGCTGTTTCACTGTTGTTTTTTAAAGATCCTGTGAAATTTGATGAGCAAATCCTTTACTCTAAACTGATGAAGCTTCTAGATGAAGAAAACAAGATGCTGGACTTCCAAGGTAAATAACAAAGTCAATTGCATAAAGAAAAATAAAACTCTATTGAGTCTGCATGTGGGGAGGAGAGAGGGTAATCCATCCCCTTGAACTCAGAAGTCAAAGGGATGATGATTTTAATGCAATTCTGTAAGGACTTTTTCTCCAAATGTTTTTGTTTTGTGTCATGTTTATGTGGTTTTAACTGTAACTTAAGTGGCGTGCTTTCTCTAGATTGCTTCACTGCATGTTGAATTCCACACTTACAAAAGAAGGCTGGAAATATCATTGCTTATGTGTTCAAATCTAGAAATGGAAATCCTTATTTAAGCTGATAAATGGGTAGGCAATTTGTCTGATGCATGGATCATATTACACTGTTTCAGGTTATCTATACAAGAATTTACCCTAACAGAAGAGTAAGAAAGTGTTTTCTGTGGCTCTCTTAGAAAATACAAATTGATGTTCCATCTACAGTAAAAACAATTAAGTATATGAGATTTCTTCACCTCAAGTGAACAGTCTTACTTTGATTTCACTCACTTTTAAGGCATTTAAGGCATTACATAAAACCTGGTTGATTCATGAGACCTTTACCATCACAGCCTTTACACAAAGCCCATGTCTGCTGCTCTTCTCTGGTTCATCCTAGGAGAAGTGATGTTTGCACGAGCCCAGCTCAGAGCTGTCCTTGTACTTTTTGCCTATCCACCTCCTCTTTTTTCAGCTGTTGTCTTTCTTGCAAAATTATTTTGTGTCCTTTGTGTCTGTATGAGGCTTCCTGTTGTATTTCAGCAGTAGACGGGCCTACTCTGTCAGAGAGACAGAGCAGGTGGCTGCCTACGGCACTGGAGCTCCAGGAGCTGCAACTTGTTTTATGACTATTTAGTTTATAAGCAACTTTGTTCTGGAGGAAACAAGTGTTTTCATTTGCCTACGGTTGCAAAATCTCTTGAACTGGCACTGGTCATATCAGTAACATCTCTGAAACCCATTTTATCTCATTTAAATGCAAGAAGAAAAAAGTGCAACCATCACAACTAAATTCACACAGATAGTTTAAGCAAAAAGCTTGAACTTATTAGCGAGATCTCAATTGTTCTATGTTAATGTCAATTCTGGGACAAGAAAATGCATCAGCATGTGTGCCTTACTCTCCATGTGCACGTCAGAGCCCCCTGTGCAGGCGTGAGGGCAGCAAATGGAGGGCGCACTGCAGGCCCCTGCTGTCGTGTGTCTCAAGCTGTGCCTCGGTGCTTTTATTTCTTAAAAGTGCCATGATGGGTATCAGAGCTAGTCCTGTGGGTGAAGCCGCACACTGTTCTAGCTGAATTTATTACTTTTCTTTGATTGGGTGAAGCAAATCCAGAAAAAAGAGATTTTCCTGGGGAGGTGAAGCTTGTGCAGTTTCCACCTCTGTGCATATATCAGGGTGTATTTATTTCTGCCTGCGTTTTTCCCTCCCAGTATTTGAACCAGTTGGTCACTTCCAACCCTTTTTTTTTTTTAACAGGGAGCAAGTCTCACAGGTATGACTTCCCTACCAGTTTTATGGAAGGGGGTAGTTGAGCAGAGCAGACAAGCATTATTAATATCTCCACCGAAGGAAAAGCTAATATAGAGTTTGACCCTTATTAGCATCAGAAAAACCATAGAAAACCAGGATTCATTTGGTTTCACTCTTACAGAACTGCTTCGTTTCTTCATTTGGCCACTGAGCTGAAAAATCACATAGTCATACAGTCCTAATTAATAGATTATCCCCAAAGGAAAGGAAAGAAGATGGCTCAGAATTTATATAATTGTATATTTAAAGCATTTTGTGTCTGAGTAACCTGTTGGTCACTCTTGTGGTATGTGTTATTTCATATTATAAGGCAACTTTAAAGGCAACATTGGTGGTTTGTTTTTAAAGATATAGACTACATATTTTTACCTTGAATTTTTGTCAATATGCAGTTGTGATCCATGAACAATTTAAGTGATGATATGTGAATGCCATAAAAAGTAATTTCTATTATGTTGTTCTTTGGCAAGAACCAAAAAATTGAAGTGCCAAGTTTTACAGAATTTTAGTTGTCTGAACCTGGCGCATGAACCTTCAGCACTGAACGTTTTTAGATACAATTTGTCCATTAATCCATGGTTTTCTTGACAAGGTAGCCAAAATTATTTTTCCATATGGAGTTTGTTGAAGCTTTATCAAATCCATCCTGAGATGTAGCCTGCTGCTGAATATACCCTTTAAATTATCATCTCAGTATATAAACTGCAGCTATCTGGATGGACAATTTCAGATAGCAGCAAGTAAATGAAGGCACAAGCAGTCAAGCTAGTACCGGAGAGATTGTTTTAATTACAGTCCAGCATCTGCAAATACAGCCTGTGCTGAAGTGATTTAAGCTACAAGGAAAGCATGACTCTCAGGGTTAGGTACATCCAAAGCAATGAAAATTTTGATGCCCATGCTTACAACTTCAAGCAGGAAGTTTTTAATTAGTTCAGCAATCCATTAATGAATTTTCAGCCATTTTATCCTCTGTGTACAAAGTAGTAGGATTTTTGACTCTGGCTGCTTTTGTAGAGTGAGGATTTGGTTGCTTTTTTTTTGGTCAAGTATTGCTCTGGAGCATGACCTCAGTCCTCCAACCCATGATCAGTTCAAGCAAGGACCAACCTGATGCTGACCAAGTTTGAGAAGTTTCTTCGCAAAGACACTGCAGAAGGAGCAGATCAGCTGAACTAACCCTGTTCTCTCCTTGTTTCCAATGCAGACAAATTAGCAACTGTGCTTAAATGAGTATATGTATCTTTTAATCAAATATTTCTCAAATCTAAATTGTAATTTAGCACATTATTTTTCAGAGTTGCTTCCCATGAAAAGGCTTTTGAAAATGCTCTTTTCTTTTGCTCTTTTTTGACAAAATTTATGCTAATGAGTCCAGTGTCTTCCACCAAAATTGAGTACACTTGCTATGATTCCTCACAAAAATAAGAAACACAAAAAAGAAAAAGTATATTTTGATGAATTGCTTCATGTTTATCTTTCTGAACCAAATAGTTTTACTCCCTTTTTGACTATTGCTCTATCCTGAATCTACTGACTTCCCAGGATGTAAACTTACAGTGCTCCTGTGAAAGCAGTAAAGCAGCTGATTTATACCAGCTGAGCATATGGCCTGTTGTGTACAGCACAGCGTCAAGGGGAACAAGAGATGCTCCATCTTCTGCTTTTGGCAATGTTTCTTTTTCCTGTGCTTCCTGGGTTTTCTCTCTCCTAGCCAAACCCTTAATGTTACAGTAAATTTAAATGTAAATATTGTTTTGTTTTTGCAGTTAATAGTTGTAGGTCAAATCACTTTTCATTAGGTTTGTAAAGTACTACATGAAGGGATGTGTACCCTAAGGTAATGGTTTGAGTTGTTTATATCTACTGTACATTTCCCCCAACATGATTTTGAATTGTATCCTGTTGTAATTAAATAGAAAACCCACCATACTTCCTGTGTGTTGGTGGCACTGAGGTGATTTAAGTACTCGGGAGGCTTAACAATTAAAGTCATTAAACAATGAGCAGTGAGCAAAACTGGAAATGTTAATAGCCTTAGTTTTATCTTTCCTTTTCTGGTCTTCATTAGAGAATGAAAGACTTCAAAGGAGGCTGAGGGAAAAAACCCTCTCTTTTAACTGCTTTCATGTTGTAGGATGGACAAAGAGAAGCAAATAACTAGATATGGCAATTTCTTTAAGAGATAGGCACAGAGAACTATAAAAGCTTGCACACAGAAATATGAAGCAAAACAGATAGATGTGGGCAATCTGATATCTGTTATTTTTAAATGATCCTAATGCGGAGACATGAGCAAAAATAGTTGTTATTACTTATGATCCAAATTAGTATTAGTGCTATAGCAGACATCGATGAGAGGATCTAAATTTTTTTTAACATAGCATGATCAATTAAACTGAAAAAAAGACCAAGTTTCTCTTTAAGGCTGACTTTATGAATGAGATTTTTATTTATGTGGTGCATGTACCCTTTTGTTCTGCATATGTTACTGTAGTGAAATCAGGGGAGTGTTGTGGGTGAGAGCAGAACTGGACCCTGTTAATTAGACAGGACCTGCACGCATACACCTAGGGAAAGGAATCCAATCATTTGTGATGAGTTGAAAGGAAGATGAAATGCTTGATGTAGCTTCACCTAAAACTCCCATTCAATTGCAGTTATTACTCCTCTTCTGCAGGAAGGTATTTCAAAGTTGTTCCAAATCCCAATCCCTCTAAGATTAACAGGTGAGCAAACTGCCAGTGGAAATGTAGATCATGCCTTTTAAAAATTATGTAAGGAACAAGCTGCACCTACTAATTTGTACCTGAATTCAGATGTTGCACTTGAGGACACTTTTCCTGGCACTGGCACTTGGCACCTGTCAGTTGTCTTACTGATGCCCTTTCATACTTAAAGTGTTGGTGGGCCAAACATGCTAACTGAGAGGGTAGTAACCAGTGAATGAGCTCCCATTTGCTGAGAGATAGCCTGCCACTTTTGTTTCCAGCAGCCCGTGTCGTCAGTGAAGATTTTCCGGACGCTGTAACGCCTGTCAGCTCCAGTAAGGCATGTGACCTTCACAGGGAGCTCGAAGATGAAGAGATTCCTTCATATATCGAACAGTTTGAGACAGATGTTCAGAATGACATAATTCTGCTTGGCAGCTTTTCACTGGAACAGGTCAGAGTTAAGAACTATAAGACAATTTTATCACTTGCTTCATAACATGATGCTGGCTTGTTAACCTTGTACACCCCAATTCTATTTCTCTGCCTGGTGATACTTATATTGAAAGAGGAAAGGATAACCATTGTCATTGGCATGCTTTATGTGACTGGCACTTTTCTAAGCTAACAGCAGGACCTTTATCTTTGTCTCCATTTCAATATGAATAAAAATAGATTGCCTTCATGGCTTCTTTCCTAAATAGTGGAGGATTTCTGACTGCTATGTAGTAATATTGCAATTGAGTTTCAATCAAGAGACTAAGTCTAGGACATCTCTCTCTGCCACATTTAACAGAGGCTTATTCATCAGAGAGCTAGTTCGGATTGGAGCTCGGGGAGGATTTATGAAGCAATGTTCATTGTACGGAGGATAAGATTATTTCTCCATTATAAATCTGTTATGTTTGTCAGGGTGGCAGATCTTTCTAAGCTTTTTCTTTTTGTCATTCATGGCATGAAGGGACAGGTTCTGGTTCATGTTGACAAAGGCACAAGTTTGCAGGCCTGAAATGATACTTGTGGGCACCTAATGACCATTTGTCCCTTTGAAAAATTTCATACTAAGACTAGAGGACAGGAAGAGAGATTAATTGATGAATCTATCATTTTTAATTAGCAACATGAGAACAGCGCACTGGCTCTGATGGGCTTAAAATAGGTTATCCAGTGACTGATGGTGATCTAAGCTTTCTTTTATTTTCAGGGGAAGTTTTTAGATTTTTTTTTTTCCCACTGCAGGACTAAACCTTATCATTGCCTTCTGCATGATGGCGAGGGACACAATTCTCTTCCTTACTGCTTTCCTCTAAATCCTGTAGCTATATTTCATTCCTTGTGACTTTTCTCTAGCTGTATGCATCATGCATGGAAGGTGGTACGGGTAATACTGTTCAGAGAATGTGAAATGGAAAGGAACTGTGAGGGAAAAGGACTCAGATGGTACTAAGACCCTCGTCTGCCTCAAGGGACTGATGGAGAATGAACCTGGGAATAGGTGAACAGAAAGTGCTGCACCTTTCCAGAAGATTATAATGTGTTGAGAATTTGCACTTTAACTATGTTTGGGGTATTCAGATGCCCCCAAAGCTTCATGGGACCTAAAGGAGCACAAGAGATGTGTCAAAATTTTGTTTGCCCTCCCTCTGAACATGGTCACATGGCTGATCATCTTACTTGGAATCTTTTTGGAGGTGTTCAGCAGTTTGTTTCCTAGAAACAATCTATGTGGTCACCCCAAAACTATATTCTGCTTTTTAACTGACAACTACATGTGTAAATTTACATACAATACGATACAATAGTGCTTTTCTTCCTTATATTAGCCCAATAAAAAGGGAATCCTCATTTAGTGGTATTGATCGAGCTGGTCTACCATGAGTTTTCGGAGAGGGACTCATTCTTTACTTTGCAGCAAGGAGGTCTTGAGTCCCTGTGTTTTATGTCCATTCCTCACACATCTCTAACTTCAGTTTTTCATGCACTGCTAGGGAATTTAGTCCCACTGACACAGTATTAGCTGTCACATCTGCATTCTGCAATACAGAGAGTGAGAAGAGGATCCCTGTAAAATCTGTATTATCTTCTTGATCAGTGATCTGTACATCCACCCCTTCCTTAAAAGACTACAGAAATGTTCAAACAGTCCCTTTGAACAGAAAATAGAAGAGCTGACATTGGAAGTAGATGCTGCAAACATCATGTCATTGTATTTACAAATTTTGGTGTGGTGGAGGTGGCTACAGGGGTGACTTCTATGAGAAGCTGCCAGAGGCTTCCCCCATGTCTAGCAGCTCCATTCCCTGGTGGCTTCAAGATCAAACACTGCCCAAGGCTGAGCCAATTAGAAATGGTAACACCTTGTGATAACGTATTTAAATAGAATAAAAAACCAGGCAAACTATTGCACAGTTGTAATTGTAGCCAGAGAAGAGCAGCGTGAGAATATGTGAGAGGAGCCGCCCTGCAGACACCAGGCAAGGTCAGTGGAGAAGGAGGGGGAGGAGGTGGTGGAACAGAGGTTCCCCTGCATGGTGCAGACCATGGTGAAGTGGCTGCGCCCCTGCAGACCGGGAGAACCATGGGTATGCAGGGATCCACCTGCAGCCCAGGGAGGAGCCCACACCAGAGCAGGTGGATGCTTGAGAGGAGACTGTGATCCTGTGGGAGGCCCATGCTGGGACACGGTCCTGGTGGGACCTGTGGAGAGGAACTTGTGCTGGAGCAGGTATCCTGGTAGGACTTGTGATCATGGTGGGGACTCACACTGGAGCAGCTTGTCCTTGAAGGACCGCGTTGTGTGAAAGAGTGACCCCGGAGCAGTTTGTGGAGGACTGTTGCCATGGGATGGACTCGTGCTGAAGAAATTCATGGAGAACTGTGTCCCATGGGAGGGACCCCCAGCTGGAGCAGGGGAAGGACTCCTCTTCCTAAGCAGTGGCAGGAATAACCTGTTCTGCCTGATGGTCTGACAGTAGCCCCCATTCCCAGTTTCTCTGGGCTGGAGTGGGGGGAAGTAGAGCTGGGTGGGAGGGAGGGCTGGAAGGAGGGTGTTTTTAAGGCCTTATTTTTTTTCTCATTATGCTGCCCTGATTTTGTTATTAATAAATTCAATTAACATTTCCAATTCTATCCTGTTTTGCCAGTGAAGATTTTTAGCAAGCAATCTCTCCCAACCCTTATCTCAACCCATGAACCCTTCATTACATTTTCCCTCCCTTGTCCTTCTGCAGAGAGGATTGACAGAGGGCTTTGGTGGGTACCTGGCATCCAGCCACGGTCAACCCACTACAGTCCTATTGTATTCCAAGACCTCTAGCAATAATGTGAGGATGCTAATTCTTGTTTAATTAATCTTCTTTATTCGTTAATGGACCTCTTTACTCTTTGATCCATGGGTATACCCCTGCAGCATTGCAGTGTTGATGCTTTTCCACAACAGCTACAGGTTCATTGTTAGACTGCTGCCATGGCCCTCAGAATCTGTTGCTGCTGACTTTGGGATGCTTCCAGCTTTTGTTGCTTGAACGTATGTTTATTGGTTTGTAAAAGTCTTTAATTTTGTGCATGGCATTTACTTCTTATTCAGTAGAAAAACCCTTCCCTTGTCTCTGCAGGTTTAGTGAGTAGCAGATGTACTTTAGCCAGCATAATTTATGATTAGTTAATTTAATCTGCCATAATGACATAAAGTGAGCCTGAAACAAGCTTCTATCAATTTTGCCATTAGAAGTAGCATAATATTTTCAAATGTCTACAAAACTGAGTAATTAACCCTTGGGCTGGGTAAAGGAGTCTAACAGACATCTCCCTCACATTCCTTTGTTTTGACAAAATGCAAAAAAACCCATGGGAGCCCAAGGGTTAAAAATACCAGGGGAGATTTTACAGTATGTGAGACTGGTTTTATAAGTGAGGTTCAGAAACACACTTGAGTTGCTGCTGTTTCTTTTTAGGCTGCCAAAAATTCTCTCCAATGAGGCACCTGATTTACTCTGGAGCATTGCTGAAAGTGTTGGCATGAAAACGATAGCTATATATCAACTATCTATCCCTTAGTTTGTTGTTTTTCTCTGCTTTGTAGCATTACAAAAAATGGGTGACATTTTTTTTAAACAGCAGCTCAGTGCGTGAGATGACCATAATTCAAAGCTTTTGAAAGGGCAGATGCATTTCTCAAAATAATATTTTTTGGAAAAAGGGTTCATGTTAGATTTTAGCTCTGGAACTTTAGGCTGTGTTGTTTCTTGCTTCATGTCCTGTTTTGTAAATGCAGAAAAAAGAGCTGAGTTTGGCAAGAAATGCATAAAGGAAGATCTGATAGATTCTTGCAAAGAAAGCATTAAGCAGATGTCAATGTTCTGTTAACAAATACATTAAAGAATATTAAATTTGGAAAGCAGTGCTGTTTTGTGTGACCTGCCATGTAGACACAAGGATTTCAAAGGCCCCAATGACATTTGCTTTCAATAAAGAAAAATAAACTCTGTTGCAAGAAAATCAAAACTTGAGACTGTGTTGTGGTAGAAACTGAGGAGGTACAACCAAGGCTGGATATTCAAAGCACCACAGAAAACCATTTGTCATGAGACAATGCAGGGGCACATGCTTAGGGGTGGAAATTGATCTTACAGGGCAGGGAAATATGCAAGGAGATACCTGAAATAATGCTGACTTACCATGTTTGCTTAAAAATGTGGTGCTCTCAAAACACTGCTGAAGTTGGAGCAAACAGTGATGATTGGAGTGAGATTGCACTTGATGGGCTTTTGGCAACATAATCTTGCTATACACTAATTTAAATTCCATGGAAAAGTACTACTAACTTTAGAATTTTTAGCTGTTTCTGAACTGAGATAATAGAAGTGACTACTCAGTTTTATGCAGGTTCTCTCAGAAAAAAATTAATAATGGGATGACTGAAAGGATCAGTACTGCCCCACAAACCAAGAACATCTTTCCTGTTTGCCCACCTTCCTCCTGCAACTCAGCCAGTATTCTTCACCAGGGGCAATTTGTTCGCAGCCTCCATCTCTCTCTACCAGTTTCAGCTGCTACATTTACCCCTCTGTGCAGAGCATAGAACCTTGCAGGACTTGATCATCATCACTATATAATCAGTTTTGATCCATGACCTCCCTGTGAATTACTCAGGAGCCTCTGAATGTAAAGTGCAAGTTTTTCTCTTCGGTACCAGCAGCTGAGTTATAGTTGTAAGAAAGGAGCTATTTGTTGCAGGTGGATAGTAATAAAATGTTGTCTTTCATCAAAAGATTTACCTTTTGGTTAAACAAAGGTTAATGCCTCAGGGTATTAGGTCTAATACTCTTACAGGGTCATTATCATCACTGCTCTGACTCCTTGCCAAGTCACAGAGATCAATTTATATGATGATGGAGAGATCAGTTTTCCTTTCATTACAGTGGATAGAACATGGGTAAAATTTGGTACTATGTAAGATGGTAAATTTACTCTCCAATCGTGAATTTAACCAATGGGATCAGACCTCAGTTGGATAAACATCAGATAAAACACCAAAGCACATTTTCTTGCATGTTCTACCCCGTTGGATGATATTGTCATAGAGTCATATCACAGAATGATTTGGGTTGGAAGGGACCTGAAAGATTGTTTATATCCTGACGGTACCTACAGACCTTCCCTCATCACAGCTTTAGCCTACTAAGCATTGTACAGTCTGCTCTGAGTATAACATTGTAGGAATATGCTCATCTAAGACGAATGCAGAGTTGAAGGTGACTTTTTGTCAGCAGAAACTTACTTTTTTACCAGGACTTTAAATGAGGGTTATGTGTGAATTAGTTGGGGTGGGATTTTTTCCTTGTTTGTTTTCTTTCTTTTTTTTTTTCTTTCCTGAGAATTGCAGGTCAAGAATACAAAAACTGAAAATATTTAATTTTCACTCTATCTTAAAAGTGGGTGACTTCATTTTAGGCCAGCTACCTATATGCTACATACATTATTTGACTGTCAAAGCATTTCTAAAGCCAGTTAGTGTAATGGTTTCCATTTCATTTGCATGATATAGTAGGAATTATGGCTATCTTCTTTAGCACATAATTTTCTTTTGAAATCCATCATTAGGCTGAGCTCACTGAATTCATTATAGGTAGCCTGTTCTTGCACTTGTGAAACAAATTATCACTGAAGTCTGTGTTTGGGGGCAAAATACAGAAGGTGAACTTCCCAATGGTTGGGATATTGGGCTTCTGCCCCTTGGACTTCTGATTTCCTGCTCAGTGAGAGCCTGTGGCCCTCAGGTATGTGTCAGTGCCCATCGTCTGGGCAGACCCATAGTCTGATGTAGAAGCCATACATGTAGCACAGGGACTTCTCCACCCTGGAGGTCAGCAGAACCTTCCAAATTTCTGAGGTTCCTACCTTATTGCTTCTGGGCACTCAGATAATTTTTTGTTTTAAAGGAGCTGGTGGGGGGGGATTGAAGGCAGAGCATGGAAATTAACATAAACAAAATAGTAGAAAAGATGTTCGATGTGTTTGTAAGTAGTCTGTTGCTGTGTTGTCACAATACCCCCAATGTAGATATAGCTCCCCTTTTAAATTGTGGCACTTTTTTGATTGCTTTGTCCGGGATTTGAATGAGTTTCATTTAAAGTAAATATTAAGAGTTTTATTTAAGTAAATATTTAAATGGAAGTAATGAAAATCTTCCATATTTCCTATGTTTTTCACTAAAAATAAATTCATTTAGTTTTTACTGTGTTCTTTCACACTTTAAGATCAGAAGGGCAATTAAAGAACTGAAGTAATTCTTGATATTCTATTGAGCTGGAACAATGATTCCTACAGCTGCTGTAAATGATGATACTGCATTTGCTGCAGCTTAAGGTAATCTGACTGGTCAGCTCTCTGGCTCATTATCCCACTATAAACTCCAGTAAGGAAGTCCATTTCTATGGTTCAATAAACAGAGGCAATTGGAAAGATTCTTCAAAGAGAATTAGTGATTGCCAAATCCTGATGAAGTTTAAGAGACTTCATCAGGCACTGACCACCTGTTAAAAGAAGCAAAACTCAGATGAGGATTGTAAGGAAAGCATCACATTACTGATGAATAGAGGCACAAACCTGCAAAAAAATAAGTACAATAAAACCAAAATTTTAATTGCTCATGTATTCTCCAGAATTATTTTTTTCCCCCAGGGTTGTTTTATTTGTATTTTTAATACATTTGTAGCCAAACTATAGTCACAGATGTAGCTAAATCTACCTTCAGTTAGTTGTTGTAACAGGGGTACATACTCCTTAGCAGCATTAGTAGACTACATAGATTTTGAGCTGCAGATAAAGGAATTGCTCTATATGGTGGAAAGTTTTACTTCTGTAGTCTTAAAGTAGAACTGAATTTGTTGAGTGGAATCTGTGCTGTTGGCACATCTGACCTTTACTTCATAGAACAGATTAATTCAAGTGGAGAAGAGCCAGACCTCTGGAGCCTGTCTAGTCCAGCCTCCTGTTCTTGAGGTACATTGGGTTTTTCATGTGTAACCAGACTTTTTAAGGGCTTTGGAGTTCACATCAGTCTGCAAGTGGGAAATATAACCAGTAGTCTGTAAGCTGAGAGATGTTAAAATACCGTGAAGCAGAGTCCAGTTGCATTACATGCCTGCTTATTTATTTAGTACAAAGCTGAAAAATCACCACTGTTGTTCAGCCTGCTGGCAACCTGTTAGCACAGTTGGTTTCTCTCATTACTGTGCAGACCCTTAGACAAGATGCAGTTTTCAGAACTAGATGGTTATGATGAGGATATATAATAACGTCAACACGTTCACTCAAAGATACATCAGCAGAATATGATGTTACCATACAGTTGCTCAATCAGCATTCAAATCAGAGAAAGATCCCAGCTGAATATGTGAAACAATTTCCTTTCAGCTGAGACTTGGAGCAGGATGTGGGCCAGCAGGAGGAGGTCTGTTCTTTACAGTGAAAAATCATTAGGCATGGCAACTCATCATTGCCACTGTTGTATTTAAGACAATCATACAGTAAACCGTACTTAGTATTTTTCCATTTCTGTAATTTTCATACACTAATTGTAAGCAAACGTCTGTCTTAATTATAAAATGTTCAAATATGTCTGCACACTAGAAACAGAAGATGATGTGAAAGGGAGTACAAACAGGAATTGTTGGATAAAGTTAAAGTCTGTACTTTTTGATTACAATTATAATGGAGGCAGATTTGTGAGGCAATGCTTTACTGACAGTCAGAAAAAAGAACAGGGACTCAGAACGATGAAATAGATTGTAACCTCTGGCCTGAACATGATTATTTTGGGCAGCTGTAACAAGCAAATTTGTTGCCATGACTCAAGTTTTCCCTATCTGCAAAACAGACCTAAAATTAGATACCTGCGTTGTGGAAGAGTAAGAGAATTAAAGGAGTAAAGTTTCATGAGAGACTTTGAAAAGGCTGTACAAATAATAAAAAACATTCTGTGCTGAAATTGACAAACATTTTTAAATTGAAGAAGAATGGGGGAAAACCACAATAAAAATGTCAGTGTTTCCGATTGGTATTTCCTTTCCGTTTCCCTTCAGTTGTGTCCCGATTTGCTGTCAGTACCCAAAAAGTAGAAGAAGGTTGCAAAATGCTGAAGTTCATTACGTAGCTTATGAACATTTTTCCATTGTTAATGTAAACTATTCATTTTAGATTTATAGATTGGCATAGTTCACTTTGGTTTTCAGTGGCATCTCTCATGCTGAATGGCTTTATACTGGAGGGAATGTATTCCCTAATAAAATGTGGTTACTTTCTTCCATCATCTCTTGGTAGCATATTCTGTTATATCTTACTGTTTAAAAGTTGCTGAATCTTAGTAACTGGTGATTTCTAGGCTAATCTGGAAACACCTGAACTTGTGGAACTTTGACAGGCTAAGATGTTTCTGCCTAAACTCTCTTAATCAGTGGCAAAAGACATTTCAGCATTACATGTTTTCAGTGCTTGGCTAAGGTAGTCAGATGTTCTCCTAAATGGCCTTGCATTCTCTTACAACACTCTCTAGATTTTGATGAGGATACCAAAGGTTTATGACCTTGAAGCTACATCATCTCAGCTGTGAAGTAGGAAGCATCTGAAGGAGCACCTGGTGTTCTGAAGATACTGCAGGTGGTCTCTCTGTCAACAGCAAGACAGAAATGACAAGAATGAGTTCTCTGTTTTGAGACTGGAGAGGCAAAATCCTTGTTTTGCAGAAGTTGGGTAGCCCTGCAGCAGTCAGAGCTACTCAACAGAGTTTTCTCAATGCATCTTAAGCAAAGTGATTCAAGTTCTTTTAATTTGTTAGTCCAGTCCTATCATCTTGGACCAAAATCCTGAATGAAAACATCTCTAAGTTTTGAGAAAATTCAGGTCCTTGTTTATCACACCTACTTTACAGCTGGATCTAGTTTCCATATCTGTTCAAAATTAGTGTCTTTGATGTATATTCTTATAAAAGCACTTACCTTGATAGCAGAATACTACTTTCCTCTGTTGTGACTGGTAGCTCAGTTTTTGCTGCATTGTTAGAAATAATGCAGTGCTTTACAGATTTATCAAAATGATCAGCCTATAATGCTGTCACTAAATGTATCTGTATCACTCAGTGTAATAAGGCTGTAGTACGACTAAAGTAAATCTCACTTTGTGTTCAGCAGTATCAGTTTTAAAAGAGAGTTTGAGTTCTGTTACAAACACTCAATTGTCTAAGTTTTTAATTTGATTCTCATGAACAGTAAATTAATTTTCCATTTGAAAGGAAAGTCAGGGAGGATTTGCTTTGTTGCCTTTTCTCTTTCTCTTTGAAAAAACATCTAAGAGTTTGTGGTGCATTTTTTAGCAGAGTGCACCATCAATAATACTACCATGTGTCCACGGTTTGGCACAACTTTTCTTTCTGGTTTGTGGCCATCTCCTTAACAAGGTCAAACAAATTTCATCAGGTAATGAGTAGTGCAATTTTCAGAGCAAGTCTTATCAAGCTCCTTTAGTCTTTGCTTCCAATGAAGGGCACTCCATTTAACTTACCTCTCCATGCTTCCCTTCCCTGTGATCTCTGTCTACAGTTACCATGGAGCAGATATGCCTTCCAGAACTTCAGTTTGCCTGAAAAGAATGTTAACTTTTCTTGCAATTTTTTTTGTTGTTAATCTCAAATGTTTCTACGTTTTTTAACTTGTTTTGAGGTGTATAGTGCATTAGATATTGAAGTCACTGGGAATGAATCTCCAGACAGCAGCCAGACTGTGAAGGAGAAGAATTAGGTGGCACCAGTGGGACTTGGGATCTGGGCTTTTTTTTCTAGTCTTGCTGATATTTTGCTCAGTGAGCTCTCCCTTCTCCCATCCATAAAAAGAGAGTGGGCAGGATTTCCGTCACTGAAAAACATTTTAGGATGCAGAGATGGAAATTCTAAGTAAAATATTTTACTTGGATATCTGTTTAAACCTAAAAGTAGTCAGTACTACCTGCACTGTGATGTACCAACATGGTGTTTCAAGGAGTGGAACAAAGGGGAAGCACCAGCCCTGCGTGTGGGATTGCTGTGGGCAATGGGAGGCTGCTGGAGATCCCACAGGTTTGTCTCCATGCTGCCTTTCCTGCACCCTGACCTGGCGAGGAAGGCATGCAGGAAGGTGGTCCCCTACCTTACTCCTTGCATGGAGTAAGATTTTCACCAAGGCCAGTGCTCCACTGGCTGTTTTAAATTGCCATGGGCAGAGCTCCTCAGCAGAAGGCTGTGATAGACTAGGACTGACCAAAAAGGTGTGTGTGTGTGTAAATGTTTTCCCTAAATGCTCCATTTTTGCTGAACAATAAAAGCCAAATTGATTTTGCTTCAAAGCTTTGCTGAATTTCGTGGGCTTGCTTTCAAAAAGAAAGGATGTGTTTGGGCGGGGTTTTGTTTAATTTTTCTAATTTTTTGAAAAGTGCTATACAACCAGATCCTGCCATTTGTGAAGTAGTTTCACACTTTAAATATCCAGTCAGCATTGATTAGTAGTGTTGAGTCAGGTTCTTGTCTTTGTAGAAACAATGTGCACCATTGTGTGTGTCTAGGCTGAGCCCAGACTGAAAGACCTGCTCTTGACAACATGCTCTGAAATCAGTAGTCAGGCCATTTGTGTAATTAGACCTCAAGGTAGCTGATGAAGAAACCAGGAGAGACGTGTGAAGGAGCTGGCTCACAGCTACAGCAGAACCTGGTATCGTGGTGTGGAGTAGGACAAAGTGGTGCTGTGATTGAGTCCTTCTGCCTTCAAACAACTCCACTTTTCCCAGTACCTCCTGGAACAGCAGCTCGCAGATTTTAGCCACTTATTTTCCGAAGGGGCCCTCAATGTCTATAGGGAGTTGAAGCTAAACCACATTTCATGCCTTCTCGTTGGGAACGCCCGTTGTCAACAATGGGTCGTTGTCACAGTCCAGACAATGCTGGTGTCGTGATGAGAAACAAGTGCCTTGCTATGTGTGCCATGGTACATGCCATTGAGAAAAGCACTTGGTTTATTCCAGTAAAGCTCTGATTCAAGGGACATTGCAGAAATGTCTATTCTACATTAAAAAAAAAAAGAATGTGAGCTGCTCTGTTTTTGAAAACTTACACATTTTTTTCCTCTATTAAATTGCTTCCTGGTGATGGAAATGTCTGGGATTTTTTTTCTACTGCATCTACTTTCCTTTAGCTTGCACACCCCTGAGGTAATTAGTGTAGGTTAAAATTTACATAACTGACTTAGGGGTTTTGCAAATAGGAAAGATGGAAATTTATTCAAGGTGGTGAATAATTCATTTTAAAGCAAGTTTCCTGTTTTTTTAATCATGTAGAAGATGTATTACAGACTCATAGAGGTTTTCTGAATAGGACCTTGAGCACTGAATTTTTGATATATTTTTTTCTTAGTATAGGTAAAGAAATATTAACCATGACTCATTGCACTTTTCCTGTTCAATAAGATTTGAATAAACTTAACAAATTTATTAGGTAGATGATAGAGCTTTTTAAAAATTATCATGACACACTGTGACAAATATTTTACTAGGATCCAGAAGAAATAGTTTTAAATCATATTCCCATTGCTACTTCAGAGGCAGAGATGGAAAACAGTGCAGTTCATACAGAGAAGCCTGATTCATATTTTCTTTTGAATATTCATTATTTAATTAAGATTAGGAAGATAAACAAGGAGATTGGACAGCTGTGGGAGTCTGGTGATAAAATAAATTTTTTTAAAGAAAACTTCTTTACTACTGGCTCAGTGTAAACCTGGAGTGGTAATGTCTGAATGTTGTTACAGTGTTATGGCTACTTGATGTTTTACATGAAGTGGGTTTGCTATTTCATCTTATTTCTTAATCTAAGTACTCACCTCAAAAATAGCTTTTACAGACATCACCAAGAGCTACGTCCAGGAGAAAAAATGTGATCCAAATGCTACTCCAGCTTTCTGAACTTCGGCTTCAACTGCCTCTGCCCCAATCTGGAGACCTCTTGCCATGTTCCCTGGTGACTGCAGCCTGTTGGGCTGTGGGGAGTGTCACAGAGTGGCTCTGACAGCCCTAAGCAGTGACCAGCTCTGCTGGAGCAGAACTCCAGAGCAGAGCCAGCTCCCAGCCCCTTCCTGGGGATGTGGTGTGGGTGGTGATTTACCAGCCTGGCAAAGAAAATCAGTGCCAGTAGGGGTGGGAGAGAAACAGGTCTGGCAATAGAGAGTCCTAGTAAATTTTAACCAAAAGTTGTCCAGGAGCAGGAGGGCTTGGTTCTCACCAGTGGAGGGACAGTGGTGAAGAAAGAATTGCCCATGACACAATTGCAATATGTAAAACTGGAAGGTCTCATTTTGAGCTAGTTCAGTAATGCCACCTTTGTAATTGTTTGTATGTGATGCTTGACCTGGAGGATTTATTGCATCCGTCTGAGGATAGCTGTTGGGACTGCCAACAAATCCCACTGTTCTTTAAGGCAACCATGTTGTTGCTGCTTTAATTTTACAGTGTTAAAAAAGTTACATTAAAAGCTACATGCACAGGCTTTTGTTGGTTTTGTCTGTTTTCACACTCTGACAATTTTAATTTTGGAAATAAGTAGGATGCTTTGCCTTAGTCTTCAACAGACATTTACAAGCTTCCTTGAAAACAGCCAGAAATTTATCAAAAAATTTAAGAGATTTGGAAGAAACGAGAGACTTTAACAGCCAGATATGGAGGCTCAATGGGGAGTTTTTAGTAGGGAGACTCTTGCATTGTCTCCCTACTAAAATGACTTTTTGCCCTTGAGGCTTGATGAGAGTAGAAGCATAGTTTCACACTGTTTAGATGACAGTCTAGGGTACACAGTAGGATGTCTTCTTCTGTATTGGTAGTGTATTCACATTTTATGTTGGTCTCAGGGACACCCAGGAAAAGATCCAGACCTGAGAAATGCCCTTGAATGTTCAGCAAGATCTCTGAACAGTGCAGGTCATGGGGAAGAATTTTGTTTTCGTGAGTGCGCAGCCCTCAGCAGTTATTGTTATGAATTTTTGCACATCGAGCACAGCCTAATGCATGCTGATGCTAGCTTCTAGATGGAAAGACTTTTTTCAGCTTGCTGTGCAGGGGAAAAATAACTTCAAGCCCTCCAGCTTCATGCTGGAGAGCTGCAGAACTGTTGGGGGAGAGGACTGCTCATGTGAGTTGGCCTCCCACGTGCTGTAACCTCCAAAAAAATGCCAGTCCTTCTCACCAAACATTTAAAAACTTTTGTGGTAAGACAAGAAAGACATCACGATTTGGAGCAGATTTCAAGCAAGGTTTTAAGATATGAGTTCTGTGGTCTATGCCTAACTGCTTTGTGTGCTGTTTTGTTGTGTGTGTATGCAAACACACTTGAATGTATGTATGCTTACACATGACTGTCTGATCAGGTCTTGCAAAAATAAGGACTGTAGACATTACCGCATACAAATATACTTTGTACCAAAAAACTTTTAAAACAAGATGAGAGCTCAGTTTCTCTTGGAAATAATGCAGTAAATATTGGAAAACATACAGGGGGAAAAAAAGTTATGGAAAAAAAAAGTAATAAAGTAATGGTGGCTTAAGTTCCTCATTGCTTCTGAAAAGCTTCAACCAGAAGACCTAAGGCAAACCTTTGGAAAATTGCACATTTATAGCTTTTATTTCTGTGCTATTTCTGTACACTTGGAAATGAATTCTGATTTCTCTTTTTCTTCTTGGCATGTGGGACTTGAAGCACAAGGGAGCTTCTCACCACAAGAAACAAAAGTGGAGAGCCAGGATTCATGAACTCTTTCAAAGGTATGTCAGATAAAGGCTACTTTGTAATTCCATCTAGTGTACTTTCCTTCTAAAGATCTTTCAGTTCTTTACAGATATTAATGAAGGGAACTTCTCCCAAACAAAGGACCTCAGGACTAGAAAAATTAGGCCTGTACATTTGAAAGAAGTCTCTGATTTGGATTACCTCTGTTTTCAGATACCCAGCTTGGACTGTAGCTTTTAAGTGCTACACACAGTGCACTTCAAAAGGTGACCAAATGGCTTGGCCCAGCATCCTTCATCCTTGCCTCTGAATTAGTCTTAGAGAGTGAAGGAAATAGGAATTGGAGCAAAGTTTTTGCAATCAATGACCTTCAGATAAATACATGCATCTAATTACCTGTAAAGAAATGAGCAGACAAAATAAAAACCCTCATGAATAGAGCAAAGAAAGCCATATTCTGCTGTGACAGCTGATGAGCATGCTGCTGAGCATAAAAGAGGCCTAACTTCACTGAATAAATTATTGTCTTCAATCTCATACTCAGAGAAAGGAGAAAAATGGTGCAACTAGGAGAGGTCAAATGTGGTTATTTAAATGTTTGATGTTCAGTAATGAAAACTGTTTACCTTCATAATTGTGTATTAGCAGCTAATAAAGGCAATAGATACAGTAGTTTAAAAGTAATAAAATCAACAACAAAGTGTATTTAATTTTAAATTGAATTGCAAGCAAATGGGCATCCTAATGAACCCCTGTGTCAATGCAACTCTAACCAAATTAAGTGAAATAATTTCCATCATGAGAAGTGAAGTAAGTACAAAGTTCCAAACAACTTCTCTCCTTGAGAATGCTTTAACTTCTCTGATGTTTCAGATCTATGAGTTAGTTGGAGCCATTCAAGAATCATCTTTTGTTATACTTCTGTTCAGGACAACTGGACCCAAGTTGGTGTGATTAAAGCTCAGGGATAAAACTTCAGATATGGTTGACCCTGTGCTTCATGTGTTCACTTCTTAGCACTTGAATCTTGTCCTTATTTCTTGTCAGTCCTGGCTTGGGCAAAATTTCCATGTACTTCATGCTTGGCACTAGCATCTACATGCTACTTACCACTAGCATCCACACAGACCTTCCAACTGATTCAGTTATTGCTTGGGAATTTATGTGATTCAATTCTACTGTAGAGGAATCTGGAAAAGAGTTTAGCTATGAAGCAGTGGTAATTTTGCTGGTAATATGTAAATATGTCCAAATTCAAAAGAAAAGAAATAGGCAAGGTCTGAATAGAAACTGATTTCTGAATAGAAACTGATTTGTAGTGATGTCCTGTGATCTTGGGGGCAGGAGCATCTGTTTCAGAAGAGGGGAATTTGAAACACGTTACCTAAGCAGTATGCATGAATGAATTGGGGATGTTTAGCGTAATTTTTTTAATGAAGAACCATGTTGCATGTTAATCTTTACAAATGTGGAGACATCTCATATAACCTAGCATGCACAGGAGGAAAATGGGAATGATGGCACTGGTATTGAATTTTTCAATAGCAAGTCAGAAAATACTGAAGGAATGTTTCAGAAATGCAGACCAGAGAAATGTTGTTGATTTTGAGTCTTGATTTGATTCTTCTCTTTCTATTTTTTTTTTTTTTTTGACTGAACACCAAGTAATAGCATTTTCTTTTGTGGCTAAAGACTTAACAGATTGCATTTGCTTGGGAACCTAAGGCTGCCTGTTCTCTGATGCCTGTGTTGTAGACATCCCAGTCAATCCTGCATTGCAAGTGCACCTGATGCCGTGGTTTTTCCTTGGCTCCTTGCAGCTCCTCTCAAGAAGCTGCAGAGAGTTCCCTTGACTTCCAGCATGGCTCAGGGCCAGCCTGCTCAGCCTCCACCTTCTGAGACCCACCATGTCTTTGTCTGTGCCTTCCCTGGCTCCACCTGCAAGCGTGGCTGGAATATCACCAGCACTGGTGTGACCGACTGACCCTCCCTGGCCTAAAGCACGTTGTGGAAGCAAGAGCTGACGTGTTTTGAAGCCAGCAGAGCATCTACAGATGTTTTTACTTAGGGTCAATAATATTTAGATGCTGATGACACTTAGGAACAGAGGAATTACTCATGGTTCTGTGTCTGTTGAAAAATGGGATGGGATTGCCAAAGCATGCAGCTTTATAGTGCTCATTGTAAATGACTTAGTTTTGCATTTGCTCCTGCTGTGTTCTAGGAATGAGGTTTTCTCCATAGAGTACTGTGCCTTTTGTGTATCCTGTGCACTAAGAAGAGCAGCATTGGGTTATCCAGTGTTGGGCTATTCTTGCCGTATTTGCTGTTATTCTGTGTTGCTATAGTGACCTTTCTTCAAAAAAAAAAAAACAACAACTTTGAGGTTATATATTACCCCCCCCAAATCATTAAATACGAAAGAAGATAACATGTAAAAAACAAGGAAAGTTCTGTGGTTCACATACACCTGAAAGTTTGTGTATGTGCATGTATATAATTTGTATATAGAGCTCTTGTCCTGTATATATTGTGAAGATTTATAAATTATGTAAGATATACATATAAAATTACAAGACTTTTTTGGAAAAAAAAAAACAAAAAGAAAAAAGTAAAAATTTTAAGAACAGAATTAATTATTTTTAGTGGTTTTGAGCAACCTAGGCCCCAAAGAATCAGTGTTGTCCAAAAACTTGTCCAAGTTTATTGAAGCTGTCAGTCAGTTTTCCAGGTGGTGACAGAGGCAATGGTTTCCTACTGAAATATTCTTAACCTGGATCCTAAGTCTCAAAGCCAGACAGAGTTGATTACAGACAGGCAGTAAAAGCTGGGGTTCCTTGTATCGATCTGTGACACAGACTGACAAATACTGGTCTCTTTTGGTTTTTTTTTTTTTTTTTTTTTTTTCTTTTTAATGCTGCTTTTTGAAGCCTAGATATTTCTCTGCTTTAGCACATTCTTGTTTCTCCTGGGTGCCCTGCAAGTCTTATGGTATGTTCAAGGAAAACATCACACTGTTGTATTTCCAACAACAAGTGATTTCTGTGTGTGCATTATACTTAATTTCTTTTCCATTCTTCTTCCCTTTCTAACCTCTGCAGAGTAGGAAGTCAGCTACTGAAAACAGAGCAGAGTGGAATTGAAGAAGAAATGGTAGCCAGCTTTGGTAACCTTACAGATGTGAATACTGGATTAAATGGAGCAGCAGGACCTCGTGGGAAGGTGAGATTCTATATGAGTGCTCTTTTCCCTCATATGAACTGCTAAATCACTGGATCAATTGCATTCCATTATTGCCTTTTGTTTTGTTTTGTTTTGTTTTTTCACTTTTCATAGTTTAAGAGGATAGAATTTAGCAGTTTCAAAATATGCTTTCCAGCAAAAGTAACCATATGCTTAAAGAGAATGTCTAAAGCTATTAATGATGAATCATTTGGGCATGGCCAGAGTTCTTCAAAATAGTTTGTCAGTGCTGGCCAAGCAAAGTCTTTCAGCAGGAGATGAGACAGCTATGCCACCATGCAAATGAGACAGGCTTGAAATATGATGAATCTTCTTTCTCCTTTTCCTACTCGACTGACACTCGCTTTGAGGAAGGTTGTAAATGCAAGAGAGATTGTGGTATAATTCCTCAGACTGGCGTTTCTGCCCCCCAGTCACTATTCGATTATCTTCCAAATTGCTGTGTTTCAGAGAGATAAAGATTTTTTATGGCTTGCTGACTTGAAACAACCAGAAGAGCCAGAAAAGAGATGGCTAACCGGCCATGCATAGTAATTCCATTGGTAAATGACAAAATCTTTGTTTGTATGACATTTCCAAAGTTACTACAGAAGATGAATCTAAAATACAAAATGTCACATTTGGCATGCAAAACTATCACAATATATTTCAGTATAAAATTCATAGAGGCGTTTAATTTAGAATGTGTTTAATAACGAAGGCTGCCTGCATCAGTAATCCTGCCTTGAGGTTTGAAAAGATTGTCTTATTTATTCATATAATGTTAATTTTTTTATATACGATTCAGAAACCAAAAATATTAAGGTTAAATCTTCATTGTTAATTAAGATTTTCTAATTAAGCTGAAAATAATTGTCATTCAGATTAGTTGTTAAGTATGGTTTGTATGGAGAAACAAAAGAAGTTTAACAAATTCAGCTGTTTATTTAACTGCTTAATTTAATTCCAGAAGCTTTCTATCTATATGGAAATATGCTATCTCTTCCAAAATAAATCCAAGACAGGATTAAAGAAGAGATTATTAGCTACTGTGAGACCACTAAACCTAGTAGTCAAGGTAGCCATGTGATTCCTAAGTGTGGCATGGGTTCTGATATCCAGTTGCATTAAAAGAAGACCTAGCACTAGTGTTTCCTCAAAATGATGCAAGAAATTGATTTCTTGGGGAAAAGAGAAACAGCAATTCTGATTTTAAGCACTTTATAGTTAGTTATTGCAGAAAGAGTTTTTTCCATTCACATCAACAAGCCTAACTGGGAGTCCCTGTTGTGCGCTGGACCCTGCAGGTTGCATTTGGGCAGCGCCAAAATATCTTCTGGTACAGTGGGACAGACCCTATACCATTATTCAGGCAAAGTTTGGTAAAGGTCATGCCGTTGTGCCTGTTCCCCTCCACAAACCTCCACATTGGGAAGCTCAGCATACAAGGAAAGCACTAGAAAAGCATTTCCTTACTAAATATTCTGAAACTCAGACAACATCTTGTCAACAGCAAGTGGCAGATGTTTTCTTTTGTCTGGACTTGGAATAAAGGTGCCCATAGGGAGTTTTTATTAAACTCTACACGTGTTGCACTTTTGATTACTATTTTTAAGAGAATCTGATTATGATAATCAGAAGGTGAAAGGATAGTTTGCATGTGACACAGCACTAATAGCTTTGACAAGGTTAATAATTAGTATAAAAACATGGCCTGCCGTGTTCACTCTGTGCCTGCAGCCTGCTTATCACATCATGTATTGTGCCAGTCTTGAAAAGCAAGCTGTATTTTTGAAGGTATAGTTTTCCAGTTAATTCTGCCTCATTATTGTAGGGTAGTGTCTTCTGATGTCATACTTCACCAGCTCCACCTTCCCCCCAAGGATGCTGAACATTTTATTAGTAGTATTTATATTGTTATTTCTTTTATCTGCCATCTCTATGACTTTTGACCTCCCTAATTGCAGATCCTCCGTAAGCAGGAGGTAATTGCAGGTTGAACAAGAAGCGTGTTGTCTGCTTTTCAGTAGTTATTTTCTGGAAGAAATTTGTCCTTGCTAATTGTATGGTTAAAGTGAGCCCAGCCCAGATCAGTAACTCTGAGCCTTCTCCCTAGGCTGACTGCTCCAAGATGCCACAGCCACTAGAAATTCACCTCAGATGCCTGAGGGGAGTCAAAGATAAGGTCCCTAAAGGCCTCTACACTCTCAAAGTTTCTGTCCTCAGCCGCTTAGGTGGTGCCTTGGTGGAGTGGCCTGAACTGGAGGAGCAGCCTCAGGCCAGGACGACACGGCCTGTTAGTCATGGTGGAAACTTCTACAACACTGAAATCTACTTTGGACAAAGTATCCAGACAGTAAGCAACACTTCATAAATATGCTGTCTTTGCTTTGAAAGTTAAAACACATCCGCCCTTTCTGCTTTAGGCTTATATATTTAATGCATTCCATCATTTTAATAATTTATTTAATAATCTAAGGTGCAATTTAGGAAGGTGCATTTTTTTTCCCCCAGGTTAACCCTCATCACTCACTTTAGGGGTGCCAAACATACGCTACATCATATAGTGTTGTCAGCTAATTTTAAATTTTACTTTTATTCTCTCTTATCTATGCAGCTTGTCAGCTATGTAATTTGATTTCTGTAAAGTAGCTTTAGAATAATAAATGAATGAGTGGGTGTATATAAACACATGAATGCCCAAATCCTTCTGTGAGTTTTTAGCTCCATTGACCCCCATTTGCCAAAAAAGCAGCATTTGGATTATTTTGGAAGGAGCCCAAACACTTGAGGCTCTATTCTGTCTTTTGCAACTGAGGCACACATATTTTCCTGCCTAAGCACGCTGTGCATGGCAGGATTGTTGTGTGTCAGTTGCTCAGTGTTGTAGCTAATGCCTGGTGCTGGTTGGAACACTGGTTTCAGATAAACTCTCTGGCACATGAAAGCTTCTTTACAGTTTGAAAAGCAATCTTCATCTCTCTCAGTGTTTTTTTTTTTTTGTGTTTTGTTTTGTTTTGTTTTGTTTTGTTTTGTTTTTGTGCATGTTATGAGGCATTGGTAGAATGAGGAGTCTTTTCTGTTTTCAGTTGTTTATTTTGTGGTATGACCTGAATGGTGGATTTCCTCCTCCACATGTTCTGTTGTGTCGATCCAGAGCAGACAGACATCCCAAAGAGTTTTCAGAAAAAGCAACTTTTATGTGTGGCACTAATGTCTTCAGTTACTTGCAGATAGATAATTTCAGATGTTGGGTTTGTTATACATAAAGTTCTGCTAAGTCACAGTTTCTGCTTTTTAATTGTTTATCACCTGTAATTGATAATGAGTAGAGGCTGTAAATACAGCTATTGGTGCAAAAGGAATTGCAGGTATACAGAGGGAAACTGTGAATGGGACTTTCATGTGATATTAAAACAAATCCAGGCATCTGTCAGAGAAATCACTGAGCTGTGATTCCCTCCCAGGCAGGATGCACCCATCTGGGTCACTTGCCTTGAAGTACTGTCTTGAAAGGAGACAACTGGATGCTAGGGCTGAAGGATCCTAGCATGTCCTGCTTCTTACTTTCAGCATCACATTTCTCCTAGGTCTTTGCAGATTTTGCACTTTCAGGTTTGCTTCCAAATTTTCTTGGAGCTTCACAGGGGACATTTAATTAGCATCTTCACCAAACTTCATTTTTAGACTAGTGAACTGGCGTGCAGGAATTGGGCAAGTTCCCTTAAAATATAGGAACAGGAGAAGTTGGATGCAATGACCTTCTGGTAATTCCCTATCTTCGTTACTCAGTGATGTACAGCAAAAGCCATAATTTTAGAGAACCCTCTTCACCAGCTCATTTTGGAGACACAGAGTATGTTGTACCCTGGATGACTCTACCTTTCTGCTCTTCCACCTCGGCAGTGGTTCAAAACCTTAAGATATGTTTGAGAAGAAACCTTTACTTTGTGTGCTGAGAAATGAGGCAAATTTTAGGCTTCAGATGGTTAGCATCTACCACAAGACTTAGGGTAAGTAGTGAGGTCTTAGTGGTGACCTCCATGTGAGCATCTGGGTTTGAACAGAACCTTACACACAGCACTGCTGCACTGGGATGTATTATGGTGTGAGAAATAGAAGTGCTCATAAATGAAGAATATGCTTTTGTTTCCACTGGCCAGAATAATAATAGGAGTTCAGTGTAAACATGGTGAAAATGAAGACATGCATGCTTGATGTTGAAGGAAAGCCTAATTTTAACTAATATATTAGAGAAATTGTTCCAGAACACTACATCCTTCCAAAAATAATAACCCTGTCATGTCAGCAAAGTTGGTGTCAGCGTGGGTTACCTGCTGCGTACAGAAAGTGCTGGTCATGTAAGTTAGATCTGCCTCAGGGCTAGTCTGACTTGCACACCCGACCTTTCAAAAATGTTTTTTGTTCATTAATCAATGTTCTTTGCTCCAGCTTGCCAGCTTCCCCTCTTTCCGCTCCTTCATTGTCCTCCTTTTTAGTTTGTCAACCTACCTCCCCCAGTAACCCCTGACTACATACTAGACAGAGGCTCCTAATAGCTCCAGTTGAATTTTATTTATCCTTCAGTAAGGCCAGACAGTCACACAAGCCATTTATTTTTTTTAAGTTATGCTGGAAGAAACATGTATGAATGCTTTGGATTGTGGTAAAACACGATTGCTGTTTCAAATGACTTTTTACAATTTTATGAATAGCAATGAACTGCATGATCTGAAGGGAACCTGTTTTAGACTCAGCATTTCTAGGATATTTTCATGTATTTAGTTTATGTAAGTGGGCTTTAGGCTTTGATAGATTAAGTCGGTATGGTTTAGGCAAATTGAGAGCTGTTCTGAAGTTTCACCTACATTATGAAACAAACTCAATGTGAATTTGAGATTAAAAAATTGTGGTATAGGTCAACTGGTGGTGAAGAAGCTTTGTTCCTAAAATTCCAACATATTTTTGCACTGCCAGGTTTTTTTTAGGTCTGGAATGGAAGTTGAGTAAGGAGAGGATAGGAAGGGAGATGACATGCTTACTGTGCATAGAGTAAGGCAGTTATGCAGCTAGGTTTTCCTTGGCAGGACCTGTACAGATGTGGCTGCATCATCTTTACACTAAAACCAGGATTTTACAAGTATAACTTCCTTATTGCTGTCTCATGGTGGCTAAGATCCTACTATAGATAAGACCTAAGCAGTGAGTAATTTTTTTTTTTATCATGGTGTATTAAAAGCAGTGTTTTACTCCACAGGATTATGTCCCAGTGTTAGCAAGTTGAGATTACATTTTTAACCTTAGTGATGACTTGAAGAGCACAAAGGAGTTGCAGTATGCAAAAGTTTAATTTCATTTATAAAAAGAAAGTGCTTAGGTTGTTTTTCTCTTTTTTTTCTTTTTCCTGGCTGGCTTTTCTAAAGTTCAGTAGACATTAAAATAATTGTATGAAATAATTACAACAATAAGAACAAATCTTCACTTTTCAGAATCAAAATATTCATTTAATGGAATAAAAATTGGAGTGTCATAAAAATGCTTCTATTCTTAAAAAAACCCCTGATTTTCAGCTATAATTTCAGTTATCAGGATCAAAATATTTAGTTGAAAATTGCTGACCTTGCCTACAGGGTAGGAACCTTTAAGGAATGTGTCCCTATTTCAAGTATTTGCAATTTCTGAAACACTTCTTTAGAAAAAAAATATTGCCTATTAAGTGGAATTTTTATTCAGAATGGGAAGTTTACGTAGGAAATTTCCAGCTATTGTGAAGGGCACTGTAAGCCAATGACGCTGCCTGCAAGTGACATTTAAAAAACACTCATTATGCTGTCCAGTCACCTGGGAAGTCAGTCCAGCACTGCTGAACAGAAACAGGGACAATTGTGTCAGGGCTGAGCTCCCCAAACGGGTTTTTAACCCTGGTCTTGCTGCATCCATTTGGATTGATGAATCCTTATTCTGTGAGAGCCTCTCAAAACTGGCACTTCAGCAAAGGAGGTGTGAGCTCCACAAGTGTGTCAGGACTGGTGCTACACATTTTCCCCAACAAACCTGGAACTTGGGATAGTTCCAGCAATCTGTTCATATGCACGAGAAGATACCTTTACTGACAGAACAGTTCACAGAACTGAGGGTTTTTAAAGAGTTTATCAACTGGTTAATATTTATGTATCAGCGTGGCGAGGTGCTAGTAATATTATAACAGTAGCTGGGTACCATTTTGTTTTACTTGAGGGAAATTCAATATGAATAAAACAGCAACTTTTCAAACATGACATTTAATCCACTCATGTAAATCATACCAGGAGATCTATTATTCATTATTAAAAGGGCACCATATTTTTATTATACTGAAAATGAAACACAAATGCTGTGAAAAATTTAGTGCCTTTTCCTGAAGTTTCAGGACACTTATCATGCAGTCATCTAGCAGGGGCTGACACTCATTTTAAAATATAGCTACAAAATTAATAAATTTGAACTCTTTTGCTTGGAACAAGAGGATGTTCTATTTCTCTGAATGAGGGATTTATTATTTATTTAAGCCTTCCTAAATACTTCAGATGGCAAAGCTCTTTGATAATGTTCACATTTGGAGTTAGATTTGTAGCGAATAAAGTTCATATCTTTGTTGTTATTAGTCATTTCCAGTATTTTCTTCCCTGAAGTGCATTTTGAAAACTACATATATCAGAAACTGATTAACATGACCTTAGGTATTAATTCTTAAAATATGATGAAGCAAACAGTTTCAAGGACATTATTTTCTGTATGTCAGCAGCTGTCTAAGGACTGTGATGCTTTTAATAATTACAAAACAAGGTATCATTAGGAAAAGTAGACCACAAACTTCCCTTTCCCCCCTCCTCCTCCTCTCCTGGTTTATTTTATTCTTGAGTGAAAGGCTGGCACAAGTGAAGAACATCTAGCTCTAGGACACTTTATAGGACATAACATAAGAATTTTATACAATAAGAAAAAAGATAGTGCTTGGCAGTGCCAGAGGACTTTCAAAATGAGAGCCACTTAAATTTTCTCTGGATGTAATTATTTGTAGTTGGGATGAAAAGGTGCTACATGAACCTTTTGGTAAATTCAAGAACTAAGCTTATACAGACGCTTGTATTCATTTGAAGACTGCAATGCTGATAATTTTTTCACAGAAAAGGAACTCATAATTTTACTGCTTTTATTTTGTTTATCTGAGTTTGGGGGGGGGGGGTCTGGTCTTTGCCATTTGCTGGATCTCTCTGCAACAGCTCCTCAAAATGCACATTCTCAGAGCAATTCCTACAAACCTATTACATATTAGAATCTGTTGTGTCTACTTTGTTTAGCACTGTGCAATTTATTTACGTATCTAAAAGGTTACTGCTTATCCCAAGTTTTGTTTTTTGGTGATTAATTTGAGTTACTTTTCACATGTTGTCTGGTCATTGTGCTCCAGTGGAAATTTTTCTTGGAAACACCTGCTGGAATGCAGTATGTGTGCTGGATCACCTTAAAGCAATGCAAGCTGCCCAAAAACCTCAGAAATGTGACCTATGTTACAATGCATCATATCTGACTAGAGGAAAGTATGTAGCCTGCTTTGGTAAATCTAGCAGACATATGTTAAACATCAGAAGTGTCTGGGGACAGCATTTTATTTTGGACCACTCCATGGTTTATTCCCCACTTAATTGGAAATTATATCTGTAAGAGAGCTTGACATGGGCCATAGGATACAATAGTTGTAAAAAAGTCATACATTATCTGGGGCAAACAAGCAGGAAGGCGGAATGCAACCTCTGCCTGTATCCTTAGCTCCACGTGAATCCCAAACAACAGAGAACACCAAGAACAAAATTACTGCCAGCCCCAACAAAAAAATTCTGTGATTGGAAAAAAAGAGCATCTCCATGACTCACTAGAGCTGACGGTCTGGAACTGTGAAAAGAGACTTAAACTGTGTTTTGGTCCAGATTTGCAAGTCATGGGAGACAGCAAAACACCCTCAGAAAATGCTTTTATATTTTTGCCTTAACACACCTGGTTTTAAAGCATTTCAGATTTTAAATAATTATCTGTGAGCTCAGGATGAGAAGGGTAGTTGCAAAGCTGTACTACAGAAATGGGAAGAGTACTTTATGAAACCAAAGAACAAAAAGTGATCCTGCTTAATCATGCAATTTTTAAGCAGAGCACACAAGGAAAAAATATTTTGTTCTCAGAGGTTGCTCTTCCTCTCCTCTTCTGGACCAAGAATTGGACTATCCAGGAAATGCTGAAGGAACATGAACTCCAGATTGTCACTGCTTTCCTTGTGGAGTGAATGTTGCTGCATCCCTGGCTGGACTGAAGCCTATGGTTGAACAGATTGCTACCTGAGGTGTGATGAGGAATCCAGAACAGCATCAGGGAAGAGACATGAATTGGAGCAGCTGCTGGACCAAGAAAGAGAGGAAAGCTGCCTGCTCCTCCTCCGGAGCCTGGGGCAGGCAGAGCAGCCCTGCTGCGTGACTCAGCCCTGCATGCCGAACCAGCCACGTCTTCATGAGACTCCTTGGCTCCAAGTGGTTTCTGGGCAAAGTACGTGTCCTCTTGACACAAAAGAAATAAACTTTGCTGCATCGTGTCTGTAGTCCATGTTATCCTGGGAAACTCGTGCTCTGACCGTGCTGAAATCAGTCTCAGGGATAAATAAGTGAAGTGGGAGTGTCAGGAGAATGAACTGGAGTTCCTGCTTCCCTCTCACAAAGACAGTTTCTCCCTCACAAGATGAGGTCAGAATCCACCCAGGCCAGTATATCACCAGAAGCACTTGGGGAGGCAGGAGCTGGATGTACCATACATTACTACTCCCTGCTGGTCCAAGAGCAGAAAAGAATTAGCAGCAGATGTGCCAGGACAATTAGCAACAGATGCAGAGGCTAAAGCTCACAGAATGCAAACATTATTCCTCTGTATTAGGGAAGATAAAAGGCCGGATTCTGGTCCTCGGGTGTAAGGTACTTGTGCATGAGATGCTGCTGGAGCTAACTATGGGCTGAGTTATCACTCCTAGAGAAGAAGCAGGCAATGAGGACTTGTCTCTTGCTCTGGTAGCATGGGGGAGGGCAGGTGTTTGCATTGGGGCACGCAGTGTGGCTCTGGGAAGACACTGGGGTGATTTGGCACAGCATGCCAGGAGGAATCCTGCTCTCTGCCACTGCTGAAAGCAATGAATAAAGTGCCTGCTTGCAAATACTGCTGCCCTGTGCCCCTGGCAGATCATGAGCCTGAGCTTGTGTGCTGTGGCCCAGCAGCTTCTGGTCCATAGTCTACTGCTGTCAGGGAGGCTAGGTGCCAGGAAAGGTGGAGTTACTGCTTAAAGACCTGCAAGCTGCACAGAGAGGAGTTGGGGAGTCGTTTTACCTGTGCCAGGGTTGAAAGGCCTGCTTTCTTAGAGAACAGGGGGAAAAAAATAATTGTGGGGAAATTAATGATATGTCACTGTATGGTCCTCCTCTGATTTGTGTGTTATTTTGTATTCAGATACCTGTTTGAAGACAGGCAATGATGGAAAGCTGGGGAAATACGTTTTCAGCTATTCCAGAACATTCTGGTGATAGATAGGGACTTTTGGAAAAACCCTAATAACATGATATTTTATTTTTACTTCAGTCAGGTTTCTATTTCCTCCCCTCTGGCCTTTTATAAATTTCAGAGTTACACAAACACTTCCTAAGAATGCCCTTCTCCCTGCCTGTATGTTGGCCTTGCACATAAACAGGGAGAGCTTGAAATCTGGTTGTGAAAGCTCCCCTTTAATTGGGCAATAACAGCCTCATCTCCAGCACTATTCATTTGACATAGTAAAGTAATTGTTCTTTGTTAATGATGGGAGCTGTTTCCTATTTAAAAGGTTTTTTACCTGTGCTTTACATCGGTGACATTCATGTGCTGCTGTTTTCATAATCAGAAATGGGCTGTTAGTTTATGTGGCATTTTTCAAGATTCTTCTCTATAACAAGTAAATATTGAATTGCCTTTGCATATTTTAATTCACCTTAATCTGTTTGAGTTGTATTGGTCAAATTTTTGTGTGATATGAATTAAGTAGTGTGACTTTTGTACATTTTTCTTCTAAATTGAAACCATTTGAAGGTGCAGAGGAAAGAAGAAAAAGTTTATTTCTTCTCTGACAAGGTAAAGTCAGACAAAAGTAAGTCAGACAAAAACCCCCAAAAGCTCCCACTGGATATGTTTATTGAAATATTCAAATAGAATTCATTCTCTCTATAGCGTGAAACTCTGGTGGCATATGGGGAAGTAAGATATATTACAATAAAACTGATATAAAACAGTTGAATTTAGAAATAGTGGCAGGAGATAATTTTAGTTCATTATGATTTAATTCAATTAAATGCAACACTGTTAACTGCAGACTAAGAAGTATTACTTGTGCCTGTGCAGGCACACAAAAGCATTATTTATTCTCTGCTGCATCTCTCTTTGCAGAAGAAATTACACCAGTAAAAGGGGGGTGCTCAACGCTTTCATAGCACTGTAAAACCCTCTATACCTCACAGACCTCAGTGGAAATTTGACCTGAGCAAGGAGAAACATTGAGATAAGGTGTTGGAGAATAGACCCCTCCAAACCCAGGAAGATGTCCTTAGGTAGGATATGCTCTTTGAATGTCAACAATGTTGGTGTAGGCTTGTGGATTAATTTATCAGATAGTGCCTCAAATGAGGGGTTGGCACCAGCAGGGAAAATATATCTGCTAATTTTATTTTTTTTCCTTCAGAACCAAAAACGGCTCAATCCATCAGAACAAACGGCTCAGTCTGAGCTGCCTGTGCCTTCTCTATCCCAGGCACTGCTCTGAGTCTCCTGAAGGAGAGGTGACTGATCCCTGTCCTTTCCCCAGTTACCTGAGCTGTTCCCTGCTCTGTACCTGGGCACAACAGCTCAAACCCACAAAGGCATTCAAGGTCCATGGATTTCAATCTGAGCTATCTGCCTAAATGCCTTTGTGCATCCGTGCCTGAGGGCCATGCTGGCCATGTCCCAAATCCCAGCTCAAGCTCACAGCTGAGGAGGAGGTAATGAAGAGCAGGTGGCACAGGACTCAGCTCCCTCCTCTCTCCCAGGGCTTTCTGACCCTGTGGGTGTGGGATGGTGAGCTGTGACAGAGAGTGTGTTTGTTGTGGCGGTGGGAAAAGGTTTAGCATGGACCCAAAGGCACCTGCGTGAATGCTTGGCATGATGGCACAGAGTAACAGGTGGAAGCTTGGCTGGGATTTTTGTATGGATCCAACAGAAAGAAATTTCTTATTTGTCAGGTATGTTTTATTTGACTGTGTAAACTGAGATGTGTGACACTGTCCTGCCTGGGTCAGGAACCCAGTGCTCATGCTTAAGGACTCCCTATAGACTTTACAACCTCAGTCCCTGTAGCAGATGGGTGTATTATAAAGTCTTTGCTTATGTTTCATGATTATGTGTTTCCATCATGGCATGGTTTAAACACCCAGCTCCTGTAGCTGCAATCAAAAGGATGCTTCCAGTCCCAAGGAGTGAGTCTGCAGTTTAAATCTAGGATAAAAGCTTACAACAAATGAGCAATAACTGTGAACCAGAAACAAAGAAATAAAATTTTAATAGTGACAATGATTACCCTTACACAAGCTGCTTGACCGTTGTCTGTTTATATGTAAGCTATCAGAAGAGCACACACTGTTGAATTCTTAAGACAAGAGTCAGCCTGGGAAGCAAGAGAGAAACTGAAAAGGTGGCTGTGACAGAGCAGTGTTTTCATCTGTGAGTGGTTTGGGATTGTTTGATATTGCAGGTAACTGTCTTTGATCACAGCCTTATAACCATCACCTTTAATTTGTAGCACAGAGGTTACTATCTAGCACCCAGCTAGCCAAATGAAATGTATGGCTTGATTAAGGATCTCTTTTGTCAGTAATTTGTGCCTAATGTTTTTAGCTTTCCCACGGGCTGTTACAGAAAATGGTAAATCTGGTTTAAATGAAACCTGATACTGTTAATGGTTTAATAGCAGCTGCCACAGGGTTATGGCATTTTTCAACAGATGCTTCTGTTTCATTTTAAGCCTAAACTAAGTCTTAGAATATATTTACATAATTAATATAAAGTACACGTACATAATAATGACAATATTTATAATTTTAAAATATTTCCTTAAATTACTTTGCTGTTATCTGTTCACAATATAAAACTTGAAAAAAGAAGGCATATTATTAGAAATAATAATTTATATTCACCTCTTCAAAAAAAGTTGTGGATGCAGCATGACTGTGAGCTCTTGTCATCTAACATGGCAGTTATTGGTGTAGGCAAATCCCTTACTGCTTCAGAAAAAGAGACAAAAAGCTTTGCTGCACCTGAGTTATGCTTGTTATCTTACCTACTGTTCAGCCAGGAGTATAAAAGTGATGCTTATATTTAAATATACGCATCAAGAAAGAGCAGTGTTGAGGTGTGTACTTAGAAATATTTGAAGTAGTAAAGATTTTTGGATGATTGTTGGCTGCACAATGTTGTCTGATTGAGGAAGCCCCTGCTAATTAAGGAAGAATTTGGCATTTTAAGATGTTCATAGTGGGTGATTGGTTTGAATGGATCTCTTTTATTTGGAGGTCTTATTCTTGACTTCCAAGAAGTACTGAGGGTGTATCCTACAGGATGTTCAGAGTGAGAGGATGCTGCTGAATATTGTGGCCTTCTACAAGTATGTGTCTGTTCACAGTGAAGAGAGAAGGAGAAAAGGCTCCTCTTTCTCTGCCTTGGCTGGAAGGCAAGGTAATGTTGAATAGGCAAGTGTACCAAGGCATTTGCTGCTGTGAACTGTGAAGACTGAAATGGGAACAGTAAGACATGAAAAACATGCAAATAACAGAAAATTGTCTCTATTAAAGAAGCATCCAAGATTGTTTATTTAAGAGATTGGGCAGTCGCAGTTCTCTCAGGAGAATGTGTAGGAGCAGTGGTGAAGCAGATGTTTCACTGTGTGAGGGGCGTAGCTGATATATCTGCTCCCCTTGTCCCCAAGGTGACTACCCTTCATAGCTGTTAGCCTGGGTATGATGGCTGTCATCTTCTGTGTTCCAGCTTTTGTGGGGGTTTTGTTTTATTTGTCTCTTTGAATGTATTAGAATTGTTCAACAGCACCTGGGTCAATGCCCACTTTAATTAATGAAAACAGTTCAAAATGTGGCACAGGACCAAATTTCTTTTTCTTTGTGTTTACCCTTCCTTCTTCTGTACCCACCAAAACCTTACAGATGGATTTACATAAGTTCATTACTTCAGAGTGTTTCTTCACCACTAGATTTCAAGTCTTTGCTATGGGAACACAATTGCTTCAGGCCCTAAGGCATTGGTAGTTCTCTTCCACACCTCCAAGCTGCTCAGAAGAATGTCTATACTTATCTTATGAAAAGTGTAAACTGTGTTTGTCAGTTCTCTGTGAGAACTTTTTACCTTAAAATACTTTTAAACCCTACACTGAGGTTCACATACTTTTCACTAAGAGCTTTTATTTGAAGGAAGAAAGCTATTAAGGACCAACATCGTTCCCACAACTGGGTGGAGAAGAGTTTGTGACTCAGTGAGGAGCAAGTTTGCAAGTGTTCTTATTGGGTGTTTGGATGAACTTTCCAAAGCTGCTGCAAAACTAATCCAGTGGTGAATCTCAGCAAGCCCTCACAGGGACACCTCAGATTTCCAAGCTGGTTTGTTATTCTCTCTTAAAGATTTCTAGTGGCAATGTTTTTCCACCACTGGTAAATAGAGACAGAATATGAATGCTTTCTGAAAGCAAAGGGGGAAAGAAAAAAATCATAAAATAACCACACTAAAGAAAGCACAGAATTTTTTGTTGGAGTGGAAAATTGTTCAAATATATGATTTTTGGGAAGAGTTGTTAATTGTTTTAGCATGCAAAATTGGACCAAAGGTATGATGTTTGTAGAGCTTTATATGATAAAAGAAAGTCAGTTCCCTTGTGATGTTTTTGTAACAAATAAATCTTCCTTCCTCCTTTTCTAGGTTCTACCAGATAGAAAAGCTGTGAAACCAGGCATGGTACTCCTCTTTGAACTCTTCCTTCTTCGTGGCACCTATACCTGGATTGATCGAGAAGTGGGATGGGGAGCTTTTCCCTTATGTGACAGCAATCTTAATGCTTTGGAGGGAAAATTTAAATGTCCCTTCCTCAGAGGACATTATGACTCCAGAATTGACCGGTTCAAAAAAATTGAAAATTTTATTTCTCAGGACTTGGATCATTGGTTATGCAATCTCTACTTTCAGGTTTGTGTTTTAAAAAATTGTTTTGTTTTCTGTATATTTTTCTTTTTGATTCTGAAATTGGTTTGTGGCTCATCTCCCATTTACTGAGATGTCTGCTTTAATCAGTAAGCATGGGGAAGAAATACATGGGAAAATGATATGGGAGAAAAGTGTAGTAAACAGAGTAGTACAGAGAAGCAAGAACTTCCTAAAATTCTTATAACAACATCTTGGACTGCTGGGCTTCATAAACAGTGTACAACAAGCATGTTCTGGCTGTGTGGAATTCCAAACTACTTTTTTTTTTTCTTTTTCTTTCTCTTCCTAGATAATTAAACTACCGCAGGATTCAGATAAGCAAAATAAGCATGGTATGCATGTTCATCTGCCACCTGAACTTCTTATGTATTCAAGCACTGCTGAAAAGAATGGTGTCTCAGAAAATGTTGTACAGTCTGGACCACAAGGTGATGGATTCAAACTTTGATGTTTACGTTCAGGTTTTCACTGGATCAACCCAACATTTCAATGCTGGCCAGTCATTATTGTTCTTGTTAATCTAGATTTTCTTCATTCAGATGTGGGTCCAACATGTGTTATAGCAGGAATACTCTGACTCTTTTTATTAAGGTGGTTTAACTTCGTTTTCAGGTGTGAACAGTCTAAACCAGCCTCATTGCTGAGGATGGAATGGCCATGCTGGCCTGTGCTTAAGGCTGAATAATGCTTGGAATGTTACAGCAATAACAGTTCAGCTGTTTATGGCTCCAAGCTTACAGGAAAAGAAAAGAAAAAGATGCTTTTTGTGTACTTCTGGAAGAACTTTAGCACCTCCCTGGGCTACAACAAGGACTTCATATTTGGCAGGGAGATAGTTCTGACATCAGAAGCATGCCTTATGCTACTCCTCTGAAATTCTGTTAAGATTGAATCAAGTGATAACCATTAGGAAGGACAATTATCATTTGCTTGTGTACAGCAGACCTCCCCAGATGCTTTCTCAAAAAAAAAAATCGCTGAATGTTCTTTTTAAACTGATCCTCCCTGGCCTCTGTAAACCTTCCTATGTAGCTACACTGAGGACACAACTGACCATATTGCAATGGACTCACAAATTGCTCCTCTACCGGTAGAAATCCAGTAATGAGAAGAACTGTAAGATGCTGCTGTTGTTCTTTTCCTTTTTCAGCACATCGCATGAGACTTCCATGCACAAAAAGAATTCATTTTTGCTATACAGATATTTCTGTATTCCCTCTTGTTTAATGAACTGAAGCATTCAGTCAACTCATAGATTGTAGTGTATGTGTGAATATTGTGTATAGATCTAAAGCAGAGAATTATTTATTCAGGACAGAGGTTCCTTAGGCATTTGAGAATAGCAGTAGTGATGCACTGTAGAGGGCACAGGAGGATAAAGAAGAGGCTATGGAAAGGAAAGAAAGAATGCATAAGCAATAATAATTTAGCATGGTAAATGGGCAGCTCAGGTTGGAAGCATAACTTGAAAAGAGTCCAGGAGAAGTATTTTTCAGACAGTTAGTGATGATTTAAAAGATAAAGAAAATGAGGTTTGCCCTGAAATGCTTTTAGGCTAAGCAGCAACTGCACTGTGATCAAAAGGCTTTTATATATCCACCCTGATATGAGAAGCATGGAGGTGTAAACATACACTATACTGAGGATTAAAGTCTTTTTTGTTGTCATATATCTTCTACATATCTGCCAGGTTGCTTTGAGATGCAGCAAACCATGAATAGCGGATCCAAAAGGTAGAATTGCAGGCAACACTTATCAGCGGTGAAGAATTATGGACAAACTCTTAATGGATCAAACTTGCTTGGTCCAACCATCAATCTTCACATGCACATAGAGGGTGCAGCTAAATATGTCATGCTTTCTGGAAATGCTTGGAAAAACTCATGATGCTCAGTTTGAAAAGTCAAGAAAGACATGTTTTTAAGAACTGAAAAAAAGCATTAGTGTGTCCTCTTTTGCATGTAGACCTCTGAAATTTTCCGATAAGGCGATCATGGAAGATCTGTAATTTTCCTGCCAAACAGATTTGCACAAACTAAACTTTTAGGGGTAATTTTTGATATTGCTTATATTTATTTATTTTTCTTGGAGCATTCTTTAAAGATATTATTAGCTGCCAATATCCCCCATGGGTTTGTTTTTTAATGTATCTATGCAGTGCTACAGTATGCTGTTTCTGCTGGTGATATGTTGCTAAGAGATTTAATAATGGGTAAACAAACACAACATGTGGTAATCCTTTTCAAATTAAAAGTTTATTAAATGCTAGCTTGATGACTTTCTGGCTATTTACAATTAAAGGAACAAACCTTAGAGAACTGGAGGTCACATGGTGAAAATCACAACCAACATTTTCGGCAGAAAAATGTGTTTATGATCTGTGGCAAGCTGTTGCACATTGATATGTCCTATAAATTCAGTATTATATCTGTTAAACCACCAAAAACTGGGATGGGGAGGGGAAAACTCTGTTAGAGTGACATTAAGGTTGAGACACAAGCCAGAGAAAGCAAGAACAGTCTAAATGAAGACGGGTGCTCTGTAACTCACTCTACCGCAGTAGTCTAAATAGTGAGTGGTCTTATATATCAATACCATATGTGGTACTGCAACATATAAGAGAAATAAAGCAGGTTAGGAGATGGTGTTTTAGCCTTCACTTCAAGTTTGTCTTGGTTTTAGAAGCTTAAAACAGAGCCTTCATATTATTTCCATTAACTCCAGGCTACATTATTCTTTTAAGCCACAGCTCCATGTAGGGCGAGGTAAGGCTCTTCCCTGCTGCACAGGCTCTCTGGTCTAGAGCACAGGGCAGGGAAATGCAACACAATGCCTCCCATTCTACCTCCTCTGCAGATCAAAGATGCAATTATCAGATCTGGCGTGTCTCTTAGTCCAAACCATATCTTCTCTCCATTCTTTTGAAGTGGTATTCTCTAAGAGGTTCATGGCAGAAGACAGCTTCTGCTTCTGCCACCACCAGCCTTTGTTTTTCTTAGGAAAATATTTTGCTGTTGATCTGTTGCTCCTTACAGGAACAACAGTCCCTATCAGAATAAATGGCAATTTCTGAGCAGAATTCATTATCAACTGTTGTGTGAAAGGTGGTAACAGCTCTAGTAGAAGCATCTTAGGTAAGAAAATTTGAGGCAGTTACCAGGAATGTTGCCTTAGTAGTCTTGGATCTAAGTAACAAGGGCTTCTAAAAAGTATGACAATTTCAAAACTGTCAGTCTCCATATAGACACTAAATATACAAATCCGTCAAGAAAATGTTCTTACAGTGAAATCCAGCAGGACACCTTTTGACTTTAGCATCCACAGGAAGAGGGTATTCACATGTGCAAAATGTCAGCATAACAGTATTTTTTGGAATTGGCAGCTCTTTCATCCTCAGAATAGTTGATGGACAGCACTCATATATTAGTTCTACAGCCCAAACACTTTTAGGTCAGACACAGGCTCATTTGTAAAGTGTTGCTCCACATTTGTTGGGAACCTTCATCTAAACATCTGCTTTCTTTTGCAGCTGTGCTGTTGATCTGACCTGACACACGAACACCATTTTGTGCCCATCTGAACTTGTGATCAGATAAAACAAGCAAGTGGAAAGCTAGGGATGATGTTACCCACTGTAGTTTTTAGAACCAAAGGAAAACCTTTCTCATTCCAGTTGACATTCATGCCGCTTTAAGGTTGGCCATTTTGAAGTCCTGAAGCTATGGTCAGCACTGTACCAGCACATACTGACGTGCACTCAAGACCTAAAAAGGGTGCTTATAAGGTAGAAGGTGGAACAGTCCCTGGGGATTAGGATACTGAAGTAGTTATTTTCTATTTTTTAGTGCTAAGCTTTGTGTATTTTTGGTGAACCTAAAGAGTCATGACTGTGCATTTTTTTTTAAGCAGTAATTTTCCCAAGCCCTGGAGTATGAAATCAAGAAAGGAGTTTTACTTAGCTTGACTGTGCTGGGGGAGAGGTGTTATCAGACAAGATGTTGAGGGAAAGTGTTCAAAGGTAGCTAGTTATGGTCCCAGCACGAGGATGATCTTGCTGTAGTAGAAGTGGTGGAGAGTCGCATTAGCATGAATGCACTGCTCCTAGTGTCTGGGCTAGCAGAAATGTTTGTTGCTATTGATTTGCTAGGTAGATTTGTCACACAGAAAGACTTCCTCTACCTCAGCTGTTTTGCATTGGACTAAACACCTACGTGCAGATTTTCTGAGTTTAAAATCTTCTTTCCAGAAAGTCTGCTTGTCCCTTATTCGCCCCTGCTCTACTGTGGGAGCAAAAAGAAAAAAAAATCAGCTGTTTGGGAATGGTTTTAAGGACACTAATTTTTTTTACAATGAACAAATATCTCATTTTTCCCTTGCACTTTATTTTTTCTTTCCCCTTGCAAGTGCGTGTGGCTTTCCCCAAGCAGTGTATGTGGCTCCTGTGCCCTATGCATCAACCAGAAGATAAGTTAGAACCACTGAAATGCCTTTAGTTATTAGACTATGAGCTTATAACAGAAATAAATATTAGAGAGAGAGAGAGAATTTTCAGGCGTACAATTTTTCTGGTTACTGTACAATTTAGTGTGCTTTTTGGTCTATCTTCCTTCTGTCTGTCTTGCTGTTAATAATAAGTTTGGTTTGTACCACTTGGCTTCAGCAGTCCTTGAAACTCGCCAGGGTTGTAAAGCTTTAAACAGTTGCACAGGTCTTTAATTGTAAATTAGTTTTGACAGGACTGCTAAGACAAAGGCCTGGCCCATCCCATCGTGATGCTAGCCGACAACCCCTTACTGCTCCTGGAGCAAGGAAACATGTGGAAGGAATTGTTCTTTTACATTTCACAGCTTGTCATTTCCTCTGCAGGGCAACCTCTGACCTCCCCAAAAGATCCTGACACCCATAAGGGAAGTATTCCCACTGTTGTAAAGGAAGTGGAAAAGCAGTTTAATGCTGCGAAAGGAGGAGAAGCGTGCGTGTCAGAAGAAGCTGTGAGGAAAAGAGAAGAGCATAAAATGCTTCCAGCAGGTTAGGAGTTTTATTGTGTTACTTAATTTACTGAAAGTTTGCAAGTAGATCTGCCTGGCATGTGTGTAAATATCCCCATTTGCCTTCCCCCTCACCCTGTGATATCATCTCATCATTATTTCACTGGGCAAAGGAAGTGATGGAAGAGTTTAAATCAATTGTTAGGGATCAAAAGCAGCTTAGGCAAAAAGGTACAGAAGCAGTGGAGTCCCCTGTCTAAAATATATTTGTAGGCCAAATGTGTTAGTAATTACAAGGTGTGTGTGCAGTGCACTGACAACATTAGATTACAGCTGGTGTTTCCGTGACATTTTTACATCCTTTCATTTTATTTGGTCGTTTATATCCATGGATCACAACATGTTGCTGTTAGGTGCTTGGGAAGTACTTTTTTCTTCCTGCAGCACATTAATAGCAGTATCCTTTGTTAATTGTGCTGAGCTAAATTGCATAAAAGTGCCTGTCTGTATTTACATCAGGTAACATTTGCTTCTGGTGCATGGGATTTCTTCCAAAGGCAAAGCCTGGCAAAGTTATTATGGTGGTTTTTTATTCTCTTGATTTTGTTTATTTGTTTATTTTTTATTGGTTGTTTTGGGGATTTTTCATTAGTTTGGTTTTTGTTTTGTTATGAAGTCCCAGGTAAAATGTCTTTATCTGAGAATTGAGTAATATAACCCCTAAGTCCTCTCCTAAACTCAAAGACCACTGTGATGGACAAAGGAGGATTTACCATGGGGCAGGGATTTGAAGGTACCAAGGATATCTGGATATCTACTCCCACTTCATAGCCTAGGCCAGTTCAAGGAGATGAAAGTACAAGTGGGAATAAGTTAATCACACCTTTTGGAGGGAGAGGGTGACTTTCCTTCTGTACAAGGAAGCTGTAATAGGTCATGGTTAGACACTGAACTGAATATTAGGTAAGAGAGAGCTACCTTAGGTCTGACAGCTACCTCTTATCTGTGTAAACAGTATCTTCTTATTGTCTTCAAGTCTGTGGGCTCCCTGAAATAATGCAGTAGAATTTTGGATGAATGTTATTTTGAAGCTAATGCCAACTTCCCTTTCACAGCAACTCATGAAATGTCATTCAGAAACAATTTCTTTGGAGCCATCTTTCTCTGTTGACTGTCCAGGAAGGCGAGAACCATGCATCTGCTATTATAGGTGCACATGCTGAGTATCTCATGTTAAATGGGCACAGATAGAGGTAGGAGCTAGTACGGCATTGCCAAGACAGGATTCGTAAGTGCTGAATATTGACACTGACTATCATAGATGAGTGAGAAGTAGAATATAGAGCTGGTGTCATTTTTTGTTTAAAGGGTGTTTGTGACAAAATGTTAAGCATATTACAGAAAAATTTTTAGTATTTCAAGGGTTCCCATTACATGCCCTGATAACATTAACACCTAACATGTCTTTTCTAGATGTTGGTTCTTCTAAGGATATGAACAGAGCCCTGGCTTAAAAATTTTGTTCAACTTCTACATTAGTAGAATCTACTTTGAAATTTATTTTGTTTATTTACCCAACATTAGTTGTGCAAAGCAACTTAAAATACTCAAAATACTTAAAACTTAAGTGGCCTATGTGAACAAAAGGGTTTTAAAATAATGCTTAGTGGTGTTTGACATTTGCTTTTGTTTACTTTTAATTTTTTTTCTGATTTCGTTTCTTTGACAACATTTGGATGTTTCCACCTTTAGAGTGTGTCTCAAAACCCAATTTTTAGTTGTGCATGTAGACAGGTATTCCTTTTCCCCTCTTCCCATCACTAATGTTTGTCTAGATCTAAAACTAGCATGTTGAATTTTTATTCAAAATATTTATGTGGAGTTTTGCAGAGACCCAGTGGCAAACAGAGCATTTTAGAACCCACATTTTCAGTTCAATACAACCTCTTACAAATACCCTGAAACTATGCAGTTATAGAAGTAGCCTGACTTGGAAAGTACTGAATTACCACAATCTTTATCAAGGCAAGGTTCAAAGGGCATAATTTTGCATCATCATCAGATCTGACTAGATATATGAAAGAGATAATACTATAATTGACTGAGAACTAAAAAATAAATAAATAAATAAATAAATTCTGAGTTTACCTGAACTGCAAGCTGATGTCCAAAATATACATGCACTTTGAATTAGGTGAAAAGAGTTTTTTGCTTATTTTTATTCATGAGACAACAGAAATTTTCCTTGATGAGCTCAGTTTCTGGTACTGCATCTATTGCAAAATTTTTTAATGAAAAACTTGTTTCAAAAGTCACATCACTAAAGCATTGGTCTTCTGTGATGGAACATTGTCAGTAATGTCTCCACTAAACTCACTATCTGCACTCAAAATGATGGAAAGAAAAAAACTTCATTTTGAAATCCCCAAATGCTTTCTGCAGGATGACATATAAACTAGGATTTGTACTGTACCGCTGTTTAATTTGAAGCTTCAACAGTGCCTGTATGTTTTCTCCACCAATACTCATCCCAGCAGCACCTTATCCCCAGCCTTTCTCTCATATTAAGCCTAATTTCTTTTTTCAAAGCCCACAGTTATGCATGCACCACAATTCAAACCCCTGGAAGCACATTAAATATTTCTCATAAATATTGTTAATCTTGGTCAAACTCTTACAAGCAAGTGGCATTCTGCTCATTTTTGGGGTTTGACAGAACCCCTGTGATTCCTTCAGCTCTCTATTCTATCACCTTTCTAGGACATACCCTGGATAAAGTTTTAGCTCCTATTTTCACATCTTCTACCTCAGAAGGAGGTTTGTTTGATGTCTGTCTTCTAAAACAAACTGAGTATTGAAAATAAGATGTTCAATATTGTTCATATTTAAGGTTTCAAATTCAACACCCTCCTGCATTTGTGGAGAAACGTTGGGAAGCGAATTTTGTCCTTTTGTGACAACAAAAGACATTTCTGTCAGAACAAAGCTTCAGAATAATGTCTAAGCAAAGATGGCATCAGGCTAACCAAAGGGCTTATTACAGTAGCAGCAGATAACACTCAAAACTGTATTCAGAATTTATTGAAATGTTCCTTCAATATCAAAATACTAAACACAAAACCAGCTTCATTCTAATTTTATCATTGCCTTTGGAGAGGAGGCTTTACATTTGTTAAAATGTGTTTATATAAGTGAGTAATTGTTTCATTAGAGGATTGTATTTATGCTCACAAGCATTTCAGAAACAATTTTATGAAAACCAGTGAATCTTCATTGTAATATTTCCCCTTATACTGCAATGATGCTCTTTCCCTACTGAGGTGCTGTTTGCTTCTACATAAAATTTGTATGCAGATGCAAAAATATTTACCTAAACAAACAAACAAACCCCCAAAAAACCAAAAAACAAACCAAACCAAAACAAAAGACCAATCCAAACCAAGAAAAGGCTGTTTTTCCTCATGGGTGCCACTTTAAAGGAAACAAAGTGATATTACAAAATGAAAATTGCTTGGGGCTCATTTTTTAATACAAGTAGGGCCCCAAAGGCAGAGCCTCATATGGTGGAAACTTCTTTCTGTGCTGGAGCAGGACTTCTCTGAGCAGGACTGCATAAAGGATTGCATTGATTTTTCCAATTAGGATCAAAGTCAGGTTCTGGTTCTGAAATCCTCAGAATCCAAACTCTTAAATTTTCCAGCTCTTGCCATGCTACTTAATTTCCCATAGACCAGCGCATTACTAGGAAGGGAGTCTAAATAGGATCTTCATCTTATTTTCTGTCCCTGCTGTGGTGATTTCTTTGTCTTCTGCTCACTCTTGGATTGTACCACTCTAAACCCCTTTCCTACTGACTTAGATTGCAGCTATCAGAAGGCACTGCACTTCTCTTCTTTGGCCCCAAATAAATCAGAAGTAGTTCCCATCAAACTTGTGTAAAGTAATTTCCTAGCTGTGCAATTTCCTTTTGCCCATATTTTAAAAAAATCAATTAGACTCCCCATGCCCCCCCATACATTAAAAATAAATATTTTGCAGCATCAGACCTATATACATTTAGAATGAAGCTGAGGAAGGGGATGTACTTTAAATGTACATATCAGGTATTAATGGGTCAGTTACCAGGGCCAGACTAAACAGCTGGTCAGACATGAAATCTTCAACACAGAGTGGGGTCCCCACTGTTCAGAGGTGTTGCCCCAAACCTTGGTTACATTCTACAGGTTCACTCCTGTTGCACCACAGTACTTGTTACAGAAGACATAACCAAAGATGGTAACTTCCAGGCTGAAGGCAGAGGGCAAAAAAATAAGTTTTATTCTCCAAGGGTTTGGAAGCAGTAAGACACCCTCTAAAGGCTGATTTTAAAGGCCATGCTATAATGCTCTGCTATTGCCCTGAGAAGGCTGCTGTGGAGAAAGAAAGGTAACAGAGTAGCAATAATGCTTTTGTTTCCAACCTCTTACCATGGTATTTTAAAAACTCAGGTCCCAGAAGAGCTCAGGGATTTTGTACCAGTAACCCTTTCTTTGTATCCCTTATCAGGCACGATCCATGTGGTATCTATACTGTTTGGTTGGGACTCAATATGACCCAAAAATGACAAGGTCTGCAAATAACCTTCATATCACCACGATTTTCCAAATCCAGACATTGGTTTTGTCATGCCCGTTCCACAATGGTGGGAAAAAATGCCACCCTATTTTTCCTATTTGTCTTATATGAATGTAGACATTTAAATTATTCTGCTGGACTTCTTATTAATAGCTGATCACAGATTTCTAACTTTGGGTTAAGAATCTTATTGCCTTTTCCATGCTCTGGTGTAATCATATTTTCCTGCTTTTATGCGTATGTTTCTTGACTTCCAAATAAATCCATTAACAGAGAGCCTACATCTGCCACTGTGCCTTTGCCACAGCTATGATACCTGTCTCTGATCATTCTTTCTTGGTGCTGTTTTCTCCTCCTCAAGTTGTTCATTTTTATCATGAATGATATTATGTTCCCCTGTCAGGGAACAAAATGTATTTTGAGTCAATTTACTAAAATAGTCGCTGCTAAGTGTTATATCTGGACAAAGTTGACACCTTTGACATTTTCTAAAATGGCAAAAATAACTGTATTTAAGGTATGATTTATGGGTACTCTATGTCAAAGAAATTTCTATTACAGTTTCTGATGCAGCAGTCCCACCTCTTTCAATGGAGAAATTGCTGATAGTGCAGCTAATTAATGCTTTATTAGGATTCTGTGTTCAATTATAAAAAGTTATAAAAAAGTAAAATGCAATTTAATAATAAAGAATGGTGTGGTTCTCGTTTCTCTCTCAGAACTGCTTTGTTTTTTGCATGTGGAAGAAAATTTCTACACAGCTCAGTTTTATAAGACACATTCCCTTCCCCCCAACCACTAAGCAGGAGCAACTCCTATGATTAAAAAGTAGACTGGAGTCTTTAAATGTCTTTCTGATTGCTGGCCTCTATTAAAAACTTCTTAAAATAATAGATAGGTTTAATTCCTCAAGCCAAAGAAAAATTGTATCATCTTAAGTATTTTCCATATTTATTATATTGATGAGATTTGGCTACTGAGAAAAAAAGGAAGTAAAATCTCTTGTATTGCAAGTTTTAAATGTACCAGGCTAAGGTTTACTTAATTAGAACCTCCAGGCAATAAAGGAGCCCTTTTTTAAATTCTGTGAATCTTAATATGCTAAATAATGCAAAGCTTCAACTCTTCAAGCATGAGACACACATCTGGCAGCTTAACATTTAAATTACAGAAAAAAAACCACTTCAGTAGTAATTTTCATGAAGAAAAGAATGGGAAATGTATTACAACTAAATTTAATTTCTTTTTAGATTTTTCATCCTGTCTAATTGCAGGCATTTCCCATCTCCTCTTTTATTTATTTATTTTCATACAGTTTTTTTCTGTACTTTTTATTGATCTTTAATTTGAGCAGCTTCTTACTGTTACAGCTATTGAAGAATTACATTGTGTTTTTACTTAGCAAAAATTGTTCAGAGAAATCTATGAGGAATTAAAGTAATGAGCTCACTGGTATACAAAGAAAAGAGCATTCAAAGCCTTACAAATAAAATATAAAAAGAGCACGTCATGATTAAATAACAGACTTGAGATCCTTCTCCCTCCCATTTCTTAAATGTAGAATATTATTGTTTTCTTTATTCTTTTTATTGTCCTTTATTTTTTTTTTTTGCCAAGATAATTACTGCTTTATTCATTTGACTCCAAAAACATTGTTAGAGTATTCATCATTTCAGCAAGGCTGTTTGGAAACCCATTTTTGTGCACTGGGGAAAAAAAAATGAAGAAGAAAAATTAAACAAAGAAAACCACAAGAACCATCTTTACAAAGGTATATTTATATTTTAATGTGTTTTTATGGGTCCATACAGGTATCCCATACACAAAATATGTGGAGACAGTTTGAACAGGTTATACTGCATGTGTGCACACACGTGACATAGCCAGCAGCAGTATTTTAAGCTGTCTTGCTGATTTCAGTAGGCCTCTTCTTTCACCCCAGATGATGTAAATATCTGTAAATTCCTCATTCCTCAACATAGATACTCCTGTACATGAGTCTATACATATGTAGAAAGTAAGAAATATATCCATAGGTGTGTACACAAACACAGACTTAAAACTGTGACATGGTATGTGCATATATTGTGTATCAACCACTGTAGATCCTAAGAGTAGATCCTTCCTGTACTGTGATTTTAAATAAACTTGACTGTCTTGTACTGTGTGTAACTCAACATATCTTAAAAAGAAAATAATAGAAATAATTGTTAAGTGTGTTTTTGGGTTATTCTCCATGTGCCATACATTAAAACATGTAATACAGACTTTTATTTTTGCCACACCACTGCTTACTATGATGAGGGAGTACATTTTTGTTCATTCCAGAGGTCACTGCTTTTCAGGAGCTTGAGGGATGTGTGACTTGTGTTTTCTAAGAAAAGTTTATTCTAGTACTTCATGTCCTTGTGCCTCATTCTTGATCCACAACTATGCCCATATAATAAAATTAACCTCCTTCTGTCTTCTGAAGAACACTTCCCAGGGTGTTTAAAATACCTTCCTGTGTCACTCTTCTTGTGTCTATTATTTCTTTATTTCTAATTTTCCCCCTGTTTTTCATCTAGGCAATTGTTATTTTCAACACCCCAGCATCTGAAGTCTTCTCTGCATTTATCATACTAACACTTTCAGAGTGTAGGAGAGAAATAGCCACCTATATGTAACTCAGATGAAGGGGAGAAGTGATTGGCCTGAAATTAGTCAGCATCTTGTTGGGAGAGGGACCAAAACCCAGCTGAGTTCTTTCCAGAGGTTTACCTTGTGCACAAATATAAAATTAATTTAGAATTGATTTTGTTTGTGTTTTTTTTTTTCCTTGCAGAGGGTTACCAAGATTGCTGTGGCAATGCAGACAAGCACTGTGGCTCGTTTTGGCTGAAGGAGGTCCAAGAAGGTCATCACAAGGTGCTGGTTTTGATATGAACATCACCATTTCCCTTAAAGCTCACAGAGAAGCCACTGGAGCTTGTGTCATTTGAGAACGATTTGTGGTCTTGCTTGCTCTGGTTGTTGTGTTTCTTTAATCTATCCCTGTGAATTTTTTAATAGCCACAATAAGTCTTCACATGACCAGGTGTATTGCTGTCTCCTGTATAGTTAATCTCTCTAGCAATGAAACTTCAAAGGAGGAAAGACCACCAAGCAATCAAACAACAGAAGTTTGACCAAGCTGCAGGATGATATAACTTCAGTTATGTGTAAACATGAGATGTGTTTCATATGCATCCATAAACTTAAAGCTCTCGTGTACTTGTGCAGAGGACCATCAGAAAATTTTAGTATCTGTATTTGTAGTACCCTGGCCAAGGACACCGTCAATTTTTCAACAAATACTGTGTCCTCAGTACAAGTAACCATGGAATTTTATCTGCCATATGATAACACTTTCAGGGTGAGATGCTACAGAAACTTTCAGATTTAATGTAGATCCTGAGAAACAAAGACACAAAGAAGAGTTTGTATTCCTGAAAATTGCTTCCCTCTGCACTGTATTATTAAATTAGGTATTTTCCAATGATAGTTGCAATTTTTTCTCAGTAAGTGTTACTCCATTTCTATCCTTAAATCAGTATGGCTGCAGTGAATGAACTGCAAGAATGAACATTCAAATTAATAATTCTGGTTATTTGTCTCACCCTGTTCTAGATACACTCTGAAGCATTTTTAATCCTTTTAATTGCCCATAACAAAAAATCGCCACAGTACTCAGTACCCAAAAACTTGTGCAGTGTAGCACAAATACTCAATAGCTGGGGATTATAATTACAACTTTCAACTTTAGTAGAGTGATGGTCTACATTTGTGAGCAAAACCAGATTGGCCAGCTGGATATTCCCTTGTCTTTCGATGTCTAAGTTTCCATGTGATTTATTTTTCCAGGAAGATAAAGGTAACTTGAAGAAAACAGAGTTTCATGTAAGTTTAGCTGCAGACTGAGATGTGCATGTGTGAGTGTGTTCAGCCTTATATCTAGAGGAGGGATGATTTAAGGAGCGATGGAATGGGTGTAATGGGCAAAGCAACCCAGCCCAACCCATGGGAGTGGCAGAGTGAAATGCATTTCCTACAATCCCATAATAGCACAATGCCTTTGAACAAAATGCCATAGTCTTATAGGAACTTCAGTTGTGGGTGGCTCTCAAAGCCACATTAGAGTGACCTGGTTTCAGTGAGGTGCATAAACCCATGGGCAATTCAGCACTGTCTAGCCCCTTTGGTCTCACTGAAATGACTCACAAGCTTACAGTTATTGACATGTTTGAATAGATTCCTGAACTGAGCCTCTTATGGGAATCCTTCTGCACAAAAGAAATGTGAGCATGTGAAATCTCCTTTCAGAGGTTGTGAGAGCCCCTCATTTTTTAATGGGGTGAGTGAATCCTAATGTTCAGAAAGAATCTTGTTTTAGCATGTTCAAGATTTAGGCATTTGGCCTGATTTATATAATTTGGGCCTAATTGTATCTCTGGAAAGCATCTTCTAAAATGACTTTACCTAACAACTGTATGTAGGAAATAATGACAAACTAATGCAAAGAACATAGTTAAAGAAAAAGACAGAAGTTCAAGTTCATGTTTATTCTCCTCAGAAGTCCCTTTTCTTTTTGTAAACAGATATTTTATTTTATTAAATTTATTTTTTATTTTTTATTTTTATTTTTAAAATGTTTTATTATTTTTGTATTTATTTTATTTTATATTTATTTTTTATTTTCTTAATTATTTTATTTTATTTTATTTTATTTTATTTTATTTTATTTTATTTTATTTTATTTTATTTTATTTTATTTTACTTTATTTTATTTTGAAAAGGAATGAGAAAGTTCTTCGAATCTGACCTCAACTTTTTTGGGGAACATAGATTTCTCTACTTTGCCCTCCCTATCCCAAATTCATCTATGCTAAAGAGTTGCAAAACTCTCCCTCTAAGTGCCTTCTGAGTGATGTGCATTAGCAACAATTGAGCTTTTTTTGCAATGAGTGTGCAAATCACTGCATGTATTCAGATATTGGACGGTAGCAATAAAAGAGAGAATGCTCACAGTAAGTGACTTCTGAGAGAAGTAAAACATATTCTGTGGTTATAATGCCAACCTCATGCAGATGATTGAGTTCCTGCTTTTTGTACCTCAGACAAGAAAACACAATCTCAGAGAAATTAACTCATAATACTCTTTGGTATTTATGTCTTAAATAATGTTGTTACATGTTCTTTGCACAGGAATAGTTTAATGGAGAAAATATCAGTGCAAACAAGGCACCTTGCACACACTATGGATTCTGAAACCTCATCTTCTAGGGAATAAAGCTGGACAGTTGTGGCTGAAATTCAAAATGTGCATGAAATCCATGATTCTGAATCCAAGATTCAGAATACAAATTCACTTTTTAAAGAAAAATAGTTTACAGAGTTAAAAAAACCCCAAAACCAAAAACCAAAAACCAGCAGATCTAAGCAAAAAAATTTTGTACTTTTCATAATTAACAAAGTGTAAAGTGATGTGACTGCACCAATGCATCCATCCACTTTTCCTCTCTAGACTTGTTCACTAAATGTTAGCAAACCCTTTGCAGAGTTTGGTGTTGTGCCTGGGAAGGTATTAATAGATTTCGCCACGGAAGTCACCTGCAGATGTTTGTCTGGTAAATTATGACCTCATTGTGTTTCCTGGTGGAAGTGGAAGTGGAAGTGATGTTTGGCTTTCTGTCCAGGGGCAGTAGTGCCAAACATCCAGGGAATCTGGTAGTCAGTTCAGAGAGGCGATGTCACTGCTGAATCAGACCCTGTGCATGCAGAGGTGTTATTCCAGGGATAAATCAGGATCCTCTACTTTGTAGCTCATAGAGGAGTTTAAATGAGCATAAGCTGGCACCAGCACTGAAGGATGAGGTGCTGTCCCTCTCCTTTGTGCTGGCAGCTGGGGCACAGTGGCCTGGATCAGTATGAGTCCAGCTGAGAGTTAACCCAGTTAATAAAAAAAGGGAAAAAAAAAAGAATCCAAACAGTACTAACTCAATTCCCAGGTCAGTTCCTTCCATATGGCTTACTTGCATCCAGATTTTTGCACTGCCAGAGTGTGATGTCCAAGACTGGAAAAAGCAAGCAAGTGGAGGAAGAGTGGCTGACTGCTGGTGTCACTGTGAGCTTGCACCTACTTGAGAGGGTTTGTCACAGCCCCATAGGAGCATAAATCAATTCACAGAAAAATATTCTGTGTGCAGCTCCACACGCCACCATTTTAGAGGGTTAAAAAGGTCCTTGGATGTGTCCAGAGGAGGGGAAAATAGGGGGCTGGAAGGCATGTCCTGTCAGGAACGGCAGAGGACTTGTCTTGCTTGGAGAAAAGCAGATTCAGGGGAACCTTGTTCTCTTCAGCTTCCTGGGGAGAGAAGGTGGAAAGGGAGGTGCTGAGATCTTCTCGCGCGTATCCAGCGACAGGATATATGTGAATGTTCCAAAGATGCACCAGGGGAGGTTCAGACTGGACAGTAGGAAGCAATTCTTTACTGAGAGGGTGGCCAAAAGCCTGGAACAGGCTTCCTAGAGAGGTGGTTGATGCCCCCAGCCTGTCAGTGTTTAAGAGGCATTTGGACAGTGTCCTTAACAGCATGCTGTAACTTTTGGTCAGCCCTGAATTGCACCACAGATGCTTGTTGTAGGTCCCTTCCAATTGAAATAGGCTAGCCTATTCAAAGTGTTTTGAATGAATACTCAAAGCAGCTTTGCCACTGCTGTTTCCCACGTTTGTTGTAGAGTGAAAACAGAACTAGAATTCAAAACAGAGAAAGTGGCACCTCTGACTTTGCTAGCTGTGTCCTACTAATTACCTTAGTATTCTAACTTGTTTCTTATTTTCATATAAAGGTCAGCAGGAATAACCCACCTGACCAATGCTGCGAATTAAAATCAGGTCCAGAGAACAGTGCAAGCCAAGAAGAAGGGAAAACATCTGCAGAGAGCAATTTTTATTTGGAAGAGTTGGAGAAATATACCTTTTCTGTGTGGTAAGTGATCTCAGCATCAAATAGTTTCACAACCCAAAAGTTTGCCTTGACATATGTGCATTACAGAGGCTTCTACATTTAGATGAAAGCTTTTGGGCTAAAAAAACCCCAAAAAACAAAACATAAAACCCATGGTATTTTCTTGGACTTCTTAGTATTATTTATGATTGAAGTTGAATTAGAAAAATTAGAAGCACTTTTTGTCTGAGAATGCTATTTTGGCATTGCTACATTGTTTTGAGAAGCTGTGTCAGGGGAATAAAGGCAAAAAGATTTTCAGCATAATCTTTTCAGCATTTTAGGAGCAATACCCTACCTTTTTTGGATGTTACTTTAAATATTATTACTGTTCTCTGTTATAAAATGCACATATGGGGAATGACTTAAAATGAACAGATAAATTAAAGTGAAATTAAAAAGACTACATCAAAATGAAATCTTTTCATTTACTTATAATTATATATCCTGGAATATCATCTTCTAGGTAATTGCAAAATTTGGACAGTTATTGGTAATTAGTAAAAAACAATGAAGACCCAATCCTTTACTAAATGAAATGATCTGATAATCTTTCATATAGCTCCCTACTGTGCTTTGAACATTCAAAATCCAGCTGTAATGTACATTTCTGGAACCCATCATCTTCTCCAAATCAGCCCCTAGAGTTTCAAATTAAGCATCCAGAAAAGAAACATCAGAGTAGGGTGTATGTCTATGAAAATTTAATTTTAAATCACTTCCCTATCAAAACATGAGACAGGATTATCTCACCGGCAAGCCAAGCAACCCTCACCATCTCTAGTGCTGTCTATGCCCTGCTCTTGTTTGCCTTGGTGCCTTTCAAATTGGCAGGAAGTCAGGTGAAGACCTTATAGACACAAAGTGCATTTTCAGTGTCGTAATCTGAACTCAGCCCTAGAGGTGATTAACCCTGAGTATTAGAGAAGGCATAAATCAGGCAGGAGAATAGCACACACTCATATAATTAGGCTTTCGTAATTCTGCTGGATTAATTATGGTTATTTTGGTCAATTAAGGACTCCCCCCCCATCCTGGCCATAATATAAGAATAGATTTTAGAGCAGCACTGCTCATCCAAACATCCTTGCCAGCTCCCACTGTTTCATTTTACCTACCTCAATTTTCAAATTAAATTAACCAAATTATCATCAATTATCTATCTCAAGTTGCTTGCTTTCTGCAGTGGTGAACTTCACTTTCTCTCTTCCGTGTCTTGCACAGTTACAGTGATAGAATGAATATTTAATTGTATATGCCCTATCCCTGGAAGTGTTCAAGGCCAGCTTGGATGGAGCCCTGGACCTCCTGGTCTGGTGGAATGTGTCCCTACCCATGGCAGAGGGTTTGGAACTAGGCAGCTTGTAGGGTCCCTGCTAACCCAAACCATTCTGTGATTCTGTCTACCTTTAAAGTTAGCAACGTTGGTCCTGTATTCTTTTCAAAGTTGTTCTGCTTAAAATGTTGGGAGAGGGGCTCAACTCCACCCTTATCAGCCTGGCCCCAGGCTTTGAACTCCATGGCTTTTCAAATTGCACAAGGTATCTGGAGAAGCAGAGCAGAGAGGCACTTGTCTCTGTTGTCTCACCTTTTGATTTGGAGCATAAGAGAAAACACCTGCCCTTTCTTCCATTTTGTTTTCTGTTTCTCTTCTTTGTGCTTTCCTAGGGAGCCCAGCTGTCCCTGAACCCCATGCCTACAGGGACATTGACTTTGCCAGGATTCCCTGGGCAGGCAGAGTTATATCTGGGCACAGGAAGTTACAGGGCATGAACCAGATCTTCCTGGTACAAAACAAAAGCAACAAGGCATGTGTTAGGATGCTGCCTGTCCTAGCTGAGGCCAGTAATTTGTAATTTCAATATGCCATTCTATTTACTGCATCCATCATCCTGTTGGAAATAAGGACCGGTACTTGCTTTATTTACATATTTGTTATGTTCAAGTCCTGTGATGTTAGAACTAAACAGAATTTAGAGGGAATCTCTTTGCTTTCTGCTTCACTTGTGGTCATCCTATTTGTCAGAAAGAAAAAAAAATAGGAAAATTGAATTACTCCACTCTTGGTCAAGTAATAAAGGTGTTACACATAGCATGTAGTGTAAAGAATCTATAATAATATAATATAATAATGCATTAATAATATATTTTTTTACTATAGAGTTAATTCAGGTAATTTACTCGGGAATCTGATACCTTGTGAGTTGTTAATTCCATTTGTTACTGTACCAGCATGATGTTTCCATTGTTACTCATTTCTGTCTGTCTCGTCCTTTCCTTCTCTCCCACTTTCTCCATCAAAGGGCATCAACTCCTCTTTGTCTGTTTCCAGACCTTCCTCTCTACTACAATTGCTACCTTTTAAAAAATGCAATGCAAGATAATTAGCTACTACAAAAATTTTTTATAGCACTGTAGATCTGGGGGCAGCTTAGATCTCCATAAACTTCAGAGTTTTAGATGCTCCAAGATGCAATCTGAGCAATTTCCTTGATCTTTTATTGCAGCTGGTAAATCATTTATTGGGCTAGGTTATTTTACAAAATCCTCTTTAGAAACAAAATCCCATAAAATGTATTTATCATAAAGTACTGTATGACCAGCAGTCTTCAAAGCTGTACATACCCTGTATTAATTAAAAGCTAGTGTTGTACTGTGACAAGTTAAAAGTATCCACTGTCTCAGTCTCTCTCTTCCCCCCCACCCCCTGCCTCTCCCTATGATTTTTTTCTCTTTTCTTTTCCTTCTCTCATATGGTCTTCTCTTTTAAGGCTTGCCAAAGGGAAGATTGGTGAGTAAGAACAAGATATTCTTTTGTGATCACAAATATTTTTCTGATATTTGTAACTGTTTTTGTTCCATTGCTAGAGCACGCTTGTCCTTTTCCATTCATATTAGTTTGACAGTGGTGTCTCGCATCCATAGGCCATAGTCAAACCTCCTTACAGTGGCCATTATACACAAAGGTAATAAAAAGATCGTTTTGGCTTCATGGGCTTCACCTTCCATCTCACACGAGTGCCTTTCCCTCTGTGCCCATGTACAGCCTTGCTCAGAGCAGCAGGTTTTTTCTTGGGTCCACTGAGTTGAGGGTGAGGGGGATGAGTCCAAAAGATGAGGTAGGGGCAAAGAGGTTAAGGCAACAGGCAGGTCTGGTTGCCTATTTCAGGGCCATCCCTGCTGCAGTCACAGCCTGGTTGGTGCCAGGCGCTCACCAAGCGCTTTGCTGGCCCTCCTGGAGAGCCCACCCCAGCACCTTGCCTTGCACCACAGCATGGCTGAAGCTCCTTTCTCTGAGATTTCTGTTCCTGGAGTTAAAAGCCCGTGTAATCTGCAGCAGAACATCAATATTATTCATGACTATTGTCTAAATAATACGGGTGACATCTGTAACCTTGAGAGAAAAGGAGGAAAGTTTGAAGGAATTTTGACCTTGCAGACCAAAACCTACTCTCAGAAGCTCTCTAGCTCTCTTCCTCTGTTCCCTGAAAGAAAATTTGAGGGAAAAATGTTCTTCATGACTGTCACTATAAAGCCAGATTTCCTGAACATGTTTAAAAAAACAGATGTGAGAAATAATTTTAACGCTTCAGTGCTTTAACATTGCTTTTTATGTATAGTTCTAGAGGAGATGTGAAAAAATCCCAGATTTCAAAAACCTCCATTTGTCTTAATACAAAATAAGAAATAGTAAAGATAATGACATACACTTTCTGTGACTTTAGGAATTTTCAGGCTTGAGTTTAAATATAAAAACTAGCAGTTTCAATTGCCAACAACTTATCATCAAACACAGCTCTCAAGGGTTAACATTACACACTAATATAAAAGTAACGATCATCCTTTGTCTCCATGCAATTAGCTTTTTAACAACGTGCCTGTAGCTCCTACCCAGGCTAAATGCTGCTTTGAAATATTTTCTCCTCTACTCCAAATGTGTTAAACTGACTCTGGCCAGCTTCTATAAAATCAATTAACTGTAGGGCACTGCCTTCTATGGGGGAGTACCCAGTGCCCCACACAGCAGTGCCAGGTGCTGCCCAGGGTGGCTCCTCTGCAGGCTGGTCAGTGCAACACCAGTGCAGGACCAGACAGCATCTTGATGCAGCAGACAAGCTGTGAAATCTTATCTAGAGTCATATTCCTGCATGTCTGGAATTCAGGGCATTGGACCAGCCTTTGGTTCTCACTTGCACCCATCAGGAGCAGATGCAGCCTTTGTTCAAAAGAGCAAGGGGATGGTGAGGATAAAATGGGCTCTTGGCAGCGTGTCACAGCCTGGGTAGGGTGAACAAGGTTGAAGACCGCTTCACAACCCTGCCAATGCACCTGTGGACTTTATGAATTTTATCAATTTTATTTCCAAATTGAGGAGGATACTGAGAGGCAGGAAGAGTTAACTGTAAAGAGCACCATACAGTACTATTGTTTTTTATATAAAGACAATAAACTTTCCCTTTATAATACTCATGTGATTTGACATTGAAATAAATGCAGATGCTTCTTTGCTTGCTCTATTCCCTGTTGTGCATTCTAAAACACCTTCACATATGGTTTGCCTCATTCCTGTGAAAGTGCTTGTTGTTTATGTCATACAAACAGAACAGATTGAATTTATACCAAGTTAGGAGGGTGATGAATCCTACATTAGAGGAAAATCCTTGCCTGAGTGTTTTGAATTTGTTCAAAATTAGCGTTGCTTGTTAAAAATTGCCCTGGATTGTCCCTTGAGCTTTTCTAAAGATTTCATTAAAATTAAAAAAAAAAAAAAATCTGTGGCTGCCTATAAATGCAACCTTTTATTCAAATATGTAACATTTACCTAAAATCAAAGGTCAGATTTTACCAGTTTTTTATAGCTGTCCTAGTAGGATCTGTTTCATGCACTACATATAAAATACTGTCATTAAGAGCGGACATTCAGCTTCCTTTGTGAAAAGCAGAATAACCCTTTATTGTGTGCTTTAAAAAGTGCTAATCTTTTAAAAATTTCTCAGTAACTCTTGATAGTCCACCTAAACCCTGTTTCATTGTTTCTAATTCCATTTTGAAATTTAATTAAAGGCAGGCCAAGCTTGAACTCTTAGGAGTAATCAGAAGTCCTACTGTTTTCTTTGAATGCTTTCAAATCTTTCACACATTATTCTCAAAAAGGCTTAAGCTTTAGTTGTGTGAGCACAATTCCCTGATTCGGAAATCTTTGTGGAACTTTTTTTGCAGGCAAGTCTCAACAGGACACAAGTCATGTTTTTGTTTTGGTCTGATTTTTTTAACATATTCAAGTATTAGATGGTGTTTACTTTAGTGCATGTACTCAGATCTTTTAGGATTGAATTTTTACAGCAGACTACTACATATTTCTGTGGAGTTTCTGCTTTAGTTTTAGTCTCATGGGAGATTTTTCTGCCACAGGAAATGTTTACTTTTTGGAAAATTATTCTATGGACAAATCATTAAATATGAAAATGGCACCTTTCCTATGCACTCTAATTTTTCTGAAGCTGTCAGATTAATTTTTATTATATAATTAAATTCATAATTGGGCAAATTCCAATGAACTGCACACATTTATAGATTTTATTTTTTTTCTCGCTTGTGCAATGAAAGAATTATTTCCTTGTTCTAGTGTATGGTAAAATTTTGACAGTGAAAATTGAATGAGAAATAAAATGTTTGGAAAAAAATTTGAAACCAACAAAAAGTATTATTTCAAAATTAATCTAAACTGCTGAGGAAAAAATAGGATACAAACTTTCAAGGACTGAAAATACATGAAACATGTAAGGATTCATGAAAATATACGAGACTTTGCTAAGAACTGTTTTCTTCGGGAGTCTTTTGCAAAGCTCTCCAATATATATGCTCTTAATTTTGTATGACACTCTTAATTTTGTCAAGATTGGATATTGTTACGGTGAGAGGAAACATGTATTATTGCAGTTACCTATGGACCTCAGTGCAATTATACTTGATGATAATTTTATTTATATGATCAGGATGATGGAAAGAGTTGGCAGCCAATGTGCTTCCTCCTGCAGATTCCAGAGTTGCAGAACTCCATCAGCTGAGAGCTGGTCTCTAGCAGTAGAGAAGAGAAATTAGTGATACAAAGCATTGGTTGAGAGGTATCAGTGACTGATCAGTCACAATTACTAGGGAGATGTTTGTCTAGTTGAGTGGTGTTCTTTTTATTTCTTTTGTATTGGTGTTAATGTTCTTGAGCAGAAAGGAGTAGTGGGCTTTGTCATGGAGCAACTTTAGTACAGACCCAAATTTTTCCTAGAGATCTTGTCAAGGGAATTGTGTGGTTGACATCCGATTATGAGTAGTGGAGCTGAAAGAGCAGGGAAAATGCTCCCCAGTGCCAGAGCAGTTCACAGTTTGACCTAGACCTCTCCAGGATTGTGTATTTATAATTCCTCACCAAAATGCTCTTTTTTTCTCTTCCTCCATCTAAGAGAATTCTTATCTGGTGAAAGTGAAAGGATATGGTTCAAATTTGGTAATACTCAGGGGAAAATTGAATATGGCTACTATGCAGCTTTTTGACAATAAATTGTTAATTTCTCTTCTTAAATATGGAAAATGTTGAGTCTTCATGACAGCACTGCCAGCTTTTCTCCCTCACAGGCATTTCACACGATTCAGCTTGGATTCCTGCTCAGCACAAAAGCACTTTCTGACTTAGCTGAATTGCCCTTTGGTTTGTTCAGACTCAAAGGAGAGTAGAAGACTTGGGAAACTGGCTGTGAAACGTGGAGTTGAGAGAGATGTGGTTGTTGTTTGTCATTTAATAAACACTTTGTTTTCATGAGCTAGAAAAGATGACATTACTGATGACTAGTGGAGAAAAGTGAAGCTATAAGTGTGCCATACATGGTCATCTCTAATGAATAGAATGAATAAAAATAATAAGTGCATTACATAGCTAACTGTCACATCTTCAGGGCACTACAGTAAATAAGTGGGAGTTATGCATGTGCATTAGTAGCAAAATGGGTACCACACTTTGGATCCTATTGAGTACATTGTGGAGAGAAAAATATGATAGATGGCTGCTTTTTATCTGTCACTGCTGTGGCACAGAAGCATAGACCATATGTATGTAAAATTACTTTGTTATTTCAGTAAATTCTCTAACTCTTTCTGTTGTAGCCTGTAGCAAAATGAATAAGTAGCTGAAGATCCTGGTGGGATAGTTCTGATTTTATCAGAATAAAATACCTCTGCAGAGGCATAATTATTATTAAATATAGAGTGATGTGTGACAAAACAGCCAGAGAAGTTAGGAGGGTCTCTGCTTTTACAAGTTTTCGGTACAAACAGAGATGCTTCACAAAGGGCGGGAACAAGGAGTTGTGGTGGTGAAGCTGAAAAGGGCAGGAAAGTTTGGGCAAATGTGGGCCTTGTTAACTGTGACTCTTGTTTCCTGTTTTGGAGATGATGATAAAACTGTGGATGACAGTCAAAATGTTCCTCCTCAATCACCTAGTGGAACCAGTAGTTCTTGCCTTCTGTTTTGTCTTTCTTTAGGTAGAATACAGTATCTCCCTCTCTGGCAAAGTCGGATTTGGGCAGGAAAGAACAGAGAGGACCTGCTGTTTGCCTGGCCTTGGATCTGAACACTCAAACCAAACTGCCAGGTTTGGGAGTCTGGTTACAAAATTCTGAATAAAATGCAGTCTGTCTGCCCTTTGATTTAAGAGGTAGTCCAGCCAGTGAGGAATTTACAGTGGTCATGCTTAATTCTTATGATGCTGTGATTCACTGTCTTGAGCTTAATATTTGAACAACTTGGTGACCCTCTGGTGTACTTTGTCTTCATAAGATTTTCAGTCTGGTATCTCAATCTATCCCAGTTTTTTGTTTAGGTATCTGCTGAAAGCTAATGACTGAAAACATTCCAGACTCTTTTGTAGAATTAACAGTGGTGAAAATCCTGGTTCAGCTATTCTTCCTTGCAGCTGTACTGAATGCTCTGTCTTTCTCACAATGTGAAGAGATGCTCTTCCTGGCTGTTAATTCTCAGTCTAAACCACTGCAGGGGAAGAAAGTTGGGGATGGAAAAAAAATCCCATTCCTTCATCAGTTCCATTACTCAGAAATAGAGGGCAAGCTATTTTACAGAGCTTTTAACTAACTACTAATGTAATTTGTTCTGCATTGTTTGCCCATTAATCCAAAAATTACTTTTCCCTTTGAAGCTTGCTTTATGTAGAGGAAACAACGCCACCTTTAACCATTATGTGTATTATTGTGTGCAGGATAACTGTTTTTATTTGCCTTGCATTTTGGTTAAATGTAGAACATGGGGGTTTGAGCATCTTTGGTTGCTTGGTAAGTTATAGTATTTCAAAGTTGGAATAATTTCCATTTCAAAACATTGTATCATTATCCTCATCTTCTAAAAGACACTTGGATGTATGTTCATACCACAAGTATTCAATTTATCCTTAGATGTGCCAGGAATTTTGAGGAACGAAAGGATTCTCTTGTCTCTTAGAATATGCCTTTCTTTCTCTGGCTTAAAGTACATACATCAGATATAGAGTTTGACCTACAAAATGTCAGAGGGTGAAAGATATGTATTCAGTCTAGTTTATCTTGCATTTCACTATCATGCACAGTGCATGTGGAGAAATACTTCTCTATCTGCACATGCCTTATATACATAAGCACATAAAAACTCTTTACAGTTTTCCTTGAGATAGTTACAAGAACCAGTATTTCCATGATGGGAATGTCTTTCTTATGCCTCAACTTTCAGCAAAAAAACCTGATATGATAAATTAAAAGTTTTAAACCCATAATGCCTATTTTTTTTTCCTGAAGGTTAGCACTGAATAAATACTATTTCAAGATTTCAAGATTTGAGGTCTTGAAAGAAAATAAATAACTGATCCTGGAAATCAAATGGTCTTCTAGTGGCTTTAGATGGAAATATGTTTCCTTGGTATTTTTAATCAGTCCCTGAGACTGATATTATGATCATAGCAGGACTGTCCAAACAGTGGCCCAAGGAGTGACTCCACTCAGCATCTCAGTACCTTCCAGCAGTTCCTTTTGATTGTGTATTCCCAAAAGCTTAATGCCAGCTGTGTGGCAGTCACAGAGATGTGACTGTAGTGTGGAGTCATGGGAGATTAAAAAGCCTACTCTAGTTCATTTGTAAATTGGCTATTATTTTTAGTTAGTTCCCCAGGTGAATGCATCCATGCTATGCTAATCAGTCTGAATTAATTCTAGGAGACATTTTCCAAAGCAGGCTGGTGTCCCAGTGGTAGGTTCTCTCCTGTGTATTAGTGTGGAAACATGTTACATTAAAAGCTGTTTATTAGACAACCTTGTTTCTCTAAAGCACTGAGTCTGTTTAACCTACTGTGCTAGTTATTTTCCTAAAGATTTCCAGACCTGCATTTTTCTAATAAAAATTATCACTGAGAGAAAAGATGGGTGGGTGGCAATTCAATTAGATATGACTTGGACAATGTGAGAAATTCTGAAATCAAGTGACAGGAGAAGTAATATTTCAAGTCTGGCCCACAGAAAACTAAGGCCATGTGGAATCTTCCCATTTGCCTTCACTGGGCTTTGGATCAGACCCTGGAGATACTAACAATATTTCAAGGGTTTATGATCATTGCTAACTTTGGAAACAGTGCCAGGCTTCAAGAATAGGGACTGCATTCCACATGCAGCAGGAATAGCCTTTTCCCTACTTTGAGTAATGTTACAGGAACAATAAAAAATTCTTGCTGCTGGGAATGCCAGACCCTGTGGGACTTGGACAGGACCTGACATTTATACAGTTCATCACTACTGTAGATCAAGGAATGCTACTTTTAGCAAAGAATGCATATTCATTCTTTTTTGTTAACCTTTGCTTCAGTGCATTCATGACATGATTGTATGGGTATGTAGCTGTGTTTTAACAGTTTTTTAATTTCAGTTGTTGCTTGAAGCACTACTCTGGAAATTAGACACTTTTAGTAGTTCAATTATTGTTGATTTATTCATCCCTCTTTTAGATACAGTGAATGTAGTCACTATAGTAAGGTTATCTAGTTCTGAATGCCAAATGCCAAGCTTCAGAGCTTACATCTTGGCAACTGCAAGACTTATTGGCTTGGAATTTGTCATGCCAACAGTACTGCCTTGTAGCATTTATTTCACAGATTTTCATTAAATGGGGGAAGACAAGAGAGAATAGTGCTACTAGTGACATGATGCATCAAACTGTTTACTAATGTTACAGGGAAATCAGCTCAAAATAACATAACTCCAGGCTTCATTCTGCCATTTTCCTAGACTTCATTGGAAGAATAGCAACAATACACTAAATGTAATACATGTAAAAGTGCTAATTGGGAAAAATTTTTTAGTTAATATTGCCCACTTGGAAAAAATCAGAAAGTGTAGAATAGTAAAATAAACTAAAAATACTCTACGATGCTTGGAGCTTTCATTAACTTAGTTATAATTTCTCTTTTGGGGGCAATGAGTCAGCAGAAACTTGCTTAAGTTCCACCCCCTTTAGCATCTGCACTGAGTATGTTGCTAGACAGCAAATGCTGCAGTAGCACTGAGGGGCAGATCCTCAGCTGAGGTAAGCTGTTGAAGTGCCATTTCCAGTGAAGTGATAACAATTTGCTTTGACTGAAGCATAAACTTTCATGCTAACCTGCTGTAATGCTTTCCATCACCCTGTAGACTGCCTGCATGTGAAATATAATGCACCTAATGGCATTTAAATTAGCTATCATTGGAGGCATCTGTCATATTATAATCTTTCCCAGTCATTTGTAAGGTCTTCTACCACTTAGCCTCCCTCCACTTTTCAGTGGCATCTCTTCTGCTGATGTTACCCTACTACCACAGATATCAGCTCTCATCTCCCCTTGCCACTAATTCCAGCTTTAACCCATGACTTTTACTCAGAGATAACTCCTCAGGATATTTGTGAAGTTTTTCCTCTAATCCCCTCCTCCCCAAAAAAGGCAGGTTCATATGATTAACACCTAGCTGTGCTTGGAGTGGTGATAACCTGAATCTGCTGAGGCTAACATGCTGCTGCCCAAAAACACAGTCCCATACAGGGCTTTCAGCTTAGGTTGGTGTTTAATCCTCCCCTGTGCAGTTTCAGTGTTACAGTACAAGCTCTCTGAAGCATGACTTGACAATTTTATTAGTTCGACCAGCGCCTTAGATGCATACAGAATAACAAAACCAGGAATTTGGATTCACCATTTAGCAACCACAGGACTTCAGCTGAAGGTCAGTGTAATTGCATGGATCTGATTCTAATAGTTCAGACAAAATCTGCAGCAAGTGTCTGAGTATAGCTGATACAGTCTAATGGACTGATCCATAATCAGCTGATAAATAACATTCTGTACCATAGCTGTTATTTCTGTTTCACTGGCTGTCATCAACTAATGATTCTGTCTTTGTTTGGAATTAAAATGAAAAATTACAGACCTTTTCCTTAGTCCTTAACTCAAACCTTCTCCCAAAATGACCAAATCAAAACTTTCAACTGCAAAAAAGGACTGTAAACTTTAATTCCGCTGTGATTTTTTTCCTAGAGTTTGAGAACAGTATTTTACACTCTTAATGGAGACTTTGCACTGAAGTTTTCTTTCTGTTTTATTCACCAAAATTTGAAGATTTCATCTTTAGAAAAATGACCCCTTTTTCACTGCTTTTTTTCCTCTGGATTAAAAATAAGCCTTTTTTTTTTTTTTTTTTTCTTTTAGGAAACAAAAATCTAAATCTAAAAGATATAAAATAGTAATATTCTTTTGATCCATATTTGCATTTCTCATTGTCTTTGAACCTCTGACCCACTGATTGAATAACTCTTTCTTCTTTACCTGGCTAATTTGTGTGTGTGAAATATTTTTAGTTTCATTGCTGTCCCCTTTCCCTTGTTAGTGGTTCACAGTTTTTCTCAGGCAGTTGGAAAACACATGCTGTTGCAGGATACTTTCTAATCCATGTTTGCCACTAACTGAATTATACATGGGTGGCATAGCACATATTCAGTCTTTCATCCTTATCAGTTGCTTCATCATTACTTTCAATCTTCAGTGAAAAATGTGACTAACATGTTGTGTGGTATAAATAGACACTGCAGTTTGAGATCATTTATGCATGGTTTGAATTTTGATGAAATTTTATACTGCCCTCTGGGCTAAACACTTAACCTAAGTGATTGTCCCAATAATTCTGTTGAATCAAACCTTTTCAGATGGAAGTTTTACCTTTCATTATCTTCTAAACTGTTTACTATAAAGCTTTCCAGGAGTGTTAGGAAGCAAATAAAAAAGGACACAATTGCTGTTTATCAGTGATCCTGTGAATAATTATCTTGTCATTGTAAATGAATGGAAATAGGAAAATAAAATACTTCAGCTCAAAAGACTTTTTTAAGGTGATGCCAGGTCATCCTCAATATTTTTTTTCTTTTACAGCTACAAAATTTGGAGTTATATGAAATGTGCAAGCATAAGTGTAGATTAATATTTGTGTATAAATATATTTGATTTTGCACCACTCAATGTACCAATTTATGTGATTCTTTATTTTAATTTATTTAGTTTCTAATTAGAAGCTTCTAGTTGCTACAGTTTCATGATCTTCCCATATGTATTTATTTGCTACTAAAATGACTCAGCATATTTCTGTCATTTTTACAGATGTTGCTCCAGCTCAATATTTGGGATAATTTTTATTTCAATGACAAACATTTTCTCCATGTAGCTTTAGTGGTTTGGATGTTTAAAAGTCTGAAATTAATTTTTATAAGCTGAAAGCAATCATTGAACACTGACACTTCAAGCATTACAATAATGCAGAAAATAGTCATTGACTCAGTTAAAATGTTTCTATTTCTTGCAAGGACCAATTACAATAGAGTGCCCTTGTTTTTTAACCAGAAAAGTGTCTCCTCTGGTTTTAAGCTGAGTCTTTTGAAGAGGTTTTCACTGTTTATGAGCATCATGAGTTGTTGTTCAACCACTTCCTTCTTTCCCTTAGCCAGTCTTAGCAGTTCTAATTTGCTAATGAAATTTAGGCATTTCCCCACCCCCTAGAAAGCAATATCTTTTTAAGAAAGCTGAAACACCCAGTCCAGAAGAGTTAAGTGACTTAGTTCAGAGAAGCTGTCACTTGGTTGCATGCCCAGTGTGACAGAGGCAGGTCCCTCTGTGGTCCCTGTCTCCTGGTCCCCTTGACCAGGGTGGGATGTGAGGGGGTCTCCTACCTCCCCATCCTCCTGGGTTTCTTTGGCAGAGCACTGAGTGCAGTTGGAGTGGGTGGAGGGTGTAGGGGATGGCCCTGAGCTCTGATCTCCCCCTGCTCCTTGGAACCCGGGGCTCCTGAGGCAGGCTCTGTGCGTGTCCAGGGTGGTCTGTCAGCCCTCGCGCTGCATTTTGGTACATCGGACTCCGCTACACCCAGATGAGGTGACTGGGCAAGAGCGCCTCACATGGCACATGGGCTTGTGCAAATGAACAGCTGGTGACCCATTCTGATGAGAGGGACTGCTGGGGGGGAAAAAGTCCTATTTTTCCAGCACCAAAATCTGAGCATTTTATCAAGAAAAATTTCCCACAGAATGGCAGTTTTCTGGCAAGCTCTACTAGTCAGAAGTCGCAGCTCCCTTTCACACAGGAGTCTCAATGGAAAATTTTATAGCTAGCCCTAGTGCAGAGTCTTTCAGAGGTGTTGAGCACCCACTGTGACCATTAATTTAAATAAGCCCATAATGTGGTTTACATTTAATAAAGTTGCAGCCTCTGCATGAACCAGGTTTACTGAGTGTTGCCTTCTTTCCTGCTGGGTCTGAGTCTGCTGGTCTGGATAGTGTAAAAGTCTTGGGCTCAGAGCAGGCCTTCACCCCATGTGTTCATTAGGAATATCCAAGAAAAACCTACAGACTGTGTGTTTTCATCTCCTGTAGAGATGACTTTTATTCGGGGATAAGAATGCACACAAGAAAAGTGGCAAATAAATAGGTTTGTACTTGGAAGAGCCCTTTCATTGCTTGCCCTACTACTGACATATCAGAATTGATAATTCTGAAAAAAGGAATATATTGCTTTAGTACTTACACAGTGCTAGAAAGACAGCATACTATTAATTCTAAAATCTTTAGAAGTAGTGGCAGAATAAAAAGCATCAAGTGCTTATGAAGAAAATAATCAAAATGAAAACAGATCAGATACTTCAACACTGTGAATTAGCTTTCAAGTCTGCTAGCTTCAGCAGGGCAGTAATATCAGCTGAGAAACTGAAGTTTAGCTGCACTATTTACAGGAAGAAGTATGTGCTATTTACAGAAAGGAAGTGTGAAAAGCAATGTATGTCTGATTTGTTCATATTTACTCTGAGAGAGCCCAAGTAGCTGTAGCTTACAGGAAGCATTCCTTACCTTTGGCATTCTGAATTTAAATATTCTGCTGGTGGATGCTTTTGTAAGCAAGCTGGTGTTAAGCTGGCCGCTTATGCTTCCAACATTTTGTCATTCCACTTTGCTTCTAATGAATCTAACCAGTTTATTGTTCAACTCTCTGTACCAAATTCTTGTATACAATTGAGTCCCAGCTTATTTGCAACTAAGGAGGAAAGGAAGATTTGTGGGAAAAATATTTCAAAAACCCACTGAAGGCAGCTGACCAGAGTTTTCAGTAGTTCAACGTTAACTGATTAGACAGATCCACAATCACCTTTTAGCTGTTCTATTTGTGTGGTGGAAACTTGTAGGGTTTGCCTTTCAGTGGCATACCAGGGGTAATTTGTTCAGTGTAGAGCTCTCCTCTTCTCCGTCTTTGCCAGGGATTTGCCAAGCATTCCCTTGTCCTCCCACACAGCTTGTGGCAGCTCTGTCCAAGCCAGAGCACAGCACAGTCTCTCAGCATAAGGTCAGTCCCCAGATCCTTTGGATCACACACAATGGGAGATGTATTTTCAACTTGCAGTTCTCACTAGGAGCGCAATCTCAGTGCCCTGTATGATCTGTCACAACACTTGCCAGAACAGTGCCAGAATGGGTGACACACCAGTATTTTACAGTATTTTGCCAATATTTGTCTCAACCTACCCACTGAAATGAAGGAACCATGTGACCCCATCAGAATCAAGAATGTGTGGTATTACTGCTGTGGTTAAGAGGGTTTTTTTGACAAAGTGCTTTGCACTGGAAAACTGTGACTTTCAAAAAATGAAATTGTGGGAAAGGATAATTGAAACAAAATTTGCACACTCTTGAAATATTCCATCTTGATATTTTAAAAAGAACATTTGTTTGAAATTACTTTATCCCCCCACATTTTAATGTGTTAGATGGGTTAATTTTCTATTGAAAATGTCAAAATACTTTCAAGCCAGTTTAAATTATCAAATCAGGTCTTTTCACTAACAAAAATATCCATACAAAAACTTTTTTATTTTCACCATTTTCATCCCAGTTCTGGATCAGAGTTGCCTTTTGAAAACCTTCAAATGAAGGGGAAATTACTTCTCATCTTCTCACGCATCTCTATTCTGCAATTAAAAACTTCTAAGAGACCTTCATGTGTTAGTTAAGGTGAGGTCTCATGCAGCATGAAATAAGGTTTTCTTTGCCTGCATTGGCCATTACCTTGTGTAACTCCCACATCACAAAAAAAAAAAATAATTAGATTTGGCATGAAAGAAGAACAAATGGGCAGTAAGGATATTTCCCCATCTAGCTACTTGCTTGCCTTGTCTTGTCTTGGAAAATATTCTTGTTGTCTGTACCTCAGCATCCTTACTGTATTCTTGTTACAATGTATGTCATGGAAAGATTTTATAGCTACAGACCTTCACACTCATTCTGCATAGCGTGGGTGCTTTCTACATGCCTTTATTCGTGCTTGCAAACTCCCTCTCTGCCATTTCTGCCCATTCTCCTGTGTTTTACCTGCTTTCTTGTTTCAATTTCTGTCAAAATCAAGTGTCCATGCCAATGATAGTGATGGTATTTCCTGAATTTTTAGTGCTGATTGGTTGGATTATTCAAAAATTATCACATAACAGAAGGACACTCAGAGAAATGCTACTGAATTTTATGTTAGTTTCTCACCCAGCATCATAGAACCTGGCTTTTCCCAGATTCTTCCTTTTGGGCCTGGGTGAAAGCTGAAAACTTCCAACATTTGTTCAAGATGTCTGGATCTCTGACAGCCCATGTGGCAATTCCAGATGCATCCATTCGGCTGTAGGGTCTTGCTCTACAGCACATGAGAAGGGACTCCTCTGTGCCTGAGACAAGTTAAATCTATTGTGTGTGGACTAATAGCCTTCAAATGTGCAAGAAATCTGTTACTCTCAGACTTAGTGCACACTTGCTGCTCTGTGGGACAGTACTTCTGAAGTACTTCCTTAACTAATTATTGGATTGAGTGTGTTTATGCTCTGCAGCACGTGCAAATCTGTTTCTTATAAAAAAGCCAAAGGATATGAATACCCTAAGCAAAATGGCAAAGATTATTTAGAATTATTACAGAATAAAAAATATCTTAATGATTTTTAATAATTTCTTTTTTTAAAACAAATCATAAAGATCTGCTAAGCTCTTTTGCAGCAATTTTCATTCTGCGCAATGAGCAGCATTTTCCAGTAGGGCTCTGTATTAGGAAATTTATTGCTATGATATGCTAAAGGGCTAATTTCTGAAACACATCACTTAATCTATGTTTGAAAAACCAGCCCCAAACAAATCACATTGAAATCAGGGTTTCTTGAGTTTCTGGAATTATGGCTCGGAGAATTTGTCAATATGAAGTTCTCAGATGCTGTTTAATTTTGGGAATCCCATGGATTTTTGCCCAGGACTACAAACAGCAGATGCAATACACGACCCATGTGCCTTCTCTTTGTTTCCTTTTATTCCTAACTTCATGTAGGAGAGAAACATCATCTGACAAAATAGCAGCTACAATTACAATGTTCCATTACATAAACTTAGATGAGCTTAATATACACAGTATAACAGTCTTGATCAAAGGATTTGCTGTCAGGCAGAGACTTGACTAACAGGCAAATGATTGGAAACAGCTTTTTTTCCAGCCTGGATTGGGTGATAATAATGTGAAAAGAATGGAAGCTCTAAAAGGAATGCTCTTTCACTGCCTATGTTGGAGCAAGCATGAAAGCCTGTCGTAGTGTGGTAGAGGCTTCTCTTTCTGAGGCTAGACCATTGCTGGGGAAGCAGAGGCAGAGAGGATCCTGCCTTGCTGAAAGGAACTCTCACCTAAGTCAAAGCAGTGCACAAAGATATGTAGAAAGGCTGATACATTTAGGCTTTTTAAAGCTTGTTGGTTTTTTAACCACTGTATGCCCCAGGAAGGATGCATCATTGACACAGAGCCATCACAAAGCTGCAGTCCAGTAGTCTGGGAGGTTGGACCTGATCTGGAGAGAGGTTAAAGCAACTGGGGTGCATGCATATCATTTTTCTGGAGGCCTAACACCCTTGGCCAGAAAGTATGCTGAGAGAGGCCAAGGAGAGTAATGTTAATTTTCTCTCCCAGAAAATCAGCACAAGATCACTGAGACAAAGAAAGTATGCCAGGGGTAATTTGACAATTGACACATCAAGGCTTAGAGGCTATATTAAAAGAACTATTAGACATGTCAATTAATTTTCCTTTGCCTCATTAATGAGCATCTGAGCTATGCATCTTCTGTTTGAAGCAGCAAGTAATCATTTTTCTAGGTTCCTTCATGCTACGACAAGTCACAGCCCTCTTGAGACACACATGAGACAGGGCATAATAGAGTATGATTATTGTTCCTAATTTCATGAGTGACTCTAAACTTTCAAATTGAAGGGAAATTTAATATTTATTTTGAATGTTAAATGATGCCTCTGAAAAAAGGAAACCTATGCAATTCAGTGTTTTTCAAAGGACCAGCTTGTTCCATATTTTAATTTGATTCTTTAGCAGTAACTGAGTTTATCCACTAACTCCAGTCCCAGATTCCAATGAAAGCTCTAAAAGGAAAAAGAGGGGGGAAAAAACCCCAACAACCCATGCCCCAAAACAAAAGTCAGAGCACACTCTTTCTTTTGCTATGGGAACTATGAAGCTGCTGACAACCTTCATTAAATGCCACAGCCAACTTCTGACATGCTCAGCAGTGAGTCTCATGACCCACAAACAGAAAGCCAATCTAAATCATGGAGTGGTTGTATTTGTCTTTTGTGTCTAGAAACCCGCTACTGGAATTTGCTGAGTGCTTCTAAAATGTAGCAGAAGGTTCACTGTCAAAAAGCATTGTCTTTGTAAATTTTACCTTCAAACCTTGAGCACAGCAAGCAAAAACTATTTAACAAGCAGACAAAAAAATGAATGCAACATAAGAACTAAACTACCAAAACCTTCTGTATCTCTTTTTCTGTGATGATTTGAAGTCTTTAAGCTGAAAGAATAACATCAAATATTACTTGAATCAATATTCCTTCAGGTTAAAACAGAAGCAAAATAATAAAAGAGTGAAGTGTTTTAAACAAATGTTAAGGCCACACAACTAAAATGTCCCTATCATGATACTGGATTTGAAAATTAAAATTTTAATACAAATGTAAGTATTCTGCATTGTGGATCATGTAAGTTTTAGGCTGATCCTTAAGGAAATAAAGGTTATTAAAGCTACATACTAAGCATGGAAAAGAGGCTCTGAAATGCAGAGAACCTGAGAGAGCATTATTGTCTGAACTGAAGAAGAGACTTTGAGAGTAGCCTGCATCCTGTAACCACAGTGCTCTTTATAGTTCTAACTTTAGTTTAGCTTGTCTCATTAGTTCAGTTTTTTAGCTAGTTAGTTTTTAAGCTAGTTTAGCTTTTTCTAATCTCATTTTAACTGCATTTCATCAGCTACATTCTTTTGGTATCTTTGGAAATCTCATCCTGACTGCCCCCAGCTTCTTGAGGCTCTTGCATCCATACATTGCTACCAAATTTATGGGAATTCATAGGAAGGTGAGCAGGCTACTTTGCTGAACAAAATTAGGACTGTTAATGTGGTTATTATGCAATGCTTTGCAATTAAATAAAAAGCTCTAAATAGGAAGCACAGAGCAATAAGGATCCTTCTATAAATGTCCTATCAAGAGCTGTAGGAGTGGGAAAGAGCGTCAGACCCATAGCACTGTTTGTCACCTTGAGTTTTGACAAGGGTAGGTTTTTCCATCTGAGAAAGATATGAATATTTTGTAGGTGCTTCTATTTGAATGACTTATGAATCACATGGATTCATAGTACAGTGTAGTACAGTGTACTACAAGCCACTGTAATCCTGTCTGAATTCAGACCGGTAGTGGGAAACTTTGTGGGTCAAAGATAAAGGGACTTTGTCCTCTAGGGTTGTGATTGTGATTGTCTCTATTGTAGAATATTAATAAGCATTACAGATGATGGGCAAACTGACTGTCCCCCAGTTCTTTCCCCAGTAATCCAGCCTTTCAGCAGAGGAAACTAAAGCCTAATTCAGAATCACCTCTGTGGTGACTCCTGAAGGTTATTTAAGTGTTTCTGGTGTTTATTGCCTGGATGAACCTGGCTCTTTGAAAAACTGCACTATGTCTTCCAGGTATTTGGAGTTCTTGGACGAGAAATCTAAGGGTTCCAAGAAAAAGCATAATCATATCTTCGTAAAAAGTTAAAAATAATATTTTCCATGAGTTTAAAAAACAATAAATCTTTCAACAAAGAATATTATTTACAAATATCCTTTCAGGCAAATATACACAGGGGGAAAAAAATGCCCAAACCAAACAAACAGAGAAGTTAATTTGCATGGTAAGTTCAATACCTGCCAACTGTTGTTTATCAGAGACAGCAAAATAACAAGCCTTTTGTTCTGCCCAAATGCATTATTCTTCTGTTTTGGAAGCTTTGGTCTAATGCCTCCTGAACACTGGAGTTTATTTCTTAGCCAGATATTTTAGCAAGGCAAAGTAGATGCAGTAAGGCTGTCTGTCAGTCTTGCCCAGTAATTTCTGGACCTGCTGGCCAAGAGGGGTAGAAGGGAAGTACCTCAGTTGCTGCCTCCGCAGAGAGAAACACTCAGTCCCAACCTACTAGAAAATCAGCTCCCTTGTTCCTGAAAATCCTTATTTTATGAGTGAAGTCTGAGAACTGAGTGTCTTTTAAACATTTTCTTTTTAGACATTGTTCATGGGAGGTTGATAAGTGGTGTGATACTTCTTTGTATTTGAATGGAAGGAACAAGCTTAGTGACATCTCTAAATGTGTGCCCCATCTTTACTCTTAAGCAAATCTGTTTGGGAGTGTCAAGTTCAAAATATTCTAGTGCCCATGAAATATTTGATTATTTTATTTTATAAATGCTTTTCTTGGTTCTTTTTCAGTCCGATGAAATTGCAGTTACCTAGGAGCCATATCAAAACCTCTTCAAAACTGCAAAGATTCACATGGATGTTGATATCAATTTTTACAAGTCAGATTTTATTCTTAAATGAATGTGTCTTTTCTATATCTTAGTTCTCTGCTCTCTAGTTAGATAAAGCTTTTTATCTTAAAATAAGCTGATGTCTTAGGCCAGCACATTATGCTCTCTCTCTCCTCTGTCTATAGATGCACAAATGTAGCTGCTTTTTTCTGGAATGTCTTTTTGTAGGCATAGTGTCCTTTCAGTACCCCAGCATCCTTTACTTACCTCTCTGCTTCTTGTTATTCTTTGATATTGTTGTTTCTCATGGTGACACTCTTTTGTGTTCTGGCACAAGCTGGAGTCACCCACATCTGGGATAGGAGTTCTGAATGTGTGAGAGGAAATGCACCCAAAGGAAAACATAGACCCAGAGCACATTTTTATCTAAAGCACACAGAAAAATAATAATGAGCCTATTATATTGCATTTTTGTTATTGAGAAACAACATTTCTTACTGGAAAAGGATGGCATCTGCCTCGTTTGAGCTTGATTTGTTGCTTTTGTTGTTTTGGGTTTTTTTTTTAATCCTTTTAGAGATGTGTTTTACTATGGTCCTGTGCAGTAATTAGCAGAAAGTTTTAGGATTTCTTAGCATCAGTCAGAAAGCTTTGCTTCTCATAGCAAATGTCCCCTTTGGGAAGGAAGTTTCAGATGAAGAGCATTTCACTGGATCAATAGATGACACCAACAGAAAAGGAAGCTGGCATTTGTCTTGTCGTGTCTTACATGCAGCTATGGGCTATAGAGGAAAGTATGTTATCTAGAGATTGCCTCTGATAAGGGGATATCCCTCAAACTCCCAGTGCAGCTAGCAATCACACATTGATTTTTGAGAAACAAGCTGTAGCAATTTTTTAGTTTCTGTTTTAAGCTATGTCTTCACACTGAAGGAAAATTTGTGAAATTTCTTTCCAAAGGCAGCCAGGTAGCCTGTTATAACACTACCTGAACACCTTAAACACAGCTGGTATCCCTTGTGTCATACAGTATAACAAGTGGGGAGGAGAGCTCTGCACAAGGAATTATACAGTTTTCCTTCTTTTTCTTTCTATCTTTCTTTCTTTCTTTCATTTCTCTTTCTCTATTTTTTTTTAAAGGCGGAAGACCTGATTTCTGTAAACAACCCCCTAAAGGTACTCCCCCACCAATAGCAGCCCACTGTAAAATGGATAAGGTTCTCATTATGTATCCTCCATGTCTTGATCATAATTTCTTATCATGGTTGACATTCTGGTCCAGTTATATCAGGTACATTCTGTGTAAGTCCTTTAGAAGACCGGGATAAAACCCTGCTGAATGCAGGATCATTTTGCCTTGGGCAGAGAGTTAGTCAAAGTGCACATAGTTCAAGGTGGATTTCTAGTCAGATTCTGCAGTACTGGGACATTCTGAAAGAAGTATTTTTGAATTGAACATAGTTCAGAAGGAATTAAATTAGTTCTTTAATGCTTGGTTTTTCTCCAGAGCCATCAACACAAATTACTTTCTAAAATAGGCAGCAAATATAATAACACAGCATTAAACTGAAAAGAAAAAGTTAATACTGTTATTACGTGATGCATTTTGTTTCACTAAATTGTATGGATAATTTCCACCATAATTTCAGTGGTGTTTACAAAGATCTTTTAAAAATATTTGAGTTTTACATTTCCTATAACTGTGTTTTTCATAATGTAATTGAATTTAAGATATCTGTACAGTGTCTCAGTTTTCTGAGATAACTGTTTAATGGTGTTTTTTCTGAGATAACTGGTAAATGGTGTTTTAAATATAATAGTGTCCTAGACTATTCTGCACATGCACACAAGTCCTTTCTTTTTTAAGGCTCTTAAAGATTTAATTAAGCTGGCCTAGCACAGGTTTACTTCTTCATGTTTTATTAAAGGAAAAACATTTTTGTAGTATGCAGTGTAGTAGCATCAGTCATCTGCTCAAACCTGAGATTGCTCTCTAAACATTGCAAGCAATTTTCTGTTTGTGATATTTCTTTTTTTAATGTATTACACTATGTTGTAGTTTCATGAATTGCCTTGTCTGGCCATGTTTAAATCTACAGGGATTTATTTTTAAATGTATTCTAATTGGTGTTACCTGGGTCATGTCCTACTTCATTCTCTTCGTGGGGGCCAGTCAAACAATTCTGTTCGTGGACATGTTGCTGCACAAAATGTTAAAAATCAAAAAGCTCTAATTGATATAGAGTAAAAAAATAATTTCCAATGTCAAGATTTCTCTAAATACATGCTCCATTGTTCCCACAGACTCCAGCCATTTTTTTCCTGCCTAGTTCTTCCTTGTAAATTTGCTATGAAAAAGGTCATTTTTGTCAGGTCGGTACAGAAGCTTCAGGAGATCTGACTGGAATAACACTAATGGTGTTTTAGAAGCATTTTTATGCACAAGCTTACACTGTAAGTTAACTGTTTTTTTCTTTCCTTTTATCTTTAGGCCCATCTATTCCTACAGTGCATAAGAATTATAAATCTGCACAAGAACTGAATGGTGCATTTGGTTTGACAACTGACATCCTAACTCCAGCACTTACATACATACAATTTAATTGTGGCAAGGGAAGCAATGCATGCAGGAATTCAGTTTTCGTTTCATCCTCTTGCTGTGAACACCAGACAGAAGTCAAAGGGCTTTGGCTCGTGGCTTGTCTGTGTTTGTGTAAGATAAAGTTTCACTGCTGTATGGCCAGACCTTCAGAAAGAAACAGAGAATCAGTTGTGGTGTGCTGTGTGTCTTCTGCCTGCCCTGCCCACAGCAGCCACCAGTCTGTTGATTCTCACTGAAGGAAGGTGGCTGTTTGTCTCCAGCTGTACATGCTCCTAGTGTGATGCTGCTGCTAATTAAGCACAGGATGGAAAAGATCAAAGCTGTGCCTTTCCCTCCTCCCCCCCCACCTATTATTCCACTCCACAAGGCTGTTTCTTATTTTGGCGTTTCATCTCTCTCTGCTACAGTGTTTTTTTGGTAATCTCACCTGTTTGCTTGGTGGAGTTTCAGCTGGGGCTGGATTGCCATTTTAACTTGGCAACTTCAGAGTCTTGTTTCCCAATGGCCTGCCAGCTAAATTGGTGTGTTACAGATGAATGCACAGCTCACAGATGGTGTTTGAGTGTTTAGTGGCTCTCAGAAGTAGATATGTATTTGGTCAAGAGGAAGATTGCATTTTTTCTCCAGACAGAGCAAATGTCCTTGGGGAGGTTTTCTGTGTCAAGGTAGAAAACAGTTCCACACATCAGGTACAGGGGACTCTCCTAGCTTAGGCACAAGTACTGCCTACAAACATATATGTATTTATTTTCTTCTGAATGGGGTACAATGCTCCTATTGACATAAACAAGAATTTTTAAATCTTGATTGTCCTGAATGTCTATAAACGTTTTAAGTCCAGCATTGCACTTCCTGTAGTCTTTAATTTATTTTTTAACTGAGATAAGCTTGAATGTGACCCTGTAAACTTCTTCTTCTTCAGGTCCTAAATGCTGTTTTATTGCTCATGCACAAGATTGAGCATTCAGCATTACTTTTTGGGTGAACAGCTCTATAGTTAATGCTGGGTTTTTTTGAGAGTTATACTTCCTCTGACATCTTGCATCCTCGCCTGTGTGGTTTGTGCCTTTTTCTCATTCATTCATTGTCATCTTATTTACTTAAAGCAGTCAGAGGGCAAAAAGTAGGGGAGGAGTTACATGCCTTCTTTTGCTTCTTGACTGGCCTAGTCATGTCATGAGGATGAATAACAGAGGCTGTCTGCTGCCTTTTGTTCCTTTCTAGAATGAAATAAAAACCAGAGCTGCTTAAAAGTTCTGAAGGCTGCACTCGATTTCTTCACTTCATGTTTGTACCCATCCAGAGCTGGAAGCAGCCAGACTGGAATATTTTAACAAAGTCTGTCCTTGTAAGATTTCCAGACTGTTTTGCCAAGCCACTAAGCTCTTGAAAATGCAGTTAAGCATGAAATAGGCAAAGTTTTAGTTGCTTACCTAAACAGCAGCCATGATGATAATAATTTGGTTTTTTTGTAATTTTTGCTTTGTCATTGTCAGATGCTGCTCAAAGCTGAAATGTGCAGAGCTTTGCCAGCTCTCTACAAGGAGCCGCACTGTCCTCCAGCACTATTGCCACTCTGCTTAAATTTTGTGATTCTTTTTTTGTCCAATGCTTTCTTGCCCAGCTGGGTAAGAAATCTCTTCTTGTGAATGTCTCAGTTAATTCCCTTAGGAAATTCTTAGTTAGCTAAGGTCAGGAGATGGGCTCCTCTGCCAGCCTAACACTGTTGGGTAAAGGGACTGCTGAGGACATGAATCTGCTGCTCTTTGCCAATTTTCTGTTGTCATAAACTCTTTTATATTGAAAACTGACTGTCCACCATCTTCAGGCTAGCACAGTTATATCCAGAGCAATATGAATCTGTCAGCACTTTCTTCCCATCCTCATTAATGAATATTTCTTGGCCCACTGACCCAGAGTGTGCCCCCACCCAGTGTAGGAGAGCATAGTGGTTCCTCCAAGGCTACAGCTGTGCCAGCACATAACCCCAGGAGCGTGTTGTGGGAAAAGTTCAGCTGCTGTGTTTGTTCTGGCTTTTGGCTATGCATGTAATGCAAATACACCTAAGATGTAGCTGATCCAGAATTTACTGCTTGCTGGCTGTCTCCCATGAGCTGGCACAGCCTGGACCCTGGGAGGAGAGCAGCCACCATCAGCCTCCTCCTCCCCAGCTTGGTGTGGCAGCATGGGTGTTTACAGGTGCAGTCACGTACCTGTGTCATATTCTTTGCAATAAATGAAAAATAATTATTGCAGTTATTGGATTACTCTTTTTTCCTGTTTCACACAAATGTTTAATTCCTAAAAGCCTTGCTTTTGGATTTTGGATTTTGCTTCTGGCAGTTTCTTTTTCCTACAACAGCTGCACCTGAAAAATAAATGTGCCATGATTTCCAGCATTCCTTCTATAACATGACTTTGGGTTTTTCAGTAAGCAGTAGGTCAAATTCTGCTATGAGCATTAGTATGTTGAGGAACTACCTAATGTCCCCTAAGGTCTTTTGTCACCTCTCTCTCAGCAGATAGCCCCTAGGTAGCCCTTGTAACTGCTTGTGATACCTGCTTTCTTGGTTGCTTGCAAACTGCAGAATATGAAGCATAGGTGTGTCCTGGAAAGAGCTAGGACAAAACAGTGCCTCCATCCCTGGCAAATGCTCTCCCTGGTTATATTCACTTTGCATACAAATAAACAAAAAAGTAATATTTTATTAGGAATCCAGTGGATAGAATAATGGACTGTAACTCAGCAGAGCTCGGTTCGCAGCTCTGCTGTTGGCTTATTGGGCAAAGTCATTTGTGTCATCACCATACGGCCTGGGATGAAGACCATTTCTTTGTAATGCAATATAAGCCTTGAAAAGGAAGAATATTATGCAGAGGGAATAATAATAAATTCCTTCTAACAATAATAAAATTATGTGTTTTATATATATGTTTATGTTGTGCACAGCGGAACAAAGTATATTCTCTTCTGCCTCATGCTTCATCAGTGGTGCTTTGAACTGGTTTCCATTTGAAGGGTTAAATGTATTAGTGTACTAATTTTAGATGTGCCTTCAGATACAGGTATGATTTTACCCTGAAAGTGGTAACATTTCATTGTAGTAACACTAGACAGCATTTCTTGCATCTTCATTTCTGTTGATAAGCCATAAAGGACTAAGTTTAGGGACCCTGCCATTTAGGGTGGTGGTGGGGAGGGGAATTTTTTATTTGCGAACTGGGTAAACGTGTTGCACTGACTCTGGGGCTGTAAGGACTGTGTATGATTCCCTGAAGGTAATTTGCATAAACTAATTTGTGTCTGCATTGGCTCTTTAAATCTTCTCTGCCTGTATGGGTGACAAAGAAACATTTATTTTGCCTTATTTTACGCAATGTAAATAATAGATACATTCAGGATAGATCCTGAATACCTCAGCTGGTGAGCACCAGTGTAGCTCTGGAGTAAGCAGGGTTGCATCAGCTGAGGATCTACCCGACCATCAGCTCTAAGTGCCAGCCTTGCAGTGCATTATACAAATGTTCAGCGTAGTTTGTCAGCAACAAAGCTGTCACCCAACAGTACACACTGCCTTCTATCAGCCATTACTTTTCTGTCATCATCATCAAGTGCAGCTTAAGAGAATCTGTGCATCGTTTCTTTCCTTCTGAACAATTTCCATAGAAATAATTGACCTGCTTTTATGGTAATTCGGTCTCTGCTGTTTGTTATTGCAGCATTTCCCAAGGAAAAATGCAAAACTAATGCCCTAGAACAAAAACATTCAGCCAAATTACTTACTAGTAATCCAAGGAATCATGGATAAATCCATTGCTCAAGTGGCTTCTCATTTGGAACTTTATATAGTTTTCACCCAAGGGTTAAGGTTTAGTTTTTTTTGTGGGTGGAGGGGTTGTTTTGTTTTTGAAAGGTAATACTCATGCTCTCTGCCCTACAGCAATTTTATATAAATCTCTTCTGAAAACTGTATCTGCCAGCACTGTCACTCCACCCCCAAGCTTTTACTACTAACACCAGCAAAAAATATTTAAAGGGACTGTTTCCACTTGTTTGGTGCATTTCATTTCATGTTTCTGCCTCTTCCTTTCTTCATTTTTCAAAAAAGTCAATAAGAGAGGTCATTTAAGCCTAGTGTTTTGAAGTGGCAACCAGTAAACAGCCTTACAGCATGATTAATGAGTTCTCAGGAACAGTTTCCTGAAACTCACAGGTAAGTTGGGGCCAACTGAATTTCTTTTAAAGTAAATGAGGATATTCCAGTCATGGGCTGGGACTTTCACTGAGTGGCTTTTTAGGCTACATTTTCCACCAGTTTCTACCACTGGCTGATGGTGCTCATGTCAAGGTATAACCTTGGGAAGTATAACCAAGGTTAGAGCGCAGAAATGGCATTCAGAATCTGGACTTCCAACAAGACAGACAAATAAGTGCTTAATTTCCATTTAAAAGCAGGAAATTGTGATCAAGGCATTTGAAGAAAATAGTGAAGTCTTAAAAAGGATAATTGTTGTTACAAAAACAAAAACAAATGTTGTTTGATTCTACCCAATGGACATATTTTTCTTGATTTCTTCGACTTCTAAAAACCTTGGGTTTCTGTGGAGTTTCTAGGCTGCTATTGCTTTTTTCAGAGGAAAGGTGTAACTGAGGAAAGACATCATAGATGTTGCTCTGCTCATTTAGGCAGGGTCATTCTGTGGAAGACTTTTGGGTTTGATATGTGAGCACATTCTGAATTTCTCTACTTTCATTTATAAATTTGTTGAGCTGCTGGATTCCTGTGGCTGACAGAGTCAGCATCTCAGCAGGGATGACACAGGGGAAGCCATCAGTTCTCTTTTGACCTCTTGAAAGTGGGACTAGTGTGTGGAGCAATGGAGTGATGGAAGCACATATTATTTTGATTGCTACCTAAACTTTAGGGAAGTTCCATAGGCACACTTTGTATGGTGTGCTCACACTGTGTACAGAAGCACCTTCCACACAGCGAGTGACAGAGCTGGAGCAAGTGTGTTCATGGAGCTCCTGTGAAAGTACTGATTGCCCTGGGAGGTCCTGCTGCAGTGAGCAAGGGCTTTACTCACTTTCCCAACCAATGGTTTTGGTCACCAAGGGTTTTCACTACTCCTGGTGCTCCAGGACTGCCATGAATGAAAAAGGATTGAATATTTTCAGTGCTCTGAGCTGTGTGCTCTCTTTCTCTGTTTGTGTGTTGGGTTGGAGGAAGGATTTACGTTCTTGAAATGTTTTACAGGTTGTCCATTGAATATTTTGTTCTGGTGTTGCTTATTTAGAAGTAGTTTCAATTAGTAAATTGAGACTACATGACCTAATAGTAGATGATTCTTATATAAAATGAGATGTTGAGGTAAATCCAATTTTCTTTTTTAAATATACATGGTTACTTGTGCTCTTGGCACAGAGATGACGATTGGCAGTGATCCCTGTAGGATGTGGATTTCTAACATGGGTGAGGCTGGATGGAACGTCTATGTAATTCTGCTTGTTTGATGAAGGATGAGTATTATGAGCTAAGAGTATTATTTTTTCTTTTTTTCTTTTTTATTTTTTACAAGTAAACTGTTTCGTCTAACCAAAATACAATGTGGTTAATCCTGCCCTATTAACTTTTCTCAAAGAGTGAATGCTTTAAGAGTAAATTTGATGGAAGCTATTAAGGATGACAAAAATTTCTTTATATGAAAGGAAGTGTAGTGCAATCTAGCTGCAGAGTTCAGAACATTTAGAATTCCATGGTTATTGTAGTATAATACCACAGTCAATTATATTTCTTATTTTACATTTTTCTTTGTCTCTTTCTCACACAAGCCTAGACTATGAATTCATAATGTTAATGAAAAGTGTTGTGATGTTCCTGTAGGCTGCTGTGGGAAAATAATTACAACATGAGGAAGGTCATCCATGATGTGGCCCTTCTCTAAAGCGGGACTTTCTGGCTGATTAGGACATAAGCAAAATGGACTGCATAACTTGAAAAAACCTTCAAAACCCCTGACAGATCAACCTACAGTAATGGCAAGAATCAGCTTTCTCAGCCCAGCAGATCTTTCTGTGAGAAGTTTTAGTTATTTGTGCTTGAGGCCGTTAGTGACCCAAACCCTGCTTTTTGGTTCTGTGCCCCTGAAATCTTCTTGTCCTCTCCTTCTCCAACCATGTAACTAAAGCCTGAACCTTCTCATGAGCAAAGGGGCTGGCTGACAGCCTGCCATCTCCTCCACATGCATCCTGCTTAACACTGAGGATCAGGAGTAACGTGATGCCAAGGCTGGTCTCAAAATCCAGCCTTATGGCTGGCAGATTTGTACGAGTTTGTTTTTCCCTCTCATTCAAACCTAGACTAAATGTAGAAACCTTCTGAGTTTCTTCTCTATTGCTATTCACAGTTCTCTTTGTGACTGCTGGAGAAAGAGATGTATACAGCTACTTAAGAAATACGTGTAGACGGGAAAGTTCTTTAAAAGAGCACGAAATTCAGTGCAAGTACATCTGCTGCTGCTTCTTCAGTCACATGCTACAGTTAAAAAAGCCAGCATGTTTTCTTCCACAAAAAGACCTTTATATTTCTGAACTTTCAGAAGCCTTAATCAATATAAATAACAGTTTGAGCGTGATGACATCATTTTAAGTCCTAGAGTTGTGCATCTCAGTTGCTTAGTCATTTAAATCAGTGGAAATAAGCATAGCAGTTAGAAGTTTTAAAAAGTCAAAGAAGCTACTGTCTTTTCAGCTTTGAATCAGCTGAGAGACTCCAGTTTCTGGGAAACATAATGCCAAGGCTGCATCTTGGCATCTCATTTCCTCCCTCCACCTCCTTTGAAGCACTACAGTAATTAGCTTAAAGGGAAAATCACACCACACTCAGTAGTAGAATCCTTTACAGTGAAAGGTTCTTTCTATTTTCTCTTTTACTTGAAACTAAAGAGGAGTTTTAGCCCACATTGTGTCCTGAAATATTTTGACTGAAGTGCTCTTACCAAATGCCAAAAAGCTGTTCACAGGTTTTCAGCAAAATTGATACTTTTCAGTACAAATATGACAAGTCCTTTTACCATTTTCTCAGAAGGAAAACAAGAGATAAAGTGTTCCTCAGAGAACAATTTGTGAGAAAAATTAAAATAAAAAGGAAACCAAAAGGCTTTTAAAACCTTTGTTTTAAATGTGATTTATTGTCCTTTTAAAAGTGATGGCACGATTTCTGGGAGGAAGCTACATCTCACCTAGACTGCCATGAAAAAAAACCTTTTTTTTTGTTTTTAATGTCAGATGCATTGTTTAATCAAAGTTGTGATCAGAACCTGTGCTACATTATCTGTACAGCAGGACTCTGCAGCTGCTGCTTCTTCTGTGCTTTCAGGAATGACTCTTTGTTTTGTTTCCGTGCATTTCCAGCTGCCGCTCTGCTGCTGCTGCTGATGTGAAGCTGTCCAGGCAGGCTGTGGAGCGTTTCCATTTCGTGGTGTACACGGCCTTTTCAGAGCTGGGAGCCACACGCTGGCGCTCCAGGGACTTCTGGCTGCTTGCACTGCTGGTGGTTGTGCTTTGGTTCCTGAGACTTTACCTGCATTATCTGAGCCAGTGGCTCTTCCTTTGGACCATCTCAGTTCCTGTTGCAAAGTAAGTCCTGCTGCCCTCTTTTCTCGGTAAGGATATTTCTCTAAATAGCTCGATTCAAAGCAGGTTGTTTGCACTATGAGGAGAACTGATGGCTGAGGCTCATGCTGACAGCTCAACACTCAAGCTCTGATAGGAGCCCCTGCAGAAACTGAGAGAACAAGGACTGCATCCAGAGTCCAGTGATCTGATATGCAAATGTGCCTATCAGGTGAAGGTGTTAGTAATGTAAACTTTACACACAGAACATGACGTGTCCATTTGTGAATCTTGTGTCATGCCTACCTGTCTCCCATCTGAGATACTCAGCAGGTTATGTATCTTGCAGAAGATTAATTTATCACTTTAGATAAAGTATTTCCAAATGCCTAAGGAGTGCACAAAACCGAAGAAGCATTTAAATCATATTTCATGCTACCAAAGTGATCTATGAGTAAAATACTTGTAAGAATTTAACTTTGATATATCAGTTTTACTGTGAGTACTGCAATGAGTTGACATATTTTAACTGTATAATACATTGACTTTAGCTCAGGAATTAGACTTCTCTAGAGTGTTGCAGTAAAGTCATTGCTTGTCATTACCTGGCATGAAAAAACCCAAAGATGGAGTACCAGTCCACTAGGTGATAAATACCTGACTCTATTCATGTTTCTGTGTGGTAGAGAAGGGTTTTACAGAGCAAAAATGTTCCATCATGCTTAGGAAAGGAAATATTTCTTTGATAAAAACCTTTTTTTTTCTTTTATTCACCTTAAAGCATCACATAAACCTGAATCAGTCAGTGTGAGCCGGTAACACGTAACTCTCTGACCTATGTCTGATGTGGTAGCGGTATTGATTATTGGCTGAAATTTGAACAAGGTGTCTGAGCAGACTCTGGACAGTGCTGGGTATTGTTAAGGTGGTCTTCTAGATCTTAATGCAAAGCCAGCCATCTCTCACTTCTGGCCTTGCACAGCCCCTGTCAACTTAGCCAGCTGGCACTAAAACTTCTGGGAGGCCAAGCATCAAGAGTCTGTGAAAACAAAGGGAGCTCAACAGAAGGAAGCAATGCATGAGAGAGTGGTGGTCATGTTCAAAGCCACTAGTCACAGCTGTCCCAGGCAGTCAGCTAGATAAAGGATAATGGTCTCAAGCCAAAATGCCCTGGATCAGCATCCCAGTCTGTAACTGTGTGCCTGAACAATGAGACTGAGCTGAGCACTCCCTAGTCCTACCAAATGTAGTGGTGGCACTCACAAGTAGGGAGCAGAGTGAGAATCAAACCACTTCACCTTTAGTTAGGGGCAGAATTTAAGCCATTTCAATAGGACTGAAATTTTTGCCTCAGATTTCATCATCTGTGTGTAGCTCACAATGCCATGCTGTTCCTGTCTCTTACAGTGCCAGCAAACTTGCTCATGGTATAAGCCTTGCAAATCCCACCATCTCATGGTGGTGAGAGGGACATTTCCAATCACTTTAGGCATGCTGACTTTTAGCTATGTCTTCTACAGCACATTTGCTGCTGTGTGCAGTGCCCAAAGGTGCTGCTGTGCAGACATGGGTGAGCTCCTGGGGCCTGTGCTCATATTGATGGGTCAGGGAGGTAACACCTTCCTATAACCTTTCCTGAAAAATCCCTAAAGCCTGGATGAAAACTGAGAGTCAGAGGGGATCCAAGGATGCAGAGACAGGAGGAGGAGGACAAAGCTGTTTTTTTTCTGTCTAGCTTCATAGAGTTTTTGGTCAGTGTTGTGACCCAGATAAGAATGCAACTTTACAATGCAACACGCCTGATCCTACCTCCTTTCAATGGCTTGCTCAGGAGCACGGACAAACGCTCTCCTTTTGCTTGTTTACAGATTCCAGCTCTTCCCTCACACTGTGGAACTGTGCTACCAGAACTCCTTGCTGCACACCAGTGAAGAGTTGGCCATGGTTGTGGTGGGACCCCTAACCTTGAACGCAGGGCTGCTTCTCATGGTCCTGATCAGATGGGGCTGTCAGCAGCTGTTTGACTCATTCCCTCCCTTCTTGTCAAAGTTTATCATAGCTATGGGACTATGGACAGTGCTGGACCCCTTGGCAGTGTTTGTAGTGGATTCATTCCTGGGGGTGAGTCACTTAAAATAACTTGGACATGAGAACTTGACGTAGAAGTTTGTTTTATTCAGTGAATCACTGAAAGATATGAAAATCCACCCCTGGCAAAGAAATATGAAAGTTAAAAAGAAATTAAATAATAATATTATACATTACCTTTTTATTAACAAAATTCCCATCTAATGGAGTCACTGTGTTTCTGCATAAAATTAAGAGCACTGTACAAGCCATATTTGGAGATAAGAAAGTAAATCCACTGCTGGAGTGATTGCATCTGCTTTGAAAAGAATTACTGCAATTTTGGATGTTAATGGGCATGGTTTAATGAGCAATCCTGATTATTAACGCTTCAGATTTTTCTAAACATTGAAACAGACAAAATGAAAAACATGGAGGTTATCGTGCACTTCTCTGACATGCAAGGTAGTTAATATAATTTACTGGCACACCTGAAAAGACTTGTGAGATTGAAAGACTGACATCTTTCAGGAGAGAGTTTCATCATATATAAAAACAGGAGAGCACAGTTCCCAACTCTATCTGTGCCTGTGTATGGGCTGTGTAGCCCAGCTGTTGTTGGGTGGCTGCAGACTTTTATCACATCAAAGATAAAGCCCAGTATCCCAGGCCACAAATTTCAAATTTGGGCCTCACTGTGTATCTGACACAGGCTCCTTTCAATGGTTGCGGGATGCTGAGAGCTTTTCAGGGTTGTGGTATTGCTCCTCTTCTGCTCTTGCTGGTCTTTCAAAGTCATCTATGTTTCTGATATTCACTCCAGATGAAGCACTGATCTACAGGTGTTTTGCGGATCAGGTTTTCTCAGGTCTCTTAGTTCTTCATCGTCTAACCTGTGCTCTGCAGGTGATTTTTCACTGTTTACAAAATATTTTCCATTGCAGTGGTTTTGAAAATTAAAATTCAGCTCTTCAAGAAATTTAATTTGTACTCACTTGTGAGGTAGTTGCAATACTTTAAGTATTTGGCAACATTCTGTAGTTTTCACTTGGGCAGCCTGCATTTATTTATTTATTTTTAAATTCCATGATGTAAAATTTGCACAGTATTGAATTTTAATTGTAATTATTCAAATTAAGATTTTTTTTTTCCCTAAAAGAAAAAGTTTAATTTCCTCAACAACCAGGCTAGGAACGCTGAAATTTTTAAATGGATTTTTTATCCTCTCTAATACTGGTGTATTAATAAAAACTGGAAGAGAGGTCAAGGTCTCCTTATCTTTCCCACACTTGCATTGAAAAAATCGTTGCCATTGACTTCAGTGGAATTATGCTCAGTTCTACACACACTGGATTACTTATCAATTTCAAATTGCACTTGGTCAGGGGAAACGTGAGATACAAGTAAAATAACTTAGTTTTTCACTAAAGTGTTAAAAATGCACACACTTCTCTGTACTTCATATTGAAAATTTGGCAGTCTTACTCACCAAGATTATCTTTGGTAGAAACTCATTTGTTCAAATATTACACAATATACTGTATGTATCCTTTCCAAAATGAAACTATATCTCTTACATGTGTTTTCATTATTGCATTTGTAATATTTTTTCTCTTGGCATTCTTTCAGCTGCTATTTCAGATTTGCTTGCCAATCTATTTTAGATCAAGCCTTTTAAAAATACTGTATTGTGGTAATATGAGTTATTTTAGTGCTAGAATGTATTTTAGTATTCAAAATGGCCTTAATACTTATGAAAGATGACAGCCCTGGAGACAAATGTTTCTGTGTTTACTAACTAACGTTTTCTATTGTTAAGGAAAGGCTAGAGAGCAGTTGCATATTTGGGGGGGTTCAAGTCATCATCCAAAATGCTGTGTCAAATGTGTTATTTCAAATTTCATTTAATGTCAGCTTGTAGAAGGATGTTTCAAGGATAAGAAACATTCCCATGCAGTTCAAGTTCCCGTTCTGTCAGAGCTTTCCTGGGACTTCACTCACTTTGTCTGTCTGTGGCTTCCAAAATGCAGTAAACAATAACACCTCCTTGGCCACGTGGATGTGTGTCATTGTGAAAAACAGGAGTCACTGCAAAAGGCTCACATGACCACCACATGTGGTGGTGTGATGAGTACCTGAGAGAGATGTTGACAAATGTTGCTTAAGCTATTTAAAATGAAGACACCTTTCTTGGATCGTGTCTTTGAGGACCGTAGAATGTATACAGATTGACAGAGTACTTTTGTTAGAAGAAAAGTATAGAGAAGTAAAGTTCTCCCACACCACTTTTGCTTTGCCAGAGAGAATTTCTTGGATAAGAGAGAAATTTATTCTTATTTGCCATTCAGACTTTTGCCTCTCTGGAGGAATGTCAGGACATGACTGCTGTGCAGAGGACTTTCCTTGGTAGACAGTAGCTTCAGTAAGAAAGCAGTGGCAGCAACCAACTGCGGTTTTTTTACATTTTTTTTTTCCCAAGAAGAGAAGATGGGACAGGGAGATAGAAGAGAACCAGAGTATTTAATTATTTTTGTAATAAATATGTGACTTGTCTTTATATGTCATTACCGGTCTCCTGGGAACTTCAATTTCCATGACAGAAACCTAGTAGCGCTGCAAAGGGTGAAGAGAGAACAAAATATACTCGAGAGTCACAGTTCTTCAATAACTGGACTTGTAGTTGTCCTTCCCTTTCTATATCCATTCCTTTACTCTGCACATCATTGCCAAGGCAGCCAGAACTTTGCAGAAAGTTATGACACTTCCTAAGGGTTAATCTAGCCAAGTTGCTCAGAAAGGTGCAGAGTTCTTGAAGCCTAAAGGTCACAGATCCTCTCTGAATGATGGGCACTGCATGCTCTGGTGGTGCAGTTTCACATCCTTGCAAAATGTGTCAACATGATCTAATATGGATATGGCTGTCGCCGTGTGACTTAAAGGCAAAAGTGGAGAGAGGAATTTATTTTAGTTCTGAGCAGTAGAAGACCCATGATATGTAGTTGAATTCTTCTAAACTGATCCAGCAGAGGGCAATAATATGTCAATACAGTAGCTAGTTCTTAAGAACTAGATATGAGGGAAAAAAGATAAAAAAAGGAAAATAATAGGTTTTTGGAAAATAATGAATTCAATATTATGCCTCCTTGGTCATTGCATAAAGGAGAATTTCAGCCTTCTGCCCTGCCACTTGTCCTGAAGTACACTGAGAGATTTCACTTCAAGCATTTTCACTGTGACGTGAGTTTTGCTCAATAAGCCACCTCTATATGGTAGATTTTAATTGGACTAAAATAAGCTAGAAAATAATTTATTTTGCATTCAGTGTTTAATTTCAAATTCTATCCAGCAGACTCGTAAGCTTCAGACTGTGTGCCCCACAAATTACATTTAAATCCTTATTGTACAGAGATTCATGTTCTTTTGTCTCTATAGTCTAATCAGGTGTGACATTTTCCTATGTTGATTTTTTCTCCATGACAGCGGTTTGGGGACAGCGTAGAGAAACCCATTGCTGATGCTGCAAAACTCTCCTGGGTGTTTCTAAGAGCTGGGGAGTCAGGAGTTCCTGGTGCCTTAATCACAGTGATGCTTTATATCATCCTGTTCATGATCTCATCCACAGTGTTGTACCTGTATTTTTTAAGGTATGTCTCTTTATCTCATTATTCCCTTAGGAACTTAGGTTCATGCCTCTTCTCCGGTTTGATAAAATAAGGTGACATCAGAAAAGATGTATCAGTGTCACACACCCAGAAGAGACCAGAACTGTAGATAATCAAGGAGGGGTTTACTCCTGCTTAACTTTTAATGCACTGAGATTATGGGCACACCAAGTCTGAGATGGAGTCACTTATTTCCTCAACAGGAACACAATTGATATAATGATTTTTCATAGATTCTAGAAGCCTCTGTTTCTTTGGCTTCAGGCAATTGTGTCTATGAAAGGGCTTAAGCTGTAAAGTGTTTGTACCTTTCGTCTAGGTACTTTGGAAGATGTTGTCTTTACTTTACAAGAAGGGGGTTTGTGAGAAATAGGAACAACTTCAGAAAGCTACATATGATATGAACTGCAAAATCTCTGAATCTGCAGTGGCTTCCAGAGCCTTACTGACTTTTGATGATACAGGATTTTTGACTTGTGACTGAATCATCATGACAAGATTTAATCTAAATAATGTTTCCATGACATAAGCTCATTTTCTAAGCTCAGTTCCTCATGACATTTGGCCAACCATCTTTCTTGCCAGCTTTCTAGTAGAACCATTAGCTGTGCAGTCAATAGGGACAGCTGTGGGGCATTGAAAGTTATTTAGATAGATTGTCAAATATATTGCATGAAAAAGTGTATATTTTTTTATAAGCGGGTTGTTTATAATGCAGCAGGGATTTTGTGCTGGCCTTCAATTCACCCAGTGATGAACATTGGCAAGCACCAATAAAAAGCCATGTGCAAAGGCAAAATGTAGGCAGGTGTAAGAACAGAAAATCTCACATGCACCCTCCACCTTACTGTATCACCCCTCAGTCCCCCTTCCACAAACTCTGTTGCAGCAGGCAGAAAAAGATAAATGGCAATCTAAATTTCTGCAAAGTATTTCCGAGCTCCTACATTCCTGGGAGCTGTACACAACTCCAATGTACTGGCAGTCTAGTTAATTAGTTTTTGAGACGTTAATGCCTTCTTAATCATTGACTTAATAGTTTTGAATAGCTTCGTAAGTTTTAGCTGCTGTCGTTTATTACTCAGGAAAATTAATTTAAATTAAAACATTTGTAAGGCAGGTTTTTATGAGAATATTACCAACATCTTCATTGTCTGGGGAACAGGTGCAAGATCATCAAAGGTATCTTTCCTTCTGGATCAATTTTCCTGTAATGTTTTCCAATAAAGGGGTGGGGGAATAATGTTACTAGGGGGAAAAAAGTTGTCAGAGCACAACACATTTTAAAAATGATTCATAGCAAAGTACAAAAGCAAAGGGAAGATAACAAAATCTGTTACAGTGCATAAGGTCTTTGAAGTTCTTTGCTTGATAACAAAAGGAAACATTTTGAATACTGGAGTCTGTGCTGTGTAAAGTTATATAATGAGCTTCAGCAATTGTATCAAGTGTCCCTTCCTTGAACATCTACAGCCAACACCATGGGAAACTTGGACCTAGGTAGGACTCTTGAGGAGCACACTGTCAGCCTAATAAAAATAGAATTAAAACCTTTTAAAATACTGTTAAGGACAACACCTCTGCATTTCATAACACTATTTCCTGAATGTGGACATAACAGCATTTGTTTTCAAAAGAGAATAGGTAAAACTATAGTGCCAGGGCAGTAGCATCCCTTTGTGTGAATATTTCTCATATGCCATGTCTCAAATACATTCAAGTGGAATGTTGCTCAGCACAGAAAACATATATTTTAAATAAGCATCCACCACATTTTTCTCTTGGAAGGTAAACCAATATAAATATTGAGGGATACCTTCTGTGCCTGAAGACTCCAATACACAGGGGAGACTTTGGCTGTTGGATGGAGGAGGTGGTGCTGTTTATTGGATTACTCAGCAGTTTGCCATTGAACTGAAGGGTTTTGACAGTGTGTAAGAGAAGGGATAAGAACACTGAACCCACAATACCACCAAAACAAGCAGGGGAAATGTCTGTGTCTGCCACAGCTAGAAAACTTCATGGCAGCACTGGTGAACAGCCAGGAAGCTAATGAAATAATGGGCAGGGGTTAAGTAGCATCTACTTGTGTCTTTATCAACCAAAATACCTCAATAAATCTGATTCCCCATGCTTGTCTTGGGAGTCTATAGTACAACTAGCATGGAGAGATATTCTAATTACTTTTTTGAACCATGAAGAGGCATTGGTTGCAATTTCTTCCTTTTAATTCTACCAGATATTAGAAACAGACAGGAGTTTGTTGGTGAAATGTTTTCTGCACTGTGAGAAAATGCAGACCCGTCTGAACAAAAAAGTGTCTGTGGAAAGCATCTGAATTTCCTGGTATTGAAACATTTTTCAGGGAAAAGCTTCAGAAATCTACATGTTTCAGTGTTAATAGCAAAACTGGTTTTGTATTTTCAATGGTGGTTTTCCAAAAAAGGATAAGAAAGGCTCAAGCTAAGATGGAATAAATTGTTTTAAACCACTAAAACTACCCTTTAATTTTTGGTTTATGTAATTCTTAGAAAAGCCCATTTTTTAATCAGACTCTTGGTAGGAAATAATTTCAATGTTTTCTGTTTTTTCTGATAGGTAAATAAATGAACCTGTAGACTATTATACTGGTTCTCATATGTCTAGAAAACATAAGCTGTGTTTTGTTCTTTCTATTAGCAATTGTATTAGCAATAAAAATAACTACTCTCATGCTTATAACAAGGTATGTTAAGGTATAAGAAGTGTTTTATTAGTTTTCATGCCAAAGAAAAGAAATTAAAGCAGGTAACAGGAGCAGGCTGAGTACTTTTGGACAAAAGGAACAAAGCTGAAAGACAGGCTTCATGATTCTTAATTAATTCAAAGTTAATTATATTGTTTATAACCATGTGCTTAAAATCTTCATATAGAAAATGTTTATGGCAGCAAATAGACAGTAATTTAACTGCATTAAATTTTACTTAATTTGAAATAAGAATGTTGCATTAAGTGAGCTTAAATAAATGGCAAGGTCTTTCTCTTGTTTAGCAAGACAAGTGGCAAACAATTTAAACTGCTGACCTGGAATGTCAAACACAAACACCATGGAGTAATATTGCTTCAACATAAGCAGAAGGTCAGAAAGTCCACCAGTTTAACTGCTAGTATTTCAACCAAGCACAAGACAATTCTAAACTATGAGTCAGTTCTTCCAAAAATACATCTATTGCATTGAAAGAATATCTGATGTTGATCCAGAGATTAAGAGAAAAACTTTTAATTTAAAAATACTGTGGAGTTTGGTAAATTATTACATAAAGGGTATTAGTTATTTATAAAAAAAATAATCTCTTCTGTAGTGTGTTACTACTTTAGTGCCCTACTCTGCTTTAGCACTGATTTGTATTTCACACATTTAGAGCATTTTCTATTATTTCTTGATAGTCAGTTTGTTTATATTCCCAGACTACCTACATCTTGATTAGATGATCTTCCATCTACTCTCCCCTTTTGAGAGAATCCCAAAATGGCATCTTGGAAACTACAGCAAATTTAGGGCTGCAGCTTCAAAAAAGAATGTTTCAAAAAAGAAAGGTGGGGAAAAAAGTACAGAGAGAACCTTTGCAGCAAAGCCTGAGATATAAATTCTTAATCTGATGTTGAGTCAGGCTGCCAGATTTTGGGATCAGAATAGCTACTTCATCACAGAAACTCTTGGATATGGTCCTTGACCCTGAGGTACACATTCCCCTTTGAAGAGAGAGCTAAAGATCCTCCCGAGATCAGGTTGAAAAATCGTCTGTTGGTGCATCTCTTTATTTCTCTTCCATGCTAAATCTCAGCTGTGGGAAAAACTAACTTATTGAGTGTGCTGCTCTGCACTTTCTGTGAGCACTCTGAGGTGTGATGTAGAGCTGATGTAAATGTGATCTTCATTCTGGTTTAGCTGAGCAATCTTCTGCCTCTGCCAGGCACACGTGTTCTTCACCACATACAGGCCAACACAAGGCCCAAGGATAAGGACCAGCCACAAGAACTGTCACTGGTGCTGCTGTACGTGGGAAGGGTGACAATTCAGAGGGTCTAAGGCCTTCTGCCTGTGCTTCATCTCCCACCTGCTAAGAAATGAAGGATCTAAACAGCTCCACAGAAATCCAGGCATTTTGTTGGTTGCAGTGCCACAGCAATCCATGCACTTCTCATGATTACCCAGCCAGTCTATGGGAAGGACAAAAATATTGAAATTGACACCAAGAAACAGCTGAATTGGAGTAAAGTATTATCTTGGAAAATGGTGCAAAAGAAAAGACCTCTGTTCAATATCCAAAACTCAGATTCCAGACTTTCTGATTTCTCTTTTCTGAATCCCTGTTTTTGGAATAAAAGTAGAATGAGAAAGAGATTAATTGAAGAGGATCCATTTGGACGAAGCAGCAGTGTTTTGATGTTTTAAAGTTCAATTTAGGCTAAAAATGTGACACCAGCTTTTTCCAAAAGCCGCCCAATATTTCTTGGTTTCACCTACATCAAGAAATGCCACACAGCAAGCCTTTCTTGTGGTAGAAAATTTTACTGCGTAGTGCTTAGTCAATTCCTTACCACAGAACAGAAATGTCACAGAAAAACAAAGCCAACAAATGAAATGAACTTTTCTAACATCAACAGAAGTTTAGAATGTATAGGCTTTAGGCTTGGGGTTGAAAAAAAGGGTTCCCTTCTATATGATGTGGTTTGCCCATTATTGAACCCTGGCACAGCAGGACTTCCATTCATGTCTAACGATGCTACTGGAACTAGTTACCCAGCCCAGTGCTGAGGACAGACATTAGACATTTCTGAAGAGAAGGCAGATCAGGATCTTGTTGGGAAGTCAATATGTTTAAATAATTAAATTAAATTGCTGCTTCCATTTATGTGCTTTGATTCAGGTACTGTAAATTCTCCAGAGGGCTGTGGAGGGCTGTATGTTGGAGAACTTCTTACCCATGGGCAGAGACCATAGTCATGAAGGGAAAACCAAAACATAAGTCTACAAAAGAATGACTTTTTTTTTTTCCATTGAGAGTCTTTTTAAAGATGAACCAAATATGTTATTTCTATCTTTAGGCTACATAGCGAAGGTTGGCTGTTGGATGTATTTCGACGCATCCATGGTGAGGAAGGCACATTCTTTGTTCCACTGGACTTGGAGATTTCCATCCAGGAACTGAGCTACATTATGAAGAGGGCTGAGCAGTGGAGAGGAATCAATGGTGAAAGACGGATGGTGAGTGGTGAACAGTCTCCAAAAAGAGTCTGTGGTCCAAATTAATTCTCTGCATGTCTTAGTGTTATTCAAAAGAATCTACATATTGGAAAATTATTCTTAGGGTGCTTCATTGAATAGAGAAACTAAGAAGCAACATGTTCACGAGAATTTTGTGACATTTCATGTGCATTGCCTGAACATCCTGAGGGGTTACAATCTGCTTAGCAACCAAAGACTTAGAGGCATCACGATGTCAAAAATTATCTGTGCTATCTGATGGTCCTTGACTGGCTCTTAGAGACTTCCTACTGGTTTAAATATCAGTATCATCCCAGATAATTTCTCAGCCAGCTCAGCAAACTGAGTATTTCCATGAAAAAGTAGAATTCATTCCTTCAGAGGGCATGGGTGAGGCTAGCCTGAGAAGGGGGTGTGAATTTGGTCTGTCAGATATGAGAGCCACACTCTTCTCCCTGGCCCTTTTCCTCCAAGATTTCCCAGAAGAGTGGGCTAAGCTGGAAATCTGCAGGGAAAGGTACTCTGCTTTGGTTATCAAAATAATTCCTTTTTCTTCTCCATTAAGCCCATATCTTGTAGTCCCATTTAAAGACCTTAACCTGTGATGTATAGGAGATACATTCTCTATTTGCAAAGTGTCCTTTGGGGGGGATGTCATCCACAGATGAGGCTTCTGGTCATAATTGCTTTCAGAGAATTGGAAATAGAAGAAGTAACGTGGTCAGTAGTCTCTGAGGGACATTGTCTTCCTTCCTTCCTTGCTTTCTAGCCTTGCTTCAGTGTTATTAATTCCCACAGGACTAATTTAAGAACTAGCTCTTGGACAATTGGTAAAGTGCTCATCTCTTTGATCTATATATCTGTGAATGCCTCTGTGTACAATGCTTTGTTTGGTAACTCTCCTGCTTCAATGTAAAAAAGAACAGATTCCCCGATAGGAAGGAAATTAGTCCTCTTAAGCCTGTATGAGTTGTTTTGTTTTTCTTTTCTAACCCTCTGGAACAAGGGACTTAAGATTAGGGTCTGCAGGTTTTTCAAATCTCTATAACTACCTCTGAAAGATCAGCAGTTTATATAAATATATAGCCTCAGTTGTCACTGTTATAAACATCTGCCACAGCTGTAATTATTTTCCAGTTTTTTTTTCCTGTGATGACAGTTTGGACCCTGAAAGGAAAAACTGAATGAAAAAGCAGATACTCAGTAAGCTTAATTTTTGTGGGAAAGTGCAGAGCAGCGCATAGTATTTCAGCAGAGGGGAGGGAAAAGGTTTGAAAGAGTGAACGTGCTTCCACAACCACCTGCCTCAGACATTCCCACTTTTTGTAGATATAGAACTTATTTTGTCTTTCCCAGTAGGTAAAATAACTTTTTTTTTCACTTTAAAACTTTCTGCAATAAGTCAAAGTATTACCACTGACAATTGGTTTCTATTATCTTTGTTACAAATTAAGTAAGAAACAAAGAATACATGTAGTGGACCTAATTTTGCATGCCAGGATCACCAATGGCATTTGGAAAAAGGGGCAGATGAGGAAACTGCAAACTGCATTTCTAAGTACTTAATAAATTTCTAATGATATTTCCAGCATATAATTTCTTGCAGCAGAACAGCAAGGGCTGGATAAGGTGAACAAGAAAAGAAAAAAAAAAAAAAAAAAAGGGTAGGAGTAAAGGAAGAATTGTGGGGGTAAAGACAAATGGAAACGAATGGAAAAAGAAATTACTTCTCTGTATACAGGTAGTCTGTACCTGAATGGAGGAAACCTGAATGGGTTGTCCACTAATTCAAGGGACAGGACACTGAAAGGCATGACCCATAGCTATAGAAATGTCTAAGTGCCTAGTTTTACTCCCAGTATGCAGCCTAGCATGCATGAAAGGCCACATTGAAATGTGAAATCTTAGTCTGAGATCCTTTAAAATGGGCCCAGCCTCACCTGGATCCAGCACCTCAGATGGTGCAGTCAGAGTAGAGGGAAGAATCCCAATGTCTCACCGGGAGCAGCACACATTTCATTCAACAAAGGAAAGTGATGCATGGTTTTGTCTCTGCTAAAGCCCTAAGTTTCTGGTTGCTATTCTGTCTACATCTGCATGAATTTCATGCCTTTTCCTTGATGTCATCTCTAACCAAAAGCCAGGCTGTGACAGTGTTAAACATTCCTGTTCTCTGGGGGACACACTGGTGCAGACTATATGAAGTGAGAAGATATAAGCAATGTAGAAGGAGCACAGGAATTTACATCTCTGGCATATCTAGAGATGATCTCTACCATTTTCTTCAGTGGTCACGGGATCTCCCTCCCAATGGGGAAAATTTGTGATTGGAGACTAGTGTTCAAAAGTCCTGAATTATCGGTAAAAAACACAAATACTGTGAAAAAAGAACGAGTCTTCAAAATTAAAAATCTTTCCCATCTCATCCCCCCCCCCCCTTTTTTTTTTTTGGTATTATTTTGATGAAAAAGGCAACCATCAAAGGAAGTGTTGTTAGCTCTTTACAAATCTAGTTTTGCAATAAAAACTAGCTCCATTCCACAAATATGTTCTCCACATGGAGCAAGAGTGGGAGCTGTATTTGCAGGTCCTTTTGTGCTCTTAGGCATTGCAGATACGGAAAGACCCTTTTTTCTGCCATAGATTTGCATAAGGTATTTATCTTGTCCCTTTCTTTTTGTATGTCTAATTGTACAAAGTAATCAGTATGGAAGACACATCACTAGGTCTTATTGCGTGCATTATTAATGTGTTAATTTTTAAATAAAATACGAAATTAACTGTGAACAATTTTTATAAAGGGAAGCATGAGACTGCCATATCTTACATCACTCCATATAAAAAATATATTTTAAATGGAGGTCATTCAAGTAAATAGTCAGTCAAACCTTCTGGAAAAAATAGGTCCACATTTTTGCAATATTTTTTTGCTATTAACCATGTGCTTCTCATTTTTATTCGCTGGATTAAAAATTGCCCCATAAATGGATATTTTATAATATGCTTAATTTCCTTTTATTAAATTGATAAATGCAGCAGCAGAGGACACATTTACAATATGATGAGAATTTAAGGTTATTGCATTTTATAATTTTTATATTGTTCAGAGGAGTGATTTGTCATTTGTGGAATGATATCCACATCCCTGCCATCATTTCAAAGCATTTTCAATCTTTCTTTTGATAGGAGAAAGGTCACTTTCTGTAGACCAGGAAGACATCAGTCTATTAAACTAATTTGCCTACATGCAAATTTTGTCATTTTTACCTCATTAACTATTTATCATAGAGTAAAAAAATATATATATTCATGAAGGGGCAGCTAACAGCCTGATGGAGCTGGAACTAATATTTTGCAACTCTAATGATTTTTTGCATCCTTAATTAGATAGCATAAGGTTGATATGATTAGGTCAGGATGTAGTGTTTTTCATTAAAATACATTTTAGAAGCTGTATTCATAATCTGCCCTTGCAATTAAATAATGAGCCTATGAGTTTAATATTATCGACCCAATTATTATCTCACAGAAAAGTATACCTTTAATAAATTTGTGCCGTAGGACCTTCATTAGCAACAAAAAGAATTATATTTCCAGGTACACAGATTACACGGCCACAATCACATTTACGTAGTGGTTGGGAAGGCACTGTGCAGGCAGAGCCACCGTAGCCCTGTACCTCAGAGAAAGGCCCTTGATTATTCTGGAAAAGGCCATTTACAATGCCTTTAATGAGGAAAGATGCAAAGAAGTAAAAATGCCACCTAGAGAGGCAGGCAGAAACATTTCTAGAAACAAACATGTGCTGAAGCAGCGTTCTGTGCACCAGTGCCAGGAGGAAGCCTGGGCCCCCATTCCTCCATTCCTGTTACAAACATGAATATTTGCTGATCTTTTATTAGAGGCAGTCATGTGGCAAATGTGTGTCAGATTCTAGAACTGGTAAAATCAGGAGCAGTGGCAGACTGGAATATTTTAATCTGCTGTTGTTAGCAGATCAGTGATGAGAGCAGGACCCTGGATTTTAGCCAAGAATTTCCTTTTCTTTCTAGAACTGATAAAAGTGGCAGTGTCTTTCTGTCCTCACCGAGTAATTGCTTTTCCAGTGTTAAGTAATAGTTTAGAGTCAAGGTATGAGGTGGGGTTTTCTTTTGTCTAAACAAATAAGAATAATAAAAAAAAACCAAAACCAAACCAAACCAAACCAAAACAAAACAAAACAAAAAAAAAAAAAAAGAGGGGGGAAGTATTTCTAGTAAAACAGCTGACCAGAGATGGTCTTTTAAGTGGGATCTATTGTGATCTGGTTGTTAGGTGTGCATTAGTTTGGTCATGTCTAAAGCCTCTGAACTATTTATCAGGTCAGTTGCTATTAGCAGTAATAAATAGGAATAAATATGGCCCTTAGAGATTGTTGCTGGACTTAGCCGTCAAAGTACCCTGCTTGCAGTGGGACTTTTTATGTAGTAATACTAAAGATGAGAAAAGTTGTGCAAGTAGTAAGCTGAAACAAAACTGCACACCAAGCACAGGCCCAAAATATTGGCACATGAGAAGATTTTCTGGAAAAAAAAATGCAAGGTCTGTAGGCAAGAAGATAATGTGAAACTTACACTTGAAATAAAGCCTGATGCACTGCAAAATTATTTTAATGAGACTAGGGCTAATTTTCTAATTTTAAAATGATATTATAGCAAACCATAAAAAATTACCCAGCAGTAGATTTTTGAAAGGAAAATATATTTGTAATTATCTTGAACACACAAGATTACTTCAGGGCCTATTATCGACACAATTTTTGGTACCACTTTACACTAATTTGCATTTATTACTCTCAGGCCAACTATTAATATGTTAATAAATAAGTCATTAATACTTGTTATTTAATTGCTATCTATTTATTCCTGTTCAATAATGCATTAATTACTTGTGAATAGTTGAGGGCAAAATTCTGCCCTTGCTAGTGGAATCAACACTGGCAGAAAAGGAAACTGATGTTGGACGTGGCAGCATTGCAAGGGCTGCTGGAGAGCAAGTCTTTTAACTCATTTAGCACAAGGGGGTTAATTTTGATTTTGTCTTAGAGGAGGCTTCATGAGCTTCCAGTCTGTGCTGCAGCAAAGCTGCTGGACCACAGGTGGAGGCTGATGAAGGCAGGTGGTATCACACCTGAGGCTGCTGCAATTTGTCTCTTGTTTTGGTCCTGGTCTTACTCCAACACTGGAGTTTGGAGCTTGCTTGCACATATAAGATAATGGATAAAGAGAAGGGAAGGGCAAAAATTGAAGTTATCTGAAAGCCAGCTCTACGCGGGAGAAAGGGTGGCACATAGTGTGTAGTAAGATATGGAACTAGGTACAATGCTTTCTTGCTGTTGGATATTAGAAAGAGAAAAAATAGAATCCCCAACTGTGCTCTAATTCAAAATCCCAGATTTGTGCTCTCCGGATCCCCTTGTATAACTTGACTGTAGTGTAGATCAAAAAAAACTGAAAAATACACTGACATCATAATTGGTATATTTTCTGTTTGAAGGTTTAGCACTACTCTGAGTGTGACTTCTTGATTTTTTTTGATGAAAAAAATGGTGAGACCAGGCTAAATTTTGAACAAGAACACCAGCCTGGTTTTGTGACTAACAGATCTGTTCATCTTAAATTTGATCTTTTCAGAGTTGTAGGGTTAATTTTTCTCATGAACACAAACACAAATTTTGCTGTTGCTTTTCAGGAAGACAAATTTCCAAAAGACAGGTAAAAAGTTGCAGGGATATTTTGACTTAAAATAAAAAAATGGTTGAGGAAATGTGCTGGAAGGGATAATCCCCTAGTACAGACTGTGGAGGCCTGAAGGAAAAGTCAGAAAGCACAAGGCAGTAATAGGAGAAAAGAATCAGAAGTGGTTCAGGAATTTGTGCAGAAGACAGAATCGTGCCAAAGAAAAGAGAAAGAAACTGAGAAATGCAAGGTACGAGAAGTTGGTTGGAAAGTACAGCTATACAAGATAACTATAATCATTGTTCTGTAGAACTCTTCTCAAATTGCTGATTTAGGTACCATTGATCTGCAAATGCAGACAGGAAGACCTTGAGAAAGCAGAAGTACAGAAAATGTAAATTTCTTTTTTACTTATTCACTCTTCTGTTTCCAAACTTTTTTTCACTTTGAGCTATACCTTATATATAAAAATATCTCATGTACACTGTGTTATGTGTTTAAGAAATAGGAAATGGCTGACATCACTCAAGCTGCTGCTCATAAGGTCTAATAATTTTGATCTGTGGTTTCCTTTCCCCAAACTACTTTCAGTGATCTTTTAGAACATTAGCGTTTTGCAAGTTTACAATTAGATTTCTTCATACTACCTTAACCCATACTGCAAAAAATTTTGGAGCTGCTAACTGGAGCTCTCACTACAATGTCTCCCACAATTTAAATTGTACGGAGAATAAAAACTTCTATGCTGTAAGCGTAGCATAGGAGAGTAGAAAGCAGTAGCAAAGCTGATTGTGAGCCTATCCAGAAAAATTTGCAGTATTGTAGAATTTATTTCCTTACATGCCAGTATGAATAAATCACTGTGTTGATCTGGGGTAATGCACAGTTGTTACAGCCAGTACAAGCAAACTACCCTGCTAGTGCAGAACAATGCAGCTCAGCACGTTAAGGTGACATGTAATCACCTGTCTGCTATAGAAATTGCAGGAGGAGAACCTCGACCCCTTGCAGTCAACAGCAAAACTTGCACTGACTTTATTAGGGCCAGAATTTCCATCTATCTGTGTGAGCAAAGGGGAGGGGAGGAAATAGGGCCATGTCTCACTGAAATTCTTTGTGATCTGTGTGTGTAAGGTCAGATTCTCATTTGGGATAACTTATTGAAGGCAGTGTCTGTATTTTTTTTAAAGATTAAATGGAGATTGAAAGTCAGAGATGAGCAGAGGGAAGGCTCAGCCCAGTAATGGGATGTTACAGAAAACAGAGCAAAATGTAAGGTCAGAAAAGAGCGTAGCACTCTCTTGCCTCTTAGGTTTAAACCAAAATGATTTCTGTATGAAAAGACAAGGCCTTGAACTGTGTAGGATTGAAATGGCCATATGGTTCTGAAACACTTTGCTCTCTATTCCTTTAGAGTATTTAGTCCATAGGGAGTGGTGGGTGAAAAGAAGAAAGGGGGGGAGATGCAGATTCTCGGAAACATCTGGAACAGCCAAATATGCTGACCGTACCCCGGCATGCCATTAAACCTCACAACTGTTGATTAGTAATTCATCAGAAAGGGTACAAGTGCAAGCTTTGGAAAACAAGGTAATGCAGTCTAGGTAAAGGAAAACCTTCCTTTGCCTGTGTGGATAGGTCTAACGAGTGGAACTGCTTAAACAGATGTGCACACAAAAAGAGGCCTTGTAATAAATTATAACAATGGTAGAACAGATATAATCAACAAGTAAACTAATGGAAACAGCATTAGAAATTGAGCTGTTAGAGTAACACTGCACAGCACTTGTTTGATTCCATGTTGTATCCCATCTTAAAGAGAAAAAATAACTAAAATGAAGAGAAAATAGGGATTAAAACCCCCACATCTATGAAAGCTTCTCTGAATCTGAAAGTTGCATAACAATAAGTTAATAGATTAAAACAGATAAAAGCAAGCTATGCAAACTATGTGAGTGCAAGTACTATGAGCTGCTTAGAGCGTTTCTTTTTTTTGACTGGCATATTCATGGTAAGTATATAAATTGAAAACAAAATTATTTAGTCAGACTCCATGGAATTTACTTAGAGAGGTAGTAAACCTTATCTTGTGTTTAGAAAACATGTATTTTATTTCCCCTTTCAGTTTGTATTTTGTTTCCCTTTTAAATGAGAACTGATTTATTCAAGTCTCCTTTACTGCCCCCATTATATGTACAATATAGTATTTCCAGAGTAAATGGTAACAAATCAATTTAATCCTAAAATCAATAAATTAATTATATAAAGGCATTAGTGAAGATGAACCAAACTAATAGTCTGCTGACATCCTTCTGATTATACACTGGCAGAAAGGTGTTAATTTCTCTAATACTTCAACAGACATCCAAACTCTTTTGTCAGAGATGTTGGACAGTGATGGAGGAGGAGTACACTTAACTGTAATTTTTGTAGTAATTCATGGGAAGCCTCATTGACATGTGCTAATGGCACTTGATTGCCCTCAAGATGTTTTCACAACAGAACTCTGCAAGTGCCACATCAAGGTTTGCTCAGTCAAATAGTTTTTTCTCCTTGCATCTAGATAATTTGTGACCACAGGCAAACTTTAGAAAATCCAAGGTGGTTTGCAACACTCCGTTGGGGTGAATCTGTCATCAGCCGGCTGGTACAGATCGGTGCACTAATGAAGAGCAAGCTCTTTGGGTTTTTTGTCATTTCTGTGCAAGCAATCCATTTTGTTTCTCCTCAGTGGCAGGGTATGTTATACATCTCATCCTGTATAATCTGACTTACATTATAATTTGATTCATACACAGCCTTTCCACAGAGATTAATTAGCATCAGGCTTGAAGTTTGCAAGTGAAAATATGATAATTAGTTTTCTTGGAACGTTAACATTTCAACACTTCAGGTTCTCTCCATCTTTGTCTTCAATGAAGCTGCAGTAAACGAGCACTATTTCTCTTCTAAATCAGACTCTTGTGAGGTTTGAAATACAGACATTTTCATCAAGCTGGATAATTTCCATAGAAAATTTACTAGCTCATGAAATATTGCAGGAGTAATTCATACAATGGCTCCCTCCTCCCCTTGGTAGGTTGAAGTATAGTGTGAGCAGTTCTGAAAACCCCCAGGACAGTCACTTATTTAACAACGGTGATTCCTACTCTTTGTAGCAAAAATCAGCTGACTCTTCATTTTTTGCACAAAACAGAATTAGCCAATAGGTCTCTCCTGCGGTTGTCAGGTAGTGCTGTAAACAAGGTTACATTAGTGCTGTAAACAAGGTTACTCCCTGCACTCATTTTTTTTTCTTGGAGTATTTAATACACATAACTCATTGGCATATACAACATCCCAGGAACAGTAACTTAGCAGGATTCTGAAAAAAAAATAGCAATAGATCTGAGTAATGAGAACATTCAACATTACAATAGTGAGTAAAAATGTTATATGAAATATCAACCCTGATGATTTAAGGACACAATGTAATCGCTAACATATGGGGCTTAAGAAGAAACTCACATTATGGAAAAGTTATTGTGTTGTTGTCCATTATGGGTGTGTGTAGCTGTTTAAAAACTAGTACTTGCTTAAAAATTTCTGATTTATACTCCCTGGTGTTAAGCAATTTCCTTTTACCAAGGATATGTATGTTTTAAAACATTTCAGTCTTCTCTAATTACTAAATTCTCTATTTAAGGTGTAATTAATCTTGTTACAGCTCTGGCATCAGACATGCACTGAGCTTAGTCAGGGTACTGTTGATGCCCATTGATTTAGTCATGTTAGGGGTAAGCGAAATTCTTAACGAAGGTAGAATCTAAATTACCAGGTGGTTGTGAGCTTGCATATGCAAAAGCATGAAGTTCATGTGTCAATTGTGTATATAACTGCAAGAATGGTTTTGCAGATCAGGCTCTTTTTTTTCTTCTTTTAAAGGAAATTAAATTTGCTACCATTTTGTAATTGTCACACATAAGGCTGCTGACGAAGACTGAATTACTTTAGATGCACTAGAGAACAGTTAAACAATGTTACAAAACTGAAGCCTCACTAGCTTGCTTTCTAGTAATGACCTTTAAATATTGCGGGAACTAATGATATTTAAATGTAAAATTCCACACACTGACAGCAGAGACTGCTGAAGACACTTGCACAGGGCAGAGCAAAATCTCTTTGCCCACTGATTGGGGCAGGTCCATTCTGTTTTCTGTCTTAACCTGACCTCACAAGGCAAAGTAAACTGTGTCTGAGCCTACAGGTGAGCTTTGTCACAGCTAAAACCAAGTGCAGGCAGAATGAATGTAGGTCATAGGACTCAGTGAGGATACCTGTCCTTCCTGCTATAGGTATGCTAAAACTTCTGGTCTCAGTGGGCTACAAACCCCAGGTGTGGATTTGAAGCAGCTACCCTTGGAAGCTTAGAAATAGGAGATGGATTAGACTTCCTCTGCTGAAGCCTGAAAGCACTGTCCAAAGCTTATATGCTGAAGTTTTCTGAAGAAGTCATGATTTTCACCCTCATGTGTTTGTCAGGGCAGAAATGTGCTCTCACCATGCTTCCCATCTACGTAATTTTTCCTATCTTAGCAATAATCAGGGCATCTAAACCAACAGTAATTTCCTGGGTCTGTCTGAAACCTGGTGTGAGCATCTCTGAGGCCAGCCAGTGAGACTTTGTTGTTGAACAGAGCCTTGTTTTCTCCTGATAGACAAAGGGGGAGAGGAAGACATGCCCCAGGGAGGTGAGGTTGTAAGGAATTCCTTCCAACAACAAAAAAGAGAAGGAGGCAAATTGACTGTTTTATTAGGAACATGATCTGTAGTGTTTTTCATCTGGAGAGGGGATTGTTGCATGCTGATGAATAACGGGTATCGTATCACAAGAGTGCTAAAATGCCCCTGAGCAAGTTTGTTCCTTCAGCTCTCCTTCAGCAGCTCCTGCTATCCCAGCCACTGACCTGTGAAATGTGGTCGCGTGCTCTGGATTTTTTCCTGTATTTTGAAAGCTGTTCTTTTCATCTTTCAAAATATTAGCCTAAACAGTTAAATGGGAGTTGCATTTGTAAGGGTTTGTGTATTAATATTAATGGAAAATCTGACAGGTTTGGTGGCCAGAGAGGAATAATCATGCCTTTCAGGTGACATGTAAGTATACAGCACGTTATATGGATTTATTGTTTTGAAACTTAGTTTTGTCAAAAACAGAATGGCCTCCTGAAAATCCATATTTTTGGAATCAAACACTACGGTTCTAGAGAGGAATGTCTAGAAATGATCAAAGGAAAAGGGGGGCTCCATCTTCATGAGAGCATGCCAAAGTTAGAAGCTGCCAAACTTTGAGCCTCATGCCACCTTGATAGTAATGGGCACTGTTCAGCCAATCTACTTTCCACATGAATCCTAGGGCCTTCCTTCTCTCCTGTTGGCTTTGAATACCTCTCACTGTTCCTAACATAATGATCACCTTGACAGTTCTGAAATTTTTATCTCCTCCACTGGCTGGGTGCAGGGACTTATTTGCACATCAGGCTCCCTGATTATAGACCTAAAGTGCATAACTTACCCAGTGACACTAGAATCAGAATATTGCTATAACATTTCAGTGCTACCATCAGGCACTAGGACTGAATTCCTGTTCTCTCAAAAGGAGAGAGGAAAAAGGAAAGGGCAAAGCTAGGCAGTGCCTTAGGGAGCTGTGCTCCTCCTGAACCTTGCCTAGGCTACAGCAGCGGTAGCAGCTCATCTGGTTTTGCAGGGCATTTGTCTGGCTAGAGTAACCACGAAAGGTTATTTAAAAATAGGAAAATTGCACCTGGTCATTTAAAACATTTCAGAAGGGGTTATTGCGCCTGTCAGATGAACGGCCATTGAAATTGGCACGTTGGCCATGACATGAGTAATTCTTCAATGAATCAGTCTTTTTGCATAGAAAATTATCCCATCAGAAACACTCTGACTAGTGCTAGCCTGCAGGCTTGAAGCTTAAGCTCAGTCACGGCATAAAAACCTCCCCAGCCTTGTTTTCTTTTGCAGCTGAGATAACCCATTTAGAACTCGTAATTTAGACTTTTCTCAGATAAACCTCCTTTTGTATTAATGAGTCTTGCCTGAGAGAGCAAGCCTGCCAACTGGATCCTTACCTCACTAGTTCACAAAGAAGGATGCTTATTTTAGCCTTATGAAATGCACTTGGGCTATGCATTGCCGTTTAACAAGTGGGAAATAATGTAGTAAAGGTAGAAAGCTGGTTTCTGTCTCTTTCAAAGTCAATGTATGCAGAGAAAAAAAACATACATGATAGTGCCTTGTTAAGTTTTTAGGATTACTCTTCTCTTTATCTTGATTATTTCCTCTTTGCTGAAGTCTGATGGGCTTCAAATATACTGAAGGCTTGTGAACCTGGGAGCCTAAGCCCTCCTGCTGCTAGGGAAAGGTTTATAGACTACTTCCTTTCATTATCGCTTTATAAATAGCATTGTTTGAAGCAGTGTGCACTGCAGCTTGAATAACGACTTGGAGGATGTTAGTTAATTTGCTGTTCACAAATGTGTCTTTTCAAGTGGTGTTTGTGGGGTTCAGGTAGTTGTTAGTATTTGGGACCGATGGGAAATATTTTGTTGGCAAAAGTTATCCCACCTCATGCTTAAGTCTGGACACCACCTGTTGGATGTGTGCAGGGTTTCAGGGCTACAGACAGCTGTGGGTGCCTTTGGCTCAGTAGGTAGGTGTGACACTGACATAAGCCCTGCATGTTTCATCAGGCCTTTGCACAGGATGGGGGAGTCAGAACCTCCATCAGCACACAGCAGACCTCTGTGGGTCACTCCTTCCTTCCAACAGCAGTGCCAGGATTGGAGCGATGTATTTGCACACAGCCCGGTTCAGCCACAACGCCCTCTCCAATGGGGTGATCTTCTATTGCTTGGTACTGTCAGCATCCCACATTTCAGAATAGCTGAGTCTGTGGTGTCCACAACACCAAATTGCTTGCTCCAGTGACAGAGAAAAAGAACTTTGGAATGTTAAAAGGTTTGGGATGTCAGACTTTTAAAGTGCCTTCTCGAAAGCTCTGCTCTTTCTGTCATAGCCCTATCCATTATTGTCTTCCTCTCCGAACTTCACAGAATCATAGAATCAAAGAATACACTGATTTGGAAGTGACCCACAAGGTTCATCAAGTCCAGCTTCTGACCCTGCACAGAACAGCCCCAGGAGTCACACCATGTGCCCAAGAGCACTGTCTGAAATCTTCTTAAATTCTGTCAGGCATGGTGCTATGACCACTTTCCTGGGGAGCCTAACCATCCTTTGGGTGAAGGACCTTTTTCTAATATCCAGCCTAAATCTCTCCTGACACAACTTCAGGCCGTTCCTTCAGGTCCTATAACTGATCACCAGAGGGAAGAGATCAGTGTCTGCCCCTCCTCTTCCCCTCATAAGGAAATTGTAGGCCAAAATGACATCTCTCCTCAGTCTTCTTCAGGCTGAACAGACCAAGTGACCTCAGCTCCCCCTCATATGGCTTCCCCTCAAGGGTCTTCATCATCTTCCTCACCCTCCTTTGGATACTCTTTAAGAGCTTAATATCTTTCTAATATTGCAGTGCCTGAAAGTGCACATAGCACTTGAGGTGAGGCCTCCTCAGGGCAGAGCAGAGCTGGACAATCCTCTCCCTTGACTGGCCATGCCGTGCCTGATGCTCTCCAGGACATGGTTGGCTAACCCAGAATGTTCTTTCTTGGTACCGTGGCTTCCTTGTGGTTGCCTGACTATTTCTGCCATCCCTTGGTCCCCCACCTCTGTGAAAAGTAGGGGCCAGGATAACCTTTTTGGCTCTGTACCTGAACAAGTGAGTCCTGACCACTGTGGTGGTGCCAGCTCAGCATGGGTGTGCAGAGGAGGACAGTTTTAGGATTTGAGATGCATTCTTCAAAGAAAAGAGATCTACAATCAAATATCTGAAGGATGTTGACCACCTGCTGTGGCACAGGCATACTGCTCATCTGAAAAGCACTGCAAGTTTTTGTGATGTCTTTGAACTGACCAGATGTCCAGCCAGTGATTAAGAAGGTGCTTTAGCCTGAATGGGGAGAGCAGAAACCTACTGCAGACATTCCTACCACGTTGAAATACCCCCTTTTCATCACTTTTCATTACTCTTCATCTAAGGATGGAGATCCTTACCTGTGCTGGGTCAGGGACCAAGGTACCATGGCTCCTTGTACATGGAATGCTTCATGGCTGGAGAGGCCTGGACTGTGGAGGTGCTTGCAAAGAAACTCAAGGCATGCAGTTAGATGTTGCAGAGTGACTAAAAGAAAAGGAGGTTCAGCAATAGTAAAGTATACAAAATATTTTCTTGATAAGTTTTTGCAAGTAGAAGTATAAACATATGTGCATGAGTGAGAATGATACGACAACGGGTTATGACTGTTTTTGAGTCTTTACCCTCAATTTCCTCTTGCTTACACTCTGAAAAGCATGCATGTCGGCCAGGATTGATGTCACTCATATACATCCATCTTGAGAAGCTATAAACAGCTTTTAGACATTACAAAAGCAGTTTCTACATTGATTTCAATGTCTCATTGGTGTTAATTTATTTGTATGTGATACTAAGTACTTGAAATCAACCCTTTGGATAGCTTCTAAATGAGTACCCTGTGATGAAAAATAAAAGCAAATGGAATGGGCTTTTGGGGGAACAAAGAGGGAGAAAAACACCAAGAATGGCAAATAACAAACAAAAAGCCTCAAAACCAAAACAAAATACTGGAATCTTTTAGTAAACACAAAATTCTTCTGCACTGTTTGCACTCCAAATGCTGGGGTACAGCAGAGGGTAAGCAATCAAGAGTGAAGCAATATTTCTATCATTATTATTTACTATAAATGCCTGCTGAATTTTTATTTATTGTCAAGCTGAATGCAAAACACCATGAAAATAAGTGAGTCAAATTTTCCAGGAAATAAAAACACCTTTGCATTTGCACTGGTGATGGTGCAAGTAGTGGTGTCTGTTGTAAGGGTCTGGAATCTCATATACGTTCTGACATTGCGACAAAGCTCTGGCTTGGTCATAAATGCAGGTCAGAGCTGTGTGAAAAGGCCTGAGCAGTGTACAAAGAGACAGGGATTTATGATTTTCGAACTTGACAGTGCCCTTTAGGCTAACCATGGAGGAACTCTGCTTGGGGTGCCATATATTGCCTCATCTAGGGTCAGTAAGGGTTACTTATTGCCATTTGTTGAATGTGTAATGGGATTTAGAGATGGATTTAGCTAAGTGTTTTGGCTTTAAAGACTGTTTTGCTTTGTTTTTCTTTAGTTTCATGGAACAAACCTCATTTCTGCCTGCACAAGAAAGGTTGAACAGTTTAAACAAAACCTAATGAAAATTCTTGAATAAGGCAAAGATGCTGCTGTTCCAATACGTTCATTCTGTTTTTGTGGTCGTGTGGCATCATCATGACTAGAGTTTGTTGTTTTTTTTTCTGACTGATGTGCAGCCAGGCAGAGATTCTAACTTAAAAGCTTAGGATGCAGATTCTCAGCCCAGACATTTCTGGAGAATCATTATCACTGCAATTGATCAAGGAGATGTTTTACGGAATAAACAAACCAAAAAAAAAAAACAAAAACAGAGAGCTCACAGTATTTTTTCATGTTTGCAACCCCATAATGTTTTGTTTCTCATATCTGTATTAAGCATGTGATGTTGAAAGTTACCAAAGGTCAAAGACTTTTTCTTATTTGCTGAAGGATTCTAATACTCCATTTTCTTTTTCTTTCATAAGGGAATAAAAGCTTTTCAGAGCACAAACAACCATTTTCATAACTTCCCTAAATTCAGAGAAATATCGATACAATGTCTACACTGGATTGCTGAAGCATATTTACTATGACATTAATCCTGTTCTAATGCACTTCTTTCAACTGAAAGTTTTTTTTTTCTAGTCTGGGCTGAATTTTGCTTATTCTAGAACTTGGCTGTGTCTGAGGAAAAGAGAGAAGGGGCATTTCTTCATTCAAAAGATCATGTACATGCACATAATTTACTTGTGCCAGGAAGCTGATCCCTCTGTTTTGAGTTCCTGCTGCTTTGCCATCACCCACAGCACCTTTTCTGATCCCTTCAGTGCAAGGAGTGGCCCTAGCAGGTCTGCTTATTCCCAGACTGGCCAGGTGCTGTGACCTGTGCCTGCCACATGATTTGTCAGATCAGACAAATAATTCCTGTATCTGTGCCTCTGTTACCTCTGGCAGGCATTTCCATCTCGCACACAATCCTGGGAGTTGTTGCATTTAGACTGAAACAATCACAGAAAATACAAACCAGAACCATATCACCGCACTGCGTTATTCAAATGAGAGGTCAAATTACCCCCACTGATGTAAGCAGGGTTGCCAAGGTCTAAACGAAGACACAACTTGGCCAAAGGTCTGTTTCTAATGTGAGGTTTGAAGGCTGGTAGGTCTTGACTCTAATATCAAACAGCTGCAAGTCAGTACCAGCTCCATTGAAAAATACACATTTCCCAAAAAAACCCTCCACAAACAAAAACATAAAACCCAACAACCCTGAATCTTGGTATATTGTTTAAACTTTGCCAGTGTTAAACTATGGTTACTCATTGTTGCCTACTATTTTAGTTTGAGTTCCCTGTGTGAGACTATTTAGGTGCATTAAGGCATGCTAAAATATTTCAGTATAATGCTCCCACTGCTTCTCCCCCCTGCTCTCTCTCTCTCACACACACACATACAACCCCACCTAAAAGCCCTTTACTAAAGTGCAATCCGCATTCTTGTATCATTTGTACCCCCATAGATCTGTGGCAGCTTCTCTTCATTTGCATTTAATAGCAGAAAGCAAACGCTGGATGTGAATTTAGTGAACTGGTAGCACGAGCATGGAGGGAGGTAATTTATTAATCCTTACTTTCATTTTGCCATGCAGCTTTTGGTGTCCTAAGATTACATGAGAAGACACTGTTATAACTATAATCACTCAGGAACTCAACTACAGACATATATAAAAAATGTATACATTGCTCAGAAATTGTTAATGGTCAGCAAAGTATTCTTTTTCTGAATTACTGCCAAGTTTCAAAACTGCATGTGTCATCTTATCACGTACTATACATTAAGTGTTGGTCATGTAAGTCGGATCTGCCCTATGGGTATTTTAAATTGCAAACATAACTTTTTGAAACTCTATTGTAATGGTTTTTATTTGGCTTGGTTTCTAAATCAACATAGTTTGTTCATACCGCTTCAATTGCTTTTGCCTTATTCTTTGCCATGCCTAAATCCTTTATCTGAACAAGATACAAAGATCAAGTAATTTGTTTGGTAGCTGAGCATCTAATGCTGCCTAAACTCTCTACAAAATATGTAGTAAATTTATGGTATGTACCTTTTTCTTCCCACATGTAACCAGTATAGAAGTGGAATTAAAACAGCATAGAGTTAGTATGAAAGAAGCATGTTCTTTTTTTTTTCCATCAATTTTTGACAATAATAAACCATTAGAGATAATAATGGTTTCAAAACATTTGTGTTTAGGCATCTTTCCTCTGCTGTACAGTTGTAGTTTTCCAGTTCACCTAAAACCCTCCTGCTGTATAACACAGCTCTTAGTTTGGAAGTAGTTTCTTGTACAATGTTTGAGGTTTCAACCCATTGCACATCTTCCCTCCTGCCTGAGACCAACTGGACTGTAACAATGCCCAATGCTTATTTTGATTTCTTTTTTTCTTGCCACATAGTAGCTGACTCTCTAAGTAGTTGCTCTTGAAATTCCCAAACCAACAAGAAGCATGTGAGAACATGAGGTTGCATGGTGCACCAGAACCTAATTGGGATGCTTCTACCTTGGATGCTATCTGTCCTTTTGAGAGCATTTTAGGTAGAAATTCTTTACTGTGAGGATGGTGAGTCACTGGCATGGGTGGTCCAGAGAAGTTGTGGATGCCTCATCACTCGAACTCTTCAGAGCTGGGTTGGATGGGGCTTTAACAAACCCGGTCTATTGGAAGGTGTCCCTGCCCACAGCAGGGGGGCTGAAACTAGATAGTCTTTAAGGTCCCTTTAAGGTCCTTCCAACCCAAACAGTTCCATGATTCTGTAATTGCATGATTTTTCTTCTGTCCTTTTTCTGAGTAGAAAAACGCAGAAGATACTGATGTGCAGATGAAAGCTTTGAAAGAAAATAAATAGAATTGTCTCTAAGAGTTACAGGTGCATAAAAGGCTTATATGTTACGTGCTAATATATCTGTGAGGTATGAACAAACTGTGAGGAAAACACGAGCCTAGAAAATGGAGCTGCAACATCTCAAGGCAGAAAAGATTAAAGTAGTTCTTCCAGCCATTCTATTTCAATGAATTATTGTAGATATAAATCCATTTATATTGGAAGTTGGAGAGGCCATTTGTTTCACAAATACTAGTGTTATCCCAGGAAATAGAAATGGGATTCTGAAATTAGTTATTAAAGATCACACTTTAGTGATTAAGATAGCTGGAGTTCCAAGGGGCCACACACAATCTAATTCTGGGAGTCAAATTGTCATTCTGTTGAATTGGCTTTTGCCAGGCAGGACACTACAGCACTTGGCTGCTCTTAGCTAAATCCGGAAGTACAAATCCTATTGTCACCAGTCCTTGTACACAACATCTCAAATTCAAGGCTTCTTTGCAGCACAGGTAAAATGGGATGCTGCTACCACAGGGACAGGGTGGTTTGGGCTGCTGCATCACAGTTATGATGGAGACTCCCAAGTTGCCTTTGGTCTTGCTGTCTCTAGAGGAGTAGCCCGGTTTGAGGATCTTCCCTGGCTGCAGCAGCAGGCATCAGTCCGGCTGCTGGGGCACTGCTGCTGGCAAAAGAGATGGAGAAGACAGCCTCATGTCCCAGGCATCTGCCTGCTTTAGTTATGCCTGGAGCTGATCCTGCTTCAAGAAAGCAGACAGTCTGGACAAACAGAAGAGTGCTTTTGATGGGTGATTGCATACTAACATAGCCTGATCTTGAATTTGCAATCTTAACTAGAAATCCAAGTTACAGTTGACTAGAAACAACTTAAATAAGAGAAGAGTCAAGCAGGACTGGTCATCATCTTGCAATGACAGGAAATGTGACGTTAATATGAAAGAAAATACTTTTTCATAATATACCTTTTCCAGATTAGCTCCCAGAAAAGATCTCAAAATATTTTTCTCATTATTTTTTCTCAAAATATGTTTTAGCTTGAGAAAAAGATAGAGCATCCCCATTTTCTATGTGCTAAGACTTTGGAAGTCAACAGCCTTTTGGAAGTATTTCTCTAAATCCAAACCATCAGAATATGCTTGGAGTAAGAGATATTGAGTATTGAGTAAGAGATATGTTGAGTATTTTCTGATTTACTTTGAATGGGGTTCACCCCTTCCCACAAGAGATCCCCATCCCATGTAATGAGAAAAGGAACCAGCAAAGAGATGAGAAATGGTGTTCCGATTGGAAACTCACATTTCTACATGTACCATAAAAGTGAGGTGGACAGTTAAATCAATCTAAAGTAATTTCAGTGCCCAGGAACCAGCTCTTGGTGCTTTCGATCCTTGAAAAATATCAGCCAAGTTTGTGATAACTCTGCCAACTTCAGAAGGCATTACACTATTCTTGGGCACACTTGCCCCTTTTCTTCTCAAATAATACACTAATTTGATTGATTTTTTTCTATGCTTATCATTCTGTGGATTCTTTGACAATGCAGAAATGTTGTGGTTACAGTTAACATAAAATATATTGGTGTGATATATTCCTGTGCTGCTGTCCCTTACTCTAATATTACTTGATCAAAGTAGCTACAACAGCATAAAAGCACCAGAGATGCAGTGAATCAAACACACATGCAAAGCGAAAAACATGTTTTTTAATGAAATATAAAATTACTTCAGTGTATTATCTAAATTATGATACAGTATATGTTTTCCACTGAAATTAAAGATTTATACAATGCGATACAAATCTCACTCTAAGAGACATATTTACTTAGAATAAATGGTGAAAAGACATCAAATCTATATTTTAAAAAATCTATTGTTAATTTTACCAATAATTTTCTCAAAATTTGCCCTTTTGAAAGTAAATATGCCACTTGTAGGTGCTATTTTTTGTATTCCATGTAGCATAAGCTCAGTCAGCTTTACTCAGAGCAAAGTAATTTTCAACGTTCACCTTTTTTATATCTTCATTATGTAACAAAAATCTAGTATAAAATAAGAACATCTTTCATTAGTTCTGTGAGTGGATAAGAAACCTGTGCTATATTAAGCAATCAGAATGAAGTAAAATCATTAGGGAGTAAGCAGTCATCTTCCTCCTCAGTGTCCACTGATTGATGTAATGACGATGGTGAACTGCTTGCATTCCTTACATGATTTGTGGAAGGAGTTGCTATCCAAGCAGAGAAAAAAATTTATACTTGTGTAAAACTGCTAAAATTTAGACTTCCATATCTGTTTGGTTTGCCAACCCAGGATCCTGCAGTTTGGTCTCTTTGCTGTTTTAGTCTTTTACCCAGACTTAGCTGCCTTTTAATATATCAGTTGAGACTAAATTTATTTGGGTTTCTTTTCCCCACTTTACCATTTGTAATTTGTGATATACCTCTTGTGGTAATATATGAGTGGACTAAAAGGCGCCTTCACACAGGAAAGAGATATTACCTCCCCCTCTTGAGAACTGAGGGCTCAAGTGGTGCCCTCCCAGACTGTGCCTTTCCCAGGGCTCCCTTCCCTTGTCCCAGTGCAAGCACTGCTTGGCACTGCTCCCAGGGGATTTCATCTGGCCTCCAACCTCGCTGCTGTGAGTGCCTCAGTGACCCCCAGGAGAGAGGACAGTATGCAGTCCCTCTCTGCAAGTGCGACCAGTGGCATTGTCCTCCTACCAGAAAACATGGTCACCAGACCAGAAGCTGTAGGAGAAAAATGGGGGAATGACTATTTCTGAAACTTATTAAGATGCTATGTTCGGGCAAAATACATTTTATTATAACTGGATTTTACTGTGAGTAATATTTCCTAATTAACCACAGGGATTCATGAGCTTTGCAGACTGAAAGACTGAGCATAGGAAATGTCCCAGGTCTGGTTTTAATCAAGTTTATGTCCTTATGAATTGCTTGCTTTTGCAAAAAGTTTCAGGAGTAGCTAGTCTGAGGAATTACCCAGGGGGTGTAACGAAACTTCCAGTTACATACTTGAAACATCTCTGGAGCTGTACCTGCCTGAGTCAGAAAAGAATTATCTCTACAGAGCTAGAGCACACTTCTGAGTGGACATGGGAATGGTGGATGATCTCATTACCCCCATCCTCCTTAGATCTATTTCAAATCATTTCAAGCTCCTTGGGGACTGTCTTCCAGTCCACGTAGACCTTGGTGGGTCATGAATCTGCAAGCTGGACTTTTGCACACAGAGGATGATGGACTTGCAATAATGGAAACCTTCAGCTCTCAAAAATGGTTGGGTTTTTTTAAGAATTCCTTAATAGAAAAGACTTTTTTTCTGGTGTAGATCAGGCTGATTCTGACTGTGCACACACACACACACACACAGATACCAGTGAAGGACTGGGAAGCTATCAGAATATGCTGTATGTTAAAAATGTGGCAGCAATAGCTGTGTAGATAAGTAAAAGGGAACCTATGCTCATACAGATGACAGTATCAAGGAGGGAAGGGGAAGAAGAAATTGCAGCATGGATACCAAATTTACCCTGGGTCACACTGGGCCTATGTGTCACTCAATGTCACAGCCCTCTCTACACAGAACAAAAAAAGGCAGCATTTATCAGAGCTAATGCCCAAGAAGGTGTGACTGGAGTACACACTTTGGCATCTTTCTTTTTCATGGCAAATTTGTGTAAAGAAACACGTTACAGCTAGGAGATGTATAATGCTTTCCTGGCTTGTGGCTATTCTCCAGCCAGGAATATACTGCTTATGAAAATTAGTGAGTGACTATTTCAGATAAAATTATTGTAATCAGAAACTTTAAAAAAAATTGTGCTGGATTTTTTCTTCTCAAAACCAAACCAAAACAAGAACAAAAAGAGCCCTAGAAAAAAGATTTTTTTTTTTTGTTGCTTACTTCTGTGTAGGGGCAAACTAGTGATCCAAGTGCACTGTTGTGATCCTATTGTGGAGTCACTGATGGCACCAGAAGTCGAAGTGTCTATGTTTATGTGGCTGTGCCAGTACACCAGTGTTGTGAGGAGCTCTGTGTAGTGGGCACCTGCTGAGCCAAAGATTTGAGATGAATAGCACCCATATTGATTTGCCTATAATGGAGTGGAAAAGAAAAATGTCCAGGTTTTGTTGCAGGTATTTTCATGGGGTATTAAATTGGTGGATTAGTTGCAAACAGCAGTACTGATAAAGTCTCCTGTCCATCTTGATGGTTGGGCCTTTCTATTAAAATGACACATAAATAACCTATTATGTCCCCCACCCATGGAAATTCAAATGCACCTGTCAACTTGATAAAGCACTTGCCTGGAGGGAAGCATTGTTTACATTTTCACTCCATTCTTCAGAAAAAGTGAGATTCTAATTATTTTTCCCACTGTAAATTAATGCTGACTATGATGGTTAGCATATCTCTGTATTGTTATATCTATGCAAAAGTTAAATAATAGAACTGATCCATCATGTATTATGCAATGTGCATTTTTATGACAGGCTTCCCTCTGATCTTATTATGCCTTTCTTCACAAATACTTACTTTTTTTTTTTCCCTAGCAGCTGGGGGAATCTTTGTTGACTGCTGGTTCAGAAGTTGAAATCTGTCCTGTGTGAAAAGAAAAATGCAATTTACATGTTTATCGGATGCTGAACTCTGCTATCTTCTGAGAAGGAAAAAACCAAGGATATAAGAGTATACTCCATTAATAATAAGCTGTTTTATAATAGACAATTGGTCACAGTAGACTAAACCATTTTTCTACAAACCAAGCACATCAAATTCAGTAATACAATGCAATTGTTTCTGGATAGCTCAGACAGTAACTTTTAATTCAGAAAAAGTAAACTAGTTAAGGTAAAATCAAATGCGAACAGTATCTTTCTTACATTCATAAAATCATGCCACACCTTTGCACAAAACTTTAAGCTGTACCATAAACCATTTCTTAGGGTTGCTAGCAGTCATTTCTGCTTTGTTTATAATTTTTTTTGTACATTTTATGGTTTCTGCTTGAACTGAAGACAAAACTGCTGCAATACCACAAAGGGGCTGTTTTTGTAATAGTGTGCCAGAAGCGGAAAATATTGTGAGAAGAATTCTTGTTATCTGGTTTCTTAACTGAAGCAGGGAAGAAGACATTGCTGAGAGGCTCTTGGTACACTCAGAGAGCTTTGGGAGACAGCCTGATCTTGCAAGTTACTTTTGCAAGTGTGGCAGACCCAACTGGTTTGCATACCCTGTTGAAGGCTCATGCAAAATTTTCTGAGCCTTTAACTCTTTATCTCTACTTGCTACTTGCACTAGGATTTCTATTCCTAGATTTCTAGAGAAGCATCAGGCATGGTTAAACTGTTTGCAAGAGTCAAAAACAAAACCCTGGTGCAGGAAAAAGAAAGAGTAAACTGACAAGGAAATACCTTACCAGTTGAGGCACTTTGGGTTTAGTTTCTGATGAGCTTGCAATTGGGATGCTGGCTCTATGGAGGCACAAAAAACATCCTTGGAGTGAAGAAGGCAGAGGGGATGCCATGAGAATGGTGAGTGTCAATCTTAATCACAAAGGAATACCCAAACCTCTGCCTTCCTAATTTTCTTCCTTCCCTTCTTTTCCATACTGAAACCAGCATTTACTTTAGCGCCACAGCTTACAAAAATATGTCAGGCCCCTCCACTAGTCTTTCACAAACACCTTGCCAGGGAGGTGTTTGTGAAACCTTTTTTTTTCAGTTCTTCCTCCACTGCCTATTTCTGCAATGATGTCTGCAAGAAAGAATCTGATTGCTGGTGATTATCTGGAAAATCAGAGAGAGATAATTTATGGCCAGTTAAAGCAAGTAGCCAATAAATGTCCTCTGATCTCAACACAGGCTGCTAACTCCTTGTTCTGCCAGCAGCCCATTTCTACCTGTCCCTACAGTGCTGAAGCAATGGGGCTGCAGTGTGAGTGAGAGATTCTAGATACTTCTGTGGTAAATGTTTGCTAATAATTAACATCTGTGCTGGAGCAGTCAGTGTACTTATTAGGGTTACTGAAAGATCAGAGCAAAATTACAGTATTTCTATAACAAGACAACCACCCTTCACAGATGTTCACATATGTTTTACTAAAAGTGTTTAAATTTTTGTTTCACTTTCATTTTCCTAGCCTTCTTCCATCTGCTTCAAAAGAAATCTGGATCTAAACAGGCAAACTAGGAACATTTTGGTACTTAGTAAAACTTTACAGCAATTTCACTATTGTTTGAATTAATAAAAGCAAAATATAAATTAAAATTCAAAAGGCACCTTCCACAAGAGCACCATTTTTCAACCCCACTAGCACAAGCATACATTATGCCACTGCCTGCCTAGGAGGAAATTTTCTGAAGCTGAAGGGGATGCAAATAGAAGCCACTAGTCCAATGTATTTTGATTTTAAGTTCTCAGCTGATTTACTGTCCATGTAATGATACAGGTTTAAAAATATTTAGCTGCCAGGAAAAGATCTGTCCATCTGATGTCAGTCACAGGTGAATAAAAGCCTGTCTCATTCCCAGACACACATCTTGAATTCACAAGGACAAATTGAATGAAATCTGTGAACATGGACTTGTTTCTTTTAACTATCTTTTTTTCTGCATTTAATCAGTTCCAAACAGTAAAAATAAAATGCTCATTGCCAACAAATTAATTGACAAACTTAGCTCCTTTGTTTTCTGTTTACACATTAGTTTTGAACTGCATTGTTACTTACAGATCTGTCAGGGTTATTTTCACAAATTTTTCACAGAATGTTTTCTGTGGGCAAACTTTATCCCATAAGATGAACTGTTCCATGGATCTATTTACTATTTGTTGTTTCTGGTGTATTTTTGGTCACCAAAGTCATATAGTATTATTTCTGCTTTCTGACTGCATTACATTTGTAAACACATGAGTAATGAATAACAAATGCTGATGAGCAGATAATGAATAGCAGACACTCTTATTTACACAGATATGCCCTTTTGTGCATTAAAATCCTGACTTCCATAAGGAAAATAACTTTTCCTAAACACTTTTGTATATAAAATCCTGTCTGTCTGAAGTTACTGAAGATGCTTTCTTAAGTAACTGATTCCAGCATCCCTTGTAAAATTTGGGAAATGAGGCATGGAGAGAGATTTCCCTTGCCCATCTGAACCAAACCCACTCTGGGCTTGGAATATAGCAGGATTCTCTGGAGTAGGAAGGGAATGTACTTTATCTCCTTTCCTTAGGGCAAATCAATGGACAAAGACACTGCTATGCACAAGGAAATGCAAGAAAGCTGTGGCCTTTAATTTTTACTCACTAAGGTTTTTGCTTCATTGAATATCAGTTTTCCTTGAATTAATTCTTGAGATGACTTTACCCCCTCCCCCCCAAATTTATTATTGTTTGGAAGAGAGTATTTCTACATTTGTATTTTTTTAATGGGTGACTGAAGTGTGGACACTTAAAACCACAAAAGATTGAGATCTGAAAAAATGGGATGGTGAGCAGCAGACTACACAAGCAACGTGTGCAGTGTAGCTAAAGAATATGTGGCTGCACTTCGTAATTTCTAAAAGCAGGAGATGAAAATCATTCCCAAGAAAAGATCTGCATTGCTGCTCACTGGACATATCCATGAATAGGATGCTATTGCAAATCACAAACAAAAAGACCCGCTGCTGTTTCCTAGTGCTACGGTGCTAAGCAGCTTTCCATAAATCTATTCTGGGATTTCTCCTTAGTCATTTACAAAGAGGTTATTCTCTGTATATGCCTTTTTTTTCACCATTTAGTCTGTCCATGTCTGTTTGTTAAATAAATCAGGGAAGACTGTAACAACAATGCTTCAGGCATTCATAATTTGACTGAAACAAACAATTCCTGGATACTACTGGTCCCTTATGCTGGTCCATTATGTTGATAAATAGGATGATCTAGAAGCAAGGTATCTCTCTGCAGAGTTACCAGGAGCCCACAAAGGCCTTTGCTCACCTGAGACACTCACATGGCTCATTATTGACCCGGGAACGAGAGCATGTGCTGCCACCCCACCTAAGCATGCTGCACGTGCATAAATGTGTGTGAGTGCCTTGTGCACGTAAGGGTTAAACATGAGGGGTGTCGGTGTGGCTTTCTCGTGGTGGCATGATTTTTGGCAATCCTAATAGCTTTTCTTGTTCGTGCCTTTGCTTGCCATTTCTCCAATTTCACGATTTATTCAAACTGAGTTGACTTTCATGACTTGTAAAATGTCCCATCCTTCCTACAGTGGCTTGGAAACTTTCCCCACTGTCACATCTGATTCTGACCAAGGTCCAGTGACAACCTCACTGGGACCTGGACACCACCAAGGTGCTTTGACACAGACAGGAGGGATGTTTTTAGATATTTTCATGTAAATTCTTCTTTTACCAGAGTTGCTGGCAAGGTTTTTAGCAACAGTTTGTCAGAAATGGCGTTTGCAATGCTTAAGGGGTGCTGTGCTTCCCTCAGAGGTTAGCACTAGACAGCTTTTGTTTTTTAAATTGTAAAGCTACACTGGTTTAACAAAGATTGCCTCCAGGACAGTAATTCCCATATTTACGACTCTTACCACAGAAAATGCATTTACCATGTTTATGAAAGTTACTTGAAGTAAATACAGCACCCTCTACTTTTGATGTCTTTTTTTTTACCCCCTATCATTTCAACACTCTTTTGCCCTTTTGACTAAGTTAACAGCTTGTAACTTTTGCTAATTATTTGTCATAACCAGCGTTCAGTTCCACCCATTCTCAATTAGTTGATTTGGTCCATTTTACTCATTTTATACATTTTCTTTGAATGCTTGAATGCTGCTTTCAAACAGTTTTTTTTATACATTTTGCAATGCATGAACCTGGAATTGATTCACATGATGTTGCTAATAATAATGCTGCCGCAAAGAGTTAAGAATCAGTACTAATTATAATCAAGTGTTTGGACTTGCATGTATATTCCTCAACTTTTCAAAAGAGCTTTTTCATGCTGATGTCTTTTTTTTAAAGACACTAGAAGTCAATCTTCCTCTCATTCTCACTGCACCTCAGAAAATCTGAGGAAATATTCTTTCTTTTTTCACAAAAACTGTCAAACAATAGAAAACATCATAGTACCTTTACACACTAGAGTGGCATTTTCTGTACCCTGACCTCAGAAATATTGGTAATTATAGTTGGGTGTGCCTCAGTTGTGTAATATATTTATAAACATGCATTTATCAAAATATATTTGTGTTTAAAATGTGTTGTACTTCAAAAACTTATTTCTCTACACTTGGTGTGGCACAATACATTTATACAACAAAATACATTTGTATTTGTGCTTACAAATGTATTTTTGTCTTTTTTCTAGGTTATACACTATAATTTCCAAAGGCTTGACATAATTTACCTTTTTTGTAGGAGAAATGTGTTCCACTCTCTTAAAAGCCTGCATTTTTACGTCACGGTGTATGCTAAAGGAGCAGTGATTGAAATAATTGTTGTCAAGGAAGAATGTATTAAAATTATTAATAAGACTTAAACCCACATGAGAATTACTGAATCATCTGATCTGACCTAAATTCATGACCCTTCCTCCCAGTTCTTCCCTTCTCATACTTGCACAAAAATAGGGAGACCAAAAGGAGAAAAAACTGCCAACATAATAAAGGCCCGTGAAAACTGTACATTTGCATTAGGTCAACATAACATTTTATGATTATAATAATATAAACAAATAAACTATAAGGGCATTCACATCAAACCTCATTTCAAGCTGAACTATTATAAAGCGATTAACAGCCTCACAGTCCCGCTTTAATTAAGTTATGTTGTGAAATATTCAGCATTTGAACCTGTTCTGGCCTGCCTCTTTTATCATTGAATTACCATCCTTAATGTGTTTTTCTGCTGAAAGATGAATTTCATTTAAGGATTACTGTACATTGCTCTGGCATTTTGTGGTTTCTTGTCAGCCCTTGTGAATCTAGATCATTGCTAACTTCAGTTTTTCTGACATGTCCTATATGCACAGTCTCTTGAATAGCCTGTCTCTATGGATTTATTAACTCATATTGTATTCCTGTAGAAATGAATGGACATTTTTGATTAACTTAATGATAGAAATTTCAGATGACAGTACAGTTTACTTTTGGAGCTTACTTCTGGTTATGTAGGCCACAGCAGCTCTCTAGTGACCTATCACTTCACAGAAATGTGTTTTGAGAGTTTCAAGGCAGTGGACATCTGTCTGCCAAATACTTTCAGATGGTGCTAGCAAGGAGGGAATTGAAAGGGGTCTTTAAATCCACAGCCACAAACAGAGCTGTTCCCCCTTCTTGGAAGTGGTATTCAAATGTTATATTCCTCTTTCCTTCCTACATATTGAAGAGCCTGCCTTCAGGAAAACTCATACTACCAGGTGATTTGAGGAAGAGTTAATGAACAGTGCTCCAGTGAAGGGTCCTCCTTCCTTCCTTTCTAGTGCCCACCCCAGACCAAGGCTATGCAACTCACCAGAGCACCATCAGTTTTGGCGGTGCCTTTTCTCTTTCAGTTGTCAGATGAGCAGTCTGTGCTTTTGGTTTGTTTTTTTTTTGAGGGGGGGACAATGACAGTAGGGATGGGAGGAGGACATGCAGAACAATACTATCATGTTCTCATGTTCTTTTGGCTAGTCATATCAATGTCCTCAGAGGGAGTTCACCAGATCTTGAAATGTGACAACAGATCAGATGGGTTTGTTTACTCCCACTATCCTTGTCTGCTCTTGGGGAGGAAGACAAGGACTTCTGATGCCACATCTGATCCCATATAGATATGGTGTCCGGGGAATGGCACCTAGAGTCAAGAACTTCCAAAGAAGATCTTAGCCCTGGCAAGGTGAAGGTTTGTTCAGACACAAAGTTTGAGTAGCATGGCTTGGACTTCCCCACATTACCATCTGAGTGTTGTAAATTACACTCAGATCTGGCATTGATTAAAAAAATAGGTGATAATTTATTTGTGTGAAAGTAGTGAAAGGTCCATGCTCTTCCCTGTGCTGGACAAGTACAGAATGCATATTTCTGCTCCCAGAGCTCACAGATCAAACAGGCCAAACAGACCTGAAAAGAAGCATGTGGTGTTCATATCCGTGGCTTGCAAAACACACAGTAAATAAGCCCTCTGTTAGTTGATAGGGACAAGCACAAGAGAAGGACAAGCAGATTCAGTGAAAGTGAGATAAAATGAAGGTCAGACAAGAAGCAGGGAAAAGCATGGAACTGATTCTGGAGGGAAGAAAATTTTGAAGAAATGAAGCTAGCAATGCAGGGAAAAATGCCTCTAGCATAAAAGGAGGATTGTGACAGAAATCATCCTGTTTGCTGTGTTTCCTCTATACTGAGGTTCTGAGCTGGGTCTCTCAACCATTTATCTTACCATAGATCAGGGAGGAGACACGAAGCCAGGAAAGCCTTGATGCTCTTGAATTGGACAGGTTAGAAGTTCTGGTAGTGAGACATTGGGATGAGAGACGAGGGTAACCACTGCAGGGGCTGTGGTGTGGCAGCTTTTGCAGCTGCTCCTCTGTGCTCACACTGTACCAATGGAAGTTGCCTTCTTGCTTTCTTGAAACCACTGGCCACGTTAATTCTTATGGAGCACTGTGTAATGCAGGGATGTGTCTTGTGTGCTAGACAGAAGAAAATACAGGTCTTGTCCTGTCCTAATGGCTGCTGTATGTTCCTAATATCTTGTCCTGAATGAAAGCCTTTGAACCCTTTGGTGTGGAAAATTCAGACTGTCCTTATTTAACCTTAAATTTCAGATGACCTTTCCTTTTTTTTTAATGTAAAAAAATTTATTAGGGCTGATGTAAATGGAAGCTGGTGCTAAAACGAAGCATCCTATTGTTCTGTCATTCCTGGAAAAGAGTTGGAGATAATTTCCTATACGTGTTCTTGCTTTCTTAATTCACCTAAAACAAATCCTCTCCTAAGGCAGTGTCCCATAATAGCAGCATGCACGTCAGGATTGTGGCATTGGCACACTGTGCTGGTTATGGGATTCCTCGCAATGCGTAAGAACAGCTGAGGAAATGTGAACTGGAACACAAGCAAACTGAGCTAAATCTAACTTTTCCCAAGTGAGGGCAAAAATTTGTATCTGGTTTTTGCGGTCTCTTGTAAGAATCTGACCTCTTCATTTCAGCAAAAACTAAAAGCAAGACTATGCAGAAGAAGGTTTTGATGTACTGATCTTAAATGAGAGCTTTTCTTTAGCTAGCTTTGTGAGTAAGTTCCAATCATTTCTGCCAGTGCAGTACACATTCTTGAAAGAAAAAGCATGTGCTAGGCCAGCAAAAGTGGTATTTTGTCCACATTAAATAGAAGTGTTAGGGAAGAGCATGCTGATGTATTGTAAGGATGTAGCAATATCACCAATCCCTTCCTTCCACAAACAGGAGTAGCATCTCATGGGAGAAAATGAACGACGAAAAGGTCTTGCAAAAGTGAGGGTTAAAAAGCTAATGTTTGCACTTCAGGGGAACTATAAAAATAATGCTTCTCATCATCATTTCTAGTTAAGGATAAAGGGTGCTTAAGCCTTGTGCCATGATCTGTCTGAGGTCTTGAATTCTGCTCAGCCTGTGTAAAGAATTAACAGGAAAAAGGCTAAATGGAAATTCTGACTGATGTAGGGAGATCCAAAACCTACCAAAGCAAACATGTTTAGAGCAAACTAGGAAGCTAGGTAACTGTTAATAAACTAGCTTTACACAATGCCCTAAAATACACCTAATTTACTCTCTCTCATCTACAATTCAGTTAGTAGCACAAGGTTATTTTAATATAATACAGAGATCAGAGACTAAAAAGTGCTTGTGGGTACAGGAGCAAAGGCTTTTCAAAGAGAGAGAAATACAAATACTCGCTCGCAACATTCTTGGGAAGCTTTTCTCTTTTTTTAAATCAGCATTCCCATTTTATTGTTTAACCTACCCTGCTTGATCTCCCTACTTTTGGTTAATACGGGAGTCAATTACAGCTTCATCTGTGCAGAATTAACTTTATAGAATATACACTGGGGATTTGTCTATCTCCTCTATTTAGATCTATGTCATAAAAAAATATGTAGTAGAGAACTGTGTGCAAGCGCTGCATATGGTACAGGCTTTGCAGATTTATTGTAAAATCATTTTAAATCGGTTAAGCTCTTGCCAGAAGTTAATTAAATATGTTCCTTCGGTGGGGGGCGGGGGGCTCTGTGTGTGTGCCGTGTCCGGGGGGCGGGGGGCTCTCTTTCACTAGGTGGCAGTGTCTGATTACATCTGGAAGGACCACGCCAGCCAGCCTGGTGGCTCCAGCTGTGACCCCCAGCGCCAGCATGAAATCCCCCGCGCCGCAGCCAGCCGGGAAGGCAGCACCACTGTTCACATCTGTGTCTACACGGTTCACCTCAGCGGCTTCCAGGAGCTCCACAGGCGCTTCCTCAGGCTGCCTGATGGGGCTATCATCGAGGTAGGTCCGAGCAGGCTCCTCGCTGCCAGATTTTGGAGGCAAAGGGGTGCATTGCAGAGCTAGGCACAGCCAAAAGAGGAAAAGAGGCCGTGCCTGACCCTGCCTGAAATACACACAGAAAGCTATAGGAAGACCTCACTCCTGAAGAGAAGTGTATAATCAATGGGTTAATGCTTTTGCAGTGCAAAGTAGCAATTTCGGATTGTTTATAGAGCCATTGAAAGGCAATTATGTAAGATGTACATTGAAACTACACACATAGAGATTATTTATAAATATATATCACTTAGAACCACATAAGGTCATTCTGTACAGGAATTATAATATATATATATATATATATATATAAAAATATACAAGGTAAGAATTGTGCACATTTAATGGGCAGCTAGTACTACGAGTTTGGCTATTCACTTAGTTTGTACTCAGATTCACAGAGCTAAGGCAGATTACCTACTGGAATCTTGGATGTTGTCAGCACTTCAGCAGCTTGTGCACTAAAATACAATACAGGATGTTATTAAAGAGATGTATCACCCATTACTTGTTTCATGGGCTGCATTTTGTTCATTGCTTTGCCATTTCTGTTCTACGTGCTTTGAAGAAGAACATTTCCTTTTTGCCTTTGGTCTTGTGTTGAGAGACTCTTAAAAAAATATTGGCATTTAAGAGAAAGTAGAGTCAAAGAATATTACCTTGCCTACCCAGATAAGAAGTGGGAGCATCATCACAGAGAACTTGGCACAAATGATGATGAAACACAGTGTTTTCATCTGCACACTTCTAAGGTGAAGGTTTGAATACGTCTTTCCAGCATGAGGCAGTTGCTTCTGCTCCTTTGGTTAATGGTTCAAGGCTGTTTTCTTCATTAAAGATTTTGCTCTTAATGTCTTTGCCCTACTTGGCTTTTTAAAGAAAATTTAATTTAAAGGAAACTGTCCTCAAGGATTTCAAACATAATTTTCTGCCTGGGGAACTTGTGATTCACCAGAGTGAAGACACCAGAGTCTTCAAGCTGGCCAAAGAAAACAAGAGAAGGCATGTGGCCTACATGAAGTAGAACCCAATTACTGGAACAAAGAAACTGGCAAATCCATGCCCAAATCTGTTGAAGAAACTCCTCATGTGAATAATTGCCTAGACTTTTGCTAAAATACCTTTTCCACGTTGGAGGTCAACCAGGCAGCCCAACTCCTACTTTCTGCCGTTACAAATGTACCTTTTTGCAGAATGGTTTTTCCCAGTTACGTTTTCCTCAGCTTTTCAGTGGTGAAATTTAATTCAGCTTCCACCAGGCGTTGGAAGGAGGGTCTTTGAACACCTGAGGCAATCCTAATCCAGTACCCTGTTTCAGTTCATTAATCTGAATCTGTTTTGTACTTCTGAGACAGAAGAAATGTGTTCTCATATGAAGTGGCTTTGTCTTCCCAGGTGAGCTTTTGAGAAGCTTCCAACATCCACAAAGTAAGCAATGTATAATGTGGATAGCTGAAGCCACTTCTCCTTAGTTTCCCACACCAGATCATAACATAGCCTATCCCTAAAATTCATGACTGAGTCTTCCTCATTGTCTTGAAAGCTGCACATCTAATTTAGGAGATCAATGCATGCTTTACAGCATTTTTACTTGTAGATCTAAATGCAATTACATGTAAGAAATGTGCTTAGCTAATAATTGCAGTAAAGCCCATATACAGATCTTACATTTAGCTGATAACAGATGTAATTATACATTTGTGTGTTTTATAGGTGAGGGCTTCCTATTCCTATTCCAAATTAGGAATATTTAATGAATTTTAAAACTATACACGGACAAATGAGAAGTTTGCTGCCATGGGGAAAAATACACCTGAGCTTTACTACTTGCTGCTGTTGTCACCCCTCAGGAACTTTGTTATTTTTTTTTTTTTTTCCCTTTACTGCAGCTAGACAAGCAGGGGTACTTGAGTGGGGCTAGAAAATTGTTTTGGAGCTGAAGGGTGCATTGCAATGTTATGTAGAGTTTGTAAAAGTGTAGGAGATGAAAGGCAGCTGGGCTTCTAGGAATAATCTTTTCAGTTTGCTCCCTCTGTTGACAATTTGTTGTGTATAAGCACTTTCAGTTTGGCTATCTAGAGCTAGTTCTAAAGACTCAGGTGATTTAGTTAGGTAAATCTGGTCTGTCTTAGGGTCAGGTAAACTAAAATTTTGTTCCCAATGACTCAATGGAAAGATTTTTCTGGATCCTTATAGTCTGTTTGGTCAGAAGTCTCCTGTTATTCTAAATTTAATCAACTTCCATTGGATCACCCATTGGTGTAAATAAGATTTCCCTTTACCAGAAATCTACCTGCATAATATAATTTCATATAGCAATGATTCTCTTGCCAAACAATGAAGCAATGCAGCAATGATTCTCTTGCCAAACCCAGGAACATGAGAAGAGCACTGAAATCACCAGGCCAAATTCTATCTCAGATTCATGTGTTCAACTCTTGCTGACTTTAACTTCAGATATGTTTCTGTATCTGCAGATATTCTTTGACAGGCATAAGAGGAATTTTGCATAATCTTGCTGTGAAGTCCTTGTATGCTCGTAAGGAACTCACTTCATATTTACAGCCTCATCCTACTCTTTTATACTTCAGTAAAAGCAAGATTCAAGATTTTCTCATAGCCCTAATCCAGCAAATTACTTCAATGTGAACCCAATTTTATCCAGGGAGCCAAAACTCACTTTAATAATAATTACCTTTCTTTCTTTTTCTTTATTTTTTTTCCCCAGCAAGCAAAGCCAGTTTGCAAGTACTGTGTACAGAAGGACACTAGCTAGGAATAAATGTCCTCAAAGTAATAGCTTCTTTAAAATACTTATTTCTTTTTGTGTGGTATTGCCATTAAAGGTCCAGATTTCCTGGTATAGCTAGAAATTTCATGTCTGGTATGAAAAGTAGTTTTATAGGTTTCATAGGGATGAGGTAAAACTAACTGTTTTAAAAGGAGCATTAAGTACAAGGTGACATGTATAAATTGCCCTAGAAATGTTAAATAAAAAGATTTTTTTTTGAATGTGCAACATAAAAATTATAGAGGTTAAACTTGTAGGTGCAGTCTTTTTATCATAAGCATTGTAAAACTCACAGAATTCACATGCAGTAAAAACCATTTTCCTTTTTACCTATAATATATTTCCCCTTTATAGTAATTCAATTTAACTGTTGGCTAACCAAGGAATGACCTTCCCAAAATAAATCACTTTTCATGCTTTTTGGTATTCATTAATCTGATGTTATTGTAGTATAAAGGAAATTATTGAATTTTAACATTTTAAACATATTTGAAATTGATGCACAGAAAAGTTAATGGTAGTGGTACGTGTTTGCTCTCTTTGTGGTGATAATGCCAACTTGGTGATTTTTATCTCGACTTTTGCTGACTGGAGTTGATTTCTTATTAAAAGGGCAAAGATAAGTCACTTTAACTCAACAAAAAATCAGTTTCTTATTATAGGCCTAGTAAACCTCAGCATTGTAGGGGAAGTTTTTGTATAGCATGATTTTATCTATCAAATAAGCCTTCACAAATGTCAAGGATTCATCCAATTTAAACTTACTGGATAAAAGAGATCTGTTTTCCCTAATTACTTGAAAAGTACCTAGCAGTAATAGGATAAGACAGCGTAGGTGACTAGCCAATTACTTAGTTTAAGCTATTTACATCAATCCATATGCTATAAATTATGTCTAAACCCTCCTGCACTTCTGGAAAAGTGAATAAAATCATATAAGTTTATTTTGAATACAAGATCAGATATGGTATGCTGAGTGACACTTAAAAAGAATGAAACTGTAACCGTAGCTTATTTTCTGAAGCAATCTTGACACTAATGCTAAATTACAGCTTGGAAACATCTAGCATTTTTACCTTTATGAGAAAAGGCTTTTTACATATTTAACATAATTCTAGGGAAAATATACTGGAATTATGTATAAAGATATGTACACTGTAACCAAAGGGCATTTATAGTCCCCAGTAGAATACTTACAACAATTTTATTGCCATTTGGTGTCATTTTCTAACAGATATAAAATACAGCCAGTAAACAAACTAGACTTTAGATTTAAGCTGACAGCTGTTCCTTCAGAAGCAATATTCAGATATTTAATCTTAAGAATACTGAATATTTTACAATTGTTTGAGCAAACTATACTTTTAGCATGTGAAGGACTGCATGCTTTTATATACAGTTCTTGGATCTGATAATGACACTAAAAAACAACCTTAGAATAATCTACACATTTGTTGCTCTCTTATATTCCCTGGGCAAATCAACAAATTGCCTCATGTTTTATTCTTAATTCCACAAATTCTTTTTTTTATACACAGTGTTGCTATGAATATTGGGCCCTATTTTTTTTTCCTGTGTGCATAAGCCATGCAGTTGACTCCAGCACAGTTTATACATGGATGTGAGTGCAGCTTTTTCTGGCCTTAATTTCATTAAAGCAACAAATTCGCCTATTTACTGCAAAAGCCCCATGTGGTATTTTCATGAAGAGTCTCACTTCAGTGGTCACTAAAGGTCTGGGGAGGAGAGAAAGAGGGGGGATTGCTCTAGATCAGTACCTGAGGTTGGTGCCCATCCTCATGACTTCATCCTCATCTCACCAGACGCTGGGAGGGAACAGCACAGCTCTGGCTTTTGTGTGAGGATGTTCTGGCTGGGAGAGAGGCTGGGCAAAGGTAATTACTTGGTGTAAACTGACCCACTTTGGATGGCTTCAGCAGCTTCATGCCAGGTCATCCACAAACATGGCCAATTTAAGCCAACCATGAGTTGATTTCCTGGAAATCCCTATAAAAGCAGGGATTAACAGGAGAGGTTTGTCCCACAGAAGAGTGATTAATGCATGTAGGTGTGTACATACTTGTGGGGTGAATAGGCTTTACCACATGCTGCCTGCCTAATTCTGAGATTTAATCTTGTCCCGTTAAAAACGTAATATATTTTGCAACTGCATTCAATGGGAGCATGATCTCTCTCAACATGCATTGAGGTTCAGTTGGGAATCATACATTTTACCAGCTCAGCTAAGGGATGGACAAAGGCAATTGGATCAGTACACCCTGCAAACTTACAGCCCTTTTGTCCAGGGTTGTGGCAATATAGCAAGTTTCACCTCAAATAAGAAGTAAACCAGACTGTTTTAAGTTATTGTTACCAGTATATATCTCTCCTTTTATGTTATAATTATATTAAAGGTAATCAGTTTAAGAAAGAAATTACTTGTCCAGGCAGCTCTTTTCATCTCAGTGAAAAGATGAGAACAAGGAAAAGAGATTTCCTGGAGAAATCTTGTGCTTGTATGCTTTGTTCTTAAACTGATCCAGTCCATCTCACGTGTGACGTGTAAACCCTGTCCTGAAATGGACCCAGTCTGTTCCTCCTTGCCCTAGTGGTGGGTAAGCCAATCCCTCTGCTGCAGGTGAAGTGTATGAGCATGTGTCTCAGCTGAGCTGGAGTTATTTCTCCATATCTTCTGTTTCAGGTTGTTTTCCCTGTGAAGTAAAAGATTAGGTCCTTGCCTTTCTTCAGTAAATTGTGGTATAGTTTTAAATGGAAGCTGTGTCTATTAACTGAGAATCTGTGGTCAGGACTACGTTGCAACAGGATGGAAATGCAGGAGGCAGCCTTGCAGCAGGAGGCAGCCTTGCAGCATGTGGTCATTTCCACCCTCCCTGGTGTTCTACAAATCTCAGATTTTATATACTCTGTACCCTAGAAAGTCATAGAGTCATGTGGAAAAAGATGTCTTTCCTCCAAATGGCCATGTCCTGCTTATCCATGCTGCTGTCTGTGCTCTGACAGGAGGACCAGGAAAGAAATGAGACAGGTCCACTGCTGGTCATTTTTAGCAGGACTCATTGGCTTTCAGAGAACTAAAAAATTACTGAAATACCAGAACTACAGCATTATAGTCTTGTTCTGTATATGAATATTCAATTTTAAATCGTACTGGCATCTTTTTTGCTTGCAGAGAATGTGGGGTGAGGATCAAGGGTTGCCTACCTAATCAACACATACACAAATATATTGTGCTAATGGAAATTTTAATTTCTTTTTTCTTGGGGTTCTGAAGAGTTAGAACTCTTTCCCTCAGTTGCAGAAGGAGTGGCAGCAAGTTCAAGCACACCCATTCAGTCTGATCCTGTGCTCAAGGGAAAAATGCTGCCATTGCTCTCTAGTTGTATTATTTAACAAACAGCAGTGAGGATAATTAAGGGGTACTTTAAAAGTGTTATTTTGTATTTAGAAATACATCTTTCAGTTTCAACTCACTTTAAACACCAAGATTTGCTGTATTTTCAGCGATTTTCAGAACAATTTTATGCTGAAAGGGCAGAGCCACTGATTGTTGCAGAAGGTATTTTGTACTTTTAAACACTTATAATCTTTATTCATCTATCACAGTTTTACCTGAATCAGCAGTAAAATCTCTGAAGTCAAAGGATAATTGCCAAAACAGCATTAACTTACTTTATCTGAATAAAAAAATAACCTTTGAAAAAGTACCTTGCAGCTACACAGATTGACAAAATGCATCAATTATATTTTTGCTCACTTTATAATTACACTGCAGTAAGTGCACAGTGAACTTTACTACATGGTTGATTAACCATAAGGTTACTGCTATTAAGTCACTCAGAAACAACAACTTGGACTTTAAATTCAGAATAAATAATAATAACTCTGCACAACATCTGATCAAGTTGAAAAGTCTGACATATCTATACAAGCTTCAATTTAAAGTCCACAAGTAAATGATAGCACTTTAATTGTAGCAAAGGGTTCCTATTGCTTCAGTCAGACATGCTGGGTATGTGAACAATCAGGTTTGGAAGAGCTCTTGGTATGTGTTAAGCAGCACCAAAGGAAAGGCTTTTCCAGTGAACTCTGAATATCCCCTGTATCCTTGTTTTTCTTGCATAGAAACAAGTCTTATGAAGAGCAGAGGAGGGAGCTGGGGTTGTGTAGCCTGGAGAAAAAGAGAAAAGGGGTGATCTTATCACACAACAACTGCTTGAAAGGAGGTTGTGGCCAGGTGGAGGTTGTTTCCTTCTGCCAAGTAACAAGCAACAGGACAAGAGGAAATGGACTGGATATTTGGAATAATTTCTGGAAGGGTTTTCAAGCACTGGAAAAGGCTGTCCAGCAAAATGGTTAAGTCCCTGGAGGCATTTAAAAGACATGTGGGTATGGCACTTGAGAACATGGTTTAGTGGTGGACTTGGTGATATTAGGCTTATGGCTGTACCAAATGGTCTTGAAGGTCTTTTCCAAATCTACCTAAATGATTCTAAAAACGTTTGGGGAATTAGGGTTGCAACTCCAGGTATACACTGATGATATTTCCACATATTTTTTTCAGATTATTGCAACTGGAAAAATATTTCTGTTTCTGTTAGCTCACTGACACTGTAGGCCTGTCTCCTGTCTTCTTGACTTCGTATAATGCAAAAGTGTTGCTATGAAGTCCTACCATGATGTTATATCTGTTTTTGACCTGCCCTGATATGTGTTTATGCCATGAGAGAAACAGCTTTGGACAACCTAAAACTGAACTATCACTTAGTTTGAAAGAATAAAACATAAAATAAAGTAGCAGCTGTTCTGTGAGAAGAAAGAATAGCCTGGTACAGAGAAACCTGCCTAGGATGTAGGATGCACAAGACCACTCCAGTATTTAGTCTCAACATTTTATGTGAGGTGGTGCATACTTACTATGTTGCCTGTTTCCCTCTGTTCCTGGGGTAGCAACAGACAGAAAGTAAGAATATGCAAAAAAATACAATAGAAATTACTGACTATTCCCTTGCATGTACCTGTGTTTGGAAATTTTATTATAGCTGTGCTAAATTAGATTGAGAAAAGGAAAATTCTTTAAAATATTACTAGATGACTGGCTCAACCTGCTTTTTCATGCTAACATTTGAGTAACAGCAGCTAGACAGAGCTGAGCTCAGTTACTTCTCAGTATCTGAAATCTGATTTCTGTTCAAATTCATCAGAGCAAAATTTCTCTTTTATGGGCACTCCAAAATATGAAAACAGTTGAAGCCAGGGCATTCTTGTGCAAAATGCCACCCACATGACACAAGCTGAGCATCTGACATGTGATGTGGTAGCTACTAATGAACAGAGCTGAGCGTGATGCAGTGCCTTGGCTTTATAACCAATTTCCAGTCCTATAACATCACCTCCTCATGGCCATGATTTCCTTCTTTGAGTGTGTATTCTTTATTCATTCAAATCGTCTCCATGTGTCAAGAACATCATAAGGAGAAATTATGAAAAGCAACGAGTGTAAAAATCCCCATTCCACTGTTTTACTAAAGCATTTAGAGTGAGAAAAATTAGGTGAATTCACATTTCACTTATGTTTAAATTGTTAATCTCACTGTTCTATCTGTGTTAGTGAATACATTTACAGTAAGTTTTACTTTATAATATTTTGGCAGAACTGTTAGAAAAATTGTCATAAGCCCAGGAGTGGAACTGAACCATGAAAGCTAAACTGTAAGCTTCTGCAAAGCTGGGTTATTAGTATGACAGAATAAAATTTCACACACACAAAAGCTTCTAAGCTGTGATATTTTGAAAGCAAGAAGAGAGGGATGGGGAAGGGTAATCAAAGTCATCTATGTTCTCTCTGATACTTCGCTGAATGGTGCCGTAATAATATGTTGGTTTTGTCTGTTCTGTTTTTCAGGCATTTGGTGATGTTGGTGAGGAAAGTCTTTTGTGTAAAGTGAGCACAGACCAGGAGCATAAAAGGGAAAAGGACAGTGTGCTGTGCGTATCTACATGTATCAAGCTGAGGGAGAGGAAAAAGAGTACAGCAAGGTGGAAAGGTATTATTTTCAATTTCTATACCTAGATGAAAAACCTAACAATCCTGATACCTAAGCATAAAATGTTGGGAGGGATAGAAAAAAGCAAATAATTTTAGAACAGTTTCTTTTGGGAAGGCTAAGGTGTGATCAGTGACAGCTGAAATTTCACAGTTGCGTTTTCCAATGTGTCTTCATCCCTGGGTAGTTTCATCAGCTGTTGCAAGAATCCTGAAGACTGAAGTGCTGTCCTTTACCCAAACGCTGTCACACTTGTCATTCAGAATCCTAATACAGTAATGCAATCCAGAGTGATCTAACTTAGGCAAGCATTTAAATTATGTTGAGGGCAGGCTTAAATCAGTTATTGTATATATATATATATATATATATATTTAGGTATGTGTCCAGACATATTGGACTAAGTGCAAAAGTCCAAATCTCTCAGACTTTTATTGTGTTTCCCACTGTGCATTGAGAGCCACCGGTCCCCTCACTGTGCCTAGGGAAGTACATGCAGAGTGGAACATCTGTGTCGAGTTTCCAATGAAGTTGCTCCTGACCAAAGATAGTTTCAGGGCGTTTGATGACAGAGTGCTACGGAATGTGCTGGGTGTCCTTAGGCATCACTGTTATTATGAGATATCAGTTTCCTCTTGTTGCTTATCAAAGCTTGTTGTAGCCAGCTCCACAAATGAATCCTGTCACTGTCGGTTTTCCAATGTCCTCTAAGGAGTAAAATTCAGTTAAAAGCACTTTGTGTTACTTTTAAATTTACAGTAATCTTATTTGCTAACAGAAAAACTTTGGAAAGTTCACATGAGCACAAAAGACGCTTTTTTTTTTAGGGAACCTGGTAAATTTAGTGTATGGGCTCTTGCTCTATACCCCTTTTGTTTGGGGAGGGAGGTCATACATTATTGCTGGTGTATTTGCATCATGTCTTTCTCTACATCCTTTATTCTAATCTTCAGGAAATCGCATTGTCCCTGACAAGAGCTAGTTCCTGCAGTAACACGTGGCCTGTGGAGTTGTTTACATCGTGATCCACATCCATGGTATGGCTACTGTCTGATAGGATTTATATTTCTGATGGCTGCATCTCTGCCCATGCAGCGTTGTCCTGCGAATGCTCCCTTCATAGCTCCTCTGTGGCTTCAACAAGCTGTGCAGTGTGGTGAATTCACAGGATCAGATCACAGACTGGATCATGGAAACATAATTATTTCATGTGACTTTTTCTCCCTTCACAGTTGTGGGACATTGCTAGATTTCTCAGGTTTGCTTGTTTCTGCTTTTTCATCTTTGCTTGTGCATGTTAACTGTAGTGGGGAAAATGTTGCTGATTTGTCTTTCAGATTTCATGACTAAAACATTGACAATTTTCAGTAATTATTCCAAGCACAATGCTATTGTAATTGCAAGACTGTGAGAACACCCAGAAGAGGAGCAATGATGACTTCATCCACCAGTTCGCCAAATCCCAACATGCTGCAAAATTTACAAGATCTGAGAAACCATTTTTTCTGAAGCATTTGTGGTGGCCATGTCCTGCTTTCCTGTGAGCTACAGCAGCTTAAAGCATCCTGGAGGTTATGTTCATGCTTTCTTAGAAGTATTGGAGTTAGAACCAGCCAGTTCTCTTTAGTTAGAACTAGTCAGTGCATATTCTCTTTGGCTCCATACAAATGTATCAGAAATTGTCCATGCCTCAAAGGCAAGAACTATGAGAGACAACAGAAGAAGGTGGGAAGGGGAACACAGGCAAGAAATGTGAAATAATTTGTGCAAGGACACCTAAGTCAGAGGCAAATGGAGAAATACAGGGCAAGCTTCCAGCATCCTGATTCAGTCTTCCTTTTTTGTCCTGAAAATGAAGCTAGAAACCGGAAGAAACTTACCTTACTGCTATTTTGAATAGTTTGTGTAGAATTCTGTAGTCAAGGTAGTAATCAGTGAATTTTTTTAGCATGTTATGATTTTCTGGTGTCTCCTTGTTCACACTGCTATGGTAAAAGTTTTTCAGATGCATTTATCTTTGTAAGATCTTACTCAGTATTTTGAGCATCATTGATTAATAGCACTACTTAAATCTATAGTTCTCATCCACCTGCATAAACATTAAATTACATTAGGTAGCAACCTAAAGGTTTAAAGGTCACTTCTGAGCACAGTTTTAGTTTGGGAATACAAGGTTTGGTTTCCACCTTGTTACTTGTTTTCTTTTTTTTTCTTTTTTTCCAGTTTATTTGTGTGGGTGTGCATATGTCTGTGGGTATTTTATGACTTATGCCCAGGCAGAAAGGGTGTTAAAAACTTCTGAATATCTACAAGAATTGATGTGATTTTTGTGGCTTTTTTTGCATAAGATATTACTTGGATTACTTCTCTCTGTCATAACTGGAATAAAATTGCCTTTTAATGTTTGCTTTGCCTGTTGACACTTTAAACTTTTCTGCATAACTTTGGTAAAGAAACTAGCTGAAGAGAAACCACCCAGTAACCTATTGCAGTTTCTGGGTGACAGTACCAAGATGCTTTGGGCAGTATCTTACTATGTGTATCTTCCTGGCCTCGGTTTTGCCTTTCAGCATGACTGACTATAATGGTAAAATCCCTTTGGCCAATATTATACCCTGAGTTCTCACCACTGAGTTAAGATATCCCAGTCTGGTTCTGTGAGATTTTTACTTTGGTGTTCGTAATACAGTGTTGGAATTTAGTCAGATGGTGGACTGACTTTATGTGTAGAACCACCATAGCTTAAGTTCTGATAGGACTGTGTTGATTTTTCTGACAAATATGGCTCTAGTACTGAAACTTTGTTCGGCATGAAGGACTTGACTGACCACTTTGATTCCTCCAGTTATATTGGATTATCTCCACTGACTTTAATTTGATATAGGATGTACAATTCTGTACATTACATATTTGTGAAAGTTGAATTTAAGGTATGTTTAAATATTAGGCAAATTTACCTTATTTTTTTAATGTAGCATCCTACTTATTAATTTTGATTACTTGCATCTTATGAGTTCCCATGTTTGTTGGTCAATGTGCAGTGGGTGGCGTTGGCTTTGAAATTGTTTTCTGAAGTGCTCTTATCAGCAGCATCATCCATAATGCTCAGTTATAGTTGGATAGTAATTGCCTGTCTATGCAGTGTTCCTTTGCAACAATTTTCTCCTGTGTAGCTATATATATGTAGTCATTACTGAAAAGTGTAAATAAAGAATCCTTTTAGTGGTGTAGTTTCCCTGGGTACCTACTGTGCTCTTATTATCTAAAACATACTCCCCATCTGTAGTTCTGTTCTATTAAAGGATAAAGACATAACTATGAATTAAAAATTAAAATGCTTGTTGTAGATTGGAGAGCAGGATCTATTAGAATATATCTGGTGCTGGGATTCCAGTACAGTAGATAGATTACACTGAGCACCAGTTAAGCAAGGGGATGAAAAATGAGTGATTTTCATCATTCAGTTAAATATAGTGCTAAGTGGTATGTGCTAGCATTAAAAGCAAATTACTTAGCACTTCAGCAATCACAGCATGAGAGCATTCCATTGGAAACAGTATTTTCAGTGATGCTCAGTCCTCAGTTTTATTAAATAAATCCACTGTTAATGCTTAAGGAAGCAGTAGAAGACATATTGCTATGATAATAAAAAGATTGAAAATGTAAAAATAAAGAGAAGCAGTACCTCATTTTAGTAAATGTGCTAAGAAATCCTCCCTCTCTCTTAACAACAAAACTTCAAAGTGCTGGTAGATCTATAATTTCCTGTACTTTCTTTAGGTCTCTTCCTTCCTTCCTAATGAATATGACCTTTCCTTTTTTTTCCTTCTTTATAATGACGTCTTTTTTTCCCATAAATCTGCTGCCGTGTCACTGAACATTTTGATGAGCTTCTCTGATTCCCTCTTATATCTCCTTGATAGGATATTATTATCCAGTAATCTAAAGATGGGGAGCCTGATCCTCAGCAAAAGTACTTTTTGGCTGCTCGGGTAAAGACAGTGGAGATGTGAGAATTTACAGCACAAGAGGTTTTGACGTGGTTTTTGGCTGCCTTTATATCATGTAGCAACATTTTTTCCTCCACAGCAATGAGCATTGGAAGACTCTCAGATCTGTTGTCTGAATACATGGAAGATGTGAATAGTCATAAACCTTTCTGAGTCTCAAACCATTCCTAAGCCACTGCTGCCTCCCAAACAGGAGTCAGGAACTACACAAAAAAAATTCTTGGGAATGACACATGCAGGAGATGGTCCAAGGTCTGAGCCACAGATTGATCTTCACCAGCTAGATCAAATGTTAGAAGGACATAAAATTACAGTTCAGCTGTAAAAATTACAGGATCAATGAGCCTACACATGAAGCTATTTTGAGTCCTTCATTTTCCCTGTAGTGACATCTTTGGGGAATCCTGTTCTGAGCTTTCTCTCATGACTAAGTTTGAGGGCTGTATTCTTTGTGTTTGGCTGTCATGGAGTCCATTTCCTTGTGGCAGTCCTCACAGTGCTGTTCTTTGCACGGGCAGCTGGAAAAGTGCTGCTGCCATGCCAGTGCCATGGCCATTGCTGGGCCACACTCGCACTCTTTCTCCACCATCCTCCTCCTCACCTGCAGGCTGGGCATGGGCAACAATTTGGGTGAGGACACAGCCAAGACTAAAACATTGACATTGACATTTTGGTCCAAGAGACCAAAAGGATATTCTAGATATTCCATACCCTGTGGCACCTGCTCAGCAATAACAGCTAACAGAAAGCAGGACAAAAGGGCGGCATTCAGTATTTATGACATTTGTGTTTTGGAGAAACCGCTGCAAATGCCAAAGCTCTGTTTCCTGAGAAGTGGCCTGGCGTTGCCTGCTGATGGGAAGTAGGGAATAAATTCCTTGTTTTCCTTTGCTGCCAATTTATCAAGCTGCCTTTATCTTGACCCATGAGGGATTTTTCTGTCTTATCTTCTCCTGCCCCTGCTCCCTGCTATGGAGAAGAGTGATAGAGCAGCTTGGTAGGCATCTGACGTCCTGTCAAGGTCAACTCACGGATAAAGAGAAACATGTAGGAAGTGATGTAGTTCATCTGTTTTTAGTACAAATGTTGATTGGAGGTGTTTTAGTTTTCTTGTGGCCCTAAGTTTCTGGGGTTCTACGGAAATTATGTGATCTTCTCAAAACAGGTACACTTTCCACTCTTGCTTAATGTGTGCTTAATATTTTAGTGAAGTCAGTGTATTCTTCTACATCAGAAGTCTTTTCGTTGATAGTGTAGGATAATGATATTAGACCTGAAAGAAATATTTTGCAAAATCTAGACCTATTTCAAAAAGTTTTCTTGTGAAAAGTGTCCTTTAAAAAATATTTTTAAAAGCAAGGCATTTAAGCAATGCTTTCTTCCTTTCATGAAGTAGACTTTTTATTCTCATTTCCCTGTCTTTTTTACTTAAATATAGACTCCAAAATTGGCTTCCCCCCTGCCCCATTTTACTACAGCTTTATTCAAAGTACTTCCTTAAGCCTTAGCAGATTATTTTCTTTTTCTTTTTTTTTTTTTTTTTTTTACCAATAGAACCTTTCCTTCTCAAAATATTTGAGAACATGACATTTACCATAGATTTCAAAACATAGAATTGTTTTTTTCATTTTCCTGGCTGGCATATCATGGTTCTGATGCATCTTTCCTGGGTATGCCAATCCTGTCATATACACTAATATGAAATAATGACACAAGGCTGACTTAACTAGACATAATAGGGCATTTTTCTAAAACATTCTGTATGGGAGGTATATGCAGAGACCTTGCTACTTGTTAATGAAATTGGAAAACTTCTTCATCTGAACCATGACATATATTTATAATAGCCTCCTACTCCAAAGGCATGGAGTCTTTACACAATAAAATAATAAAAAATTTTAAAAAAAGGATTTTTAAAAATCTTCATGTTTCAAATGAACTTTAAAACTTCACCATTCACAGTAAATTTGGAGCAGCGGCATCTATGAATGTGTCTAAAATCACTGCAAGAATATGCTTGTATATGTGTGCTCATGTACAGAATGAGAGCAGAACAGATTTCAGTGGCAAGGCTCTGTATTTCAAATCTTTCCAAAGTTTTTTTCTGTTGTTGATGCTGTTTCAGTCTTTATTTTCTGTCTTGAATTAAAAAATAGCTGTTTGAAGGCTTTTGTGTTTTTTCCAGATATTATCTGTGAAATTTTTGAAGAGCCTCTGAATATCAGAGAACATGCTTTACTTTTTTCATAATATATTTCAAATTAGAGATGAAAAAAACAAAAATCTTTAATGGTCTCATCACACAATTTTTTTTTCAAGTGGTGGACAGGAATGGGTTATAGCCCCTGATTCCCCTCTGCTCCCCCTTCTCCCCCTGCTCTTTTATAAGCATTGAAAAACTTACCATGTTACAATGACCCACCATCTCTTAAATGCTGATTTTTCCTTATGAACCAATGACCTCATGCATGTGTATCTACCTAATCAGGGACACAACATTTTATCTGAGTCTGGGCTTGAGTGTATAAGGTAAGGCTTGTCTCTGCCCCTATGACAGGCTGAAGGATTTTAGAAGAGATGTCAAAAGAGCCAATACAGGCATGGCTATGTCCAAAAGGAAAATAGTGTGCACAGACTAAGATGTTGCATTCAGGTTGCTAATTTCTGGCCTTCCTCTTCTACCCTTGCTGTTGTTGTGGACATGCTCTCCTTTGAGCACAGCTGTGCCACCTGAAGAGATCATCTACAGCTGCTTTTTCATGCAGGAGAAGCTCCCATGGGAGCTTTCCCTCACCCATTTCAGATTGAGCAGCAAATACCTTCTGCTCCAGCTCCTCAAGCCTCACAGGACCACGTTTAGCCAAAGCAGGTGAGAAAGCATTCACATGAGCAGCTCTGATAGCTGTTCTGAGTGCAGTCATCTCTGGGAGAAGGGTGGTGAGGACAGGTGGGAGTGATGAGCTGTTCCCTCATACAATACAACTGAGGCTGAAGTGAATTTCTGACCTCTGTGTGTGTGTGTCAGGTTTAAAGGTTTATTTGGAAGTCTTGTGTTTCTTATTTGATTATGAATGTTGTGAGTCCTTGAGGTAGGAGTCCTTACCAAGAGCCTACTGGCTGGCGATGAAACATGGACTTTAGCACACATTTTAGACAGAGATGAAACAGAAAGCAGGAAGTGTGTGCATATTACATTACATAAAATGTAATTTATGAGTTTTTTTTATTATTATCATCATTATCCTTTCAATTATATACTCTGCTGCTGGGAAACTCAACCTGAGCCTAATTTACCACTCACATACCTTGTGGTAAGAATAGCGTTAAAATGGTAGTTGCTAACCAGCTTCAGACTCAACAACACTGAATAAGGATTGGAAGCCTCTGTATGTTCCCTGAACACAGTGGACATCAGCCTTCAGAAGCAAATAGGATAATGGTTTGCTATTTAGAGTGCCAGCAGCTCTGTGAAGCTGTACAAAATTCTGTGTGCTGGATAAAGAGTCGCATCCTGACTCTGCAGGCTGCAGACTTCCAAAGACCACTCGACACAGATTTTATACTCCTGGGTAGGACGAAATAAAAAGATGCTGAGATAGATACTGCTTTGAGTGAGGAACCCAGTGAGAGAACTTCTCAAGGCTTCTGATCAGATGGGACATGAAGAGGAGAGAAAAGGAGCTTCCTACAAGGTCAGAGCTTTGTCAGCGAATGCTGTAGTGTTTCCACTAGCTCTCAGAAAGGAGAGTGATTTGCCTGGGTAATTAGGTCAGGATTGTAGTAGTTTGGCCTCCTTTTATCCTTGTTATGTGGATAACTCGGATTTAGTTTTTCTTCTCCACGGACTCAGCAGTACAATTTCAAAATTGACATGGTGCTTATCAGAAGTTAGTAATTGGATAGTGCAACCCATTTGTTTGATAAAGCTGAACTGTTCATTTTTGGCTTCTAAAAGCTAATAGGCATTGTTCCTTCTTTGACATTTGATTTTAATGGCTGTAATGTTGCTCCTGTCTCAACAGCTATATGTCTGGGTGTTTTCCTTGACTCCATGCTTCCTCTGCAGGCTTCAGGAGACTGCTTTTAACACTTTAGCTTCCAGAATAGCTTCCTTGCTCCTCCATATGCTGCTGTATCCTGTAGAGCTGGCAAAGGCAACGTGCTAGGATTCAGGGCTGGATTAAAGCTGAAGGCAAAGGGACAGGTTTTCCCAGGCCTGCATTGCTCTAGTTTATTTAGGAATGGTGTATTCATAAAAAATCCCCAAACCCCAAATACTCTCTGTTACAGTTTTGCACCAGCATGATTCCGAACCACCAGGAAAGGTGGTTAGGTGAGGGAAAACCTAGATAAAAAAGGGATGTGTAAAACTCCTTTGACTCACTTGGCACTGAATGGACTTCTGTGAGGTATCACTTTTGTTACTATAGGACTGGGATATTGCAGCTCCTTTTTCTTTGGCCTTCGAGCAAAATCAATTCATGAACTATGCAACACTGCTTCAAGGCTCTTTTTATGAGACTAGACTAATCTACATATGGCATTGTCCCTACTTTATAGTCTTTTAATTGGCTACAAGCGGCTTACCATATTGATTGAAAAATTCTTCTTGTTACATTTAGGGCTATAGCTAATTATGATCTTTCTCCTCTCCTTGTATTCTTGATTTGTAGTTCACATCTCCTTCTCAGGAGCTCACTCCTTTCTCTTTCAGCCTGGAGTCTCCTCTACTGGGTCTCATTCCCTCCCTGGTTTCATAAAACCTCGTGGCTAAGCTGCTGGTGTTAGAAAGATACCGAATAAGATGAACCCGGGGCTCAATGGCAAATTCTGCTTTCCAAATAAATACTGGAAAGCTCTTGGTAGTATCATTATGTTACCTAAGATTGGTTGTGCAGAGAATATTTCAGTAGCAAACAAGAAAATATAAATTAAACAAAAATCAACACTAAATATTTTGTTTATGGGGGCTAAAAGAGAGGTTACAGAGAAAAGGTCAGTTGGTAAGTAAAATGCATATTTCCTTCCAGGGAAATACAGTAGAATCCTTACTCAAAGGGCTGTTAAAAACAATTGTCACTCTTGATAACTGTAAATGTGTAGAAAAGTTAATTCATTCACTTATTATTATGGAAGGAATACCAAAAGAAAATGCTATGATGAAGTATTATTTTCCAGAAATTTGACTGTAGTAATTTCTCCTAGATGATGGTCCAATGATCCATGAACTTATATTATAACTCCTGCAAAAAATAAAAAGTGTTAAATATTGTGGAATATCCATCTTATTTTTAATGCTGTTGCATCAAATTGCTCTACAGTACTCACTGCTGATGTAATCAATGGGGAATCCTTCTTAGCAAGAAAAATGTGAATGGCATGGAACACTGTCATGAGTAAAGCTGATTGAAAAATTCTACTTGACACCCTGTGTCACAAATGGGGTGCAGAAGTTTTAGCATAATTCAGGAACTCAAAAGAGAGTTATTCCAAGATCGGAAAATGCCATCACTCTCTTTGGAGTAAAATGTGTGAATGACTTTTATTGTTGCATTCCTTAGTATCCATATTTCCTTCTTCTGCACCTTATTTTACACATTTAATTTAAGTGAGAGCAAATGTGTTCTTGCAGAATGTCATATACATGTTGTATATAACAGAACTATGATTAACTGTATGAATAATTACCAGTTGTGACTAAACAATTCAGATGGATAGTTTCATTAAGAAAACAACATGGGGTCATTATAAGGTTCTGGTCGCTGCCCCCAATCTTAGAAAAAAAATATGTTTCTCTGAACCACCAATCTGAACTGGTGATAAAATATCCCAAGTAGGCTCACATTAAGCTGTATAATATGCAGGCTGCTTGATTTGTATTGAATATGTGTCTGGTGGCTGGAACCCACTGTAATGAACTAGCCCACAAATCACAGCTTAATGGGAATCTACTTATACATATTGCTTAATTAAAAGTTGTGAGCTTATTAACATGTGTCTTTGGCACTGAGCTTTGGGGATGTAATCTCTGTGCAAATAAGACTAGGTTGTAAAAGTTTTATAGATTGACAATGATATTAAATTCCATACCTTAATAACCCATCATTTTCTCAAAGTGTGGCTCCTATTCTGTATTTATTCAAAGCTGTGACAAATTGTTTGTTTGTATCCTTTACTGTGTAGGACTTTGTGTGCTTGCTTTTTTTCAAAAACAGTACTGCAAATGTCTCATCTAGGTCTGTCAAATATTTTTTGGGTGTTGCTAGCTTTTCTGGCTGGCATACAAGCTCAGAGAGTCTTTTTTTATTATAGAGGCACCCCATGGCACAACACTTTAGTTAGAATTGTGCCAGTGTTTCCATTATAAACCTCTGTTTTCATGAGTTTATAACTTTACTGTAAAAATTTGCTCCAGGCTCAAACTTGGACTAGGAGTTCCAAGAGTGGGAGGAAACATTTTTTAACAATTAGAACAAAAATCTGCAGTATGTTGCTCTTGGTTACATGACTTTCTTCGTTTCTGTATGGCTAGTTTCAGAAACCCTTTTGTCCAACTTTTTGCTCAAATTTCTTTTTGGCTGAATCACATTTAGCTCTGCTAATTCCACTTCATGTTCATTACTGAATTGATATTACTTAAAAAGAAAAAAAATAAAAGCAATCTCTTGTCTCTTGTAATGCTTTAAAAACATGACTTCCTTATCTATGGAAATATTTATTTCAACCTACTTAGCCTCTTCCCTTAGACTTGGCAATTTCATGATGCTATATGGTGAAGAAGACGGGAGAAAATTGGTAAATGGAGATAGATGAGCTTTCAGAGGCTGTTGCAAGATTCTAGTGGTTTTCATGAATATCGCATGTGCCACAGTTGTCCTTTCAGAAGATAATCACACCTTTTTGCATTACACCCTCTGAATCACAGATCTGTTAAAGAGCAACGAAAATATAGCTCTATTCTCTTTAATTTTGGTGTCTTTCTCTTTGGGAACTTGGTTTGGGAAGAGCCTTGTTCCCTATCCTCTCACCTCAATGTCCCACCAGAGAGCAGACAAGGTTTTCCCCAGCTGACCTCTTTGCCAAAAAAGGGTTAGGAGCCATTTCAAACAGATGTGCTTCTTCATGCAAGAAAGTTGTCTTCCTCGCCAGAACCAAAATGGAACCTTCTCTCCTTAAAGAACTTGAAAGTGAGAAGTGAGGCCTTGAGTCTCCATGGAGGATGGAAAAATGGGAGGTGAGATCAGTCTGAGGGAGCTGCTCTAAGCCTCATGATGTTTGCCAGAGGTCTACACAGTTATTTTACCCTTGAGGAGACAGGAAGATGTGTGGTATACCTTTGTCTCTGTGCTTTACTATCATGCTGTCCCTAAAAACATACCTGGGGGACAAAGATGGATGGTTGTTCAAACAAGGAAGTGGATGGGCAGGATTCTGGTAAGGCAGACCTGTCATATCTGACACTCTGGGATCTGTGCATCTGTGTCTAGCCTGAGGTTTTTCTGCAGCAGCATTAAAACTGAGCAGTGCTGTCATATCTCTTCCACAGTGTGGTGTCACCAAACCAGGATGGTTACCAATCCCTGGAGGTTGGCGCTGAGAATCTTACATTTGAGATGCCCTACAAGAAGCATCCCCTCCACTCTTGTGTTCAGTTAGTGTCTGTCCTGAGGCCCAAATGCTGTTGTGCCTTCTAAAGCTTTGGGCTGAGGGCTTTGGGGTAGATCATTACCAGGAGCCTATTCCTAAGAGAGGTTTTTACTGAGGAAAAGGAGGGAAAGAAGGGTCTGTCTCTGGAGAGGATTTGTGAATGGCCTGGATCTAGTTTCTACTCCAGTCTTTTGTAACTTGCTGGAAAATGCAGTGGGATCCCATTGCAACAGAGACCCAGCAGCCAGCAGATCTGGACTAGGCTGTGACATCTCACAATCCTGATTTGTACAGGTGGCCCCTGCGGGAGATTTTACAGTGAGAATTCTACAATTATGAGGGATTGATCACAAGTGACTAACAACTAGATAGTTCTTTCTAGAACAGGATGCAGATGAGTACGTGCTAGTTGAAGTAATAAGTATTGTTTTCAATAAACATTCTGAAATAAACGGTATAGTTACTCTGCATTCACAGCAGTTAACACAACGGCATGTGACAACTGAATGAGCAAAGTTATAATAGAATATCGATGAAAGATTTTCTATTTGTAGCCCACAAATTTTGAGTTCTGTACACAAACTGCTTTTATTCCAGTTCCTTCCTTTTTTGTGTTCATCAGCAGTTCTGACAGCTCAAAGAATAATTATTTCAGTTTGGCACAAAACTCAGTTATTTTGAACAATTGATTAGAAAAGAATCAAGTCAGATGTGGTTTTGATTTCACACTTCACAACTGTATAGCAAAAAGGAATTCTCAAACAAATGATTGTTTCAGCCTGAATTGTCAAAACATTTAATTACAAAATGAATGCACTGACAGCGCTGAATTTCTTGAAGGAAATTATTTTGACAAGAAGTTCAGCAACACGTCCATATTTTCATAAATCCATTTGATGGCACCTTTTTGTCTAACAAAAATTTTCCCTGCTTTAATCTGAAAGCCAAACTATTAGGACCTGACCCAACAAAACAATTAAATACCACTGAAGCCTGGAACTTGAGAAAGCATTTGAAGTGTTGAACATGCTAGGTTTCTGGCCTGATTCCTTCTGAAACTCATTCTTTAGAAATCTACTCCCTCTTAATTAATTTGATTAAGTAGCATTTTATCTGAGACACCCTACACTGTGAAAAAAAGGAAAGTAAGAAGAGCTGGCTGGCAGTTAGACTAACGAGAAAATGATAATTTCTCTAATACCCTGCCAGGGTCCAGTAAAATACTATTCGTATTAAAATAAAAGTTATATTTCCCTAATCTTTTAGAGATGTGTGATTCTTTCAAAATTATATTAAAATAAAAGATTTATTACTATCCCGAGCCTCAGCCCATTTGTCCTAAGAGGTCTGTTTGAATTCCAGGGAAGAAAGGGGAGAATTAATTGCAAATCTGTCTTACATGCTTTTGTATTGTCTTTTCACAATTTCATATTATTTTATTTTTATGATAAAATTGAACCTATGTATGTCTTTTGAATATCCTGATGTATTAGGCAGCCAAAGGTTGCTTGATTTTGGTAGAAAGAAATACTTGTGTGTTTTCTTTTACCTGGGTAGGACACTCAGAGGCAATAACCCCAGCCTTTGCTGTGAAATACAGACAGCTGAGAAATTAACCCATGAGCATCCTCACTCAGCCTCAATCCTCATGCACATGTTGGTTGTGAGGAAGCCTCACAAAGGGTGCCCAGAGACACAGCCAAGTCGATGCCAGGCTGCAAGGAGAGTGAGGGGCAGCCAGCGAGGGTGGTGCCGTGTGGGATGTGTCCAGGGATTCTGGTGGTGCAGCACAGATTGTCCATGCTCACTGGCTCCCTGAGGCTTTGGAGGAACCTGTGCTGGCCACATAGAGGGACTGTACTAATTCTGCAGCATCTGGGCTTCAAGTGACCATAAAATGGACAAGACCTGAAAATCCAGCTAAAAATCAAGCTGAAAATCAAGACCTAAAATCAAGGTATTGGTGCAGCTCCTTTGTCAGAAGATTTTCAGCTACTGCTTCTTCTATGGTCCAGCAGTCAAGCACAAAGTGACCTGCCAAAACCAGGGGAAAATCCAGAGCTAACTGAGGTTCACAGACACTCCTGAACCTTTACATAGGTCCCACCTAAGCAAAGACAAGCTGAAGCCATTCATTCCACTCTTTTTGGATCCTCTGCGTATGTGACTCAGACTGTCTCCAACACAGCACACAAGTATACTTCCTCAAAGCTCTAATTGATATTCAGACATAACTTTCTTCATATTAATGGAATTCACAGTTAATCTTCAGGGAAAAAAAATCAGCATTTTTATGTGAAATTAGGTGTATATTGCTTAATCAAGGCTTTTCTGAATTAATTCACTAACAATAAGTATTCATGCTGGTTCTCTTTCAAAAGTCTTTGTTTCAGTACAGCTAATAATTTTTAAACAGTTACAGCTAATTATCAAAGAAAAACTAATGAGGGTGTTCATGACATAGTACAAGAGCAAGTCCTGTTGAAATATTATACTTTTTATTGTTGAAATGCTCATGCATTTTTTTAGATTATTCTATACTGTAGATATCCCAGGAACAAATTATATTTTATCTGCTACCCCAGAATGCCATTGAACAGAATTTGATTTTCCACCAAAAAAGCCTCAGTGCTTTACAGAAAGAGGAGTCAAATCCTTCCTGCAGCAGTACCAGATCAGATTTCTGCCCAGGCACTGGACCTGACAGAAAAGATGCAATGCAATCCAGACGACAAAACCAAGAACATAAATGCAATAGGAGCAAGGCCAAGAGAGATGAGATCTAGAGAAACACGTGTAAGGGGTACAGGGCCTTGGGGCCAAAGTTGCCTTTGACCAGGCTGACCTTTACAGAGTGCAAAGTACAGAAACTTATTTCAAACTGCAGAGTAAGGAATGCCCACAGAGAGAGCCTAACATCTGGATGTATATTACACTGCATACCCTTGGATGAAACCCTTCTCACTCCAAAACCAGGTGGAACTTTGCCCACCTACACCAGGGAGCTGGCACGAGTGCTATGCAGCATCCAAAGGAAAGGGGTTGTAAGAAAGCCTCGCAGTATGACAGTATTGTAGGATGTGATCCCTTTCACTCAGGAAATGACAGACAAATGACAGTATTGTAGGATGTGATCCCCTTCACTCAGGAGAATAACCAGTGATTACTCAAGCAACTGAGGCAGAGATGAACTTCTTAGGTGATTAAGACAAACAAGATAGGGCTGCTGGTGTAATATTCTGAGAAAAGTCATTTGTTCTCCAGATCCCATGAGAATGCAAAAAAAAAAAAAAAAAAAAAAAAGAGACAGAGTCTAACTATTCTCTGGCTGTGTGTGTTCCTAGATGAAAAATGGGAACCTGTTGGTGTCATCCAAACTTCTTGAGCTTACTGAGCAGGAGCTGAAGTGAAGGAACAAGAGGTAACGCTTTTCATTTTTTCAATCATGGTCAGGGAGGAAGTCAGTGCAGTGAAGAGATAAATGAAAATGTTCTTCAGTTGTTTAAGAAAAACAAAAAGGAAATTTATTCTGACCTTAAATAGAATAATAAAAAGATCACCATCTCTAATTTTAAAATAAAACCACATAACCATCTAGGCATATGTAGAACACTTGCTGAAGGTTTTACATTGTAATGCCAAAGATTTCGTTGTTTTTTCTGCCCTCTCATGAACATACCCAAAAATGAAAGGACTCTCTTCATCCACCATGGAAGTACAGCTGAAATATTGCCAATGCAGGCTTTTCTGTCCTGTCCTACTAATCTATGCATCCCTAAAGGTAGGATGATAACTCATTCTTTTTTCCTAGAGCACTCTGGACCATAACACTAAATGGGAGAAGGACTGTGTGTCCTAATTCTGAGGAATGAGAATAAAAATACCAGTGTTTTTGACCAGTATCATTGACCACTAGGTAATCATCAAACAGTAAAAGCACTCAGAGCTAACGCAGTGACCGGAGCAGACAGAAGGAATATTTCCATTAGCTTCAGCTGGGCTCTTTTCTGCTCTTGGGCTAGATTTTATCAACAAACCAACAAAAGATATATCTGTACTGCAATAGGTATATCCCTTCTGAAGAAACTACTTAAAATTTTTCCATAGACATTTGTATGTTAAAACTTCAACTAAAGCCCTGTGTTACAATGACTTATTGTGCTCAAAACCTATCTTAAATATACAATACACAAAGCATTAGTCCATTTTGGTAAACATTGCAAGTGACTTCTAAAGCTCAAAGTCTACTTAAAATGGTGAAAAACTTCTCGCCAAATTGTTAGGTAGGGATTGCAAGCAAAATATTAAGAACACTTATCATTAAATCCAGTGACTTAACCTTTCTAAAAACAAATATAAATTCTTGAGTAAGTACTTTGTTCTATTCTAACCTGGATGTGCCAAGTGATCAGGGAAGATTTGATTATTTTTGGTGTAGATAGTTTTTTTGTTCTTGTTGCCTTTTTTTATTTGTTTGTGGCTTTTCTTTGTTTGTTTTGAGGGGGGTTTTTGTTTGTTTTTGTTTTTTAATTTGAGCTCAGCTGAGAAACACAAATCTTGGCATTGTCACACCTGATATTTACTGTATTTCCTATGTAACAATGTTGTATTGGAAGGCTTGAATAAGCATCGGAACACCTGAGATTTTCTAATTGTTGGCTATAATGAGCACCTGATGCCCTAAGATAATACAATTTCTTTTACCTTTCCCTTATGAGGACATATTGTGCTGTTTTTCTCCAAGCTGAACAGAAGAGTGAATACTGGTGTCAGATGAAATAAAATCAAGATATCTCCCAATAATTTGAGAGCCAATATATGTCACTGCTCTAGCTCCCTCTGCTCTTGACATCATTTAAGGATTTCTGTGTGAACTCACCTGGGAATGACAGAGACAGACAGCAATCAAGGCAGTCCTTCTTGAAGAAACAACTGTAGATCTGACAGAGAATGAGTTTATTTACTCCTTTGCTTCTTCAGACCTTCACAAAGCCATTTGGGAATTACACTGGGATGGATATGTGAATATGACCACTGTGAACTCTGCTTACTGGGAGAAATCTCTTACATTTCTTATTGCACGCAATCAGTACATGAAACTTTCTTGGCAATACACACACACACACAATATCAGGAATTTTACCTCTAGACATCTCAAAAAGTAATAAAACCAACACTTTCTGATAAGGTGAAACTTACAATTAGGCAATGTGTTCTCTTGGTGCTGCTGACTCTGCATTTCTAAATGGTGGGATCTGAAAGCAGCTACTTTATGAGGAAGCAAAGCCTGGACTGGATAAAAATTGCATGGTCTTCCCCAGGCTGCTCTCTACCCTTTCTTAACTTGGAGATCAGCTGTGCTTTAGGGAGAGAATCCCTCTGCCTTCCCTTAGTCTGCATTCATATCTGCTATCAGAGGTCTTGATTTAAGAATTACCAGTGCTGGAATGAATCTCATTGCTGTTCAGGAATGTTGGTAAGATTAAGTGTATGTCTTTCACTTGTTAACCTTTTCACATGTGATTACATTCAGCAGTGCTGAACATCCTTGGATGTAACTCATCGAGGAATTAACTTGTTATATTGGGCAACGACCAACTGCAGATTCTGAGGCTTCAAGCAGCAGATTTAGATTTGTACAGGGGATTGAAGGCAGGGCAATAGCTCTGTCTCCACACCATTGCAGGGGCAATCCAGCTTCAGTCTGAGAACACACATATAAATGGCATATATAAATATATTGTGGCTTTGACTGTGCCATCCTTTTCTTGTTTAGCGCTACATTTGCATGAAGACTGAGTAAGTCACTGCTCAGTCTAGGAATGGGTGGGTCCATACCCTTGCACGTGCTTAACTCCTGGGGCAAGGCTTATTTATGCCTTTTGCCTGAAGATATTTTGTTAACTTTGTGTGTGTGTGTGTGTGTGTGTGTGTGTGTGTGTGTGTGAATTTATTCTAGCACTCAGACCTTGTGTTTAGCACACTGCTATTTACTGCCTCTTTTTGAATGATGGTGGGAGAATGCTTTTTCTGGTTTTAACCATTTTTGAACTGTATTTCCACTAACATTTTAGCTTACAACACTGGGATCAAAAGCAGTTATAACTGTGGTACAAATAACTGTGTGGCTTTGGCTTCTACATAGTTAAGCCTTAGTTAAGACTGTACATGTGAACTGCCGGAACAGTTTCCAATTACTCCTTGGGATTTGGCCATTTACTTCTGTATCTCAAGCTTTCAACTCATGTGAAAAGTAAAATTCATTATAAATTTATCTATATTGTCACAATTTTAAAATTTAACTGGAATTGCTTTTAGCAAAAGCAGTGTGTTCAAGCAGCAGCAATGATAGTAGATTTCTGGGAGAGAAGAAGGGATGAGCTCATACTTTCAGTGCAATAACTGCTATATATCTTAAAAACTTGGTATTGGCAAGAATCAAAACACTTCCTACAAAATAAAAAAGATCTGATTTCTTCGATTCCTGAAAAAGCACAAAAATCCCATGTTAAATATTTTTTCTCTCAGGTCAGTGCTGCTTTCTTTCTCTGGTTCTTCTCTTACCTTTCCTTTTACTCAATAAAGGCTCTGGTTCTTAATTCTCTCTCTGTTTCTGAGTGCTGTCAGAACGAACACAAACTCATCTCCTTCTGTTCTGCTACTGACTCCCACTGCTACCTCACCTCTTTTGACCTGTTTCCTTCTACCTCAAAATACCAGCTCCTCTCCCTCTCTTCTGCCTCTGAAGTGTCTCAGATCTGCTCTAAAGTCCCCAAGGCTCTCATTCTCTTCATTTTCCATGTGCAGTGTATCCCTGTGCTTCTTGCCACTGCTGCCCACCCTCCACAGCATTGTCTCACTCCCTCCTGAGCCTTGGGGATACACAGCTCTTCATCTTGGAGAGGGTGCTGCTTTCTCAGAGCCTGTCCAAAGCAATCCAACCACCTTGGTAAACAGCTGGAAGGCCACCCCAAGGAGAAGTCGTTTGTCAGTTGCTTTGGCTGTGTACTGCTCTCCAATTATCTCTCCACATTCACCTCAAACTTCTGCACCAAGTGGTTATGTTGGCTTCTATACACCCCAATCACCACCCCCCTTCCTTTTTTTTTTTGCAGTGCTCAAAAAAGCTATTGCTTTTTTCACAATTCCTTCACAACCCTGCTTCATGACTTTCCTTTAGATTCCTTCTTCAAGCTTCTAGTTTACTGTGCTGCAAAAAAATTACTGGGCTTCTGCCAAGTGCTCAGGAAGAATCTGATAGTAATTTACTGTTATTCTGCAAAAAAATATTATTTCATTTTTCCTCTGTGCTCCCCTGTCTGCCTGACTGTCTGACTTTATCTCTTGTGTCTATCAGTTGCATTCAGAGCCCACATGCAAGTTTTCTCTGTCACAGTCTGTACCATTTTTTCTACAGATACATATCCTCCAGCAGAAAACCCTGATCCTAGGAAATGCTGAGCCAGCAGTAGAAGATGATGTTTGGCTAAAGATTTTTGCAGTTTTTTTCCCTGTTTATTTTTCCTATTTTTTTCCTGGAAATTCTTAGGGTTTTATATCTTTCCTTTGTGTTGTTTCCTTTTAAAATTGATTTCTTTTTTATGCATTTGGCTAAGAATGGCTTTGAACGACAGTGATGGATACCAGTCTAGCTCTTGACAAGCAGCTGTCTGTAGATTGATCATTGAAATGGAGGAAAGTAAGAGTGCTACACAGCAGAGGTAATCCTAACATTGACATCACTGAGTGCTTCTTAGTTGGCAGAATAAACCCTAATAAAGTAACCAAGACTGTCGTGCAATATTTACATTTAAACTTAAATCAGGACATACACATGGAAAAACTATACATGATGACATTGCAGATTGCCTTTTTTCAAATAGGTCCTCCAGGGTAGCAGCTGGATTGGTTTTCAGATAGGAGCTTCTTAATCCAGGCAGATGTAGCTCTCATCAGAAGTTAATTTGCAGAGATATTCACATATGCAAATCATGTCACAATGGTGAAATGCAACCACGTAATGACTGGAAAATGTTATACCCATAAATCATACTACCACGATCATCAAAATTTCCACTCAGCCAGGACAAATTCAACAGCATTTATGTCTTTCCAGCTTTTGGCCCATAAAAAATCTGTGTTTTTGGAGACTGTGTTACACTGGTGATCTTAAAACTCCCAAGTCTGGTATAATGAGTCCTCAAGTGCGTTATAACTTACCAGTAATTACATTTCAACATTTCTGCTTTCAGCAGTTAGTGTTTTATTCATAAACATTTAAACACTGAATTAGGCATAAAATAAGAATGTTGGCAACAACCGGGCTTAATTTCATTAACTATTAGGTAAACGTAGTATTGCTTCTTCAAATAATCCTTGGTTTGAATGCTAAAGATGTAATGAACTTCATGGTTCATAGCATCTGACATTGCTTAATTAATGGGTGCATTTATAGTACATAGGCCTCGGTAATTGATTTATATGCATGATTTGCACATACAGCTGTTAGTTCCTGTAGGAAAGTCATAATTCAAATATGTGCATATATTCAAGATATGGAGAAAGGGGAGAAAAACCCACCTCACAAACTTGTCGAGTTCCCAATAACAAACTAATAGCACAAGAAATATAAATAGCATCAGAAAAAAAACTACCCGAAGAAACATTAATGTGATCACTTTGAGTTTCCACAGCTCAGACTTTTCAAGTGGAAAACATGACAAAATGCTTCTCAGCATTTTTTTCCTCTTTACAGTAGATGTGGTTAAGTCTATATATGCCCACACACCTCTGTGAGTCTGTTCATATTACAACATATATAGGGTGAATGGAGTCCACATTTTCCATGCCCATTTGAGTTCCTCTCCCTCAGTCAAATACACATAAACTCACCCCAGGTATACATAATTTAGATTTAGGAGCAAGAACAATAAAACTAAGAAAAGGTTACACTTAATATTACACATGTTGAGTCTTGGGGCAAATCTTCTCCTAACCAAAGCCAAACATTGGAGGCCAGGGAATTCAGCACAGGTTTTCTAGCCTGTCCAACAGATTACTTGTGAAAGCCAAAGTGGTGTGTTGAGAAGTCGATGCTGAAGAATAACTGAGCTCTGAGTGGAAAGAGGTCTCCTGTGGCAGTTTAAAAAGGTTGAGGAAGAGAAACAGCTATTTCTGGATTATCCATTACCTTGGAGCTAAGACTGCATCCTTCCTAGTACTTTCCTTGCTGCTCGGTGTATCCCAAGCAGCAGTCCCGCGTGCTGAAGGAAATGTCCTCATTCCAGCATGCAGTTCCAATTCCCCCATTTTCTCCTTTACACTGACAACTACCCCATATTAGCAGCAAACCCTATTTCAAGGGTTCTTCCAGGAAGCGCTTGCCATTTCAGGGTTTTTGGTTTCGGTTATCAAAGCATTTCATTGTACATTAAGGAATGCAGAGCTCAGGCAGCTTGATGGCTTTCACAACCCTGGCTCCATTTCCTGGTGCTCTGAGGCAACACTTAGCTTTTCACTCTCCAGACCCTTATACACCCTACATCTGCTATTCTAATGCCTGCATTCATCAGTAGACTGGCAATAATAAATTTTCTTCTTTCCTTTCTCTTTTCTTTCCAAAGGCTCTCGCTTGTACACACGTTTGTCATTTCTTCACTATTGACTGCTGACTGGCCAAACCTCCATGAACAATAATTCCATTATAATGTAAGCCAGAGGCATGGCTGGCTTTATGGTTTGACTGGAGGCAGGTGAAAGGGTGGAAAGGAGATTATTTTAAACTCTTAATCATCACTCATCTTTTTTCAATATTCATTGACAAGCTGTAGTGGAAACTATATTTTTTCATGTGAACCCAGGCACTCTTCCAGACTCTTATTCCCCAGTATTAGTCCAATGCTTTCCTTCTGAGAGTTTTACTGCAGTCTTCTGAAATCAAATCTTTCTCACAGTGTTAGTGACTATGCCCTTACAGTCTGAAAAGGCCTAGCACCCAAACTGGTGGGCTAAAATAATTTACATCACCGATACCTAAGAGGTGTGAAGAACAAGAGCTGAGGGCCTGAGCACAAGCCTAGTCCCCACACAGAGCAGATGAGTTTGTGCTGTGTGGATTGGAAGTCTTGTACCCCAGCTATCTCTTGAAAATGCTGCTGAGAAATGCCGAGTTATTCAATTTAATTCAGAAGGTAGAAAGCTAAAAATAGAGATGGTGGTGTAAGGCAACATCTCCTTTTCTCCTTGTTGTAGAAGTAGAGGCAGTTTAGAAAACTGTGGAGTGCTAAGGACCAGCTCAGCTCTTATCATTTCCAATGCAGCATTGATGGGCACAGTGGAGCTGTCACAGAAGAACTGAATCACAGAAACATTTGGCTGTGGGGTATGGTGCATGTCAGGAGTGAGGTCAGAGCCAAACTGTGTGACCATATAAATATCCCAGTGTTTACTTCAGTGATATGTCCATTCTACTATCTCTACATGAAACACACACAATGCTCCAGTTTTCTTGGAAATGAACAGTAGCCAGGATTTAGTCCACAGAGTGAATTGCTATAGCTGCTGCTAACTTTTATAGTGGAGGAAACTGAAACATAGCACTTAAGCTATGCTTAGGAGACATTATGTTAATATTGGCTGATTTATATAATATGCATGAAAAAAAGAAGTAATTTGAAATCCTAAATCTAAAGAAAACTAAAAGTAGGAGAGGAAAAGAGAAAAAATATATTGCAGTTTTTGAGTCAGATGATTAAATGACTTCTCCCCTTGTCCTCTTCAGCCTGATTTTACTGATCTGGCACACTATTTGGAAGTATTTAAGTAATGGATTTAGATTTTCTGAGGGGGTGACCTCAAAATTATCCTGAAATCATTAGATATTTTTCAGAGAAGCAGAATGAGTTTCTTGGAAGATGTAGGCAGAAATGGTGATTATCTAAGATAAAAAATACTATGTAAACATTTTCTGCTAATGCTTCCTCCTCTCCAATGTATAATACAGTTCTCATTGATTTCAAAAGCAGTTGGGTTTCATCTGATCACTAGTTATTAAACAGCTTCTAATGCTATAAAAAAACCTCCAAAGCTTTTCTAGAAATAATCTTTGTTTTCTTGCCAGACTGTAACAATAATAACAATTATATATAAACATGCATATACACACATTTCCTTTCCATTTTTATATCTTCGATCATCTGGAGTTCTTCAAGCATTTTATGCAGGTGAGTAAAAAATAATTATCTTTGTTTTGCAGGCACAAAGGGAACGTATGGTTGAAGTTGTCAGAAAAAGGAATAATATTGTGCATTTTCCACCAAGATTAAAAAAGATCACATCTATATGAAAACTGCACTGGGTTTCTTTGTCCAAATAGGCTATTCGGTATTTTTTACCGTTGCCTTTACTTCTCCCAGCCTCCCAAGTATCCTTGAGACAAGGTTTGAACTCTTACATCAGCCTTGGCAACATTCTTGACATAAATTCGGACAATTGTTAGATCATGTGTTCCTTCTGTTCAGATAGGACCCCTGCTAGGTCTGCCATTCCTAAGACTCTGATTCTGGTCCCTGTGCTTTCATTTGGTGTAGCTTTTCACCCCACATCAGGTGCCAGCTGGCACTGCCAGCAGGGGCCAGTCCCTGGCTGCCCATACCTGTCCCTGTGCCCAGGCTGTGCCAACAAGCAGCGTTCCTACGCAAGGGCAAGCAGAAGTGGAACACAGGGGCATGCCAAGCTCAAGAGATTGTTGTTGTTTTGTTGGTGGTGGTTTTGGTTTTTTTTTTGCTACAAGCCAAAAAAGCCCTATCATTTGCCCACAGGGCACACGTCCTTCTTATCATGCTGCTGAGCAGGGACTGCTCATCTGCAGCAAGGTGACCACAGTCCTTCCCCCACCCAAATCTGTCCTTACCCATGCAGAATCAACGGTGTCTTCAGGGATAATGGTAAATGAGGAAACAGGCAAGACTGAAGGTGTTAGCTGATTTATTAATGTGGTAGGATGGTGTTTACTTTACATCAGATAGCACTGAAACAACTGATTTTTCAATCAGCATTAATGTTTCTTGCTGGAGGGGTGAATCTTGCTGTGTGACATGTCCTTTGAACTGGTTTTAGAACATGTTCATTCCCGGCAATGGTTCCAAAGTTTGTGGGTGTTGCACAGCAGGGAAGCATGCTCAACGCTGCTCTAGTCTCATTTGAACTATGTAAAAGCATATGGATGGGATCTTGTGATTAAAAATAAAGTTTCCTCTAAACAGGTTCCTGGGGAAGTATTCGTCTGTTCTGCAAAGGGATTGCAGTTAATTCTAACTAAGGAACACTTTAAAACTATTAGGAGAGAGTAATTTTAGCACTTCTACACATGATTAAAAAGTCATTTTCTAAAATATTCTCACTGGAGGTTTTTTTTCTTTTCTTAAAGAAAACATTTAATTGCTCCAATCAACCATAGCTACTTTCTGCTCATGATGTAATTTGTATACAAGGTATATGGTAATTTTTCATATTTGATTAGGAACGTATTCCCTATAGTTCCTATCATTCACCTTTAATTGACTATAACTCACTCCTCATTAAAGAAAGAAGGATTACAGTAAGATGGAGAAGGGGAGCACTCTGGTTTTGCAGTAACATGACCTGGCCCACTTGGTGATGTCCCTCTGATAGAAGCTGCTTCTATTATTTTTCCACTCCTGTGACACCAGTAGCGGAAGTCCCATCGCACAGATAGGTGAGGCCAGTTTTGATTTTAGTTCCAGAATTTGCATTGGCATCACCCACTTGCATTCTACAAAACCAGTCTCTCTGATATGCAGAAGAAATTCTGGCCGGCAAATGCCACCAACAACTGACAACACTTGAAATACTGAATAGCTTAAGTGGTCAAAGAATGTGACCCCTCTTTCCAACCTTGATGCTGAAGTTAGGGATCCCTATCACACAGCAAAGAAGGCTGTTTCCAGCTCTCCACTCCTTGAAGATGTGGCATGGTAAGTAACAATAGAGTCCATGTATTTAAACGTGTTTCTAAAACCCTGTCTAAGCCCTCAGTTCTTCCTGATAGCTTATCTTGGGTGAGTAGTGACACAGGCAAATCAGGTATCCAGCCAATGTGCAGCATGCTGGCAGCCTTGCTGGTCTTTGGATTCTGCTCCAATAAATTCTGCAATAAATCCAGGAAGCGATATGGCTGTGGTTATGGGTGAGTGGTGTACATGGAAGGACAGCTAGGCTCCCACCTCTCTGTAGCTTCCTCTTGGGATAAACATCCTCTTTTCATTATGAAAAGCAATCCCAGCAAGCAAGTGCCACCACAGAGCTTTGAGGTTCATTCAGTATCAACAGTCTGTATTACCTTGTGTCTCATCCATGGCAGACACCATTCAGTGGTGTCTTACTTACTTACTGTCATTGCTTTATGCTTATTTTTGTGAATTTGTTTCCTCACTAGAATATACCCAGACACATTTTCCGTGCTATAACTCTGAATCCTCTTTTTTTTTTTTTTTTCTTGAGGGAATTGTTGTGTCCTAAGGACCATGGTAGCAACACTGAGCTGCCCAAGGTGGAGCAGTTCCATAAATGTCATGGTACTTGGTACATCTGCTGCTGTGAAGAAATAGCTGCCAGTGACATAATCACTAGGACCACTCTACCATTACTTGTTTTCAAGGACTTAAATCCCAGTTTTCTCTTTCCAGCATTTTGAATTTTCAGACCTTGTCGATAGTCCACAGAAACCCAAAACTTCAGTATGGTTTTTCCCCAAGTGATTTCTCGGAAGTTTTGAAAGTTGAAGCATTTTTATTTTTTTTATAATTGTTCCTAGGAGCACCTGTCAAGGACTAGGTACTCTGATGTCATAAAAACATGAAACAGCAGAGTGCCTGTAAGCAAAGGAGCAGCCACAGTTCAGAGCAGCAGAGCACTGGCAGTGACTTGTTGGACTCTCCCTGTTCACACTGGTGGTGCCCAAAATGCTTTGGTTGGGCCTTTGAACTAGGGAAAAAAGAGACCTGATGCTGCCCAGATTATTCCACAGCATGCCTGGCCTTGCCAAGCACGGACTGCAGCTTCGCCTTCACTTGTAACCTTGGGCTGGAAGCAGTCACAGTGTTCCTGCTGATGCCTCAAACTCCATCCACCTTCCCAGATTTCTTGAACTCTTTCCCTACGTGCAGCAACCTGTCTATTCTCCAGGTGGTTCCCTAAGAGGAGCAGTGTCCACACCTGTGTGGCTGTGACCGTAGCTGAGCTTTTGCTGACACAAGCAACATCATCTTTCGAGTCACCACAGAAAACTGACCTCACCCAGGATGACTTGTAGCTTTAGCAGCCAGAGGACTCATTGCTAATGAGAAGTTTGGCCTTTCTTTTCACCTTCTGGCTTAGCACACCACAAGGAGATAATCTACAGGAAAGAGTGAGGGGGCTAATCAGGACATCCTATTATTAGTCCTTTTCCCAGCTTTTATATTTCTGTTCCCCTGACCCACCCTTTTCCCAAAACACTGTGGCTTTCAGCATGTCCTAATAGAGAATACTTCATCAAAAAAGAGATCAACACTAAGGAGACCATTACATTGTTGTGCAGTTCTCTTTGTATTAAAATCTGGTAATTTGTTCTGACCAACAAATAGTTCACTTGTATAACTACTTAGAAGTTCCATTTTTCTCCCTGAAAACCAAATACTTAATTTCATGACCCTCTTATTCCTGTGTTTGGCTGGAACAGCTGAATCTACACCATTCCCCAAACTTCCATCAAGTCATGGTCCCTTGCTATCCCTTCCATGTGACCTCACCAAACAGTCATGCTGCCCTTTGGCCCTGGACATCTGTTGTTCTTCACATCAGTTCATTTTGCCCTCACAGGAGTTGAAGACGCATACCTGTCTACATTTACTCCTATGGAAAAAGGAAGAGCAGAATTTAACGGGATGCTATCTGTGACCAAAGCTCTGTGTAGCTGTCCTGAGATGGTAACATTTCTGCCTGTTCTCTCATCTCTGATACCTCCTTTGCAGAGGCTCCTTGAGCCCTTTACCTGAGTAATCTTTCCTGGAAACCCAGTATTACAGTAAATTAAAAAAAAAAAAATAAAAAATCTCCTTTTAAGGAATGAAGAACTGCCTGGCCAGTGTGGGGTGAGTCCTGAGCAAGCACTGCAGAGGGGTGAGGAGAAAGGAAGGATGCCCCAGACACCTGTGTTGTGTTGAGACCCACCTGAGAGATGCCCTCTGGTAGATATAGCACAGAACCTCTGCTGACAAGTGTCACCTGCCTTCTAGATGGCCCGGTAAGTAAGGACATACAAATGGATATTGGTAATTATTTTGTCCCTTTTTTGCTTTTTCAGACTTTTGTTTTATCAGGAACATTAATAAATCCTTCCATTACATTACATACACCTATCTGTTTTCTGTTTTCTACATTCATGAATCCAAACAACTCTTAAAATAATCTGTTAAAATCCAAACCAGGGAAATGTGCTAAGCCAATCTTGCAATAAAAAAAAAAAAAAAATCTAAAAAGTAACATGTTATGTTACATTTCGTATGTATTAACTAATTTTGTTCCCAGGACTGGGGATCGGAGTTGGTTTGTTTAGTAATCTGAAAACACAATTTTTTTCAGATTTGTGCCAAGCTGTACACTTTTCATTTCTCTTATCCTAGCACTCAACATCATGTCCAACAAAAGGCTGTGTGCAGCCAGAAACTGCTCTGACTTTGCAGGTGGTGGCTCTGGTTGTCTTTACAGCTGTTAATGTGAGTGCAGGCTTGGGAGTAAAGGCATTATGCCAGCTGGACCCTCTGCCTTTTCCAGGAAGGCTGAGGGTGGACACAGCATCTGTCTCAAATGATGCCATCACTAAGAAATCCCAGAAGGCAGCTGTGTCCTGACAGGAACCCCCTGGCCATGCCTTAAACCACTGCTGGGTTTCTATCTTGATTGAGGAAGTGAATTGGAGTAGGGAGATTTTGGCTCTCTGGAGATGCATTTTCACGCTGAATCTCCCTGGGTGTACAGACCTCTGGATTTTTGTTGTACTTCACAGAAAAGATCAGGTTCCACAAAAGAGAAAGCTGCATTACAGCAAGGGTGAAAAAAGACAGATCAGGTAATGAAACAGAAGTAAAATTGAAAACAATTTAAGTTAAAAAAGTTTAAATGCTTCCACACATCTCAGCCTCACTGTGCAAGCTTGACAGTCAAATATTAAACAGTACACCATCTCACTGAATTTTATGTCATTATAGTAACAATGTTATTAAACTTGATACAGTTTTCTTTTAAATTCCAATGAAACATATTTCCTGATCTTTTCATACAAATGACCTTTGGGAACCATAGAAATCTAGACATTTCTTTATTTATGCTGCTGCATCAGCTAATACTTCCAGTCAGAAGCTATATTGGAAAGCATATGAAAGCCCTTATATGATACAGTAATATTGCCAGCTAAATGCTGCATTAGAACATTTTAAACTAACAAATAGAAAGCTTTCTTCTATGAAATTACTTGATGTGTTTCCATGAACGAGGTAGTGCCAATGGATCTGTAATATTTTGCAGATATTTCTCTATACTCTTCATTCTATTCTGGAATTTTAAACCTGTTTCTTTCTGTCTTACAAGCATTCTTTTTATAACACATCTTTTTCACAAAGTAAAAGAAAGGCATATATGTACATATAGTCTAAATATGCCATTATTCATCTTTTAAAAAAGCAGGCAAAACATTTTTGATAGCTCTCCATTGTATATAGTGACATAAAACATTGCTATAAATATTACTATAGTATATAATACCGTATTGATTTTAACTGTTTATTGTGTTTTATGGATAGGTATATTTTCTGAGAACTGTCCAATAGACAGGAAGTTCTGAATGAATCAGGAAATCTTGAAGCCTGGGCTTAATCCTGTCTTCCCACTGACTTTCTTCAAACAACATTGCTTTAAAAAAAAAAATCAGTTTGGAGTTAATGAGGAGAAAAAGCCTGAAGGACACCAAAAGCCTTGTTTGACTTATTTGTGAATGATCTGAATATTTCAAAATCAAGTAGTATTTGAAAATTTAAACTGGATTCACAAACGGCCAAGTCTCTAAAAATCACAGGCAGCTTCTGAGAAAATGGACTTTAAAATATTTGTCCTTAAATCCTTTTCAAATCACATCTTAAAAGAAACCCAGCCTAGTATTCAGAAAGTTGGGAAAATCAAAAATCATGAAAAAAAATTTGTCTTACTGTCAAACATTCATCAAGTGAGGAGAAGAAAACATTAGAAAAGAAGTTATCACATCCATACAGATTTTAAAGCAGGTCAGGAGCAACAAAGAGATTGCATTCTGTAGGAAACATTGCAGTGTGAATTGGAAATAGGAATAAATACCACCATAAATATATCAAAAATAAACTTAATTTTTTTCAGAATTGATCTACTAATTCAGAATAAATATGCACTACAGAAGTTACTTTCTAACTTTTCAAGTATCAGAAGAACTAGGAACAGTACTGACTAAAATTAATGTATGACTCCTCTATTCATTTACTGCATTTTAGAATTTAGTGAGATTTAGTATTGAGATAAATCTAACATACATTTCTGACAGGATCAAGGAAATAATTGACCTGTTGCTAGAATTTTCCTTTATAATTGTCTTGAATTGTATCAGTGACCAGAAATGGAATGTACTCTGCTGGACTTGTGACTAGAAAACTGAATTTCTTAGAAGAAGATAAAAAATGAACAATTTCTTCCTTCACTTATATTCCAGGATTTCCTCAAAACATGGTTCTTTGTTTACAACCTCAGTCACATCAGTGTAATAAAAGGAAGAGTTATATGTATAGCGTTTTCCACAATGTATTTTGACATCATTATGTAATTTTTAACCTGAATCTTTGTTAGCACAAAAAAGCTAATTCACTTCACAGACAACAGCATAGCACTTTGATTAAATCTCATTTAACAGCAAATCATTATCCTATTGCTGACCTAAGCTCACTTTGAGAGTCAGGTCAAGCAAGGAATTTGGAGATCTGAGGTATATAAACAGTTGTAAATATAATTCTGCAGAAATATGTATGAATATGTAAACCAAACCACAATTTTTAGATAATGCTAAGCACATATCACTGTAAGCCAGATACATCCAAAATTAAGCCCTCGGATCAAACAGATTCACACCTGCTTACCTGGGAATTGACTTTAGGGCAGGACATCAATTAGAGTAGGCAGTGCTGATGTTCGACTCTGCTAATGAGGAAATGAAATGCTGAGTATTGCCCCATTTTTTAACAGAATGGGCCAAATGCTGCCCTTGGTTACATTCCCAGGCCTCAGATAACATGAGTATAATTGAAAGCAGTTTTGGTTCAATATTTCTTGTATTTTAGAAGCTATGGAGCAATCAAGCAATATGACCTTTTAGTGGTCCACCAAAGAATCAAGTTCTGTTCTGTATGGGATCCAGACTAATCAATATCCTATTACAACCACAGCCTGTTTGGTTTTTTTTTTTTGTTTTTTTTTTACAACTGAGACACATTGGGAATAGCTTGGACAAAACATTTCTCCCTGCAACAGCTGAGACTTGGCAGATTCACAAACTATTAGCGAGTTAAATCTATGCTTTTCAATAAAATTATATGAGTGTTTAAGTTGTATTGTACAATGTAGTGCAAACATACCCAGACTTAACTCATCCAAGAACTCCTCATTAAACCAAATTTCCAAACAACATCCACAACGAGAGGGAGTTTAGAATAATACACCCATCTTTATGCATTAATAAATACTTAAAGATAGCAAGCTCATACTAACTTGTCAGGTAAGCAGAGTTTTTATAGTCAGAAGCATAGGATGAAGTCCTTATTGGTACAAGGTCTAATTTTTCTCTTGGATGAGAGAAGGCAGAATTGACTGAAGGAAATCTCTGAACCACACAAAGAGCCAAAAATATTCCAGTGAGTCAGGATATCATCCACCATATTCAAGCACAGGGATGACTGATATCTTCTTTGACTTGCAGAAATATGGGGTGAGGCCCTGGGGTGAGGGTCTTAGCCTGCCATTGAAGTCCATGGCATCTCTCCAGCTCTTCAGCATGTTCAGACTTCCACTGGTGAGATCAGTACAAAACAACAATGGCACTACAGGTGTGTCTGAGCACACATGTTACATACACATTGATGAGTAGAAGGATAAAAAGCACTGGGCCTGTTCTTATTTCACAAAACTGTCTCAAAGGAAGTAAAGCCCGACTGTCTCCATGTGCACTCATCTGTATTTCAGATCAGAAATAAGGAGGAAAAAGTACAACCCAAACCTGACCCTACATTTTTCCTTCAGAATGGGTTGGTTTTCTTAAAACAAAATAGCCACAGCCCTGTTATTAAAATCAATAATGAACTAAAGTCAGGTCATAGCTGTTTGGTTTTTAGGATAAACGTTTCTGAGGAATAAATTTAGTAGACTTGCAGGTCAGAATAACACAGCAGTTTCACTTTTTGTGTTCACCTACCAGTGGGTATTTTATTGCTTAAAATTATTACACTGGCCATCATGGGAACAGTGGGGTGAAGGATAAGAATGCTGTAACCTCCAGGTTGTTTTGCAGTGAAGGGGATGTGGGCAGGGGTCCTGCATTGCCACATTCCTGCAGCAACATGATGCTGCATGGGGGACAAACACCATTGTGGAACTGGAGCCTGTTGTCACCCAGTGAGTCCATCCCTCTTGGATTTGAGTTTCTGTGCCATGCCTACTGCAGACCATGAAGAAAAAAAAAATGGTAGGTAAAGCACTTTTATTGAAACTTCATACTGCACAATGTTTAATATGCCTTTCTGTGGATACTTGTTTGAAAGAAAGAAGGAACCTCTAGAATCCTTCAAACTCCTATTTGAACTTGGTAATGTGCTAAAGTAAATGTATGAAACAGTATTTTTCTTATTTGTTTATTTTTACCCACATATGCAAGCAAACCAGAAAATCTGTAGTATATCACTCCATATTCTGCATCTACTTGATCTCTCCTTGATATGCTTCTGAAAAACTAATGGCATTTGACTTTCCTGTTTACAGGAGGAAAGAGTACTTTTTCTAAGAGTGAGCAGAATTTTAAAAAAATGCTTTAACTCCTTTTGGAGTCAAAACCATGTGTCCCTGAGGCCATGGCTTGAGACCTGGTAAGGCATGAGCTACGTATGCATCTTTAAAACTGAAATAATGGGAGGTCTGTAACTGTTGTGGCATGAACACATTGGCTCTAAGTATCTAAATAAAGCTGACCTTTTACATACTAATGTTCCATTGATGCTAATAAAAAAAAATCCCACTTTTTCAGAGGCAGGAGTAGAAAGAAATATTACTAATACTTTAGTAAGATATATGTATTCTTTCTGGAATGAAATGAGAAAGGTCAAATTTTCTCTCCCATCCCTTTTTCTTTTTGTTATCTCTAACTTCTCACCCATCTTTGTTGTACTAATGAAATTAAGATATCCTTCATGATATAACTGTGAGCTAGGGGGATCTAAATTACCTTCATCTGGCATCATTCCAGTATACTATAAATGAAGTAATTGTCCTTGACTATAAAATTTGCATTTTCAAGACTTAATTGCTATCATTACATCTTTTTGTAATTCTATTAATTTAACTGAATGGAGCATTTGGTTTTATGGTAAAAAATTTGCATTAAAACATTGTACATCTAAATAGAATTTTAATATTTGTGTCAAAAGCTCAGTACAGTTGTCCCACAGGACCTAAACAATTTCACAAGAGGAGAATAGGAAGCAGTCGCACTTTAGGTCAACAAACAGGTTTCCCTTTGGTGAATATTAATAGAACTTGCTGTAACTGGCTTCATGTGATGAAAATCACGCCTGCCCGATCTCTACAAAAGTTTTGTTAATCTATGAATTCCATACCTTGATTCTTAGCAGGAAATATATTTGCCCAGATATAGAATAGGTAGGACGGATGTTTGTTTTGTCAGGAAACAAACTCTTTTATTTTTCTTCCTTTCTTCATTCTTTTCTGACAGAACAAGGTACTTTGGTCAAAGACTATGGACAAATGGCTAAAGCAGTGTGAGGACTCTGAACTGGCTGAATGCACTGCAATTGCAGTGATGCCTTGTGCACTTTTTTATACATGGTGCCCAGCGGTAAGCTAAGACTGTGTTACCAAGTACACACAATTTGAAACTAGGTCCATCTTCTTGCAGTAAATTTATGTGATACTTGGGGACTGTGACCTCTCATTAGGTCTTTGGAGGTATTTAAGCCACTGGAGCCCTTGGGAAGTAGGTACCCTGTGGGTTTGGGTTCCCACTCAGGCAGCACTACAGGCAATCACTCCAGGCACTACAAGAAACAAATAACATGTGGGTGAGTAAACTGTGTTTCATGTTGATCAGAAAAGTCTATGGTATTTTTCATTTTGTGGTGACAAACACCATTGAGTTATATAACATATTATTTATGCAAGTAATCAAGATAGATTGGCTTTACAATGAATCGGTGTGGGGTTTTTTGTTTGGTTTTTTAAAATTTTTTTTTTAACTTACGAGTAATATTTCACAAGAGTTAGTGACAGAAATCTCATTAACTGCTCTTAATATATGTTGTATTTACTGGACTTCATAATCATTGTGTAATTAAGCTTCACAACTGGCTTGTGAAGCAGAAAAGATGAAAGATGCCTCCATGAAAGCAATTTATGGGACGGTGAAATTAAAGACAGATTTCTGAAAGTGTATAGGTACCACTTTTTGTTGGTTTTGGTGCCTAAATACCTCTGAGGGCCCAAAGCTCTTGCAAAGCTGCGTAGTGAGACACTGGTACCAGACTAGACCAAAACCTGGGAGCACAGGATGAAGCCTCTGTTTGAGATCATGGCTTTTGGGCAAGTGCCACAGTGGCTCTGCCTTCTGCCTTTGTCTCTTGAATGGGAATCACATTTACTCACTTTGTAGATTGTGTGATGGTTCAGGGTAAGCTGGAAATGCAATATGAAAGTCATAAGAGCAGGTAATATGCTTCTTCTACAGCCATCCATACATGCATCATTTTGGGGGGGTGTTGGCCTTTATTAGAAAAACTCCAGCATCACAGACGGGGTATGAAGGACTAACAAGAGTTTTAGTTCAGTGCTGAATCTCCCAGACCTACAAATATCAGCTCTACTGTGCCATTGGAGTCTGCTCTGTTGTTGTAGGCATATGCACAGGGTATGAAGGCTCACAGGGGATCTGCTGTACACAAAGACTGCATTTTTTCCACTTCAGGGAGGGCCCTGTGTATGTTCTTTCTTAACGGGTGAATTTCATTTGATGTGAACATTATGTTAAGGCTGAATTTCTAGGCAGATTATATGATAGTGCATTAGAAGAAAAAAAACAACAACAACCCACCCAACCACCAACAAAAAACCCAAATCCAAAACAAAACACATATTCTTTTGAAAAATCCAGGTCTAGCTGTTAGCATCAATTACTTCAAACACCTACTGACTTTTCTGGCACATCTATCTCATTGAATCTTGGAAGTGATTTTATGTGCTTTAAGCATTTGATCACATAATCAGCTTCTGCATAGCAATGCAAAGGATCCTAAGCATTGTCCTGGCAGATAGTCATGCCAAACCCGACACGGAAACAAACATAAGGGAACAATTGTTGTCAAAACACATTGCATCACTTTGCATGCTAAAGCATTTGCTCTGGTAATCCACCATGCTGACGTGTCCCTCTGCTGATGCCATCTGAGCAGGGACTGTATCCTTAAAGTTGACATGTGCATCACATTACAGCAGTGATTTTGTTATATATCATCGGCATAATGGATATTCAGAAGAGATTCATAATCTTGAAAGGTGGCTTGAATCCACAGATCTCATCCATGTTCTGGTGACTCAGAGCATTTTGGAAACTCATTTTATAACATCTCACGCTGGCTTGGGCAAAGGCAAAGTAAACAGTCGCCTAGGGCAGCAGACTTGGGAGAGAGGCAGTCCAGGTCTCCTTTCCTACTTGCTCTCTGCTGACAGCAAAAGGAATACAATGCTTTAACCTGCCTTGCCACTGTCCTTCCCACTCCCCTTTCCAATTTAATTTTAATGGAAATCTAAAGGCATCTTTTTGCCTTCTCCCTGTCTCTTTTTCTTATTCACTCTCTCTCTAAAACTCCTACTGGTTTCTCCTAGGTTTTCTTTTCCACGGAAACTCCACTGTCTCCTTTTTGGGCAATTCCAGTCCTGTGAGAGGGTTCCAAGACTCACATTTCTTTCTGCAAACAGCTATTTGCTATTTATTATTTGCCACCTTTGCTGGACAGCCTCAGCCATCCTGAAGTTTATGGTAGAATGAGCTATGTGAATAATACAACACTGTGGAAAAGTGCACCAGATCATTTCCCTGTTGACAGCCATTGCTTTAAAAGAGCTTTTTGATATTGGGGAAAAATCCAGATAGCTGTAGAAAATTTTGCTGTATTGCTCATGACTTATGAGATTAAATGAGACAAAAGTAAGATGGTGTCAGCATGTTACTGAATCCCTGGAAAGGTGTGGCTTGCTCTGACAGTAATACTAGTCATGCAACATAAAATTAGCTTGCAGAATTCATCGCCATGGGATGTTATAGAAACCAAAAGGCATAATGGTCTTCAAAGGGGAATTAGGAAAATTGTTCCATCAATGTCTGTCAAATGCAGTTATCTAGATGCAGCACCAAGCACAGGAAACCCCTAAAACACAGGTTGCTGGAAGCTATTTGGCTGTAGCTGTTCAAGGATCACCCTCTCCATGAGTGAGAACAGTTCCTGTTTGAGCTGTGTTAAGACTGATCTTTCAGTCTCTCTCATTAATACGTGCCTCATGGTTAAGGTGAACTGCCCTGGACTTAGTCATCTGAAAGTTAATGTCATTTGAAAGTGAAGTTAGAGGAAGCCTGTTCCAAGTGGCAGCTACTCCTGTCTGTGTTGAAAACACTAAAGGATGAGATAAATTACTTAGATTAAGTGTCCTGTACTTACGACTTGTACTTTTGTCCATTAAGCTTGAAGGCTTTGTCTGTAAAAATGAACAGAGTTCAGAAGGAGTTTGTTTTTCCAAGCAAGAAAGCAAGACCTCAGATAGTCTGTGTGGGTGTTGTTTATGCCTGTACTGTGTCCTTCCACATAGATTTATTTTTGCCCTGTCTCAAAGCTTTGGATTGCCTTAACTTGCTTAACTTGGCCAATTCCACCTCCTTCTGGCATACATAACATGAAGTCATTCCCTCAACCTACTCTGAAAGAAGCTCAGAGGTGTGCCACCTTTCTAAAATGACAAAGCAGCAACCTTCCTTTGGGACTAGTACAAGTTTCTGAAATCAGTAATTTGACAAGCTGTGGCAATTTGACAAGCTGTGACAGAAGTCTCTGGAAGCTTTTTGCACATTAGTGTATACACAGCTACCATACTTAAGAGAGCAGCAGATCCTTCACTCATTTGGCTCATTATTTTTGCCTGAGGAAGTGGAGCTCACAAATGTAGGCATGTATTTGTTAGGGTTTTTTGCTACACTCATTGCCTCAGATCCCTACTGGCAATGGTTGTTATCGAGACAATCTTGTGAAGGGAAGCAAGGAACTGTGAGTAATTTGCTAAGTGTGAGGCCAGATATTATGGTTTTTGCTTACTGCTCTCAATGTCTTAATTAGTCCAATACTTAGACTAAGTGTTGGGATCTCTTCAGGAGTCAAAAAGGTGATGCTGGTGGTGCCTTGGCAGAGGTTTAGAAAGGATGGGGGAAAGCTTGCAAGGTGACAGATAATACACTGACAGATGGCAATGACTATGTTCAGTGCTCTTTTAACGCTCTTCAGGTAGATCTCAAGGAGGCTCAGTAAAAGTATGAGTGAGGATGAAACTGTGCCCTGGTGTCACTAGAGTTAATATCAGCTTAGTGTCCTCTAGGCACAGGGAGGAATTTGAACCACACATGCCAGTGGGGTTCTAGCAGGACCTTTGCTTGGGGCTCAGGGAGGTTCAACCACGGTTCAAGGTTTGAGCAGACAAGGCTGCAGGCAACATAAATGGTACAAGGAAGCATTACCTCTTTTTGACATCCAGAACCTAATTGTGCTCACTCTTTCTGGGAAGGATGCATTTTTTTCTGTTCAGTCTGAGACTTCTGTGGGATTGGGATCTCACATTCTTCTTTCTTAGCCTGTTCTCTGTTCAATTAGGTAGAAATCAGACTCCATATTTATTCTTATTTAAGCAATGAGTATCTGTGGATACGCATCTCTAAAATAAACATCCAAACATTAGAAAGCTTATTTTTAATTAATTTTATGTATGTGTGTATATATATATGTATATATATATGTCTATCTTTTTTCTGTTACTTTCTAATCTCTTAAAAAATTTTCTTATAGAAAAGTGGCAGGGTTTTAGCTGATAATTTATCAGGTAATGAATTGGACTTTCACAAAGACTCAGCAAAGAGCCTCTGGATGTAAAAATGAAACTGCTGATGTGAAAATACTATCTGTAGTAACCACTGGAAGCAAACTGCAAAAATCCAGGTCGCTGATCAATGTCTACTTTGCAAAGTAAGAACATAGTCAAGTACAAGCCCTGTGGTCCAAGTGCCTTCTCTTCCTCTTGGAGTCTGTTAACTGCTGTAGCTGAGATTTAGATCAATTACACTTTATATTGCTGAGATCATGTGTTTTGCTGACAGACAGGCTTGTATCCTACTCACTCTCATCCATCTCAGTCACATTAGCAGCTTCAAAGGTATTAAGGAGCGAGCAAGCCTGACCTTCTTCTCAGCCCCAAATGACCTTGGGGAATTTTTTTTTTTTGTGTTTGTGTGTGGACAACAGACAGCAGGTGAGTCTATGTAGACACTATTAGTAAAGCTACATGGCTCTGCAACAAGGCATTTTGGAGAGAAAGAAGAATTTCTGAGAAGGTGTTTGTAGGTGCACACTTTTCAGTCCTTGATATTGACCTCCAGAATTAAGCCTCTTATGAATCAGTTTAGTAGTTGTGGAAATGGTTAGGCTCAAAGAGAATTAATGCATCCATTTTTTATTTTCTCATTAGGTGCTTAATCTGAAACTGTTTTTAAACAAAACTTTTTGTATTAAATGTAATTTTCTTACTATTCTCTTCACATACCATTTTGGTTTAACAGCTAAGGCAGAGAATTGACACACATTTAATATTGTTAATTTAAAAAAAATTAATTTTAAGTTGTAGAAACACCAAACTAATTTTTTTTAATCCATTTATGGCTTAGCCCCATTTCCTGAAGTTTTCCTCCCATGTACGCTGGAGTTTTTTTCCATCTCTCACTGTGCTCTGTTTATTATTCTTACAGCTTAGAGTTTTCTTCTTCCTCAGCTGCCAGTTTGTCAGTTATGATCAAGTGTCAAAATGAAAGCGAGGATAAGCATCAATTACCAAAAATTACGTAGTCAGTTTACTATTCATTAGAAGAAAGGATTTTTCTCTCAATGCATACCGGATGTGAACTGTAACTAGGCACGTGAGTTGTCTCTGCACTCATTTTCACATCTGAAATCTTACACCCAGGTTGGGTAATCCAGTATTCACCTGCCAGGCATGGAGTTCTTGCTGTATAGGAGCAATACCTTTAAATCTTTTAATACTGGAGGTTATTCAAAGTATTTCAAGTACCGTCTTTTCTGCAGGAACAACTTTTTAGTCTCTTCTCCATAGGAAGACTGCAATCTCAGGTTGCACAATCTTCTACTTTAAATTCTTTAGCATTTTCTTCCCTCCCTCTCCCTCACTTTATTTTTTCCTGAACAAAATGATGCGTATTCTACAAAATTAAAGTTAAAAAAATAGAAGCAGGACTGTAATTACTTTTAATGTTGCTGCCATGAAACAAAATATTTTCTTTATTATGGGGAAAAAATGAAACCTTTGATACTTTAGAATCTCCTTTTCACTTCACAGTTAGGAGAAATTATTTTTTGCAATTCATATTTTTTTTCAGTGTATAATTTGATTTTCTTTTTCGGTATGAAAATGAATCATAGACAAGCATATATTCTCCATTAGAAACAGAAAAAGTGAGTGAGGTAAACTGGCAGTTCTCAAGGTTTTTTAAGTCACTACCCAGATTTCTCTTTGTCCCCCCACTTATTTGTGGGGTATACACTGTGGATGTCCTCGCGGCAAATAATTCTTAACCCACTCTAGAAATGTGAGATTTCCTTCATGCTGAAATGTACTGGGATTTTTAAGAGCTATATTTAAAGTGCTTCTTCTGCAGCCTGTTTCACCCATTTGATGCCAGTTGGGTCTGCCCAGTACAGATTGGTCTGCTGACATAGGAGAAAAATCAAGCAAAATCCCAGTGTTTTGTACCCATGGGTTGTCCATTTCCAACTTGGCCTCTCTGACAACCTTCAGCTGCTAGTTGTGCAGGCTGAAGTAGATCCCTGAGTTCATAACAAGGCTTTGGAAAGTCCTTTGTGGCTGCTTCAGCATGAAAGCACAACTCTGTGGATCTGGTGGCAGGAATGTGGGCTTATGCTGGTTTGGGCAATGATGGTGTTATTCTTTCACTTGGTGAGTGGTGACTGAAATCGTAAACTAATGCTTTCCACGTAGACGATAGGGAGAACAGCTGCTGCCTTGAGGAAAAATGAAAACATTTCACTTCTAAAATATACTTATAAAGACATATAAATGTATTTTTCATTTTGTGTACCTGGGAATAGCTAAGCCCAAGCATAGTTAGGGGTAGACTTGCTGAAATATTGCAGTGAGACTTGTCATCAAGCCCTTCCTAGTGTTTGGGTCACTTTGGCACCTGCAGTCTTAAGACTTTGAAGCTTGCAAATGCAACTCAAACTCAGACTAAAAGCCTTGTGAGCATACTCCTTTAGAGATTTGTACCTCTGACATGCCTCTCTGTTGAGACTGGCAGCAAGCCTGCTAATTTTTACTAGCTGTGGCAGACTGTTTCAATGTCTTTTACCCTTTATATAAAGCCAGTCTCCTCAAATGCCTGTATTTTTGTGTTTAAAGCCATTGAACCTTTCCTAAATGGTAAAATCATGTATTCTCTCTACTTTTCTTAAACATATCCAGAACACACAATTGGACTGCAGCTCTGTACCTATTCCTAATTTCATTCTGTCTGAAAGCCATAGAGATGTCCTGCAATGCTTTTCCCTGCCTCTGAAATGTCTAGAGCACTTCTTGATGCCTTCAGTGGGCTCAATTTCTTATTTCTCAATTTCTTATTTCTCTGTTTGTAGAAGGAGTGGAGAAACTCCTGGGTGTAGATGAGTGTGAGAGCAGAATTTTGGCAATCCCTGGCTGGCCACTGGTCCTTTGGAATACTGTCACCATCCCATGCCATGCAGAGCAGCCTGTAATAACTCCTGCCTGTTTTGGGTATGAAGGCAGAAGAAAGGGAATATATGACTTTCTTCCATAACTTACTCCCCTGTAAAAGGATTTTAAAGAATTTTTGGGGAAAAATTTAGGCCTCAGATGCGCACATGTGAATCTCACTGAGCTCACAGAAGGCCATGCGAGTGCATGCATTAACAGACAAAATATGGCTTTTGGTCTTTAAGAGAAATTAATATAAAATATGTAATTATATTACAATATAATGGGATATTTTTAAAATACTTTGCTAAAAATACTCCCCAAACTGAAATACAAAACAACATAATATCCCAGGCCTCGGTCTGTTAATGGCCTATCTTCACTAATGCACATCTCACCTTTGATGATGTTTGTAAATGTGCTTTTGTGCTTTGAAATTCAGTAAAATATTTGTACTTAATAGCCCAAGCACCTTTCTGCCCTCATGTCTGTCCATGTTTGAGAATGGCATCATATTTGGAAGAGAAATATACATACTTGTCCTGGCCATCTGCAGGGCCTCCCCTGTGACCAGGCCTTTTCTGCTGCCACACAAAACCCAACTGTGATGGCTCAGCACTCATTCCATGGACCTGCAAGCACAGAAAATTCCAGCACGTGCTTACATTCCCGAGCCTGCAGGTTTCCCAGCACCTCTTGTAGCTATTTCCTGAAAGAGTGTGATGGATTAAAAACCTCTGCTAACATAGACCTCTCAGGGGTGTGCAAGACTGACAGCTTGGAGGTGGCTCCCCACGGTCTATTGACACCTTGAAACTGCTGCAGTTGCATCAACCTGTGAGTGGGTGGTAATGAAAGGCAATGAACCTCAACCAGAGGCATCTTGGCTTTCATTTTACCTGCCTGAAATTCTCAGTGTGTTGGTCTGACTTAAATGTTCACCGAAATCTGAGGCAGCTTCTGTCTGGAAAGGTTCCTACAAACAGAAAAAGAAGTCCAAGAGTGAGCAAGTGGTATTGAGCAGAGTCTGCCTGAGACAAGTTCTTAGGAGGAACAGCAAACTCTCCTATTTCTTCATCAGAGAAATAGCACAATGAAGAAGAAACTAACATAAGGCCTTTCCAGGTCTCTATTGCTCTGTCAAATTGCAAATAAAAGGGAGATAAACTGTGGGATCCACTTCATCAAGGTAACAGTCTTAGGTGAATAGGATCGCTGTGTCATCTCAGAACAAGCATTTACATGTTTGCATTGAAATGAGGTCTGGTCTTGTTCCCTGTTCTCTGTCTGTCGGTTACACAAGAGACCTTTCTCCTGAAAAGTTTCCTTAAGTCTTCCCAGTTGTAAGACTGGATTTGTTCCCCATTTTTCAGCTGAAATGTTTAGTATATGTTCACCTTTAGGCAGAAACAGAGGCTAGAACCTTTCCATCTGGTCCTTTAGCTGAGATTTTATGAAGTCGTGAACAATGAAGGGAAGGGTAATAATAGAAACATACATGCAGCCCTTACCATAAAAACAACTTGTATTTTAGCAATAACAAAATACGTATTTTTTACAGTATTTCTATTTTGCTGATTCTCAAAGTCTAATATATTGAATATTTTTTTGCTATTAAGCTTCACAGATTATAGCTGAAGTCATAATATTCTATGAAATGCCATCTATCTCAATGAGTTTTGATTGGAATTTTATTATTTAGTTGGTTGTATCAGATGCTGTTTATTCCGTTCAGATCCACAAGTAAAAAACATTTATTATTATTTTTGGTGACACTAATTTGGTGTGCAAAATGATGTTTTTGGTCCCCTGCCCATCTCTTTAAAGAGTATTGACTAAAATTTTGCTGAAAAAAATAAAGCAGCAGAGAAATAACAAACAAACAAACAAACAAAAAACCAGGACCCACAAACAAACAACTAAAGTGACGAATAACACCCTGGAAACCAAAATTCTGTTTTTTCATGCCTTGTTTAACTATTAGAAAATACTTATTTGCAGCAAATTGCTACAGAGGTAGAAGTGAGGAACAGAATGCTATAGCTTATAGAAAAGTATTGACATAGCTGGAGATCAGGTACACTCCTTAGCACCCATCCCCTGTCCTCTTTGTAGTGGGAGATATTCCTGCAGTGCTTTGGAGATGAGAGAAGCTGAAACCAAAGGACTCTCTACATAATGCTGTATTAAAATGAACCTTTTCAATGTGTTAATACAGTAAAATCCCCATTATCTGAATCCCATATTCTTCAATTACCGTTGCTTGTGATTCAGATAAATGGGAATCACCAAAATATAAGCTTGCACTGTATATTAACTCAGTGGATATTAATCTCTTTCTTACATTATTTATATAAACTGCAGCATGATTTGGCACATAAAGATAGTAGGTTTAGTTTATTTTAGAAATTCAGTGCACATTATATCTTGCACCAAAAAATGCATTCAAGTTATATCTCAAGGTATAAATCTGAATTAATATTAACCAGGCTTTGTATGTTCAAGTTTGTAAGCATATCCTAGCAGATTCATCAGAAAGAAGGCTAGTCAGTACAGATGAAAAATAAGAAATTATTATCTCTGTTGCAGCACACAAAGAAGTGAAGATAGGATCTACTTTCATTCTTTTCCAGCTGCTGGAAGATTTTAGATAGCATTTTGGATTGCTTCTTTCTTCTATTTATATTAGAGAATGGAGTAGAGAAAGTTTTGGGGCAACTGAAGCCCTATGGTAAATTGATTGAAGTAGATGCAGGTAGATAATTTGTGAATTTTGTTCCTGGCACTACAACAAGTGACAATGCTGAAGGTAGCTTTTCTGAACATCAGAAGTACAGATAAAGTTTATTGTTTTGTGGGATGGTTTAGTTGGATGCAGTGCTGCTCTTTAAAGATTAGGCCAGCCTCATTAAACATGGGTGTACATTAACCACTTCGATCTACAGCTTCTGCCTGTCTTCATGGTTAGCATTTGGTTGCTGCTGAATGCTTATTTTATTTTCAGGTTTAGCTTGTTCATGCAGCTGAAGTTTATCTAAGCTTGGCTTTTTTTTCTGAAAGAAAACATGCACACTTGGAGTCCAGTGTACCTCATGCTCTTCTGATGCTGTGCTATCTCCTTGCTGACAGTCAAGGATGGGAAAGGCCATAGGTATTGCCCCCTGTAGAATGGGTGAATCAGGTGTGTTTGGTTTTGAGGTGGGAAAAAAGTGCCATCCAATCCTGGTACTCATTTTGATGCTCAAAGATGACATAAAAGCTGCACGCCAGGAAGGAATGCCCACTGAGGAGGAAGAAAGCAGCCCTGCACTCCTCTGTGATTGGGACTGACTGTGTTGTTGCTGGGTGGAACAGCGTAATGCTGCTGCTGCTCCTGCTCCAGCACTGTGATGTTTCTGTTCCAGATTGTGCTGACTCACATCCAAGAAAATATGATACACAGATATAATGCACTGTAACTCTTTTCCTTCCCCCCGTAACCTCGGTAAGTGTTTGGTTTCTTTTTCCTCTCTTTGGCTAGTGTGGTGCTAATATAGCTTTACTGTTAGAATTAATAGGAGGGGGAAAGGCAACCTTGTAAACAAACTGGTAGCAGACAGATTAATCTTGGAGAGGGCATTTAAATGCAACCTGCTGTTTGTGGTACGTCCACCTCTCTTTAAAGCTGATCAATCCCGATAACTCGCCCATCTCTACAAACGACACTTGTTAGAGCTGTGTTCTTAAATGGGAGAAGTGCTTACAATGCCCATTTACAACTGTATTCTGTTTAATTAGTCAGCACAGCCAGTGCTGCAGGGATAGATCACTTGCCTTTAAAGATTTGAGAATGTTAATAGTACAGTATATCATTTTAATTATTATTGGATTAATGTTGTGTCTCGAAGAACATCTAATGCAAATCACAAGAAATGGCCTGAAGTGACCCAAGGGTTGTGCTTTATTAGAAAAGTAATAGGTCCATTGCTTAAATATAAAAAGAGGTTCTTTCTTCAAATGTCACTCTACACTGGGCTTCTCCGTGTGTGTATGTTAAAATGAAATCCTTTTACTTCCACTTTGTCCACAGAAAGTTTCTGTAGCTAATGCATTAAATGGCTGAGAGAGCAGCTGTAATATCAAGAGATGAAGAGGAGATCCAAAACAGCAGTGATGATGAAGACAGGTTTCCTACTCAAGTTGCTGTAACAGCATCCCCTGGTTGCTCTGCCAGCCCTTCACAAGACAGCCTTGATGAAGACCAGGGAAGCTCAGCAGAGCCAGAAAGACTGTCTGTCCTCTCCAGCAGGGCAGTGGCCCAGCTAAAAGCCCCGACTGGCCCAGAGATGGTTCGTGGTGACCAGGCACAGACAACAGTCCCTGGGCTGGCTGAGCATCCTCTGGCAGCTGTAGATGCATCCTTGGGTGCCTCCTCATGCCTTGCAGCAGTTGATAACCTGCTGCCTGTGCACCTTGCCTCCTTGTATGACAAAAGCCCCTGCTGTGATGGCAAACTGAGCTCAGAGGTGCTGCAGGACCTGAGGGTGCCCGGTGAGGCCCTGCAGGCATGGACTGGCACCCAGCAGGCAGGGACTGGCACACAGCAGGCAGGGAGCAGCACCCAGAGGAGCATGGCCTCCTGCAGTTTGGGCCATGTGATTTGGATGAAGACCACAACAGTAATGGAGACCTTAGAAATGAAGAAGAAGGAGGAAAAGGAGAAGTACCGGCTCCAGTTAGCAATGTACCGACGGCTCCTGCTGCTGCGCTCCATCAGGAGTTTGCACAGGCAGCTGGAGCAGCAGCAGGCCAGGCTGCAGGAATGCTATGGCACGGTGATAAATACAAAGAAAGAAGTGTTGAAACACATTTGCCCAACCTCACCCTCACCTTCGCCGTAATCATGTTGCTGCCTGCAGAAATGAGCTTTGCAATGCCACCCGAGCCGCCTTGCATGCCATCAGGGTGGTGTCTTTGTGTGTGCCAAGCAGAGAGGAAACAGCAGCAGCAGCAGATCAAGATGAGAGGAGAGAAGGTAGAGCCTTGGTCCTTGAATTTATTTGGAGGAAAAAGAAGCAAGGATGAACCTGTGCAAGAAGCTGGCTCCTGATTCCCATTCAAAGCCTCAAGGTGGAAAAGGATTTTTTTGGCAGATAGGTTTGTAAAAAGAAAAAAGTCACCACAAACTGGGAACCTAGTTTGTCACCTGACCCATAAAGGATGCAAAGTTGCTGCCTGCTGGATATGTAATATGGCACATCTCCCTTCTACTTTCAGAGTCAACAAAATTTGAACAGAATTAGGGTTTATTTATCTACAAGAATATCCGAATTTAAAAACCAGGATATTTGAAACACTTAGGCTAAGGCTTGATTATATCTACCTAGCTGCCTGTTTTTCACAAAACTGCTAAGGACACTGTATGTTTGCCACCTCTACTTTCCTTTAAAATTAATTCAGATTGATCAGAAATTATTGTGGAAAGGTAGGACAGCCAAACACACACAGGGAAAGAGCGCAAAAGCCTAAGTCTGATTTCCTCAGGAAAGTAATGTAAAAACAAGGGCCTTGTAGTCTGACGTTGCACTGGAAACCCAGGCTGGCAGTGCCAGGGGAATGTTCAAGGTCTGCACAATTATTAATCTGCTGCTAATTCCCAATGGCACTAGCATCTGCAAATCAAGCATATTTTGTGCCTTACTGCTGTCATTTAATGGAAGCTGGTGACAATTAGCACTTTTTATCCAGGTGTATCAGACATGTGGAAAACCCTGGAGCGCTGTTTCTCCAATTGCAAGGTTAGGATGCCTGCAGGGAATTTGATGTCAGTATGCAACAAACACGCAGGGAAAACAAAAACAAAAAGATGCAACTTTCTTGTATGCATTTAAAAGGCAAATGTGACTCACTATTATTGAACAGCAAATTGAATAGTTGAATGCGCTGTTTTAGGATTGGAAGCAAAATATGATTCAAGAAGAAAAGCTACAGAAAAATTTCCTATTCTCTGATTTCAAGGGATACAGAAATATCTTTATTCCCACATATTTATTTCTGATCATGCCAGATTTCCTTTCCCCCTATTGTTTTTCCTTTTTTAATATAATTGATTATCTAGATGAACAATCAAACAGGTGTTGTGTGGGGTTTTTTCTGCATAGAAAGACAGGTCTGCTTTTAATCATCCTTTATGAAAATAATATGCTATATAGAGGAAAAATTTTATTCTCGCATTATTTTTGATATATATACAGGGAGGGGTATGTGCTTGTTGGTGTATGCATGTACACACACCTCCCTGTATTCAAGAAGCTATGAAAGGCTGATGCTTCTTTTCCTGTAGCAGAAGCAGGAATAATCTCTCAAAATAATCTCTGCTGTCTACAAGGAGTTTGTTTGATTAGATTCACATGCACACATCTGTGAGCAAGGTATTGAAGTAATTCAACAAATGAAGTGCAGCACAACATTGTCATTATTCCGTCTTTGTATTTCTGTGCACCCAAAAATTATGGAAGCCCCCTGGGTATGCACAACCTTAGATAGGTTCATTCATTTCCTTGGGCCCTTGTGTAGCCTCTCATGCAACACGAACCAGTAACTTTGAATGCAGAATTACCATAGAAACATCCTTGGCATCAAGGAGATATTTGAAGGAGCGTCCTCTACTGCCTCATTTGGGGAATTCAGGTTGCCAGAGGCCTTTAGTGGGCTACAGAAGAGAGCTGCTGGTCACATGTGACTGGGAAACATTACTCCTGAGCTCTGATCCCATCTCGCTCTCTGCTCAGCCTTGGGAAAGCTGCTCTCTCTCAGCAATGCAGGTTTCCTAAAGAATGCTTAAATACTAAACTTGCCTCAAAGGTAACCTGTTCTTTCTTCATGCCCCTCTAAAGAAGGATTCAAGGGGTTGATCATGGTCAAGAGTCCCTCGTGAAGATTTTTTAATTTCTTTCCCCCCATACTTCTTGAACTAGAAAAGCCTTTTTGTCATTGTTAAGAGTAAGTATTATATGAACCAAACACAAGCAAATCACTATGATATCACCTCCTTTGGGCAAAGATATATGGGAGAAGGGTCACATCTCAAAAATATTGCTGCATTTTGAAACCAAATGTCAAATTGTTCCCTTTAGGAAGACAGTCAAAATGAATATTTTTGTTAATGTTAGCCAACTTTTCTTTAGAACTGAAAAAATAATTATCTTTTAAAGTGCATTCAGGTTGACTAACACTATCATGTAACTTTCTACTGAGATATAATAGATCAATGAAAATATCACCCCACTCCACCAAAATACAAAAAAACGCCGTTAAAACAAAGTAACTGTTTTGCCTCAGTAGCTGCTGAAGTAGAGCACTGTTCTGCATTTGCTGCAAGAGTGCCCTACATTACTGCACAGAGCTACCTATAGTGTCATATTTGCATACCTATAGTGTCATATTTGCATTAAGGAGTGACTAGAATAAGATTAAGAAATGCATTTTACATAAGAACTAGTGCAGAAATAGTTAGTCTGTCAGTCTGTCCAACTATAAATTCTTTGCGGCAGAACAGTGATAATCTTTGTTTTGTACAACATCTCATAAAATTTCTTGATCCTAACTGGGATCTGTAGATGCTTCTGCTTTATGAATATTAAATACTGAAAGATTTGTGCATGAGCAATGCTGTCTGATAGCTGGCAGGAAAATGAAGCCAGGAGTTATTCTGTGTGTGCACACTCCTTCCATGTAGTACTTCTATGGATACAAGCAAAATAAATATTAACTGAGGAAATAACTTCAGTCTTTGCAAGAATTTGCTTTTCAGCCAGTGCTTCTAGTGGTTATTAATAAGTGGAGTTGGACAAAACAGTTTAAGGCAATATGATTTTTTAAATTAGTTTATTTTAGAAGCTTGGAAAATGTGGCTTAGCATACAAGGGCATTTTCCTTGTATGTTTTAGTGTATTTTGGAAGTTGAAGGTCAGTGAGAAAGTTCCAGAATGCCATGGGTAACTCTCAGAGGTGTTTTCAGGCATATCAAACTGAGCAACAGTCTCAGGTTGAATAAAAGTGTTTCCTCTCATGTAGTTTGATCTCTTCATGTTCCTAAGAGCATTGGTGCTTTGGGTGAGGTCCAATGAAATTTCTTAAAATTTGTATTTTTATCTGAACTCAACTCTCGGTCCTCACAGGAGCTGGGGTAATGATGACAAAATGTGCAGTTTCAGTAGGACCTTTCTCCCCATTATCTTTACTGAACTTCCAGAGCCTGCCAAACTAATGATCGGTGGGAGAAATATTCCATGCACCCCAACAACTTGTGTACTTTTACAGCAAAGATTGAAGGTAGATTATGCTGCCTGAGCTGTAAGGTCCTGCTGCTCACCTGTTTCTTAAATGGCAGAAAATAATCATGGGTTTACTGTGAAAGAGAGGAATATTTAAAAGGTGTCAGCCCTCTCGTAACAGTTGCTAATACTAAAAAAGTTGTAGCTTCTGCCAACCTAAAGCCAGAAATATTCAAGAATAGAATGGAGTTATAATACACTTGAGTGACAAAATGCATTACTGAGATGTTCTTCTACAGAAGTCCTTCTCTTTTGCATCCCCAGCATTTCAGTCTGCTGAACTGCTGTCCTAGAGACTGGTCAGAACTGTGGTTTTGCTATTTCTGTTGTTGATGACACGAGTCAGTCAAGATAAACAGCCCACCTTAACATGTTCACTTATTACCTTTTGTGATGTAGCTCTGCGAGGAATTTGTTCTGTTCCTCCTTCCTGAGATTTTCCTATGTGTCAATCATATTTTTTAATTAGGACAGTGACAATTTTATGGATTTATAGTAAATTAGTAGAGTTGTGGTAAACTTATGAGCCATGTACTGCTAAATGCACATCACCCTGGATTGTTCTTGGAACTGTGAAAATTATGGACTCTGGTCATGACATAAGCATACAAAACATAGATTTAAAGATGAGATTGTTTAAATCTTTCCTGGATGATGAGTGGACTAGGAAAGACCCTTTAGAATCCTTGTCACAGTTTATTTCTTCAAATGTTATGAATCTAGAATATAAATGCATTGGAGAGGCCCTTTTTCTTGTGACTGTTGAAAGCAGTAATGCAAAGATGGGTTTGGGATATGCTTGCGTGGGACTGCACTCCAAACGCACTCAGCAAAGAGCAAGAGTTCCTCACTTTTAAAACTCAGGGATTCAGGGCGTGATGGCCAAAATCCTGGATGGTGGATGGAGGAGTGGAATTACAGGAGAAGTTTCAGGGTTTGATTTTTAATTCATCATGCAGAATCTCACACTGGACAGTTTATTTTTTCAGTTAAGGATACCTTTTACTTCTTCTCACTCCTGGAAAAGCTCTTTTGGATCATTTGGCTAGGTTTATGCTAATGGCTGTTTGTGCAATGCGCAAATTGTTTCCCATCTCTGAATTCGAGTGACAATAGATATTGCTGCCAAAGTTTATACATACAACTTAGTCCCCTAAACCTGGCTGCCCCCTAAATTGTAATATATTGAAGTTGAGTGTCCTGCTGATTTTAAATGTCATTTTAATACGTGCCAGGACTTTGAGGTATGCCTTGTTCATGTTCCTTCTTAATTTTGATGCATTTCTGCCTCTTGGCATCTTCAAACAGCTACAATGTCTTGTATGGCACTAATCTTTGTCTCTCTGGCTTTTCTATATTTGGAGGCCTTCCCATAAGTCCCTTGTGCTATTAAAGAAAAGGGAGTTAGTTGGTTTTGTTTTGTTTTGTTTTGTTTCTCTTTAATTTAGCGAAAACTTGAAACAGAGGAGAGGGTTCTGTGAAGATATTTTTAGAGGTTTTACTTAAATGTCTTGAAAATAACAGAAGTTCTTACAGCTGCAAATAAGTTCCCCTAATTGTATTGATCATCTTCTCACACAATTTTAGCCAAGTCTACAAAGCAAATGAAAAAGTTGCCTCCCTCTTTGGCAAATGAAGTCTTTAAGTCCGCTGCCCAAAGTGACTTCTGTGTGCATGAGAAGCAAGAAATTCTTGAGAATCTCAATAAAAGTTACATTTTCCCTTTGATGGGTGGGGGTTGGAAAGGAAAGGGAATGTGTGACCATTCATCACAGCACCAGGCTCGTTAGTACCCAGGAACTTTCTACTCTAAATGACAAAGAGTTTCACTGTCACCAAAGAGAAATTGCTGCTGACCTTAGACCTCTTTTTGGAAAGTAAAATAATGGAGCACAGGAGCAGAGTTTGATATTTGACCGAATTCTACACAATTATCATGCATGTGTATATAATAAAATTAATTCTGTGTCTCTGCATTGTAGCCTCAGGCAAGCAGCGTACAATCAGTTTTGTATGTATAATAGATCACAGAGTTGTTCATGAATAATACAAATGCATTGAGCAGATACTAGTGAGTGAGGATGTTTGTCTTTGCATGGAATCGAAGTGAACATGTAATATTGTGATAATATATATTTGATGAATTCAGGTCTGACTTGCCTTTGCCATAGCCTGCTAATTCCCCGACAAGGGTTGCCGCAATAATTGAGTTTCCAATAACATTATGATTATTTCCACATGATAATTTAATTGTAGGTATTTTTTAATATTGTAATAATGTAGATTTGTGATTATTATGCATTTGCATGCAGATTTTCATGGTGTCTTGGAGCACATCCCTACATTTATAACTTAATTTCCTCTATAATGGCATATATATTTTGGGATGGACTCATTAATGCAAACTATAAAAAAAAAGTAGGTCTTTTTGGTCATTTTGCCTTTATTATAAATGGTTGAAAGCTTTGCTCATTTTTTTAGACCAGACTAAACAAGTGAATAAACAAAAGACAACTGTAATTCATGGATGGATTAATTTAAAATAATAATGTAATTACAAATCATGGCAGATTTGTCTGGGATAATTGGGATGTAGACTGGTACAAATTTTGCTTTACTGAAACAAAGCTTGTTTAAATGAATCACCAAGTTTAGTAGAGGCTGTTTTCCATTCTTCCAATTCCCCAATATAACATGAAGGCAAAGTAATGCTGGCTCAAAAACTGTGGATGCCTGTGCAAATGGAACCTGGAACTTCTGTACCTACCTAGATATTATTTTGTCAAGCAAAATGACCAGTAAGAATAGAATTCCAAATACAGAGTCATAACGCCAGCAGGGGGTTCAATCAGGTAATTTGTCCACTCTGGAAAGACGCCGGTAGATTGTGTTATAACAACCTTCAAACTGTGTTAGAAAACCCGGCCTGAAATTTAGTGGGACAAAGGGAAATAGAAATAAACTTTGTTCCCATTATTGGAGCAGACATTTGTGCAATCCTGTGAGCATTCTGCTTCAAATAGGAGAGCTCTCTTCCAGGCCTATCAGAAATTCAAAGAAAATGAGGAGAAAATGTCTTTAGCCAAATACATCTGTTTTGAAAAGAAACTTCCCAGAGAAAATGACCTGGGCTTTGGGTGTTGCTTGTTTTTCTGGTACATGTAGTTGGAGGACTGTCTTCTTACCTGTAAAATCTCAGCTCTGCAAATTGAGCTGGGGTCACAGCAGGGTTCTTAGTCTCTTTCAGGTTATGCATAGCTGACATGTTCGTTTTCCATTGCTTGCATGGTAGGAACATGCAGCAGGAACTAGGAGAACAGGCCTGTTCCAAAATTTCAGAAATTAAAACTAGGTGTTGGAATATCTAATTTACTGCTCTCCCTTCACATTGCTCTTTAGTGCACATCAATGCTACTGTTCCCAGTGTGGTTTGGTGCCTGCTTTCTCCTTTCAAACTCCTCTAAATTATTCCTCTCAATTAACCACAGACAAGAGACAATGAGATTAAGTCCCTCTCTTTTATCTTTCCTTGCTCTGTGGACCTAAGCTAAGCATTGAACAGAGAAGCTGATGCCTGATTTAGGCAATGAGGAGAACAGTCATGATTCTGGAGTACAAGAAGGTCTCTCTGTGTTTTGCAGCAGAACAGCTACTTGTATAGGTAAATTAGATTATATCCTGAAACCCATTAAGGCTTTTTTAAAGTCCATATCTCACTAAGAAGTACCTGGCTGGTAACTGGCTTCTCTTGAAGCTGTAAAAGTATCAAAACATGAAAGCAGTCCCATTGACAGAAGTTTATAAATATGAACCCATGCTTTAGTGAGATCAAGACATAGTTCAAAACGGGATCTGGGAGGTCAGTTTATCTGTTATTTGTTTTATAATGGCCTACCAGCATAAAATTAAGGATGTCTTTTACCCTGTGGCGTTACATCTAAAAATGATCTCAGATGTTAATTGTCATACATGGAGTACCATGGAATATGAACATATCATTCTCTCCATAAGTCTTGGATGCATTTTATAATTCTTGCTTGTTGTGAAGAAAATCGGCATTGTGCCAGATAACAAATTATTTAGAATTGGATGATTGTCTTCATTACTACATGTTTCTGATGTTACTTACATAGGTGGGTGTACGTAAAATTAGAAGAAAGCCTGTTGAAAAGCACTGATTTGTGTCATTTTCATGAGCAATTTTCTCTGATGAAAGAAATTGATACTAAACATTTATAATGCAGAGTATGTAGCTGCCCTGGCCTCTCAACCCTTTCAGCAACACAGAGGCTAGGACTGAAAGAGCATAGGTCCTTTTCTACCTTCACCTGATGGGTTTTGAACTTAAGCCACTCATTTGCTCAGAGATGTCAGAATTGCTCTAATATCTTAAACTGGGGGAAGTGAAGTGAGGTCCCTCTGTCTTTCCTATTTGTGCTGCTTCTCACTAAGTAAAAAAAGTTGAATGATCTTTAAGGTCCTTTCCAACTAAAACCATTCTATACTGCTGTGTCCCTTACTTTGGTCACAATGTGTGACAAAGAAACATTTAATTTCAGGTCACTTGGAAGAAAGACTTCTTTTTACACAAAATCATTTGCTGTTGCTGCTTTTTTCCTTCAGTTGAATGGGAAAAAAACCAACAAAACACCTTCAGTTTTCTTGCAGCAATTTTTTTCCATTTGTAGTTGTCTCTGAAGCAGTGGGACTATGCCATTTCTGCGTGAGGCAGGGATATTTTTTTTCTTGTGCACAGACCAGCATTTCCCAGTTTATTCTTAAGAAAAGCATTCCTCAAAAATAAGGAGGTATTTATGTATTGCCCATCTTCTCTATTGCTTGAAAAATGCATGATTCATGGCCACTGGTTGCTCTTCTCATAGTGGGGAAGGTTTATTGGCCATAATCCTGGAAGTCTGGGAGTCCCCTGTGTGTCAAATGATCACTGATTGTATTGGAAAAGGATGGCTCAGTGACAGCAGGCAGCCCCTGGGCAGAGAGACGTGTCCCTTGTCCCTGAGCAATAACCTGTATGGATGATTGAGACTTGTTGATAGACCTCCATGAAGTCTCACCTAGTAGTCAGGGCTTAGCAGTGTCTGGCTAGTGAAGGATCCCTCAGTACAGGATGCTTGAACTTGATTTGTTGCTCTCATCAAGGAGGGCATAAAGGTAGGCAAGAACTGAACATGCCTTGAGGCCCAGGGAGATGCAGGTTTACCACAGCCTCTGTCTTACTGGAGAGAGAGAGAAAGAAAGAAAAGGCTGCTAGAATTTACAAAATATAGTTATTGACTAATTTCTTCATCAGCAAGAGCAGTAAGAAATCAGTGAGGTCTCTCCTGAAAGATCACTGGTGTCACCTCACATGTCCTCAGGGTGCCAAATGGTATAAAACACTCACTTTGAAAGTACTGCACCGTGATAAGCTTCAACTCCCAAGGGGTGCATTGTGTGTACATTTTGTTATATGTAATGACACACTGAAAGGGCAGTGAAGCTGTTAAGGGAATGCTGCATGTCTAAAAAGAACTTATTCTTCTTTCAATCAATAAAAGAAAGAAAGAGTATTTCAAAAAAGGAATCAAAATAATATCATTCAAATGCAGGAAATTATAAAATACTAGAGAGAATTCACCTTCAGATGAAGAAATTTAAAACATGAGACCTGCTCTGTAATATACATGCTTCAAATTGGACCATTTTCTGGGTAAAGAAAGAAACTTCTGCAAAAACCTTTTAAAATAGTTGATATATGTACAAAATTTTAAAGCTGATATAACCAGCATAATGGCAGCAATTATTTAAAACAGTAGATTTGAAGAATAAAGAACAAATTGCAGTAATTTCATGTAGTTGTTCCAGACAATGTATAGAGGTTGTGAGTTTCAACAAGACCAAAGTTGGATGTGAGACTCTGGGAATTTCTCAGCAAAGGTGATTTTCTAGAAAAACTGTTCAGTGCATATAAAAAATACCCCTAGAGGTGACTACAATGCTAACAACAATATTTTGAAATGAAGCTAAAAAAGACTCATGTTCCCTTCAACATAATTCCACGTGGACACATTCAAGAATTCTGTATGGCCTCAGTGTGCCAGGGCCCATTTTCCAGCAGAAATACTTTTGCCAGCAAAATATATGGAAATGTATGTGAATGTTTTCATGTATTTTGAAGGCAAAAGTAGTTGCCCTCCTTAAACCTGACACAAAACAAATCTGACTATAGGAAATCTCAGTCAGCAAAATGACAGAACAATTGGGCAAATGCATTCCTGATGAACTTTAAATGTGAAATTATAATTGGACAAATAATTCATTTGATATCATTCAGAAATAAACAAGGACTTGTAAAAAATAGAAAAGCGAATTGGATGGAATTGGGCAGTTTTATCTACTATTACTTCAGTACTAACCATCAATCACTGTCAGTTAATTATCATTAAGACTACACAAAAAAAGGCCCCTGTGGGAGTTGGATAGGCTGTGAGTTTCATTCTTTCATTAAAAAACAAGACAAACAATATAAGCCTTGTTTTAATTTTTGGGTTTATTTGTTTTGTTTGATTTGGTTTGGTTTGTTTTTATTCATTTGGATCTTTTTGTATTCAAAGAAATTATGTGAAAAGGTGAATATTGAATAATTGATCTGAGAGTTACCATATGGATTGCAGAAGCAAGGAAATAGAACAAGGGATTCGAAATTAAAGATGTTATTTGTCAGGAAAAGTTTAAAGATTTTTAATTTCTTTCTTTTTTGTTCCTTACAAAATTAAATTGTCTTTCTAAGTAGGAAAACTTGCTGGATTTTATTTTAAAATGCTTGCTTTTTAGTTAATTGTACAATATTTAAGTCCCTAGGGTTTATACACCCAGTTTGTAAACCTTCTCTTAAAAAAGAGAGTCTGAAAACTAAAGTTATGTGACTCCAAAAATTTACTTTTTAGCAGAATGCAAACCAGTGTGAAACCCCATAAAGATACAAGCCACAGAAATTTTTGCAGCTTACGAACTGGTCTGTGAGGCTCCCGAGCACGTAGCTAAGGACAGAAGCAGGAATGCAGCTGTGGGCAGGAGCAGCTGCTGCTGTTTCCAGGGTGCATCCCTGCCCTGCTGGGGAGCCACTCACACTCTGAAAAGTGCCAAAGGTTATCGACAGTGCTCACCAGCATCACAAACAGAGGCTGGCACCCGAGCTCTGTGCAGTTCCTGCCCGGGATATAACTCTGGTTCTGTCAGCTTCTGCTTGCTCAGCCCGAGGACCACAAGGCTCTCCTAGCCAGGCACTCCCTGCAGAAGGAGGCTATAGAGATTAAACTAAGCTAAAGTGTGATTTTATTTAGTTATATAAATGTATATAACTGCAATCTTTAGATAACATATTATAATTATATTTTACTATAAAACAGTAAAGTTATAAATTACGTATTTGTTTATAAAGGTCTTATACATTTCTATAGCTATATAAATTAATACAAATTTATATAAATGTATATAACTAAACTAACACACAATTTCTACATCTTTGAGTATCTACTTATCATAGTAAAATATTTGTGTTATAGGATGGATCTTTTGTCTGTTTGTTAGGATTTCAGTTTGGTTTTCTAAGTGAGGCTTCCTTGTTAACTTTTTTCCTCTCAAATGACAGAAGGGCCTTATGAGCAAAAAGGATTTAAAGTCTGGAGCCTTCAGGGCCAAAGGCCTCTCTGTTCAGCAAAAGAATAATTAAAAAGCTCAAACCCTTGCACTTGGAATTAACCAGGTATTTGGTCGGTTACTCAAATAAACCTCAGAGCTAGAGATGTAAATGTAAATGTTCCCACACAGATGGCAAAGAGGAAAAAGGCCTGTAAATGACACAATTTGAAACAAAAATGAAGTCTTTAGCACTGCTGAGCAATGGTTTCTAATGAGGACAAGTGACTGACTCAAATTAGAGCAGAGCTGTCCCATTTAGGGCTCTTCAGGCTGAATGCAGCCCATCAGGACAATTCATCTGCTCCTTGTCGACCCCCTCCTCTTGGGAAAGCCTCTTTTCCCGTACCCAAACTGTAGGCAGCACTTAGGGAGCGATGGTCAGCCAGATGGACACAAAATAGAGACCCGTGTTTGGATCAGATCAGGGAACTCACATTGGCCATGCATCCCATTGTATTTTACTGGATATATTCTGATGTGTCAGGAGAGGTTATGCTTTGGCATAAAAGCACAGCAAGTTTGTTTCTATTCTCCTATCTTTTCTCCACCATGTGTGGAGTTTCAAGCCATTGGAGAAGGAAGATCCTCCAGTGCCAATTTTATTTTGCAAGGTTGGGTCAATGTTAGCATGTCTGTAAACTAATAGAATGGGGAATTAGGCTATAGCAGAAAGGGACAGTGCATCTTGAAAGAAAACTAAGATGGAAACCCTAACCTCTTCTAATTTACATATGGTGACATTTTGCAGAAATATTGTAACATTAGCAGTGGCATAATGAAATTCTGCCTATCAGCCGTGGAAGGAATAATGTTACTGTAAAGGTAACCTGTCCACAGTTTGTTATCAAGAAAATATTCATGGCAAGAAACATACATTTACCAATGAGTGTTAAGAATAGTAGTTTTCCCTTATAGTTTTTCCTTGTGGGCTATCCATCTTCCCCTCCAGATTTACTGCATGATCACTCCCTTTACATGCTAATTATATGCTGCTCTGGTGAATTTGTTAGTAGTGACACTTTGGGCACCCAGTGGGACTGCAACTCATTATGTGGCAATGTCCAGATATATCAGATATTATTAGCTGTCATTAATCTGCTGTGGAAGCATTGAGTGCACAGCCAGGAGAGAGACCAGGAAATAGAGCAAAAATGAAGTCTGCAGCCACCCTGGCCCCCAGAAGGTCAGAGGGCAAATCAGCAGGGGAGAAGAATACACCTTAAAATGGCCAGTGCTTAGCAGCAGATTTTTAACCCATTATAAGCCAACATTCCTTACAAGAGAAAAGGCAAAAAGAAACTATACTCTTTATGTGGTCTGTCTGGCTATGCCTTATTGGAGGAAACAGGAATACAGCATCTCAAACTGTCTTTTTTATAAACTGTTTTGTAAACTGAATCAAAGCAATAAAAGTGTGTGAATTTGAAGAGTGAGCAACACACAGTGTCCATCTGAATGTGGACAGCACTCAGGCATAAAGCTTTGAAATTAGGCACATGTAACTTGGAATAGGATTAGTCCTGCCCCTCCATTTGAAGGTTGTATTTTATAGAACTGGACCAGGCAGTAGAGAAAATGCTGCAGAAATGAAGAGAATGCTCTTAATGTCCATCCAGTCCTGTAATTTGCCTTTGTAAAGGGTTTGCCTCTAGACTGCGAATTCTGCCCTGATCAGCCTCTGCTATGCAGCTTAAAAACACAAATCAAAATGGATTGCATTTTTGCTATCGATTCTGAAAACTAGTCACACATAAGAGTTATGCTTATCTCTGTTTGTGCAGAATTTATTACATCTGTTTGGAGTGCAGAAATAAGAGCTGAAGAAACATTCTTCCCAGAAAAATCCACAGTCTTTCCAATCTCCAAGATGACTTGAAGAGTTCTGTCCAGGATTGTAAGAAGAAGCATTTTCTTTCTTTACATCAGCTACTAAGGCTGGAAGAAACCAATCAGGCGTTAAAGCAAGTAGAGTCTTCTCTTGTCTGAAATTTAACAAAAACCAGCAAAGTGGAAGTTAGAAATCTTTGAGGTTGGTGGTGATGTATTATCTAGACAATTTTCAGAGCAGGGGGAAGGTATTAGTTTGGTTAGTCTGTGCGCATTGGTAACTTAAAGGCAACTTTTGCTACTGCCAAAGGGCAGCCTGAAAATTCAGGGACCTTAAAATTGAAGGATGAGATAGGGAGACTTAAGATAGGCAAAACTGCATTGTATTGAGGAAAATAAAAATAAACTTTTGTTTCCAAGATTCCAGGAAACTATGCTCCCTTATTTAGAAGTTGCAGTGCTTTAGTTAGAAGGCTTATACAGAGACTAGAGGAAAGAAATCACCCTAAAATTCTTCAATAAATGACAAATGCTTGTTTGGGAAGCTGGAGTGAAGTTCATTTTCCAGTGAGCCACTCATCTGAGTTTCCTGAAGGAATTTGGGAAGTACTGGTTTTATTCCCATGTAAGGGGTCTAGTCTATTGCTTCACAATTTTTCACATACTGTGACCTTTCTATGCTCTTAATGAGGGTAATAACAGGAAGAATAAAAAAGGCCTGATGTTTTATTTATAGAACTGTCTTTACTTAGACAGACTCTGATAAACCCATGCAAAAACAACCACCATGGGCCAGGTTTAAGGCTGTCTTAAATTCTGCACAATCCCATGAAATAGAAAGCAATGTTAGTATTTGGTTGAATGGCTCCCATTAAGACTTCCTAAACTAACATTCATGAACTCAGGTTCTAAGAAAAGATTTAAAAGTGATTTTGGTGTAATTGCAGGGTTTGCAGAAATACCCTGAAATGCTAGTGTTAGCAACGGGGCAGATGGAAAGTACCCAGGGAAATAATTAAAAGTTTTATCATTGGTCTTGAACCTTCGCAGTCTTGGTTTTCAGGAGGATTGGTTTACATATATGTGAGAACAATGAAATATGAAAGTAGAGTTACAGTCCAATGGTGTTAATGTGGACAAAAAAAAAAAAAAAAGGAATGCTGTATGAACATATTCAATAAGTCATTCATAGTTTCTTTTTTGGTCTTTTTCTAGTGTTTATGAAATTTTGCACATATGGCATGGCTTGCCGTTTTTCCAGGGAAGTGGAATAAAAATTCATTCCAGTTTTCTTTTCCTTTGAGTTCTTCGAATAACTGAATATGAGGTGAATACAGTTTTAGTGGTAGGTTAATGAGTTACAGGTCAGGCTTACAGTGGAAAAACTAGAGTCAGCCTCCATGGTTCTGTTTGCCAAATTTGCACTGATGAAGTTATTATGGCAGGCTCACTTTTTTTTTATTTTCATGAAGGAACATTTCTGTGATTTGCCCATCAAGATTATGCTGTCTTTTCAGTGCCTGTGTTGCTCCTGAAGTTCCTGCAGGCACTTATTTTCACATTTAACATGACACGCATGAGTAACCCTCTCTCAACTGGTGAAACTAGTCAGGTGTAAAACTGTGATGAACACACTCTTTAGGGCTGAGGCCTGAGCAAATTCCACAGAACACAAAAGTGTGTTACGTTTTGCAGCTCTCTGGATCATTTCATATCCCATTGTTTGTAATAAGATGAATAGTTAGGTCTTATCTAGAGAAACCTATATCAGCAATGCTAACAGTTATCTGCACAGCTGTCTTTGATATTTATTGTACTGAAAATGGTGTGTTAGGTATTAAGTTCAGTCCTTAAAAAGGTGATCAATATTTGTACTCTTTTATATACATACCAAGAATTGTTTTCAAAGTAAAATCCTAAGAATAATTTTAAAATGATTGTAAGTTGTAACATAATGGCAGGAGAAGGCCATAATCTTGAATTTGGATTGTAGAGAGTGCTGGAATGCTCTTTTCCTTGTGGCTCAGACCCTTAGCAGCAGTTTTACCTTCCTGGACAAGCATGAACACTTTTAGGAATATTCCACTGCACTTGCTTTTTTTTCATTATCTGCTTTGTAAAAGCTAATAATAGTTAGAGATTTATAGTGTTTAAAGTGTGCACAGTTAGTTGAAATTAAGACTATATTCATCTTTCTGAAAGTTAAAATCAGTATCAGCTCTGAACTAATATATTTTATTTGCCCAGGAATTGCTTAGCCTGTGAGCCATTAGATCAGTGGCAAATAGTTCCAGAGGCTGTGGAAGAGCCTTTCCTCCCAGATTTTAGGATCATGACATGAACATCTGATTCTGCAACTCCTTTGCAAATGTCTGCAAGTGGCAGGGCTCTGTCATAATTCTTCTCTTACCTCATGCAGCACTTTATAGCATCACTGACTGCGCAGTAAGTGGTCAAGTGTCATGAATTACCCCATCTCAGGTTAGGGGCAATTGATGCCTGGGGTGATTAACTGGTTTTGTGATGTTTGCTGGGAAAAACTGTAAGGTGAAATTATTCAAAGTTGAGAGTCACTGCAGTTTTCTGATATACCTGATCATTTACTCATTATTATGGCAATCACTCATTTAGGTGATTTAGGCTCTTGCAGATTGAGGTACTGGTTAGCCTGACTGAAGAGAGGTGGATCTGACCTGAAATTAGGGCTGTGAATTGTCATTAACATTTTATTTTAAAGGATTCTGGTGCAACTGAGACAGGAACAAGAAAATGCAATGAGAGCAGCGATGCAACCACCAAAGCTCAGGACAATATTCAAGACTCTTCCTTGAAAAAGCGAAAGATTTTCACTATATTTTCCAAAGTCACTGATGTTTTTTTATAATTGCCAGTCCTTGTATTTTGTTAGCACCAAAAGAATGGAAATCAGAGCCCTCTTGCTGTTCTTCTATGTAGAAAAAAAAAAAAGGTAGGACTGTTTTGAACCACAGAAAAATAAAATTTAAATGGATAACGCAGATTAAAGAGACTGTTTAAAGTGTGTAGAACTATGAACATTTGAGAATTCATGATTTGCTGCCAAAAATCATTGCAGAAACTGTGTTGCACATGTCTGTGCATGTGTCTGTGTGTTTATATGTGCTGAAAATATATATCACTGGATCAAGAGTGAATAACAATTTCATAAGCCTCTACCAGACAGTTGTAACTGTTCCTTTCACATAAGAACAAATTATTTCACAACCAAATATGGAAAAAACAGATCTTAAATTCATTTTAATTTCTTCTAGTGAGAGGTTACATTATGCAGTACCAAAACATAATAATTTCCTAGATTTATTGTAATACGTTTTTAAACACATCAGGTGTTTACTGAGGTTTTGTTTCCTTAGAAGCATTGTGGCTATGCATTCAACTTTTGAACCTTGTTCTGCAATGTTGTAGAACCAACTGCCTCTGGAAAAAAAAAAAAGAAACAAACAAACAAAATTCCCCAAAGCAGCAACAGACAAACAAACACAAACCAGAAACTCCAAAATAAACAAACAAAAAACATTTTTGAAATTTTGTCACGAGAAAAAGATTTAGAGGTTTGCAGGAATTGTTCCATTCCTCTTAACAAAGCCAAGGTTCGGCTCTGGTGGTCCGGACTTGGATCTAGCATAGTCCTGTGTTAGGTGGGTGCCTCCTCTGAATGTGTTAAAGATCTTAGCCATCTCTCTCACTCTCTTCCTCCTCTGTGCACCCAAACCTACCCTTGTTTTGACGGCCTCCCCTTTTGAACAGCTTTATATGATTGCTTCCATCCACAGGTTACTTTACTCGAGTCGATTTGCCACAGAACACTCGCCCATTAGCAAACTCGTCTGCAGCCTGCTTTAAAATCTGCTTATGGTTATGTCCAGATAAAAGCATGTGAGGTCAGTTTGGTAGAGCAGAGACAAAATGCTTTAACATAAGGTTTTCTATTCTGTGCAGGCAGCTAATAAAAGTGCCCGCAGGTGTTGAGAATTATCCTTCTCTAGGAGATTTCTTTACAATCTGAACCTAATCTTGGCGAAAGCTTTGGCAAGGATATCTGGCACATTAATTAAGTGACTTTCCCTCCCCCACAGGTCTTAGGCTGTAACTTTGATTAACCACCTCTGTACCCAGGAAACAAACTGCTGGATAGGCATTATCAGGTTTTCAGGTGTATGGATGTTAGAGATAACTTGGGATTCCTCCTTTATCTGGATAGATGCTCCTTCCTCTTTCAACACTACACAGCTTTTCCCTTAGCTACTGCTGCAGGGATCCTGCAGGCATATGATGAGATTTTAGTATGAAGACCTTTTTATTCAGTGTGTATCTCTGGATGGCCTCTGCTGAGAAGTTTCAGATCCTTAGGGGAAAATGCCTAAATAACTCCTCCAAAGCTCCCCCTCTATTTAAATGGCTTTTCCTTGCTGCAGTATCACAGCTGTGACACATCAAAGTTAGTAGCTGGTGCGGCAGGACATGCATTCCCAAATCAGCCTCAGTGACGAAAGGTGATTTGCAGTGACAGGTTTCATATCTTACGGTGTCATTTTCATGAATGGCTTGGTTAATTAAATTTAATGTGGAACAAGAGCTTGCTTACATTCTGCCAGGCTTAAGATGTTCTTACTCACACCTTACTTAAAGAACAATTCCTACTGTTAAATAAGGGCTCCAGAATTTAGCCCTCTGTTAGCAGTCTTCCATAAACCCTTTGTTTTCCTAACATGTTAAAAACCAAGGCTTAATGGGTTCATGATGACATCAGTTATCAAGATTTGTGTGGTGTTGGCAGATGTTGAATTTTCAGTGGAAAACCATTAAGCAGATTTGAGTCAGGGCAAGTTTCACAACATGCAGGTATTATACCGGTGGTTACATGTGTTGACTTCAGCTTTATTTATTACAAAGGAAAACAGGCCTGTACTTATACAACAACAGCAATGAGAAATTAATCTTCCCAATAGGAAAATCAGTCTTGTCTTGTTAAAGGTACTCAGAATTACTTGTTGAGCATGCTGAGCTTGCAAAAACAATGTCTGCAACTTTCAGATTTAATAAATCTAAAATTAAATATTTAAAATAATTATAAGAAAAAAATTTTTGGTTACCTAGGCCTTTTTTTGGTATCAAGTGTAAAGAAAGGAGTATTTCAGAAAGTGTTGAATGTCCATTTTTTCACAACCCTTCTTTCCAAAACTTCTCATGTTTATTTTCCTCTCTGATTAGATTTGTTACTTTTGAGTACTCATTGCCTGTCAGCTCACAATGCACCAATTCTGTACTAGTTCTTCAAGACTAAAATTGAAATTCTTCAACATTAAAAAGTTGCTTTTTGTCATATGAGTACAAAGTTTGGACAATGTTATTGTCTAGACCAAGGCCTACATGTGGTGTGCTATGTGTATAATAAATATATGCCAAAAACTGAAACCAAATATATTGGGAGAAATTATTCTTCAGATAAAAGCAAGGTCTCTAATGTAGGAGAAAAAAGTGAAATCCCACAACAAACTAAGGTGATAACAGCAACAAAAATTAAAGGAGAGCACTTTCAATTTTGTGTACCTAGTAATTTGAAATTAGATGGATTTAGTTGTTGCAATGTTTGGTTCATACATTAATCAGGACTTCAGTTTGCAGATTTACTGGTGCAGTGTACTAAAGTAAAAATCTCCTATGTCTGCTGTTCTATTCAACTGTAAACATGCTAGAGACTGTATTTTCTTGGAAACTAAACTTCACACAGTTCATGCACAATTCACACAGGATTACTTCAAATTCTGCTTATGCATCAGGAAGCATCTAATCTTAGTCCCTTTGTTTTACCAGTAAAGTTGCTCTTACAATGCACCTTTTTCATACCTGAAGTTTTTCTTGAGTCTCTGACTGTTGATACTGTGAGGGCATGAACTTTTTCTGAATGTCAAAATTCATACTGATGGTAACTAGAAGGTTTCAAAGGGTCCATTAATATTTTTCACTTTTATGGAGCACTGCATAGAGAATCATTAGAACATCAAGGGGATTTCACTTCTGTGTGTTTAAAAGTCATTAAAACAGAAAAGGGGAACCTAAAATTCTGTCTTATGAAAAAGGACTTAATTTTCTATTTTTTAGACCATTTGCGGAAACTTTGCTTTTCGATATGCTGATTTATAAAAATTAAAACTCTTTCCCATATGGCTTTTATTCAGAAAATATTAAAAATAACTTCATATTGAAAAGTTGCTTTGATATTGTGGGATTCAAAAAGTTTTTTAATTTTTTTCAGCTTTTCAGTTTGTTTTATTCCCATTTGTCTTATTTAACATTATAGATGCACAAAATAAGATCAATTTATTTTGAACAAGTAATGGAATTTTCCTTCACTATTATTTCCACTATTTAAGTTTAGCTTCAGGTTGGAACCGAGTCAATTTTTTCTATCTTGCAGGCCTGTATAAAAGAAACTTTAACTTCCACAGAGGGCTATTTTTCATCAGGCAAACAAACAAAAAAGTCCCTTATTGAGTCCATGTAAAACCACAGTTTCTTCATCAGCACAACTTTTCCAGTATGTGAAACCAGTCACCTGATAAAAAGATTATGGAAGATGATAAGCTTTGAATCAGGACTTCAGTTTTCACTAGCTAAAGAACAAATGATCATCCACAGATGTGAACATGCAAAAGAAAAACATTCTTTCCCAAACTTTTCAAGTAAAAAACAAATGATGAAATGTTGGATAATTATAATTTCATGAGTTACGTGATCTCCTATTTATTACAAATGGGTAAATACAAAGACTCTGATTATTTACTCTGCTGACCTGCCCCAGGTTTATGGCATTTATTATAGTCAGTAATGTTTATAGCAAATTTTTTCTTAACAATAACATTTATAATATTTTAATGTGTGTGTATGAGGGGAAATAGTACATGAAAGAATTTCAGTGCAAATAAACCTAAACCGTTTTGCATTTGGAACTCCTCTGTATTATTTTAGGACCTCAGTTCTCAAAACAGTTATGGTTAACTTTATTCACACAATTCCAATGGGACAACTCATATGTAGAAAGCTAAGTCTTCTCTTAAGTGTTTTCTTGTATCCTTTCCCATCCCACCCTTCGCTTCCTCAAGTGCATGTGTTGGGGTAGGTATGTCTAAACACATTCCTGAGCACACTCTTCCTTGTCTGAAGCACATAATTTTAATTAAATAAATATATAGGGGTTTGTGTTTGGATGAATGTACAGATATTTGCGCAAGTATTAATTAATTTATTCTGTGGGTATCAAGTAATTATCTCTTTTGCTGCAAGGGCAATTTGCTGCCATACTAAGCAGAAGGCATTCTTTCCCCCCAAAAAAACAAGCACAGCACCACTTTCAGCTATGTGCTGAAATGTGTGATCAGTATTGTAATGTGTTAAGCATGGCATCATTATTCTAAAGCCAGCAACAGAGATATAAAATGCACTGCGAGACTGCAAACTGAGCACAGTTTGATTGTAGGACACCCGGGTAGAGGGGTTTTGTATTAGAATATACATTGCATTTATAATGCCTTCTTCTCTAAAATGTAATTAGGTTTTTTTATGAACTGGTAAAATATAGTAAATAAAGGACTCAGGGGATTTCCATATAGCCACATTTATTCCCACATGTCTTTCCAAATCATAAATGGTTGTCTTCCTTAGAAATGGATTAAGACAAATTGCATTAGGACACGATCATGAATCTGATTAAGGTGGAACCATGATCAGGTTTTTTCTTTTGGGCAACCATGTTTTCTTATAACAACCAGAAGACAAAAAAGCCTTTGGCAAGATGTTTCAAAAGGCCTTTCTCATATGCACATAAAAGCAGTTTTCATGCTAATTCAAAAATTGGTCCACACCTATAATTTCTTTATATATCCAAGACAAAGCTTTGGGCAAAATTTTTCAGTAGTATATATTTTCAGATACAGACTTGTGGTTTCAATGAAAGCTCCTAAAAAGGAATTTCCATGCATAATTTCCTTAAGGAGAACACTCTGAAGGCAAGTTGCAAGAGAAGCAGAAGATCAGGAATTGATTCCAAATTGGTTAAGGGAGAGGAATACTGAGAACAAAAACATCCCCAGTGGAAAACTGATGTAATATACAGAATAAACACCTTTTATGAGCACACTCTCACAAAGGCCCCAGCTCCTTCTCTTCCTCTGTTAGTAAGCGACCCAAACTGAGCACATTATGTGACAAAGAAGGAAACTAACGCAGATGTGTCTTTTGATGCACAGAAATTCAAATGTGTTGAAAATGCCTATCTCAGCAAAAAAAAAAGGCTGTTACTTCCCTGTTACTTCCTTCTCTATTCCCCCCCCCCCCCCCGCCATTTATCTTTTATTAAAAAGAGTAGTTTTAACTCCATGTAGCTAAAGGGAACTTAATTACAGTGTTGTTATCTCTGTGTCACAGTCAAATCTGAGGTGACTTGAAGGGTCTGGGAAGGACATCATCATTCACCCCCTTGGGGCTCTGTGGCATATGACCCCTTTGGCCTCTCACACTAACATGTAGGGTTCAACTAATAGGAAGAACTCCACTTTAAATCTATAGAAGTCTATACAAAAATAAGAAGTTCTCTGTCTACAAGGAGTGCTTGTCGTATGAAAATAAAGAGAATAAATGGGTTTTATGGGTAAGTTCTGGAAGCTAAAGAAGTTCCATAATCTTTGTGCTTACTATTGTAATTTAACACTGCTCAAGTAACTCTATCTATCTGCTTTATGGTTAGTCTTACTGGCTTTTACTTGTTTGGGTTTTTTTTTTTCCAGTTTAGACCAAGATTCAGGGATTTTTATTTCAAGTTGTTCATCTTTTACTCTATATTAGCCTTGTTAGGGCACATGTAGGTAAGAATCTGAATTCTTCATTGTGTTTCATGCAGGCAGAGACCAGACAACAAAAACTCAGGTCTGCACTCTGGCCCAAATTTCAGAGTGCACCCATCTGAACTAGGTTTTTCCTCAGGCTGGAAAACATCTAGCTGTCTCTTGTACATTGTTCTTGGCAACTTGCTCTGGTTTCATCCAGAAGCTGAGGGCCTGATGTGAATGTGAGTGCAAGCTGGAGCTAGTGACCCAGCATGTGAATCCTCACTATTTTTCCAGGCTGACAGTCCTTAGGTACTCCACCAAACTTTGCATATTTATACAAACTGGGTGTCTAAAATAATTTTGAATCAGTAAAATTAGTTCATAATCTGGTGTGATAATGACCTGAGAAATGCAAAACCCGTTTTTTGTCTCTCACTTCCCCTGGCATTTCCAAATGGATTTGCTCACAGCTGGGACTTTCAACACAGCTAGGGGAAGGTCCTGTTCAGTGTGACTGAACCCAGCAGTGATGGGGCACACTTCTGGATTTCTTGGCCAAGCTGGGACTGAGTTCTGAAATAAAAAATATGCATGTTCGCACTTGGGCTCTTCAAAGCAGAGGTTCAGCTATGTTTCACAACAATAATTTTCAGCTGAAACAGGAAAGGTGCAAAAGCCCTACCCTGATGTTCCCCAAACCTTCTGTTTGACAACACCCTGTACAAGAGAACACGCTGGCTCATGTTCATAGAGTCGTGACTTGTACAGTTCAGGCCTTAGCAAAATTGTTAGAAAACTCAAGGTCAAAAATAATTATGGTGAATTGGGAAATAATTGTGTTAAATAGAAAAAAAAAACAAGTTAAAATGGGAGAAAGAAAAGGTCAGTTAAATCAGACATACCAAATTTTCCTATCTATTTGAGTTTGTCTCAGGTTTGTTCCTCCAGTTTATATAAATACATGGAAAGAGAGTGAACAAGACACAGGCGCACACACTTACGTGTATATAAACAAGAAAATGCTGAAGTCAAAAATCCAAAATCCAAAATTAAATTAATGCAGGATGTAAGAGACAGAACCCATTTGGTAAATTGTTTAGATAGATAGCCTGTCTATAAGAACAGATTATTTTCAGAAAATGTAGTCTCTTTTTCTCAGTAATAATTAGCCTCTCTAGTGCAAATTTTACTTTGTAGAAAAACGTCTCTGTGAAATGTAGAGCTGGTTGGGAAGTCAGATAAATTTCCATGAAAACAATTTCTTTACATGTGTTTAAAAGTACATCTAGACATTTTCAGGATCTTCCCAGCTCTAAAGCTAACTGAGCTATGTACTAAAAAGGGTAAAAATTTCACATTGTCTTTGTTCCAATTATTTTTCTTGACCATTTTAGCTTTTGTTTTAAATTGACAGTTGACCATTCCAATAGAATTGAGGTGTTTCTTTCTTAAAATGGAATTTTACGTCTAAAATGTTAAATGAAAATATTTCAATTACATATCATGTAAACAGTGTTCATATTTGATTTTCCCATAGATTCTCTGCTTGGAAAGTTCGTTTGAAAATTAAATAGTTCATACAATCTATCAGAACAGTCATCTCAATCATGCGATTTTCTTATTTTCTCTGATTGGGTAAGGTTTTATAAACTACTTTCATTCTGCCTGAAGAAAGGTTTATTTGTTTCACAAAAGTATTTTCATTTCATGAATGAATTAATCTCAGCTGCAGACATAAAAATTCATTCTCTTGACACTGTGTTCACATTAATACTTGTGAGACTCAACAAAGATGAAACAAAATTCAATGTTTCTTAAAAGTGTCATGTTTGTTTTTGTTGTTAATTCACTGGTACCTTGCAGCTTGACCATCACTGCAAATCTGTTCTTTAATTTCTCAAAAAAAAAAGAGGTAAATTAGTCACCAGAAGGCCCTGCAATTAAAAGTATGTATGGAAAGTGATTGGAAAACCTGGGTTCCTGGTTGTAATTATACATATGATTTACCTGCAGTCGTGTCACTTTTATGGCGCTAAAAGATATGTTATATCTATTTATTCAGCTAATTGTTCCAATCAATTTCTGTGACAAATGTACTTTAATCTAATAGGGTTGGGTGCTACCTTCTTAGCTACCTTAAAGCTTTATGGAGTTATGTCAGCTGGAAAATCTGGCCAAGGAAAAGGGGGAAATGGAGCAAACCAGAATAATCCCTGAGATTTTTTTTCTCTTTATATTATATTTCAAATAATTTTTAATGAAGAAATGTACTGGAAAGACTATCAGAGCACTAGAATAATGGTGTCTGGAAGGAATTTAGGAGGTCATCCAGTCCAAGTTTTCTGTAGAGCTCCAATCTTTGGCCCATCCAATTGGGGAAGCATCTTCAGCAAGACCCTCTCCAGTTTGTCCCTGTATTTCTTGTACTGAAGGGACAAAATGTATAGACAGTAAGTAAGACATGTCCTTTCTAAAGCTGTTATTTGCCATCTCTGACAGCTACTGTAACATAAAGTTATTTTGGTTAGGTTTGTTCCATACTACTGAATTTAGACCATCTGAACATTTTGCGACTGGAAAAATTTCCAAAGTTTTCTCCGATTTCCAGCTAAACATCAATTATCTGTAATATTGGAGAACTTTTTCTCTGTAGACAGGTATTTATATAAACAAATACAGTTGCAATATGCCCTCTAGATATATCATACATGCACAATCCTGCCTCTTGGACTCAAAGAGATCACAGGTGTCACAGAGGAAAACAAAACTCTATAAAAAGGAGGCTGTGAAAAAAAAATTGAAGTAAGGGAATTAGGGTAGCAGCATTCTGCTCAGAATAAGTGATGGGTATGGCCTGTCTGACCTGATACACAAGCCAAGCCAATCCATTAATTCATGAATGCATCACCCATTGTTCCCCCCTGCTACCACATCAGCCTCACTGCTAAGGAATTCTTACACTCTCAGCATCCAAAGCTCTTAAGGAGTTCTGTGCAACATCCAGTATGTGTGTCTGCGCAACAGCAGATATGGTACATCCACTGAAATTAAGAATAGACGTCTTGGAAAGAAAACCAAAGTCACAACAGAACAGCTTCATGTTGATCTACAGACTTTGAAAGTGAATGGGAAGTCATTCTGCTAAATGACTGAGTGAAGGCACACACAAGTACATACTAATGTGTGGATGCATATATGTGCATGCAAAAATAAAAATAAAAGATTATTTTTCTTGACCATTTCAGCAGGTTTTTTTCAAAAACCACAGAAATTTAGATTACCAAGTACACTTTATTTAATCATCCTGCAATTACAAAGTCGTATATATTAAAATCTAAAAGTCGTTAATGTGGGGTCAGGTTGATATTAAGAATAAGAATTCAGGTGAAGGAGTTCACATGATGTCTTACAGCTACATATGGTTAGAAACTGGAGTTTTCTGACAAAACTGCTACGGAATAATTATGGGATTAAAAAGCTGGAATAAGGTTATTTAAAAAAAATTGGTGTAAGGTAATGTGAGCCAGAACTCTCAAAGTCCCTTAATAGCTGTTCTTAACTCAGTGTTAATACTTTATTTAACATAATGCGCTCTGCACTCTTTAAATTGTTAGCCTGGAACAGATGATTTATGTTGCTCTTGCATCCAAACAAGAATTAATGCCCTGATCCTATTTGACTGGAATTGTTAAGCACTTTTGTTCTCAGGCTTGTATCAGAATGATAATAAAAACATAAAATCAGCAAGATTTTTAATGAATGTGGGGTTAATTTGAAGTGCCCTGATTTACAGATATTAGAGTAATGCTCTTTCAAGTATTTACTGAGGTGTTAGAAAGTTTGTGTTCACATTCATCTCAAACATTTAGTGTACTGCAGTTTCTTTGTTTCCAAAATATTAGAAGATTGCAGTTAAGAAAGCTATTGTAATTGAGTATCTTTTTTTAAATTATTTTTTACAAACAGAGATATCTTTCATCATATTTTGAGGGAGTCACAAGGGAATGCCAAAGGTAGTTCTTTTGATCCTGTTCAGATCTTGATTTTGTAGGCTTCTGTTGTTTTCCAGGTGTTGTTTTTCCTTCCCCTCCAATATTTTAATTTTATGTATTTCATGTCTGCATAATGTTTTTCTCATCTGCTTTAATTAGTCTTATTTATTAATCTTGATACAAATGGATTTTTCAAGTGTAAAAGGCAATCAGCGCAAGCACAGTGACTGATGCATTTACTTGCCAGGATTTCACTACAGGTGTGCTATATCATAGTCAACTGTAAGGACGACTTTCACTCCAGTTCTTTTTGGTTTAACTACTGAAAAAAATGGGAGCACTGCCTTTTCTTTGCTGATCATTGTGCCTTTGGAGTTTTGCTGGTAAGAGTGTCAGACAGTCCCCTGTCCTGGTGCTGGTGGTTAGAGCTGTTCAAAGGAATTAACAAATAGGTTCATCACAAGTTTGGTACCATTTTCAACCATTTCCAACTTTTATGAAAAAACCTTCTGACCAGAATGTTCAGAGAAGCTAAGCTGTTTTTATGATCTGGTGTGTAAAGCAAGAGTTATTTTCACCACGGCATAGTTTTGACTTAATAGAACATCTTACAAAGTCTACATAGAGTATTTAAGTGATTACATGCTTACATATATTCTGTCTAAACAGAAAAAAAAAGGAAGGAAAGAAACATATATTCTGTCTAAAAAGAAAGAAAAAGAAGGGAAGAAATCCTAACTAATGAATACTTGATGTGCATACAATTGAAACGAAGAAGGTGGAAATAAAAGTTCAAGCCATGGCAATGAGAAATAACATTTTCTATGAGCACAGAAAAATGTAGAGTTCACCCATGGAAAATTTCAGTGAGAACCCTAAGTGGCACTGCTGAAACTGTCCTGAAAAAAGAATAAGAGGATTTCTAAAGCTGGTGGGATGAACATGGTGTTTTTCCAAGGTCTATTCAACTTCCCACGCTCTGCCAAGCTTGTCTGAATATTCATTATAATGTGATTTCTTATGATTCTGAAGGTTGATATCCTACTTCAGCTTGACCATGAATAAGAGAGAGATTGGTGACAATAAATATCCTACAACTGTGAATTTAGCAGATTAGCAGAACTCTGGTCTGTTTGAATTTATAGTCTGATATAGTCCTTCCTATCTGGATTGATCCTTTCAGTCCTAAAATATATACTATTTATTTAACACTGCAAGAGAATGAGATTGTAGCTGGCAATTTAACTTTAATATCTGAGTTTGAGAGGGTGTTTCTTATAAAGCAATGTAAATTGCTATCAAATCTAAAAAGACTTTCATATATACAGTATATGCATAAAATATTTCACTTCACTTCCTCCAAGTATGAAGTTCTTCAAATTGCTCTGTGGTTATCTCTTTATTTCTTCCACAACCATTCAAAAATAGCAAGAACTCTGCCTTGAGAACACCTGCTTTTTTTTTTTTCCACTTTTTCACAAAAGTGAAAAAACACCTGCTTTTCACTTTTGTGTGTTCTTCAGTCATTAAAAGGTTTATGTCATGTGATGGGAAGAAATTATTCGGGAAAAGAGCTGATATTTTAGAACTATTATGTCTCTTACTAACTTAATCTGGGTGATTTAGCTGTCTCAAACTGGGCTTCGAAAACTCTGGCAGTCCATAAACCCAAAGTTTCTTCAGAGAAGTCCTAGAACAGCTGACAAATCATGCTATATGTATGTTGTATCAAACAGCTCTGAAGCCCTTAAAGGATCAAGATCCAGAGACTCCATAAAGTCCCTTGAGAGTTTTACTTTTGCTATTGGTTGTACATGCAAAACAGTCATATACTCTGGAGATGAGAAGTAGAATGAAAGCCTGAGGAAATAGCATCCATTTCTGAAAATGTTACAATAAGTGACTTTGTCAAGGTCGTGTGGGAAATGGAAGTCAGACTATATAAATCTAAAGTTTTTAGTCATGGCCCTCTAAAGCAGCCTTTCTTTTTTTTTCTTTTTTTCTCTTTCAACTAGAGCTGCCACAACCCCCATTTATATTCTAGATGTTGTCTAAAAGAAATGAGAAATGAATTTTCAAATTTTCTTTCTGCTGCACTGTCTGTTTATTAGAGTGTTGTTGCACATAATGCCTGGATGTAAAATGATTCAGGGACTAATGTCTTCAGTCATAACGTGGGAAAACAGAGAAGCAGTTGGATAGTAATTTCTCACACTGTTCTGCCATGGCAGTTCTTTCTGCTGTGATTTAAGAAAGTGCAGGCAGTGGAAAAGGTTCCCTTTGAAAGTGTTTTAAATGTCAAATATAAGATTCATTTCTATACTGTTTTAATCCAAATGCCAGAGCTCTGAGCTAATCTATCAATCTGACCAGACTTCATGTGTTTCACCTATCCAAACAGCTATCTCTTGAACTGCAAGTCCTGCTAACACAGATTCATAATACCAGCATATTTTTTAAGAAAAGACTACCTGAATTTCCTTGTGAATGTGTGCTGTGGCATCCTTAGGTTCTTTTAGTAGGGCTGTATGTGACAGGGCCTTGGATATAACTTGGTAGTAGCTGTGCTGTGCCTGGTTGTTATACACTGGAACAACAGGCTGGGGAGACAGGAATGTGGGAGGGAAGAAACCCCAGAACTATTCCTGCAGTGGAGGTAAAGGAGCAGTGCTAAGGATATTTCATATAGAGATACTAAGTCTAGATCTGATCACTGCTGTCATCAGATAAGGCCTCTGCCACAGGGACCCTGGAGCTGGCCTGGGTGCATAATCATCTGCTGATGCTCTGCTTGAAAGAGCAAGTCTCGGAAACTCAGTCAGCTCTGCCTGTGAGAGTGGATCAGCTGTTATTGAATAGTCTCTATTCAGTCATTGCAAAGGAATATATACGCTCTGAAAAATATATGCTCTCCTTCAGCTTAAAGTAAAACTCTTCCCAGCTTTTAGCCAGGAACTTAGCCAGCTAATTTCCCTTTTGATTTTAGGTCTTTTCCTCCAGAAGAAATTTACATTCATCTCCCATTTTTGGTCTTATTTTTCAGTCATTTATTTGTGTGATTCTTCTAATTTTTTCCAATTATTTAACTCATTTTTTTTTTATGTATGCACATCAAAGTGCATACATCAAGTATACATTACATACATACATACATTCATACATACATTCCAGTAGTACTTCTCTCATTACCAGATGCAGAGTTAATATCACCTATTTGCTTCTCCACAATGCCATCCTGTCTGGGCCATCAAGTTAACACAGTTAGCCACTGCAGTACACTTTGTTTCCCCTCTCCATGGTGTTTAGCATCTTTTTTTCTGGGCTGCTCTTTTCCCATATGATGCAAGGTCTAAGGTCTACCTTAGATAGAAATTTCCTTAAAGAAGTTCATTTGAATTTTTTTATTGACTTGGCATATATATATAATTTTTTTTTTCCCAAGACAGATAATTGTGTACTTTTTAGATTTCAATATAGTGGAAGTTTCCACAAGAGGACTATACCTTTCTAATCTGTGAAGAGTTTTGGGGCAAAGAACTCAACAGCATGCAGTGGCTCAACCACAGAAATTGCTGTCTGACACTTAATTCTACTAAAGCTTAAAGGCTGTGCTACAAAGAGTCCATGTTTTCTAATGTAAAATAGAAAGATCTCAAATCACTGGAAAAGCTGTTCAGACATACAGTGATCACTTACTTGATTTTTTTTTTTGGCAAAAAATAACACAACCTTTTGATTGACCTAATTCATAATGAGCAGATTATGGTTATTCACCCACTCTCCTTCCAGGAAGGGCTGCTTACTGGTTTACTATTGCAGGAAGGTAATTATGTTTTGTGGGAACCGAATTTTGAGTCACCAGTGTGGTGATGGTAAGGAAAGGTCTCAGTTGCATCTCACTGCACCAGTCTGTCTCAGTGCCTTTACTGTGTCAGCTGTTTCTTAGTTCCCATCTTCAGGCATGGATATCCAGGTGTGATTGTTTCCAGAAATGCTGTCAGATAACAGGAATTCCCTAAGGCTACGTTTGTTAGGGCAGGCCCTGTAAAGAAAGCACTAACACTGGTTTCAGGAGTGACCTTGACAGTGTTCACTTTCCCCCATTTACTTCACAGATATGTTCTGTCTCCCAGACATCTTGCTCATCAACCCAAAAGCTCTTGCAGTTGATGTGGGGATTATTTCCACACAGGCCAATTTGTTTCAGGTAAGCCAAGCTGTTAAGGTAATGGTTAATGAAGACTGAGGTGAATCAGACTGATTCAGACTGAAATTACATTGGACACTTATGAGCTGTGCCTTAGCTAAATTAAAAGAGTTTAAAACCCAAACTAGTGAAGTTAAAGTAGCTATAGTTTAAAATGGGGACTTCCATCCAAATATCAAGATCAGGCTCTCTTTTTGAAGAAGACAATGGGACCAGAGACCAAACAACATTCTAGTCAGGAGCAGATGTGATGTGTATGAACCTGTGGAGGTAAAATTAAAGAACATTTTCTTTAATAGGACCATGCATGTAAAACTACTCTTGGACAACTAATGCCTTAGGTATTTGTTATTTTTCACAAGTGAAATCAAATAAAAAATTAATTAAAGTTTCCCATCATCTTCAAGATATTTTTAATAAGCAAACCAAGTGCTTTCGTAAAAGTTCTATGCAGGCATAGTTAGAAGACAAAGGGAGAGATCAGATTATTGCACAAGCTGATTGAAGTTTTCTTTTGACCACAATTAAAGTCAAAGAGCCAATCTGAGTTTTATGTAGCAATTTTTCTTCATGGGAGATGTGTCATCCTTGAAAAGTAGGATGTGAAATACTGATCCTGTTAAATAACCTGGAGCACTTCAGATGACTCAGGAAGGTCTAATATTCATCCTAAGCACCTAGAGTCATATTATAATGTCTCTAGTACAAAATCCAAAATTAGACATTTGTTAAAGTCCTTATTTTTGCCAGATAGGTTTAGCATTTGGGTATGGAAGGGAGAGTAATACAAAGACCAATATTTATGTGGGTTTTGGAGTAGGAATAGGAGTAGTTTTCTTTACGTTGTCTTTGTTATTTTTTAATCAATGTCAAAAAGGAGAATAGAGAGTTTTTAGAGTTCTACATTCATTTTCCCTTGCTGCTAAGAATGATCTCTTATAGAAATTCTTACCCAGGTTTAAAACAAAATCACCAATAGTCCAAAGACTGTCAGTATTGAGCAAGTATTAAGATTGTCAGTACTGATCAACCATTAAGATTTGTCTACTATCCTAGCTATCTACCTTGAAAAGGCTTTTCTTTTTTTTTTTTTCTTTTTTCTTTTTTTTTTTTTTTTACTTTTTTTTTAAACAAGGAGTTCTGTAAAACTAAATAGTAAGTGTAATTCTTGTGGTCAACAAAAATTAAGACTTGAAGCATACAAATTTGGCAAGATGCAGCATTCTGGTTGGGTTTTTGTGTTTGGTTGGTTGGTCTGGGTTTTTTTGCTGTTGCTGTTTTCTCTTAATGTGTAGTTTAAATGCTATATGATGTTTGGAGAGCCAGCTCTTCCTCTGGGAAATCTATGCAAATAGCAAGCACAGGCACATCTAAAATAAGACTTTTGGAGGAAAAGAGATGATCCTATTCATGACTTTGGAAAGATAAAGAAGCAATCAGAAATAGTTGATTTTTTTTTTTCCCCAGAGAAATTCTCTCAATGAAAAGCTAAACAAAATAGAATGTGTGAGTTTAAGGACCCAGGCCCTACCTGGTAGTATTTACTCACTTAAATATCTCCATTGAGTAGGGCAAATATACTGCATCTAAATGGGCTCCTTTAGGGAGTGTGGTCCTATTAGAAAGCAGCGTAATCTTTGGCAATGGCAGAAGGAGTCCATTTCCTTTTTAGCAGACAGGTTAATCAGTAGTAATTAAGAGGCAAAGTAGCAGACTAATAAAGTATACTTGTCACCAGTTGTCATCTTAGTGATCAATTCACACCTCCATCACAATAACATCGACCCTTCAATGCTCGAATGATCCTGAATCCCCAAAGTGACAAAAGGATTAGGGCAAAGATAATGTGCTGGAAAGGTGCTAATGAAGTGGTGGGATTACAAGATGGGTTTCATCCTTGATAGACAGCAAAAGGGAGTGTTCAGTCCCACTTCAGCTATGAGATTCACATGGATAAACTCTCATTGACTTCCACTTCCAGTCAGGATCAGGACCTTAATTTAATTAATTAGGGTTTTTAATTTCTTAGTTAAATTTGAAACATGCATCTTCGTGTTTTCTGAAAGTAGCAGATATTTCTTCAGTAATTAAGTTTACTATCATGTTATTTTTCAATTTGTCTCTGCAAGTTGTATGTTGCAGACATTTGTGTTTGTATAATTTCAATTTTGTGCAATTAGTTTTACAGGGACTTAATTTTTTTTGTGTGTGTAGAATGTACACAACTGCTTTTTCATGCACTGATTGTTTTAAAAAATGAGAAACAATATGTTATTAGAGTGTATAAAAATTGTGTCACCTTCTTGCTCAGCGTTACAAGTGAATGGATAGACAGACAGAAAGACAGATAGATAAAGTATGGTAATAGCATTTTGAGATGCTAATAGAGAAATGGTGTTCTAGTAGATGTTGTTGAAAATACATATTTTAAAATGACCACAATTTTTAACATATAATAAAAGTAATAAATAAACATGTTCATTAAATGCCACCTGTCTCTTGAACTATATCTGTAACGCATTTCAAAAGAATAGGTTAATATTAAAGATGGGGAAAAGGGTAAAACAGGCATTTATGGTATTTTAAGCCTCAGTCTTCATTAGATGTTACTCCGTATTTCATTGTAGCTAATTAACTTGTATATTGAAAACCCTTTAGAATGATTTGATACAGGGAGATGTGGGAATACATCGTGCTGGGATTAACACATTTATATTGCTGTAGCTGTATGCCTGCTGTTTGGGTGCAGGGGGAGATAACCATTTGCAAATTTAGCTGTATTAGGATCATTTTCAAGTGGTGTAAATTCTATTGCTGGCAATTTGAACAAAATCTGCTTGACTTCAGTGGGAGATGTACAGATAGTTTGCTGCTGCACATTCTAGTGCCAGATTCTGCCTTGAAAGTTTAGTCTTGAGAAGCTTTATTTTAGTTATTTTGTGATTTGTGTGTGGGGGGGAGAAATAAAGAAATTTCAAAATTCTGACATTAGAAAGTTGTATTTTGTAACAAGATGTTGTAACTTCCTTGATAACCAAAATGAAATTTTAAATATGTCTATGTCGTGCCCTCTGTTTCTCTCAAGATTTTGAATTTCCTGGGTTTTAGCTTTACAGTTAAGCACTCAAAAACTAGCTGACCATGCTAGAACAATTTTTCCTATTGGGTACTTTACACCATGCAGTACTATTCTTAAGTCTGTAAAATATTGCACATGTGCTAATTAATTTATTCTTCATAGAAAGCTTAACTTTGTGTAGAAAATTGGCTCAAAACTGATTTTTTTTCCCAAATTTCAGGAGTAAAAAAATGAAAACTGATTGTAATGCAGAGCACAGGTGTGAATTTCCCTTGGCTGAACACAAGCCAAGGAACACGGCTCAGGCATTTATGAAAAAAGTCATGCCAGACATGTTTCAGCACTAGTAGCGCATCCATGAAGTAGCATTAACTTGAACCAGGAATGAATGCAATCTTCTAGCATGTCATATGACGCTTCTTTTTAATTAGCTAAATGACTTTACAATGCATCTAGAGTTATTCATAAAAACGAAGAAGTAGTTTCTGTTCCAGACCTTAGCCTAAGCTTGTAGTGTTAACTTTAAGGCAGTTGCCATGATGTGCCATTTCCTTACACCCTGGGAGAGAAACGGAGTCACAAGACATGTTCTGTACAAGCTGCAGAAGAGTTCCTGGAGAGAACTGACTTTTTGCCATTGTGAGCCAGGGACAGAAGAGAGCTCATGGTCCAGCCTAGGAGATGAAGGCAGTATCTCCTTGCCAATTCCTATCCACACATCAATACACTCTTAGGAGAAGTAAATCCTGAACTGTAGGAGTTTACAGTTTGTGGGCTTTTTTGTTCAAAGGTGAGATCAGAGCCTATAATTTGAGTTCATTACATGCCAAATATGAGATAGGCAGCATATTAAAGTGAATATCCTTATTGCAGAAATATGGCCTGAATTTAATATTCTATATCCATACATGTGGACCCTGTAATTTTGTGTTACAAGACAGATTTGATCTTTCTTTACAGTTGCAGAACATTGGGGTAGAGGTACTTTTAATTTCACTTTGATATAGCACGGTGAGCCATTTTTCAAACAATATGTTCAGTCAGTCTTTTATTTATTATTTCTTTTTATGCTTAACAGATTGCCTATTCAAAATGGAAGAGCATGAGCACTGTTGCCTCGTCAGTCACCTTGCTGTGAAGTTGCAATGTAGCAAATGGCTAATGTATGCATACATGTGGGCACTGTTTTAACCCACATTTCACACTGCCATAATCGATTTGTTGGTTTTGAAGAACAAAACAAAAACAACCTCCCTTACCCAGCTGCAGCAGGCGAGAGTTGGGACATATGCTGGTGTGAAAGGGGGAGTGGGGCTGGAGACCCCCGCCGAAAACATCCGAACAAAGGGAGTGCAATCGCCTTGGCAAGGCATGGGATGACTTAAACACCCCATTGTATGAAATATGAATGGGTTGGCATTGTGCATTGCAGCGTGGGGGGCTGCTCCGTGCTGCCGATTAGCCACACGATTACGCGGATTACACGGGGAACGGCTAAGGTAAATAAGGCCAGCCTTCTGCCACCTCCTCCGCAGGGCCAGCAGCAGGCTGGCCCAACCCTGCCCGGCTTCTGGGAGCTGGAAGGGGCAGGGATGGAGGAGAACGTGAGGGAAGATTCAGATAAGTCCTGTGGACAAAACAAAAATAAGGATTTCAAGGGTAACAGTGTTAAAGTGTCTTTCTGGTCAAGTGATGTATGGGCATTGTTCCCTGCTGCCATGCAAAGTACTGCTTAGTAAAAAAGAGACCTTGTATCTTCTCTGTTGTCACTCTCTCCTCTCAGGTTAAGGGACAGCCACTGGGTGATGATCACAAAGACTGTGGCAGGAGCAATTTGTGTCCTGCAATCTTCTCTCTTCTCCATAATCTTTTGCACAGATTGGTTCTCCCCTCCCTTCTCACCATGCAGCTCTTACAGCCATGGGGTAGCACTGTGAAAATCGTGTTTATCCAACCCAGGGTAACTCAAGGAGAGATTATTTCCCTATGCTGGAGTTTTAAGGTACATATAATCAGCTGTGATTCAAAATAAATTCACATCTATATTATCTCAGCTTCAAATGAGACTCAATGTGCACATGTTCACAGTATGAACTGTATAATGTGAAATATGTGTGTATATGTTATGGATTTCAGGGTGTCCAACAGTTCTACTTGTTACTGAATCACAGAATTATAGAATATGCTGAGCTAAAATGGATCCACAAGGATCATTGAATCCAGCTCCTGGCCCTGCATAGCACCATGCCCAAGAGTCACACCATGTGCCCAAAAGCATTGTCCACTTTCAGGCTTGGTTCTGCGACCACTTCCCTGGGGAGCCTGCTCTGGTGTCCAAACACCCTGTGGGGAAAGAAACTTTTTCTAATATCCAACCTCACCCTTCCCTGACACAATTTCAGGCCATTCCCTTGGGTCCTGTCACTGGTCACCACAGAGAAGAGATCAGTGCCTGCCCCTACTGTTCCCCTCACAAGAAAGCTGTAAATACAATGAGGTCTTCCCTCAGTCTCCTCTTCTGCAGGCTGAACAGACCAAGTGACCTCAGCTGCTCCTCAAGGGCTTTGCCTCCCTTCATCATCTGTGTGGTCCTCCTTTCAATTCTCTCTAGTAGCTTAATCCCCTTTTTATATTGTGCCTCCCAAAACTGCCCCCAGCACTGGAGGTGAGGCTGCCCCAGCCCAGAGCAGAGCAGGACAATCCCCTCTCTTGCCTGCCTGGCCATGCTGTGCCTGATGTCCCCCAGGACAGGGCTGGCCCTCCTGGCTGCCAGGGCACTGCTGGCTGGTGTTCAGCTTGCCACTGACCAGGAGCCCCAGGTCCCTTTCCATGGGGCTGCTTTCCAGCCTCTCATTCCAGTCTGTCCATACAACCAGGGTTGTTCCATCCAAGGTGAAGAATCCAGAACTTTCCCTTGTTGAACTTCATGTGGCTGGGAATTGCACATCTCTAATTTGTCAAAGTCTCTCATCTCTGCCTTCGAGGTAGTCAACAGCTCCTCTCAGTTTTGTATCATCTGTGAACTTGCTCAGTGTCCCTTCCAGTCCTGCATCCAAATAATTTATGAAGATGTTGAAGAGCTCAGGGCTGAGGATGGAGCCCTGTGGAAGCCACTAGTGACAGAATTCCCAGACAGTGAATGTCACCCCATTCACCATAATTCCTTGTGCTGACCCATGAGCCAGTTATTGTACATGTAGACTGAAAAGACTTAAATGCTTGCAAAAGTGAAGATATTTTTGTCTCAAAGAAGCCGTATCTTATTCTAACTTCTCAGTTGAAGAGGCTTCTAATATTTGTGTGTTTTGTAACATCTTTTACATTAGTAATCTCCATCTCTTTTCCTGAATAATAGAATTGCTAAATTGGAAAAGATTATCAAGTTTAACGTTAACCCAGCACCACCATGTTCACTACTAAACCATATCTCTGAGTGCCACATCCACACATCTTTTGAACACTTCCAAGGATGGTGATACCACCACTTCCCTGGGCAGCCTGTTTCAGTGCCTCATCACCCCTTCACTAAAAAAAAGTCTGTAATACCCAATCTAAGCCTCCCTTGGCGGAGCTTGAGGCCATTTCCCCTCATCCTGTCACTCGTTACCTGAGAGAAGAGACCAGCCCCCACTTTGCTACAGCCTCCTTTTGGGTAGTAGTAAAGTGCAATAAGGCTCTTCCTATCCTCCAGAGAATTTAACTGGAGGTTCTGTGGGATCTCCCAGCTCATAGCAAAGGTACTGCCGGTGTGTAAATGAAGACACAGCATCCTTGCAGGGAGGAGCCTTTGCACCAGGAGCTCTTTGACGCAAATGATGTTCTCACCTGCAAGGCAATCAAAAAGCATCAGGGCTCCCAAAGGAGACCACAGCTCCCTGGGTGTTTTTAGGGAAATTTTGGTGTCTATAAGTCACAGTTGTTCAGAAAGTATTTAAGTGGGTTAAATTGAGACCTGGTTTTCCCTAGAATGGAAAATAATTTGAGGGAATAACTGGAAATATTGTTCAAAACAAGGGGAAAGGGGTGGTTTGACTTTTGTGATTTTCTTTCTTAGTTTCAGGTGACCTGCTAACAAAATTCAGCACGAGTTTATGAATAGTTTGTCTTGTCCCATATTTGCATTCTTCCCAAAATAAAACAGCTGGAAATTTTTGCCCAAGACTAACTTGTATTACTACAAGTATTGAGATTATCAGTTAATGGCAAAGCAGATTAAGAAATCCATTGAATGAGAATGATAACTCTTTGGTATTTAAGGGATTTTTATTCATATATATGCAAATAGTTTTGAAAATATTCACAAATCTTAATGAATTGTAGAGAAAAAAGTGCAACATTCACTTTTGCTTTGATGCACAGTTGGAAGTATAAAATAAATTTCGTATCTTGCCTCACTGCTGCAGAGATCAAACAATTGAAGTAGGAAGAAAAACCCCAAACCCAAAGTAAAAAAAACACTCAGCAGAACTTAAAAAAAAAAAAAAAATTGGTGAAGATGTATTTTTTTAGAAGTGCATATTTTAAATAATTACATTTCTAAATGTTGGACAACCCCTTCCCCCCCCCCCCCCAACTGGGGACTGTGAGGTCCTTGCCCTTTCTGTGCTGCAAGCCAATTTGGCTAATTACACCATTTTATGTAATTTAAATATCTCATATTTTTCCACTTCATGCCATAATCTGCTGAGCATTTTAGACTTTGTCTAGTTATATGGTATTTGTGTTTCACTCAGGGTTGTGTTAGTACCTGTTTATGTGCTTTGTACTGAAGGTGCAACCTCTCAGAGAACTTATGTTTTCTAATGCTATATTTCCTTACATTTTGGATTTGAAAAGACATCTTGAATGTACTGAACTTTATTGATGGTTTCTGGTGAAGTCAAATGAAAAGTGCCTGTTTTACAGCCATTTTTTATTTGAAGATAATTTTTTCTTTCTTCATAGCTGTGTCTATTTGCAATCTCTGGATGTCTAGAACTTTGGGTATGGGCACTTGTTACCTTTATCAAATTCAATCAGAACAGTTCAGTGGGACAGAATGGTTTGTAAAAGCTTTATGTTGCCTAAAAATGGTGCAGTCTTTTATCACATCCTTCATTTTACTTTGATTCTTATATTGTGAAATTTTGCATACACTTCTGGTTTAACATATAATTCCCCCAGTTACATTCCCCAAAGACCTGCACTGTTATTGGACCTATAAGTTCAGTTCAGATCTTTCTGTTGTCTCAAAATCTAATCCTCTACAATATTGTTTTGACTATTTGCTGTGTTTGTGTGCTCAGGAGGGGCCCAGCAAACCAACGATATGTAGGTAGCACGCCAAATAATAGAGAGAAACTTCCTAGGCAGGTTTCTTTCCAGTGACCTGTTTGTTTTTTAGGACATACAGAGATTATTGATTGAACAGCAAGAAGGAAGGACGAATTGATCTGGTAGTGAAATGATGCATTTTTTGCTGAGCAGGGAGTTTTTCTGGTGGAGAAGGAACAAATTGACTTATTGCTTAATTGAAGGAGAGAATTGACTGGGAGAGGCAGTGAGAATTTGACAAATGTCATCTGCAGGAAAGAAGGACTCTTCAAATATATATATATATGCATAAACATTTATTTATTTCCTCATTTGTCTGCCTTTTACTTGATGTGTAATAGAGATGGGTGACTTTACTTTGACTCTTTTTGGCAAGATGGGTAGGCTGATTTTGTGTGAAACTTGTTCTCTTTTTAAAGATGACTGGAAATGCTCCTTCACTGAAGTGTGCAAAAGTTTGTTGCTGCTGTTTTTTTCCTAAAGCTGTGCCTTCTGTTTCAGTTTATTAAGTCTGTCAGTGAATGTGTACATTCTTTTTCACCAGCTGAAGTTGCCTAATACTATCCTGGTTTTAAAGTGTGTTAGGCACCTAACTTCTACAGGAAACAATATGAATGAATGATTTTTCTTTTTTTTCTTTTAAATTGTCTAGCAAATTTCACTAGGCAACTCTCTGTATTGGTAGGACCAAAACTGCTTCCATAAGTACAGCCATTGGTCTTTTACCCTTTGGAGAGGAGACCATGTTTTGTTCTGTTTTGCTGGTACAGCATTGGTCTTATCTCTAATGAGGGCTTCTAAGTGCCACAGTAATTAAAAAAAAAATAATAAAAGTGATACTAACAACACTCTTACTAGTAGTAATAAATAGTTATATACCGGTGCTACTTACATATTAATTAATCCAATGCTTAATTTAACTTCTAATTAATTTAGAATTAATTTCCTAATTTCTCTCTGGATGAGGTTGCTATAATCTTCATATGGTGCCTTTAGGAGACCAGAAGTGCTTTCATTCCCATTTTACAGGAATGGCATTGAAGGCATTCAAAACTGTCTTCTGAGGACTCAACTCTTAGAGTGTCCTCAAAGAAGTTTCTGTCCTCTGCTTGAGAAGACTTTGTAATGGGGTTAGGGAAGGAGCCTATTCAGGGAATTTTCTGTGTTGTGGGGCAGCAAATGGCAAAGTCCCCAGGGATCGGTGTGGTTATTGGAGCTCAGTCTTACAATGTTACAATAATTTCCCTCTTGCAATGATATCACCATGGGGATTGTGGGGAAACTGAAGGCTAGGTACTGATCTGACTTGTGAAGAAACTGTGTCTCTCCTCCTCCTCCTCCTCTCTGTACCTTTCCAGACTGCTCAGATATGTGGTGGCCTTATTTTTATCATCCATAGGAAAGATTCAGCTGCATTTACAGCAGGAATATTGTAGGAACAAGCTTTGTGAAGAAATAATAGTAGAGATTTTAAAATCCCAAGAGGAGAAGGAAGGACCTTTAATTAGCAAATAATAGGTTTAGCCCACAACTTACTCACAAAAGAAAAAAAGTCACCAGGCATCAGAAAGGAGGGGGATAAGTCTCTAAATAATTTACACATAAAAAGAATTCTTATTTGTGTCTGGGACATTGCTTTATTTTAAAATACATTTGCTATTTTAAAAGATATAGAAACAGCTTTGCTTGAAGTCACTCATCCCAGACAGTGACACTTAACACTTGTATGTTGTTGAAGAAACACCAGAAGTAGATAACTTGGGGGAAGGATGTTTGGGGAAGTTTTTGCAGCTGGAAAATATTCTCAAATTTGAATTCTTAATGGGAAACTTATACCAGAGCTGAACAATTATTTCAGTTTGAATAATTTATATGAGAATACCCCTCATAATAACAGTCTTCTGCAGTTCTGTGATATGGCCAGCACTGATTGACTGATGGAGGAGGAGAGGTGTCAACATCACACGATAACCCTTGTTCTGTCTTGCACCATCTGGGATATCACCTTGAAGGGAGCCAATCCATCATTCTGCTAAAGAAAATATAACTGACTGGCTTTTTCCATAATACAAAGGAGTTTGATTGAAGGATGCTTTTCTCCATTTTCCTCCCTATAATTTAGAAAGTTTTCCCTTGTAGAAAGTGGAACCTCAGAAAGTTTCCTGTGAAATCAAAAGCTTGGCCACTGTTAAATGTGCACTGCGCATTTGTCAGAGATGCTCTAAGTGGTGCTGAAGCTGACAGGACACAAGCAGGAGCTGACAGCTTCACTCCAGTTTCAGCTGATTAAAGGCTGCAGAGGCCTGGGGCCCCCATCTAGGAAAAGAGAACCTCTGCAAATTCACCAGAGCAATTCCAGTCTGCACGTTTTGCATCAGCTGGCTCAGGGTAGGCCAGCTATTGCACTCAGGAATCAACTTCTGCCTCCAATTTTGGAGTGTTTGAGGAGAGATAAAAAAAGAAGTTAAAAATGTATATGAGGATTACCTTATATTATGTATGTACATTATATTATGTGTGATAAATCACAGTGTAAAATGTAAAAATTGCATGTGTGAGATGTGTGTACACTTAGAGCCATTTTGGCTCTAAAATATGACAAATCTTGAGGTGGGGTCCTTTCACAGCCTTCTCCCCATTCCTATGCTTATCATGCATATTGAGCTCTCGCAGGCTGAGCATGCTGGCTGCTTAGTTTGGGAGCTCTTCCCAAGGCCATGCAGCCAAAGTGTTCAAGCACAACCAGGGATCCAGCATGATCTAACCAGAATAATTAAAAAAAACCCAAAAAACTATCAGGATCCAAGAGTGCTTGGTACACTTTTGTCTGAAAACAAGAAAGAGATCTCAGCTCCTGCTTTTCTGAATGTTCTCCTTTATAATTTCCATCTCCTAGCAAGTGTGCAGCGCTTGTGCATGCTGTATATACTTTGTGCTTCAGCCTACAGTGAATGAACAGCTAATTGGGAAAATATTTTCCTCTCTCATTCTTCACCAATCAGTTTTTTCATGGTGGTGCTTTTCTTATTCCTTCACTAATGCAAAGAGAACAGCCCAAACAAATATCCCCTGCCAAAAATGGATAATAAAATGCCATTTTAAAATGGTATTTTAAAAACACTATTTTAAAATTTTATTTTACCAAAATAAATAGAGAATTTTCCTTGCATTATTTCTTCCAGGACCTTTCTGTTAAGCAAGACGACCACAATTCCCCTTCTTCCCTAATTTTAAATTTCAGTCTTGATTTATTAACACCAGAGTTATATTCTTAAAACTGCTGATTAAAAACTTCATGCAATCTTTGGAACACTTTGGCAAGATACTTTTAAAAACAACTGAAAATAAACCAGAACTTGTGTCTTAATAATCAGAACTGTAGGCACAAAATATAGCAAGTCAAGTAACAGACATTTGTTAGCTTTTTTTACATTAATCCATTAATATATTTTTAGAAATGTTGAATATTTAAAGCTCCAGACCGAGAGCTATTCTTAGGGTGATTTTTTCCCTTAAGTTGAGCTCAGGTAATACTTTTGATCTCCATTTCCACTCACCTAACTGGAAATTAATTTTTCACAAGTGAGTATTTGCTGAGAGGAAGACACAGAGGATATGCCTCCAAATAAAAGGAATTAAGGATATATATTTGTATTCATCTCTCAGTTGTTTATAAAAAATTTAGACAAACTGTTGAAAAGCGCACCAGTATATCAACAGAACCTTTCTATAGTCTGAGTCCTCTTTTATCAGTTTTTAAAGGAAGACAGAAATACCTGTAGGTTTTGAGACTTCAGAACTCAAGGAATTTGATAATTTACCCACAATGAGCAATAAGAACCCTATATAGGCATATTTCATGTGTGCAGCTGTATGTATGTGTCTGCATTTTAAAAATATACATGCATACACTTATTATTTAAGTATAAGACATATATGTGTACATATATATGTGTGTGTGTGCTCATGCATGTATAAATTACTTGCCCTGCATGCAAACATGCATACACATACATGCATTCTCTTAGTCTACTTTCCTCCCAGTCTTCTTTGAGTCTATCCTTCTTCATTTCAAATCACTTTTTGGTTAATTTAAGGCTCTGCTGGACCCATTAAATTCTGCCTCAGATGGTATATAAGACTTGCTTTAAATTAAAGGGTTTTTCTTAAACATGACATAATAATTTTGAGATAATAGAGAGGACAGATAATACAAAGATATTACAAAGAAATAACAAGAGAATATAATTTCCATTACTTGAATAGTTTATTAAGAAAATAAAAAAGATATACAAATTAGAATCCTCACATTAAAATTTGTCCACTTCTGAAGGGATGCTCTGATATTTTGAATAGGATTTGGACTACCAAGAAAAGAGGATAGGAGTATGCTTGTAAAGAGACAAGGAAAGAGAGCTTGGGAAAGCAAATGTGCTCTGCAGAAGTAGTTCACTTTGCATAATTTATTTTAAATATGGATCCTCTCTGGTGTGCGAGCACTCCCTCCCTCACCACCCCCACCCCCCCTCTTTTCTTTTAAAAATAGGAATTTCTCTGCTGCTGGTGTTCCAATATTCCAGTTCAAATAGGGTGCCTGCTGGTAGCTCAGCACTTGTGTACTTGACTGCTTTCTGCTGAGGAGCCTTGCTTGCCAGTAATCTAGATTTATGGTAAGTCTACCCTTTCCCTTCATCTACGAGGTCCAGGGACATTTGGGTAGCCAATCTGCCCTTAAATATGTCTCTGAGGAAATGGTGCTAATTAGTATTGGAATTTACAGCCTTTCATTTTATTGACTTGTCCTACTTTCTTCGATAATTAACTAATGAGTAAAGTAATGAGCTATGTTAGTCAGTCATGATGTTCAATTAAACAGCAAATCAATTATTGAAAATAGTTTCGGACAGCTCTGGTGTCGTCACGGGGAGTGTGTGTGCGTGCGTGTGTGGGCACATGTGCTTTAAATGCGTGCCCTAAATGTGGCAGTGTCCCTCCCTGGAGGGCACCTGGCTCCTGGAGGGCTCTGTGGTCACAGCCAAACCAGACCAGGGTCCCTCTTGCTTGCCCTGCCCACGATCTGCTCAGCTGTGCTACACAGCACCCTGACGCTGCACCTCGACAGGCTGAGCTTGTCTGTAAGGGGTTCCCAAAGCCTGAGAAAGATGGTTACTCTAAATCAGGGAGCACTTTTCCCAGTGGGAAGATTGGATGTCGCAAAACAGGTGTGCCTGTTTACTGGTGCCTCTGCCTCTTTCTTGGCACGTGCAATGTTTCCTACGTGTCCCAGAGCTCAGCATTACAGCAGCAGGAACTAACACACAAATATGTGTCCCCAAAGCCTTACCTCTCTTTTGGCCACTGCAAATACCCATGCACAACAGAGAGGCTGGCAGGGAGTTCAGGATTTTTCCCCTTTTGAAGGCTTTGCATACCAGCCTGAGCAGCACCTGTCCATGGGAAGACGCTTCCAGGGCCATCATGTCATGAGTCTCCTGCATCAAACCTGGGGAACTGCTGCAAACACACTCCTGTGTGGTCAGTGGCAGGTCAGGGCACAGTTTGCTGGGGCAAATTCATGACAATTGGGCCTGGTACATCTGTCTGTCTGTACAGCTCAGCCAATTTCATTTGTTGTGGGCTGGGCAAAGATCTGTGTTGGCAGGATGAGAAACAGGCATTCAGCATTTCCCTAATGCGGTGAGTTCAGTTTTGTCTAGAAAATAGAAAGGGCAAAGAAAGGTGTAGCTGACATCATCATTCACTACCTTGCTGGCACTTCAGGTCTAATTATTCTTCCAATGGAACTTTTAGCCTTCCTGTTTCCTTCAGGTCCTTTTCTTCATCTTCTCTTCCACAGGAGCTGGTAGCACAGTTGCCCCTGCTACCCACGGCTCTTCAGGCTTTCACTGCCACTTTCCTGGCACCCACCTTAGTTTGTGTTTGGTGTTAGAGTGTACTACAGCTCCCAGCAAGCAAACTTGTCCTGACACTTCAGAAATTTGGGAACAACTTTAACTGCCCTGTGCTCCACTGACACAAATAAATTTTGACTTGCCCTGTCAAAATACCGCTTCATTATGGACTGCAGGGGCTTTTAGAGAGGAGAGTAATATTGCATATATTGCATTAAGCAAAACAAAAAATATATTGAGGTTATTAGATGGAAAATTTGGGTTGGGATTGAAATTTTAACCAAATATCAGTCAGAGATGCTACGAGAAAGAACATTCTGGCACAGCTCTGTTTGAGTAGCAAAGGAGCACAAATAGTGCCATGTCATGCTTATAGGTCCTCTAGTCACAGAAAATATAATTTATTAATAATAATAGCCTTCTTATGATGTTTTTTCTCCAAGACAGTGAGCAGGCAGAAAGCTCCCCCCCTGCCTTCCAAATTCAGAAGGACAAGCAGGCCAGTGAGCAAGCTGCATAAATACATAGAGAGGAGACTAAACGCATTGGCCTTAGCCATCCAATTGAATCATGATTCATTAGAGAAACAGCAAGCCAAAAGAAATCAAAGACAGTTCAAAAAAGGCAACATAAAGTTTTCATTTCCAAACAGTTTTAATTCACTGTTTGTGCTCTTTACTGAGAATATGCAAGGAACACAAACATTCCCATATGATTCAAATTACAATTTACATATGAATTACATTAGAAATATGAGCTACACTAAAGAGATAATTAGTGCTGTCCTGGGTTATGTGAGCACAAACAAAATTAAATAAGAACAATTTCAAAGCCAAGTTTTGCTTTGCCTTTTCAACTAAGCTGGTTTAATCAGTGATAATGACGGAAATAAATCCACTACATATAAAACAACCCACAACATAACATACTGTGTGAAATGTCATTATTACATCCCGTGCCTTGGTAAATCTCACAGTCAAAAAGGAATACAACATCCCTGGTAGGATGCTACACAAAATTTGCTACTGCTGGGTGTCCAGCACTGGAGGTGATGGTCCCTAGGGCTTGCAATGAAACAAGACCCACAGCAGGCCAGCATCGCTGCACAGCATCACAGAGAAAGTAACAGGGAGGGGAGGGCTGTGAGCGTGTGTGAAGGATTTTTTTTAACATGACATATGAATGAGAAAGAGCTGCCACAGGAAAAAAAATACTGCCAATGTTAGCAGAGAGCAATGAGAGAGAGTGGAGCAGGAGAATCAGGGAGAGGATGGGGGAGACAGGGGAAGAAGAGGAGAAAGTGAGAAGGATAAAAAATACCACACAGAAGCAAACTACCTGAGCATCAGTGCCTCAGCCCCTAAATAGAGCTATGGTTTATGACTACCTTGCCTAATGAGCTAAACTCTGGTGACCATAAAACTGAAATATAATTATGACATTAAAGATGCCTATATTTGAACTTAATTATTAATTAATTTAATGAGAGAATAGGAGGTTGTAAAATTGCTAATTAAACAGCTCTGTAAAACTGCAGACGGCAGAGGATTTACCAAATGATGAATCCCACAACAGTATTTGGGATATATCAATATTCTATTAATATACAGTATGCCAGAGGTACTGGCTAGTACGCTACTCACAGTTAAGCCGATGTGACAGGCATACAGAGTGAAAGAAAATGAAGGACATAAAATCCCGGATGACAACAACCTTGAAGACGATCTCTGCCCCCCACCTCTGTGGCAATTTCTGAAATCAGTTAAATAAACTCAGAAATGCAGGATAAAAATCAATCTTACCATCGCAAATGTGAGTAAATTGGCTTGAAGCACAGGACCCACCTGTGGTCTTTAGGCACCGTGGTGCTGTGTCGCTCTCCGCTCGTGAGCGGGAATGGCCAGGAAGAATCTGGACTTAAGTGCAACAGAAAGGGAGGGATGCAGCATGAGTGAGTGAATATGTGTGTGTGTGCATGCTTGCAAGTGAAAGAGAAGCTGAGCAAGAGCAAAAAATAACTGTCCCCGTGTGATTAGTGAAATTAAACTCAAGTGAACCTTCAGGGGCTGAATTGGAACCTACGGGGGACAATTTTAGAGATTCCCACATTGCAGTATCAACATGTGAGGAATTTTGCTGTAAGATTTGAATGGCAATGCCATTTGGATAACATTCATTTAAAAATACAGGGCAGGGGTGCAGGGAAACGTTTTTCTTTAGCATTGAGCCTAATTCAAGGACCATTAAAAGAAAATGCACTGGGGTGTCTAGCCCTGCATATCTCTAAATGTCAGTCAGGACTAATAAAAGTAAAAGAAAACTTTTTTCTTTTGGGATAAGTAAAAGAAAAAATTCAAATATCCTTTTTGTAGGAAACAATGAAACACTTCTGGACAGTGTAACAGAAACCATGAATAACACTAGGTTAACTGTAGGAGGTACATTTTAATATTTGCATGAATCCTTAGAACTGTTGCTTTTTATACCTGCCATGTGGCATAGCTTTTCCTTGATGTATTTTGGTTTTTAAATTCACAGAATATTTTGTTTTTTAAATGCCCTGTTGACAGCAACAAGAAGGAATTTAACAAACAATACCAAGAAAATTGTGTGGGAGGAGACTTGCCTTTCACTCTAAGGGAAACAATACAGTCATCACACTAACATCTCCCACTTCTGGAAAACTAATGGGTAATCTTGAGAGCAAGGACAAGAGTTGTATTCCCAAGTCCTTTGGCAGTTCTAAAGAAGCTACACATACTTTCAGTGCCTCAGTTTCTACTTTCTAAGCTAGGAATAAGAACAGTTTTGTATTATTTATCATTCATGTTTCAGAACAGTAAATGGAAGCTTGCACTTAATTTCCGAGTGATCTCTAGAAGTTGTTCTTTACTGACTGGTTTGGGAAAAGACTTTACAAGTGTCACTCCCTGCACTTTTTTTTATTTCTTTAATGTCCATCTTTGTCTGTATGAACAAGGTAATTTAAAGCAGGTATGAACTTCACAAGATAGTCTCGTTACCTTGTCTCAAATACTTACACAGTTTTTAGTCTCTTGATGTTCAGAAACTTTACTGGTGGGTTTTGTATGAGAATCTGCAGCTGAAAGAGCTGCTGCTTTAAAAAACCTTGATCCTAATTTAGAAAACTACTCTGGCTGGTTTCTATCTTATAATATGTGCAATTAATAAATATGAAAGCTTCTATGCATTTATTATCGTTGTATCATGCCCTGCAGTTTTATAGATCCAATTTTTCAAAAAGTGACTTCATCTACCAGAAATAAAACCAGACAGACTTCTTCTATTGTATAGTCAGCTATTGAACCAGCCCCTTGACTGGAGGGTTTTGTGAGATCTAGACTGTGTTCTTACCCAGTTTTCAAGCTCAACAAATCAGGCAATGAATTAAAACTGGTGGGTTTACAGTAAAAGGATATTCCAGATGGCTCATCATCACCACATTGCAGGTTACACATCTAGAACATCAAAGAAATTGGCTCCATACCTCCACCATAACTATCCCATGGTTAACTTTATTACAGGTAGCTCTCACTCTTTGCTACAGAAACTCAACCTGCAGCAGATTGGCTGGCTTGAAACAGAAAAAGAAAGGCACAAAATCTGGCCATGCCATTCCCTCCAAGTTCCCTTGATGCAACCATTGTAGCAACTCCCTTTGAGACAGAAATATTTGAGAAAGGATAAACACTGGTTAGTTATTGTCCAGCCAAATTTGGTTGATGTTTTCTGTGATACTTTCTGCTTTCCAGTCGTGAGGAAGTCCTGGGCAGGAATGGACAGGGACCTCCTCATTGTAAGGAGCATGAAAGGTCCAGCCAATAGCTCAGCCAATAGCTCTGAATCTGAAGACCATGGTCATCTTCGTAAGACTGGTCACTGCATACCCTGGGAGAAAATTATTTTGTCTCATTTCTCTTCTATGAGTGCTGGGGGCTGTTCACTGCTGCCTGACAGTGATTTTAGGCTTAGCAGGGGCAGGGATCTCTCTGGGCATCTGCAGCCATGGCAGCAATGCTGCTCCCAGCCTTGTGTCACCCATCACCCTAAAGTGGGTCACAGCTTGAAAGCCTCTGGGATTGCACAGTCTGCAAATGCTATGGGGGAAATGCAGCTGTGGCCCAGAGCTAAACCGTGTGGCTGACAGGGGTGCCTGTCAAGCTTGATTACCAGGAGAGAGGAGTTGTGATGAACCATCACTGGTATTGCAGGCCTGTGTCAGGGTCTCGCTGTGATACGTGTGAAAAGTTTGCAAACCCAAAGCTTTCAATGATCTGATTTAATTCCTAAGGATTTAAATTGTTTGTTTAATAATGATTTAAATCTTCAAGGAGGTTAACTTGGTTTAAGTTATCTTCTGCTTTTGTTTGCATCTGTCCCTTTTGTGCCCTTTAGAAAATTTTCCCTTTTTTTTAATTGGTTGGTATGCTGTAAAATATGTGACTAAATGCATCTTACTAAGTAAGCTGCTCATTTTGTGTTTGTTGCTGATCAGAAAGAGATTTTATATCTTTGCCCATTCAATTAGCCAGGTTTTTAATTTAATATAATTTAACTTCATCCTTTTTACATTTCAGAATGTTAGACTATGGTGTGTGGTTTAAGTCCTTTTCATTAGGTGAATACTATTTTTGTTTCGGTATTTGTGTTAGAAAATATTTATAAACACATTTAACATCTTTACAAATGAAGGAAAAAACACTTTAAAATAGTTCTCATTAAGTAAATAAATCTGTCTTTAACTCAATGGATATGTAGAAGGGAAAACATATTTCCTTAAACAGATACTTAATTTGATATCTACTGTATGCATTGTAACTTAAAGACAAAACCAGGACTTTTTTTAAGCTTCCAACTGGTTTCTAATGCTGATTGAATTATTCATTGATAAGAACTAATCTAATACATTGAAATCAAGATAAAAACTTTTATAATTCCTGAAAACAAATTTTCTGCAGTCAAAAATTCTAAACTGAAGTAAAAATTTGCTGACTTTATATTTTATTTCTTTACTAGAGATTTCAAATTATCAGTGATTTGAAGTTTTTTTCTAACCTCAAAGTGAGACTAGCAGTGCTTGCAATGATCACTGCAGAGAGAAAAACATGGGGAAAACACATGAACAAAAGTTAAAAAAAAATGTTTCTTACTCAAGCATGAAGTCTGCAGATCAGAAAGTTGTGGTCTGAAAATAGAGGATTACTGTATTTATCAAAAAGCAAAAAAATTTGCTTTAGTTCCAGTTACTACAGACTTTCTTTAAATCAAAATAAATGGCAGAGAATGAATCAGACAGGAAATATATGAATTCATCTTTTCCATGTCAGGAAAATAGTTCAATTATTACATTTGTTATGAGATCTGAAAGGCTAAAAGGTGTCCTCCCACGTATGTGTATTGGCATATGTATATATGGCAAAAGTTTGGGGAGGAATTAAATTAACCACTCTGTTGTTCCACAAGGTGAATAATCCAGCTGGCCCTGCAAACTAAATGGAGTTTAGCAGCAGCAAAATACTAAGTAAAAAGCATTTTCAGTAAAATATTAAGTAAAAAGCATTTTTTAGTGAAATACTAAATAAAAATCATTTTAAAACCACAGGGATTAAGTAGTTCTGTGTAGCATTGAGGTGACAGGTATCTTAGGACTATAGGATGTTGAGAGAAAAAACAGCTTATTTTTTGTTGCTTTTCCAGGAGAACAAAAGTTCTTCTGGAAGAAAGATAAAGAACAACTTTGGAGTCCACAATCTATAGAAAACTCTTGCCTTTCACTTTGTCATCAGATCACACCTTTGGATTAATTTCTGTACCCAGCTGTCCTCACTGTTTATCTATGAATACCCTGTGAACTTTCCATACCTCATTTAGATAATTATCAAAAACCCTCCTCCAAATGCAAGTGTTTAGAGGACAGCAAACAGGTTTCAGCTGCTGAAGCAGAGGCTGTGACCTCTGTATTTTGCTTCAAGGAATTACACAGCCTTTCATATAGTGCCATGAGGAAGGTTGAAGCATGGCAACCCTTAATGCTTGGCCTGTCCTTTAAAAATCTAGCTGGGTACATCTCGAGTGTTCTAAATCACAAACCAGGCAAGCATCATCAAGAACAAGGCAGCCTTTCTGCTCCCAAGCTCCAAATATGTTAATCTTTTCCTGACTCTGTGAGTTTTGCTTTAACTCTGGAGGAAAGGGAAGGTGAGATAGCAATCTGACTGATGTTGACTGCACCCAGGTATCAAGCTAGGTGCTTAGCAAGGTGTCTTACAGCATCCTTCTGCTACAGCTTTGACTGCAGTTTGTCCAACTGAGAGAAGGCATCGGGAATAAAATCACTCCACAATTGTGTTGTGCTCGAGCACCAAACTTGTCACAACCCCAGCTGGTCACAGCAATGCTCAAAAACTGTTCTAAATACCCTGTCCTAGATTTCAGTGGGACTTTTTTACAGTTAAAACTATGTGTCTGTATAAGTCCTAGACCGCATTTAGAGGCAAATTTTAGATCTTGGGCCCATCTTAATATGTTGGGTTTTTTTCCTTTTTGTTTTGTGAAATTAGCTAATTCTTATTCATTGTAAAATAAGCTTCCTTTATATATTAAAACCTTATAGAGGAAACCACAGTCATAAATTAAAAAAATGTTAAAAAACCTAAAAAAAAGAAAATTAGGTACTAAATAAACAATGTGGGAAGATATAAGTACTAGTTACAGAAAAAATAAATAATTTAAATGCAAAGACACCTTACCTACATGTAGATACAGACTGAGACAATATTTTCTTCTGAAAGAAAAATCTAAATACAGACTATATGACATAATTTAAGTACAAATTTCCTGAAAAAAAATAACAGCTGTCTGTTTTCATCAGATCCATTCAAGAAATTAAGGATAAAAAGGAAAAGGCTAGCAAAGCATCATAGAAGTGCAGCATTTGTTGTGTTGCAGCATTTGGTTGCAGGATTTGGTATTGCAGCATTTAAAAAAGTAATTCTGAAGAATTAGAGGAAGGGATCATAATGCCACCATTTTTTTCTAAAATGTAGAGATGCCTTGAAGGAGGATAGGAAGGTGAAGGCATGTACTTCTTCTGTGACATGCATGTGAAAGTCTTCTAATGCCCAAAATATGATCAATCATATTCAATCATGTAGGTTCATCTTTGTGCTTGTGAAAGAAAGTTTAAGAACTGGGAGATAAGCCAGTTCTGGGATGGAGTGGTAAGCCCCCCAAATTGTTCAGTTCCTACCATTAGCAACAGAAGAGATGTCTGACACAGTAAATCAATTTGGAAGGATTAAATAACAATTTGGTCTTTGCATTATGAAACGTGAGATCCCATCTGGTCTGAGTTTGCTTCTTGTTTACAAATGCCTTAGTTTGAATGAAGAATAGGAAAAAAAAAGAAAAAAAAAGAGATATTGCTCATTCCCCCAAATAAATAGAAATGGTCCTCCACCACAGGCAGGTCAGCAGGATGCCATTTATAGATGGCCATTGACATTTCTTCAGGTAGCTCCATGTATACACCTGCACTTGGCCATGCCTAAGCTTTTCTGGTGACTTCATCTCCCTGAAAACATATTTATCTTCCTTTTGATGTATCCTGTCACAGTAACATGTTCTTTCACTGTATAATCAAATTATATGAGGACACATGAGAGAAGCCACCCAAGGAGACGAACTTACTTGCCCTGCTTTGATCTAGCTCAGTCGTTTCTGGTGACTCAGGTGTACAAAACAATTCCCAGGAAATGGCAGGAAAAACTTGCTGTTCACATGGATGTGCACTTGGGAATACCAATTGCAGTGAGCAATTGGACAGCACAAGTTCAAGTTACACAAAGGATTTAAATAATGTGCTGGAAAACATCCCAACCACAAGTTGAAAAGCCGTCTTTTTTCCATGCCTTCTTCTTAAGAGGTCTAATTTAAAAATGCAACATGCAGTCAAAATGTTAAACATAATATTGGGTCAATCTAACACTCTTCTTGTTGCAATCAAAGAGGAGGAAATCTTTATGTGTACATGTGATGAACAAACATGCTTACCTTATAGCAATGTTAAAACCGATTCTCCTGGTCCACCTATGCACCTGTGATGTCAATACATTTACACAGATGTTTATACTCATAAATGAGAGGGAAATTTATTGAAGGAGACAGTAAATGAGTAGTATCAGTTTCACATTTCACCTTCAGGAGCAGTTTAAGAGCAAAGGTTCTGACTCTTGCTTACACTAATAACATCACAATCCAAAATAAACTTGAACAATGGTGCAAATTGCATTTAATCTTTACAGTCTTATGCAAGATGGAGAGTAGTATTAATGAGGAAGTGCCTTAGATACTCTTCCTCTGCAAATTGTTTAATGTAACAAAATTAGGTGCAGTTTAGTTATCCTCTAAACAGAAATGACCTGGTGTTTTACTGGTATGAAAGTTTTTATTAAACTGCTTGAATACAAGGAAAACCAGAACATTTTGTATCCTCGATTTTCCCACTTGTATCAGTTGTTCTAATGAGAGACATTGCCTTTCTCAACATGCCTTCTCTTCTGTCTCTTTACACCAGCATGGCAACAAGAACATTACCACCACAAAATTATGTGCTACATTTCAAAAATGCAGCAGGAGAGAAAATTTTAAAAATCATTTTCCCTCCCCCTCTCTCCCCATGCTTCTCAAGCTCTTTTGTATTGACACCTTTTCCTGCCCTGCTTGTAGAGAGGTTTATTTCTTCTCCAGCAATGCATTTTAGATTCGAGTGGATCACAGTTGTGTGTTAAATCGTGAACAAAACCAATCTCTCTCCCTCTCCCTCTCTCCCCCTTTCTTGTTGTCTGTCCTTTTTACTTAAACATAGCTTCTAGGTTAATGATTCATTCTTCTAAAAGGCTGCTGTGCCTAGCAGATTACACTGTAAAATCTGCCATTCTGTTTATGTTTAAAATACAAGATTAAAGCAGTGGTCATGCTGAGGGAAATGGTTCTCACACAGAACAAGAAAGGATCAATCCACGTCTGCCGAATCCAGGCTGTTTTAGCAGAGTCTGCCGTTTTGGTGCGCTGCCAGACCCCAAAGAAACGCTGGTGAGCTTTGAAACTTCCTAGCCATTCTTAGACTGAGCACAGCAAGTACTTAAAATACAGCTTATCACACACTAATGTACCTCTGAAAGTTACAGCAGCCTAGCTATCTATAAATTGCAGGGAAAGCACTTGAGAAATAAATTACTGATTCCTAATCAGAAACGAAAAGGTGAAAGATTTTAACAAAAAGTAGCCTCTATGGTGCTTTTACAAGTATATGGGGCTAGAATTTGCCCCTAGTACAATAGAATCTATATCCAGGTCATTTATAGTTAAATTATCACTGGCAGTAATGCTCTTTTTTTATTGTGTCAAGCATTAGCATAAAGACAAATCAGACCCAAAGTTACTATTTTTTTTTTTTGTTATTGTTCCTACAGTGTGACTTACTCACCAGATCAAATAGGTTGTTCCATAAAAGCTAGTTGGGCATGTAATGTCAGCCAGATATTAGACTGGAGACTTGTATACACTTGAAATTTACAAAAATAGCTCATTTGAAATAATTGCACTGAAACAGCTATTTGGGCAGAAAAGCTGTAGGGATATTTCTCAACCATTTCAGATTAGTTATCTCAGTAAATTTCTAAGTATAGACAAGCCCTCGTGATCTGTCCTGCCAAATGAAGATTGTTCTATTCAATTAGCTCTCATAAAGTAAAGCAGGGAGGGGTAAAAGTAGCTCTCATTAAATATAAATTTCCATATTTATTAATCAAATGTGAGAAAACACAAATTCAAATTCACATACATTTTGTACTCATTAAGTGAAGCAGGCCTTCTAAAGAAGCCATGAGTCTACTCACTGGAGATTCAAAACGTATTGGGGAAAGGTTGTTTGGTTGATGGGGACTCTGCCTTTTGGGTGAGGGTCTGAGTCATGGTTATGAATCATGATTACAAATTACAGTTATTTCGAGGAAAGGCCATTCTGGAAGCATCTTATGGTTTGTTGGAGATTTCTTTTCTTCCTCAAAATTTTTATTTTTAAGCAGGACAGGGAGTACTTTTAAATAAAAGGCAGTACTTTGAGGGGCAGGGAGTGAAAACACTGTATGCCAGGTGTCAGCTCCTCCATGAAAGTCAAAGCCATCCATAAAAAGATGACACCTTTTCTAACTGTGGTGTTTAAAGCAGAAGTGAGTTTAAATGCTGTGGATTAAATGCATAGTTTAAATAAGAAATCTAGACTTTCAGCCATCATGTCTGTGAATAGAAAATGCTGCTGCTATTTGGTACTAAGAGTGGTCCTTGGCAGTGTTATGTTGAAGCTGCTTTCCATCCTTGCAGTGCTGGCCATGACCTTCCCCTCCTCCAGAAAACATGTATTAGAGAAAAATCACCTAAATTTTTTCTAAAACCTCATGGCTAAAGAGATTGTTACATGCATATGGATTAAAAGCTAGACTGTTTATTATACATATTTAGATCTGAATTGGACATAGATTACTATCCAGGCCAGACTAAACACTTTTAATTTAACGAACCAGTGCTGCCCATAAAGAAGGGGTGAAATAAATGTTTAATATATCCTATATCATCTTTCCCCAAATGGTTTCTATTTATCATCCAAGTACCTAATCAATGTAACTACATATAAAATCCACAGATTTTATAGTTCAGTAATAAGTACATGCAAATTATGTTGTCCTATAAACATACTGGCACAAAAAGATGTATAATACCTATCAGACTAGTTAGCCATTATCTTAATTACAAAAGGATTATCCCCGCAAAGGCAAGGCCATAATATAATAGGAGTTCTGAAATATGAACGATCTCTAGCTATGTTTACCATTAATTCAGACTGCACTTATATTTCCATTTCCCTTTTTCTACTGTTTATTTTTGTTAATGTTTATGTGTCCTTTTGTAAGCAGCAGTATGGTACAGCATCCCATCAAATTCAACATGAAAGCTCCAAAGAGCCATCCTGAGTATATTAATCCTCCATAAAAATAAATAAGCTATATGAGAGAGAGCATTTCTATAAGGCTCGAGTGTTAGTACTGGCAGCTGGACCATGAGGTGGTGAGAATACTCGTGCCAACTTTGAGATTCATGCATGAAAAAGCTTTTTGCTTTGTTTTTTTCTGAGATGGGCTTTGAATTTCTTTTTCTCTTTTAGTAAATTTTTCCTGTAATAATGACACTGTCTTTATCCCTCCCTCTGTGGAAGTCAAAAATGTTTTCTGAGGGGCGGATGAAAGACAGGAGGGTCTGAAAGAGATCAGGTCGCACAAGAAAGATGTTTCACAGTTGGGACTTTGCAAATACAATATAGGAAAAACACCAAATATGAGTAAATCTTCATCTTTTCCTAACATTACATTTGCTCTGATGTATTTTCTGAAAGTTGCCCAAGTATAACTATTTATTTTAACTAAAGTAATCAAGATTAATGTCAGCAGTTATGACACACGCTGTTTGCTAAAGAACACATAGAACAATTGCTCAAGGCAAGGTTCATTAAGAAATCAGATAAAATTAGTAAAACTGATTATATTTCAAAACTCAGCAGCGGCAGCAGCTCAAATTGCCATTCAGGAGCCTCCAATTAACACAATTGGTCTTGTTCACAATCAGCTCTGTAATCTCATTAGCCTATTATATTTTAATCATTGGGATAACTGCACAACAAAACTTATTTTATTTTTACACTGACTGCTGATGGCATAAATGAATGTGCAACACACTTTTTCTTTCTCTTTTGCTTTCCTCTCTTCCCTCCCCCCCCCCCCCCCCATCCAGAGAACAATGCAGACTCCTTAGAGCATTATCCTGGTTACAGATTATTACCATACACTCTGTCAGAGCTAGGGAACGCTGACAGCAGGCATCTAATTTGGCATTAATTGGCAGGGGACTAATTGCATAACTGACATTGCTAGTGAAACTTAGAGAATGTAAGGTAGGGACGGTGCAAAGTACCAGAAGAGAGAGAGAGAGAGAAAGAGAGGGAAGCAAGAGCAAACAAACGCCTGCAGACAGCTCTGTGGACACACACATATAACTCATTTGCCTCCTTGGTGTGCTGCCTTGTTTCGTAAATGTGTTCCAGAGATATTGGCCCTTGTAAAAACACAAAGTCTTTCTGTCCTTTAGGTACTGGCAGTCTGCAGATGCCTACAATACCAGTGTTTCATTGATATTGAGTATTGCCTGCTGCAATGAGATTATGTTCTATTGATGGGAACTGGGGTGTAACATAGCCATCTACAGAAAGCAATAGGTTGCCCTATTTTCAAGCTGAAAATGCTATGTATTTTATGAACTGCCTCTATCTTGCACACCAGGGATGTCTCTGTGGCTAAAGCCATAATAGGATTTTCCTAAATGATACAGAAATACAAATATTCTGACTGAGCACTTTTCTGGGGTCGTCTTATTTACCAGCAAGCTTTGATACAGTATTTTGCTTCCATCTTTTAAAGGACATTTTCAATTTCCCATTTCCCTTATGAGTGCTTCCTGTAAAGGTGTCAATAACCACTAATTGCGTTCTGCTTGGCCAGTCTGCAAATCAAAACAGCAGAGGCAGCAAGCCAATATGCATTCAAATCCCGTTACTTGGCTGCCTCATTCTCAACTGGAAAGATATGAGAAGGCAAACATTCACACAATTGTATGCTGGGAAATTTGGAGTTGCTCCTGTGATGTCCAAAGATACCTGTGAGGCTGCTGCTAATTCTCAGACTTTTATGTTAACAGAGTTACTGATGGGGGTATTTCTGTGTTGTTCATTTTATTGTCAGTCCAAAAAATGGTATGTCTTAGGTCAGAGGAAATGTCAAAGGCAATAACTCTGCAGTAAGAGCACAATGTATGCAATAACTAAATTAGGAGCATCTTCCCACAGGCAGGCAGGCCAGCTCCTCAACATGAAATATTTCACTGTTTTGGTGGCCTAAGCAAGGAATAGGTGGGGATTTAGCTGTGTTAAATATCATGGAGAGAAACAAGCCATTCATTTGATTACTTTTGCTCTTCTTTCATGACTTATATGTCAGCAGAGTGTTGATTTTCTTAAATCAATTTGTCATGCCAAAGTGTTAGCTGCCTAATTTCTGCTTGTAATATTCAGTCTGGAGTTCAGTTGAGAGCAGTCTGCTGTCAGCATTTTCTTCTGCACTTCAAACCACTTTGATTTCAATGTTATGAAAGTCAATTTCCTTTCTTGGTTTGAGGAATGAGCTGTTCACCAAAAGAAATTCCAGAAACACTTTCCACAGATATTTTTTTCCAATTTCACTTAAAATCTTAAGCTAAGGAAAAAATTTCCACCGAAGACATTCATACACACAGAAAACCCTTACATGAAGGCTGTCCAGAGGTGCCAAGAAAGCCAGCTCAGGCTGACTGAAAACACCACAGGCCTGTGTGCAGGACAACCCATTTCCAAGCCCATTTTGTTCTCTTCTGACACAGAGGGGAAGGAGAGGTGGCATCTTCTGTGTGTCTCCCCACCACAGCCCATTCTGAACCACACTTAACTTGGCTGCTAGGATGCCACAGGTTTTATATTTCTGCTGACCATAAGGATGGCCCTTCCTGGAGATGTTGGAGGATTGCTGAGTCACAGACTTTTTGTCTTGTAACTATGGATCCAAAAGCAGCATTTCGTCCCTCCTCCACAAAGCATGTGAGCAGATGCTTGGAAGGATGATAAATTAACATTGAGAGAGCATGGTAGGAAGGGAGATCTTTCCTTTCATCTGTGACCTAGCATATCTGACTGTGTTTATAGCAATCAGAAGTTTAGAAAATATTAAAAGATTACTCCACCATCGTTTTGGGGACAATACTTTGAAGAGGCAATGGATTTTGTCATCATTTTGCCTAAATAACTTCCACTGTTAATCTTTTTTTGTTTAGCAATCAACTTGTCACCTTCTACCCTATTCTGCTAGCTTTCTTTGAAAGACATAAAATACACTGGAAAAGCTGGATAAACCACTGATATGATGCTCATGTTCAAATTAAAAAAATGCTAGGAGGGGAGCATAAAGATACCAGCTCAAGCTGCTGCTTACCACTAGATGTCCCTCAATGGCACAAATGGCTAAGGTAAGTCAAGTCTGGCACAACGTTGTTGCTCTGAGTTATTCAGTGATGTTTCTTTGGTTGTCACAAGAGACTTAGGAATTGCTGTTTTCTCCTTTCTTCACATTGCATTTCACCTTGGTCTTTGAACGAAAGTAGGCCCCAAAGGGCACTGATCTCTAGATTGATATGCCTAAATATATTGATGTGCCTACTTCCAGGCCTCCTCCCCATTCCCTGAGTGTTCTGCAGTATTACTTCTTTGCACAAGTCTCTTGGTGAGAATTTCTACTTTCCTGTAAGAGTTTGCTGGGGTGGGAGCTGAGGCCAGCTCATTCTTAGTATCGAGTGTTGCTGTGGTAGGTAGATACTGCCAAGTATCAGCCAAACTGATGCTGTCTAATGCTATAAGTGTCTGACAGCTGCTGGCTTACTGGTGTGTTTTGTGCACCAAACACATTCTGCATGCGCTGCAAAGGTGATGCTATCTGTGTTATTAAGTGGGCTCATCATGGCAGAAATGTACAGGCAGCAGCAGAACACCAGTGCAGCAGAAAGAGGTGAGGGGTGGAAGTTATTCTGATATTTAAATGGAGTTGAACTCTGCTTCAGAATCTGCAACTGAGCATTTCTGACCTGTAAAGGAGAGATTCTGCTGCTGTCGTGCGTGCTGACTGTACCCTCATCTCTTCCTTTGCTCTTGAGGTTTAACCCTGTTGACTTCAGCACACTGTGGAGCAAGCAGCATGTCACCAGCTGCAGTCAGAGTGCACATGAATATCCTCCCTCTCTGTACCTGCCAGCTGTATTGGAATGAGGTCAAGCTGCCACCTCTCACACCCATGAGATGAACAAGCTACTCCCAGGCAACAGACTGAAGGATTCAAAGCTGTGGTAGTGCCTCCATGCACACCTGGCCAGCTGCAAGAGAGCTGTGTCATCGTCATGGGAGACACCACTATGGTGTGGTGTCACCTGTCACTGTGGGTTTGAGAGTTAAAATGCATTCCAAATTTAGAGATTTTCTTAAGAAAATATTTGTGGCAACTGTAAAAGGCTGGTGTAGCTGTATAAAAGTACCTAAAGACAATAATTCATGGCTCTGCTGAAAGAAATGGCTTTTCCCTTCACAATTGCAACTGACATATATTAATTTATTTCTTTGCCCTTTACCAAGGTGGTTCACATTTTATTTATATCAGGTTCTTTGCAGCACTAGCCAGCCATTTTAAGCCTAGGAACACTGCTGGGAACACATTACATGGCCAAGCTGGATTTTAAAATGCCTACACCTTGGTAGAATCATCAGGTTTCTCCCTTACAGAAAAGCTCCTCTGCTCAGACCTAGGCTGGTTGGGTACCATGTGCCCTGCAGTCATGTGTGTCATCTCCTCTGCATGTCTCGTTCTCCCCTTGCTGTTCTTTGTTTCTGCCATTTCACAGTCTTTTTCACTACTGGTCTGGGCACACAGTGACTCTGGAAGACCATAAGCAAAGAAAATTAAAATTATGTGCCTTGGATTTTGCACCAGCGGGCCTCAGTTCAGTTTCAGAAGTTCATTGTTATTCTTTTGGTACGATAGTGACTCCCTCAGCAGCTCAGACAGCAGCAGCAGATGGGCCTAAGAGTTATGTTTCTGAGCCTGCCTGCCCCTCCTTGCTCTTCCTGTCTGTCTGAGTGCTCACATTTTGTGTTGTAAAATCACACAGCATGTATCCCGACACCACCCCCAGCAGCAACAACAGAAAAACCCTGGGACTCACAGAAAATGTATCTGTGGGACCAAAAGATATCTCAGGATCCCAGGATCCTGCTTTCTGCAGTCCCAGGTTGCATTCCCTAGTTAAGCACCATCAATATCAATACTTAATGGTATTCTCTAAGCTCAGGCAGTGAAGAAAATAGGGTTGTTATCTATCAAAGCACATTTTAGTTTTTGACAAGTAAAAAGCAGCATGGGGAATGCAGTAAGTCTGAAATGAAAGCCTAAAAGAAAACTCATATAACATCTGGTGTCATTTATCCCCTGTTGGCCTTCCATAGTGTGATATGATGAGCTTGTTCTGATTTAAGATCAGATGATTTGGTTTGAAAGAGGGGAGTGGGGGATGCAGGCAGTCTGGCAGCAAATTGGGATACAAAATCTGCTCAAATAATTGGAAACACGACAGATTTTCCTTAACTGATGCCAGTGGCATCTTAGTTTATCCATCTCTCTCAGCTGAATTTGTTAAGTGCATTATCTTATTGGTTTTAAAGTTTTCATCTCACTTATTTGCAGGGGAAAATGTGAGCAAATCAGTCATGATGGATTGCCTAATTTTCTGGGCTGAATAAACCAGTTTTATAAGACTGTTGATTCCTGGGTTATTAGTTAATAGAAACATTTATCAATTTCTTTATAGAGAAGGGGAAAAAAAACTTTAACCAATGATTGCATTTTAAAACTTTCATTAATGTTTCCACATAATGCTTAGTGTTGGACATGAATATGGTAATCACAGTTTTAAGGTTGGCTTGAAGCAAATTTTTTTCTGTCCTTCCTCTCTTCTCTTTTTTCTGTAGAAATTAAGGAAAAAAAAAGTCAAGCAAAAGGATGTCATTAGATTGGTAATTATGTTGAGTGTTCTTTGATCAAGAAAAGGGGCAGAGGAAGAGAAAGATCATTTCCTAGCTAGCAAATGCAATGCCTGTATCTATTACCAATTCTCTCTACGTAAACAGGGCCTGATTCTGTGAGCTTGAACCCTTATGACCTACCAGTCTCTGTCTTCTTCTTGACTCAAGTGTAAGCTGGATGTTAACCCTCACTTCTGTGTGGCTTCAGCACAACATTAAAGTTGTGCCTAAAGGTATTCCACGAAGCCTTTGAGGTACTTTGAGGTACCTAAAATAATACACCAGGTTTGGGTGGTTCACAATGGGAGCTCTAAAAATGTTGGCTTGCTGATAGAGATCCAAGAGATATAATCTATGTAGTAAGCCTATTAAAAAAAAAATAGTTCCTAATGAGAAAAACTCTCCCTTCAGTCTTACAGAAGTGTCATCAATATTTGTTTTTAAATGCAAAATCTGCAAGCACACGAAGACCCAGTGGGTGATATAGCCAGTGTACTGCATTAGATGTGGCACCATACACTGCCCCAGCTGAGGCTCACAGGGACAAAAGGATGTCTTCTTGCTCTCATTGAGGTGTAGCTTGCCCTCACCCAGGGTATGGCTGTGCCTGTTACCCATACATTATATAGCCCTTTGCATAAAGGGCCTTAATATAACTAAGAATCTTCTCACATTGATCAAACCGAAGTATCATTTAAAAAGACATCAAGTTCAGAGCAAGAATACATCATGTATGGACTGGTGAATAATGAAGTCGTTCTAAATGAGATGCAGGATGTCCATTAAATTTTTTTAACACTTCTATTTCCCTTTCCATCTCCTTTTTAACATCTCAGATACCTGTGTTGAGCGGTGGTTCCAGAAGTGCAAAAGGCACTTCCTGCAGAATAAGAATGAAGGGAGTTAAAAAACTTTTATGCAAGTAGACTTTGCTGTGAAATGTTATCTTTTGTTAGTTCAAAGGTTTCTGAAGATATAAATTCTTCACAACTGCCCTGAGGTACTGAGAATGTAAATTGAATACTTTACAATTTGTAGACTGTTCCTGCAGTAATGTGTATCTCCTCTGTGAGTGAGTGTTTAGGGATTTTTCAATTACTGTAGTCTGAAAACTCTCTGAGATTCTTTAGGGCAGAAAAAGGCTTCCTTCTCAAAGTTGAGTCACTGATGTTCAAATTAGCTGCCAAAAGCATTCTAATGATCTGTGTTCCAGATTTTGCTAAACAGGGAAAAAAATTGGCCCATTTCACCAGGGGAAAGAAAAAAACACCCCAAGCCCTTCCTCCCCCAACCAGAAGTATTCAAAGGTTAGGCATTTTGCCAGGGTCAAGAGTGAGATGAATTGTTGACAATAAGTACACCTTATTCGATAGGTCAAGGTCATTATTAAGGGATTCAAATGAACTTCTTTACATTTCCAGGGCTGTAGCATATGTGTGGCCTCCAGGCTCACTGTGTTGTTTAATAGCTTTTGTGAAGCTGTAAGTTAAATGATAAATTGGTTGAATATGTCTTTAAATCCAGTCCATTCCAAAACCGTATAGAGTACTCTTACACTTTTATATACTGTTATCAAATGCACTTTACAGAGCGTGGTACAAATGGTCAGAAATACCAGTGTTATGCCAGCTTATTATGATTTAGCAGTGTTTACAACAGACTACTCTTGCTACAGTTTATTGCTGCTAAGGTCAATTACTAATACAATTTAACCACTATTGCATCTCTAACAAATAAAAGATCCTAGCGTATTCTAAATGCAACGTGCATCAAAAATAGTGCATGTAAAAATACTGGGGGTGATAGAAGTCTATAATATTAAGTAACTCATTAGGACATCAGGAGAATTTTCTGTGGCAGCCAGCAGAGGTGACCATCCTCATCCCTCTGACTGTCCAGGTTTGAGCTGCTTTCTGGCTTGAGAACAGGTGGGTGGGTGATCTACCACACCAGGCTGCAGCATCTGTGGGATCTTTCCTAAACCATGCACTGGTCATTTACTTCCAGAGGCAGCAACTGCATAATTAGTCCCCAGTTGAGTTGATGGACTTCATTTGCCAAGAATTGTATTCCTCACGTGGTTTCTGCACTTTGATAGGTCATCTGGAGCCACTTCTGACACAGAAAGTGGGGAATGTTCTCTGAAATCAGAGGGCAGCAGGTTAAAGTGTGATGAGAGGGAGTATTTCTTAGAATCATAGAATCCTTAAGGTAGGAAAAGAGCTCTAAGATCATGGAATCTGACCGTTTACCCAGCACTGCCAAGTCACCACTAAACCATGTCCCCCAGTGCCACATCCACACAACTTTTAAATACAACCAGGGCTGGTGACTCAACCACTTTCCTTGGAAGACTTTTCCAATGCTTGACAACCCTTTCCTTGAAGATGTTTTTCCTAATATCCAATCTAAATGTCCCCTGGTTCAATTTGAGGCCATCTTGTATGGTGCAAGTCGTAACTGATGGAATTAATTGCCACCAAGTTGCATTTGTGAGAACATTCCAGTTCTGAGAGCTGGAAAGGGAGAACTGAGAAAAAAACTCAGCTGTATCTGAAAACTGATTCATTCTTGTAGCCTTCAGAATGCTCAGCCTTAATCTGACTTTGTTTGAAAACATGTAGGTGAATATTGCCAGTCTCCTCTCCAGATTTTTTCCTGCCCCTGAGCCTGTTGGTCCCTGGCTTGTATTCTCTGTTCACAAACCTTGTTTTCATTAAGATCTTACCTAATCCCAAGATTCACCCTTTCCTGTTTCATTACTCCCTATCCACCAGTATTAATTTGTTCCACTGCACGCTTTACTATTTAGCTTTGTGAGATTTTCTAGTCATCCCAGAGACTTTGATGCCATTTAAGTTATGCAAAATGTGTATGCTTTTAAAACAAAAATGTACACAGACTGCCCTTTGCAGTCAGTTTATGAAATGGTGTTATTGCAAATGAGAACCATGTCTTTGCAGTGGATAAATTCAGTTCACAGTCACTGGTAAACTTCTCTTCCCTCCAGCTCTGCCAGAGGCCCCCTTCTGCACCCCCAGTGGGCTGTCGTGTTTCTGGCCATGCTGAATGTGACACCTACTCTTCTCTGCAGATCTGCCAAGGGTCAAAAGTCCTGCAGCGTGTTCTTCATAGACCATCTGCACTATGCCAGGCTTTCAAGAGTGTGATCCACAGGGAGGAGATTTCTCTGCATAGGAATTCTTCATAGGATACAATGAATGCATAATTAAAGAGGATTTTAATGCAAGGAAGTAACAGAAACATAACTTTGGCCATCCTGGCAGAGCTTAGGCACACCAGAAGCTTTACTATGACTTTGAAGGAAAAGAAGTCACAACTGATAAGCCTTCCTTAGCTGACCACTTCTTAAACAAACTGTAATAATTCCCCATTGATAATGTGGGAAACAGGGAAATTAGGACACTGACAATTAGGTTATACGCCACAGTTAAACTCCGTGAGACCCAGGAAATAAAGAGGCAAGAGCGGTTTGGCGAACACACGGCAGCCACGAGAGTATTTTCCACATGGATTTCTTTGCAACCCAACTTTTTAATCCTGGGTCTTTGCCTTTTTTCCATCACTATTTAGTTGCAAAAATTATCCAGGATAAACTGAGTAACTGGGCCAGATTACGCAGTTTGATGTGTTTATTTCTGGGTGAGCAGTTTCTGGGATCTGTTAATGTTTCCCGGCTGGATTACGGAAACGCCGTTTCCCCCTTTCCTGAGCAGTTCGGTGCTCTTCCCCACTGGTCCCTTGCCGGCGAGGATGACATAATCTGCCGTCGGGCCTGTTCCCTGGCAACCGTCCCATTTCTTGGCTCTTTCCAGCTGAAAGCCAGTCTGAGTCACCCTGCACATTTCCAGTGTATCAAACAGACATAGGCTCGAGTTAATCTTGTTAGCACAATGAGGCAGTTTTCAAACATTGCAGCAAATCAAATCATCCCTAAGGACCGGGAGGGAGGAGAGGGCGGAGGTAGGGCGGGGGAGAAGGAGGCAAAGGCTAACCATCAAAGGTGGAATAAGCGCAGAGGGAGCCCGGCTTGTACCTGGACAGCAGCTCCTCCATCCAGGCACCGCCAGATCCTGCTCCCTTCCCACCGGTCCCGCATCCATGCCGTGCTCAGAGCAGAGGCAGCAGTGGGCAGCAAGAGAGAGAGAGCTCATCTATCTGCGCGGAAAGAAGCAGCTTTGATGGTTCCCCAGTGGATGTAATTGTGCTCATTACTGCCCATTTACATTTCATCACTCGATTATCGCAAATGCCTCATTACTGTTGATAAGGATTTGCTGTTGAACTGCTTGCTAACTATTCATTCCTGAGCTTTGCTGTCATCAGGCAGACCCGTGTGAGACAGGAGAGGACTGGGGAGGGCTGGGGGAGAGGGGGGGAGCATTGAGAAGACATGAGGAGGGGGAGGAGAGACAGGAGGTGAGAAAGGTCTTCTATCAGATTTGATTAAAGGCTGTGATTTAAATCGATATTTAATAAAGTGGCTGCTGCCACATAACGCGTGCAATTCCCCATGCAGGCAGAATCATGAATCCAAGGGCCTTGCTGCCTGCTACATAACTCAATTGGGTTTTGTGCACTGGTCTGGCACCTGTGTCCCTGAGCACAGCGCCTCCGAGGTAATGGGTTTATGAGCCGATGAACAGAGCTGATAGGTTCTAAATGGATTAACTAGGTGTCTGCAGCCTAGTGATGAATACATCAGGAGAAAGGAAAAAAAAAGGAGAGATAGAGAGAGAAAGGCAAAAGGAAAAAAAAATGTCTGCATAAGCAGAGAGTGATAGAATGTGTTGACAGACACTGTGGCTGTCACGAACCCCACAGGGTGAAACACTGCTCAGCTCCTGTCAGTCAAGTGCTCTCTGGATAGCGGGTGAAGACAGTAGGCAGCAAGGCTTCACAAGCCTGCAGGTGACAGGTAGCATCACCCAACAACTGCTGCAAAAGGCTAAAATGGAGCATGACTCATCTCACAGCTATGGCAGGTCTGGGATTTCCTCGAAAGCGCTGCATATGTTGTTTTGGCTGGTGGGCCTGCCTTCCACTGTGGCTCAAGCACATGCTCCAGCCAACCTGGGTGTGTATTTATATCCCTGGGAGTGGGTTATTGTTGCTATTGTTGTCGTCTCGCAGTGGTTCCTCGATCAGGGTTGGATTTCTGCAGTGCTGAGCCTTGCACAGACACCCACTGTAGGGCACTTCCTGCCCCTAAGTGTTTTTTAAGTGAACAAACCGCAAGGGCCATGAAAGAAGTATTATTGTATTCCCACATGGGAGGTAGGAACTGATACGTTAAATAATTTACCCAAGATTCCGTAGGAGGACTGGAAATTGAAGCCAAATCTCTAATGCCCCAACTGTGGAGCCACCCTTCCTCCTGTGGACAGGACCATGGACTATCACTGTCTATGACTGATGTACAGAATATGTTGTAGGTGGAAAATAAAGTCAAATAGACCTTATGATGACCTCTGTTTGCTACCATTAAGCTACCAACAGTACAGTGTTAGGTGGGAGGATTTTGTGGGTTTATGGCTTTTCTACCACCCTTCATATTGGCTAAGAAGATACATGTTTTGTAAGTGCCATATTCTGCCACAGCGCCTAAAAAAAAAAAAATAGCCATGTCATTATATGCAGACATGACATGAACCAGGGTCTGTATCCGCTGTCACAGTTACACAGGAGTTAACCAGACTGGTTTGAAGTAGGCAGCTCTTTTTGAGAATATGTTGCCTTTTTACTAAAAATTGAAAACTGAATACTTTTATTTGAAAAATACTTCCACAGTGCTCATGAGAGTTATATTTTGGATTTTTATCCCACCATTGTTCTTACTGTGTGATTCTCCCCAAACAGATTACATTGCATATAATTTTCACCTCTTGCTGAGCTGCTGCAATGAATTATGGAATCCATTGGTTTCCCATGGGAAATGAAGTCAGAAATATAAGTATCCCAGATATTTCAAAGCTGAAATCTTTGGTTAAAAGAAAAAAAAAAAAGTAAGAATGGAACCTTTTGCAAGAAATAGCTGATTTCTCCCTCTTTTTTTGAGCGAAAAATTGAGTAATTTTTAGCCATAAATACATTTAATGTAGAACAGGGTAGACATAGCAGATAGCTGTTTACTATGTTGTTGCACATAAACCACAATTTAAAACCATTGTCTGATTGTGTTAAGCCATGGTTTCAAAAGTCTGCCCAGACAGGGTGAATCCAGGAGAGTGAATTCTCTGAGGTATTGCTCTATACCTGCATTTACTGGTTGCTTTTTAAATTCTTGTCTCAATTTTTTGTAAATCTATTTCTGAAAGGAAAAAAAAAGTACTGGAATGAGTTACATTTTTTTTCCCTACAAAACAACTTCTACAACAAAATTGTATGCAATTAGATTGGCTTGAATCATTCAGTATTATTCAGACCATCTGGGTTAACTATATGATGCCATCCCAGCTATAGCAGACTTCATTCAAAAGTATTATGAGAAGAAGCAGGCTTTTCTGTAAGGATGCATTTTGGAAAAGGAAAAGAAAGTTATGGACATGGAGACAAATACATCCATCAGCAAATGGTGAGGTAACAGTTGGTTCTGTGTAAGATAATGCAAAAAAGCTCTGATCATAATGCTTGTCTGACTCACTGAACTTGTAAGGGATTTCCTTCTCCTTTTAAATTCACTGTGTATAATCCAGCCAGATCTCAGCCACACAGATATCTGAAGACTCTGGACACAAAAGTTCCTTCTGAGTTCTGAAGACTCTGATGTCTGTGACAATTAAAGGTAGAGTAAATTTCATGGTTATACATACATAAGTCTACATTAAATGAACAGCCATTGATAACAACCAAAGTGCACCACATTATGTCTATATGCCTTAACTGTTTCTTCCTGTTGGTTAGCTTGATTTTACAAAAACAGATTAGATCACAGAATTTTCAACCTGAAATTTAAGATGAAAAATAAAAGTGAATCAACCATGGCAAACAAAAGTGTGACCCACCAAACACCAAAAGGAAAAAAGTACTCCAATCTGAAAATACCAATGTGACAGATGTCAAATGCACTATTGGTTACTCACCATGGAGGGATGTGTTGTGGTATGGCATGACTATTGATAATTTTTTAGATTAAATTTTCAGTTCTCATCAAATTCTGTTTGTTTTGCTCAAAAGTTTACTGTCCAATTGCTAATGTGCTCTCTCCTACCAATGAAAATTCCTGCTTAGTACTTGTCCAATTGAGTTGTGACCTAATTTCACAGATAGAGCATTTGTTCCAGCCTTAAAACATGAGTGCTGCCAACGCTCCTACCATCAGTTCCTCCATTGTATATAGACTTAGAAAAATGTACACACTCAGGTCAGTGTACTCAGCACAGAGCAAGAAGAAAGAAAATGTAGCCACTTCTATTTGCCTGATCAGGAAATACCAAAATAAAATGTTATAAGGAAACAAATAATGTATCATTCTAATTCCCGGTGCAATTTGGAAAATGTGCAAATATTTTTTAAATATTTTTGTGTCAGAGTGATTCCTTTTATTAAAAATATCAATTAAATATTCCTGCTCTGTCAACTGACCTCTCCCCACGCCTTCCCTCCAGAATAAAAAGACTGTTATAGAGGAAGAGTAGCTGCCTCCTGGCATTAAAACACGGACTGCCTCCTGGCATTAAAACACGGACTATGTGCATCCATCTGTTCAACTGAGATCATAGACCCTTGAGTCACACGAAATGGTGACTCAGAATCAGAGGGAGATGACCTTCAGAGACTCTCTGTCAAGGCAGTTCTGATGCTTTTGTTGTCGTTCGTGATCCTTGAAGATTCTTTGTCTTGCTTTCTGAAGGGCCTTAATTTTTGTCCTCTGGAAAACTGAGGTCAGTCAGAAATATTTCCTTCAAAGAGGTAACATGCCGTAGGGAGCCCTTTGATTATGTTTACTAAAGGCTCTTCTCCTTCCGTCGCTGCTCTCGGTGGTTGTCCCTTTGTGGAGATGGTTTTTGGCTGCCCTACAGCCATGATCCCTCCAGCTTGGCCCTGCAAATTCCTCTCAGATGCTTTAACCAGCATTCACATCCTCTTGCTCATCCATTCCTACAAGAAACTTTCATGTCCTGTCCTTCTAACTCCAAAAAATATTAATTATACATGTACGTAAATATATTTGTGTGCTGAGGAGTGATCCATGAGCAGTTTCTTCTGTTGTGAAATTTTGCACCACTGAGATATGCAAAGCTGCCTATAAAACAGTTTAGGGTGCTGAGCTCTCGCAACTTGTACCTCCAGAAGAGCCATGAGGGTGTTCAGCTTGCCTGGATCTTGGCCACAGGGGCATAACACAGGAAGGATTTAGTCCTCATCCAAGAAATATTTTGCAGATGCGGCTCAACGAAGGCATCTGGACCAAGAAAGATAATTAAAGCAGGACAGAAACAAAGACAAACTCCTTTCATAACCTAAAGAGAATTTGACCAATTGAGTCCCTTTGTTTGTATCAGCTAAACATTCGTGCGTGGAAATCCGATGGTTAGAATAAATATTTGGTGCCTACTTGGTAATATTCATGAAATGTATTTACATGTTTAGATTTTTCTAAATCTGCATACCTAAACTTTAAGCATATGTGCAATCAGCTTCAAGTTTTCCAAACAAAAAAAGACCAAGAAAGGGGGGAAAAATAGCATCTGCTCCTCAGCTAATCAAACCACCCAGGGAGATTGTCAATAAACAGTGCAAGGACCGGGTCCTCCTGCCGCTCCTTATTTCCTACGTGTCATATTCCATAATGGCACTTAACTGAAAGCAGATCATTGAAGACTGCTCACAAGGGGTTGCTGTTTTTGTTTTTTATTTAAGAAAGGCCAAAACGTTGAGGAGTGGGAAGTACTGGCAAAACACTGAGGTGAGGAGAAGAAAGTGTGAGAAGAGTCTTCCTGATCATCAAAGTGAGAGGAGGGTAAAGAGTTCCTCCAGGTGTGAGAGTCCTCTGCCACCACTGGAGAGACTCTGGTGGGGCTAGGGGAGCTGGAAATGAAGGAACGAAGTTAAGAAGGGGAATCAGAGGGTGAGAGTATTTCACTTTTTTGCCTTTGCTGCAAACATTTCAACTCTTTTTTAGCTGGCAATAAATAGTTAATAAAATAACATATTAATTTATCTTTAATAAAAAAATGCTTTTCACCAAATCAAGTCTGTTTTACCCATGAACACTGATCATTTTATCAACAATTTTGGGTAAGCTTTTTCGTCTTATTTTTTCTCCCCCTATCCTCCTGAGGAGGAGAAGTAGGAGAGGAGTGCATGGCCAAGGGCAACCTTCCACAGAAGGAAAGTCATGATAGCAATATATGAGAGGATTTCCTTGACAAAATAAATTATAACAGTTTTGAATATCAGAAGGCAGTCTATGACTATATGATATAGTTTACAGTGAACAACTGGAACAAACCACCCAGTGTGTGTTCTGAAGAAAATGCCAGCTCTTCCTGGCATGCCTAAGTATCCCTTAAGAAGAGATACTGGCCATCTTATTTAACAGGTTTTGTGCATGTTGAAAAAGAAAAGGTGATTTCTGTCTGTGCTGTTAGAGCAACATTTTGAGTGTATGGAGATCTGATGCCTTGAATTGAAAAATATTATAGTATACAATTTGCTTAATGCCACATGCTGCTTAGAACTGTGTTCTATATGGGATAAGACAGAATTGGAAACATGCCAATATAGGGAAAAGTGAGGGAAAAGGGTGACAGCTTCTTTATCCATTATCATCTCATACTCACAACAGCCACTTTTGGGTTTTTGTTTCAGGTTTTTTATTTTGATTGCTTTGTTTTGGTCCTTTTTTCCCCTGTTTTTATTTTTATTGAAGATAAAGCTCTCTCATAATGCTTTTATACAATGCATAACATACAAACACGTCAGCTTGTGTGTTGTGCTATGTTATGTAATGTTTTTCCCTTGACTGGTCTCAACACATGGTAAAGATACTGTTACATTAAAACTGGTAACACTGGAAAAACTCAACATAAGTAGAATGGAAAGTGGTTGGGGTAGGAGTGATGGATATTTTCCCAGTATAATTGTTGCAGGATTTCCCAGTCAGAAGAAAGCCTATGCCAGAATGGAAATGGTGGCAGAAAGAGCCAAAACCTGCTGAGCATGGAGGTAAGTTGTTTCTTTCATTTCTTATACCCACGTTTTGTGCTGCCAAACCCGTGGCAACAGCTCTATGCAACCATGGGCCAGTGCATGGCAGTACCCCTGTGCCTTTGGAATCAGTTTTCCATAAGATCAGGATGTGCCATCCTTTAGTTTTTGACATGTGGGCTGCAATGGGGAGTTTGAGCTTAAACAACTTTAATTTTGGTGTCCGACCACCAGTTCACTCTTTCCTTGAGTTGCAAAATGCTGTAACGCACTGAGGAGGTTGCTGTAAGGTTGCCCCATATGCTCACCCTGGTTGTAAGCTGAGCTTAAAGCAGTAGCCAAGATGTATAGAGAAATTACTTCAGATTTATTTACAGAGACTCATTTGTGTTGAACTAGCAGTTTTCTATTGTGTCAGCAACTCTCTATTGCATTTATTTGTTACTGTGGTATTAGGCAAGAGTACAATCCTATTAAACCTGTACATTACATTTCACAGAATTGTAAGCCTTTTTTATTTCACAGAATGAGAAGAAATATGAATTCTTACTGCTGAAAATTCCTGATACAGCAGTCAAGACTAAAAATACTGTCACTCTCAGAGTAGGAGCTTGATGGGGTTTTTTTAAACCCATGTATTTTTTAATAATTTAATACCTAAAATAAAATTTACTGTGTTTTACCACTCATCAGGATGATAAGGAAGACACTTAGACATCTATCAGTGAAGAGAGGAAAGTTTTCACTCTGTTTTTTTCAGCTGGCATCTTGTCTAGCAAGGAATTTCTTTGTTTTGAGTTTAGTCTGTGTTTTGCAGATAGACCATTGATGCAAGGTTTAATAACTCATCTGTTAAAAAAATCTGAGTTTAAAATGGCCGTTCTTCCTAAGCCCACACTATGTAAGACCCTCTGAGTATTTAGATGGTTATGGAAAGATGATGGCCCTGGGATTTCCCCACAGGTTCTCAGGGCCAGCTGAAGGATCACTCTCATGGATCCTGCAAAAACCTTCAGCAGAGACATTCTTCAGAACATGCTCAGGTAGCAAAAAGCACTCTATTGACTCATTGTTCAGGAGTTCTTTGGTTCTCTTCAGGGACAGCTAACATTTTGCACCAGCAGTGCAGACTCTGAAAATTCCATGTGAGTGAATGACCGTAGAGCACAAATTTGCCTCCTTTACTTTTTGTGAATGCCTTGGGCATAGGAAACATATCACGATTGGAAAAAGAGTCTTTAGTGAGACAGGCATTTAGCTTTGTCCTTATTTAGAGTATAAATGGAGGAAAAATAATATTTCTGCAAATCTCTTCCAGAAAGGAACAGAATGGGAAACCAGCTTTGTAAGTCTCTTACTATTGTGGTAAGACTGCACGAGATCAGAGCCTGTAAATGCAGGGGTTTTTTTCTGCTAACACTATAAACTATTTTAATTAATATGATGGATTCACTGGAAATAATAAAGAAATAAGAACTTGAATTCTGCTGAACACTAAAGTCTGTGGTACAGTTTCAGATTCTAGAGGGGAACCTAACAAATTCTAATTCATTTCTTGTTTGTGTCATGCCTTTGGTGTCACCTTGTACAAATCCTTGTGCCTCTACCACTGTTCTATTTCCCATAAAAAGGAAATAATGCCTCCTCCCCCGGAGATGTTTTGTAAGGATGTGTTTTTAAGGCACTTCAATGTTTTTGTGATCAATCCCATTGAATTTCTGGGGATGAAAAGTCTATTTGCAAAAGATTATGGGAACTGATTACAAGGTTCAAATATTTCTTTACAGGCTATTTTATTTGCTATGATACAAAATTTGCTGAAAATTTCACTCTGCCAACAATTTCTATACTATTTGTAATACAGAGGAGTGAAAAGTTAAATTATGACAAATTTTGGGCTTTAAAAGAGTGACTGTTGAAAAGTTCTACTTGTATTTCTCAATGTGAGATTGTTTACAGCAATATGAATTTTCTGGGCAAATTTTCCATGACATTCCACTGATTTAAAACAACTAGAGACCTGGTCTGTTGTGTCTATATTAATAATAATTTTACCTGAAGTGGCAGTAATTTTAAATGTTGACAGCAAGGCTATTTGTTTTCTGCCATGCACTTGTATCTAGCAATGCCTGAATATTTACATCTTTGTCTCAATTTTGTATCAAAATAATGTGACAAAATAGTGTTTAGTACAAAACTGTTGACTCAATTTAGTTATAATTTTCTTTTTTTATGGGTAATTCATTATGCAAATGGAAACAACTGAACATGTGCCCTATTATGAATTTTTATCCTTTTCAAATGTGCAGATAGTCTTGAATCCTAAATCCCATATGGAATAAATAGTTACATCAACACACATGTTATTTGCAAACCTGCATGCTGTAAATCATATGTGCTAACATGGTAATTGTTTGAACAGTTGAGATATTGGATGACCTTCAAGATCTTAGCTGGTGAAAAGTTGGAGGCATGAGGAGTTCTGTGAGAGTTAAGCAAGGTTTATCAAAGTTCAATGCTGAAAAAATGACACATATTTACCTTTTGGTACTTCTTGAGATAATTTGAAAATTTTTATTTGGCCAAATATTTGCATTAAAATGTACCTGCTTTTCTGCTTCTGAGAGAAGATTTTTATCCATCCTAACTCTCTAATGCAATATAAAAAGACTGTGGTAATATCAAATTTTAGCTCTGGTGAATTTCCCAGGATAAAAGTCTCCTGTGGAAGTATGAGTGCAGGGACCACCAGAAAGCAGAGCTGGGAAGAAACATGTGGTGCTCAAGACTGGGATATTGGCAGGAAATTCTAGGAAATTCCAGGAAATTCTGTGGCAGCCTGGTGAGACTGAGCTGAGGCACGGCTGAGACAAGATAAAAAGACTTCTCTAAGGCAAAGACAGGATTTTGAAGCTCTCAAACAATCCAGTATCACCAAGGTCAGAAGGCAAATTTTTACCTGATTTGTCCAGGGTGAGTGAAGAAAGAGAAGGCAGGGTTCCCTGCTTATTCCAGAGTTCAGGCTGATTCAGCATGATTTCAAAAAGTGAGTCATGGTTGCATGCGTCCAGCATCAGACACCTGAAAAATGCCAGCTCAAGCAAGACCCCGAGCATGTGATCTCTTTTTTGTCAGTTATCTGAAGATGGAGAAGAAACTTGGAGCTGGGAAAGTAGTCAGAGTTTCTAGTCTTGTTTGAAAGGGTAAAATTAACAGTTTGTACTGGGTGTTTTTTCTAATCCATTATGTAACTATCAGTGCATCCCCAATTCCCTGCGCAATAACCCTGTTTTCATGCACAGGAATATGATATCTTGAAGGAGAACATATTTAACAGCAGACACCACTGTAGGTTTTATATTATAAGGAAATATTTTTAAAATTTCTTTCTGTCATTAACTTTTTTTTTTGATCTAAAGTATATTTTACATTACAGTATTTTACCACAGGTGGCCTGGGTATTAATGCAAGTTACTTTAAATATATGTGTGTTTGTGTATGAATACAAACTATAGTAGAATTGATGTCTGTTGAAAAATGTGAGGCTTTATCTCAGCAGTGTATTTTCCCTCCAGAGCAGTACCTTCTTCATCAGCATTGGACATCATTTGTAGATGAGAGCTCATGAGAATGAAACACCCTAATATGGCCCTTAGAAAACTGGATCTTTAATTTTTAAATTTTTTCCTTTTTCCATAAGTTATCATCATTAAGCATTTTCATTAGGACATGTAGAGGTCAAGTTCCTTGAATTGTGCTGATGGCAAGTCAGGAAGATCTGGTGAAAGTTATATCTAACACAAATATATTCCTATTTACAACATTGGAAAAGAAAATCTCAAGTTTACAACCAAAGTTAGAGACCAGATTCAAAGTCATGTTTGGTTAATCTGTCATCTATCTCTCCCCACCAAAAGTGGTGACTTTGTTTTTGTTTTTAACATTTTGATTCTGAGCTCTTTTCGAGGGGTATGTGGGTGTTTTAGGAAATATTGTAAATTAAATGCTAAACATGATGCATTTTAACAAGAAAAAGTACTTGAAAATCTGTGCACTTCTTTTCAAGGAAAATCTTGTGTTTTCTAAAAAGTTAAATGCATTAGCAAATGCTGATGAATAGAGAAATATAATGCAAAATGTAGGGGGCCTTTTGTAGATTGAGATGGTTGTACTTTAAGTCTTTGGACATAATAACTATTGTAACATTGTTTTGAAATGTTTTGCAGAATTTTGTAGCTGAGAGAGAAATAATCCAGAGCTCAGGGAAGACAGAAAACATCTTGTGGTACAGTATTGTGGGAAGGCAAAATAATATATGTGAATGTTACAAAGTTCAGATAACAAGTATTTTGTTTCCACTGATTAAAAATGGAATAGAAGAAGTCTTTGCTGAGATTTCTAAAATAAAAAGAGATCAAGTGTTGCTAATTTTTTTTTATGCAAGAGCACTCAGGATCTGGCAATAATACTCCAGTTCAGAAACCATTTTGTGGTGACAGCTGGCAAACACCTTCTTTCTTAGTGTCAGTCCCAGTGATACACTTGGAACATATGTTGGAAGATGAAACAGATACTGTGTGGACAGCTCAGAAAACTTCCAGTTTGTAATTTATTTTCCAAGATGAATTCAATTTGTTTGCTACATCAAAAAATCACCAAAAAGAATAGCATGAAAGACAAAAGAACTGGACAACAATTGCAATTTGGAAACAGTGTAATTCGCCTGTGTGTTTCCCTGAAAATTGTTCCTTTAAGAATAACAGTGTTGTGTCAGCAGTCTTTAAGAAATCACTGTTAAGTTTCTGAGATGGATGATTCTAAGTGACATGGTTCAAAAGAGAATAAACTATGTCAATAAATGGTGAGGTGTCACCAAAGAGGCCAAGAAGACTGCAAAGGTCCTAAATTATCACCCTTAAGTAACTCTCATTATGTAAAGAGCTTTTTTTTTCCTTTGCAGCTTATTAGCATTCTCATTCTTCTAAAAATCCAGGTGGAAATTTTGCGAATACTGACATATATTAGAGTTCTTCAGAATTATTCCTGTTCCATAGCTATCATATTGCAGGGAAAGTACATAGTTGATAAATGGAATAATTTCTGTGTCACAGATAGCACATCTGTCACTCATATGTAACTCATTTGGATCTGCATGAAGGTGATCAGAGAATTTCCCACACTTCCCACCTTTGTCCAAAGACATTTCTTTTTAAAGCACTTTGTCATGTCTTTCAAGATCTATGTAAATGGTTGTGGAAATCTAAATGAAGTCTCCTTCCTCTATTTATTTTAACCCAAAATACAGGCATATATGTGTGCATATAAAAATAAATATTATTAATTATAAAATAGTCTTTGTAGATGTGTTTCAAAGTTTAGAATTCCCAAATAAAACAATATTCCCAACAGCTTTTTCCTCATTTAAAATTATTCATATGCATTCCCCAGAGTACCGGGAAAGCAGATAGCAGAGGCTTTTTATATACAGCGTATAATTGACAAAATCAGGTTCCCAGCATACAGATAAAAAGGTGTCCCATTTCTGCTGGATCCACTTTTTGAAAACCTGTGATGTGTTTTTTGATTCACTCACTGAGAGCTGTGCTCAGAGAAGGGATGGGATAATTTTGGGGAGAGAAGACACTCGTGTTTCAGGAAAAGTGATTGCCTGGTATCCAGAGATCATCTGGGAACCAAGAGAAGAGAGTGTGTGTGTGGTCTGAGGTCAACTGTCCCCATTGTTCAGTCTAGTCTGTCTCTCAATAATGAACCAGTCATTCTGCAAGCTCTGCCTTTATAACAGAGCCAAGAATAGAGGGTGCTCATTTTAAACAAGCATCTCACTGATGCTCACATTTGCCCCCACTGAATTTCATGGATGCTAAACTATTGCTTCTGAAAATGCTGACTTCCTTTTCTTACCTGTTCTTCCCTCTGAGAGGAGGCAGGGAAGCAAAGGGCTTCTCCTGACGTGAGGAGGGAGAAGTCCTTTGCTCTGGAAATGTTGGCAGGTCCAGATCTTTGAGCTGGAGGAAGGTTTAGGCTGGGAACCTGGCATGCATGGTGCTGCAGACACCAGAGGCTGGTTCTGCCCCTGAAGCAACAGCCCCTGCACCTGGCGCTGAACTGGGGTATGCCATGTTTTAACAGGGATATTCCTAAACTTGTAATCTTCTGACACTGTGTCTGTTGCTTTGGAGAAACAGTGACCTGTGAGTAAAGTTATTTAACAGTTTCTGTCAAAAAATTTGGAACCTCAACAGCTATTTGACTTAAGCAGTTGGGAGATATTTTTCTGGAAAATGTTTCAAGGCCAGGAGGTAATGCTATTTTATAAATGTTTTCTTCCTTAAGCAGCACTCTGAAGGGGTTAGGTTCAGTTTTGAGCATTACCTCAGACAGTTTTCATAAACAGATTTTGAAAGATGGTGGCTGGGCTGATTTTGTTGGAAAATACCGTTTCTCTTTTGTGAAATTTTATTCTAAATTATTATTTGAACATGTTTATTGGAGCTTGTCATCCTAAAATCCTTGAACACATAGAAACCTTCCAGAATTAGAGAAGATAACACATCTCTGTGCTTAATAGTCCTGACAGATTTTTCTTCTAGGTTCACTTCTAATTGTTCTTTTATCCCTTTTATTATTTCTGGCTCCAAAATTTCTTGTAGCAATAAGCTTCATATTTTAATTACATGTCAAATGAGAAAGTATTTACTTCTGTTAACTTTAAACAGGCTGTAATAATTTCATGTCCTTCAGAATGAGAAACAATTATAATTGTTACCTATTCATTCTCTCCATGCCATTTGTGGTATGCTTTACTTTTCTAAAACCATAATTTATTTCTTTCTGAATTGGTAGAGTCATTATATGTAGTAGGTCTCCCACACTGCTCATCAGTGGCATCATCTCTTTTTTTCTAGGAGACAGAATGCCACAGGGAAGTATTTTAAAATGATACTTTTGTTGTCCTGGTCTGTACTAAACTTGGAGCTGTGAGCGGAAACAATTCATCTGGTTTCAAGGGCTCTGATGCATCCTAAGAGTAAGGATAGTTCTGTGTGTACTTTTCTTTTACCTTTTAAGTTTTAATGCATTAGTGGAGCAGAATATTTGTGGTGTCCCAAGAAGAGTGCAGGCCTGATTCATACACACCTGTCTGAACAGTGTGGGGGCAGTCACCTTCTGCAGTCACAGCAGCTTTCCACCCAGCTCCAAGGGAACCCTAATGATGACCAGTCTGCAAAAATTCCAGTAGTGAGTGTATACAGGGAAGTGTGAATTTATATCAGATATTTTATGCCAGATTCTGCTTAGTTTTAAAATGTCATCTGGGTAAAGGTGTGTGAAAGGAGATGGAAATCAGTATCACAGGCCAGTGAGAACCTGGAAGAGCTCTCCTGGCGCCATGTTTCACTATCCAACAGCTTGGCTAGAGGTCTGTTTGGGTCAGCCTCCTTGCTGGGGTACCCAGGCTCCAAACACACTCCCCTGGTGAGCTGTGTCCTGTGACAATTGGCATTAACCAGACTGCAAAAGCCAGTGTGAGCTGGCTGGCGAGCAGGAGGCTTCTACAGCAAGAACAACTGCAAAAAAAAGGAAGATATGTATGAGCTGGCAAACAGAGATTTCACTGCCATCACAGCCTGCTTCAGAGCAGAATTTCTGCTCATTTTAAAGCAAAAAGTGATGTCTTTTTATCACAGCTGTAACTCTGAGACATTAGGTGAAAATACTTGGAAGCTAAGAAAGTTGAATAAGTGCTTGTTCTTAATGGGTGTTTTAAAGAACCGTGTTCACAGAGATGTTATTCTCTAGGTGTATGTCATTCAGTATCATCACATTAACGCTGATATTATGATTCTTACATTCAACTGAGCAAGAATTTACTGCATTTTCTGCTATGCACTTTCAGTGAAATAGAAATATCAGTTCAAATATTTTGGAGCGTTAGATATTCTTTAATAAATAATACATGAATAATCATGTATTAAGATCTTTTTCAGTCATCTGGAGGGAGCAGAAGGAAAGAAGGAAGAAAAGTAGGGAGAAAACTACTAAGGTGGGAAATGCAGAACTTCATTGAAATCATCATTTTGTGTCCTAAGGGACTAGGTGCTACTTGTGACAGGTCTTTTTTTTTTTCTAGATCAACAGCAGTGAAATAGATCTAGTTCACTTACTTGACCATAATAACTTTTAGGCAGACAGGAAAATGTACTTGCCTGAGAACTCTGACTGGCTGAAGTGGATTAAGCCCATGGATTGAGACCAATACCGAAGATTATTTTTTCTAGAGTTGTGGTTGTTTGTATGTTTGCATTGTATTTAATTTCTTCAGCCCACTCAGCAGAGTAGACAGACAAAAGAAAAGCAGATCTGCAAGAATGCCACCATCTACTGAAAAATACTGTAGGTCTGCCCTCTTCTGGGCAATAGGGTTCCAGAGTCTGCTGTGACAGGTTTTTGGTTTCCCTCACACTCTTTTCTAGCCAACTGTGTAGGTTTTGTAGGCTGAGAAAGCTCCTCATGTCTTCTTCTCCCTGTTATCTCAAAGTGTGAGACAGTCCACCTTGTACCTATTAGAAATTAACAGAAGTCAGGAATTAGGGACATGAGGTCATCAGCTTACTGGGAAAAGATAAACTCTGGCCTCCTTCATTGTGATATCCTATAGGACTTGGAGTGCTCCTGACCCAGTGCTTTAGGACATGCTTAACACAAATCCCAGTCTCTCCATGTGTTGAATGTCCCGCCCAGTCTTAAATGTCATAATACAATGTCTTCTCACAGGTAACTTAAATATCCCTGTTAAACCTGGATCAGAATAAAAGAATCATAAGGAAAAAGAAAATCCAAAGAATGAAATCTCAAGTTAAAGACAGCATATGGAAATAATCTCTCTAATTATGATATGCAGTTTCACCACACTCATTCTGCATCCAGAAACCCAAAATGAGCATTTGCTCAGAGCCAGTACAAGTTAACTCTTCCTGTCCATTCCATGAGTAAGTGAATATGAAAGCTGTCTAGTTATTTTGAGCTCTTCTATTCAGTCACTTTAACACATTCTGATTCTCAGTTGCAACCATTTTAAATCCTCAGTAGTTTTGAAAACATTAAAGTGGGGGGCTTTTGTGAACATTTCCTGCTCTAGACCACCAGACTTTGGATCCACCTGGACCCAGTCACATTTGCAGGGCTTTGCAGCAGATTTGGGGCGCAGCCTGTACTGTGAAATGGCAGGCTGCCCTGCCTGGTTTGCTTGGAGGGACATTGTTCAGGGCCTGATTGCTGGATTATCCCAGTGTCTCTGAGGGATGTTTGCCATTCCACATCATGGTTTGACATCTTGTTATAATCTACCTTACTTCTGCATGCTTTGTGAAGACTTGGCAGTTTTCTTCTCACTTAGACAGTGTGTGTGTATCGAACCTCTGGCTGTGGATGAGAGTGCCTGGAATTAAGAACATTCACACCCCTCATTTTCCTTTTGTGAAGCTCAGTTTTCACGGTTGCTTTCCAAAAAGACAATTTGCATATTTCATCCATTGTTAGTAAACAGATTATAAGGCAATCGTTTGTGTGCTAAATCACAGCAAACTGTGCTTTGTGAATCTGATTCTCATCTCCCCTTCATTCTAACCTGGCTTAACTCCATTGATTTCAGTGGAATTACTGCTGATTTATGTTGTGAAAGTGAGGGAAGAATCCAACAAGCAAATTTCCCTTTTGCACATGAGCATGCCAAAAGAAGTCCTAATTTACCATTGTGGATCTCTTCCAATACGGTGCTGGCTTAATTTCTTTGAAATTACTTGGCTGGAAGGTTACTGCAGTGAATCAAGCCCAGGATTAATAATTATCTTTGTGTTCTTCTTTTTCCTTTTTTTCTCTATGTATATTACCTCACAGGAAGACTGAATTTACTATCTGGTTTGCAGGTGACTTGCATATGGCTCTATAAGGAAATGCATTTTTTGAAATCACAAGATCAGTTCAACAGATAATGGCTACTAAAACTGGAAATTCCAACACAGCAAATCTTTGTTTCTGCTTATGTCATACTATCTAAATAACCTGTAATTTCTTTTAGAATAGTATCTCAGTGTGTACTATAATTACGGAACAATTTTGCTGTAACATGGCTTTGGTAGTGATGTGAAAATGCTGCTCTGCCTGTCCTTTTATCTTGAGAGGGATATACATAACACAATATAGCTAAATGTGTGATAACTGCTTACTCACACATACCTGTATCTAGCAATAACTACACAAAACTTAGTTTTCAGCAGTTTTTTCTGTTTTTTGTACATTTAGATACTTGTAAATACAGTCTGGAAATTAATATATCCATGATATATTTTAGAATAAAATACAATACAGATGAGTCCATCTTTTAAAAATTCAAGTCAAATATGCAAGCAAACTGATAAATACCATACTAGAATCAATATAAAAACTGGCAAGAGTAAGTGAAAGATTCATATATTATGAATCTTTGGCAGAAAGGAGAATTTTCTCTTTGTATGAACAAATTATACAATTTTGCTTCATGCTGTTTGCACTCACTCTAGACAACTTACAATATTTATGTGGAAAATCTCTTCCATGATCCAGGTTTCTTTAGTAGTGGGTTTTGCACACTTGACAAATCAACAGGGTTTACACTCCTAAATAACTGAAGTGCTTTGAAACATTTCTTGCCCACCTCTGTTTGCTGTGCACCCTACATACAAAGCATAAGATTAAAATCACCTTGATGGCTGTGTTTCTGCAGCTGACTTAGGTGGGAAGCAGACACAATCTCCTGTAAAAGCCTCCCTCAAATTCTTCTCTTCTAAGAGAATCCATGTGGAGAGGAGAGGAGAAAACACTGGCTGAGAAGCAGTAATGATAGATATTTTCACTACACCACAGTTGCAATCATGTGACGTCAAATTTTGCTCGGCACTGCCCTAATGCTATCTGGATCCATTTAAGCTTTCACAAGCTGTAGCTCCTCAGGTCCCTCCTTCATGTGACAAAGGACTAGCTGAAGCATAAGTTAAAATGAAATCTCATTAACTTAGCCTTTACTGTTCATACAGTAATGATCAGAAGAAAATCTGGAAGCATAGAAAGACTGAGAGCACATTCAAATACACACAAGAAAAAAAAAGAGATTCCTTGCATCTTTCACAAATAAAACATCAAGATATCAGTTCCACAGAATGCCAATATTAACATTATTACAATGAAAAACAATTAAACTAGAGTGATTTGAAAATAGCACTAACAATTTTGCCCGAACACTGGCTAGTGAGTAACTAATGACAATTATTGCCATTTCTTAGTCAAGCTCCATGCAACAGAGCAATTGAAAAATAATTTTCTTGCAGCCCACTGTAAGAACAACTATTCTAAGTCCCCTACAAACAGGAGATGGCAATGTCAAAATCTTTAATTTAAGTATTGAATCTATTATGTCATATGCTAAGTACGGAGAATAAAGATATATTTGAAATGTTAAATGCTTTTAAGCATTTCTTAATTTAGCATGTCAGCATGTCAACAGTATTTCAAATACTGCATTGCATTTTTAAAGAAGTAATGTGGTTTGTGGGGTTACACCCAACTTTGTGCATTAATATTTTCTCTCATGCATTCATAAACATCTGAATTGAAACATGCAAACTGTGTTTGTGTAGAAATGTGGATGGATGGATGGGATGGGATGGGATGGGATGGGATGGGATGGGATGGGATGGGATGGGATGGGATGGGATGGGATGGGATGGGATGGGATGGGATGGAATGGAAGGATGGAAGCATGGAAGGATGGAAGGATGGAAGGATGGATGGAAGGATGGATGGATGGATGGATGGATGGATGGATGGATGGATGGATGGATGGATGGATGGATGGATGGATGGATGGATGGATGGATGATCTCCAACTCCCTTGGTGGTTTGTATAAATAGTATATTTGTAAAAGGAGTGGAGGAACACAATTAAAGAGTCAATTGTTCCTAAAAAAAATAAACACTTTTTGGTAGACTTAAAGTATCAGTTACTAGTTATTACCTGTATGTGCCTGTTGTTACTTGTATGCGTCCAATGTCTGAAAAACAGTAATAGTAATAACAAAAATAAGAGAAGTAATATCTTAGTAACAATTGGAAAATCTGGGCTGTCTTTTGCTTCATTCCTGGAAGGTGCAGGGCAATATTCAATTTCCCTCTGTTTCATGACAGCATCTGCCACATTATCGGACTGGACCATCAGCGTATACAGAGGACAAGAAAGAAGGAGGCCAAGAGAAATGAAATTGGTCTAATGCCAGTGTTGCAATGATTGAAAGGAATGAGCTACAGTGCAAACACAAAAACAAATTCTGGGAGCTGCCATGGGACAACATAGAAAGCTGGAGGGTCAACTTTTTTACTTCCTCTTTACTATCAGAACTAATGGTAGAGATACAGAGCAGGCTATTTGCCTAACATGGTCACTTTCTGCTAGATGTATTTACTAGCAGGAATATCAAATGACATTGTCCCCTAAATTGTTCAATCTACCCCTTGTGCTCCCTCTGTTCCAGGACCAGTCATAATCAGTCAGGCCATTAAATGCAAGAATCTTTTCTCACAGCATCTTAGGCTTTACAGAGCATTTCACAAAGGAGAACAAAGCATGTATCAGTGACTATGAAACAAACAACACACAGAGCAATAAATAGGCAGTGGCACAGTGGGATATTCGTACCACCAACCTCAGTCACCTGGTAAATTAGCTTGTGAAGAGTCTCAGGCTCTTTGCATAGTCAGTGAGGAGGGAGAGCTCTTCTGTGAGGAAATTCAAAGAAGCAAAGAGTATTTTCATCTGCTGCATTGCTTGTGCTAGACAATTTGATGTGGGTATTATGAATACTTACTATAATGTAGTAATAGGAAAACAACTGCTTCAATGACTGGAACAGACATCACAACCTTACATCCAATTACTTCCTTTCTAAATTTTGGGAGAAATCTATTCAAGCTCAGAGTTGTCCTAGCTAGAAGAAAAGCCTCTGGGAAAAGTCTCCTTACCAATGCTGTTGAGGACTCAAAAATTATGGGCAAGCACAAGGAATCCTCAAAATGTTTGTGAACAGTGTTTCCACATTGAGGAGAAGATATGTCTAAAGGAAGTAATGGTGTTATAACCAGAGCTTCGTGATAGCTCAAAGAGTTCAGATTCCATACTACAAAGCTAAAATATCTTTGCAGTTTGGGTCATTAGTTTATGTTAAATTGAAACAGAAGGAGCCAAGTCTATGTTGGAGCAAAAAGAGAGATGTTCTGTTGTGCCTGTTAGTCCTGTCTGGCAGCAACATTCCAGTATGATGCAAGGGAAAGGAAGGAATAAGGTCTCTGGATGTGAGAAGTAAGAAGGGCAAGACTGTAGGAGTACAGGTGCTGCTCATAAAATGTGGCTGAGGGAATTTTCTCCATCACTCATGCTTGGAATGTCAGCTAAGCGAGGATATCTAAAATGAGTGGATAAACTGCAGATAGTATTTCAAGAAAGGAGAGTCTAGTTTGAGAATACAGTAAAAATCACCTAAAGAACAGACTCAGTTCTCATTGTTGATAACTAATACTGGTAATAATCTAATGTGAATCTATGTGAGTGCCTATTTCTGCCCACCCTGCTTCCTATCCAGGCCACAATACTGGCCAGTGCTTTAACGGCACAATCTGGCCCAAGATGGGCATTGATTCAAAACAGCCAACTCAGAAATGAAATACATGGAAAGGGAAAAAGCAAAACAAAACTCCATGTGAAAGGAAAAAGATCCAAACAACTGATGGTTGTTGTTCTGATCCCTGAATGGATGCCAGTTGTCCTGAGGCAGTGAAAAGGCCAACAGATAATTCCAAACTTTGAAAGGCATCCATATCACCACTCGGTCAGGCAAGGGAAAAAGAAACAGCATATTAAAAAAAAGAGAAGGGTTAAAAAAAATACCCCAGTTCTCTGTCAACAGCCTTTATAAAAATGTCTCTTTAAAAGAATGGATCTCAGGATGGATTTCCATTCACTCTGCCAAAGCCACATTTACCCATCAGGTCTGTTCCCTGCTCAAGCCAAATTTACCATCTCACAGCAATCCTCATGACTCAGGAAGCCAACAGGGATGACTAATGAAACTGCACTTCCATGAACTATGGCAACAAGCATGTGGGGCACACTCCAGAGAGGAACAAGTACGAAATTCGTACATGGCCACTTTGTGTTTGCTTGCTTGGGGGGGAAACAGGCCCAATCATCCACATGCACAGAGGGAGCAAGCAAGCTTTCCAGATCAGCTGGCTCCTTCATGACGAGAGCAGGACACGAGCCAGACATGTCACTCTCACTTTCTGCCTCTTTTATCTCTCGCCACAACTAGGGACTGCAGAGAGGAGATTGTTCTGGCTGGAAGCGAAGGGACACAGGTGGTACCAGCAGCTGCAAGCTCTTTAGCTCTCGTTGGCTCCACTTATTAGAACATGCATTGTATGTTTAATACATCGCCTCCCGCGGTGTGGGAGCGGGAGCGGGAGCTGGAGGCTGGGGGTGCTGCACCGCGGCCTCCTGTATTGCTGGGGAGGCAAGGCAAGGTGGAGGCTGCTCCTAGTTAGAGATAATTAGAAGCTAGGGCTCCTGAAGAGAATTTGGTAACTCCACAAGAAAACCAGCTGTCCTTGATTACAGTGATATATTAGTCACTCTACGGTTGCTGTGCCAGTCAGCATTTTGCATACAGCAAATAAATGCAGTGATATTTTCCAGGCAAAAATATGTGGGGACAAAGTTCTATGCATGGCTTACCTCTGAGATGGGCTGATTTGTTTGTTTATTTGTTTTTATATTGCTAGCTATAAAGAACAAAGGATTTGGGGAGGTCTGAGCCAGGTATCTTCCTTTTATTTACTTTTTAAATCTAAGGATCACCATATTTTTATTCTTGCCAAACTCCCTCTGTGCTGTTCACCTATAGCACACATGGGGGAGGTTCTACCATGAGCAGTATGATTTGAATCATTGTAAATTACCACACACTCTGATAACTGAGTAAAATTTTATGAACCACTTTTGACGTCCATGGGAAACTATTTTCCATGGTGCTTATTTTCAGAAATATTATTTGAAAAAAATTGTTTACTCCTTATAGTCTTAATTTTATAAACTAGTTGGTCATATTGTGTTAATTTTATTCAAGGTTTTAAAATAAAAATCTGAGTAACTACAGGTCTAGCACTTTTGAGTCTGAAAGTTACTGGAATGTGTTTTCAGAGAAAATAATAAAAAAGTGTAGAAAAAATGGGTGAAAGGGCAGAAAAATGCAGCATAGATCATTGATGTTGACTGTTACCACACTCAACTGATGCTACTTCTTGGTAAGGTTTCCTTAGACAAATGAAAGTGCAGAAGTTTTTTGGACTTGTGTACCATAGGGGTGGAAAATTACCAAGGCATAAAGGGAGGATTTGGTCAAGAGCTTTGAGATGGGGCAGAACAAGTTAAAGGGCACAATAAGTTAAAGGGCACATTACAGTATTTTATGCTGAAAGAGTAGGTATTGCAGTTACAGGCTCCTGCAGGCTCAGTCTTATGACAGGTTTTACTTAATACTTGCATGATTGACCATGTTATATAAAGCAAGAGAGTGCTAATGAAATTTGTTGGGGTTTTCCTAACCTTGGGAAACTTTGGCTGCAGAGATATATAGCATACATACCAGAAAGGGAGTATGGATGGGAGTCTTAATCAGTGGAGGGAGAATACTGCATAAGATATGAGCAGTAGCATGAAGTGCTTGGTCACCCATGAAGCAGCAACAGTTTCAGGTGCTTTTTGTTAGAGCTTCTTACCTAGGAATAACAGAAGGGAAAGAATTGAGTATGAGATCAGTCAAGCACATCCGTGGCTGAGACCCATCAGGCTGATCCCATGGAAGGGGCAAATGCAGGCCTAGGATGTATTGACAATTAATAAAATCCATAGCTCTCAGTAGAAAATCCATACCTGTGTCAGATAGCTGAAAATAATTCTGGTCTATAGAAACATGTTAAGTTTTGCTGACCAGATGAAATATCACCTAAGTTTCTGAAATGCTTGAAAACTGATATTCAAGCACATGTCAAAATAATCACAAACAATTTATTTGGCTCATTCTCCAGACTGCCAGATTTTGCTCATTCTTTTGCTGTTCTGTTAAACCTAAATATAGTCTTAAACACTTTTTCCCCTGTGTTGCAGAATGACTGTGATTTTTCCTCAGACTTCTGTCTCACTCCCTCCCCAAGCTCTTTGTGTGTCTAACTGGCCGCAATGGGAAGCAGAACAGTTTTAAGGAGGCAAGACCTTCACAGAGGACAAAAAGAAACTGGTATTTACCATCAAATGAAAATAACTTAGTCAAATGCAATCTAACACTTGATGGGAGCTGTGAGGGTTTCTGCTGTACCACAATACTTACCTGCCACATAAACAACACAACACAGATCTCCTGAGCTCTTTTAGTCTCCCCATGCCTTCCACTCCCAATAAGCTGTATAGTCCTGAAGCAGTTTTATTTTATTTTTGAATGCAATGTGCAATTGTGTAATTAGTTCCCTTTGGCATAGTTAACAGTCCTGACATCTAATTTAAGTCTTTCTTTAGGAGATGTTGATGAAACAGTATCTGAAAACTTACAATTTACCCTAAGTGATCACCATTGGTATCTACCCTGATGTCAGAGTACTTTTGCTACATTGTGATATTCTCAGCAAAGTATTTTTCTAGTTCTCTAAACTGTGAAGTATATTAAAATATATGCTGTCAGGCTAGTGTACTCTAAATCCAGAGGAGAAAAACAAACCCTCCTGTATAAGATACACCCAGCTTCCTCAACTGGCTAATACATTTTGTTTGTGATGATTTGTTTAGTATTGTTACAGTCCTGGCCTAGAAGATAAAAAAAACATTTACTAACCAGCTTTTCCATTATCTCTGTTAGCAGTCCCCCAACATGAAACTACAGTGGAAAAAAAGGAAGCATGAAGTATTTTGACTTCTTACCCGATGTCAGTGGATCATACACTCTTTGGAACTAAGATTTCCACTTGCAGATTAACATTTCCTGAGACATTAAGTCAAGTAATTATGAGCACAGCTTGATTACTACATGTAATCAAAGCCAGGGTTGCTGTTTTGGACCAGTTTTTTCCAGCCAGTGTAAGCACTGTTATTACCAACTCTTGCTTTTCCTGGTTTTCATCTTGTTTACAGGCTGGAAAAACAGAAATGTCATAAGTAACTGAGGGAAAACTAGGCTAAGTAGAAACTTGTCATGGATTTGGCCTCATTTCACTCACACCCTTTCCCAATACTGCAAATAGACTCCTGAGAGCAAGCATCAATGCCATGCAAATCTAATTGGAAAAGTAATAAACAGAAACCTACTTGGATGCTTTTCTTGCTGCTTATAACCCAGGAAGCCACCTAGAAATTTAATCCATTTCACTGAGTCTGTTGACATGTTGACAAATAGGAAATTAGGAAAAAAGTATAAGTAAAATAATGTACTTTCTGATGCCCCTGACATTTATATTTCCTGTCATATGCTGTAGTCATTAGAGAACATTATCTGTCTGCAACTTCTCCGCATTTCCTTGTGTCCTATTCCTGTGCTATTTTATTCCTATGAAAGATAAAAAATTAACAGTCTGTAGATCAAGTAATTATAATCGTGAGGCCACAGGTTGATAGGGCCTATGGAGAAATGTCTACCTTTAAAAATGTAAGTATAATTACTACATTATGTCTTGGAATAAATGGGAGAGAGGGGGAGCTGCGGACTCCTGTCAGGGCTATTGAATCAAAACGAGGAGGGAAGAGAACATCACTGGCTAGGGCAGAGACTAGGCAAAAAAGGGAAGGTTTAAAATAAATGTGGGGCATATCCTCAACAGTTTTCATTCATTACCTACCCCCTTTAATATTCCTGAACGCATTTCTGTTTTGTGTCGTTCTGTAAGGTGTGCCAGCCTAACTGATTTTGCATCTCCAAGGCACATTATCTGCGCTGCTCATGTAATAGTGGAGCATTTTTCTCACAAATACGAACAGGTATGCACTGGGAGGAAAGATTGTCTCTCCCATCCCCTTACTCCACAGCTGTCTGGAACCACTCCCGGCCTCAGAAAGAGGTTTACATTTGATGCTGAAAAGTCCAGTCTGTAAAAGAAAAGATGGTTGGTTCCCTTTCCCCTGTAGACATAGTTGTACAGCCTAACTTTCTTATTCTTCTGTTTTCTCCAGGAAGGCATTGAGGAAATTTTACATGAAGGTGATCTTTTGGGGAATCCACACTTGTTTTGTTCTCCTCCTGGGGGTGACTTTCCTGAATGGGACTTGATCCCAAGTGGTGACTGTGCAGATTGAGCAAATAAAATGCATACAGTGGTTACCTCTCCATAAATGGTGCTGCAGTCAGGAACATGCTAAAGGGAAGGAAACCTGCACCTTTGCAAAGGTATCCTTACTTGAAAATGGTTCCTCTGACCTCTGCTGCCTTGGATGCCATCTTGGAAGCAAGGAAGCAAAGAAGACCAAGCAGGGTGGGAAGAAAGGAGTCAGTGAACAAATGAAGAAAAGGGCAAACCTGGAGTAATACCCACAGAAAAGAGTGCAACTCCTACACCATGGCAGGAAGATGGTTAACCCATGGGTTAAAAGTATAAAACCACCATAATTTGGGAAATACAGTGGTGCTAGCTGCTGGAAATAGGGAAGAGAATTTGCATGATGTCATGATAGAATACTTTCTGTTGCCCCTAATTTCATTACTCCTCTTTCTTCTGACTTGCTGGGCAGCTTTAGACAAGGCTTATAACATGCAAGGCTTGCAAGAAGGCCTGTTTACTCATTAGTGAAGTGTGTGTACAGTAATATTACCTACCTCAAAGGTCAAATGATTGAAGCTTAATTAATGCTTTCTTCTATAATATCTGTTGAAACATAAGACACTACTGCAATACTCCTACTGTATTATTACAGTTTTTAAATTTTATTATGCCTTTCCAACCTTTGTTGTCATCATGCTGTCTTAATATTTATTGCACAAAAGCAATTGAGAACTCTTTCAAAATATGGGGAAGGAAAGGGAAAGTCAGTAGTAATAGGGAGGCAATAGCACTATATTAGAAACACTTACCTGTTGTGAATTCCAGCCATATATGGAGCCTTTCAATGTGGGGCCTCTGTGGGATGTGAGCAGCACATAGTTGCTAGAGATAAGGAAGGATTTGTCTCACTGTGCTGCTGTTTTTTGGAAGCACAAGGCAACAGAATGGGCCATAAATTAAAATCTCAGCTTTGTGTTGGATGTAGATGCTCAAAATAAAGTCTACCTTTTGATACTAGAAAACATCCTAGTCAGTATTTTGAGACATGCATTCTTTTTTTTTTTTTACTACATTACATGGAATAATGAGCAGACCAATACATGGATCTATGAAATATGCAGAGGAGAAAACAAAGGATGTTGTAAGTGGCTAGACCTTGTAGCTAGATGAAATTTTGGGCCAGCGTAAATCTAAGGGACAAATCCTGGGCATTTCTTTTAAAATCTGGAAAAGGGAAAGGGTTTTTGCCCACATGACCATTTTTTTTCCTGATGGGACTGCAGACCCGCCATTTCCGGACCAGCTAAATCAAGTGTTTCATTGCCAGAAGCCCTGCTCCTGGAAGCATCGCACCCCTTGGCTTCTGGCCCTGGCTGAAAAGCCTCTCTGCTCCAGCAGTAATGGAACCATGGCCTCAGTGTGATGAGTGCTGGTGGGTGCCAGAGAGGTGCCTCCTGCAACTGTATTTGTAGAGAAAAGTGTCCAAAATTTCACCCTTTGCTCACACCTGTGATTGAGCACAGCAGTTCTGTGGCCTGTCTGGCACCTGCGGGACAGCAAAGAGCAACTTAATGAAAGCTTACAGTCAGAAGGATGCAACACAAAAAGAGAAATGAGCAAGTGAAATCCTTCTTGCTCTGTTTGGATTAATAAAATTAAATAGTTGCTTGAAATCAAGTGTGAAGGAATATTATTATTCTATTAACAGTATTAATATTTATGTATTCTAGAAGGTAACTCTGCCGTAGAAATTAGCTCGAATTGGACTGGAAGATTTTTCTCTCTAATTTCAGGGTAAGTTTGAAAGAAATTAGGCCTCCACATTTTGGGCAGCATTCTGCCACCAACAAGAGTAAGATAAATTAAACAGGAATCTTTTTTTCTGGACCCTTGATTTCTGGAATATTTTTGGAAACTCTTCCATGGCAACTGATGATGTAAGATTGAAAAATGGAGTAAGATTTTTCAGTCCTCAATTGAGTTCGCATTGTGCAAGCATCTTGCTTTAGACTGCAAACCCTGCAAATCTCATATAAAGTAAATGAGAGGGAGTAAACAGGGGTCTCCACAGTGCCATTTTCCCAAGATCAGAATATAAGTTAATGTAAATGCATTGCTGCCATTTCTCTCTTTATAGACCATGGCAATAACCCCCCCTTCCATTTCCACAGATAACCTAACTATTCAACTTTCTGATGGTTATTTCATGATTAAGACACTTATTTGAGATATGGGAGATCTGTGTCAAATTTCTGGCCTTGCAATAGATTCCTATGCGACCTGGGGCAAAGCAATTATTATTTCTGTGATTTCACTCCCTGACTGTAAAACAAAGATGGTATTGCTTTTGCCTGTCTACAGGATTACCTACAAGCACCAGCAGTGTAAAATTTTTGAAGGAAAATAATTCTCTTTTTCCTGCTTTTCATCTTGCAACTCTTTAATGTTAGTACAATGTTTATAGGATAAAGTGAGCGGAGAAAAAGAAGTCTTGGGCCCCTAACCTGTATCAGATCAGTTAAAATGATGGATACTGAACTGAGGAGACAGTGCTGGGGACCTGGGGTGAATCAAGAAAACTTCAGCTGAGCATCTTTGCTGAGAAAAAGCTAAATGGAATTGCACCCCATCTTCTAGCTGCACATGAGCCCCACCAGCACAGTTGTTGTTCAAAGCACCATAGCTAGACAGCCAAATTGCTATTGGAATCAAATTGTGATAGACTCTAGAAATGAAAGCATTTGTTAAATGACTGTTGTCCTGAACAGCTACTTTAGAATTGGATATGTTGATCAAAGAAAATATCTCTGTTTTCCACTTGGGACAGTGAGCACAGGCTAATGAAGTAATTTGTTGATGGCTGAAACTGCATCAACACTAAGAACCAAATTCAGTTCCCTGCAATCCCTGCTTAGCGTTTTTCTCGAGGGGCTGTCTTTCCTCCCCACCAGCTTGAAGATTTTGCCCATAAATTCAATGGATTCAAACTGTACCTTTAGTGGAATTAGTAAGTATTTCTGCCAGGAAAATATTAATCTCCAGGGAATAAGTTTTGGACAGGGCCTCATAGCATAGCACATATGCAAATACTAGTCCAAGTATGTGAGGTTATAAGGCAGAGGGAATAAATATTTCCTGCCCCAGAAAACAGAGGCATTCCCATTCTGCAGGCCAATACTGTAACTTCCAAAAAGAGGGTGATAGCCAGAAGTGAATGTTTATGGGTTAAGAAGTCAACAGCATCCCCCAACGAAGCGCTCTGCACTCCAAACCAGGTGCCTCTGCCCCCATCCCTTCATCTACCAGTCCCTCTTGTTGCCCTGCTTGAGGAAACCCCAGGGTTCTAACAGCAAAAGAGATGCCACAATTTCCCATGGGCTTCCCTTGGTGCCTGCAGCTCCATGTTGGTCCCGGCACTAATTGTATGGTCTTTCAGGGCTGAGAGGACCTGCCCTTCTTCCACCTGAGTGTGGCAGGCTGCAGAGCCCTACTGGGAATCTGAGCAGCTGGAACAGGCACCCCATCTCAGACAGGCACACCAGGTTTGTGGCTCTGCCCTTCACCGTTTGTAGCTGAAGAAATGGCTTTGTCAGTTGATTCCCAGCATAATTACAGAGCAAGGGCACGGCACCTTCTCCTCCTGTGGAACTCTACAACCTACCTGCAGCATTAGTATCTGTGTATGGTTGATTGCTCTCTGCTGGGGCAATCATCTTGCTTTAATTTAGGACACTAATGATATCATAAGATAGTTTGATGACAGTGTAATTCTTCTGATGTTTGTTGTTACTGGATATAACAGCTGGTTTCGATACTATAAAACACAACATTTCATGTCCTTTCAGGGAGTGGAAAGAGGAAGAAAGAGGGTGGTAGCAGGGACACAGGCAGAGGAGGAGGGAGAGAAGGAAAGGGAAGTCATTCAGTGCTTGCCTGATCTGCTATTCAGAGTGAATGATAATTTTTCAGTACAGCAAAGCTGGCAGCAGTGCTTTTGCTATCAGGGTTTTTACCGTGCTTCTCTGCTTATCTCTCAGCATGACCACTGAAATCTGTGAGATCACACTACGAGCCATGGTATCCTGTCAGGTTTGAAATTATTTCCGACAGGCTACAAAAACAATTGGGCCCTCACTTTGGCTGCTTTTACACTAGTTGAAGTCTAATTTATAAGATAGATCATTCGCTCCACTGGTTCTGTCCTTGATACTTTTCAAGCTATGGCTGGTGTTGGTGACTTTTGTTTTGTAATTCTTACGTCTTCTGAGGGTTTTTTATTTGCTTTGATTTTTGGGTGGTTTCTTTTTGTTTTTCCAGCTCATATCCCTATTTGATAGGCACGACTTCTTAATCCAAATGCAGTATTTCCCTGCAAGTAGCTACTTCACTGTTCATATCAGCTGTGACCTTCACAATACATCACAGTCTGCCTGAGCTGAGATTTATTTAATACTCTCTAGAAAGCTCTCCAGTTAGATTTTAATAGTATTTGTTCTACCTTTGTGTATGAAATAGGAGAGAGCTTATTTTCCCTTTAGACCACAGGGCAATGCACAATTACTGCTAGGGACTGCTAAAGAATTAAATAATAAACATTTAAAGCTACAGTTTTGCTGAGCTCCATTGGACCTGCCTAGTTATAAGCCCACTCTTTGTTATGTAAAATTGAGTATTAAGTTGAAATCATGCTTTATTTATAGAGAAATACACAGTGAGGCTGGGCTTAAATAAACTAACTGGGCAGCTCGGTTCTCACCAAAATGCCTTTGAAAATATCACCTCTGTGGGACTGACTGTAAGAATTAGATATTCCTTTTGATCCTTTTGTCTCTAGCAAAGAACACAGTGAAATAAAATTTCAGTAAAATATTAAAAGTTTAAACTTGCACCTCATCTATGCTCCTTTGTGAATTGAAACCAGGTTATATTTTTATGACTACTGAAATATACCTATATTTTAAAAATATTGTGTACAATATTGTTTTCCTGGCCACATAATGAACATTTAGCATGTGAGATAGTCAGGGAATAACACCCATGTAAGTAAAACAATTTGTTCCTCTTCACACCTTTAGTCTTCTACTTTCTAAAAATCCAAGGGTCCATTGAAAGTCCATGAATTCTTTGTACTTTACAATTTTCAAATATTGTGCATTAATTGCATAATGAGGGCTCCTGATCCTGCAGCACTGAGCCCCGTGTTTAAATGAAGCACCCCAGCAGACTTCATGCAGATCTTAGAATGTAAAAAGCTTGGTAAAAGGAGCACTGTGGTCAAACTCAGGAGGAGGAGGTTTCATCCTTCTTCCTATATTTGCCTTTGGCTTTCTGGGACAAAAGGACTCGGCTCCACACAATGCCTTGTTATGTTTGATGGATTACCACCGTAGCCTGATGCTGCTCTAGAGTTTCTGTTTCACTATCCACTAAGCAAGGTCTGTTTTTCCTAGCATTTTGGTGAAGTTCACGGACAAGTTTTTGATGAAAAGTATGCAGATATTATTAAATGCTGGCCAGATCACTATGCAGTTTGTAAAGCGTTTTTAGCCAGGCTCTAAAATCAATGAGAAGACACAGGAATTTAACTTCTTCTGTACTAAAGAACTTTCCTATAACATGATGATAGTTTTTAGGGCTTCGTGGGAGAAAAACCAAAACACAGAAAATGCCATGAAGATAGCATTTGTTATTTTTTGCAAACACAATATAGATATGCCATGTTAAGACCATTCCTCCCAACAGCAAAACTGTTCAGATCAAGAAATGTGAAATTTCTGTTTCTACACTTCTCTTTCTATGTTCTTTTTGACTGATTCCAAGGTGACAGATGACTGGGTGGCAGAATGTGTGATGGATAGCTTGATTATTTTAACAATTAAATATGTAATGAAGAGCTGGAAAGGTTCCATGTAAGTCTCATTTTCACCCTGGTTAAATATGGTGTGCATAATTAATTTTCAAATAAGAAAGGGCTCCAGCAAGAAAAGAAATGAAAGAAAGTTGAAGAGATGGTGAATATTTTATCAAACGTCACTCATTCAAAACTCATTAATATACATAGTCCAGGAGTAACCATCTCTTATGAAGTTAAATGCAGCAGTGCTTATTTTCTTGGCAGATTATCCAGTTTATTGTTAAACTTAATGGCTTAATATCATCTATGGACCAAACCCAAGCTTGTATGCCTCTCAGAGAGGCCATCAGAAGGTGAAAAGCCGTGGCTTTCTGTGGGGAGGTCAGAGGTAGCACAAATTTAAAAGAAAGGAGACTTTGTCTTTTTGGTCAATACACAAGTTTCTTTAAAAGTAAAGCCAAATGAGCCACTTTTCCTCATCCACAAGGGATTAATCTTGTCTACCTAGAGCCAACTCAGAGGTCTGACCTAAGATAAAGAACTTCTTCAGTGCTCAGTGAAGTGAAACAGACATGCTTGGGAAGATTTTGACCCGCCTGTGTCAGTCATGCATCTTGTGCAGAGACCACCAGTAAACCTCCTTTTCTCTCTGTGACCAAACCTCCTTCTCCCTCTGTGACCACTGGTGACCAAGGATGGGTGAACAGTCTTGTGTTCCTGTGCTGGCAAGGTACTTATGCGCATATAAATTTTGGACGCCTGAATCCCATCATTGGCCTTTCCCTATTTAAAAACATAATTTTCCCTTTCTTTGTGCTCCTTCTTCAGCTGGAGACAATGATTTCCTCATTTGCTTTCTGAGACCCTGGTTCACACTGTAAATGGTTAGAGGTGAGGAAAATTGCTCAATGTTCTCTCATCATTTTGGACTTAATGGAGATCATGAAAACTTGGACATTCATATCGAGGGAAAATCCACTACTTCAAAATCTATGTGTTCTAAATTACTATATTGAAAATGCCTCTCTGTGCTATTCTGTTTTTTTTTCCTGGATTTTAATTTTTCATAATTGTGAAAGTGTTTTTAAAAAAAAATCAACTAAATATGCTATTTCAATTTGTTGGACCAAATCTACCTATCCCTTTTGGGCCCAATTCAGTATTCCTCTGAGCTGTTTGGATGCCACAAATGGACAGGCTGTGGTCCTTATCTTTTCTGAGGCTACTTTGTCAAACTGAAAGATATTCAGGTTCAAATATGAGTTAATTATACCACTCCACATCATAAAATCAGGACTTTAAAAAAATGTTTTTCTTTCAAAAAATTTGCAGGGAAATCCTAGGTTGTTCTTTAAGTTAAATTGTGAGCAGTGTGATTCATAGCTAGAGAATGCTTTGAAGATATATAGTGTTATGTAAATGCTAAGAAATAATAATTATTTTAATTAGAATATTATTAACTATGGGAGGAGAGAAAATTAAACAATAGGCTTCATTATGAAATGCTTTTGAATTAACTAAGGCTAAGGACATTTATTAAATGCAGTGCCATTCCTCTGCAAAAGAAACATCCTTGCTCCTGCATGCTGCTTTCTGATCTTAGTGCACATCCTTAGCCTTTCAGCATGAATCAGATATGAACAAGAAGCTCAGCATAAGAAGGAAAAATGAGTGTAGTAACAGAGGCATTATTGTACGCTTGCTGCCAAGAAGAGACTGTTTTTATTCTCAATTACCCAATCATGGCCACCAAATTCCTAGATATGTAATCCAAGAGACTTTGAGTTTGTCAGTGAAGTTGCAGGCTACATTCTGGTCCATCTGAAGAGTTAAAATTTTGTTATGTTGAATTTTCCATGTGTTATTTCTTCTCACCTGACACTGTGGACATAAACTTCAGAATGCCTTTCTTCTTTGCTTTTCTGAACATTCAATTTTTTTAGGAGGAACCACTGATCACTATGATTATTATGTACTAATTTTGTTTGCTGTAGTCCCTAGAAGTGACTAATCAAGCTCAGAACACCTCTGTGTTATTTAGCATGTTACCAAAGCCCAAAATAACTGAAATTTTGAAGGGACATATAGGTTGGATATTAGGAAAAAGTTTTTATGGAAGGAGTGATAAAGTACTGGAATGGTCTGCCTGGGGAGGTGGTGAAGTCACCATGCCTGGATGTGTTTAAAAAAGGCCTGGATGTGACACTTGGTGCCATGGTTTAGTTGAAGTGTTAGGCCATGGGTTAGACTGCATTATCTTGAAGGCCTTTTCCAGCTCAGTGGTTTTGTGATTCTGTGAACATTATCTTCCAAACTGCAAGGAAACTGATCTTCGTCACCTTGCTGAAATAAGGATTCAGTCTCAAATAAGGAGAAGCAGTAATATCTCATCCCTTTGCAATCACTGTCAGCCTATCAATTATGGACTCCTTTATTTTGGCTCTTAAACCACAGTGATACAAAATTCCTGGTTAAAATAGGGTTTCCTCTGCATCTCTGGGTACAGCTGCCAGAAGAATGCAACTCCACCAAAAAAGGCGTCCTGAAAAATATTCCAGTGGCTCCCATCAGTCCCAGTTTACCTCAAAATGCATTGCCATACAAGACAGGAAGTGGAAGACTGAAGGGGGAAACTTCAAATTTTGTGTAGACAACTCTGACTTCATAAAATATGGCCCCATGGCAGTCAGGGGCATCCTTGATGCTGGCTTCAATGGGCCCAGACACTCACTGTCTGTGGCTGATGGATGGAGATCCAGGCTGGGTGTGGTAGGCCCAAAGGAGACAAAACTGGAACATGGTGTGTCCATGACTGGATAGCCTTCACACAATCTTCTTTTATATGTGCTCTTAGTTTTGGAGCTGCTTTGGAGCAATTTGTGTGATAATTTAGGTAGGTCATTTCTCCAACATCTCTGTGAATGATCAAGCTCGCATTTTGTTTCTTCCTTACTGGCTTTATTCTGCTCCTACCAAGTCAAAGGTGAAGCTTGTGTTGACTTCACAGATGGCACAGGCAAAGTCTATTCTTCTAGAGGAGTATTATATGCTAAAACTATTGGTTCATTTACATCATACTGTGTTATATAACAAATAGTAGTGTCAGTAAATCTTGTTAAGCACCTGGGTTATCACTTTGTACCTCTTCAGATTACTGAGTTGTATCTAATGATCAAAGAACTTGTTGATCCTCCACATGTTTTTGTAGCATTTCTTATGGACTTCTCTGTAAAAGATATTATTTTTGGTATACACTAAATTTTATCTAAAATTGTGGGGTTTGTTGTTGGTATGTTGATCTTCTATAAGAAAAACAAGCCTTCTAAATGTGTTCTCTGCTGTTATATGCCTTTGATTCCCATTTACTGTTTCTTCATTTCAGGAAAGTCTTTTGTTCTTTAGAATATTTTAACAAATGCTGAGCTCCCAGAGTCAACTCTATAACCCCCCTTATTTATCTGCTCTCCCATGATTCTGTCACTGAACCCAGCTTGCTGTCCTAGAGCTATGTGGAATTCATTGTAAAGAAAATCTTAATGTGTCAAGTAGATAAAACAAACTTTAAAAATAAGTAACTTCTTGAGAAGTGAGACAGTGCAATTTTTTAAGCTGCACCATGTGCTGTCAATATCAGCCAGAGACTGTGCAGCCACTGGCTGTTGATAAAATGGAGATCAGTGATTCCCTGAGTCAAGGTCACAGATGATAAAGTGACAAAGGCCCAGAAGCAGGGATGGAAGGCCTAAATATCAGATCAGCTTTTGTGTCTTTGAATAGCAAAACAATTTCAATATTTAACTTCCTTTTCTGCCTAAGCCTTCGAGGTCCACAGTGGATAAGAAGTCACTCAAGTTGTCTTCTTCGTCAGTTTTAAATCATTCCAAGAGATGCAAATCACTTCCTAACAGAGACCTCTCCTGAGCTGTGTTTGCATTTTGCAGAATAATAATAAGAGCTTTTTAAAGCTTTCCACTTCATAAAGGGCCTAACATCTTCTATTCTCTTTGTCAAGTGACTCTTGAAAGAATATGTGGTACTGTACCTTTGGAACACTAAAATGAGAGATAATCCCTTATTCTGCAGGGAATTTGAAACCAAGATATTGCGGATTTAAAAAGAGCGTCTTGAAGAGATCCACTGATGTGAGGCTATTGTGAAACATCATTTTTACAGATTTTAGCTCATGTCAGAAGCAGTTTATTTACAATAATTGATCTATTCCAACAATGCTTCTGGTTAGTTTGGTGGTTTATTGTCATTGTTTTTAAAATATTCGTACAGTGCCTGGTCCTGACTGGATGCTCTTTTAGAACTCAGTTAGCATTTTTGGCTAAATACTCATTTTAGGACCGTGCAAAGATAACAAGAGGCAAACACTTGCACCAAGGAAAGAACTATACCTAGAGGTATACTGAATGATGTATCTCCTCTAGATCCCATTTAAATAACTATGTGTTTAATCACAATGAGAAAATCCCAACGGTGTACTGCTTACATTTCTTCTTAACTGAAACTGGCAGACCAGGGATAGGATCCAGTTAGCAAGAGTGTCCTTGTCTGATGGAATAATATAAAAATTCCAATGAAGTGTTTATTTTCCATCAACACTTATACTAATCTTAATAGATCTCTTCCAACTGTATCCCAAAGACAAGATGGTTTGCGAAGCAGATGGTGGAGAAAAGTTAGGCTGGCCAAAATCCCCCCAAAAATTCTATTTAATAAAAAAATCTTGAGATTTCAAGACCTGTTTTCACAACAATGCAGAATAAAACCAAAACCCCCAGTAATTGTTTACACACACAAGCAGTGACTTCACTGTAGTCCCTATCTTACCTATTATGACTCTCAGCTGAGATGTGAGACATAGAAATAGGAAATGTTGGGGAAAAAAGCCAAGATAAAACAGTGTAAAAGTACCACAAAGAAGAAGACAGTAGTGTCGCTCAATATCCTATTCATCACTTTGAGATTTGTAGCATATGATGGCATTGTGGTCCAGAGTTGTCACAAGCCTGAAAGGTAGTTTCCAATAATTTCCCTTAGAATTCAATCTCTATGGATTCTAAGAGCAAACCAAACATGTCTGGCTTCAGGATCTACATCTGTAATGGTATTTTACCACTGTTTTGCTTAAGTTAGAAATTTTTAGTTAAAAATTCAACCTGCTGGGCTTGTGGACATATCTGGATGGCACCTTAGAGCACACTTTGTGATCTATGGTCTGCAGACTTATTGTAATCAGTGAGTTATATTTTTAAACAATCTTGACGATGTGCATCCATGGAAATTCAAACAAACTCTGAGAATTTCTGGTGAATTTGTGACTTCAAGTGCCAGTAAATATTTGTACTTTCTTAATGTCGGGAAAGAAAAGAAATTTCAATGTAATATTAGAGAAATGCATCTTTCAACAAGAAAAAAAAGTTTTATTTCCTAACCTTATCCAGTTATTTTGTACTATGCAGGTTGGAACTACTTTGCTTAGAGATTGTTTTCCCTCTGATCTCTATAAAATGCTCACCACAAGATAATCCTCATCTGAGCCTAATGACATAACTGACATCAACTGGGTGCATACAAATTTCTAGCATGAAAGAAAATTGCTGAGTGAATGTTCTGGTCCCTCAGGTAGTTGTACATATATGTATACAGATGTATGATTAAATATGTAATTCTTTGCATCTGCATGCACATTGGATATTTCCTGCATATACTTTGAGAAGCAATTATGCAGAAAGAAATGTTGCTACATGCATTTGTCTCTGGTGGAGAAACACTCAGAGAATTTACAGAGGGAAAGGCAGGCACTTGAGAATCTTGACTAGTTTAGAAGAAGAGAAAAAAGTTTCAAATAAAACCATTGGCTCTAGGAGAAACACCTGCTACAAGTCAGAGGAAAAAAGAGGACTGTAGAATATGCCTATATTCATCCAGTCAAAAGGCTCCTTCTGGTTACATGTAATGGAGACAGAAATGATTCTGGAGGAAGATGTCTTTCCATCTCATTGGGGATACCATATGAAAAATACAGTTTGCTTGCTCACCCCCATTGCCCCATAAACTGGGAGAGAAGAGGTGTGGAAGAAGGTGAAGAAGAGTGCTTTGGCTGAGCAGAATCAAGGGGGGAAAAATTAATTGAATCAAGTAGTTGACCAGCTGTCTTCACAGCATCTTGTCTTCTGAAGACTCTAGTAGAGTTAGGATGCTGCAGTGCTCTACAAAAGGCTCCCTCACCTCGGTTTCAAAAAGCTTCATTGCACCTTATCACATCAAAGCAAAGCATCTGCATGTTTCAGTTGTGGGGCATCATGTGTCTGGCTCCCCTCTGGCTCTCACTAATCCCCTGGATTATCACAGCTCTCTAAAGCGGCTCTTAAAAACCCTGTGAAAATAGGACTCCAAGTGGGTGTGTGAGAAGTGGGAACTGCAGCAATAAGCCTGCCTGTGCCTATGGAATTCATATAATCACAGCCTACATTACCCAAAAACGGTGTTGAAAAGTCTGCTTTTGCCCCAGCTGATCCCAGACAATACTGGCTCTCAGTGAGACAAAACAAGATTGAGTCTGGTTCATTCATTTGCTGGAGCACATCTGAACTGCTGCTACGTGTTATAGCTCATGCTGAGTACACGAGGCACTGCTCCTCAGTAATCCTCCAACATTCAGGTTTTTTGCTCTTTTTCAAAGTCCCCATCTGTAAATCAAGGAGTTCGACAAGGTGACGATGCCCTCCTAGAGGGGCTGTGGTTTGTGCAGGGTGGTCTTTAGCATGGGCTGCAAAGACAGGAGATGAGTGGGAAGCCTTTGCTATGGAGGTGGCATGTGACCCCTCTGTAGCTGGTGTCTGTCCCTTCAGATCTGTGGGGAGGAGATGGTCTCACAGGGCTGCTATCCCAGCAGTTCAGGTGTGAAAAAAAGAGAGCTCCAGCCTGTACTGAGAGTCCAGTGCCTTTCATAATCCTCAAATCCACTTCAGAGAAAAGAAGCCAAGAAATGAACAAAAAAGAAAAAGGTTTCACTGTGTAAAGGGGCAAGAAGTTTTTGCAGAAAGCATGGCTCTTCCCCTGTCTTAAATTTGTTGGCTGCTCATTCCCAAAGGAAGACATAATAATCCCCATGAAAGTCATGGTATTGAGAACTAAATTATAGTAAACCCTAAAGTCTTCAGTAGTTCATGAGATTTTTTTTCCTTTTCTCTCATTTAAAAATAAAAAAGATTATGCATGTCTGACATTGACACAAAGTCTGGAGAACTGACCCATAAAGTAATTAGAAGAGGAATTCACCCTCTGCTCTGCCCCCCTCCCCAACCTTTCCCATCTCAAAGCCAGATCAGATGAAAGGCAAGCTCTGTTTACTTCCTGATCTGTCTAATTTCAGTAACAAGGACCATCCCGACTTCATCTTCCTGCAGCTGCTAGGAGTGAAACTCAAGAGTCTGCCCCAGGCACTGCAGCACCTTCTCAGAGCTGCTTGACCTTAATGGATTAGCGTTTCCCTGAGCAGGTGGCCATATAACAAGAGGAGACAAACTTTTACACTTAGGAGACCTCTGGTGAATGGCATCAAATTTCAGAAGGTTGAAACAGAGCAAAGAGACTTCTGATGCCTTCCCACCTTAACCCTGCGTCACCTTAACCTCCTTGCTATGCACATAAGTTACAGCTTTCCAGTTGGGAATCTAAGTCCATTTATTAAGGAATCAAAGTAAAAACAGCCTTATATTCTTAACATGTCCTACTCTCACAAATCCTATTGAATTAAAGGAGAGCAACGGGTGCTTTGATTTCAGTCTGCTTATGTCTGAGTGTCTGAGTAGGGTGTTAGGAGTATTACTTTAGGCTCTTCATTTTGCAAGTATGTGCCACAGTAAATGCATCATAGTCAAAGCAATAATAGCATCTTTTGCTTTGAGGTTCTAATTCTACCAAATAATTCAGAGTTTAAAATGGCAATGCCAAATGCACTGTACTGTATGCTTTCAGTAGGTAGAAGAGCAGAAAAAAATGCTGGTTTATTTTAAAAAACAAAAAAGTATTTGTTGATTCCTGCTACACACATCAGCCCTAGTAACAGACCAGATTCTACTTTATCCTAGTCTACTTTCCACTGTCTACTATGATCTGTTTGTTTAAGGATTCATCATAATAATTACAAGTCAAAACTGTCAAACAGATGTCCAAGATCTGATAGCCTGGTGTCAGTTACCATATTAAAACCTAGAGACAGAGATACCTCTACTTAGGCTTCTTTACACTAGCTCTTCATTTGCTCAGCACCTGCAGCTCCCACTATGTTGACTTACGAGACCAGATTGTGCATGTTTTCAAACAGGTTAGTAGCTAGATTTTTCAATCAGCAACTAAGAAATATGAGATTGGTTTTTACCAGTATACAAAGGAACATTTCAAGGAGACAGACAAGGCAATAAAGCATGAGCAAGTAAAATGTAGTGATAATTTTCTTTTTTTTTGCTATAAGTAAACCTGTTACCTTCTGAATAGTTTGCTCTTGTCAATAACGTGTAGGAATCTTATGTAAATATGTATATGTTTATATATTTAGTTTTCTATATGCCTTTGTGTCTACTATTACATATACGTGTGCGTATATATGTGTTTGCGTATTTTTAATCCACATAAGATGCTACCAGATATTTATTTATGAAGTATTTCTTTTTGGGCTCCAGTAGTTAGTAAATTTCTTCTTCAGCAGAATATGTTTTGTGTATTTTAAAGTTGTCATGTCAAATGATTTCAGTGGAAAGTACTGACATACTATTCACTTAAAACCTGCAGTCATTCAAGATCAAGGACGTTGTCCCTATAAGAAAATAATGTCCTGAGAAGCATTGCTTCTGGGATCACATCATGTGTTTGTCCAACTGTTGACAACAGTGACATCCAACTGTTCTGAACATATCTGGCTCTGTATTGTCCTGTCCCCAAAGACCTGTGTTGCCGTGTACTTGTATCATGAATATTAAAAGCACGATTATACTTTTCACCCCAGCACAGTTCATCTGTCTATCCAGATATGTATGTCAGCTATTTTAACTGAAACTGTCTCTCTGACAAGTACCTCACATACTCGTACAGTATTTGTATGACTTTATGAATACATCAAGATTGTAAAGCTGCATGTCCTACACGCACATTTTTGAATTATTTTAGTAAGGGTGAACTCCCCAGGGCCTGTGCAAAGTAGGAGGAGAAGTAACTGTCAGACAGAAAGACCAGCGAAATGAGATCCGTGGATTTCTCCCCTAGACCGGTGGGGGCCCCTCAGAGAGCACTTGCTGCTGCTGTGTCCGTGCCAGTTTTGTGGGCAGTGATACACAGCTTTGCAGGTATGTCCACCTAAAAAACCCCTCCTGTCCTCTAGAAGAAAAAAACTACTGTAGACTTTAGCAGAAGAAGCCAGCAGATTTCAGCAAGTGGCTTGACTTCACTCTCTGCACCACGGATCTCCATGCCCTTGGACCTCCTCTGTGGACAGCCCAATGGGTCCATCTCCTGCCCAACATGGTCAGATGCTTTTTCTGCAATAGATTGGAAAGGGGAAGATATTACATGAGTGAATTACAAACAGAAGCATTCAAATTAATACACAGCACATATCTTTTGACTTCATCAGAAACCTCACATATATGTGAGAGTCAGGGAAATCCTGGAAATTTCTGGCACTCCCTTAGATTTGGGGGTCTATCAACTAATTAATGGATGGCATCATCTTTACAATGCAATAGGTAGATTTTTTATTTGTGGCAGATATAATAATGATAGTTTCTTTCATTAAGTTTTGGTAATAATCTTTATTTAATAATTAATACAAGTATAATTTAATACAGTACAAATTAAAAGTATTCTTCATTTCTCTGTGATGTTTCAGAAAGCCCTGTCAAAGGACAGACGATTGTAATTGCTTACAAAATACATGCATTAGTCAGATTATATGTGGACATTTACATTGCAATACCTAATGCCCTTATCCTGATGATAGTTTACAGCACTGTTAATATACTGAATAGTAAACTTTTGATTTGTCAAAAGAAACCAGTCATATATAGCCTGTATCCTTGTATGTTATAACTATAAAATGTGGGCAATCATTTTTGCTTGAACATTGGATTTCATGGTAATCATTGTCAGATTTCACCCAGAAATCCTCCAGCTGTCACCATTTAAATGATGGTATCAGTCTTACTGAACAAAACAATGTCTCTCTTTTCCATATTTAGATAAGAAGTAAGACTTTTTCCATGAAGGCCGATGCAGACAATTCCCACCAGCAAAGGCTCTGTTGACTAACGAGTCACATTATTAAGTGGGGCACGTGTAATTGTGTAATTCCCCAAGTATCTCCACCATAGTATTACACTGACATGCCACAGCCTTCTGGTATTTAAATTAGCAGTGCAGATAAGCCATTATTCTGCTGTGGGTTTGCTGCATCTTTCAGAGGCTATCCCTAGGCCAAAATGAAGCTTCCACCTTCAACCGAAGCCTTCAGGTATGCCAAAACCTGCAACAAGAAGTAGTAAAGTTGTTCTGACATGATCAGTAAATGAGGCCTATGTGTCTTTCCTTAAACTATGGTTTGGTACTTAACTCTTCTTCCAAAATCATAATAGGATAGCAGTTATGATTTCCCAGCACTCTATGATTCTGGTAGAGGTAGGTTAAAATCATTTCACACAGGTAAAACTTAGCATAAAGAAAGTTAAACATTGTTTTACATTCATTCCAGAAGTCAAAAGGAAAAAATAAGAGTAATTTTGAGTCTTCATTGGAATTTCTCATTGTTCTGCCATATAAAGGACTCTCAAGAATTGGTGTATGACTACATATATAATATGAGGATGGATCTTCCCCTGCAAGTGAGTACTTGCTGTTTTTAAAAGAGCTAATAATTAGGCTGCGTGTATACCAAAATATTTGGTTTTCCTCATAACCATTAGAGACCACGGCATTTTCAGTTCAGATTCTTCCTACCCACAGATAGTATCTTAGTTTTGGCTGACTTTTCAGTCAAAAACAGGAAAGGAGTGGCAAAGAACACTGAATTTTTAATAAAGCCATAATGGCTTTAATCTTCCTTGCTCAATAGTTGCAAAAGACTGAAACATCAAAGAAATATAAGCAAAAGATGAAGAATATATAGCAGAGGAAAAAAAAAGAAAAGACAAAAGTTGTCTCTTAGCTATTCCCTTAGAGTTGTTCTGTTTTCCAGCTTCAGACCCAACTCCACAAATGGTCAAAGATAAAGAAAAGACTGTGAGCCTTTTACAAAGAAGAATCAATTCTGAAATGGAAAAGAGATTGGTTATTTGTGGGGAACTTTTTCAGGACAAAATTGTGTAAATTTTGGATTACGCAGACCTCAAAGTTTGTAAAACCTGCTGTAAAAAAGGTACCTGGGAAAAGGCCTGACTTGGGGAAAAAAATCAGAGTATCAGAGTGGATAAAAGTTTTATGAAAGAAACTTCTTTCCTTACCTTAGGAAAGATATTTATTGTGACATGAGCTGGCATTTGGAGCTCCTGTGTGTTGCACCATATTCATGCACCTCTCCTGATGGGAAAAAAAGGAAAGATATTTGCATGGAGTTATTAAGACGATTGGTCCCAGGCCTAATGAAGATAGGCAAATACTTGCTTTGATTACTTTGCATGCAAATGCAGGGTCTTTATGCCCTGTGGATCAAGATAATCAAACTCACGGATGTAATGAGCTTAAAAAGGAAACATCACTCCTGACACCTTTAATCCAAGAGATCTTTATTGATGTTGTCAAGAAGCTGTGTATTTCTATAACAGTCAAGGTCTTCAAATGTTGCAAAAAACATCTTTTTGGTGGATTTTCAGAATTAGAGATTTATGAAAACTTGATTGTTTTACATTTCTCCAAAGTAAACATAAAGGTCTTGAAACTGGCATGTATATGAGACCTTAGACTGCTACATGTAAAAATACCATCTCCTATAAATCTTAGGACATTTTTGTTGCTTGGCATGCTTAGAGAGATATAATACTCACTTTTTTGCTTTAAAATTTTACTTTTTTCCTTTTTTTAATTACTTGCCATTGTTTTAGGAAAACATTTAAATAACTTAATGACCATCTACCTCCCAAAATTCTCTCATAATTTCCAATTGGCTGCAAATGCTTTTTTATTTCCTTCTCTGCACTACCACATAACGTCACATTAGTCTATCCATCAGCTGCCAAACTTGTCCTTGTCCCTATCTTCTGATAGGAGACATCAATACTCTGTACCAGATCCTGCAGGCTGCCTATCACATCCTCACATGAAAGCATAGTAATCAGGTTTCTTGTTCCCAAATGTCAGCTGAGAAATTTATCCTGACTAAAGATCTGGATTTATTTATCACATCCAGCATTTTATTTGGAAAGCTTTCATGGAAGAAAATAATAAAAGAACCTCTCACCATGCCAGTGGACTGAAACACCTTCAGGACTCTTTTTTCCCCCCTCTTTTCAACATTTCCCTGTTGTTTTAAGTTTAAATTTTCTATGGCTTCTGAGCACACAGTGAAACTTCTTTTAAAGAGATTTTGCTTGCCTTGTGTTTCTCAAACTCTCTACTCCATCTCTGACTCATTCCACGTGGGAGTATTTGCAAAACTCTTTGGCTCGCCCAGTCTTTGATTGACGTCACCATTGTCTCCTTACTATTTTTATCCACCTTGTCAGGGCTAGTAAGCACAGTGCAGCATGTTGATTCCGAGTCAATTTTTCATCACTGTTATGCAGCTTGAAGGTTTTAGTGATGTCTTTAAAGCTGCTTAGTTGATCTTTATGTGGAAGCTTAAATAAATGCTGTTTGCATTTAGGACTAGTAAATCTGCAGGATTTCTGTTCCTCATTCTTCGCCACCTCAGCAGCAGTAAGGTGCTTTGCAGAATTTCAGCCAGTGCCTACATGTCATTTATACTTAGTTATGTATTGATATTTTCATGATTCATCACAGAAGAGGGAGAGTGGCAGGGAATTTGTGAGAAAAAAAGAGGATGAAATAATACAACTGCACCTTGCCACAGTTTTCACATATAACCTTAACCTCCGGCAAATCACTCAGTCTTTCCACCCCTGTGGCCCATGTCTGCAGCTGGATATTCAGCACTCATTTCTCTCTGACTTGCAGAACTCAGTTCATGCCTGATGGGGAGGTGCAAGACAAGCAAAGTTCAAACAAATCCTGAGGGAGAACCTGAAAAGTGGGGTTAACCTCTATTCTGTTGCTGTCATCAAAAAGGGACGTGTAAATATATAGGTTACTATTATGTTTAATTAACTCTTGAAGGCTCCAGGCACTATGGCCCAAATCCAGCTTCCACCTCTGCAGGCTTTGAAGTGCTGGAGGAAGCGTGTCTATGGTAGCGTAATCAATTTCTTCTCACAAGGTGAGAGGACTTTAATGAAGGAAAGAATGATCGATGGATGTTTGCCAGCATGCTTGGCTTTGCTTCACAAATGTTCTCATTGCTGGCATTAAACCAAGCCAGAGGATCCACTTATCCACCCACATGTTACTTACTCGTGGTGGGAGGTAGAAGAACATGGCAGAATGAGCAAGAGGGATCACATTTCCTCAGCTTTCTGTCCCACCAAGTAATCCAATCCCTTTCCTAGTATACAGGTCTTACCAAAATGTTACCTTTTTTTCTTGTGACACTCTCTTGTTTATTCTACCTCCCAATCTACTTGCATTGTGGTCCTTGTACAGCCCTGCAAGTAGCTGCAGGATTTTCCCCAAAGTGTAGAGCTGCTATCAGGGCCAGTGGGATCAGATGCATGCGCTAGTCTAAAACAGCTCAGCAACCACTTGCTGAAGTTCCTGCTTGTTCAGCTGGTCTGTGTGCTCAGATAGCCTCGATCAGCTGCTGATTGCTACTTCAGCTGTGCTCCCTGCTCATGTGGGGTGGACTTCCTATTAGACTGTTTTATATCCTTGGCACAAGAGCCAAATGCTGGAGCAAATCTCTTCCAACCGATCATACTACGCTTAACAACTTCCGCCCCTTGATTACTGAGGAAATTATTAGAAGAAGAAAGTGTGTAGATCTTTCATTATGCCTGCCTTAACTTAAGGGAGGTCAGGAATGATAAGGGGAGGAGAGATTTGAGCAATCATTTAACTTTCTTAAAAGCTCTAATTCCTCTGTTTTCTCTACTTCCATATCAAGTTCTTTAATTCAGCATGCCACCTCCTCTGCAGCCTTTCAAAATTTCATACGGATCTGTGTCTGAAAGTGCCGTTGTGAGACCCTCTTTTCTCTTCACACAAACACAGAGGCTGTAACTTTCAAAAACAGATGCATTACAGCTGAAACTTTCATCCAAACTTGATGTGTTTCACTCTTGTCCCCGTGATGTCAATGAAACTGCACAGCATGCTCAGGCTCACTGCAACCACAAGTCTTTTCTGAAGCTGGTCCCTAATGTGCTTGTTTGTGATCCCCAGTAAAATATTTGAAACTAGAATAACTGGAAAGGGTTCAGGTAATTTCAGGTGCTTATTATTGCGACTTGGGCATTTGTGTGGTATGAGGTAAGAGTCAGGTTAAAAAAAATTATTTGATGCAGAATGAAGGAAGCCCTCAAAAAAGCAACGAAAGTGTCTTACTCACACCTGCAATACAGCATGGTGTTTCTGTTCTTCAGAGCAGATTTCTGAAGCAGAGAAATACAAGTTCCCATTGCTATATTTTAATTCACATAAAAGAATGAATTAGCTGGGAAATGTAGGTATAGTAGGAGTTTTGTTACCATGGAAATTACAATGATTCCTAAACTGCTTGTAATGGAAAGAAAATCTCTTTGATGAGGATTTGGTCTCATATGTGGTGCTGAATTTAGATGCCTTAATGGTGAAAGAAGCAGTTGAAATCAGTGCTGTCCGATAACAGCATTTATTGGGCCAAATAAATAGGACTAAGGCCCATATTTTAAAATATATTTCTCTTCAGCTTCCAGTGTCTTTGACTTCAGCTTTAAGTAGGCAAATGCTCAGTTTCCTGAAGGCTATTTGAGGTATCAGACCCTGATCTTGTATGAGAGGTTTTGTGCTTAGTATTCAATTTGGGCAACACGAGGAGATCCAATGTTTATAGGTTGAAATAATCTTTATACATGCAAATCAAGATAGCTAAATGCCAACAACTCTATCTGTAACTGATGACACCTCCATTCCTTTAGGCTAAGACTGACAAGTCAAGCCTTTGGGCTACATTTTTTCAAAAGCTTAGGGATTTGTATGCATACTTCCCAGTAAGAGAAAAATAAACCAGGCACTCAGGTCCTATAGCCAGCTTCAAAGATGACTTTCCAAATACACTCAGCCACTTCCTTTCTCTACCAATACAAAGAATGTCTGGGTGCCTTTTGGAAACATTCCTCTAAGAAAATGACCATTTTAACTAAACTGTTCTTAAACGAATGAACCAGGCTGGACAGCAAAAGAGACAGAAGTTGCTCTCTGATCTTAAAGTGAGGAAAAAGACTGAACCAGAGGAAGAAGAAATGACAGGATAAGCTGATGGAGTTCTTTCCAACTCCCACGTATAAGCTAAGTACGGTGATCTGCCTCACGGCCCTAGAGGACTTCCAGTAGTTTCAGGGAGAATGGATCTTCTCTTTCTTTTCTCTACAGCAAAGTTTTCCAAGAGCATAGATTATGCTCAATAAATGAGGGGTTTTTTCCTGACTATTGGCTATTGCAATATTCCATTTTATTCCATATTTTCTGTACCATGTAATTTGGGCCTTGTACACAGTGTTAATACATGCAATAATTATAATTCTCCTTGACTGCATCATATTTAAAGGTGTAAGCTTCTCAATTCATCTCCTTGAGGCAGATTACCCAGGAGACAACCCACACATTACAGATGGAGCTACTCTGATCCCATTAACTGAACAGTGAGGAGAGCATTTGAATCACAGACTCCAGAGCCTAGTGAAACCCTGATCTCATTAAAAGCAAAGCTGGCAAGACTGTACCATTGGGGTGCCACTTTGGGTGTGCCTTTGAACTTAAGGCTGCATCCAAGGGGCAAGTGTTGAGTGGAAATGGGACTGAGACGTCGGCATGAGGTCCCTCACACCACATCCACCTGTGCCTGTGAACTTCTGATCCTTTCTACCAGACACCTCTCAGCAATTCCTGCAGGTGCCAGGGGGCTCAAACCACCAAAGTGAGGCACAGAAGGAAAATAAAAGAGCAGACAACTTAAAACCAAGTGGATTAATTAAATAATCTATATATTTACCAGTGATAATTCTACAGTAAAAAGCCTCCAGGGTTAGACATTTTATAGGGATTTCAATTCCTTAATTTGGAAGGTTTGAAGCCCTGAGGATTGTACTCATTTTGGTTTTTTAAGTGATTTTGTGGAATTGTCATGGTGCAGGCTTTGTCTTTTGGGCTGTTTGCTGTCAATACAAACATCTTTCAAGGACAAGCTGTAAGATACTCCCATTGTCATATTACAACATGTAGTTCATTGATTTTTGTCATGCTTAACGGTCTATAGGTACACACATTGATCTGGAAAATCAGGAAATCTGGACTACATTTCCTACTGCGCCAAAAAAAAAAAATCCCTTTTCTATAACTAGGATAAGAGACTTGTTTGCCAAATTTTGCATTTTGTTGTCTGACTTACTGCTATGGTGAAATACATTCTGTGTAAGAATTAAGCCCTGATTGTTACTATGGTCATGTGTTAATTCTGGATGTGGGTAAATGCGTTGCATCTATACATTGAGTAACACTAATCAAGATGAACAAAACAAAAACTCAAAATCATATAAATCTCACCCTTACTCTACTTCCTTCTTTGCCCCAAATGAACTCCTTAAAATCTCACAATTTTACACCTTTATCATTGGGAAACACATATATATTTTTTTTTCCTCCTTGCTTTCTTTTCCCATTCACACCTCTCCTCCCACCCGTTTCAACAGTGCTTGTCAGAAATGAGAATCTAATATCCTATTTGAGTGGTAGGCTTTTCCAGAGCATGGCTCTGGAATTGTAACATAATGACAGTGGATACAGAAGCATAAAACTCTTCTTTCTCCCACAAGGAACCTGAAAAGGTTTAAGATGAAAATGTCACTGAATCATCTGTTTAAGTAGAAGTGTAAGCTATATTCAAATTCCAGCTGGACATTTCTGTATGGAAAAAAAAAAGGCAGCAAGTTTAAAAACAGTGGCATTACAAGTGTACCTTCAGCCTCAGGAAGTTCATATTTCCTTGTTATGATACTCCTGTCAGTGTCCCTGTTAGTTTGAGTCTTCCAGTACAATGGAAAGAAATCACAAATCCTATAAAAACCCCAAAACAAAACCACCCAGTTTTTTATTTCTATTTTTCTTTTTGGATAAAAATGTAGAAATCTTTCCACACCAGGAGGGAATAGGGACACAGCATTCTGTTTTGCTTTTAGGCACCTTAGGGATGGAACAAAGCAAAGGCAAACTAAATGCCTAAACTAAATGAGAGTTAAACTTACCTTGGGGAAAAAGGGAATCAGAAGCTAGAAACAATATTTGCTTTCAAGCAGTGATGTGCTATAGATAAGACTTTTTTGTCCCAGCCTCCAATAAGTACTCTGTCCTTGAATGCTCCCACAGGAGGAGAGGAGGAGAAATCAGACAAATAAGTAACATCTCCTGCCATTTTAAGTCATAAAAATTTTGCATAGCCAAGGTGAGGTGAAAGCACTGTTTAGAAAGCTGGCAAGTTAGCATTGCTCTGAAGGGGATTCATCTGTACTAGGTTATATATTCCTGGAAGAATAGGTCAGATGATCTCTGGGTGGGTGGGGGAAATGGTTCCTTCCTGGTGTGAGGTGCTGATGTTGCTCAGAGGAGCAGGAGACCCGTGTGACAGATGGGAGCAGCTGCCTCAGAGTGATGGGAAGGCTTTCCCAAAACAACAGGCAGGTTTAGCTGCTGGACAGTGAGTCATAGCAAGCCAAACATAGAAACTGCAAAGATAGAGTGGGCAAGACTGGAGTTGCATTTAAGCTTTTTCCTTTCTTTTTCGTGAGGGAGTTTAGTGGTGGGGTTTTTTTTTGTTTGGTTGGCTTGGATTTGGGGTGTGTGTGTTATTATTTATTTATTGAATCTGTTACTTATTTGACAAATGTGTTTTTAACAGCTTCTAGTTTTTATTCAAGTGAATTTATGACTTTTTTTCCTATCTTCTCCATGAATCTCCTTCAAAAAATGAGCAGAGCAACCTCAGCTGCCGCTTCAGCTGCAGTTGTGTTTCTCTCACAGTTACACTTTCCTGGATATAGGTGGGTACTTTTTCCTTAAAAATGTACTCTCTTTTGGCAGATATTACTGTATTATTTTGACAGTGTTATTGTACAGTGAGTGTTAGAGTTAGCAGACCCAGTGGAACATGTCAATATACCATAAAAATACCTGCTATCTTAATAAATACCCTTAATTAATTGCAGGGGAAAAATTATTCTTATGGAGAAGTATTGAAGAAAAGGAAGGGATAAGTCATTGCTCAAAGCAATGTTTGAGCCTCTATCCAGAGAGTCAATATGTGTGGGAGAGATCGGAGGCATGGAAAGAGTCTCAAATTTCCCTCTGCTCTGGGTGCAAAATTTTAGAGAGATGTTTCTCGATCCACCTTTAACATGTGAGAAGTCCTGGGGTGGCTGTACCTGCATTATGATTGTTTTATTCCTTTTTCCAAGAGAATTGCTACAGAGCTGGAAGAGAACAGCTTGTTACATTGCTTCTCCCCATATCCCAGGCAGCACATCAGTTCAGGAACAGCCCTAGTGTCTTTCCTGGGGTCTTCAGAGGTCACACAGCAGAGCTTCTGTGGAGCTGTCACCTTCTCTGCGTGGTAGGGTTGAGTCTTGTGGCAAGAGACTGTTTCCCTTTATGCAGCAAATTGGACAATGTAGGTCAATAAAAATACACATCCATTGTACAGCATGAAAGAGGCTTCTCTGCAAAGATTGTTGTTTGTTTTCCTTTGTGTCCTCTCTGCTGCCAAACATGGACTTCTTCTGTTTCTTCTCTCTCATCATCAGCTCCCACTCAGTGTGCCTCTTTAGCATGCTCTGTGATGGTGACACACACTCCATTGAACCCTGCTGGAGTCTGTAATTCCCCAGCATGAGACAAATAAACAGCTTACTTTTTTTTTTTTTTCTTTTGGTCTAACTTTCCAGACTGACATGCTGTAAAATAAAATAAACAAGGATTTTGAAACCTATGTTGATCAACACTGGTGTGGTATGCAGAAAATATGTTGTGAAACAGATGCTTTGAATTAGGACAAATGCAAAGGCTTAGGGATGATTAATAGCTACTGCAGTCAAAGACTTCTGAGATTTTTTTTCAGTGCTGTGGGCCAGGATAGAATTCGAAACATATTAATTAGCAATAGTGTGCATGTTTGTTGCTGAACCACTAAGCAAAGAAAAGTAAGTGCTAGAACAAGCCAAGAAATACTTTTGGATACTCTGTCACAAAGAAATCAAAGCAAGAGCATCACTGTCAGCCTCTGCATTAATTGGTCTTAGGAGTGGGTGACTTTGAAGATAGGGAGGAATGAAAGACTGATATACTAAGGATAGATTTCACTTGCTAGTCATGCACCAATATTTGATTGATGGATTGATTCAGTCTGACTGATGAAAAGCTCTATCAGCCTTCTGCTGCATCAAGACACAAACATGTCCAAACAGGTAAAAATGTTCATCTGAATAAACTAGTCATCCTTGTGGTATATGAAGATGATCTCTACAACAGCTGGAAGAATCTCTCACTGTAAAAATAATATTTTCCTCTTTGATATCGTGAATTTTTGCATATAAATTGAAGAAATGTGGATTTTTTTTTTAAATCAAACTATCCCCTAGGAATGGTTGATTAGACACCCTTTTTACCTCCTCCTTGAACTGGCATTTCACATGATGAAGACAGAGGTAACAACAGAAAGTTGTTGAGCCTCTACTATCTCTTCACCCAAAGTTAGTCAGAGCTGGGGAACTGGCTGCCAACCAGAAAAATCACCTGCTCTCATAAGCTGGTAACTGAGTAACTGATTATCTGATGATGAAATCTGAAATGAAATTACAAAGGAAAAAGTCTCAAGGTCTTTTTATTGGGAAGCAGAAATGCTCTGTTACCTCAGCAGCTGCAGGGATAAGATGGCATGCCAGATGCTTAAATGCAAGTCCATATGCAAGGGGAAAGACAAGACAAGATCCTGAAAACCTTAAAGGATTCAGATGAATGCTCAAGAACAGGGGGAAAAAACTTAGGTAAGTGAAGGCATATACTTATATCACTATTTTTTAGCTCCATTTAGCTTTTTCACAAAGCATGGGCTAATGGCATAAAAGCCCTTGGAGAAGCTGTTATGTTACACATTTCACAGCATCTGTGAAGAGGTGATTCAGAGCCTTTACAAAGCTGGTGAAAAATGCTCTAGCAACTGTTACAGTGAGGGAGCAGCACAGGTCCTGGTTCCTCACTTTAGGAGCCAAAGTGCCCAAGTTGAAAGGGTACTGAAACGTGCTCTGGTTAAGTGAAGCAGGAGACCTTTGTCCACTATGGTGGGACCCACCACTGTAGACATGAAAGTGTTGGCCAAGAGACAATTATCAGGCGCCAGGTTCTCCATAATATTGACACCACTGAGAAATTTCTCCCTCTGATTTCTCTCGAGTCTGGAGCAGAAGCAGATATCTAGAAGTCCTTTGAAATTTGTTGAGCACTCATTCAGGGCAGGAGATCCATACTGGGGAAAGAAAAATGTGCCTGTATAACAACTCTGCAAGGCTGGGAAATACTTTCAGTTCTGACCACATGGTGCTGCTTGATCTGGGAAGATGTCTAACTGTTCAGAATTGTAAAAAAATATATCTTTGGCCTCCCCCAGTAGAAAGGAGTCTAGCAACAAAGATACTGCCAGTTTCAAAGCGAGCATAGTGAGAGAGGCAGAAGTTAGTACAGATCCATCCAGAAATGGTATTGTTAAGGCTCCATCTCCTGGAGTCATGCAATTATGCAAACATTCATGGTTTCATGGTTTGTTCTTTCAACACCTTGTCCTATCATGGTTGAAAAGTCAAGCTGGAAATGGCTGTAGAGCATAAGGCAAGTAAAGGCAAACACAGAGTTCATTGGCTGGTTTTCAAATGCGTGATTTGGGTAAGGGGTTGGGAGTTCAGGAGAGCCTCTCCTCAACAGTAGTGAGAGCTTCCTCTAGATGATTCTGCAACAAGCACTAGCAGAAATTCTCATGAGACCTATATCTGACGCCTGGATGTTGTGATATTATTTACTTCATACTAGTCCCATGTGAATGATAACACCATCTGGAGGTGTTCCAAGGCTGGCAGAGCCCTGTGGTACAGGACTCTATTGTACCATATGAAACTTTTAAGTGCTGAGTAACTACTGCCTGAGATCCACCTCTTCCCATCTGGTCACTTCTGGAAACCAAAAGTCAAAATTTGCTTTAAACCACAACTTGTTCCAAAAACCTCAGCCACGCAGCACACAAGTCCATCCCCACCAGAACAACACTCCCTCACAGGTCAGACCTGGTTCTAGGTCCCAAGTGCCACAGATGCCTTTTGCATCTCTTAGCACCACACCTGTCAGGAAAGTGGACAATCACCTGTGATTACTCCAGCTTAAAATATTATGTTGGGGCTCCATAAGTAAGGACATCAAACTGGTAATGAAATCTTTGGTGCTCGAGGAAGTCATAACTCTATCAAAACACCAAAGGTTTCTCATATTCTCTGTTTCAACTGGTGGCTGATGGCTGGTGCTTTCCTTAAGCTTTCTTCTATAAAAAAATAAGATGCTGAATTTTCTATTGTGAAAACTGATTTTTCTAATTGTAATATTTTCTTCCATGAACCTTTGGGCTGTTGCTGCAGTTATTAAACAGGTTGATTTTTCCGCTAACAATTTGCATCATGGTATTAGAGTCCTAATCAGTTCCCAGACATATACACACACCTATCCACTGTTTTTGCAGTGGTATGGCAAATACATTATTTTTCTTTCTAAGCTATAAAAGCATTTTTTAAAGTTCAAATATACTTAATCCATAAAACTAATTTATGCCTGTGCAAGTAGGAGAACAAAGGTTACCAATTAATGGCCTGAGTTATTTAAAAATTACTGAGGTAGGCACTTTTCCTCTTGATTTTTGATGACTTTTCACATGCAAATGTGGCCTACATTGTACATGTGCTTACTAAAGGTAGACTCATGCAGATATGGAAATCATTGCACAGTATTGAAAAGATGGATTTAATGCACACACTGACTAAACCATAATGTTGTGGTGGCATAAAGTACATCTGTTATGCTTCTGCATTACTCTAATCACATGAACAGCTGAGAAAAAATCTGGGGAAAAAAATTCTGGGCCAAATAAAGTAAATGCCAAAACTTCTCATTGATTTGGGATTAGGAAGAGGTTTTCACTGCCTTGCAATGGCTCATGGCTGGCACCATCAGCATAAGATACAGCAAGGGCGGTTTTATTTCATCAGTGGTGTTACTTTAGTCTCCTGAAGTTTCCTACATTTCCTTTTACTTCTCTAAACAGTCACTTTCCCCCTGTGATACTGATTAAGTATATTGCTCTTCATGAGACCAAATTTAGTAAAATACATGCATGCTTAATATCATAGACCTCTGAAGCCTGTTTACTGAATAGCAGTGGGCTGAACGTTTGGCAGTTTTTAATTAGACATATATCTAAAATTTGGTTGGATCATGTCTTTACCTACCCTAGCAGGGATAAAACACAGCAGTGTGTTTGTTTATGTTTTCTTGATGGTTACTGAAATTAGTTTAAATAGTGTGATTCTACTGAGATGTTACAAAATATCATCTTGGGGAGCACATTGTGACAAACACACGGCAAGCAAGAGTGTGGTGGGAACTCCAGGTCACCCATCCCCTTCCTCAGGATGTTTTAGATTAGCAGGACAGCTAGACTGAAGACTAGTCAATGCACCTTATGAAACAGGGAAATAAATGCTTTCTTAGAGGTTTTCATAGACACATTCAAGAAGAACATCTGTGGATCCAGAGAGTGGCTTAAGCCCTCCCTAATCATAGTATTTTATGTGAATAATATTGAAGAATTTAGTCTTGATCTGGTAACACAAGCTCAGTTTTATTTATGCAAATAATATTGATTTATTAGATACCCTTAACTCTACATCACAGACAAGGAAAGGGGAGGGAAGGGGTGAAAAACTACTGCTTATTCACAGCTTTAAAGGAAGTCTTTAAGGCATTTTGTTCTGGAAGGTGAAATTATCTATTCCCCCAAAGGTTCAATGCAGAGTAGCTGAGCTTTTTTAATTGGTTGAAATTACAATTAAGCTCTAAGGTTTTTCTCTCCTTGTCTCTCTCCTCTTTTATCAACTTCTTTCTTTCTCTCTCCTTCCTTCCTTCCTTCCTTCCTTCCTTCCTTCCTTCCTTCCTTCCTTCCTTCCTTCCTTCCTTCCTTCCTTCCTTCCTTCCTTCCTTCCTTCCTTCCTTCCTTCCTTCCTTCCTTCCTTCCTTCCTTCCTTCCTTCCTTCCTTCCTTCCTTCCTTCCTTCCTTCCTTCCTTCCTTCCTTCCTTCCTTCCTTCCTTCCTTCCTTCCTTCCTTCCTTCCTTCCTTCCTTCCTTCCTTCCTTCTTTCCTTCTTTTCCTTCTTTTCCTTCTTTTCCTTCTTTTCCTTTCTCTCATAGATTTGTATTTTTTTTTCTTTCTACATCCTACTAGAAATACTCTCAAAATATTCCTGATAGACTGAGGCTTCACAAGGAGAATAATAGGCATAATAACTATCATACAGTTAGAGTGGAAAAGAGGCATGCTGGGTATATCTGTCTCCCTATAGATGCTGTTCCATTTTTATTCAAGTGGAAATTGCAAGAGTTGTGTAGATGGGTCCTCTGAAGATCTCTGAATCAAAGCAGTTTTAATTAATCTTATCAATCATTTCAGAATAATCAAATTAATGAAAAAAATGTGGTTGACTCTTTGATTCCAGCAGCAGCTACATTTTATCATATGAAAAAATGGCTTTTTCCTTTGTATTCTAAATGACTGAAATTTGAAAAATAGATTTGTTAACTTCATAAAGGGCAGTAAATGTTATTACAAAAGTGGTTGGTTAACTTGTCACTGTTCTGTTCTGAGGTTTGGAGTAACACTCACAATGGGATTATTGATATAAATAGCATCTTTTTAGGAGGAGGAAAGCAACATGTTCCTTTGAAGCAGTTCATTTATTAAAACCTCAAATAATCTTCACCCTTTCAAAAGATGGGAGCTCCCTGAAAATAAAGGGTTTATTAATGAGGGGCATATAACTCACCAAGCTTAGAGATATTCTATCACTCTTCAGGACCATAATATGGATTTTGATAGAGTCAGGTGTATGATGAAGAGCCGCGGTTGTTGCATGGCACTCTGCAAAAGCAACGGGAGTACCTAGCCCATCTGCTAACTGCAATTTAATAGCTTGACTTCTGGCACATTGCTGGCAGAAAAAGCGACAAGCACTGCTTTATACACCGAGCAATGTGCAGTCTACACTAGTTCCATTTTATTTAGACAGTAAACTCCTCGGGGCAAGGTATCTTTCTGTTCTGTGTTTGTCAAATACTTTGCACATGAGGCTCTAGGTTTGGGACTGGATGTTTTTACACGGCGCAGAGATGCTCAGGCCAGCAGCACCTGAGCTCCTGCTGGGAGCAGAGGCAGCCCAGCTTCAGCACTGGAGTGCTGTGCTTGCGTGGCTGAGAAAGTGCCAGGCTCTCACCTGTCTCTGACAAGGATGGTGCTGTGCCATGCCAGCACCACCACACTGCTGTGGGATCCATGTTGATGGAGCTGTGCCCTCCAGATGTGCCAGCTTGGAGCTCCCCTAGCTCAGCCACCTTTGTGCCATGACTTGTATCCCAGGACTTTAGCAGTGTCACTTAGGTCCAGTGACACTGCTAAAAGACACAGCCCTGCAGACGCAGCTCTGTGACCTGTGCCCTAAGCAAATCTGCAAAAGCAGCTCCTTTTGCCAGACACATCCAAACCATTCCAATTCTGTTTGGGACTCTTGGTTCCACCACATGCCTGATCCTGTGAAATTTCCATGCATGGAAGTAGTACCAGGGATTTCACCAGATCGTATTTCCTATCTAATCTATTTAAACTCGATTATGGTGCTTTCTTGATTGTATGTCTGAGCATTCTGTGCTTTATAGGATGTTGCTCAGATTTGTTTTAATGGGATTAAAAGTCTTTTAGAAGTTGTTTCTATAGGAATTTGACCCATTTTTTGATGCTATGAGATCTACTCTGACGTTCTGCAGATGCAGGGTGTGTTGGTTCCCCTCTCTGACCTTGTGTTTCAGTGTTGACCTGCATGCTTTCAGTGGCACATTCTGGATTTTTTTTTCTCTACTCACCTTTTTTTCTGTACCTTGCAACTCTTCCTTGCTTTGGGAAAATCAGTGCAGTTTGGGCAGTAGTGGCAGGTGACAGTGAATTGTCTTTCTTGATTCTAAGTGCTGATGCCAATACTGTGGCATGGTAAAACTACAGCAACATTCATAGCATTAGTTGAGTCCCCCTCTTTCTATAGACATGATGTTTTCCCATCTCTGGTTCTCGCCTTTTACAGTATCTCTCTGCGTGTCCCCTTAGAGCTGAGAGGCTGCTACCTGCACTTTTCCCAAATGAGAGAAGGAGAAAGGAGAGGCAGGAGATCAGCACATGCCCTTCTCTGCACAGCTCTGCAGTTGTGCCAATTGCTGAGCTGCAAACAGGTTGTTGCAAAAGAGCTGGGGAGAAAAATCCTGTATCACAAGAGATTTGGATTGAAAAAGGGTCCAGGTACCTCTGGTAATTCCTTGTTAACGTCCTGTTGAGTGACGGATGCAAGAACTCAATACCTAAGTTGAACTATTTTTTCTTTTCTAAAGAATTTTTCTTTCTAAAGAACTTTTTAAATATAGCTTAGAAATGGAGTGTCCCACAAATATCAAGCAAAAGTAAACTAAATATTTTTACCATTTCAAATCATCCTAATTGAATGAGAAGGCTGTGTATAGAACTGTAATTCTGTCCAGAGGCTGCTTGTCAAGTCATGTTTTTATTGTAATTACCTGATTTGTTCAGCTTTAATCATATTTACTTTCGAAGGTCAGCTGTCCTGCTCTGAAATGGTTAGTGAAAGCTATGAGAATACATAATACCCATGGGGAGAAAAGCAAAGACCACATATGCTCTTTTAATTTTTACTTCACAGCAGAAGAGGTAGTATTTTCCTCCACTTCTTAGCAGTCCATATTTCTTCATCAATGCTATTTATTATTTGGCACATAGTAACTCCTAGACGTGCTGCTTGTGTCTGGTCTCCAGTGAATGCTTCAATAGATATGTCTACCATCAGCATCAACCCATACCTCAGAGACCCTATAATTTTAAGAGGCAAAACAAAGCACAAGAGAAACAGTATCATTCTCTTCACAGGGAACAGAAAAAGTGCAAAATGTTGTGCAACACCTTCCCAACTTTGCTTAACATCATAATCACAGAGTTGTCAGCTCTCTCTACATCACATGAGTGAGCAAATCATGTTCTGTCATCCTGTCTGGGTGACAGAATAATACTTGGTCTCCCTCCCCCAAATCATTTCTACAAACTGGAAGAAGACCAATAAGTCTTAACAGTGAACTTGAAAGCAATCAAATATACATTATGAGTTTTCAAAGTTGCTCTAAGATTTTGTTGTTGTTGTTTACCTTTTGATAGTGTTACAAACTTAGCTGTCTAAAAAAGATTTGGAGAAGAAAATAAACCTGCTCCCCTAGGAATATGACAGATATTCATATTTTTCTTCTACCTCAAAAACAGTTTCAGGCTGAAAGTTAAACTTTGTGCCTCTAATCATTGGTTATTGTGATACCCTGCAAGGGAGACCTCTACAATTCATTTACCACTTACAACAAAGGTAAAAAGAGCAGGTTTAACATTTCTTCTTAAAGTAAAAACTATTTAAAAAAAATAATGCTAGGTCATTATTTTCTTTGTTCGGCAATCCTTGTTTTGGTTCATCAGTTCAGTCTTCAGTTTAGTTTCCAAACTCTGGCCATGCAATGGAAGACCAGTGGCACCTGACCCGTGAGTTTTTCCATGGAACAGCCATTTTGTGTGCAACCTGCTGATTACCTGTGCTACAGCATAAATCCAGCAGAGGAAAATCCCCAAATCATAAAATAACCTAACACAGCAGTAGACTTTTAAGTACACTTCATTATTTTTAAAGTCTTTATGTTCCTTACAATTTGAAAGGAACGGTAATATATTCATAAGCACTAACCTTAAGTCAGTGCTGCGTGCTCAAGCATAAATTCTATTATCAGTGGATCTACTGCAATTCCTGGAAGAGGGAATGTCGCTGAGCAATAATGTTGTTGGCAGCTTCTTGTTGAATATAAGAACTTTTGTAGAGCTCACCTAAAGAGAAAGACTTTTGTAACTCCTTTCTCACCTTCCTCTCCTCAATTACCCTCTTCCCTATTCCTAACCTTATTGAATCTCTACTTTTATGTAAAAACTTCTTTACTTTTAAGCAAAATCTTCTAACAAAGCTAAATTTCCATATTAAATTTACCTTTAAGGTATGAGCACAATAATTTTCCCAAGTAGATAATCTGTAGCATCTCCCTTTCTGGGCTTGCACGAGCTTCTTTGACCCTCTGTTCAAGGAGATACATTTCCAGTTTCTTTTTTAGTGAGATTCTCAGAGGACTGGAATAAGGATTTTGTCAGCTCACATTAGCAAAGCTGGGCAGAGGAAACGACACCACACTCACTTATGCAAAGCATATTATATATCCATAGGCACACCTCAACAGCATTAAACATAATCTAAAGAAACCAGAGGAAGTGTGGGACAGGGAGAATTAGGTCCATCACAGGGTTTATCCTGGTTCCCCCAGTCCTCCCAGTAACTCCCTGTGGCAGTCTGAAGTCTATCAGCGCAGTATTTCCTGCAGCACACGCCTCCTCACCTGCTGCTGGCTCAAAGCATGACTAGAAGAGCCCTAAAGGAAGGTAAACCATGTAAATAAGGATACCGCGCCTCATCTCAGCTGCGGTCTCCTCCTGCACATGAAAAATGCACCCTGCTGAAACACTGGACTCTCTCACTTTCCATTAAAGACTTGTACACATCAAAGGACTGTCTATACAGAAAGGAGACCAAATCAGGGCTATTCTATTTACTGGAATATCAAGGGATTGCATACAGAACTCCTTTGCTTAGTGGCATTTTAACATCAGCCCAAGAAACACAGGAAGATGCTGATTCCACAATAAAAAGAGTTAAATGTAGGAATAAGAGCTTTCATCACTATAAAATAGGAATTCTGGAGCTACCATTAGAAAAATAAACAAACAAACAGGTCATCTAATTAGAATTGAAGTAAATTATTTTTTTTCAGTAAAATCTCTTCCTTAAAATTGACATGTATCCAGTAATAGAACAAATAGTGACAGCGCTGCCAACACTCCACTTTGACAGACATAATTTCATAACAAAATCAGACCAAATTCCTTACTTTTATATGTGAATAAAGAGCAGCTTTCTGCATGTAAACTGGTCCAAAACTTACCCACCTTCCCCTCTGACTGCTTTTTTATAAAGGACATGCTGTAAAGATGTGCTCACATATGGGATTATGGGGTTAAACAAGGCAAGCCCTTAAATATAATAATAATAATAATAATAATAATTATATTGTACAAAATTCCATACTTAGTTACCTTCCTTTCAAACTGTAACCTTATATTTTGTTTTGAAATTTAGGACTCTTTGTTATATTGTATAGTTAACAATTTCAAATTGTACCATGTCTCCTCCCTTACTTAGAAAGCTTTTGTTCACTGCTTCATCACTATCTGCATGTAGAGACAGGCAACCATGTTCTGTAGGCTACAATAATAATGGCACACTAGATAAAATCACCGGATCAGCTTCATGCTACAAACACATCTGAACATTTCCATGCTTCACAACTACTAGGAGGCTCAGTAATCTTATGAGCATTAGGAAACATCGATTTATTACAATGGGATCTAGTTATGCCAAGGTGAAAAAATGTCTTGTATGGAGAACTTGACACCTGAAATATAAAAAGGGGAGACTAGAAGTGATAAAAAAGTAAGAACAGAGATAAAAATGGCATCATGAAATTAAGCCAAAAAAAATAATAAAGGAATAGAGAGAGAGAGAGAGAGAGAGAGAGAATTAAGTATATATTCATACTATTAATTCTTTCAGAATGCAGAATTTCACCAAACTCTGACTTTTCTAGGTTCAGCATTTCTGCCAGAAACTTCCCTAACTTGAATTTGAAGACAGTACTTAGCATTTGTGTGGCACAGGGGATGGAGAAGAGGTGTTATGTCTTTTAAAAGTAAGGGGTGGCCAGTGGGTAATGATGCAGTCATTTCCCTTTTCAGCTTATGTTTTTAAGAAGATCTTACCAATCATGACTGGGATTTTTTAAAGGCGTGAGCTAACTCTTTGGCAAAATATAAGAATAGAACCAAATACAATACAAATTCATGGGAAATTTACAAGAACTTAAATTCTAGGGACATTAAGTTACACATTTATTGAGTGCAAAGTCAGGCCACTAGAGATCTGAGTCTCATTTCTCAGTCATCCTAGGCCTTTGCAATCCATATGCATTACTCTGTATGATGATCAATTACTTTTTTTTTATTAAAATACCTCTTCAAAGAAGACATAAGCTGTTGATGTGGTGCTTTGTTGTGTCAATTTATCCCTTCCAACCAGTACTGTTAAAGATGTGCACCCTAACTAAATGGGACCACTTCTAGCTGAATGGAACTCCTGCCTTGTCATGAACTCTACTTTTCCCTCTTAGATAGGACTAATTAGCTGTATTCAAAATAGTTCGTTTGGACAAGCTTAGCTACAACTGATCCAGGTCAGTTTGTATGCCTGTTTCCATGATATCTTGGTCACCTAGAATCCTCCACAGATGCAATTTATTATTTCCCAGTTACTGATTCCCAGAACCAAAAATGCTGAACAGTACTGGCCCAGTACTGACCCTTGTGGTAACTTCCCAATGTTAGGATACAACTGTCCAACAGCAAGGTTACTCATTGACCACTGATGACTGTGATTTTGAAAGCTGTCAGGTGGCCAACTTTTAATCCATTTAACATGTTCTTTATTGGTGTTGCGTAGCATTGATTCCATAATCAGAACATTATGCACCACTGATTCAAAGGTCTTTGAAAAGCCCATTACATTTACAGAATGTCCCTTCAATCAATCCTCAAAACTGAGCAGTGAAATGATACTTCCTTCCTCAAGTGTAAAAGATGCTTATTTTCTAGGATTTGTTTCTGTTATTCCATTAGACATGAAGAAGGCTGGTAACATACCTCATCATCAGATAGAAGGATACCATCCCCCTTGTTTCCAAATAAAGAGAACAGAAATATTTATTGAAGTTTTCTATCCTTTTTGTATTCTGAATAGTTCTGCCATTTCCCCTTGTTTTGTTGCCATCTTGATGCAAGAAACCTTCCAAACATTTTAGATCATCCAACTTCTATTTGTCCTTTATACTATCATATGTTTGTCTACTATGAAAAAATTAGATTGATACACTTTTTTCTCCTTCTCTTGCATGAAAATATGATTTATGGCCATGAAGTTTTTTTCAGAGAATTCCAACTTTTCATTCATATTTTTCTTCCCAGATTTTGTTTAGGATTTTACCAAATTTTTCTTCGTTAAATCACCATGTCGTGTGCATATATACATCATTATTATCAATCAATGTCAATATGAGAGTTAGTGGCTTGATAAACCAAATCTCTTCATTTTGCCTCTTACTGAACTTGTTACCTGATTGACTGAATATTGGAAAAATTGGTATGACAAGAGACCTTAAAATATGGAGCATGTAGTTAAAATGACAGTCCCACAGAAGACAGTCACTGAGGATTTATGAAAGGAAAAAGAGTTTATGTGGTTTATGTGCATGAACTGGGCAAGAGACACAGAAGAATGAGCATAACTGAGAGCCTTTGTGGTTCCTGCTTGCTGCTGTGAAGAGGGAACTTTGACAGCCTATAGGTTCTTTCCAGATCCTGCTCTTACTTTTGTAAATGGCTATTCTTCATACAATTTCTTCCAGCAAAGCCAATTGCTTTTGTTATTTGCTTTTGAGCTGAATCTTCAGTTCGTAATGAGTCTTGATTCCAAATGAATATTTTAGGTCTGACTTTGTCAGGTCTTTTTCTGATAATCCTATACACAGAAATTATCTTGAATAAGACTATAAACATAAATGACCTCTTCCACTTATTGAAGCTTTAATTCCTGCTAGAACTTTTTGTGTAGCATATGCCCTGCCAGAGATACAGTTGCCTGCCCCAAGTTTTTAATTCCTCTGTGAATGGGGCAATCAGTACTTTTCCTTAAATTATTACTAAATTTAATGACTTGCATGATTTCACTTTCTAGGATCTCTTTGTGGTCATGTGTGTTAGTACACTAAAAGATAAAGCAACAGCAAACCTGCTACTTTATCCTTTTCTGGAGTACAAACCAGTAATTAATAAATTTCACAATATTTTTTCACAGTAACACATCAATTAAGCATATAATGTATCAAGTGAACATGGTGGACATGCCATCATCAGGTCAAAGCCTACTTTCTCCTAATCAAATCCTTTAAAAGGAGCTAAGCAGGCATACAGTTGGCACTGGTATCCCACCTCGTGATCTCTTGTGCCCCCTTCTAGATGTGAACAGCGTGTGCTTGACAGCTATTTGTAATTCCTACTTCTTTTTGGCCTTTCTTTTGTTACAACTGAGGGAACTCTTGTGCACTTTTCCGAGCTGACTTCCTGAGGCCCCAGCATGTGGAAGGATCCTACCTAACAATCTCATTTCATCATAAATAACATAACTGTGCTTTGGACAGAGGATACCCTGTATTCAACATAATCAAACCAGGCTCACTGACCCTTAGACAACCACTGTTGTCTAGTTCTAGCAAGAAAGGAATTAATTTTTACACCATAAAGAAGTCTAGTAAGTCTATATATCTGGACTGTCGTTCAAAAGAAAAGCATTTGGAAATATTTGTAATGAGCATCCTCTGATTACAATGGGACCAAGATTTTTCTTTGACCAACTTTTTTGTTTCCATTTTGAAATGCTGAAGAATGGATAATCCATCAGTACTGTCTACACAGTTCAAGAACTATTGTCAGGACATATAAAAAATGCCTGAAATGTGAAGGCCTGACACAATGCACATTTATGTCAATAACAGTGCATTTTTCTGCAGAACTCATGGATTTGCATCAGATTTCATCACAAAGGAAATGATAAAATGCTTGAGAACTTCAATCCTGTTCTGTTAAATTAAATGAAATTGCTATAGATCAAAGGAAAGCCCAAACAGTTAGCATGGAGAAACAATAGGATAGTGCATTCTTAAAGAAAATGGAAAATAGTAATCATATTAAAAAGAAAAATGCAATAAAGAAAACAATTTGACGTAATATTCTGTTGGCAAAAAAAAGATATCTCATTTTCAATTTAATATTAAAAAATTGCTCACATTAATTCTCTTCAGTTTTCCAATATACATGTATGAGCTGCAGATTGAGCTGTGCAATTCATCTTAAGTGTTATTTGCCAATATAATGTCCAGACTACTGACTCTGACAAGAGGGAACAACTTACTTGATACTTTACATCCTTCATATTCTCAGTTCCTTACTCCTGTCAGACACTGAAATAGTTCATGCCTCAAACATTGATACAAAGTTTTGGACATTTTAACAAAAACTGTATAAAGAAGCTATAACCAAAGAAGCCTCTCTGAAGATACCTGACTGGGACTTTGGACTATAAAAGTCAAACTTCTGAGATTAGATAAATGGAAAACCCATTTTTCAATCACCTGAAACAAACAAGTAAACAAGGAAAAGAAAACCCAGCAGCCATGCTAAGAATCATCTCTGGCTTGCTTTGAGGTGGGGGAGACTGTAGCCCACGGACCCATTTGCTGCGAGCAGGTTTGCACAGATTTCCCCCCAGGTGAGATGGGAGGATGAAATTTTGGTGTGTTGTAACCTCTGCTCAGGGCCAGTGAACCCATCCTCCCTTACACAAACTGGCTATGGAACCTCCAATCCTGGGAAAGCCACATGAACAGGACATTCACATGAAAAGCAGCTGTGGGGGTGCCTTAATCCATGACTTTAATCCCTGAAGTGCCCCCCAGAGTCATTCATGAGGTCTTGCAGCACTGGACTGCACATGACGCAACAAACCCAGAGGCTGTTGTAAGAGACAATGGCAACCTTTCCCTTCCTCCCCACCAGGGAGATGCCTGGATTTTCCTACCTGGCCTGAACATACTAACCCATCAGATTCTAGGCTTTCAGGGTGACCTTCACCACCAGCAAGACCAGTTGGAGAGGATCAGTGGAGCATCATTGGGACTCATGAAATGGTGATATTTTCCTTACTCTCCTTCTGTCCTCCCTACATATCAAATAAAACCCATACTATTGTCAATGGCATATGGTCTCATTTTCACCTTAATTTGGGCAAGGGCATTTCTAAGAACCTTAGTAATCAACTCACTGTGTTACAATGCAGTAGTGTTATTAGTTCGTTAAAAAATAAAATAAAATAAAATAAAATAAAATAAAATAAAATAAAATAAAATAAAATAAAATAAAATAAAATAAAATAAAATAAAATAAAATAAAATAAAATATTAAAATAAAATAAAATGTATGTAAAGTGCTTGATATTGCCTGACCGTGTCTTTTATAACCAGTAGTGCAAAGAGTATGTGAAGTCCAAAGTGAGGGAACAGCAAAGAGTAGGAATACTGCAAATATGTTTTACACTGCCTGAACATCAGTCCACAAAACTTGTACGCTATTTGGTTTTCATCTGGTAGTTTCATTTCTTTACTGAAATACTTCCATTCTCATTATCATGCAGATAGGTGAGAAAAATGGAAGTATTACTTAAAAAAATTACATGAACATGCCTAAAATGGTTTGGTAGACTTCTGCCCAAATAGAATAACATGGAAAAGATGATGTCTTCATCAAACTATCAATGTTCAGGATGGCTTCTATCTCCAGTTTTTTCAGGCAGTGTTTAGATTCCATAGCCTAGCTTAAGTCCTAACTCTGCTCTCTGTGTACTTACAGATTTTGGGTAAAACCTGAATAGAACATATTTATTAAAAATTCAATCTGCAGAATGCCAAAATCCAGTTTCACTGAGACTCCTGCTCATTCCCATAATGCAAACTTATATTATATTTCAAAATAGTAATGAGAGAGTCAACACAGAACGCATTGAAATAAAGGATTGTTTTCTTTTTGAGTTTCACAGTGTATTTGCTCTTCCATAGCCTGCCTGCATCATAGGTCCCTTCCCTGTGTGTACTTTAGGTTAATGTGATCCCACACATTGATGGAAATTTGTCTGTGATATTGTAGATGAAAAAAAAACCAACATTTATAAAGTCTCCCAAGTAGGAAAGATATTCAAGGTTACAATTTTGGTGTAGAATAACGTACATTGAGATTTCAGGCTTCACAAAATGCCAGGTGTAGGATTGGCTTTGGGGCTGTTTTTCTACTCTAGTGCAACTTTTCTTGGCAGAACCATGGTTCGAATTTATCCCTTCCATCACAGGCAGTATTGTGCCAACACAAATATTGGCCTGTTGCAGTTAATACCACAAATACAGCTCTTGATTGGGCTACAAAAATCTGCTCTGTCAAGAAGGAAACATGCCCTAGACATAGGTTAGAAAAGCAATTTCTCAGGGTAGCAGGCTGCCATAGACACAGAGAAATGACACAGACCCCATGTCCACCCATACCTCTGTGGATGGCAGGATGGCTGCAGCTGCCACCTGAGAAACAGCAACTAAATTTATGATCCAGTCATGCTTCTCTCAAACAGGTCTGGGTTTTCCCATCTTACAGACACAGTAACTGTTCTTACCCCTCACTTCTGGATCAATAAAACTGATTTTCTGCCTACTCTACTGAGAAGCCCTGAGTTGGGCCAGCCACATGCTTAGTTCTTACCACTTCAAAGCAATCATGAATAAATAGATGGCCATACAACCCAGTCTACAGACTGAATAGCAATTTGCCTGTCTTTTTTTAGAACTAAATACCAAAGAGATTTTTTTCTCTCCCTGTTTGTTTCATATTCTGGCTTCTTATACACAAAGCAATTCACTGGAAATAGAACTCGTCTCTTTTTTTAAGTACTTTCATTCGTTACATTAATCAGAAGTTAATCAGAGTAAGTGGGAGTCCCATGTTCCCAGAATAGCCCCAGAAAGCATTCAGGAAGCAGGAGCTAGACTGGTACTTCTACGCAAAAGGTTGCCATGACAAGAGAACTGTTCCTTCTTCTTTTTTGATTGTTTCTGAGGTCATCTTGGGCAGCCAGCACTATGTGAGAGAAGAATGAGAAGCTCAAAATCATCATAATAATACCAAAATAGGCTAATTTTCACATTATGTAACTAAATGGGAAAGGAAGGAAATGAAGATAGCATTGGATTAAATTAATGTAGTTGCAGATCACTGTAGTCAGAGTAATCATCTTTGTATGATTTAAAAAGGAGAGGGTGTTTTTTTTTAATGGATCCAGCTGCAAGCAATTGTGAAGGAAATAAATAGAATCAGTAATGATGGTCTAAGAAGGAAGCAAATGTTTGTTTGTTTCTCTCTGTGGGGAAATGAAATAAATAAATTACTCAGAATTTAAGACAGATTCCACAAACAGAGCATTTGACAGGTTGTCACAAACCAAAAGACCAGTTCTCCATGAGATATCAGAAAGGTGGTGTACAGAAAAATTAACTTCAGCATCCCCCAAGTCAGCAGGGAATCTTCTTTCAGAATAGAGGTTTTATCTGCCTGCTGGGATTTACCTCCTTGGGCAACCCATTTCTCTCCAATTTTGGCATTTCCTCATTAGGTTATCCCTGGTGACTATCACTCCTTCTTCACCTTCAACTGCTGTAGAAGTTAGTCCTGATGATTCTCAGATAAACCTTCCAGTTTATTAATAAAACCACTCCTAACTTTTAAAAAGATTAAAAATATAATCAGTCAGAAACTAAAAGTAACAGTCATCAAAACCTGAAATTTAGGAAAAAAAGCAGGTCCTGGTCAAACTTGCAAGATAGTAACGGACTGAAATATACTGCTTGTCTAACAGGGATCCCTGGCTATTCAGGCAACTGGTCTCCCATATCTCATTTTCTGACACTGAAGTCTCCTTGTGATCCACACACCAGGGAATTATCTCCCATCTTGCCTATAGTGTACTCAGCCCTTTGCAATGCATTGGCATAGAAGGAGGAGGGAAGGTGAGAGAGGAAAGGGGAGGAGTTGATTAATTTTTCCCAAAAGCTATAGAAAATTATTCCTTTTACCCCTCCAACTGAAATAATTTCAAACTGCCTGGTGTGATTTACTGCATCAACCCATCCTTAAGGACTACAGTAATCAAGTTGTCCTTCAGTAACATGTAATTGTCACCTTTACTCCATTGTCTTGCAACACAGGAAAGACGACCTAAAGCCATAAATGCTGGAGAAGGTTTAAGGCTATGAAACAAATTCTGGGGCAGCACCAGGTGTCTAACTCTCAGTTAAGTAAGTAAATGTCTCTTTTCTTCCCTCACCAAACTGGTCACTTCTGAACATTTCTCGATTGCCCCTTGCTGTCCTTGTTGCAAGGCAATGACATGACTTTCATAGGGAGCAATCCCACCGATGGCAACAGGACCACTCAACTGCCTGTACAGTCGTTGCAGATGTGGGCTTCTTGACTTGGCCAAATTCCCACATGACAGAGCTGTCGTGCACTGGAGAAGCACAATTTACTTTCTAAAGTGTAAAATGAGACAGAGAATGAGAGAGAAAGTAATTCTAATGGCAGATTAATTTCCTATCAGTGAAGACAGATTATAAAGGGTAATGTTTCCTGGACATTTTCGAATGCACCACTTTGTAGCAGGACAAATGTAAAATGATATGAGGAAATAAAAACTATTATAGATAGTGGTGCTGTTTGGCCTGCCTGTCCAATGGGTTGGTTCACTTTTTTGTTTTTAGTTTAAGGAGAGAAATTTCATTGCTTGCCTTGGAGATTATTAATTTTACTCTGAAATTTGAAAATCATGAATGTCAAAAAATACTCTGGGATTTGTAAATGCTAGAATTCTTGTATTCAGAGTACTTGTGAATTCTCCAAACTATTCTGCATGTATAAGCACTTTTTGGAAGAAAGAATAGAAATGTTTTGCTGATTCTTAGCCCTCCTAACAGTTTAAATATCATCCTGCAATAGCACTCATCAGTAGAGGTATCATTTCTCTTTCTCAATTTAATAATAAGTTATCTAAACAAATAAGCCATGCATCCGTTGGGCATGGCCATGCTGAAACTAAATGTAGAGAAAAAACCACAAGTTATTCAGCTGGAATATATTATGGGTAACACTAGTTTTCACAAATATGTTCACTCCTGTGGGTAAATCAACTTTTCTCCAAAGGACACTTTGCGGATAACTGTGCATTGTTCTTCTCCTGTGTTGCTCAGATAAACAGCATGAATTTTATGGTACCAAATTCAGTATCCAAATAAGACAAACAGAATAAAAGACCAGAGAATTTGCAGGTGACTTATTCCACGAATTACAGCCAATTTATTCCGTGAATTGCAGCCGTGAATTGTCAGCTACTGGAATGTTGTTTTTCTTTCATTGACTATTTGTTGGGAATATTCTGATGTTTTAAAAATCATTCTTGATCACTCTTAGTTTGCCATTTACTCGGGATTAGTTGACTGCAAATGAATTAAAGTACAATGAATTTTATTGGACTATGGCTAATTTTTCATGCTTATATAACATGTAAACTTGAGTTTACTATGGTTTATAAAACAGACTTGTATTATGAGAAATAAAGTTTCTTTTCCTTTTTTTTTTTTTTTTTTGTGAGTTACCTGGAACTTAAAATCTTACATTTGGACAAACATTCCTGCCAATAAAACATTCACTAGAATGATCAGATAAAGTGTACATGAAATATGCATGAACATAATTGAAATGAGTTTATTTAAGTGCTCAAATGAGTATTTGTAGACAGCTTTCTGAAGCATTTATCCAGCACTACTGAAAATAGCATAATTATTGAATAAGAAGAAATGACACCTGATAAACGTAGGGCTGATAGCACACAGGAAGAAAACTACAGAAGACATTACTGGGAAGGAAAAACCTTTGTATGGAAAAAAACAAAACCACCAAACAATTAATTCATTCCATATCCTGTACAGAAAATGTTCTTACTTGTCTGGGCAAACTCAAACTTGTGTTGTTAAAAGGGGAGTTAAAATCGGAAGGAAAAATGCATGGTAGAGTCATCATAAATGCCAGTAATGCAAAATGGGGAGATTGAAGATTGTTTGGTAGAATTGTGCATAACCAGGGTGTGTTCCAAAGCAGATTTATTCAGTCATTGCTTCTTTATACTCTACAGCAACACTGATTTCACATTCAACTTGTTTGGTCTTGTTTCTGAAGGGCAGAAAAAAAAGACTTTTTCATATATTTATATTATTTATATATTTTTGCCCTGCATTTGTGATATTCCACACTAAAAAAAAAAATCCAATGTAGTTATTTGGCGAGGTTCAAAGCCTTTTTCAGACACTAACTAGTTAAACTTCTAGTTAAAACACAACACTTCTCTGAGGCAGAAAATTAAGTTTTAAAGTTCCCAATTGTTGAATAAGGGAACTTAGGGACAAAGGTTAAGTGATTTACTGAGGCCACAGGAAACTGTATAAGTAGTGGAATAAGAACTTGTTCCAGCCCATTCCTGTGGCTGGTAACATACCAGAGCAGAGGACAATTATGAAATTTCACACACTTTATCCATAGTCTACCTTTTTGCTCCTTCCTCTTTCTGCCCAGATGAAATCATTTTCTGCCAAGCATTATTCCATATAAAGTACTGGTATTTCTATTTCTGTCATCTTGTTTCTTCAAACTAACTAATTTTTTACTCTTTTGTTTAAAAGGCTTCATTATCTTATAGACAAGTTAGTCTTCGTCTCAGGAATAAAAAGTGCCTGTGGATACTGAAAACCTGACCACCACTAAAGTGTCCAAGATCCACTCTCACAGAGACCACAAATGATGGCTCCACACCTTTGTTGGAGCCTTTGGAATAATGCAAATCAAGCTCTAAGTCAAACCAAATGGCTTTTTTCAAAGCTAAAATGTCATCTCATTGAAAACAGTTATTGAAATAACATTAATTTAAGAATATATTTCCAAATATTTTAGACTGAAAATTTTGAAATCAGGTTAAATTTCTGTTTTCTGACTTAAATGTTTACTTACAGATTTAAAAAAACAATATTAATACATTAAATCAAAATTTTCCCCACTCTTCATTCATATAATATTTGTTATGGTTACAATAAACAGGATAAGTTGTGGATTTATTTCTGTTACTCTTATCTTCACCTCTGTGTGCCCCTTCTCCTTCATTTTATGTGTCCCTGTGTTGAATTTTCAAACCTTCCTTGACTTTGGAAGGCAGAAGGGAAAAGTGGAATAGTGTGAATAGGCTACCACACATCCTGAAGTATTGTGAAAATGGTAAAAAAGTAAAAAGGTGGAGAGAAGACAAAAAGCTGATGCTTCATAAATTGAAGGCTTTGAGGTAAAGTGACTTAGAACAAAAAATTTTCCTGCAAGTACATTTGAAATTACTATTTTTAAATTGTTGGGGGAGGACTGGGTGGAGTCTATATTTAAAATTTCCCCTGAAACTTTCTTGAATGGAAAATGTTAAGAGTATTTTGGGAAGCCTTTTCCATGAAGAAACCTGAGATTTTAGGTGAATGGGGCAAACTACACAACACCTTTTAGAGCATTTTTATTAATAAATAATAAATTTATGAAAATCACTCTCATTTTTCTGTATTCAGGTAACTTTGTTTACGTAGGGCCCATCAAGGAAAAACAGTTGTCAAGAAGTTAATTCCCCTATAGCCTTTATACAAACTTGCTCCAACAGGCCAGACTCGCTTGAAAAGCTTCCCTCCCCTTTCTGCAAGCGTCCTTCAAATACACAGTTTCTGTAAGCAGTGCGTTTTGGTTCAGGCTGCCTAGAAACAGCCTTTCCTGAGCAGAAGCTGCTCAGAGACAGACCCTAACTCCTCAACTGGATGCACCTAGGAACAGCCTTTCCTGAGCAGGAGCTGGGGACAGATCTTAAAACTCCTCAACTGGAAGCCTGCAGTGAGGCAGTGCTGTGTGGTAAGCACAGCCAACACAGGAGTGGAGTGAGAGGAGCTTGCAGCAGACATCTGGGAACCCCTGGAACATCAGTTGGGCTTGCACACATTTCAGAAGTGGTCAAGGTTGCCCTCATCCAGGCAGAGACTTGTTGGAGCCTGCCTGCTCATCCCCTCATAGGATGCAGAGCCCCTCATTTGTTCCTCTCATACCTTCCAAGAGATAATGAAAGCCACTCACAGCATATCTTAAGTTTTTACTGGATACATGTGGATTGATCAACAGCAAAATAACAGCAAAAAAAATTGTTTTCAAATAAAATTCCTTTTTATTTCAGTTAAATTGCAAATTTAATTTCTTGAATAACTTGTCACAGCAATATGACAAGTGGGACATAACGCTTTTAGTACTTGATGCAGCTTCCCACATGATTCACAACAAAATATTTTAAGTAATAGTAATTCCTTTAAAAAAATGATAAATTTGGATAATTCCACCATAGAAGAATCACCTGAAGCCCACATGAAGCACTTGCTAATGAGTGTGTTGGCTAAATCCAAAGATTTTGTTTTAAAAGGCATATGGAACATGTGCCAGAAAAACACAGCAGGCTTCCATCTGTACTTTGCTTCGATCTGATACAATTAAATGGACCTTTGTGTGACCTTCCTGACCTATCCAGAACTCCCACTGGCTTTCAAGATTGACAGTAATGCTGGTGAGAAGCTTATGAAACAGGGCAAATCTGCTAAGGCACATAAACCCCTTCTTCAATAGTGCCTCAAGCATTTAGGCACAGATCTTGGAAGGGATCTTAGCAGTAATAAACTTCCTAAAGACCACAGCCTCAATGCCTAAGTTTTCCAGTCTCTGACATAACCTACCCAGCCAAGGATCTTAAGAGTCCAAATGATAAACAGGCCTCAGGTGCTTTGAGATGCACAGACAGCGTGCGCCATACACGTTTAAACAAGTACATCCTTCACAAATCCCAAATGCATTCCAAAATCCTGACTCAGGACTCTACTAGGTAGAGTTGCTAACTCGCAGAAAATGGACAGTGATTGCAGTAGTATAGCTGTGGGTTTCTTTTGTTTCTCATAATGCTTCAGATTATGGCCTTCCATTGAGCTGCTTTGTATCCTTAGAGGCAAAAAGCCAGACTAACTCAGTATTGGGGAATTATTAAACCCAAGGCACCATGGAGTTAGTGTGGTCAGCCAGGAGCAGCGACTATCCTGTAATTGAAGGTCTCTAAGAAAAGCCTTATATGGTTCTGACCTGCCATGAATGCATCTCAAGGGCAGGGTTATTATGCTTTAACTAAGCATTTAACTTATGAATGCCTCTGTTATTATCTAAGCTGCTGATATCTTGTTGAGGAGTGAACCCAGAGGAGTGTAGAGCAAAGAGAACAACACAAGGATGTGGAAGTAATGGTGGGAGATAGAAAGAATATTAAAACAGAACAGCGAAATTGAATGGCAAGAGATGAAGAGGAATAAAATATGCCTTGCAAAGGGCAAGTCACACAAGGCATGAAGAGGGAGGTTATTTTGGAAAACGCATCGAACCCACCTCCATTTCTATTTACAAGCTGATTCAGCAGTGCCTGTCATTCAAATCATGTCTCAACAGCAAAGGAATTGTTGTGAGAAGCAAATCATAAAACCAACAGGTGCAGAGAACATGCTGCTGCTGCTGTGTTTGAAAAAAAAATAAATTACAGGTCTCACATTTAACATCAACTACAAAAAGTTGAGGTGGAAAAAACTGCTATAAGAATGTGAGCCAGCGAGCTCCTATCCCTACAGTGGTTTGGTGGTATTTTTTTTGTTTTTTTAACTCATCACACTTTCCATGCAGGACCTTTGTGTGTGTGTGTGTGTGCGTGCGTGCGTGTTTGTGTGTGTGCATTTGTCTTTTGCGTTTTTAAATCTACTTCCCCAAATTTCTCACTGGTTTCTCTAATGAAAGGTCTACTTCTAGAAGACAGAATCCACTTTCTTCCCCTTATTATTTTAAATTACATTTTGTGAGCTGCCTAGGGACTTTGTGGCCACAACTGTCCTATTTACTTCGCCGCCTTCTTCTTCCTTTTTTCTTTATTGTTATTATTGTATATTGTTATTATTATTTTTATTACTACTACTACTACTTCTTCCGCAATTCTGCAAATGCTGTGACTGAAAACACAGGATGCCTGAGCCCACACAACTGGGTCAGCAGAGGTGTCTGTGTGTGAGGGAGCACAAATAACTGCACTAACTAGCAAATTCTAACCTTTTTTACAGCAAACCAGTACAGATTTCATGTGAGCTGTGCTTCTCCAGCAGCAACAGCAACATTCACCGGATAGCCCCCCACAAGTGCCTGTCCTTTAGCCATGGCAAGCACCCACGCACCCGCACACCACTCGCCAGCAGGCAGAGGAGCCTCAGCCCAGCCCGGCAGCCAAATCCAGAGGTAACACGGTGAGAGGGAACCTCGCACAAGCTGCAGTTAGCCAACTGCCATATGCCCTGACAAAGCTACTGACAGCAGTGGCGAGCCCAGGGAGGGCTTTTATCATTAGCCCCTCACCCAGCAGAGGAGGAAACTCATTTAGCCCCATGCTGGACTTTCATTAGGAGCGACTTGCATCAGATGGTCGCAGCGTTCTGGCACTGGTGTCGCCCGGCCCGTTGCTGGAGACGTGGCCATATCTCACCCCAGCAGGGATCCCCAGATCGGAGCGGCGCTTTGTCGACAGATGCCAAGACAGCAGTGGTAGTAGTGACAAAGGCAGCTTGGTTTGGTGTTATCTTTTATGCTGGCATGTTGAAGCCCTGAACTTTTCAAGAGGTGGCTTTTCACAAACTACTTATTCCTGTTGCAGACAGAAAGGCAGGGAGTTTATATAGATGGGGAGAAATAATCTAAAATAAAATATGCTTGAAATTACCACTTGAAGCTGAAGCAAGCAGCAAAGAAGCTGTTGCTGACAATCATTATTTCCAACCTTGGGACTGTAATAAAAAATCAATGAAGCAAGAGATGTCAATATTCTAGTAACAAAGATGTGATACCAACACCCTCTCCTCCCAATATCCTAGCTGTTTATAGTAAAAATATACAAAAGTGGAAGCATAGATGCCACAACAGAAACATTTTTCTCTTTCCAGAAATGTTCTATCATTTTGGGACAACTACTTGCATTGCTTGCAGGAGAGGATTTTCAAGGAGAAGTGAACCAAACCAGTTTTTTTGACACTGAGCTGTGAGTTCTTTGAAGAGTACAGTGACTCTTGTCAAATGTAATTTTAAAAACACCAAAACACCTTGACTGTTTCACTTCTTTCCTGCCTGCTTCCCAAACATGGATATTCAGTATTTAAATCCCTCACACATCTTGCAGCTGACTACCTCACCCTGCAGATACACTATAAACTCATACGGGCTAACAAAGAAACCCCTAAATAAAACTCTTGATTTTTATCAGTGCATTTTAATGAACTTCTGTGTTTAATTAAAAACAAACACGCCCAAAGAAGAAAATGAGCTTTTAAAAAATCTATAGTTTCCTTCCCCTGCTTTTCTCATCACCATGATAGAAGGCTGTCCTACGCTATTTAATGGGTTTGACTTCGGCGTAGACAAAACATCAGTAGCTCCTTTATATAGTCACGGAACAAAAAACTAGTAGGAGAGACGAGGTCCTGGCTTCTCGAGCGGAGGCTGCAGCCCTGATTTGCACTCGGAGGGGCTGACAGAGCCCGTGTGAAGGGCAGGCACTGCGGGGCATGGGACCAGCTAGTCGGGAAGCTGGGCTGGCAGCTCTGGGGAGAGGGTGCAAGGGGCTCGCGTTAACGTGTGATATTCCACAATCTTATCACGGGTGATATGCCTAACTCTTCCCTGTTTCAGGTGCCAACCCACAGCCCAGCACCCTCTCCTGATACAGCAGCTTCTCATTCCCAAAAGGGAGTGCTTCAGCTTCCCATGGAACCACTTTTGTGCCACCACAGCCCCGCTGCACCCGCCGTGTGATCCCAGGGCATGTGAAAGCCTTTCACGCCCGGGCACCGACTGCAGCGGTGACCGGTGCTGCAGCCGGGCAGGCTCCGCTCGCCCGAGATTAAAGTGGTTTTAATTCGCATTTTTTTAATAGCTCTTCCGTAAGCCAAAAGCCCATTGGGGCAGACAGGCGGGCAAGCAGGACCGTGGCGCTGGTGTCCTCACGCCGGCAGCGGGCTGCAGGCCCATCCTGCCGCTCTGCTTTTCAGAAGACATCGTGCAGGGGCAGCGGTCGACAGCTTTGCTCCTCCGCTGTATTATTTTAATATTTTATTTTACGCCGTCCTCCCGAGCAGGCCGGGCCGGGTCAGGCCAGGCCCGGGCAGGTGGGCGGTGTCGAGGCGCCACCTACCGGGCGGCGGCGGCAGCGGCCCCTCAGCGGGGCGGGGGTGGGGCTGTGGGTGCGCAGCCCTGCCCGCACGCACGGACATTACCCAAAACAAATAAATACATCGCCCCTTTATTTCAGCAGAAAACCCCCGCCGAACCCTTCTGCCTGACCGTGGGGCCTGGCAAAGGTCGGAGGCGCCGCCGCGTTAGGGGCTGGGCGGCGGCGAGGGGGGCGGCACACGGACAACGCGGACCCCGGCTTTAATTGCTTCCATTTGGCCTCAGCCAGGGGTGGGCGCGACACGGACGTAAGCGAATGTGTCCCGACCAGTGTTAAACATTTTAATTATACGGGGAGGGAAACAAAGTCAAAGCAGAACAATGAACAAGAGCAAACATAAAGAAAGGGAGGCTAGTTAATGGAACATTAACGTAAGAATTTAATGCAACCAGGCTGAATCTGTTTTGCAGCATGGAAGGCAGGAAAACAGATCTATTGTCCTGGAAAGAAGTGAGCGCAGCCCAGCTCCCAAGCCTTTCCCTGTACGTGGCACGGCTGCCGTGACCCTTAGCGGGTTGTTTCCACTGGAGAAATGCTTTTAACACTCAGCATCTTTAGGGATTTGGGAACCAACTATCTAGCCTTGAAATCCATAGAAATGCCAGGTACACAGCCATTCATCCTGATCATTTAATCTCCATTGGCAAATAGGTCAGAATATACTCTAAGCTACCCTTGCCGCTTGCCTCAGACCTACCTGTACAATAAGACACGAATTGAAAAGGGCCACCCAGTTGCTAGGACTCTGTTTTTAACCCATACCACGCTTGGTTTTTCTTATATCCCAAATGTGGATATTTCATGAGGGTCAAGTTATCCCTGGTACCCCCTGTGGTCAGAGTGAAAAAGAGGCTGCGCTGATGATACATTGATATAATTCTAATGCCAATGTGCTAGTATTGTGCAATGAGCCAATATGATTGTGGCACATAACAATGTGATGCTAATGCCAAAATCTGCCTTCTTCTTTTGCATGGAGAAGAGCCACTCTCTTCCACTGGCCTGCTGACCACCTGGCTGGTTTAACTGCTCAGCATTGGATCACAATGTTGCCAGGAGCAAGTAACTTTCCTTAAACGACCCCCTCTTCAGGGGAGTCGTTTTAGTTTCAGGTAAACTCTTTCCTATTTCCAAACATCTTTGCATTTCCCACAATTAGTGTGAGGCACTTCAACGTATGTGCATGAGCAGAAGAGATGGAGGTTAAGGATCCTTTGCTTATTTATCTTGCTTGTATTACAGTTGGTGCTGTGATGAAGTTTTCACTACAGTCCCTGAACTTCAGCCAAGTTTTCAGACCTGTTGATGACATGTCAGAAAACGCAAAAGAATCAAGGAGTTTTTTGCAGAAAGCATTTATGTGTCATGAGATACATATTTTAACCAGAAATTTGCAGTTCCTGGCAGACTGTGACTGGTTTAGTTAAGCTTCCATAAATCAAAGCACAATGCACAGACTATGAACATCAAAAACATCAGAATCCCACAAACAGGTATGTCACTGCCTGGCAGCTTTGGCCAAAATTTGCAAAAGGGATCAAAGAGCTTCTACTCAACATTTAGGACTTACTGTAAATCATAGTCATCCTAGTGGGGGTTTCGCAATTCCATTTACTAGGAGGCAAAGTCATCCTTCTATGGGGAGGCAGGAAGCAAGAAGAGTCATCCTTAATATGAAAGGGTATTCTAATATATTCTACAGTTACTTGAACAAGTGGGTTTTTTGTGTGTTGTTTTTTAAAGCAGCTAACTAGCTAGCATCACAAAGTAGGTACAGAAGCAAGTCAATAAAGCCAGCCATATGTTATTTCATAGTTGTTTTTTAATCATCCTAATATGCTTTTATGTAAAGCGTGTTCATAGCAAATACACTACGGATTTGAGAAAGTGCTGCTAGTGAACAGTGAGATGGTAAAGAATAGAAAAGTGTACTTGCTTAAAGTTATATCACACTTTTACAAATTTAATTGTGATGTTTGGACCTGAATGTTTTCACTGAGTATTAGGACCTTTTCCAAATGCCACTTCAGGGATAAGTGTTAGGCTGTTTATGCAATGGATAGATCAAAGTGTAAAGTCTCAAGTCATCAGGTTTTGAATTTTGTCTGATACTAGACCTACTCCAGGATCAAAATAACCTTCCCCCAAATCCAAAAAGCTTGCAATTTTAAAGGCTGACTGTTGCCAAACTTCTTAAAATTTTAAATCCAGAAACAGAGGCAGTTCTGCTTCTTTCAATGTTATCACTCTAATGCAGTGTGTCTGGATACGGGAGGAATATTTGAGCATTGGAGACCAAATTAATTAACTATTTTGTGTCTCCCATCTTGTAGTTTATTGCATCATAAATACCTCCATTGTGTAACACTCTATGTAAAACTTCAGTAAAATAAGCCATTGATCCTGGAAAACAGTAAATGTGGATAACCAGATTTTTTTGTTTGTACTGGAAATCTTAACCCAGCAAAATTAATGTACCACTACAGAAGGCCACAGTTTGCTCTTCTGCTCTACATCTTCTAACTATATTTATAGTCCATTTCAGAAAAGAAACTAATTAACACAGCCCTTGACTTTTCCCTTCCATCATCAGAATGAATGAAGGATGGTGTGTAAAACTATTTGGAATTATGGACTTTTCAGGAACATTTCTTCTGACTCAGTGTTAGAGGATATTCCAGTGAAAACAGCTGTCAAATGAGCAGAGCTTGGAATCTGTTCCTCAGAGGTTTTACCTGCTTCACTTTCTACTATCCTAGTATTCACAAATTTTCCCTCCAAGCCACCCAGTGGGAGATTGTTTTGACCATTCCTCTCGTCCAGGAGTACTTGAGAAAGTTGCAGAGGCCAGGCCAGTTATCTTGATGGAAAATGGAGAAAAATCCTTGGGCATTTCAGAGGAGTCTAAATGGGAGTACATCTGAAATCTACAGTGCATTGCATCAATGGTGCCAAGTCAAAGCTTTTGGGCTCAAATAGTCTTGTGCATGTAAATACAGACGTGCTTGCAAAAGAGGGAACAAACTTTCTTCCTGGAGCTGATCATGAACGTAAACAGTAATTTGAATCCCCCCTGGAAAAGTCTGTGGTACCAAAGCCTTCCTTCTGGAGCGGGTCAGACTCGCTTTATTCTTCTCTGAGGATAGTTTTTCACAGTATTCAGGTACACATAAAACTGCAAGGCAGAGGGCTTGGCATCACATCACTGCAGTCAGCCCAGCTGTAATGAGAGGCTTTTCTAGAGCCCACTAGAAGCAAATTGGTTTGCATTTCCTTGGTGTATGCTCTGTCCCATAATGTTGTCACGACCTCAAGTGCAGCATTGATGAAAGCTCTGCAATGGCTATGTGGAGGGTAATGAAGTGTCAGCTGTAAGAAGCAGGAGATATTCATGAAAATATTCATCTCTGGCCTCATCTGTGACACCCAGTAGGACTGATGCATGAACATAGTAGATGAAGGACACAAACAGGCAAGAGACTAGCAAATATCTCATTGATAGCTGATATATGTGACATTATCTTTTGGAAGACAGATGAGCAGAAGGTACTCAGAAATAGTTCCCGGCATAATGGATGCAAGTAACAGCAGGTAAACTATAGCAAACTATACAAATATTGGTGGTTAAGCTTGCTTCAAGTTCAGAGATGGTAGAAAGACTAGAGAATGTTATGTGCTGGAAAGTATGTCTGGAAAGTATGGCCTTCATGGTTTTCTCTCAAATGGGCCATTGACTCTTGACCATTAGAAAATATCTGTCTTCAGCCTGGCTCATCTTCTGAAACTGAAAATGAGCTCTGAGGCTACAATATTGAGGGGAAATAGCAGATTTGCAAATCTATTTTACGATCCATCTTACACGTTTTAATGATGGGATATATATACAAGGGATGCAGTGAAGGTGAACATATTTTTGGTGCTTTTTATTAAAGTGCCACTTCCATTCATATGAATGAAATTTAACAGCAAGACATATGAGTGCATGTGTCTCTGTGTCCATGTATTTAAGTAAAGTATTCTTCAAGAAGGATACACTGAATGTGTTTTCCAAGATGATGAAATAATTCAATATGGTATCAAGATAAAAAAATCTCAAGTGGTTATCACAAATAGAGATTCCAACCTTTTTTTTTTTTTTAATATACTAGAAGCAATTTTGTGCATATGATTTCTTAATGGAATTATGTAATATGCATATTTTACAGAAAAATCAATATATAGCAAAGAGCTGCTTTGAGTGATATTTTTTAAAAGTTTCTAGAGTTTATTTGTAGGGATCTGTAGGGATTTTGAATACAATGCATTTTTTCAGAGTAAATGAAAGGTACCTCTTAAATGATGCCGGCAACTAGCACGACCTGTATGTCACTCCATGTGACATCTCCATGGGAATGACCAATAATTTTCAAAATGCAAAAAAGTCTTACCTGCCAAATACTCAGTATCTTAGCAAATTTTTATACAGAACTGAAAGCCTATTTTTGTAAAAAAAGTTGAAATAGAGTCTAAAAAATTTGGGGCAACTTTGAGTTTCTCCTTTAGTGTAGAAGTAGTAGGAATGGGAAAAATAACCTGGGGAAAAATAGATATATAGATAGAATGTAAATTCAGGACATAGTGATGAAAGCATCTCTTCGTGTTTAATATGGTTCTAATGAAAGACAATTGCTAATAAGAAGTGACTGGTTAAATTGTGTCAATGACCAATCCTATTCTGCATGTTCTGCTGAAGCCAGGCACCCTCTGAGGACAGCTGGAGCTCAGCCAGAATGTCATGACTGTGGTCAAGGTCATAGGTCCTCATGTGCCAGGCAATAGAGTCTTGTTCCTAATCTTCACAAACTCTTTTTTTTTTTTTTTTTCCATGGGGAAACAGACTGGAATATACTCAGTTAGACACCGTTAGTATTTTTAATCCTTATCTCCTTTTGATATAAAAATAAAGCTACCAGTTATTTTTTGTTTCATTATTAAGCCCTTGGTTTTTATAAGGATTTCAGAACTTGCCCTAGATTAGAAACAAAAATAGTAAGAGCTCCTTTTCACAAGAAATAAGATTTAAAGGTATTAGGGGGCATATGCCCTCCTTTTTAGCAATCAGCACAGGGACTTCATTTTTTCTGACCCTGAAAAAATCAACTACAGTAGCTCAAAATATGTTTTTATTGTTTATTTGTGTAAATGTTGTTTGTAGTAATATTCCACTAACACACATACACACAAGTCCTTTCACAGTCTTTTTCTGGCTAAAATTTGACTTGCTATGAATAGTTGGTAGGCAGCCCAGTGCAGGGAGATTGGACTGAATGTTGAGACAGGTGTATTTTTGGCTCAGCCAGTGCCCCAGTATGTAATTGTGATCTCTGCATCAGTTTTTCCTTCTACCCTAGTTTTTCTGTTCTACTTAAACAAAAGCTTTGAGTTTTAAGGCATGACATCTCACTATGTATTGGTAAGTAACCATACTCAAAACAATGGTTTGTACTTGAATTCTTATGCTCCATTAACATTGAAATAACAGCAGCCTTTCAATGGCTGCCTCTTCAGAGGAGTTGGGCAGTTTTGACATCATGCTTTAATATTAAATTGGGCTTTGTTCAGAGCTGTAGCAGTCAGGAACAAACTATTATATGTGGGCATGCGAATGCAGGAACAAATGGAAATGGCTGCATCCAGGACTCTGGAAATCATTATGTTTGTGCCATCACAGGCTACCACATTGCACATTTCTTTCCAGAATCAGAGCCTCAGCTTGGAGGGCTATTAGACTCTCCAGATTTTGCTAAAAAACAAAACCTGGCTATTTTTTTTTGGAGATTGCTGATGCTTGTGAGTCTACATCCTGAATCAGTGCCACTGCTGAATATTCAGTGGCCTCATCATTCTCCAACACTGATGCTAGCCAGGTCCCTTTCATTCTTTGGTGCTGGCAACAATGTTCTGATGCAAGACTAAATCTCTGTCCTCAGTGAGAGTGTTTTTTGGAAAAGGATGAAGTGCCAGACAAGATCAGACTAGGCCTATGGCTCAACTACTGTAACACCTGCTCTCTGGCTCTCTGGCATGGAAGTAGCTCTCCTCTTGATCTCTAAGTTAGAAGAATTAAATGTTCACACCCAGCTTTGTGTGGTTTAATCTGCCTTTCAGAAGAAAAGTGGAATAGTTTTGCATATTTTTATTACTGTTCAGAGAAATTTCCTCTTCACATTCCATGTCTTCTGGGCCTCATTGCCTAGGCACATTTCAATCTAAGGTGCATTTTTTATCTTGCAGTTCAACAAGGGCCTTCCTTCTTGCACTGTGAGACACATTAACTCCTTTCTCATGAATATACACTACATTACCCAATCTAATTTTAAAGCAGAAAATTTATTTCCTCATTTAGATATTTGAGAATTACCTGAAGCCTGTTTATCATGATCCTCTTTCTTAAATATTCTTTAATCCTTTTGAAGTATATGACCATACACCACAGCTAATATCAGGCATTGCTGGTGATTTATGTAACGACATTCTATTATTTCCCATATTACTGTCCAGTCCATCTCTAATTCACCCTGCTTGGATTTGCCAAACAAAATGGCAATATTGATCATTGCTTTCCTAGCAATTGTCTGCCTCTGTTTTGTGTTTATTAAAGGCAGCAAATGAAGTCTAATGAGTTTCAGAAAGCCCAGTTTTGAACTCAAAGTACTTTTTTTTTGTGCAGACATGAAGGGTTGGCTTGTCCACAGACTCAATTTAGATGCACAAGACTAGATAATTTGCAAAAAAATTCTATTTAGACAAGCTGGACAAGTGACCTATGAAAACGTTTTTCATGACCAAATTCCCTGAATCTAAACCACATAATACTTTTGCCATGCCTTTCCCATTGGTATCCCTTAGAAAATAAATCTTTTTTTTGTGAACTTGGCCAATCATAGCAAATAAGTTCTCTTTGCTTCTCTTCCTGCTCTCCCATCTTACAATGTAGCTGATTCACATGTAAATAAAATATTCCCAGCTACAATTGCTACTGGTGTCTGTTCATTCATTTGCAGATTTTTATGACATTAGTGGCCATTTTCTTACCTTACCTGGACATGAGGAAAGCTGTGTAAATTGCCTCCAGTTGATGAAATGCAGTGAAAACATGAAGGACCAACAGAAAGACTAGTTTACGACTAGGCTGGAAGAGAAAAGGCAGCTACCTTACTTTTGTATTGAAAAAATGTATATGCCTGTAGTCCACAAAATGGATTATTTAACCTGCTCTTGAACCTCCCAAAAATGTTCCCACACCAAGTATCCGTATGTGAAGGATTCTGGTTGCTTCATATTTGAATTCCTGAGCTTAAGCTTTGGTCTTTTGGGAAAAGGGGGCACAAGCCCAAGAGCCTGGCATTTTATCCCTCTTCCCACATCCAGATAAAAAGCAACTGGGACTCCAGTCTTGCCCTGGAGACTCTTAACTGTTCTGCATACATGAAAAAGTGAGTTCCAAAAAACAAGCTGATAGAAATAAGCCATTTTGCCAACCATGCACAAGAGTTTTGTGCACAGTCAGCTGTGTGGTGTGGGTGCATGCCTGCCTGCAGAAATGTGAGCTTGAGAGCTGTAGACCTAGCTGGTAAAAAGGAAGAGTTAAACAAGAAAAGCTTTCCAGGCCTCATAGTTTTTTTCATAATCATAATGTAGTTGGCTTCTCTGGAGAAACAGAACTATTTGCTTCTTTCTCCTCAATGGTTAAAACTACATTTCTTGGGAAAGACTAATAAAGCGAACAATAGAACCCTGGAGCCTGCAGAGCTTGGGTCCAGTTTGTACAAAGAGAAAACAAAAACAAAAAAAAAAACCAAAAAAGGCTGTCTTTTTAAATTTTGCCACAATAACCTCATGCCTATAACCCCAGAAGGAGGTCCACACATAGCTTGGCCATTAATTACAATTTTTGCATCCCTTTGGTTGTATTTTTTGATGACAAGAGCAAGTAGAAAAAATCAGAACAGAGAGTTGGGGATCATTCTGAGTAACTTCATGCTTTCCCTACCTTGTCTCAGGGGGTGGCAGCTCCTGGAGTATTTCTGCAATTTCCTGAACATTTTCCATGAAGTGCTGACTTGCAGTCTGCAGTCTGTATCACTTAGAGCAATATACAGCATCACAAAGGATCAGATCCCATAGCAGAATCCAGCCAATCTGGACTTACAACTTGTCAGCAGTAATCCACTGTAAGCAAGGTGACAGAGTACCAAAGATCAGCATGGCTGGATGGTTGGCACATGTGTCCCACATTTTTGGGGGCACATGTATGACTGTGTGTTACGTTAATATGCTCTGACTTAGTCTTACAGTGAAGAACTATCAGCCTCCTTCAATAAATTCGTTGTGGTTGAGTGCTCACCGATTATCTGTAGGAGTACAAATACAGCTGTTTGTTAGACATGAGACATTCATTTAGCTCTCTGTATTGTCAAATACATTATTAGCTAATTTATGGCAGAAGAATCTTTACCTCCAGTATATGTGATGAACCTCATTTGAACCTATTTTGCACCTATTCTTGCTTGCTCTGGGTAATGAGTAGTGATGTGTGTGAGCTAGAAAGAACTGCTTGAGTTTCATAAATATAATGAGCTTCCAAGAGTGGCAATTAAAAAAAGAAATATGCATAAATTAATTTCCCATTTCTTACTGGTAAATGCAGTGTATTTTGTGTTGATTAACAAAGACACAATGCCCATGAAATCCTACAAAACCATTTCTTTTCCCCATCATGTTTCAGAAGATAAATTTGCTTTAATACTTAGTTTTTAGAAATAACTCAAAATGAGACATGACAGTCCTAGAAATCCTAAAGCACCAAATATGAATTTCTCCAAAGGGATTTGATCTCAGTTTCACATTCAGCATTTTTTCTTACTGGTTTATTTGGAGCATATAAAAGTATTAATTTATTGCTGCATTTAACATGGAGAGTTGTGGGTAGCTGGATTTTGAACCAACTTGTCATTGCTGAAAATGTCAGGGCCACTTCTTCAATAGTAAATGAAATTTTTAATTAATCAATGATAGATATATATATAGCAAACAAGCAAAGAAAAGCATACTTTATGTCAATGAAACAGTGCATAACATCATCTTCTTGTGAGGACAGAAATTATCACTTTTAAAGAAATACTCTGATTTTTCAGGTTTAAATCAATGTGTGAGAAGCCATATGTTTCCTATTCCACCTAGAGGCCACGGGATATAGTAACATACTCCAGTCTCACAGGTAGGGAAAGATTCAGATCAGATGGAAGGAGGCCAGGAAGAAGCAATGAGAATTGCAAGGAACTCAGAACCCATGGGGATGTCAGAAAACACTGGTAGTCAGCCAGTGGTGGTCTAAAGCAACTGTTAAAGGAAACTAAGCAGGAAAAAAATGGTAAGAGTGTGGCTACTTATAAAGAAGTGAAAAACATATTTTCATGTCCCCTGAAGATACAGGAAAAATTTATTTCAAGTAAGAAAGACTTAGGTTTAGATTTCAGGTAAAAAAATTTCTAGTGATACAAGTAATGAAACACCAGAATACATTGCCAAGAGAAGCTGTTGAATTTCAAGTCAAGTCAAGATTTTTAGAAATGTGTTGAGAAGATGTTTTCATATATGGATAGTTATTCCCATCAGAAAGGTGGAAGGTGTTCTGAAACACAGGATCCTATGATGAAGTCTATTTTCTTTGCTTCTGTTATGGCTATTTTTCCTATGGTCTGGGAGTAAACTAACCAGCATTAAACCTGAATATGTTGGAAGCAAAAGAAAAAAAATCTTACTTTTCTCACATTTTCATTCTTCCCCTTTTTGTTTGTTCCTTCTGGATCCATTGAAAAGGGAATGGTTTTTGTCTCATTGCTAGACTAACCTTCTGTAATGTTTCTTCCACATCTGTGCAAAAGCTACTCTCTTTCTTGTGTGTTTCCAGAATACATCCCTGCAAAGTTACATCCTTGTTTGATTGCACATTGGAATCACCCAATTTTCAATGACAGAAACAATCCTATTCCTGCAGAAAATATCAAGATTTGTTCCCAGCTTCTGATCCTCAAGTAAGCAGAATCAAAACTTTTATTATACACAGCTTTGGTCATCATGAACTTGACAGTGAAAAAGAATTCTCAGTTACTAAACTGCTGTGAGATTTTTTTAAGAGCCAGGCCTATACAAAAGTTACTTGCTGTTCTTCCAAAAGGGCCCAGAAGTTTTGTTACACATTGAAGTAGCAGGTTAGGACTACCTCATTGTACTGGGAAGAGATTGTTTAACCTCCTTTTTTTCTTTTTTTTTTTTTTACTTTGCACGACAGTTTTCATAGAATACTCAATAATGACAGCAGGATTTAAAATTGAATTCCGAATTATTTCAATTACCTTAAATGTTTTACTTTATTTCAAACTAAATGCATAAATAGGATCTGCTCAAACATGCCTAGCAGGAGGCATTTAAATGCCTCATGCAGATAGGCTGTTCCCTGCTTCCTTGTTTGGTTTGGTTTTCCCTTTCTTGTTTAAAAAATCCAGTAGTGAATGAATGAAACATAATTATGCAAATATGCTAAATCCAGTTGTCAGGCAGGATGCAGGCAATGCTAAAGCAAAACTGGTAAGCTGAGAGCAACATCTACATTTCATTATTTATTAGGGGACAGATATGAAAAGGCATTTGAGCACGCAGAGAGACAGCCAGTCAGTTTTACAAAAAACACCTCAGTGAATGAGGTGCATTATTCCTGTACAGTTTTACGAGTGGCAATGTGGGGAAATTAGTGGGGGGAAATTAGTGAGCAGTGGTCCTCCAAATTAATCTACTTTATGAGTCAGCAATCTTATGTGTTTCTCTGAATGCAAATCCCAAGTGCAAAACAAGTGTCATGCATACATGTACACTCTAAATTTTTTTTAAATTACCGTATGCTGTATGAAAAAACATTTTGCCCAGTACATAGAAACTCTGCTAGTGACAGTTTTACCCGTTCATATTGAAATGCTGTAGGAAATTATAGATCATGAGCTATAATTTCAGTGGTAAACCCAAAAGTTATTTCCAAGTCACTGCAAAGGTGTGTCATAAATCTGGTCAAAGAGAACATGACAAAGAACTTACATAGTTAGCATTTTTCTCCTGTAAGGAACTGAAAAGAAAAGAAAACTGAAAAGAAAACAAAACTGAAAAGAAAACTGGAAGAAAAACTGGGAAAAAAACCCCCAAAAACAATGGCACTATTGTTTCTATGTGCAATTTATGAAATACATTGCTTCTGACAGAGCTACTTACAGATACACATCTTTGTAAAGGAATAAGGATGCAAACTTTCCTATGCTGAGGTAGATTGGCTGTTGTGAATGAATGGAGTGGAGGATTCCAAACAAAATAAAACAGAAATTTGTCAGTTTTAGCAGTTTGCTATAAAACTCACATAACAAATTTGTTTGGGGTCTAATCTATTGAACAGTCACATTACTGAGTTGGACAATAAATTATGGAGTACACATAAAACTGGCAGATGGCATCTTTCTAGGAGGGATTCCAAGCACTTGGGAGGACAAGATCAGTACTCACAGCAATCCCAAAAATGTTGCTGAAATACTCCAAAACCAACAATATGAAATTCTAAGTAATACTATGTTTGGGAAGGACGAAAACCAACAGAAAATGTGAAATGACTGAACAGGAAAATATCTAGCAGCAATGATGAGTTAAAATATCTTAATATGTTTGAACATTATATCAAGTAAAAAGACCGGTGTGATTCTGGAGTGTGCTAGGTGGCATGCCATAAAGTTAGAGATGGAGGTCTTTATTCTGACCTATGCAGCAGTAATAGGACTTCAGCTAAAATATGTGGTCAGGTTTTGAGCATGGCATTTTCAGAAATGATGCAGTCTAAATAGAGTGTGGGCCAAGAGCATAAATACTGCTAAGACTTTTAAAAATGTGACAGAAGGTTGAAAGAAATGTGTTTTTTTAGTTTTGAGAAGAGTGAGGAGCAATTCAGTACTCATCAAATATATAAAAATGTTTTATAATGAGCATGGTCATCAGTTACTCTCCATGTTCACCCAACGTAGAAAAGAAATCACAGCCCTAATTTTTCTAAAGGGAGAAGAAGATTAGATTAGATTAGATTAGATTAGATTAGATTAGATTAGACATTAAAAAAACCCTTTCCATCTGCAAAGGCTTTTAAGGACTGAAAGAGGCTGCCTATGGATCTTCTTTATTTCATAATTGAAGACCTCTGTGAACAGATTAGAGAAAAATCAGATGGTCTGAGAATATTTGACAATCTCTTAAAGCAGGAAGAGCTTAGTTTTAAAGATGATTTTCATTCCTTCATTTCTATGATGCTACTGCTAAAGCCCCTAGAAAATAATATTCTTAAATTACCCGAAATCCAGATTTACTTTTTAAAGTAACTTTTAAAGTAACATTTATAGAAAAGATTCAATGAATTCAGAAATTCATATTGATCATGTCAATTGCAGATGGTCCCTCTGGGATTTACATTCCAGTATGGAAGGCATCATTAAAACAAGCAAACAAAATCTGGATAAACTCTTTTTACTTGTCTCAGAAAATGCAGGGAGAGTTTATATCTCTTTGAAATAAAAGGCATGCTTTGTATTAGTTACAAGAGAGAATACCGTGTTCAGGATTGGGATTTGTTATGCTTCTTCCTCGAGAAGTGCACTTGGATCAGCAGATTTGCAAAAATTGCAAGGCAAATTTAATAGGCTACTTATTAAGTTCATAAAACATGGTGTCTACATCAATTGTATGTTTATTTAAAATATTATGATACACAGGTGTAATGCTATAATATTTTTGGGTTTTGGGAATGTAGAGTTTTCAGAGGTTTTTCTAAAGGTACTGTGTATAAGCTTGTCACTAAAGTGTTATATCCTCTTAAACTCAAGCAGTGGAATAGCATTTTTAGCTAATAAGACTCTTAAACTTGTGCTCTTTGTGCTTGCCAGTGCCAAAAATCCTGCAAAGAAAGTAGCCTTATCTGAACCTTAAGTCATGACAGTCAGATTGCAAAGATTAACATGTCTGTAATCTACATGCAAGTCATTTGATTTGAAAACAGTAGGACTTGCAGAAGGAAACTTTTCCCAGGTGCCAATGTACTTTAACTAGACGTTAGTAAGTAATGTTGTTAATATTACAATTACACATATTTCAAAGGGAGTCAAATAGCCTTTCCCTTTAACCCTTTGCCAAGTTTAATTCTTCCTAAAATTACAGAGTGGCTGTTCTTTAGACATTGAAGCGATTTGCCATACAGATAACCAATATGCACTTAGTAACTGCAGCACCATGCAGATCCATGGCAAAAAACACAGCAGCCTGCCCAAAATTACATTTTATGTTTATGGCTTTCTAAGATCAAGAGCTGCCTCTTCCTCCTGTCTCACTGTCTTTCCCTTCTCATACCTGCTGCATTCAGATCACTTTTACAGTAATGATGTTCTCATTGTGAGCATGTGCTTGAGACCTTACTCATACCTTATAGGCTAATGATTGGCTTTACCCTGCCGAACATGAAGGTGTCAGTGGGTATTAATAATACTGTGAAAGAGATAACAGTATTTCCATAAATTGACCTTCTTGATGATGACTTCACCCCATTTTCTTCAGTTCAGTTTAATGACTTGAAGAGTGTTCGGTGATGAAACCATTCCCAAGCATAAATTATTCACTACAGGAAAAAAGTAGTAGTTCCATTTTGCAATTTCCATCAGTGGCTGAACCTCTGTAGGTGAATTGTCTGCAGAGGCAGAACAATTTTTCTGACCCTTGTAAACTTGTTCACACCCTTTTAAAACAAGACAGCAATAAAAAAATTGAATAAGGAGAAAAAACATTTTCTTCAAAATAAATGTTGATCCATCCATTTGTGCTCTTAAAAATGTGCGTGCATATATACATATAGAATGTAGAAGAAAAAAAACATCTTTTGAAATATATTTACTCTAGGTTATTAACAAGGAACTTCATTTAAAAGATACAAATCAAAGAGCTGGACTAGAACCAACATGACCATAAATATTTTAAATGCTTGACATTACATACCAGACACAAATAAACAGAGAAGGAAATTATAGCTAGTATTTCTAAGGATAAAAGTATCTACCATCTACATGTTAATATTTGCATATTCAGTATGAGCTTTGTAGCTATATTTCTGAAATGATGATTTTCCTATTATCTCTCTGTTGCTTATTATATCACACTACCACATTCACCTGGAATTCGATGCAGGGAGAAAAATCTCTGCCTTTTTGCAGCGAGAGTTTTTCCAGGTAGGATTTACAGTATCTGCTGTCCTTCCCTGGTGTTTTTCCTGATCTGTTTCCTTGGCATCTTGCATCTGCTGGAGGTGGTGGGGTAGAGGCAGCCTGCTGCTGGACCGCAGTGTCTGCTGCTGTCTGAGAGAAATGTGCTTAGAAATGAGTTGTAAATTCTCAGCCAGATCATAAGATGGGCACCGTAGAGGGAAGCCTTTTTGCAGCTCCAGAATGCCTGCTTTATGACTTATATATTTTTTTAACACACATCACAACCATAACAGACTGAAAGTGTGAACTTTTGGGGTACAAGGTCTGTTTCAGCTTATACACTGTCATGAATGGAAACTACTCCTGAATTTATGCTGTGCATAAAGTCAGAGAGCAGAGATTTCATTCCATCAGCACAATTTGGTCATATGATAACAGGCCTGTAGAGGATGGAAATTCAGCAGAGATTTTTGCAAATTACTTTCCCACTTAGGCACATTAAAACACCAAAACATTTCCTTTCCTTTTACAATATATCCTTTCAAAGATATCCCTTTCCCTGATGCTATTGGGAGAATAATTTTTAAGCCACAAGTCAGAAGGTAGGATAGGAGGAAATAAAAGGAAAGCTGTTGTATATATGCATCATAATCTTCTGATATTCAAGGGAATATAATCTTATATTAGGAACTACCTGGCTGTTCCAAGAGGTCTCAAATTATGAAGATCTAAATCAAGCCTGGTAGACCATCATATTTTAGCAACTTGATGGATTTTCTCTTGCCTTTTACCCTTATTACTGTGTAACGGCACAGAAGTTGTAATTCCTGAGAAGTCCCAGAATGGTAAATGCTGTTCAGATCTGGGCACTTGCTGGTTTCTCCGCTTTGAAAGGTAATTGAATGGGAACAAGTACAAGTGCAATTGAATATGTAGGCTAGAGGCACTAAGTTGCAGCCTCAAAGAGGTCATGCAGAAATGAATTTTTAAAAAGGACTATAAAATTGCATCTAAGATAGATGGGGTGCAAAAGCAATATTTAAATGAAATTGTTATGGATATAAGTCACTTGCCAGGCATTCTAACTATTTCCAACATAAAATATGTTTTCACTTCATATATAAAACATTGTTATTATTCACATCCTGTGTCATGTTAACATATTAAAACTTAAATGTTTAATGCATATATTAAAATTTTGTGTCATCATTAACACCGCTGATGAATACCCTTTAACAAAAATAATGGAAAAGATATGTCAAGGAAGATAATTTTTACAATTAGAATAAAAATATGTAACTTAAAGTGTGATAAGATAGAACCGCTTAATTCAAAGTTTCACAATCCCCTCTCCTTGCTCATGGGAATCCAACTGCCATTTGTTTTCCTATTAAATGACATTTCAAATACTTTATTATAAACATAAATCACATCTCCTTTTGAGAAGGCAAATGACAAACTAAATTTAAGATCTGACTTGCATTCCTATGCTCTACCCAGGACTAAATAGATGAGCAGTTGCTATACAGATTGTATTTGATGGATAAACAAAGAGAGGCAGTAGGTTATGGAAAACATGTCACTTGGAACTGACATCTGCCCTCATAATTTGTGAGTGTCTTACCCTGCCGTGTCACCTCTGCAGACATCAGTTCTCTGTCCTGGTTCACAGCATCCAGGGGAAGAGATTTATTCTTTTTTTAAAGTCAAGCTGCTTCCTGTAAAAGACATCCCTTCCCTTAATGGGGACGTTCTCTCCTGTGTGGTCAGGTAGCCAGGGAGAAATGCCCTCAGTACGGGGGATGAGGTGTGCAGAACAGGAGAGCAGGAGAGCGTTGGCAGGGAGATGTGGTCAGGGGAAGCGTGCTCAGGCTGCCCTTTGTGGGGATGCCGTAGTGTGGGTGAGACTACTCCAGCCAGAAAGGTGCCACCAGCATGGTCCCAGCTTTATGGTCACTGGATGTGTTTAAATGGAACCTTACAGAGAAATTTTTTTCCATCAGCAATGATTTCCTTCCCTGACATGCAGGAGGTGTTGGTGCTGGCAATCCATCAACACTTCTCACATAGACCCACACAGAGCGAGTACATGCACGGGTGCTGCAAAACCTCTTTGACCAGCAGGGTTATAAATCTGACCCTAGGGCTAGATATTTTATATAGAGACATGGTTAGGTTTGTCTGTACCAAATCTAGAGATACCCTTGGACCCCACTGAATTCGCCTGAATTAATGAAACAAGGGGTTCACTAATTAAGGTTTACACTTTACAAGTGGAGAAAGGAAATAAATTATCTTAATAAAGTTGCTGAAAACTACAAGATGCAACACACTAAACTGGAAATCTTTAACATTTAGATCAGATCATTTTTAGCTGTTACAGTTTTATTACCATTTTTATAAAGATCAGGTGTTTGGGTACTTTTTTTCCTAAAAACACATTCTTACAATTAAGTGGTTAAAAGACTATCTCATTTTTCATTTAAATATTGTGCACTTATTGATCATACAGCTGTAGAGAAAAATTTAAGGATTTGACTCTTCAGGGTCCACAATTGAAAAGACAAGCAAATAAAACTTTGGGGTGTTTTTCTTCAGTAAATTCTGGGGTTGCAATGACACCCAACTCAAGATTTCTGAAAGCTGGATATTGGCAGCATCAATGCTCTTATTCTGCAACACATATTGTCAGCACATATTTGGAATGACCTCCGTAATTCATTCATGAGTTACACATTCAAATATATACTGAAAAAATCCTTTACCGTCTCATTCATTTTTATTTGGGTGATGTGTATTTATAATGTGTAATGAAGTAACATAAGGCTCTCTCATACTGTAGTATGCTTTTGATTTTCACCTGTTATTGTCAGTGACAAAATTAGTTTAGCCTGATTATTAGCCAAATTAATTGTAGTGGGGAAGAGAGTGTCCCACAAGAATACCGAGAATAAACTTAATTTCCCTCTCTTTTTGTGATGCAAATCAGTAAATGAGTTTAGATATTTTCTTTCTATCTAGTATTTCTGTCTTCCACTAGCACAAAATTATTTAGGAATATTTTTTAATGATTTTTTTTCAGATAGACAGATTAATCACATTTATTTTCAGAGAGAAAGAGCAAGAGGGCTTTGTAGAGTTTTAAAAATTCCTGTGCATAACTCTCACTTTTAAAAACCTATCTCTAAATATATTTTAATCTTTCCTCTGTCACTTAAAGACCTTTTTCAGTTGGATCTTTCTTAGAAAACTTAAGCCTTTGTTTTGTTTTGTTTTAGGTTTTAGGAACATCAGAAATATTAAATTTGTCTTTTTTAGTTTGGATTAAAAATAGGTTTTTTAAGTCAGCTAATCTGATGCGGATATTAATCATACTTTTAAAAAATCTACGGGGACAACTAATCAGGAAATATGTGGGTTTTTCCTCATATTTTCTAGGATCAGTTGACTTAATGTTAGTCATCTAAATTTTAAAAAATTTAAAAAAGCATTTTTCAAATGATCAGAGGCTGAAAGAAGTTTTGAAGGAAGATTGTTTCTGAAATAATTCAATGACATAGAAAAGATCCACCAAGAGGCAAGAAAAGAGGAATATTCGGTTCTAATAACTAATGATAAAAATAGCAGGAAATTTTTAAAACGCCCTGACATTTAGCAGAATACATCAGATTCAGGTGAATCTGATAAATACATAGAATAAGAATTATAAGACTCGTAACCTTATTAACTGTTAAACATGTCATTTTCTGACACTGAAATAATTAAAGGAAAATAAAAAAGGGCTACTTTCTATAAAAAACTTCTACATATTTAACTATCAATGTTTTATTGGTTAGGCATAAATCACTAGGTGTAAAAAAGAAAATTTTCAGAAAATATGTCCTTATTCTTTGAAATACAAGGATTACAACTATAACAAATTCTCTGGAATTAAGTTAAATTGAAATTATATTTTACCTTCTAATATGTCTGAAAAGGCTCATCTGAAATATAATGTAAATATCAAAAAAGGGGAAAATAATGCCTGAGAAGTTATAACAGACCTATAAGCATTCTTATAAAAATAAATGCAGAAAATATGACTACAACTTCCATCTAAGTAATACGTGTTTTGGAAATTAAAAACTTTCATTAAAATGCTGAATTAAAAAAAAAAAAAAGGCAAACCAAAAAACAGGACCGAGCTTATAATTATGATATCATCATCATGAAATTTGGGGGAACATATCAGGAAAAAATTTAACCATTATACAATTTCCCATACTCATGCTTATTTAGGATAAAAATACCCTTCCTTTTGAAACGTTGTAGGTGTACATCATGGATTACTGAATAAAAATGCATATGTATGAAGGTGTAGTGCAATTTCAACTTCACAATGTTTTGTCCTGAGATGCTAATAGGGTAGCTTTAAAAAAATCAGGCAACATTTGACTATAAATATTTGACTATAAATATTATGGAACATGCATATACTGCAGCAAATAATATTCTAAAAGGCTTTTCAAAGGATCATAAGGGAGATACAATCACCATATTTTATTGAATTCGGTTATGCATTCCCTTATAGATTATTTTGGAAAATCCCAGTGTACATGATAATACAAATCAAAACAGTTTTATCCATCTCACTACAAACAGAGACCTACTGCAGTCAGTGCTGACTACCAGAGTTGTCAGATTAACACACTGGGGCAATTGAGCAAGGGAGGTGATTTTCTCTTCTCAGCATGCAACCTGATAGTGTTTCACAAATCACTGCTCCGTATCTGTTTTCTGCTGTTGAATCTAAAACCTGCCTTCTGTATTCCTCTGTATATATCTTCATGGAACCAGGTACACATAAATCATCACTTTACAAATCTCAGCTTCTTAAATACAGCCGTGCATACCTGGCCTGACGACAGCAGCCCTGAGCACCTGGCAGCTCCCACTGCTGCCAGCAGCAGCTGGATTATGGACACAGCTTTGGAGTCAGCTCAGGTACGACATGGGCACAATGCCAGCAATTTGGGCAGACAGGGGACTGCTCTGGTGATGACTCCACTAGCGCAAAATGTCCTGGATTATCTGAAATAAGACTGAAGAGCTCTTACTTTCTAAAACAGGACAGTTGCACAAAGACAGGGCACTGGAAATTATCTGTGCCCTTTCAAATCTCCTGAAACATGCCCTAGGAATTGCTCAGGGTGATATTGGCTGGTGGTGCTAGCAAGTCCAAAGCAATGGAGGAGCCCAGACTAACAATTCAGTAGCACAGAGGGTAAGTGTCCAATCCTAAAGAATATTCCCTGGCAGGTTTCAGTACAGCAGCATGAGTCTGGCTGCAGAAACAACATGTATTTTCTATCAATAAAGTATTAGAGACAAATCTTTTCTTCAGCAGCCACAGGAGAGTAAAACCAGAGAAAAGCATTCAGATAAGATGAAAAACTGTTTCAGTGTTTAATGGTAATAGACAGAGTATCTTGAATATTTTTTCCAGACACAGTATATTTCACTCACATTTTAGACAGCCCAGTGTTTCTGTGCAAATCTCTAACCAAACTTCACAGTTTAGTCTCAGAATAAATGAGTGTTTAATTAAAAGCTGCCACTTCTAGGCAAGTTTGGGTTTATTTCTATATTAATAGTTAGTCAGTTAATGTGGTGGAAATTAGTATTTACTGATGGAAGGGTAACACTTAGCTCTAAATATCATCAAAATAGAAAGTAAAAGAGGAAAACTCACACAGCAGTGTTTCTGATTAAATTAAAAACATGATGTGTAGTGATTTCAACTATCCACCAGGTATCAAGGCAACAAGCTGTGTTGCTCTAAATACACACAAACAGGTGTGGGGAAAGAGCCTTTTCACACTCCTGAAGCTTTCTTTTACCAGTTTTCTCACATAGGCTTGGTGTGACTGTTGTTTTGAAAGGCCGAGGTCAAATATTCTGTTTCAGAGTTCAGGTTGTTTTCCCCCTTTCCTGAAGAGCAGCCACTGTCTGTTATTTCCTGCAGGGCATGTGTCAAGCCCATCTCAGTGGGGCTGGCTCTCCTCTCTAGAAGGCTTTCCCAGGGAAAGGTAGGCTGACCACCCTCGTGATTATAGTTGCCAATTCCATCGCTTGCATTGAGGAAATTCAGCTTGACTCAGGGAAGGGGGCCCCCTCCTGATTCCCACAGGCAGGGATTGCAGTAGTAAGCAATAAATGAATGGGAGAAGCAGGAGACATTCTGGAGTGCCAAGGGGAAAGTACTTTGAGGGTGGGTGAAGAGGGTTTAAGGGACTGTGAGAAAAGGGTGCATGAACATGAAACACGGAGAAAGGGTGTCAGAAAACAGGTAAATATAGGCTAAAAGAGAGTAAGGGGTCACTAGGCAGAATACAGCATGCAATCTGTACATAGATAATTATTGCAGTGCTAAGACTCTAAAAATAATCACACTGCAAAACCTCTGATGAACATGAAGTGCTAATGTAAATGAATTGCTGGTATGTACGTATGTATGCATTCTTGTAAAATATATTTATTATTGCAATATCAGTAGGTAATACATATACATTATATAATACATATCTATTTATATATATTTTACATATATGTATATAAAATGATTTTCAGGGTTTGATCTGTTAGGGGTGCTTCAGTGCAGTAGAGCTGCTACACGTTTCCTCCAATGCACACTGAACAAGAAGAAAAGAAACTTCACTCTTTTAAAGGGTCAGAAGACAAAAACAATTTTTAAAAAAATGGACCAACAGTGAGATTAAGAAAGTATTTCTGTCTCTAACACAAATAGAAATAGAAGGCAGTTCTGAGGACCTTGCAGATTAACAGGAAAAGAAGACACCACTAGCTTAAAAAAGTTACCCAGTCTGGGGACCAGGCAGTCATTTCACCCGCCAGTATAACTGGATATGGTATTAGCAGCTTTTTCACATGCAGGAGTGTGAGCTGTCCAGACACCTCAAAATGTAAAATGCAATGCAGTGTTGTAGCCATTTTCCTTGTGCCCATAAGCATTTCATCCAGTTGTCTACCTGTGTACAGGGATATAACCACATACAACATACAAACACATATAATAGCTAGCTTAATGCCTGCTGAGCTTAAATACACACATATTTACAAGGTATTTATTGAGGGAGCTACTGCCTCTTAATCTGCTTTTGCATTTCAATAAAATCAGCCTTTCTGAAGAAGCTAATTAGAGCCTCTCTGTATCTCATAAATCTCACCCATCTTGCGCCAATAAAAAATTGGAATACAACTTGCTTTTAGATTGCACTGACCAGGAAGACCTGGAGAATGTTCCCCCACCCAACATCATTTCAATTCATCCTTATTTTACTTTGCTAGAAAGTGCGTCTTTGTAACTCGCGGTGCTGGGTGAAGTGCCCTGCTGTGACACGAGACGTCAGGTTCTGTCAGTCACATCAACTGATGTGATGTGACTGAGCCTAATGTGATGGGACCAGTGCCCTGCTGAATGTCTACTGTGTCACTGCAGTATTCAGGGGCTGGTTTTTCTGAGAAGAAATGCAGTGAAGGAAGCCAGGCTTCCCACAGCTGACGAAGCCAAATGATTTTGTAAATGAAAATGCAATAAGGTGTTTGCTGCACAGGCAGGCACAAGTAGCATATTTGGTATGTTTTGTTTTTCTATTTTTTTGCAATGGCAAACAAATGATATCCAGTCGTGAATTTTGCCCAAGTTTTCTGTCCTTCTGTAAAGCTCTGACTAGGGTCTATCTGAGGGCAGGACTGGAGTGCTCCCTCTTGGAGTGCTGCTCTGTTTGGGACAAATGCTGTTTCTGGAAGACCCATCCACTACTCCCTGATGGGTGCCACAATGCAAATTTGAAGGTCTCCTCCTGCAGTTCCTTCATGTTCAGAGCCAACAACCACTGCTTTTGTTAGCAGCTTTTTCACACCAATCCTACCCTATGCCCCTCATCCTCAGCAACAAAACATCTTGAGGCAGCTTGTCCTAGTGGCAGCTCCTCTTAGAATGCAAACTAGTCTCTGAAAAAGCACCATAAAGTTTACTCAGATCTTAAAAATGTTTTCAGAATACTTCCAAGGAAATAAACCCAGTAATCACTCATTAAGACATCACACTTAGCAGAGATGTTGACTTTTAAAGATATAGCTTTCTCTACTCTTTTGGCAGTGACAACCCTCAGATCTCTGTACCTTGTTCTTATTAGCAGCCCTCCCATGTGAGACAGCCACAGGAACTGGTGAAGCCCATAAAAGAAAGCAAGTCCTCGCCATCTGCCAATAATAGCTCCCAGTGAAACTGGATGGACAATGGGAGTAAATTATGTCTTTCTCAAGTCAGCTCCAGGTGAGAGTTCTAGCAAGAATTTTTTATATATTTTTCCTAAGTGCTCCACTCAGTGAAATGTTGGCCATCCCAACCCTGCACTATCACTAGTTTCACCACAGTGATCTTAAACAATTGCTCTGACACTAAACAGCTATTTCATTTTAAGATCAAGCCAATTTCACAAAAAATTTTCAAAATCACTTTACATGGGTCACCTTGATCACAGAGAAATTGCTGATAGCTAATCATATTTATTCTAACCACCTCAGTTTCTGTACATACTGGTTACGGTAGAAATGCCCCCCGTTCATTAATTCTCATTATGGAGTACTCCAATAATTAGCATGCAGCAGTGTTGCAGGAACAGGGAAACCCCTTTGGGTTACATATGGATATGGATGAAACCATGGAAATGTCCAAGAAGGATGGTATATATCTTCTGGCACAATTTCTTAGCAACACATCAGTCATATTGCTATTATAGAAAAGCTTATTTAAAAAGAAACTAGCAAATGAACCCCAGCTCAACCAAACCTATCAAATTTTATGCAGCTAAATAATCAATTTATGCTCCTACTCCATTTAAGAGTCTCCCAAGTATTGTATGTTCCATCACTGGAACTTCTTTGTTTTTATTTTACATTGGAAATTACTGGCTTTGAGAAAGGTGGACCAAGCACATCAAAAGGAAAAATAAGCCAAAAAGCTTGCTTTTGAGGAAGGCATTACTGGGATTTTTTTTGCTAATACAAAAAGTGTTATCTTGGTAGAAAACAGAAAAAGAGCTGGGTGGTAGAGCACAGAGAGAGAGACAGAGAGCAAACCTAAGAACTGGAGGATAAAAGGGAAAGTATTCATTTCAGTGAGCAGAATTCACAAAGCCAAGGTCTACATACAAAAAAACAGAGGAAGTGTATCTCAACAGTCCCAACACTAAGAGGAGTGGCAGAGGGGTTATCAAAATGAACTACTACCAAATGCTGTTGAGTGGAACACAAGAACAACACCCTCTCCACTGCCATACAAAGCTGCCAACCCACATCATTGAGTCAAGCAGGTTTTTGAAAACTCTTACTTTAAGTCAAGGTATGGTTTCTGGTACTTTAAAGTATAAAACAGTCTCTTGAATGTACATGACTGTCTCATTCCTCATGATGGGAAGATGAGCTGGCAGAAATATCATTCCTCCTGGGAAGTAAGTTCAAACACTTTCAAACTGGGTGCATGGCTCAGGTTTCCCAGTCCTGTGCAAAAACTCCAACCCACTAATCATCTCCCATTTTCTAAAAGGCAGACTTTCCTTTTTGACTGCACCACACCCCTTCCCCCTCAGGCTTCACACCATGTCTGACTGACAGTGACTGTGCACCGGGGTAATGACAGTGCTGCTGGGTGCACTCCTACCTCCCCAGGCCCATCACATCTGATGTTCAGGTGTAGGAATGGCAAGGCTGCAAAGCCCTACAGCGCTTGGGCTCCACGGTGCTCTGTCCAACTACGATAAGGGCAACCCTGCATGCATGTGGTAACATCACTTCAAGGCTATAAATAAGCTTTGTGGTGTAAACAGAGGTTCCTGGATAGGCTCTCCTACCCTTAATAGTTAGGCAATGTAATTGTTATTTGTTTTTTAATCGTTCTCTTTGATTTAGTTGCATATATGCACCCTAGGGTGCATTTTAATTACCAAACTACTACTTTGGATCCTGGCTAAGTACTTCCTCAAAGAAGTGAGTCTTGAAATTCAGGAAAAGGTGAGTTCCTCATGCTGGACAGTGGCCCACAGTTTAAAATCCAGGATTTACAAGGTACAGGTAAAATTCTCTCATTCATGGCATAAGTGGAGAGAGTGGATGGAGAGGAGGTTAAGAGGGTGACATCTACCTATTTTATCCTTACATATTAATGTGCACAGATGGGTGTGGTGGCCATGTTCCAGCTCAATTCCAGGGGCAATCATGGTGCACTGTGTCCCACCTGCATTTCTACAACAGCTGCTGGAGAGATCAAAGCTTGCAGGCAGGAATTTCCAGGAACCAGCTGTTGGCTGCCAGCATTGCTCTTCTGGGATTTGGGACTGGTAGAAGCTGGCATCACAGCTGTGTGCTCTAGTGCTCCACCACTGGATGGGGAGATGGCAATCCTGTATGAAGAATGTTGTCACAGCATCATCTGTCTGACTCCAGAGGAGAAGGAAATATTTCTGTTGTAGACATGGTCTCTGACAGGGTTCAATGAAATCACTGCCATCTGTGATGGCAGAAAAAGCTTTGGGAGTTGTCCAGGAGGGTCACTGGACAGAATGGCTGTGCCTTGGAAAGGAGATGACTTGCATGATCTAATAGGCATTCTCCACCTCCAGTATTTATATTTCCATGATTATTGGTAAGGAATGAGGTAGAGAAAGACACAGCAGTTGATGGATTAGGATCCTACTTAATTTTCATTATGTGTCTCTTCAGATGGAAAATGAGACCTTATAACCTTCTAGCAAGCTCCCTGCTAGAATCTGCACTGTGGATTCTGTAAAAATGAGGCTGTTTAGATGCTGCTTATTCACCCTTTGTGCGAGTGGCTGTTAAATGGTGCTGTTATATCTAATAGTTAGGCACTTGGATTCTGCTTGTGCAGAGACAGCAGCAGCCCCAGTGGGATAGGCAGTACTGCAGAGAGGAGTGAAGATGCTTCTGTCATGGTATCTTCGTCAGTCTTTGCTCAGAGCAGGATAGCAATTATAAACATAGACTCTGAGTGGTAAATATGAATATTAAAGGGCCAGTTACATTTGTAAGGGAGAAAAAGATTCCATAGCTTGATGAGTCTTAGGACCATCTCAGATAATTTTTTTTCTTTCTATGATTACTCCTGGGACACTTGACTCTTCATTACACACAGCATAACAAACTCAGGTCTTGCTATGATATCGATTCATTTTGTGTAGCTTTTCCTTGCCTCTTTCTGCTTCTGACTCCTCCTTTAGTTTAAATCTTGGAGGAATATCATGTAATAATAGAATAAAACTTTATTTAATCTTTCTACGTGCATATAGGTCCCAAATGCTTGGAGGAGCAGCAGAAAATATTATTTTGTCTGGGACTTTTAACAGGCACAAGAAAAAGTGACAGCAATTGTATTTGAAGTGTGGACATTGTACATAAAATAATTACATCTCATGGCTTTTCCTTTTGGGGAAAAGAAATGCCATTATAAAAGTAGTTTCCATGGGGTGAGATTTTCAAAAGTGCCAAGCATACACAATTGGGACCAGATTTCTAGAAGGCTTTAGCTCTGGCACAGAAATAAGTGGCCAGATGTCCAAAGAGCTCTAAACACTAGATTGTAAGCATTTATAAAAATCTTCTGGCCTGTATTTAAGTGCATAAATGGGAGCTGAGCTATTTGGAAAAATCTCACCTCCATGCTGGGTGTTGAGCTGGCTGGGAAAAAAAAAATCTTGGTCTAAGGCTGTTTTGTTGGGGGGATTGTTTTTTGTTTTGTGGGTTTTTTTGGTCTTGTTTTGTTTAGAGATTTTTTTCTGTTATTTGTAAAGAGACTGGTCTTGCATGTCATTAAGTTGTTTACTGGTTTTGTGGAGGATTTTGCTTCTAAGCACATATTTCAGTTCGTCCATCCAAACAGTCCAGTTGCCTTTAAGCAATATTGATGTACTTAAAACTAAGCATGTCCTTTGTTGGGCTGGAAATTGAATTTATTTTTTTTAATACTTCCCTGTTTAACTGTGAAATGTACACTGTCTTTACCAGCAGGCCACATGCATGGAGGAGGTAAGACTGAATGGGGACCAGTCACAGTAAGCAAAGCTTATCTCAGTGTCTGTGGCTGTGTAACTCTGAAAGTGTCTTGGGAATAAGCTCTAAATATTACAGTTGAGCCAGAAATGAAGACTTTTGAGACATTTTTTGGTTAAGTATTGATGACATTTCTTCTGGAGCTGTGCAGCAAGAGTCGAATAGGCTAGAAATGTGCTGGAGCCTTGATGATATTGTGATTCTGTGAAAATGCACATATACCAAAAGAAACAGGATACTTTTATCCCCCCCCAAAAAAAAGAATTACTCAGGTTGTAAAGTTTTTTTTCAGAGAGTTGTTCTAAAGAGCAGTGAAAATGGGCACCCTCCATTCACTCTGAAGTCTGAGTGTTGCTTAGAGCATTGAAGGGTAAGGCAATATATCTTCTAATTCTTTTAGAGGAATATATATCTACTTTAGATATAAATTCAGCTTTGGAGAATAATTTAGTCATACTTGTAAATGGCATTACAACAAAAAAGGTAATCAGATTTGACAGCATTGCATTGACTTATGGAAAACTAAGGCTGACTTTCTGATGTTAAAAATTTTAACCCTCTTCCAGCAGCTACTGATGCTAGGAATCTGCTACAAATTTCCATGAAGGTAGGAGGAGATAGGAACACAGAACTGCCTACACAATAAGCAGTTCTTTTGGAATATCCCAGCAAAGCTTACTTTGAATATTGCATCCTATATATAAGCCTAAAACTCCTATCAGATATTGAAAGCATGAATAATAGCTCTTGTACAGGATTGAATGGATTGCAGGTCAGGTTGGCTCATGGATGAGATAAACACCTCTCATCACTATGCTGAATCAATCCTTACTTAAGTGCTAGATTTATGACTGCTTCTCCCATCCATTTTCAGATTCTGTCATTGTTTCTGCTTTGGCTCATGGCCAAATTAAGTTGTTCTACTATAAGTCAATGTTTAGAGCCCCAGGTCCTGGAGTAGAAAGTGATTTCACAACCTCTGCTCTCAATTAAAAGAAAATACAATTTTTGTGAATCAGTGTTTGTCACTGTATAGCACGTACTGCCTTCGCATGTTCACTCCCTGTCTCAGGGCTTTCAAAAAATGGGGCACTGCAACATATAACCCTGATTGAAATATTTTCTGGAGTTGACATGGCCTGATATGTAATTCCTAATTCTTCTGATCCCAACTTTTAGGAACAGAAAGTGTAAAAGGACAGGATGAGTAGTTCTGTCACAGGCATTCAATTTAGCTTCACAGCTGAAACCACCACATCTCATAGCCCCCAATATTTTTTGGATGCCTTGCAGTGTTGTCCTTCCACAGAAAACATGAAATTTCATGGGCTGATGAGACTCCAATCCAGCAGGCAGCTGCTGTGTTGAAATGCCACCCAGGCATGGGTGTGGCCAAACTGTGTCAGGTCAGCACTTTCCAACATCTCCAGGTCTGCCAATCTCAAAGCTAGAGAAACCCACAGGGAACAATTTTTCATCTCCTACTTCTTTTGGGAACAGTTTTTTTCCAGAAGAAAGTTGCTAGGCATTTCCATACGACAGCTTCATTTTCTGTCCATCAGCAGCACTGTGCAGGCTGTATCAGGCAGCTACAATGAACATGTGTCTTGGAGCTTCACCAAGCCTTTTTCCCGTAGAGATTTTGTTCATTTCTGCTGGAGGTACTGAGCAGCACTGTAGCTCTTGCCAAAACGCTTCCTTGTACATTAATTTAGCATGTATGAAATAGCTGTTCCTCTAGCATGGACCCAATCCTATTCACCTGCCTTTTCTTTTTTTTCTTTTAGAAATATAATGTCAGTAGGGAATTAAAAAGGCAAAAAGTGTTGTTTAGCCTATCTGTAGAGAGAACACCATGAAATAGGAAGCACATGCAAAAGCAACCCAGCCCAGCACTGACAGCTGGACTAGTCATAAAGGTATTAAGCACAAATGTCCTTCACTAGATGGGTCCACAAAACATCTATGCACACTTTTTAAACCTTGTGTACCACAGAAGTTGTATCCCTGAAGATCTTCTGTTGCCTGGTGAGAAAAAGCTCAGATGCAGCAGCACGACTCCTTATTTGTGTATCCATGTTCACTGATCTTCCTGTGGTTAGACAGGACACCGTGACTGCCAACTCCCAGACAGGAGCAGAACCTTGTAACCCCAAAGCAGGCATTAAGTAGGAGGAGCAGCCTTCTCTGCCTGTCTTACTCAAATTCTTGCACAAAACCTTTACTGAGGAAAAATTGAACCACAATTTCAAGTTCTGAATTCAATAGAATTTCTAAAACCAGAGCAAAGGGATTCTGCTCTCATGCTAAGAGCCTGGTAATCTTCACTGCACAAAAGCCTTGATCCCTGAAAGGGCTGTGAATAGTATCACAGCTGAAAATTTTCCAGTGATATTAATTATCCATCTGAAAACAGATTCATTGATGTAAAAGTATCTTGAAAGACAATGATACAATATATCAAGGCAATAATGTAAAAAAGCATGCTTAGCTCTCATCAACAAGAAGCAATTTGATAAAGTCAGATAATTACCTGAAATTACATTTACTGGATATTTTAAACAGGTGTTTTAATTTATTTAAGATTTATCTGGGATTTCAATCAGTATACCCATCTAAGCTGAAATAAAATTTCAAAACATTTGTCTCTTGCATGGAATTTGAGGACTAAATTCTCAATACTAAGAATTACTTATGGATATAGTTTTTTATTCTGATGTGTAGCTGTGCAGTGTTGGGGCCTGCTAGAAACTAACAGAAATGAAGCACTTAAATACTGTCATAGATAAGAAGACTCACTTCCTTCTTCTGTGATCTAATCTGCCATTACTTGAAGAGTATCTTTAAAGGACTGAATATATAAATAATGATCATGTAATATACTTAATAAGCAGTCACTTGCTGAGGGCTGTCTGCACAGTTACTTCAAGCTGGAATGCTGGTCCTGAATATTTGAATTCCCTCTTTTGCCTTTCACCTCCTTCTTTTCTGCCAAGTTGCAATTTCGATACTGGGTTATATCTACAGTGGTGGGAATAATATTTCTAACTGCATCTCCACTTCTATTAGAAACAAACGTTTCCACATAAACCTGCTAATGTAGGGCATGGTATTACTAACATTTTTTTTTCCCTGTTAATGATGAAAACAAATGAGTAAGATTTATCTCTTTGACAAGTCATGTGGGTGTGAATCTTTAATTAGCATATAACAGGTTTATACTTCAAGTCCCTATAGGCGTGGGAATCACTTAAAGAAGAAAATCCCACTTGGTAAATCTTTGACTTAGGAAGCCAAGAATGTTATTTTAAGAGATACCTGTAAAGATGAAGATTGCAATCTTTGTGCATGTCAAGGTAAAAAAGCAAGCTATTTCATCTCCCAGAAACTCGGTGACCATACTTTGATGACAAGCCAGATGGCAGCTGTTCCCCAAGCCCGGTGCCAAGAAAGATGATTGGAGCTGCAATTTACCTTCCGTGGTGAAGCTCAATGCTGGAGCATACCACAGCTGTGGATTTGGCTGCTGCCAGTAGGTGTGTGCACAGTTGGTTTCCTCCCAATTTGGATTCATCAGGTAAGAGGCTGTATCAGTACCCAGCAATTATGAAATTGGCATGTGTTGGATTGTTTACTCACAGTAATATTCCTACTGGACTTTATTAAAACACCATCTGTTGTCAGTACAGACAAAGAATCAAACCAGAAATATCCACGGAGAGAGAGTGGGCATGTGCACGTGTGTGAGTGTATGTTCAGCTGTGTTGCAGGCTCAGGCCATATTTCATATTCTCTTTTCTTCTTTCCTTTTCCTTTACAGGTAGTTCTTTATAAAATGCCTACATTCCTAATCATTTTCCCCCCTCTCCTAATTCCACCTAGAAAAAGAAAATTAGAGTGGAAAAAAATAGAAACTGGTCAGAGGGAAGTTATACCTCTGTGAGCAATGCTGGAATGGAAATAAACCAGTCTTTGCATATGGGTAGAACAACATTAGCTTTACTACAAATTAGGGCTGAAATGATTGAAGAAAAAGTCATCTGGCTGAATGATGTTCAGTTAGAACAAACTTCTGAGTTAATGTGTAGTATATAGGGTGAGTAATAAAGGATATCTGCCAATAATAATATCTTTAGGGCTTGAGAAGAAAAGGGACTAGCTTTTACAGTCAGCTGTTTGCTCTTGATTACTTTTTTTTCCTTAATCTTTCAGATGGGGACCAGATATTCTTAACACACAGCTGGTCTCCACAAATGGCCGAGAATAATTTTTCATATACCTACATATAATTCCAGGTGAAAATAATTAGTTGGAATTCATCAGGTAACACACTAATAAAATATGGTGCAAGTAATTAAAAATGCAAATACAGGGAAGAGAGCAGTAAAACTTAGATATGTCATTTCAGTCCTACAAAAAGGCATCTGTCAATTTAGATCTTTAGTGCATGCATTTACACATACACATTCACAAAAAACCCTTTAAAAATAAAAATGTAAACAAGTCCCAGTTCACATCGTAAGATTAAAGCTGTAATAAAGGGAGAGAACACAAGCCAAGAACATCCCCTGGGAGAAGGAGGAAAGTGCGTTAAAATGCTTGGGTTGTTTATGAACTAAGTGTTTGGAGATCTCTCTCAGTGCTGAATGAAGGAGTTGGGGTATTTTAGAGGACCCACAGGAGGTTATTTACTACTATGGGGAGTCACTAAAGCCTGTTTTGCTCACTATACCCAGCCATCAGAAAAAAAATATTAGTCCTAATATAAGTGCATACAATGTACCACCTGTGGTGGGATTGAGCATAGTCGAGAGGGAAGGGCGTTTGCCCCAAATATGAGCCCATCCTTGTTGCATTATTCAATTTCATCCTCATGTGGGGTAAACTTCTTCCCTAAGTTATAACCACAAAGCCATTGCAGGAGTTTGACTCTGGGCAGGGTAGAGCATAATTTCCATGCCTAAGGTATAATTCTCTCCTTTTGTTGTCATCATCATCATCATCACTGCTCCTCTACCAAATTCCTTAAACCCCGAGTTCTTCCGTCTTGTAGCCTACTCTACCAAACCTAAAATGGATGCATTGCATTAAAGCAGCAACATCTCTAGCAATAATGCCCCCAAAATCTAGGCCCTTGTTTTTTGGAACTCATAGAAGACTAATCTCCTCAAGTTTATACCAGTGTTCCTCAAAAATTACTTTGCTTTTGTGCTTCAGTTTTATATATCTATTTGTTCTCCTGATGAGAGGAATGTAACATTTTGCCTTAACTTAGATGCTACATAATTTTTTTTTTCCCTAACAACTTAGTAGCAATAATCTCAGTAGTTAGACACTGGAAAAGGTTGCCCACAAGAGAAGTTGTGGGTGCCCTATTCTTGGAAGTGTTGAAGGCCAGGCTGGATGTTCTGCTGGGTTTGTGCAACCTGGTTTGGTGGAAGGTATCCCTGACCATGGCAGGGGAGATAGAGATAGATGTTAATAGAATCAGAGATGAGAATCACACAATATGCTGAAAGGACTCAGAAGGATCATTGAAGTCCAGGTCCTGACCCTGCACAGGACGCCCACAAGAATCACATAATGTGCCTGAGAGTGTTACCCAAATATGTTGGTCACCAACAGATCATGCACTGTGGAGTTTGCACTCCTGAGGAATATGTGTCAGGTAAAGAGTAAAGTTAGGCCCCTGAACTTTAGAATAGAAGATTTGCAGCTCTTCTGGAAGGTAGTCAGCTGAAACCCCTGCAAGACTGCCCTTAGGGACAAGGAAGAGAACAGAGATGGAAGATCTTTTAGGAAGTCTTTCATAGATTGCAAAAGCTGGCAATCCCCAGGGGCAAGAAACCAGGCAAAGAAGGCAAGAGACCAGCATGGTTGAGTGGGAACCTGCTGGTCAAATTACAGGGAAAGAAGTAAATGCATAGACAGTTTAAGCTAGGACAAGCAACCTGGGAAGAGTGTAGAGATGAAATACAGTTTTGCAGAGATGGGGTGAGGAAGACCAAGGCAAAACTGGAATTGAACCTGGCAAGGGGTGCAACAGAACCACAGAATCACAGAATTAGTAGGTTGGAAGAGACCTTCAAGATCACTGAGTCCAACCACTGCCCTAACACCTCAACTAAACCATGGCACCGAGTGCAGGATCCAATCTTTTTCTAAACACATCCAGGGATGGTGACTCCACTACCTCCGTGGGCAGACCATTCTAGTATTTTCAGGTGAAGTGCCAGATGACTGGAAAAGGAAAAACATTGTTCCCATTTTTAAAAAGGGTAGAAAGGAAGACACTGGGAACTGCTGACCTGTCAGCTTCACCTCTGTGCCTGGGAAGATCATGGAACATCCTCCTAAGAAGCTATGTTAAGGCACATGGAGGACAGGGAAGGGATTCAGGACAGCCAGCATGGCCTCACCAAGGGCAAATCCGGCCTGATCAACCTCTTGGCCTTCTGTCGTGGGGTGAAACATCAGAGGACAAGGGAAGGGCTATAGATATCATTTATGTGGACTTATCTAAAGCCTGTGACATGGTTCCCCATGACATCCTTCCCTCTAAACTGGAGAGAGATGGGTTTGATGAGTGGACTGTTAAAAGGTGAAGAAAGTGGTTGGATGGTCATGTCCAGAGGGTGGAGGTCAATGGCTTAGAGTCCCAAAGGACAAGTGGTGTTCCCCAGGGATCCATACTGGGACCAGTGTTATTTCATATCTTCATTTATGATGTAGATGAAGAGATCAAGTGCCCCCTCAGTAGATTTGCAGATGGCTCCAAGCTGAGCAGTGTAGAAAACTAGCAGGATTCATATTTGTCCCCAGCTCCTAGCCCTTCTCAGCCTCAGAGCTTCAAGGCTTATGAATGCCAGTGCTTAGAAAAAGGAGGTATTTGGATCAGTACTGCAGCAGTTAGACTAGGTAGACTCCCACACTTCATTATATCATGAAATATGAAATGTTTTTAAGCTACTTAAGTTGACTTTTTTAGAGGAAATACAGTGTTCACAATCTGGCTTTCCAATGTCTTATTTTTCCTGAATGCTAACATTTGAAATGTGGATTTTAATGATTTGATAGTCTTCACTTGCTCTGATAATACTTACAAGCAAAAACAAAACTTATCAATCATGCCAAGCTTCCTGAAGAAGGAGGAAGACAGTTTCCATAGCAAAGTACATTTTTATTCTGTGTATCCACTCAGCCTCCAAGCCTTCTCTATGGGGGTGGTGGGCAGGGAAGAGAGGGAAAAAAAAGCAAACACGTGAAATGGAGCTGCCAACTGTTCCAAAACAGAAAGGTTTTTGTGGCCCACAGGTCCATTAGAAATTCAACAGAAGCATCTAATTACAAGAACCAAGCAATCCTCCTCCCCAAAGTGCAGCATGCAGAAATGACCTGTTAGGAAGATGGATGCCAAACGCGTTTGCCAGCAGCAGGGCCAGGGTTTGCCCCGCACAGTAGCTGGGAGGGCACCGCTGGCACACAGGCTGCCTCCTGCCCTACCTGTGCATCAGCTCTTCCAGAACAGTCTGCCATGCTGTGCACTGCAAACATGCTGAGGCTGTACAACATCTGTGCCAGCACTTCTGCATCCTTATAAATCATTTCCCAGCTCTTGCTGGGGCAACAAGGAAGAAAATGTTGTCACATAAATGTAAATCACTGCATGTCCTATGGAATAGAATAATAATTGTGTTGATTTACCAGCCATGCACTCTTCCCAGGGACGGATGGGAAATATTGGCAAAGAAAGGACTGTACTTCCAGCAAAAGAACAGATTTGCTGAACTATATAAAAATGGTTGGAATAATCAGATGCTTCTGTCTAGGAAACTTGTTTCCTGTTAGACTGAGCATGAGGGCTTCACCTCATTGCTGGTTGAAATGTAATTGCTTCACCTCTAGTCATGTTAAAAATAAAAGTGTCCAGAGAAGTTTTTTAATCAGTTACATGGTGAGCATATGTGGGCAAATTTTTTCCCTTTCTATGTGGTGTTGTGGATACTTCTGAAGCCACTGGCTGCATGTATTCCCTGTACATTCAATCTCAGTTGAGATCAATCTTAAAATGTTCACTGGGACCAAGGTTTTACCCCACCAAAACAGAAGTCACTTTTTGACCATAACTGTGAAGCCTATGACTGACTTTGCAGGGTTTTGTATGTTTTTTCTTCTCAAATTTTTACTTAAGACAAGCTCACTATCATGTTTAGTATCTCACCACCTACAATACAATACAAATGTATTATGAAAAGAACATAGTAAATCTAGCACACAGTAGCTCTAGCATCAACCTAAAGCTACACCAATGGGATGGAATGCCCACTAGTCAATTCTACTTTCTCATTAGCTTCCAGCCAGAGCATTTTGTTTCATTTTCCATACTGTGTGGACCACAATAAACTATGTAAAGCAATTTTACTAATGTTTCAGGATTTTTTGGGAGACTGACAGAGTGCTTTTCTTGCTTGACAGTTACATAATGCTAACAATTCCTATTAAAATATACAATGACATTTCATAATACTATTTTTCTCTCAAAATTCACTGTGTTCTGCACCAGTACTTTTTGAACACACAACCACCCAAACACACACAGTCTAGTACATTTCATCATATTATCTGTTCCAGTTGTACTGCTGAAGCTGAAAAACTTTTTTGTCACACTGTGCTGCAGCGGCTGAATTCACACCTCAAAGCACAAGCAGAAATGCATGAAAATTCATGTGATACAAAATTTTCTTCTAAGCTATCTCAACCTAAGTTTGAAAAATATAGCTATATGTACCACCTGTGACTTAGCAGGTTGTATTCCCAATCAGTACCATAGCATTAGTCTGAATACCTTAAAAGTATTTTTTTCTGGTTTAACTTATGCGTGTACGACAGATATTTTTGCAGATTTTCTTAGGTTCTAGTATTTTTTCCATGTATATAGCTCTGTTATTGTGAAAGATCTAGACACTTCATAATTTTTGAGTGTGTGCATGGCTGAAGGTAGTAATGATCAGATCAAAATTTAAAATTATACAAAAATCATAAGATTTTTACCAAAACTATGTTAAATAAAATCTGTGATTGCACGTATTATGCTTGGTAACAAATTTTCCACAATTATATACACAGAATAGTGTATATTATCTGCTATTTTATTCTTATATACTTCATTTTCTACATTATACAGTATTATTATATACAATTATTATATAGTTTATATAATGTATAAACAATTTTCTATTTATATACAATATTATATATATATATATATTTAATGATCAATCAGTATCTTACTGTGAAGAAAATCACTAAAGGCCAAACAAAGCAAGGCAAAAAGGAAATAAAGACAAATATCACAATCTATTTTTACGATGACAATAGTGCCAGAGTAGCTCAAATGCCGTTATTCTAATGCCTCAACTGAACAATACCACAAAGTATATTGCACAGCAATCAGGGTATCCAGAATGATAAAAAGATCATGTAGTATTTCACGTTAAACCTTAGACTTTCCAACAGATCTCAGACCTAAAAATATTCTCCTTACTTGACACAAATTACTTGAATTCCCATCAAATTATCTAAGCAAATGATATAAGATGCATTTCAGGATGGGACAAGTCACTATCTGGCAGTGCTGGCTTTCTCTTCAGAGAAACAAAACAGCTTGTTTTGGCTAGAAGTTCATTTCAAGCAACTTCAGACAAGCAGCTAGGAGGCAGGAAGAATGCATTTGGGGGCAAAAAAATAAAGAGTTGTACAGAAGCTACCTTGTTGTTTACTAGAGATGCAGCCAAACACACAAAAAAGAGTTTGATTTTGATTGGGTTGTTTTTATTTTTGAGAGCCTGCTAAAGGTAGAGAAACTCTATACAGCTTGGGGTTCACAGGTTCATATGCCCAAACTGAACATAATTGATAAAAAAATGTATGCCAGTAACACATGTTCATGACCTAAGAGTCCATGCCTAAAAATTAATAAAGCACAGTTGAAGAAATGGAAACTAGTTGTATAGATCTTCACTCTTACCACATCAAAGAAACCTGGCTGACTAGCACCAATCTCAACCTACCTTTTCTCAAAGAAAAATGCATTTCCTTCTTTTCCTGCAGTTCTCCTACTGTTGATGATGAGAATGTCCCCCTATCCACCACTGGATAAAGATATATTCCATACATACAGCACCATAGCTCTAATCCAGAGTTCACACTCTGTTTTCTAAGAAATAAAACCAAGAAAACAAAACCATCAGTGCCATTTGGCAGATGTTTGAAAGCACTCACAAGCCAATTTAGAGCCAATGGTCAGGCATTTTTGGTTCTCATGTGGTCATACATCTCCTTTGCAGGAAAGACACAACTGCACACATTCTGTGCAACAGATGTAATTATGCCTTTCATCTAACATTCTACTTCTACCTCCAAAACACAACAGAAAAATGGAAATTAAATTAAGATCCTCAGGTTTTCCTACTAAACCAAAGTGACCAGCATATCAAAGATAGGTTTCCATTGACTGTGCAGCCATCAATGAATTTCCAGGTCTTTTCTCAATACCTTATGTTTCATGTTTAATGTCTGACTTCAAATCAAGCTAGTGAGGTAACATGCAGAAGTTAAGTCAAAATAATGTCTAAATAAGGCCATCTGGTTAAAGTAATTCTCATATCCACACAAACAAACCCAACCTTATAAATGCTCAATAAGATAATTCTCATAAATGCCATGTAATAAAAGGAGACATTGCTATTTATTGTTGTTATTCTACCTATTTTAAAAAAATCTTGGGATACACTCAGACAAAAAGGTGCTAGGAGACACATAAAAAAGAGAGGAGGAGAGAAGGAGAGGGAGAAAAAATGCTGCATTTTTGGAAATAAGAATCACTTTATTGAGGAAATAAACATTTCCTACAAAAAATGAAAATACTAATCACTGCAGTTTGCATAAAAGCTCTGCCTACAGAATTTGAATAAGAGATATTTCTCTAACTCCTCTGTTTAACCTACTTTATTTTTATTTACCATTTATTTGTTCTTCTGTTCTTCTAATAGAAATATAGAAAGGAAAAGAAAACCCAAAAGTCAGGCAGCTAGGAACTGTAAGCTAAGAAATAAAGATTTTTGTGTTAAAAAAAACCCCATAAAACAAACAAAGCAAACAAATAATTCAAAATCCCAGAATAATCCAACCCATTACCTTGTCCACATTCTCAGCCATTTCAAATGGGTTTGCTTTGTTGATGAAGCCGTGCTTTTTGCTGGGATCTTTTAGAAGACCAGACTCTGAACTTTGGTATTCAGACATGCTACAATCATCCATGGCATTCAGGTATGGGTGCCTGGTTGTCAGCTCTTCCTCTTCTATAGGCATAATGCCAGTAGATAATACTAATAGCATGCCAAAACAGAAATGCATTTAGATTCATAATTATTTTGGTGTTCAGATTTTTGCAGTTATTTAAATACAGAGAAATGACACTGGATTGAGAGGGCCTTGGGCTTTAAAAACATATTTATCACACCATTTTTACTTCTCTTGATCCTCCCTTCTTGATCCCCTGTTTTGCTAATTTATATTTTGCCTGATGCACTAAGTTCAGCAGTGAAAATGTTTCCAGTTTTTCTAGAAAGATGGGACCCCAGGTCCTGTTCTGCTTTTCTATCTTGTAAATATTCAGACAATTATTGCAACAAAATGTGTATATATGCAGGTACTGCATGTTCATTCATTGATTATCTGCAAAAGCCTAGAAATTATCACATGAAAATATAATAGACAAGGGACATTACTTGATGTTTTCTCTTCAGCATCTTCAATTTTAGTGAAAAGTCTTCTAATGCAGAGTAAATCCTGATCAGCAATGGAAAAGTTCTGCTACAGAGATTATTTATTCTGCTTCTGCTACCCCAACCATCAGTATTCATTCTGAAGTACAGCTGAGTTTGGCAGTGCTGCAGACATTTTCTCTGAGGACAAAAGCATCCTGAAGAGAAGCAAATAGCTGTGTTATATTGCTGCTTTGCACCAAACAGGCACCTAAGTTCACCACTTCAGTTGTGTAAGTAGCATTTCTCTGTGTTGTGTGGATGCAGCCTAATTGCCAGGAAGCAGATTTTCACCAGCAATTATACTGACATAAGTCAATGGTCATTGGTCAGAGACATGGCAAGGCTCCTCACATCCTGGTGTTTAACAATAGGCCCTTTGCCTTGAATAATTACAAATCTTATATGGCTGACACATCTTAATTCATGAGATCCTGGTGTGTATAATTGGATAGAAGTATGAACTTGATTACACTAGTGAACTTGCTTTCCAGAGGGGGAAAAAAAGTGATAACAGGCTTCATTGTCATCAAAGGGTAAAGAAATGTGACAATCTGGGAACCAGTTTTAGGACCCCATCTGCTAAACCAGAGAGAAATCAAGATTTTACAGTTCTATAAATATTTTAGTGTATGCCATCATTTATGAACTCTGGCAGCTATCATAAAATCTCTCTGACTTTTGTTACAACTGCATATAAGGCCAGAAAATTGCATCTCATGGTAAACCATAAAAACCTAAGTAAAAGCACCATTCCTTTCAGTATATTCTAAAAATATACAACCTCCCTGTCAGTACATGGCAGGGTTGTTACCATCCCAAGATGCCTGTTTCTTTCTCATTTTTTTTTATCTGATCTTACCCTGGTCTTTTCAAACCCTTTTGTATTTCAGTATCCTTTTATGTTCCATAAATAACAGCCATCACAGAATAACAGCTGAAATAGCTTTTACTTTGTCACAACGTACTGTAAGCAAGAGACACTTGGGTGATGCTAATGCCCTGGATACAGGAAGAATTTATGCGGACCTTCTCTCTAATTGTTCCTGGAATGATTTTCATTCAGTGCTGAGTTCCTTTAGAGCCCTGAAATAGAGATGGCCTCAGAGCAGGTTTTGATGCTTTAATCACCCTAGTAGAAAACCTCCATAAAAGAAAGGATATAAATAAAGAATTATCCTGAGATTAACAATGCTCCTTCTAAACTTAAACTCCCAGTCTGGCCCTGTGTTACAAAGTGTCTCTAAAAGACACAGAGATCATGAATCATCAAGTTTTTGATTGCAGAGGCTATTCTGACATTCTAGGTAGCATCTGCACAGCTTGAATTATAGGACAATATTGTCTAAAATAACCTTTCAGTCTGAATAATACTAATTTATATTTTACCTCTACAAAGTGTCTAGAATACATTTAGGTGAAGAGAGTGGGGGGAAAGGGGGAGCCTGTGTGTATGTGTGTGTGCGTGTGTGTAGCCAAACAAGAGAAGAGATAATCACTCTATTAAAAATAAATGCAGAAGTCAATGGGTTGTCAAAGACCCTTAATTCAGGAAAGATATATACCAAATTTACAGACGAATTTCAGAAGATGTCTAGACAGAAGAAGGAGTGAAATCTCTGTCATCTCATTTGTAGAGTCAAAGCAGAAAGCTGAACATTGAAGTGACTGCACATGCAACTATCTCCAAAATAAATGCAAAAATCAGATTTCTGACATATTCATTACGCACCTGAGCTGAGCATGTGCCTTTGCAAAGGCAACTGGCTAAAACACTGCACATGTTGCTTCTCCTTTTTCATGCAACAAGACTTCCTGTAGGTCCTAGTATTATTATGTCTTAGGATTTTAATTGCTTTTAACCAAACATATGTTTTGATCTTTCATAAAAAATATGGAGGTGTCTCATGTATGTATAGATGCATATATATGTACATATATGTATTCATATATGTACATATATACATAACATATGCATGTTATGTGGTGAATAAATCAATATATATAAGGTACTTTTGGACAGTATGGTAGCAATCCTGCTGAATGCTTCTTGCGTCATAGCTCTCTCCCAAAACTCATCAACTGAAAGAGAAAGAGGTAAAATTTAAATGAAGGGCTAAGGAATGACCAAATTGTAAATAGGTAAACACTTTTTCTATATATAAGGAAGCTCTAATATATTCCATCCTGTGGGATCACGTCCCCTGTCCCTTTAGGAAATTGCCCTAGAGTGCATACCAGTTTTAGGGCAAATTGGTACAGAGTTGTGCTGATGTTGGCTGGGGTAGAGGTAATTTTATTCACTCTGGCCAACATGGGAATATGTTCTGGATTTGTGCTGAACACAGGGCTGGTAATACAGAGATGTTTTTGTTATTGCTGAGCAAGGTTTGCACAAGCCTTGCACTGCTGTTTGCACTGCCATGCTGGCAAGGGATTTGGGCATTCATAGGAGACTGGGAAAAGACACAGCCAGGGCAGGTGACCCCAGGTGACCAAAGGGATATTCCAGACCACATGGCATCGTGCTCAGTATATAAAGCTGAGGGGAAGAAGGAAGAAGGAGAGATGTTGGTAGTGAAGACATTTGTCTTCCAAGTACCTCTTATTTGTGGATGGGCCCTGCTCTCCTGGAGATGGCTGAACACCTGCCTGCCCATGGGAAGCAGTGAATGAATTCCTTGCTTTGCTTTGTCTGTGTCCACGGCTTTTGCTTTTCCTGTCTGTATGTCAACGCAAAAGCTTTCCTGTTTCTGCCCTTCCAATTATCTCTCTGATCCCATTGGTGTGGAAGTAAATGTGTGACTGAGTGGGACTTGTTTGTTGGGTGGGAATAAACCATGACAAGAATGCAGGAGAAACACTGGTAATAAATCCTAATGGTGATCCAAAAATTTCCATATGAAAAAATATACATGATCCAAAAAATATACATATGAAAATTATAAACAGCTTTACTTAATACTTTCAAGTTTATGTATATGTTGTTTAAGATACAATACTCACTTCCTTAAATAAAATAAAATTCTTTGAAAAATTAAAATGAAAAACCCAATCAATTAATCTCTCTGTCGTTGACAACTCCAGCCTTTAAAATTAAGATCCTTCTTCCCCAGCTCATACAGGTTCTAACTCAAATGAAGATTCATTCTTCATGTCTCATGGCTGGCTGGTGTTAGATCACAAGTCCCTCATCCTTATACTCTATACAGAAAGCCTACACAGTGTGCTCAGATTGCTCTTGACTTGTGGTTAACTTGGAAAGGTCTCCCTGCTCATCTGCTAATGTACGTGGGATTTCTGAGGAGGCAGCAGGAAGATTATTCAAGCTTGACCTCACAACATCTTTTATTTTCCCTTCTAGCTTCCACTTCCACTTCTTTCACCACCATCAGCTCCTGCACTACTTTGTAAGAAGTGGTATCATCATTTGCCTGGAAAGCTAACACTGTAGTTGACAGTTAAGAAACAAACAAACAAAGAGCACAAACAAGCTTTCCAAAGTACTTCATTTCAGAAAAAAAAAAAAAAAAAAAAAAAAAAAACCCAAAAAAAAACCAAACTAAAAACACAAAAATCAAAAAGCAAGTATCAAGCTTTCAGGTGAAAATGGGGTTTGCTTTAAAAATGGGGTTTGCTTTGTTTCTTTAATGATATAGTTAGTCAAGTTTCTACCCTTCATCTAAAAAGCAAACAAGGGCATGTTTAGTTGTGGAGAAGCTTGTGCAGTCCTACTTTGACCAGATTCCAACCCCCTAACCCTTTTCCTGCAGTAATGTCACATCTCTGTGGAAGCTATATGGAAACTCCTTTGAAGAACATGAGAAACAGGAGCCCGTGTACCAGTTCACACTATCAGAAATCACTTTGAACTGATACACTGTAGTGGGCTGGTGTGAAACTAATAGACTGGAAAATGATGCTGAGGCTGGAAATGCCTCCACCAGAGGGACAGCAGCTTCAGGCTGGAAAGCAAGCAGTTATCTCATCATCATGAAACCCACCTGCAGTCGTGAGTCCATGGACCTGTTGGAATGAGTCCAGAGGAGGCCACAGAGGCAATCAGAGGGCTGGAGCACCTCTCCTACAGGTGAGGTAGCACCTCTCCTATAAAGACAGGCTGAGAGATTTGGGACTGTTCAGCCTGGAGAAGAGAAGGCTCCAGGGAGACCTCAGAGCAACTTTCTGGTACCTAAAGGGGACCTATAAGAAAGATGACAACAAACCTTTTAGAAGGATATGTTGCAATAGAACAAGGACAATGGTTGAAAACTAAAGGAGAGTTGGTTTAGATTAGATATAAAGAAATTTTTTTTTTACAGTGGGAGTGGTAAAACACTGGAACATGTTGGTCAGAGAAGTTGTGGATGGCCCATGTCTGGAAATATTCAAGGGCTCTGAACAACCCGGTCTAGTTGAAGATGCCCCTGTTTATTGCAGAGAGGTTGGACTGGATAACCTTTAAAGGTGCCTTCCAGCCCAAAGTATTCTGTGATTCTGCATTTCCATTTTATTGTCCTGCTGATAGTACACAGTGATGGGAGTGGTCAAGTCAATGTCACGTGTCATTTCTAAGGGTGATTAAAATTAACTCGGAAATAAGTCAAAATTTGTAGGTTTTAATGGCTGGTTTACATCAAAGAAAACCGTACAAAAAAAGTGAAAAAAGTAGATGCTACACCAAAGCCTATCTAAAAATGGCAAACATAATTTAAAAAGATAGAGACCAAAATCAGAGGTCATCCCATATTTTCATATTTGCACTCTGGGTGCTGTGTTGAGGCACCTGACTCATGAACTTTGATCAGAGAAGGAGATGTGACTTCACTATGTTCCACTATTTTCCTAGGGTGACAATTGCTCAGTGTAACTGTGCATGAGGATCTTTTTGCTGGAAGGCAGGTTTGCATTGAAATCTCAAAAAGATGTGAATGCTGTAAACCACATTTCAAACTCCCAGGCTTTCAGGAGGTTTGGCCTATTCAGACCTGTTTAATTAAAATGTCCCTCTTCAGTCATCTTCTCCACGACTGTTGACACCAATACATTTTTTTTTAAAGCTTAATAAAATTTTCCAGTTTTGTTTTGCATGGCTTTTGGTTTATTGTAAGTTTATTTCAACACTTTCAGGGACAGATCCCCACTGGCCTTAGCTTGGTATTCTGAGAAGCTTCTTATCATAGAAATTAATTCAGTTTTATGTTTTCCAGAATCCAATTGGTTGATGGCAAATTCAGCATAAAATTCACAGATGTTTTGATTTCTCCATAGAGAACTAAGTTTATGGTCATGAAGAGAAATCAGCTGATGGTTGTAAAAGGTCCTGTCATGTGAAAATACTGAGATTACAAAACTCAAGCCAGAAGAATTTGACTCTTATTGCTAAACCAGTGACAGAATTTTTTTCATAGATTCTGTTTAGCCATAAATGTTATATATGCTTTTATAAAGTTTTCATGTAACCAGGCTTTTTTAGTAGAAATTGTTCCAGGAAATAATCTTTTAAACAAAATATTGAGCAAAAGACTACAGTAAGAACATAAACATTTCAGCCAGTGTAACTAGACCATTCAACCAGGACAAAGAAAATGTTCTTCTAATATTTAGGTAGAGAAAATTAATATAGCATGTAATTCCATTAATTACAGCTGTTCATATTTCCTTATAAACCCATCATGAATTTCAGCAGTCCAAATTCCATAATTTCAAAGACCTAAAGGGAAAAATCTTACCCTAAATTTGAATAAGACCTTCTAATAAAGCAACAAGAAGTGATGAAAATTAAAGACAGGCTACCTTTTAAAGATTTATTGAAAATGGTTTTCCTGAAGTCAACAAAACAAAAAATTTCCCTACATGACTATTCTTCAAGTCTTGCAAAATTTTCCAAGACTGACCCCTATTGAGTGAATATAATTGGAGCCTTCTCCTTGGTATCTGTGAACAATGGATCAAAAACCTCACTTTAATCAAGTGTGTTATCCAAAACAGCCCAGGAATCCAACCACAGCACAGATAAAACAGATTTCATTGTCGTTTTCTGCTTGGTACTGGGGATATGTGCTTCACATATTATTTATTGAATCTTCCAAACTGTTAAAAAAGATGCTGTAGAAAAGCAGGCAATATGACAATTCCCACAAAAACTCAAACTGCCCATGTCAAAACCCTGTTGTCATTCATTCCTACTTCCACTTTAGAAATCTTTAACCACTTTCAGCCCATGTAACAGTGTTCCTATTCCCACAACTTGGCATTGCTTTCCAAAGGCAATTTTGTGAAGCACATATCCTAATGTTTTCTTAACATTTAGAAATGTGGCCTCTGTCCTCTTCCTTTTGTCTCAGCTGAGAATACCCACAGTACACAAGCTGCTGTGACACAGTTTGAAATAGATACTTTCTACTTATGTAGTATTTTTTGCTACCAGTTTTCAGATTTTCTGTCTTAATAGCTCCATCATTTTACTGGACAGGCAAATCACACTTGCTAGATGCTAAATGACCATATTTCTCTTTCCCCATGCTCACTCCCTCTGCACTTTACAATATAAACATACTCTATTTTATTGCAGGGACCAGCGGTCTGGCTTTGAAAATTACCTCTTAGTGATTCAGCACAAAGTTCACAGATTTCCTTTAGGTGAAGTAAATACTGCTGATCTGTGCATTTAATTTTCCTAGGTATTTACTCACCTGCATTTATCAATAACCACACCAGCCATGATCTTCTTTGCTTCTTAATTGCCTATACTCTTTTATTTCCCTTTAAACGATAGATTCAAAAAAAGCAGCTTAGTGGTTCAGTCATATTAAAATCATAATTGATTTTGCCTCACTCCTCATTTATTAATGGACTTAGACTACCTTCTTGCTAATAAACCTCCCAGTAATGAGTTTAGTCCACAGAGGATACATTTCCACCTCAGCAAACCACCAAGCAATTTAGGACAGTTGGTAGTCTCTGCTTAAGGGAGTCCAAAAACTGGAATAGAAATTTATGCAGGCCATAATTAAAGTACTTTCTGGGAGCTGTGTGGGGACTTTACCGACATTCTTTGCACCGTGCCCATCTGTGGTCAGTGTAATTAATCCTTCACTCGCAATCCGATGAGAACTAATCCTCATTGACAATTTTTGATAAAGATAAAGCCCCAAATACTTATGCAGCAATCAAACTCTGGTTATTTTCTTTCTTTAAACAGAAAAGGCGTGTGAAGGTGATGAGGACAGATCTTTTAGGAGCTGCTCAGCACTGGGGAAGCCATACAGACAGCAAAAAAGCCATTTGCTGGGATAACAGCAGTTCCAGATGTGTGAAAAGCCCAACATGCATAAAAGAATAAGAAGCAGAACTTTGCCAGTGCACAGCTACAAGATTACCTTATGGAAGTAAAATAGAAGTTGCTTCTACTGGAATTACTTAACTGAAAGGACAATTATACATTTGAGAGAGGGAAGGTCATTGGGCTGAGAGATAATACACTGCGAAATTCTGATATTTCTGATAATTCTGAATACAAGCTGAAATGCTGAGATTGAGATGGTTTAATTATGTCCCTGTCTGTGTTTAATGACAAATCCCTGTGACCTCCTTCTCTTTTGGGACTTTTAAGATTTTAGGAGCAAGAAACTTATTTGTCCAGCACCCAAAAAACTGGGCTGATGGTATGGGATGGGGGCTCTCATAAATCTAACCTTGTAGTGCTACCTAGCAAGAAACTCCTGTAATAATGCAATTTTCTCCTTTCTTCACACAGGATTACTTAGAGACAAGAGAAAGAGGATAGTGAGGTAAGTATTCCTCCCTGCTGCTCTCTGGTAGCAGCACAGCAGATCTTTTCCAGACTGATAGGAGGCTGAGGGGAAGAAAATGGGCTAAACTGGGGGAGAGGAGAGTCCTGCTGGGAGTGATCTTATCAGAGAGGGCTGGCTGGGAGTGAGACACTCCCTGTTTTCCACCTCACAGGGAGAGTGAAGATGAGGTCTTGCCTTTTCGGTTTGCTGATGCTAAATGATACTTTGCAAAGTAAAATACCACCTAATACATAAAGGAGAAGCTGGCCTAGAAAGAGTAAGGCTTTCATGGAAATGACTTACTTTCTTCTGGACCTCTTCTTCTGGGATCTTTGGATTTTGGAGGTATAGTTGGTATTTTTGGTGCACTGTGGGAAGGACAGGGAATATTTCTCTCCCTGCCATTTTCTTACAGTTTCCCCCATTTTCACACACATAAATACAAATCCTAAAGGGAAATCAGTTCAAGACTTTAAGTTCCTCTATATGCAAGTAACCCACATACAGTTTTATCCATGGTATTTTATCACCAATAATTAACATGGACACACACACACACTAAAATGCAAATGCTGACCAACCAGAATAGCAGCAAACTGAACTCCCTTTGCAACATAAAGAATTCTACTAAGAATTTGGGAAAAGTTTCAGGGAGAAAACACAAGAGAGTCTAGTTTTCTAAAGGCATTTTTAGTTGTCGTTAAACACAGTCAGGGTTTCCAAAGCTAAAATACATGTTAACACATTCCAAAACACTTCTAATAGAATATTTTTTCAGTACTTCACTACAGCAAATGATGCAAAGCCAAAATTCCCCAGACAATGCACAGAACATTAGAGAATTAGTTTAACATTCTTACAACCCTGCAATTTTATTTAAACAAATTCTTCCCTACCCAATTCCCTGCAGAGAAGTATTGTACCCTTTTGTTGATTGTAGTGGACATATTGCAGATCTCTGATTACCTTCCCAAAGGACCACCCACAACAAGAAGTTTTTTGTGTTGCAAGCACAGCTTAGTTCATTCCCTTCTAGTCACCTTCTTTTTTCTTTTCTTCTTGTTTTTTCTTTTTTTTCCCCTCTCAATTTTAATTTTCACAGCATTCTTATAGGCTGTGGATGAACTGACAGACTAGCCTGCCATCTGTTCTTTCATGACATGGTGCAACCTAATCAATTATCCCCAAACCACTTTGGAGTAAATAACATGTCTACAATAATAATAATTAGTCAGCTAAAAAGAAAACAGCATCATGCAACTCCTGGTGGGAATTAGGTAGATTTCAGAACACAGCATTTTATTAACTGAAATTTTCAGACCAGGAGAAGACAACTTTGGAAGGAAAAAAAACACTTTCAGTAATTTATTCTGAAACATGAGTACAAGACACCATTCCTAGACTTTGGACACGTTCGACCCATTGTAACCAATGATGCCAGATTCAAGTAAGTGTGCCACTCATGAGTTTCTAAGATTTTGGTATTAGTATATGTGTTAGAATAAACCTAAGCACTTGTATTAGTATAGGAACCAAATCAAAATTATAAGTATTTTAAAAATCAACTAATGGCAAGCAGATGACATTATTATAGTGTTATATTCCTCAAACACAAGGAGAAAATTGTATCATTACAGGAGTTTCTGGCTAGGCAACACTACATTATTAGATTTATGAGAGCTCCCATCCAGTACCATGAACCCTGACATCTTCAGGGAGAGATTTGTCTTCAGCAGCCATCACAAGTAGAAATCCTGAGCAAGAGGAGTACATGACACATGCACCCACTTGAACGCTTGAAGAACAGGCAAAACGCAGAAACACAAACTGCTGCAGACAGAAAACAGGTTTGCCATAAGCAAAAGGACTTCAGAATTTCAGGAAGATTGCAGGTAATATCAGTGGATGCTAAGATTACACCATTTCTTATGAAGGCCATTTCCCATGAAGTAATTCTGAACATAATTTTTCACAATCCAACTGTTTGCTGTTTTAACTCTATGACATTGATTTAGAGATAATGCACTAGAAACTATTCTACTTACTCAATTGAGGGACATTTAAAATATATCTTAGCACTTGAGTGTTTAGCACATTCTCAGTATTTTCATTTTTGTGACATGATGGAAGCAATAGATAAATCATAAAGATTCAATGTTCCAGTGAGCTAATCAGCAAATTGCCAACAAAAATTTTAGTTAAGGAATCAGTGCAATCTCAGTGAATAGATCATATTGATGGATCAGATGGAAGAATTTCCTCATTGCTATCTTTACTTTGAATACAGAAGTATTGCTATCGGGTACATTCTATGTGTTGTGTCCTGAAAGAAGACAACATGTAGCTGTGATCCAAATGATATCTCTGCTGTGTTTGTAAGTATTAAGGACAGGGCAATATGTAAAATAACCCCAAGTTGTCAAGTGCTGTCCCAGATCTTTTCTAAATGGTCAAAACTTCTCATCCTTGAACCAGGTTCCTTTAACCTTCCCCCTGGAAAACCTATCCAATTTTAGCAGTAAGTTAGAAAGTAACATAGCAATGTAAATCTGGACATTTTACCCAAAACTGCCTGATCAGCCTGAGACAATGCAGACTATCTCCTGTGAAAGGAGAAACAAGAAGAATTGTAGAAAACATCTTAGAGGCTTTGACATACACAAATATCAAACCACTTACCACAGCATATCATAATCTCAGTAAATCTAAAGAATACTGAACACATTGGATTTGTGTGCTTGCTCTCATGCTGCCTTGTCTACCAAGGAAATTATCCATAAAATATAACACATGGCAGCCAAGAATCTCACACTTTGTGATGCAGTCCTTCACAGGCAAGATTTTGTCTGTCCTTACATATAGATGGTGAGGTGTGAGGCAGACTCAAACTCACACACATGTGGCCTTGTTGCAGATTCTCAGAAGATAAACAATAAGGTGGGATCATGGAGAGAGAGAGTGAAGAGGAGTCTCTGTCATGACGCAGGCCAGTGAAGATAAAGGAATGAACCACAGATGATCTTCATTGGTCCCTCCGTGACTGCTCTGCTGTGATTTCTGTGGCATGCACGTACCAACATATTTGCCTGTTTAGGTTCTCATACCACTCCTCCTCCTGCAGAAGCCAAATGCTTCTGGCATCCTGACAATTATGTTTCACTTCCAATTTTCTAGGTCCTTCAAAAGAGCATTCACCTTTCTGTTGCAGCTGCTGACCTCTTGCTTCTGCCTGTTTCTCCATGTTTTACCATCCACTTCAGAAAGGGGCTAGCAATTATGTGCCTGATGTTTCCCTAACCTTGACCACCTTGAAATGTGATTTTGTGATTTTTGTTGAAATGTAGGACATGGATCCCTTGCAGGCTTTTACAAACATGAGAGTTCCCATGTGTCATTGACACTGATGAATTGCTAGATCACTACAGAACAACTTGGAAATGGCAACGGAGCTGGCTCCACTGCAGCTAACTTGAGCTCCTGAGAGGGACCAGAGGGGTTTTTTGATTCTTTTTATTATGTGATATCAATTAAGCATTTAACAAGTTACAATAAAAAGCAACTTTCCAACGGAATTTTTAATGCAATGAAAACAAATTACCTTCAAGATGGTTATCATTTGGAATCTTGAAGAGAATGAAAATAAGGCAAATGCCAACACATATTCATCCAGATTGCCCATAACAACTTGCCAGGCATCCCTGTTTCAAATCAAGTAAATCTGTGCAGCTTCTCTTTGACAGCAACACAAAATCCCTTGTGCAATGCATTGAATGGCACAGCTGAGGCAGAATGTTAGCAGAAGATACTGCGCCAAGCAGCTTTTGTTTTGAAGTGGGTACTTCTGTTATGCAATCCTCTTAGAATTTGCTTCTCTCAAAGAATGAAAGACACAAAAAAAAAGCCTCAGCAAACAAAAACCACAAATCCCATACATTTCTCAACTTGGTTGATATTTCTCCACTTGGACACAGTCTATTCCCAGCAGTTCCAAAATTCTGGCATTGGCACAGACTATATTTGTAGCATTCAGCGGGAGTAAAGGACCAAACACTTTGTGATGGCTGGGATGAAGGTGTTTAGTGGAAGAGAGGGGCTTCAACTCTCTCAACAAGAATGATGCCCATAAACAGAAAATAAAAGCAGAATTCACTAATATCAACAATGTTCTAATTAGGCACATGAGCAACTTTAACAACTCACTTTAAGCCTGACCCTTTCTGAGACTTTTTGTAGTCACAAGGAAGATGAGACCATGGATAGAACTCTCTTAATATGAAAACATTAATTTACAAGCTTAAGATCTTGTCTGCGTAATTTTGCATATATCCAAAAAAAGGAAACCTAAACTTAATATTGAAAACTTCTGAGCCCTTCATCAAAGGCTCACTTGAGCAATAGGTATGAGGGAGAGCGCAGCTGGTCGACTCCATGTACCATTTCTCACACAAAAGTCATCCACAAATGCACTCTCAGACAGTGGGGATGAGTAACATACTTCATTTTTCTCTGCTTTCTTTGCTCTTGGGAGACGTGGGGAAGGAGGCACACAGTAGAGAGATGAGGTGTGGGCTGTGTTTCCTCTCCATGAGGCCCACGAAGCTAAACAGAGTATGTGAAGTCAAAACACTGCTCTGAGAAATGGTTTGGGCTCTGCAGGCCACGTGTTCTGAAGGGAGAAACTGTCCCTCACTGAGCTCTCCCACATTTGTACAACATACGACACTGCACTTTTGCAGCCTCACTCTGCATATGTTTTCTCACTAGTGTACACAGTGTTACAGGCACTGCTCCTCCTCCCCCAAACAGAAGATCTTTTCATTTCACTCAGGCACATTGTCATGGCTGCAGATTCCTGCTGCTCATTTCTGGTATGATGTCCATATGCATAGCACTTCTAGAAATGTGTTGTTGTCTTTGCAGTACAGGCAGAGAGTTATCATCTTTGCCTTCTCCCATGACCAATGCTACCTCCACACTGCACATTTTTTGGAAATTACTTATTTACTTGTTCCCTCTGCTCTCTGCAGAGTGTATCCAACATGTCACAGAGTAAGAATACACTAGCTGCTTCCCCAAGACATATTAACAGATTTAGTATCTTTCATCTTCTCTGACCTTTTCCATTTTGTTCTCAGAAGCTCAGAAAATCTCATGACAATATGGGAAAAAAACCCTCCAGTGCTCTGTGTACATATGTGGGCTTTCTCTTGTGTTGCACTCAAGTTCAGTTAGATGTTCTTCAGCCTTTGATCTTCTTTAATCAGAAGAAGGAAGGAGGCTGTGGAAGGAGAATATGAGCTTTCTTTCATGCTTGTTCTAATTCTTAGGTCCAATAAAGAGGACAGAACAAGGATGCTCAGGGTATTAAGTGCAAGACAATCAAAGAAATGACTGAGAGGATTCTGCACCCTGCCAGCTATCCTGAGCTTTGCCCTCACTCATGTGGCTAAGCTTTGGGGAAGGAGGGCTTCTCTGTTAACAGGGGTTAGTGTCTTTACTCTCCCACCCCCTTCTCTACCACCTCATGCTCATCTTTATTAGCTTTTTCACACTACACAGTCCTCTCATCGATTACAAGGGCCAGCACAAAGCAGCCTAATGATGGGTCAGTCTTAATGAGAAAAGCAGCTGCTTTTGAAGTGGTGTGGCTTCGTCCTGCACCCTGCCGATTCCTGGCATGCAGAGCTTTGCCTCCTTTTAGAGAGCAGAGCCATGGAAAATCAACAGTGAGCAGCCTGGTGCCTCTGAACAGAAAGGGCCATGTGCATGGCTATTTAGTGCTGTAAAAGAGAGAGCATTTGCACAAACGGGAGTGAACATAAGGAGGCCTTCAGAGAAGAATGGGGCCTTGGCAAATTTATAGACTCCCCTGAAAGAAAGTGATTACAGATCATTATCCAATTGAGGCAGATTGATGGGTTAGGGTCAAAGTAATACTGCAGAACTCACTGGAGGGACAATGCCTGCTTGTCAGTTCTGTCCAGGAAAAGAAAGAGAAGGGAAACTACCACACAGAGAGGAAAGGCTTAAGCTTTTCCAGCCCTTATCTTAAAAATCATTTCTTATCTTGAACGTGTCCTTTAAAGAAAAAAAAAGGACAAAAAAAAAAAAATAAACCCACACAAATAAATAAACAAACAAAAACCACCAAGGAAAAAACATACCCTGAAATTGCAGGACCGGTATCACTGAGTTAAAATTGTGCATTCGGAATTGTGAAATAATTGTGCGAATAGTGTGCAAACAGCGCACACCCAAAGCCTTGTGATCACTCTCAGAAATCACTAGTACTAGCACTAGTAAAGGATAAATTGCATCTTTGTTTCATTTGCATTAAAAACTCAAAGAGATCTTCTAAAATAAATGTGTATAATTTTTTTCATTTTGGTGAAAGAAGGACATTTTGTTAACAGCTATGGTTGAACTGATTTGAAACTCTGCAACATCTGGTCAGGCAAAACTCAACAACATTGACATTGAATAAAACAAGAATAAATGTGTTTCTATTGTTTCTTCTGTATTAATTTTTAGAGTGTTTAAAAGTGCTTTGCATTCATGCACTTTTCAAATAGCCATAGAAATGGAAACAGCATGGCCCAAAAAGCAGCTCACAGCAATTATTGTGCATTTGCCTCACATTTTCCAATATGGTTTTGGAATGTAAAAAATTTGAGAAAAGACAGAAGACAATGCATTCATGAGAGACCTGATTTGTTTAATTGTGTTTATTTATTAACTTCTCTGTTGTTCCCCATGTCTCAGAAGCAGAGCACCACACACACTTTAATGGTTGTGTCCTCATGTCCCCGTGGATAGAAGAGTAACATTGGCCTTGTTTCAAGAAAGGCTCAGTAGGGCAGCTTGGCCTTGGGGCCACTGTCTTGAGAGTTTAGCAAGGGTTCCCTCAAGCTTTGTTACAAAACCTCCACAGACATGAAAGCTATGGCCTCAGTAGTCTGGGGCTCTGGTGTCTTTCCTGGAAACTCGTGTCCTCTTGCAGAGGGTGTTCAGACACAAAAGGAGTTATCCTGACTCAGAGGCCATTGGAGAGGACACACTCCAGCCTGCTAGTTCTCACTTAAAACAGTAAGGATAACAAAGAAAGTAAAAGCATTGCTGGTGTCATACACATCTGCAAGTTGTAAAGGTGTTAAAAGCATCAGCAGAGACTCAAAGACTCTCACTTCATGCAGTACCTCTTGCATTCAGGTGGTTTTTTATATTCATTTGGTAGCAACCCAGTTGCAGCATGATCATGTGCCTTGTGTACTCTCCATCCAAGAGAGTTCTCTGATATTTATGCTGAAAGGGAAGAGATAGTTCACCAAATTACTCCTTCCTTTTGTGAGGGTTTCCCCAGACTCTTAGCACCACCATTTTTATCTTCTCTCTTCTGATTCTCAGGACCACTGAATTTTCAGTGTAACTGACAACTCTTCTCCATTCATCTGAAATGGTTTGTCATCTCATATTCTATCTATAAAGCAAAAAGGACTGAAATTACATTCATTCCATAAAAATTCTAGAAAGGGCCATGAGGTGTCTGTAGAATGCCACTCCACATAAGGCATCTTCCCCCACCTTGGGGTCAGTAAAACCAGTTATGTTACGTGGTAAAAAAAAAAAAAAGATCTGTGGTTGGTTTCCTACCATACTCTGGAGTCTACCTTACTAGGCTGGAGTTTTAACTTGTGTGTGTATTCCCTGAACTAAGTTTAGCTCTTTGACTCTTTTCCACATTCATCATTTAGTTGCTGGGTATGACATGGGTTCCTCCACACCAATTCCTTCCACACATTTGTAGCCACAATCTCTCAGCATGTGATGGAGTTGTAATTCAGAGCAGATACCACTGATGACTTTTCCTGGTCTTAAAAGATTGAGAGCCAGACACAGCCAAAGAATAAGAGGTTTTACCGTGGTATTTACCTTGGAATACACCACAATGCACCGTGGAAAATTCGTGCACCAATAAGGACCCTTATTAAAATACTGAGGTAAAATCCCTTATCCCTTAACTGTGTCTGGCTCTTACTTTTTTAAGACCAGGAAAAGGTATCACCACCTATAAGATGACACACACTGTGATAAGATATCTTTTGTTGTGTCTTTACTTCCAAATTTTTTTTTGTTTTAGACTAACAATATTCTTTTTTGCTGTTCATGGTTTAGAAACAACTTGCGTCCACTCTTCTCAAAGTTTGCTTGCAATTTTTTCCAGTTGCTTCCTTTGGTTTGGCAGGAGATGTGCATATGTGCAGGACTCCATATGTTTTCAGAGATAATCTTCTTTTTACTACCAGTAAGAATAACCTTGAATACATATTGCACTGTCACAGCACATTTTCTATATGAATCAGAAAGTAGAACTGGTGCATTGGAAAAGCAGACCATATTTTTAAAGGCAAATTCATAAACCCTGCTTTTATGAACAGAGAAAGCTGAGGGGTGGGGGTAGGGGATATCACAGGAAAAGAGATGAGTGCTTGTGATCTGAACTCTCTGTCCTACCAACATCATGTTATGTTGGAGCTGATCCATGGAGAAGTCTCCCTGTAAATGGAGGCTGGGTGCTGAAATGTCCATACCATTTCAGTGAACTCAGCAGGAGCACATTGAGTGGAACACAGCACAGAACAAGGTCGAAGGGGTGAAATGGCTGTTCCCTTCCACTCCAATCAAGAAAGCCATCAGCTATTCAGGGGAAAAAAAAAAAAAGGCAACAACAAAAACCAAACCACAAATCCTAGAATCACTCAGCTGGGAATAAGGGAGGGAAAAAAGAGCATTTCTCTTAAGGACACTTTCCATTCTATTTATAGCTATAGTTTGTATGGTGCTTAACGCTTGACCCACAGGGTTCATAGGTAAGAAAGAAATGAACAGATGTGTATATTCTAAGTTATATTTCATCCATATGTGCAAAATAGTCACAGGAGAGCTACAGAGAACTATGCACTTGGGGTAGCAACCTTCCTAGACCAGGAACAACGTCTGATTCATGCTCAGTTTATCCTCTGGCAAATCTTGAATTTCAATGATGATTCTATTTGAGTAAAAACTCGGGGCAAAATCCTGAGAAATTCAGCATCGGTGGAAACCTTGTCACAAATGTCAAAGGATTCATGAGCAAGCCTTGTCCTTTAATTGTTTTCATTTTACAATGTTTACAATACTGTAGTGGCAAAGAACATGCAATCTTATCTCAAAAAAGTTGTACATACATCCTCTCAGTGTGAAAAGGGTGAGAGGAGAATCAAATCTGCTCCAAATTTTGGTGTTCTGGAAGAGTTTCCTCATTTTTTAGTTCTTGAGTCAAAGGGAAACAAATAAATTATAAAAAGCCTAATTTTCTGCTAATATAGCTTCCTCTGTTTTCCTTTTATTTTTTAAGTAGTTTTTTATTGTTGTTATCTGAGATATTGGCTAGGTATTTTTAGAGAAGGGAGGCATCTTGTCTGTGTGGGTGAATTGGACTCACTAAAACATGTTTCTGCCTGCTAAGTCTTATTGCAATGGCTTACTGTGTTCTTCCTGTTGATACAGCATCCCCTCTACACAGGACAGGAAGAGTAATGACAACAATTTCAGATACATAATTTTTAAAGGAAAAAATGCCAAAACTGGGCTCTAATATCCATTATGAGTTTCTCAATTGTGCCTACAAACAACTTGAACTACAAAATAACTTTGTGTCTAGGGCCTTTCTTCCCAGGAAAGATTATCTCATCTCCCTTGTGTTCTCAGGTGAGAGACTCTTAGGGATGTTGGCATTGCAGCTGCCTACAGTTGTCATGTAAATGGAGATTCCTACATAGAGCAAATCTCCCTGAACACCTGATGAAGTCTCCTCCTCACCAACAGAGCAGGCCTACTACTTCAGTTGCATGGGGCTACTGCCTCTGATTTATCAGAAGATGTATCCTGGTGTTCCATTATATACGAATAGCAACATTTTTGTAGCCATAAAGCCTAAGAACATGAGTAACATATATATATATGTATATATAAATTTGATATATAATTTCTATTTAAAACAGCAGAGACAAGTGCAATATTTTAGGAAAATGTTGACCAAATCAAATATATTACCCTTCCATAAAACTTTTATTTATGTGCAAAGCCATGAGTAAAAGGGTGTTTAATTTTACCAGTTAAGTAAAAAGGTCTAAAAAATGCTATCACATTCTCTGTTATTTTTTACTTCCCTAAAGACATGTTTGGCCACTGAAATCATGACTTTATGCCCAACAAAAGATGAAGAACCTCTCTGTCCCAGGTCATTTCCTCCAATCAAACCCAGGTCTATAACAGGGTTGAAATTTGTTACCACATGCCTGCTCTTTACAGGCCTGTGTAAAGGACAAGGTGGATAAACTGTAGCAGCCAGACAGGCTCTAACATCTTAAGAAAAATACCAAAGAAGCAGATTCAGCAAAAGAGGTCTGAACATGAAGGATTAATTATATCCTGTACCCTTCCAAGTGGTCCTGCCCTATTGAGACTGAGAAAAATGAGTGATGAAGATGCTGAAGCCTGTACTTTTGAGCATGTGAAAACTATTCTGTGACTAGAACAAGGGTCACGCATTTTCAAAGTCAGTTCAATTAAGCAAAACGCCAGTCCCAGTTCCTTGGACCCACCAATTAAACTGCAGCCAAAAATGTCGCCCATTTGCCCCACAGAGGACTGAGTGTATTTATAGTCCCCAAATGCCTATGGTCTAATCAAAACTGTCACATAACAAGAAGCCAGCAAAGAAACTCAGACAGTTTGGTTAATGAGACAAAGAGCAGCTTCGTATTCATTCCCTCCTAAACAAAGATCTGAGGAAAGGGTTTGGACTGGTGGGGGAGAGAGACTACAAGTACAGCAGGCCCAAAGAGAAGGGCACAAGCAGACAGTCAGTTAGGCAATGCATCCAAGCCTGATCTGAAGGCTCATGGCAAACAGAGCAGCCATTCATGCACTGTGACATGCAGGTCAATAGAAGAAATCACATGCTCGCCTGGAACTTATGGATGTGTCTGCAAAACAGCACGTGGCAACATATGATGGAACTCAACTCCTGATCACAACCTACAGTGACAAAATGAAAAGCATCTCTGATTTTTTCCCATTAAAAACAAAACTGTATTCTTTTTTAATTCAAAATACATTTTTTTTCCCCCACTGAATAATTATCAGTAATTTTAAAGAATTCAGCATGTATTGTGCTCCATATCTGAATTGTCTTTCTGATTATCTGGCAATTTTTATCTTCCAAGAAAGCAAATCAAGATCCTCAACAAAAATCGTCAATGTTAACTATTCTTATCCACAAGACAAATGCATTTTCTGTTTCAAGGCACACATTGATCAAAAGAAAAGCAAGAAAATAATTTTTCTTCCTATTGGGTGCTACTTCCTGTTTTGCCAGATGCACTATCTTGTTTGCATTCTCCGTTTCTGAAGCATCTGCTAGCAGTTACTGTCAGAAATGTGATAATGACCGTGGTCAACCAGTAGTTTTAGCTGGTGGATCCTGTGTTCTGAGCAGATTGAAGATATGGCTTTCACTAACTTAAGCAACACGTGCCAGCAAGCAGAGCAGAAGAGCTTGACCTCTGTTTCTACAAAGACAAGATCAAGCATATCTACAACAGAACAGAAAGCCACAAAATGGAAAGAATCCAGGCTAAAAGTTTTCCAACAAATAATCACACTCTGAGCTCCAACAAGGGCTTGTATCTTTTTCTTTGAGAGCTAACCCATTCAGCTCACTAGCAAGTTTGGGCAAAGAGATTGCTCACAGGCTAAGACCTAAGAGCTTACAAACAGTTCTGCAACCCCAAGCTTGTCTAGAAGCTGCATTAAAATTAAAAAAAAAAAAAAAAAAAAAAAAAAAAAAAAAAAAAAAAAAAGGAGAAAAGAAAGATAAGTTAGCACTCTCCTGGCAGGGTTTTGGAAGCATTCATAATGTTGGCAGGGCAAGGAGCTGTTGAGTTGTACCATTGTCTTTAGGAGGTGAGGTAGAAAGGGATTTCTTCACCACACTCTTTTTTCAGGAGTCTAGTCAGTGTTTGATGCCAAAAGACAAAGCAAAGAAAATTAGAAGAAACAGCAGCATGAAGCATCAGTTTTAAGAAAAGAAGTTTTTCTCATATATTTGTTTTTCCTTGCAATATCTTGAAGGGAAGGCAGTCAAAACTCCAATGTATCCCAAGAACCATATTTTCTGCCAATATGATATGAAAGTAAGAATAATAAACATGAGGAGAACAAATGAGCTGGTTGGTTAAATGTGGTCACAAACCAGTATGTTAACAGGGCAGGGGGTGGGGGGAAGAAGAGTAAAGACACGGTGTCACCTAATTTGTTAAATCTGTGAAAATCTTGCTTTGGAAACAGTTCTGTTACATCTGCCTTGTAATCTCCAGAGAGTAAAAGGGCAACACAGCCAGTTTTAGGATTGCTGGTACAAAAACTTCCTCAAATAAGGAATACAAGTAACTGTGCCTTTCATTCAAGTCTAGAGGAGCCCTCAAAAGCTATAAATAATTTGTGCAAGCCTCTTATCATCCTGAAATACATGTGATTAGAAATCTGCTAGAACTAAGTTGCCAGAGGCAGCAGTCCCGTTACATACTGTTGGCCTGTATGTCTGATACGTGACACTTTCCTAAATCCTGTCAGGGATAATCTGTCACATAGCCATCTTTTAGATTATACTTTGAGACTGTGGTCTTTTAGTACAAATATAAATATGCTTAAATTATTATGCTGCCCATTAGGAAGATGATCACTGTTCTTGTACAGAGGAAAATATTACCAGATAACCAAATACATTCTAAGCACCAGAGCAACGTATCAGGGGTGAACAGAAACACAAACCAGCTCAAAGGCTTAGACACACTAGTCTACCTATGACCTGAAGAGATTTTGTCCCCTCTGCTTGTATTCAGGAAATTCAGGTTTGCTTTTCCACCTATTAACTATCTATAGATCTAATGGAAGGGCAATACACTTGAGTATCTATGCTACAAACTCGTCTCCAGGATATATCCAGATAGCATAGTATTTTTCTACTGAAGTCATAGGATACTCCTGAATGCAGTTATTTCCTTTAATTACTTTCAATTAGTTTCTTTCCAATACTTTCATCACCTCCTGCTCCAAATCAACTAATTTTCATTCAGTTTTGCATGTTGTGACATGTAGGTGGAATTTGTCTTGAATTAACCTGAAGCCCAAAGTCTTCTGATCCTGATTTATTTTCTGCATGAATAAAAAATAGCACACTGCATTTTGGCATGGAAGAAACTGACCACAAGAAATATTGCTAAATAGCTTAACAGCAGAATCATTCAAAGACTAGCAACTTGAAAATTATAGCAATGATGAGGAATTCACATATTCTATAGTGAATTATTTAATTTTGCTTTATTGATAGACAAAAGGCACTGGACTTCAGTAGTATGGACACATTATGTAGGGCAAGCAGGAGTGGTACACACTGGGATTCCACTGAACCTATTCTGCAACATCTGTTGTTCAACCTACTCATGGATGATTTGGAAGACAGGGTCAACAATGAGGTGACTAAGATTGGGGTTGATACAAAGTGATCTGTGGTCATCAAACTGACTGTGAACAGCTGCAGAAGGATACCATGGCACTGGGTGCCTGGGTAGAAAAATGGCAGATGGAATGCTTTGTTGATAAGTCCCAAATAACGCATATGGGAAAAACATATGCCACTGTATATAACTGTGCTGTGTCCAATACTGCATCTGCTTCTGGATAACCAACATCTCAGGAGGTATGTGGGAGAGCTGGAACAGCAGGGACAAAAGCAGTACAGATGATCAGAAGTATGAGGTTGCTTCCTTATGAGTAGAGACTGAATAATCTGGGACATGTGAAAGAGATACCTAAAATGTTAAAGGTCATAAAATCATGAATTTCATGAAGAAAATTATCAAAGATTATTTTCCTTTCAAGTTATGTATATATATATATGTGTGTGTGCATATTATTTTCCACAACCTAGGGATCACAACAGGTAGCAACAGGAATAAGGTTTAGAACAAATGAAAGTTCTTGCTCTCCGGAGACAAAATTTTATCAATGGGATGCTTGGATGTCAAACGCATAAATGAGTTCAAAACAACCTTAGACATACTCATGAAGGAAAGCTCCATTGGGACATCTCAAAGACAGAAACACAACACCCAGCTCAGGAAGGTCAGGTTTTCAGGCATGGAAGGCCTTGCCAGAAGCAGCATCACTCTGTGTTTGCCCCGCTGACACCCTTGCTCCCCAGGCTCCTCTTACTGACCACAGCCAGAGACCCTTGGGCTTATACTGCAACAGAGGGGAAAGTCTGCATTAACATGCCCCTGAGGAGCTTAGAATCATTCTAAAGTGAAACTAAAATGCTGGATTTTCTTTTTTTTTTTTTTTTTTTTAGGAGATCAACTTGAGATTTCTCATTGTATTTACATATATTTGTTGCATTCACCACTTTCAATAATTATATTTGTAGTTTAATCCTCTGCTTTAGTAAATATCCTCCCAAGCACTCCACGTCTTTGAATGCAAAACAAGCTATACACAAGTAAGCCAGGAGTGGACACGCTTGGTTGCCTGGTTGTTTAATTAGAAACTGAAGCAAAAGGCATCCTGCCTCAGGGAGACAACCGGGCTGCAGATTGTGACACTGCCATAGCCTTGCTCTGTCTCTCTTTAGCCTTAAGCAAATCTGATCTTGGGCATCCTGACCCTGACTAATTGCACACAGTTTCCTGTGATGCTGTGAAGCTCCTTCCACCCATTGCTGGACTATTAAGCTTCTCTGCTCTGTCTGGTAATTAAGCAGCAGAATGCCAAACTCTTTTTTGTTGCTGTTGTTTTGGGGTGGTTATTTTTGCATCCTTCTTCCCTCCTCCTCCTCCTCCCCAATTCCCTGCTATACAAAGGCCAGTTGAATGCTTTGTCATTTTGTTTCACTGTTGAGGGGCGAAGACATCATATCACCTTTCAAGAGACGAGGAAGATGATAAATGCATTAACTTGAGAGGCAAAGTGTCAGGACGCTAATGAAAATCTCTAGTGACTAGACAGCAAGGAAAACCTCATTTTAAGAGACTCTGTAAAAGAAGAAAACTTTTTCAGCTTATGCAAATGTCAAGTCTAAAGTACACTGGTTTAATGGAGGAGCATATTTTTCTGTCAGGAACAAAAGGCTAGGCGTTATAGGGAGTCGTTTGCAAGTAACTATGTAAGCAAGTTTAAGTGTCATCCATAAAATACATGAGTTACAAGTCTCTTCAAGGTCATATCCTGGCATCTAGATTTACAAAAAAATGACGTGGCCTAGATTAAAAGACTTGCTTTTGTGATATTTTTTTTTTAGTTTAATAGGAACTGTGTGGGAGAATGACATGCATTTTTGATTTTTTAATGAAAGTGGAGACTAAAATAATTCATCACAATTTTAGCAGCCATAAAGGCTTCACTGGGTCATGATATTAGTTTATTAGATAAAATTAAAGAAAAAGATACTTTAAATTAATTATAACCAGCTTGCAAAATAACAAGTACATTGTATATGGGAAAAGTAGCTCCATCTGATGTGCAGCAGTCAGCATGTGTAACTTGGTGACTATTTGTCCTGTCCCTTTGAAAATCATTTTATTGGAATGTATCTGTTAAACTAAAACCCATGACCCTCCTTCTTGTGACATGAAAGAAACCACTGAAGAAAAGTCTCTTTTTAATTCTTCCCTTCTACTCATGTGAACTTTCTGAGAAAAAAAAAAAGTAGCTTCAAGGATTTTTATCAGTGTCTGTGTAATGACTAGCTCATCACATGCATCCTGAACCATTAGCTGCCTACATCTGAAAGAATTTGCTCAACATTTAGGAATTCACTTAATGAAAGACTGGCCTATTAAGCTCTGCTAGCTTTGGAAGTTGATTGAGCCTTTCTTTTCAACTTCCTGCACTGTTGTAAATGATGCTATGCAGTGCCCTCATGTGATCTATTCTAGACAACAAGTTTGCTTTGTAACACCAAAAGAATCCAAGTACCAGGTGATGCATTTCTGATTGGAGATGCAACTATGTGGAACAAGAGTCTTCACAAATCTCTGTATGACATCACAAATTTAAAAAGCAGCAGCTCCAAAAAGCATCCATTTATATTCTGGGGAGATAAAGAAACAACACTTCCCTCATATATCCACATCACTTCTGAATCAATAATTTGATAAAAAAATAGATAATCAGTAAAAAGCCAAGAGTCAGCACATGATATTTCTTCTCTCACACTACTGAAGCCAACAAAGACAAGAATTAGGTCCGCTAAGTACTGCTCTGTAATTTTTGGCTGAAAGATGAATTTGCTTTTTTAATGGCTCAACACTCCTGACATTTCAAGACCATTGTGAAGGGGGCTGAGAGAGCAGTGTGCTCTGCACCGAGTAGGCACTGCTGCCTCCCAACCCTTGTTGATTAATGTAAATGCCTGATGTGGGGGAACACACAGGATGGCATTAAAGGAAGAAGTTACCATGGGAGGACATACAAGATAGCGAGCCCACTGGCTTGTGGAGCACTCACCTGCGTCCCAAACACAACTGTATTGTCAAATTTATGGGATGAGCAGGACATGTTCTCTCAAAATTGCAGAGAAACAGGTTTCTTTTCTATGACCTCATTTTCTCTTCATGGTGAGTGTAAGCACCACTAAACAGTGTCAGGCAGGCAGCACTGGAGACTGGAATTGCTAACAAAAGGAGTTTAATTTTGTTTTGGGATTTACAGGCAGAGTGCCTATGAATGAGGATGAGACTTGGCTCTATTTCCATGGGATAGGTAAAGCACAGGGAAAACCAAGAAAGAGTTATTCTTCTTTTGAGGCTTGGGAAGAGAGTTGTGTCGCATGAGTTTGGCACAGGGTCCCTCAACAAGACATCTTATGAATAGCTTATGAAATTACATTTATGAAATTAAATTTAATTTTAGAACAAAACTACAGACAGCGTGAATTCCAGTTAATTTTTCTTCAGGCTCCAAGGACTGAGGGGTTGGGTTTTTTGGTTTTCTTTTTTGTTTCCTAAACTGAGTACCTACTTAACTCCTCAAATAATTATCCCTGATCACTTTGATCTACAGTTTCTAGTGAAATAACACCTTCTTCTAGGGGGGGCAGGTTGCCAGCTTCCTCCAAATGAAAGGCCTGGATTTATGAAGTCATTTCTTGATGATCTCACTAATTATCTTCTTGTCTCTGATCTTCCCTTTTGGGTAAGGTTATTGGGAAAGCTGAGTAAGGTAACTGTAGTCTCAGGACAAATTCATCCTCCTCTATTTGTGTATCTTGCCTTTAAGAGTTGATGCAGAACAGACTTTATTACACCCTATGGGGAAGTGCTCAACACAATGACAGACAGGAGATGGAGCAAACATAGGTATTTATGTACAGGAAAATCATAGCTCTTATACAAACGATCAGGAGATTTTCTTTCAAATTATGTGTGAGTTTGGTCTGGTATACCATCATACTGATCCTGAATTGTTCTGCATCTCTAATTCAAAATAAGCCAATAAAGTACCCATTGGTGCTTGTTCCAACATCTCCAGAAGGAGAGCTTCTCCAAGAGAAATTCCTTTGAGCAGATAAAAGACTGATGATAATGGAATAAGACCTTATAGCGTGCTTATGTTTTCAAAGTCTAGCTGACAGCAGAATACAGAAGCTGCTTGTCATACAATCCATTTTTCACAACTTCCACTCTGGCTAGATGCAAGCAAACACCCAGCCAGGAGAGAAATAAGTGGCTAAAAATAGTGCCAGCAGCCCTAATGGCTGGAATTGGACACTGGAGGGAGAGACCGTTGCATAGGCTAACCCAAAGACACTCTTGTCCTTTCTTGCACGAGTATTGAGTGCATGCCCTAAGAATGACGCATTGGAACCCTAGCTGATCTGCCTTGAGTCCTCATTCTCCACATCAGCAAGGAAGGAAAGAGAAAAAGAAAGCCTGGGCCAGTTAATGAATCATAAAACCCTACTCTTTGTTGTTGTTGGAGGAGGAGTGTGAAGCTCCTGTATAAAGCCTGCAGGAATTCATCACCAATGGTGTGGAACCGTTTTTCGAATCAAGCCCTGAGAGCCCATCATGATTTGCATTCATGTAAACACCTACATTTTTTCGTTAACTGAACTGATTTAACTGCTAATTAAAACTAGTCAGTAAGCACAACGCAAAATTAATTAAACCATTTAGTCAGTAGATGCAAATGAGGCAAAGTTATGGCTTGGACACAATGAAAAGAAGCACAAGTACTACTCATCATCTGGCAAAATAGTTCTTGAGGTAAATACTTTCCTCAGAGATGATGTAAAGCAATAAAAAAAATCACACTGCTGACTACATATGATCTTTCATAGATAAAATGTGCTGGAATCCAGTTTCTTCTCTTTGAAACAGTGATGAAATGGACTCAGTGGATTTTAAAAATGCTCTCCCATAGTAAGGTCTGGATCCCAGCTCAATCTATGCAGGCATGAAAAGTTGCTCCTGTCTGACACTGGCAAGTGTTTTGCCTCAACCTGGACCTTATATTCTTGACAGCTATTTTTATAGCTTTACATTTTCTCATGGGGAATGTATCTGCCTGGTGAACTATATTGTGTGATAAGAAGTGGAAGTATCTTCTCAGAGAAAGAGCCAGAAATGTGTGCCTCTGTCAGCAATATCTCTGCATTCTGCCTCCTCTTTTCACAGGACTCATGTGCCTCACAACCCTTATTGTACTTATTTTACTGAGATCTGTCCTCGGACAGCAGCAGACACAGTTCCCCACATTGTATAAACTGTGAACTGAAATAGCTTTAAGAAAAAAAAAATTAGATCAAAGAAAAAGAACCAAGATGCACAAAGGTGTGTTCTATCTGCTATTAATATGTGAAAGGCTGAACCCAGGAACAAGTCCAGTCCTCATGAGTCACTGTGCTGCCTATGAGGTGCTTGGCAGTGCTCAGGAGAGTTTCCTTAGGTAGGTTCAGGTATCTAGCAGGTGTCATTGTGCCATTCAGACCTACCTGCAATGCCTGCAATTAGACAGTGCAAGCCATCCTTCCACCTTTTCCCTTACTCCAGGTGCCCCAGAATGGCACTGAAAACAAGAACCCATGGAAGGGGAGATACCTGCACTCAAGAGATTGTCCAAAAAAAGATGCTGAGAGTTGGGATTTAAATCTTTCCTCTTTCTCAGGCTCTCCACAGCAGTGTCCCCTCTTCTGTGGCTTCATTCTCTCCCAGCATGTGGCTCTTCCTGCAGAGCCACACACAGCTCACACTTCACTCTTTCTGAGTGCAGGATCCAAGATTTCTTTTTGTGGCGTGCAGTTGCCCTCATGGAGGCTTTTTGCACTCACGCAGTCCTTAAAACACTCATCCAGGATGCAGGAGTGCTTGCTCCATTTCCTCCTGCTGCCTGATGGAATGCAAGCTTGCACACCCTAATCCTGAAAGTCCAAGTCAGCAGGCTGATGGCAATGATGGTAGGCACTGGAGGACAAGGGGACTTGCCTCCCTCCTTCCAAGCACATATTGTTCCACAGAAATATTCTTGAGGACCCTTGGGACAAAGACAATTTCTCAGGGCCCTGGCTGGGGAAGAACTGCTTTCAGCTGCTGACCCTGCTCACAGCATCACATCCTGTACCTGTTTCACAGACAGCTACTGGGCTGGCCCCTGAGGGGTTTTCACCTGCAAAATGTATAATTCCTGACTTCCCAGTGGGGTTAGGTAGGAAGGCTTTGCCAGGAAGGCTGAGGCATTTCTATCCATGAATGAAGTGTGATCTGTCAGTCACTGGAGACAGGAAAATGTAAAGCACCTTTGGAGGCTGGAGGCTGTATGAGCAGAGAGCTCAGACTTTGGCCAGGCCTAGGGCAATGTTCTTGAGGCCTCCAAAGAAGCAGACAACAGCCCCCAACTTCCCCCACAGCCCCCAAAACCCTCTGCTGTCACTCCAGCTTTCCCCAGTCTCTCCTAAACTGCCAAAGCAGCTGAGCGCTGGAAGGGCTGCACATGCTGGTGAGATACAAGGATACAGCAGCTGGAAAGGTCCCTGCTTGGCTGGATCCTTCCCGGGCTGACAACCAGCCTGGCAGCCAGGCATCCTGAACACCAGCAGTCAAGTGCCGTGCAGAGCATCATCCATTCTGCCAGAACAATGCCTCATGTTCTGATCTGTGCTACCAAACTGTTTGAACGCAGTTGGAAAAACTAAAAACAACAGCTTGCTTATTTTTAGCTGAGTAAAGAAGTCTGCCAGCCCCACATCTGATTGCTGGTTGGTTTTCACTTAATAATAGTCTTCTGTTTGAAGACTTCTGTTACCACATCCTTTCTCATTACAGTTATGACAGTGTAAGAAGTCTTTGTTTTCTTAACCTTTTTTTCAGCCACCTTTAGATGGATTTCTGCCTTTAGCTGCTTCCATTCTAACACAGAAAACACATGTTAAGGGGAAAAAAATAAAAGAACTATTGAGGACACTTCTGCTTTCCTTAGACATTTCTTCTTTCCTTGGATGTTCCCCCTTCTGGAGGAAGGTGGAACAGGGCAAGGTCATGTCTGTATTTTAATATTCCTCTCTACCCTTGTGATTTCTGCTAATTGTAAAAATACCTCACTCCTCAAGTGTTCAGTCAGGGTGATACTTATCATGTTCTGTCTTTCCTACTTTTATGTGGTCCATTATGAGCTATGGGAGACAACACACTGAAAAGAGTGTGGAGCTCCTGCTACCGCGGCACCCCTTACACCAGACACCTGTTATGGCTGTTGTGCACAAGGCTTGCTGACTGCTAGCTTTGAGGCAAACCTAATATAGTTACACTGTCAAAGGTATGGTACTTATCTGCATACTGCAAAGATGGAACTAATGCAAGCCAAAATAATTTTTCTTTTCTTTCTGTAAGTACCATTACTAATATATTTCACATGGTTAAAAATGCATTATATCTAGGCTCCTTCTTTAAATGTGCATGCATAAATTTAGCTTGGATACTGTTAAATATAATTTCAAGCAGCAGAAACAAAATACCATTTTGCAAAAAAGCATTTAAGCAGAAACAAATGCATTACAGTTAAAGTTTCATGAACACTGATAAGATTGCAGACTAAAGCAGCTTAGTAAAAACAAAACAGAAACAAAGGGCCATATACCTCAGTCAGGGCCGTGGGAGGCAACTTCAGTTTACAAAATCCACACTGTAGGAAAAACTCAACCAAGAACTGCTCTTTTTGAGCAAAAAGGGCCAAAAGGCATGTTTTTGTGGGCAGATATTTGAGCTATACAGGTGAAAGGAGCTGGACTAGAGGTGCTGCTATCTCAGCTGTGGCACAACGCACAGCTCTGCAGGGCCACTTAGAGAGAAAGTGCTGAGGAGCTCACCACAAGTATGAGCAACCAGCTCTCTGCTTGGGCTGCTTCCTCCCTGCCCTGCTGCCACAGCAAACCCTGCCACTGCCTATGGTAGCAGGCTGCTGTAGCCAGCACAGTACCTGTCTATTTTGCCTGTTCTCCCAGTCCCTGGAAACTCAAATGGCTGCAGCTGCCACCACCAGTGAAGACAGTCAGGATGCACGGGATGTCCAGGACACCGATATGAACATCCCAGTAGTAACTGTATTTTCTTCACTCTTTTCAACCTATCCCACATCCCATAGGCTGATATAGAAGCAGCAAGCCTGGTTCACTAGGCTTCTCCATCCTGGCTCTTCTACTTTCCCTTTCCCATCTCTGTTGCCTCCTGCTCAGTTTATCCAACACAGCTGAGCTGGATAAAGAATGCTGAAGATATTGGCTGAACGTGAATGTTCTAGAGTTCAAGATAACCCAAAAGGGCTGCACATTACTGTGCTGTATAGCTATATGCCCTGAGTTAATAATCTCATTTTCTGCACAGCACAGGCCTGTGTCACCCATTTGAGCCTTTTGACCAACTCAGAATAGGTATAATTTGGTTTGAAGGTCCTTTGGAGCAGGGATTTTCCTCTGCTAAATACCTGCATGGTGGCCTGTTGAACAGGGACAGGCTTCTGATCAACGCCTCATGGTAATCCTGTAACACAAATAATTTTCATAAGAAAATTAATATATCTCACATCAAATGCCTAATGTTCAAGACTTCCTAGAGGTATTTCTAAAATGTTTTTTTGAATCATATTAAAAATACAAGATCTTGGTATAATTTCATTACATTCTACAGTATTTTAGATACCAAAAGGCCTTTTTTCTCCCTTTTTCATCCACTTATAAGCTTATGGCTATTGCAGGGGGAACAAAGAGGGACTAGAAATCATACATGTAATCATAAGAATTTACAGTTTGTCACAAACAACCCTATCTCCCTCCATCTTCCTGTGCCAGAGTAGTATTACTTGGGTTGCAAAATCAGGCATCCAAAAGTTTGGAAGTTCAGATTTTATCTACATATCTAATTCAGCCACACTATGTGTGTTACAACAGCATGTGAGTAATTAAAGTCTATTATTATCAAGTGAATTTCACCTTATCCAGAGCAGACTGGATGGGGCACATTTAATGAGTGACTTTGCAATAACACTTTTTCCTTCTCAGTGTGAGGTCCCCAGCTCTGCAGCTGAAACTCTATTTAGATCTTAAAATAATTTTTTCACAATCTTTTCTGCGCCTTCACAATTCTTGTGTGCTCTATGGGTATCAGTGCTTGGTTTGCCTTTTTTCTTTTTTTAGAAAAAAATTATCCTCCTGAGGTAACAAATGATTATCTGTGTTTTACAAATCAGGAAGTGGGACACAGAAAGGTTGAGAACTTATGTGAAACCACATTGTGGCTACCCAATCTGAGATGACACTGATTTTATAGATCTTTCAAGTGCAGACTGCAACCATTTACATCTCTAAGCATGATGTATTTCTCTTGACCTTGTTCTAACCTCTCATCTTGGTTAGACGAAAGAAGTAAGATACCACAATAAGAAATTTTTCTTGAAAACAACTGTGAGAACCTGGTGGAAAAAGCAGAAAAGGAATCCTACTGGTGTGGGTGATTCCTAAGTGTCATTACTATGAAAGAAATCTCTTTCACATGCAATCCCTGCCCTGTGCACCTACATCTTGTAGGTCTATCAGACAAACAATCAAGCAAGGGTCCCTGAGACAACTGTCTCCTTGATTACAAAACCTTGGTTCAGGTCCAGAACAGCCTGAACAACAAGGAGCCCAACAGCCCCACCTATAATTATGAAGTGAACTTCCAAATACAATATCAAACACGAAGGCTTAAGGAATGTTAACTGCTGCACGCAGAACAAGCTTAAGTTAAAATACTGACAGATTTATTTGTTCCAGTTGAAAAACCAAACAACATTCAATGAATTTAGGGTGTGATAGTAGCAAACAGTAAGAGCACACATCAAGCCTCACTTGATGAGGCTTCCTCATCAGTGTGAGGTTTCCTTGTTGCCCATCTGCTGTGGAGAACAGAAGATCTGCATCAGAGAGAGCAAACACAGTGTCCCCAGTCTTCTCATTGTATGTACCAGTAAAACATTCATGTCAAAATCATTCAGCATGTATTTTGCAGCAAAACCACAGTGTGTGTTTTTGCTATGGCATGTCCCTATATTTGCTATTTCTTAGACAGCACAACATCTAATCTGATAGCTGGTGCAGAGTCCCCGTGCTGTCAGAGGTGCCTGGAGCCACAGCAAGGCAAGGGCAAGAAGGATCCCCGGGAGGGTGCTAAATACACCTGGGCTGTGCATCAGCACTGCCAGCAGTGCCACCCAGGTCTGTGGTTGAAGTCTGTCTACACTATCAGCGTGATTAACTACTCCAGCAACTTTTAATTACCTGCAGATGGGGTGGGAGCATGTGGGGAAATCGCTATCTTGTAGAATAAATCATCGCCTCCCTTTCTTTTATCCCTTGTGCAATAGAGAACACTGAGTGTGCCTACTGACAGCAACAGGACCAGGATTTCCTAAGCCTACTTTTGGGGATCTAGTTCTGAAAATGATGGAAAATTTTGGCAGTATTTTGAATAGATCTCTTGCAGCTGGAAGCCTTCAATTTTGAAAAATGCTCTGTATGTGTTGGCTTGATGGAAAGCATTAAACTGGTGTAGGATCAGACCCATCATTGAGAACAGCAATGGTTTTCTTCTTCTGCCTGCTCAATTATATATTTTTGTCTGATGCCATCAGGCTTTTTGAAAAGAAGCTAACCTCCTACTGGAGTCAGTGCAAGGGAAGAAATGCAAAATGCACTGGGAAGGACTAGGTAAGTTTTCAAAAAAATATTAAGCCTGCACAATATTCTCATTTTTAAACACTTAGAAGGAACTGAGGTCAATGCCTCAGCTTTCTCATGTGGAGGCTCAGTAATTTTTAAAAATCAGGATTCTTCCAAAAGTCATATGTATTCATATGTATCTCTTATTTCTGAAAATTTGAGCCAGTAATCATTATAAACATGTTGCTAGCTTGCAAAACAGCAAGGAGCTTTGTGTTCAGTCTTTTCAACAATGTTCTAGCACAATTAAATTCTGTTCTGTACACTAAGTTTCTCTTTGTCAAAATAGAGTTTTTTCTGCAAGCACTGACATTCATTAAACACAGTTTCTCAAGGTTATTTCAGCTAAAATCCCAGCTCTGCCTCCTTAAGTTTTATGACCCCTACCATCAACTCGTGTCCCATTTCTAGTAAGGAATGGTTTTGTGTCCAACTCAGCATATTTTTCTTTCTTTCCTTCCATGTTTTCACTCAATTTTGTCAGCTAAGCAGAGGATGCATGTGGATTGCCCTCTGTGTCAACTGCCCAGTACATACTCGACTGGCCAGCCAGTTCCTCAGCTGCTGGGTCAGCCAAATGCTTTGGGAAAGGGCTAAACTTTACATCATGGCTTTTTCTGTATAAAGGAGTGGACAAAGCTTTGCTTTGCGACCCAGCCTCAGTTTTTATAAGGCATCCACTCCTCTCTGCAATTTGGGTGATGTCCCAACTCTCAGGTTCAAAAGTTTCTAGAAGAGGAGTGACTGATTGATACGGAAGTCTGGCAACTCCTCCAGCAACCAAGCCACAAACATACTCTGCCAGGAATACTGTGTGTTGATGAAAACTTCTATGAAGAAGAGCTCACACATATCTGAAACAGAAGGAAATACATATCAAAAAGCACAGCAGAGCCAGTATACAGAAATAACATCTGCAATTACTTGAGTATATACCAAGAGAATTCTGTATACCACTTAGGGCACACCATACTAGTGTTTAAAAAGAAAATCTTTTTAGTTTTCATCACACTAAAAATTTACCATCTGTTATATGGAAGTTTGTTTTTCCCTTTCCTTGTAATTAACTTTTTATTGAATTAATTACTCCAGGTGAGCTGGAAGCGGCTGTTCTACCTCACCTGGTGTGGCTGCGTGTACCCACGCCCAGCCTTGCCATTCACCATTCAGATGCAAATCGTCCTGCTCCCCACATGAAATCCTTGGCACACACCCAAAAAGCCTGCTAGCGACAAAAAACAATAACATGGCAGGCAGCTGCTGCTACACAGAAGGGAAAAAAGTTTTAGTAAAAAGGACATATATTTCCTGCTTGGTCATTTAAAAATGTGTATTCTACTGAACACAGCAGGTGAGAAAGCATTGGAGATAAAGAGAGAGTGAATTTAAAGTAACTTGCGCATGGCACCTACAGGACACTGATCCCTTTTCTGCATGACAATGAATAATTTTGCTACCTTGATACATCATGCATTTGTGTGTGTCTGTATACATGTATACACACAGGCACAAGCAATGAAGAAAACCTGTCAAGAAATTAGAATAAAGCAGTGAGCTGAACTGGATTATGAAAGAGTTCTGTTAATTGCAGTAACATTATACTCAAACATATAAAAAAAGGTAGAAGTCCTCATCTGAGGAGCCTGTCTGGAGATGATGAATTAATTCCATTCACATTTATAAATTGAGGTCACAAAAGAAATAGATGAAAGCTGCTTAAAATAAAATTACATATTGCGTGCATGATTATTTCTCTATGAGACACCAAGAAAGAATAATCTGTTGCTAAATGTTATTTATTTTAGCTATTTACTAAACGTTCCTTTGGTGAAGACAAGAAGAGAACAGACTAGAGAATGGAGTGGCAGAAGCCAGACCCTCATGGACTGATGAGTACTACACCATGTGGCACAATCCATATATTTTGAGAATGTCCTAAGACACTGTGGCAGCTTTTTGTAGTAAAGGTGGTCTCCACCTTGCAATGGTTCTCATGTATGTGCAAAGCCCAGTACAGCAATGTGGCTTTTATTGCCCTTGAAACAGCACATGCTGTTCTTTCTTTACCAAGTCAGTACCTGTTCATGTACTTTTGCTTTTTGTTATTTTGATGTATTTTTTCTCTTCGTTTTCAAAACCTGCTCAAATGTTAGGTTAAAGCTCCCCTTGCTGAGAGACAGATGCAGGGATGAGGTTCCTATTATCTGAGTTGTTCATAGCCAACAGAAGAAGCAACAAAATAGGATCATGCAGCACAAGCATACATGTCATCACTGTTAGTGAAGTAATTACACATTTGGCACTGCTACAGGCTTTCTGCTTGCCAAAGCACTGGGTGGAAGTTTAGGAAGAAAATGGTTATCCCTATTTAGGGCAAAGCTGGTCAATCAATCCTTTATCAATTCCCTCGACACAGCAACACAAGATTGTGGTTGACTTCCCAGAGAGCACATGGGACACCTCCAGTTAGCTGAAACCCACTTCTGAGTGTATCTATCCTGAAACCACATGATCCTTGGAGGCAATGAGCTCCAGCGACTTACTAGAAAGGGTAATTCCATAATAAGATGCTTTTCTGGTCTGGATGCAACATTACAAAATGAGAAAACACGCAGTCAGGAGAAACTCTAACCCACACAACAAACTTAATAGTATTAGGTTTGCCAACCACACAGTAACTTTTATGCTTTTCTGAGTACTGGTGTGGAGCTCAAGTTTTGACAGTAATTGTCTCAGTAACTATTTGCTGGCTTGACTTTGTCTTTGTCTGACTGTGTCACAACTAAAATGGAATAGTGTGCTGAAATGATCAAAAAAGAGAAATGTGTGAGTAACCATGACCAAACCTACCACAGGAAATGTAGGGAAGAGTTCTCAGAGCCGGTGGAACAATACTATTGCAATACGCCGTTGATGGGACTCAAGCCAACATCTCCTCACGATGCTGCAACACACAGCGTGGACGGAACAGCTCAGGGCAAGTTTAATCCCAACACCTCTGCACCACATCATTGCACAGCACAGACCTGCCAAAGAAGTCAACATGGGGCCAGCTGGCACGGCAGCTGGCACAGACTCTCTTACCTGGCTGACAAGCCCTCAGAGGCAGTGTAAGGGAAAATGATGACACAAGGGACACTGGCCCCCACCACAAGCACAGTCAAACTCAATATCAAATCACATGAAAACTCTTACATGCCTCCTATTTATCCTTCTCTGCCCAAGCTATCTATAGCAGTTATTTTGGACTTCATTTATTTTAAAAAGAGTCATCCTCTGAACCAGGTGCTAAAGCAAGGTGACTAAACAACTGCTCAGGTGGGAAATAGGATCAACAGGATTACAGATCTGGTTAAACTAAGCTATCAGAAGCTGCAATAATTAGGTTGCCTGGGGACTCAGCTTCATGCCCAGCCCAGCATCATCATTGGAGGAAATGGTAACTCTGCTGGAAATTTGTTATCTCTTTCTTACTAACCACATCAGGAGATTTCCTATCTCTCAAGCACATGTCTTGTGATTGTAGCCACAGAAATGCCATCTAATGGGTTGAGAAAGTAGGCAACCCTGGACTAAATCCTTCTTTGTTTTGGATGGAAACTGACACATGAACAGTAAACTGTAATTTTTATTATATTTAAAAGCTACTTAAAGATCATATTCACATGCTGTCAAACATGTTATTAATTTGGATAAGGCAAGTGTGAATACAATTTCACCCTTATTACATAAATGTGTGAAAGGACAGCTAGAGCATTCATCACACCAAAAATAACTCTCATGTATTTCCATGTAAAAGTTATTTAAACGGATGTGCAAACTTGTATGACTATATAGGCATTCTGTGTCTTGAATATATGTCATAGATAATGTATCATAGATAAATTATATCTACCTATACAGATAGCCTCCATATTTATTTAAACAAAGTTTAAATATAGATATAGAAAGTTATTTCTATATCTGACATGTGATTTTTGCTCAGTCTTTTTAGGCCTTAACATGCTCAAATATGACTTAAATTACTATGACCTGCCATTTCCTTGTAAGAAGAAGTTGTAAATAAATATGAGCCTCTCATCCTAAATAAAAAAATAGTGTGAATTTGATTCTGTGAAGAGAACAACAAAACCTTCAGTGACTTTTTTAAAAAGACAGGATTTTTCCAGCTATTTATTAACATTAATAGATTACATTTTCACATGCCACAAATAGAATAATAGAATTGTTTGGGTTGGGCAAAAATATCCTGGATGAGATCAGGTTGCCCAGGGCCCCTGGCCTTGAACACTTCCAGGGATGGGACATCCACTGCTCCTGTGGCCAACCTGTCCAAGTGCCTCATCACCCTCAAAGTAAAGAATTTCTTCCTAGTCTAAAACTACCCCCTGTCAGTTTAAAGTCATAGTCCCTTGTCCTGTGGCTACTATCCTTGTAAAACCTCCATCAATTTCACCAGAAGTAAGGAGGTGCAGTCTTGAAGCTCCTCTTTGTGGAAGAGTGTTGGCTACATTGAGTAACAATACCTGCATGCATTCATGTCAAAGAACCACCGACAAAAGGCAGAAGAATGAGCAGCTAAACAGAAGCTCTTCAGCTGCACTCAGTGAACGCTTTGACATGCACTGAATAAGCTGCTGGAGGAGACCCACACACACACTCCTGATTGCAGTGAACATTTTAACTTTGAATCCAGAGAACGCTGTCTTCAGCTAGATCTCACTACTCACATGACTAAAAATTACCCAGCTGAACTGTCCCTCAGTCTGTTACCATATACAAGTTACCAAAGTATGAGGTTGTTTGATAAGGTTTAGATCACCCACGAATTATACCAGAATGATAAATTTAAGGCATGTATGCTATGCTGATAACTTTTTGAAGAGGAAATTGTGTAAACTATAGAGACATATTGTTCTTTTAAAATCTTCCTTTCCGGAAGTTTATAATGATTTTGGCTACTACCTCCAGCTAAAATGCAGAGAGAAAAGAGAGCCAGGGCTATGACAAGAACAACTTGGCTTCTGAAGGAGCAGTATTAATTTTCAGTTATTAAAAAATCGTATACAGATAGTACAGCTTACAGCCTTCTTCATTCATACAGAGGGCTTTCAATGAAGTGTTTACATATTATTTTCCTAGAGAAACATTTCAATAAACCCCAAAACACAGCAATGATCCTTTAAGTAAATAAAATTATTTACTCTAACTGCACATGAATGGTACTATTATTGTGGCAAAATCCACTGATCCCTGGAAACCCACTGGAGACAATTTCTGATATGCAGGGTTTATGGGAGTAGATGCAGGCATATCCCAGAAGGTTGCTAAGGAACTAGCAGATATATGCATTTTTTGCAGATCTGACATGTAAAATATATCCCTGTTTCTTGGATTAGGCAAACTGAGAAAGCTGTGTGGAATGAGATACTCACAACAAATTCTCCTTATTTCCCTCTAATCAAGAAACCCCTGAGAACTATAATTATGAATAATTCAACCTTTCACTAACATTTGGTGCAATTAATAACAGTACTTTAAAGCTGCTAGCTTTGTTTATCTTTTTATGCATAATTAAAGGGTGTTGATATTTAAGTTTTCAGCCAAGGAGCAAACTAGGTTTGGTATTGCTGGCAGCAGCTGCTCCTGGCTTAACTAGGATGTGATAACCTGATATTGCCCCATCTCAGCTCACGCGGTGCAGTCAGCTTTCTTTGCGACCACTCCTGTTCACGCTTCATTGTGCTGGAATTCTGTGCTCTGTTTGAATCAGTAGCTGACTGCCTTCTTCCTCCTCCCCTCTTCTTTCCACACATGCATTAGCAGCTTGGATCTGTGGTCAGAACCTGCCTAGTTTTCTCAAGGGTACCAGTCACCAAAGGCACGGTTTTTGAAAAGTGATTTTCTGTTTCCCACTTTCCAACAGTTTCAGATGCATACAGAAAATAGAGAAATCTGAAAAACAGACAGCTACCAGTGCATTGGATTTTCTGCTCCTGTGATTAAATTGATCCCTGGCTTCCAAAGCATAAATGAAGTCCAGAAAAATTCCCTTTTTAAAATATATGCTCCAAATTTCTATGGTCCTACTGCATGCTCTGTCATTTCAGTTTCCTTTTGTCTCATCAGAGAATTCCTCTAGCAGATTGCTTTATTACTTTTGCTGAAAGGAAACTCTCCAACAAGGTCTCTAGTAAGAGATTTCACATAATTTTCCATTTTCCCAGTGTTTTTATTAATTAAAAAAAAAGTGATTTTTAATTTTCAGCACTTTCTGGTAATTGGGAAAGTTTTTAAATTAGGAACCAAAAGCAACAAATGAGTGATTGTATTTCTCCTTTAGGTCAGAACTTAAAACTGCTGGACTCTGGATTTAATAAGACTACAAAGAGTTTTTCCTTTTACATTTTCTATAACCTAGCTGGTTTCTGACCACAGGGCCCTTTACATGTTTTGAAGTGGTACATATGGCTACATTAGCATCACTATTTCAAGTCCCATCTGCATATATGAACACTATTAACTTTTTGAGTTTTTCAGACTCTTAAATCCATCTGAACAAAGAGAAAAGTCAAAATATGGCCATGTTTTCATCAAATTAAACAGTCAATTGCAACCACCACCCCACAACCTCAAAAGAGTCCCTGCTTCCAGAGCTAGAGGGAGAACAAACTTCCTAGGCGTAGTCTGAGCCAACTTTCTCTTGTGGGATTCAAACATCCTTCTGGGCTAAGCTGGATAACTGTGCTCAATAATTTCCCATTTTCTTGTGAGAGCATGCTTTGCAAAAGCAAAGTGATTGCAGGTAGTAGGGGCATCCAGTTAGGAACTACAGCACTCGGTTCCATGTATGCCTACCCACCTTTTGGTTCCCAACTTTTCCTCTTTTTCTGGTGAACACATAGCCCATGTTCTGAAGCCCTCTGAAGTGTTTTCAGAGATGTCTGGATGATTGGGTAATCCCTTCAATCTGAGAAAGATTTTCTCAGCAATGGTGCAATAAAGGAGAAGGGAACATGGTGTTTTCTGTGGACCCAGTCTGGTTTTGCGCTTCAAGACAATTCACTGGATAGAGAAATACCACATTTTGTTTTCACTCATTGTGTTCATACTTTGACTTATGCTTGGAGAGAGAAGTCAATATTCAACTACTTATATCCATGGCTCCATGCTTTGAAAGGTAGTTAAAGGGTCTGAATACACATGAAACCAACTGATCTCAGCTGGAACTTTGGGAACAGAAAATCAAAGTTAATATTCTCAAACATGACAATGTCATACAGAATCCAAAGTCTCAGTTACAAAATGTCACAGGGCCATAAATTAAAAAAAAAACAAAACAAAAACAAACAAACAAAACAAATCAACAGAACAAAAAATTCAGACTTTAGGGAATGATAAAATTCTGAGCCCTCAGAAGGGCTAAGATGATAGATGGGCTGCATGGTGCCCTGGTTCCTAAATCTCTGAGTAATATTTGAAATAGTCTTTGGTTCTAGAGGTCACTTAGCTACCTCAGAATATTTTTCTCCCAGATACTAAATATGTGATTAAAGAGTCAGCTGCCTGTAAGGCTATTGGCTTGTTTCCCTAACCCAGGAAGGACTAACATCCTGCCAAAATCTTTTTCAGGCTTTTCCCTCAGGCTGACTTTATTAATTCAGGAGGAAAAAAAAAAGAAGAAGAAAAGAAAAAGAAACCATCTCTCACAAAACGTAAGCTGCAGGGGCCATTTCCCCATGCTGTAGCTCTCCTTGCTCTAGAGCCAACATCTCTCCTTTTATTCCTCATCTTAATGAGCTTTCTCAACTCTTGGTAAGCTCTGTCTGACCTAAATGAGTCAGGGAATGGGCAGAAGTTTCTGCCTCCTGGGGCCCTTGACCCTTAACGTGGCTGCCTCTCCTGCTGTCATGCCTGACCTCAAACTCCAGGACTACAAGCATTAAGCTCTTTAGGAAATTAGCACAGTAGACATATAGTTAAGTACCTACTTGGATATCCAATTTCTAGCTCCTGTTTCTGAGAACATGCCTGCTGTTCTCTCTGCTGTAAGGCAGGATGCGGTTATTGCTGGCATTAAATGTTGTTCTGCATCCTTAACTTCTCATGGAAGGGAAAAACTGAGCGAGGTACTCCACGGACTGGAAGCAAGGTGCTCATATGAAGCTGTCAGCTTGCTCAACATTAGAGCTGTATTTGTACCAACACATGCTTTATAAAGTCATTCCTGCTTCTGTTGTAGCATTTCTGCTGTGGGTCCCTAAACAGAATAATTGGCCAGTTTGCTCAAAACATGGCCTCAGTCTCTAGAGGGCAGGTAGAACAGAGACCATGTTATTACAGTGAGCCACAGCCCAGCACTCTGTCATTTAAATGTCATGAAGCACAAAGATGGATGTTGCATAAATATCAGTGTGGGCAGAACAAAGGCCCCATTCTATAGGTGGCCAGCAGTGCACACAGTTTAAGGGGAAGTGCCCTAAGTCACTATGATGTATGGAGGTGAAAAGCATGAAGAAGGCCAACTTTACCCTCCAAAACACTGCCAGTGTTTCCCAGGCTCGCACAAGCAGGTGCCAAGCAGAGCAGTAACAGCCTGCAAAGAGCTACCCTTTCCCCATCACAGAGTCACTGTTACCTCCTGCTTTGGGATGCTGAAAGCTCCTTTGGTAGGTCTGTTCTCCACAGCCAATATGTTCATACATTTATATACCAAATATTTCCTCTCAGTGTCTGTCATGCCTATATCACACCTTGATAGCATGACAGCCACTTGCTTTTTCTCTTTGTAGTGCAAGGTTGTCACCACCTACACTCCCAATACCTGAGAATGTCTCCAGGTTATTATAGTTTATATTAAAAGAGCAGTTAAGCAGCACTAATCTCTGTAATTGCAGAAGAAGGATCATGCAATACATTATTTCATGTTAAATAAACCTCTATGTCTTTTAATGCCAGAGAAAGGAATTGTTTTTCATTTCTTTTTGTTTTAATCTGGTTTTGCTGACATTGAATTCAATGCAATTCAAAGCGGGTCTTTTTTGAAGCAGGCACAGGAGATCAAAAAACCTACCCTATGCTGGCAATAACTTTTAGCTAGAACAGCTGGGAAGGTTTGATCAGATTCTAGTTCTCCCAATGGGGTGAATAGAGAAGGAGGCCAAAAAGACAAACTAGAGGGGAAAAAAGACTTCTTTTTGAAGGTGTAGCTCTAGTTCCTTCCCACATGCATCTCCACAAGGGCAATAAAAGAAAATGGCTTCCTGCTCCTTGTTCCTACCATGAATTTGAAATTTTGTGTCATTTGACCAGGGTTACTGTCACTTAATAATTTCTAGAATGCATTAGGTGAAAATAGCACTTTGCAAACAACTTGAAATTTCCACTTGAAACTTTGCAAACAATTTGAAAATTTCTGTCCCAAATGTTCTGTAATCTAGGGACAAATCTTTACAAATCCTGTGGCTCTGCAGCTCACATTTATGCCACAAGGGCTCAGGAGCTCTCAGGAGTCAGCACTATTTCAGCTGGATCATTCTCTGAGTGAAGTCAGTGGGAATTTTGCCAATGACTTCCTTAGTTGAAGGCACAAGCTATAATTCAGAGGACCAGGATGTCAGAGCCAGCAGAACAAGCTTAGAAGGGTGACAGCAACAAATGAAAAGGAAAAACTGGCAGAATGCATAACCCTTCTGTTTGAGGTGGACTTCAGCAGCTTGGGAGATAATAACTGGGATGAGAGGTGGAGAGGGAAGACTGCAGGAACAAATCCATCTTGTGTTACATCCTTGACTAATTCCTTTGACTTCTGCAAGAGTTATTGGACTGAGTAAGGTGAGGATTTAGAGGTGCATGTTCCTACACAGCACAATGCATGAACTGTAGACATTTACAAGCATTTCAGACTAACACCCGGCCTGTTAAAACCAGGAAACTGGCCACTTGGGATTAACCTTGCAGTATGATATTCATTATTCACAAGCATGGCAATTCAACAGAGACTGACTATGAAGTCTGATATTCATTAAACTGCAGTACAGCATCTCTGAGGTGGCCATGGTGCAGCCCTGTGTGTGTGCACTTCTGTGTGTGCACTTATGTACGTGCACTATAAAATACGATGGCAAGAGGGAGGATGTATATTTTAGAAAGGACACAAATTCAGCACAAGCAGTGGCTGGCCTTGCAGGGATCTCTGGTAAAGATGCCAAGTAATGTTTGGTTTCCAGGTCAGACAATTTTTTTTTATCCTAAATCTACTCATGCAAAGACACAGCTTATAGCTTGCAGATGGCTCATTCTGCTGATCTGCCAGTATTCACACTCAGAGTGTGGAATTATATCACATGAGCGAGGGGATTGCTGTCTTTTTCCATGGCTTTGTTATTGCACGCAAAAAAATACAGCTAACCAAAAAATAAGAAAAAAGGGGGCGACTGAATCATTATTTTTTTGAGAGATTTTAAAATTTAATTTAAAAAGACAAGGCAAACATGAGCTCCCAGTCAAACACTATCTCTTACTCATATGTTTATCAAGACAGTCAGAAAATGAGGATGGATTATAGCTTTTAAATAAAGGATTCACTAACATTATTAGGCAAAAGTTTTTTTTCTCTCACTTGGGTGCTTACTTGCATTTTTCATACTTTGAAAATTCCCTGAACAATGATAATCATTAAGAATAATTGCTAATGTTATAAATACTAACAGCCTCAAATTCATTAACAACACCAAGGAAAACAAATTAGTATGAATGCTTAGATTCAGTTCGTGAAAAGGAGAGACACAATCTATTTGCACAATATTATAATAAATTTTAAAATCTCAATAGAGTTGCACTTTTGTAAACCAGAAGTGAATGTATTAATTTATTGAAGGTATCTAGGGATTGTACCAATATAGCACAGAAAGGCTGACCTGTGAAATATGTAGTCTATAATAAAACCACACAAGAAATCCATTGATGCAAGTTGATCTAAAGAAAAAAGTTTAATATTTTGTCCTTTGGAAAATTATTTGGGCTAATAAAAGCTATTCACACATTTATGATTAAGTAGTTGGATATTTTCATCTGAAAATGCATTTTTTAAAAGGGTAGGGCTAAGAGTTTCACAACACCTGCAAGACAACAGAAATATGGAGCCACAAGAGATAGTTCAGCAACGGGCCACTAAGATGATGAAGGGACTGGAGCATGTCTCCCATGAGGAAAGGCTGGAAAGGCTGAGACAGAAAGGACTGCTCTCTCAGAGGACAGACCACTCAGGGGGGTCTTAGTAACTTATGTAAATACCCGAAGGGAGGTTTTGTGAAGGACCCAGGTTCTTTCCAGTAGTGGCCAGTAACTACAAAAGACAAAAGTATAAACTGAAACACAGGAGATTCTCTCTGAACATCAGGAAACACTTTTTCACTGAGGAAAAAATGAGGATGACTGAGCACTGGCACAGTTCGCCCAGAGAGGTGGAGGGTTTTCCACCCCTGAAAACATTCAAAAGCTGTCTAGAAATGGTCCTGGAGCTTGTTCTAAGGGACCTTGTTTAAGCAGAGAGCTGGACTAGATGACCTTCAGAGGTCCCTTCCAACCCCATCTAGTCTGTGATTCTGTGATTCATCATTTCACAGCATCACAGAATATTCAGAGTTGGAAGGGACTCACAAGGATCACCAAGTCCAGCTCTTAAGTGAATTCTCCATAGGGGGACTCAACCCACAACCTTGGGGTTGTCAACACCATGCTCTAACCAAGATAATCTCAGGTTTTTCTGTTCTTTTTTTGTTTGTTTTTTGGGTTTTCTGGTTTTGTTTTGTTTTGGGTTTTTTTGTTGGATTTTTTGGTTTTTTTGTTGGTTTTTTTTGTTGGGTTTTTTTTTTTTTTTTTTTGGTTTTTGGTTTTGGTTTTGGTTTTTTGGGGTTTTTTTGTCTCTGAAAGATGTCATTCAACTGAAATGAGACATTTTTGTTTGGGTGAGGATAGGGGTAAGGAAGAGCAAAGAGATCCTTTTAGCCCCAGACTTAGCGTACTGGTTTAAGCTTCCTCAGTTATGGTGCTGACACATCATAAAGTTCAATCTCCTGTAGCTGTGTAGCTGTGAAGGTCACTGCCCCAGCTGTGTCAGAGGCCTCCAGACAGACAGACACACAGACCTGATGGGAGGTGCAGCTCTCCAGGCCAGAGGTTGCCCAGAGTGCCTGAGGCCTCTTAGCAAGGTTGGGTTGACAAAAGTTCTTTTGCAGAAACTGTGCTGTGGCTGAGGAGCTGCATGGCCAGGGGAAGGAGCTACGGGAAGCAGTGTTCAGGCTACCCAGAACTCAAGCAAATGAGCAAGACATTGACCAGTTACTTTCGGAGATGTTGCAGCCTCAAGACTCCTGGGAGTGTGGGGCCTCCGTTGCTGCAAAGACGCAGGCGGCCTCAGAACCCTGCAGGGGAGTTAAAGGACTGTTACTGAAGGGTCTGATGAAGATGAAGGCTGGAAGCAGGTTACGACGTGCCAGGAGGAATGTTCCTCCTCCTTCTCAGAATCTGCAGAGTAGGAATGGTACTTTCCGTAACAGGTATGAGGCTCCAGAATCAGAAGGCCAGACAACTGATGGGGTGGGCAAAGGTCCTACATGGATAGTGGGGTGTCTTAAGACAGCACCTCCTCTACCTTTCATCACAACCTCCTCTGTTAAGAGGAAAAGAAGGAGAACTTAAATAGGACACTCCCTCCTAAGGGGAACAGAGCGCCCAATGTGCAGACCAGACACAATTCACAGGGAAGTCTGCTCTCTCCCAAGGGACATAAGGGACACTACTGGAAAACTCTCCAGTCTGGTAAGGTTCTGTGATCACTATCCACTACAGGTTGTTCAAACTGGCAGTGACAAAATAAAAAAGAGAAGTCCAAGGGCAATCAAAAGAGTCTGCAGGGCCCTGGGATGATTGGCAGAAGGGATCAAGAGCACAGGTAGTAATTTCCTCAATTCTTCTGGTAACAAGGAATGATATTGATAGGAATAGGCAGATCCATCAGGTCAATGCATGGCTCCTAGGTGGGTGTCAGCAGAAAAATTCCAACTCAGCATATTCTGTGATACTGTGAAATTAATTTACCCTCTCTCCTCCGTTTATTCAACAAACTGAAAGATTAAACTGGGCCTTCTCTCATCGTCATTGGAATCTGGTGTGATTCCTTACTCAGTTTTCATCTCAAAAAGACTCCCTAAAATAATTGGCACTAGCAAACCCCCCCATTAGACCCATTCTCCTCCTTTTTTCCTGTACTTCCATGTCTTTGGCCTTGAGTGTATACTGAGGGCAATTAATTTACCTGAGCTTGTATGCCTAGCTTGAATATACGTGAAGGTGGCAGCACAGAGTGGCCTAAAATGAACAAGAGGAACCAGCGATCCCTGTGCTCCTTGCACCATGTAGTCCTCAAGCTCATTAGGAATCACTAGCCAGGGATCATTGTGTGTAACAATACAAACAAACAAACAAAAAAACAAACAAACAAAAAACCAAAATAAAACCAAAGAAAAAAAGGCAAATAAAAAAAGTGGTTTTTTTGACTAGTTAAGACTGAAGTTTATTTGGACAACTTTGCAGGATTTTGTCTCGTGACACGTGAGAAGAAACAAGTTGTTGAGCAAACTCTATAATGAGGTTGCAGGATAGGTGCATCTGCAGGTGTTTGATTCCAGATGATGATAAGTGTAACACAGGACAAGAGACTGAAGTGGCAGTAACTTTTTACTTGTGTTTCCACAATTCTTAAGAGACCCAGTCCTAGACTGATATCTCTATGGCAATCAGCATTCTACAAAGATTAATATGATGATTAGAGCTGCAACAGATTACAACTGCAATATAAAGTTATTCATGCTTAACAAATGGATATCCAGGGAGTAAAAAGAAACATGGAAAAAATATTGATAAGAAGGGTAAGCAGTGGACAATTGACTGAAGTTTAAGACATTTGGAGAAATATAGGAAGGCAAGGAGAATTTCAAAGAAGGCTTTGAAATGTAGGCAATGGAGTGGCCCTGAAACTTTCTGTTGAATTTCTCCTAAAAATAAAGGGCAGAATAAAAGAAATCATAGGAATAGTTTGAAAATTGACCTAAAAGCAGTGAAACATAAACTAAAAATCCTTAAAAGCCAGCATGCTTGTCCAAGCAATGCAAATAGAAGGGGTGCCAGGGTTTAATTAAAAGAATAGAAAATTCATATCTGCAGCATTACCTGTAACAGCACAGAACTGTATTTGTCTAGAGAAAGAGAGAAGAAAATACTGAACCACCACATGATAAAAGCCCAGACAACAGCAAACAGCTTTTCAAATTGAAAATAAGCCCATGACTTTGAGCTGTTACTCTGAGAAAATCAGCAAACTTACAACCTTGAGAAGGTCATTGTAGAGAAAAGATCAAGTGAAAGAGGGTGACCATTTGTCAATCTGCTTACAAGGAGTAAGCAAAAGAAAGAAATTATACAGAATATTCACCTAAGAGAAAAGAAAGGGAACAAAGTTCCAGGAAGTGTGTACCCAGGGAAGAAGAGGATAAGGAAGTAGGGAATAGAGAACAGCAGATAAGAGGAAAAGAGAAAGAGCAACTAGGAATTCATCTAAGTAGTAAATGCATTATATTAAAGCAAGTTAAATCCAGAAAGCATTTTTCCAATACTACTCTTTTCAAAAACTGTGTCTGTTACAACAACATTGCTGAGAGATCTTGAATGTGAGAAGGTAAGTCTCTGAAGTTCTATTAGTAAAACTCTGTTAAAATTCTGCCTAAGATACAAATATATCATATAGATTCTGCTCTGAGAGAAGAAAATTACCCTATTTGATAAGCACAAATTACTTGGAGAGCATTTTGATACATCTCTTGTCCAAGAAAGAAAGAAGCAATAGTCAAATAATTTTCAAATTCCCTTTAAAATGTATTTTAAGAGAGTATTGGGTCTCCTTTTTTTCCTATTTTTATCTATGCCAGGTTACCAATCCCTAAAGAGTATAATAGTTTCTAGAGCACTCCTTTGGGAGATTTCAGCTAGGTGTGGCCTAATTGTGAGATGTGCTGCCACATGAAAGCTTCTGCAGGGCAAGGAACAGAGATTATGTTAGCATTTTAATCATTCTGTGGTAGGCAAAACAGCAGGATTTGTAACCTGAAATGGCTACAGCACCCTTCCAAATAGGGTTTAAGTGACAAAGTCAAGTCAGGATATGCAGAATGAGGAAAATGCATCAAATAATCCGTGTGGAAAATCACGTCCAAACGCCCTCAACTCCAGTTGTGAAAACTCTGAGAAGCATAATGAGAGACGGGGATCAACAGGGCTATGGAAAATAATGAACAATGACTATAAAGCAGCCTACTCTAGAGTCAGATTTCTGATCTGTAGCCTTGTTGTTGTCCCTGATTCATGATGCTCTTTACCCATCTGAGAAAAAGGAACAGGGTTATTTTACAGGGAGGGGGATGTGAACCTTAATTTGCTAACATTTCCAAAAGAATTGTGAGATCCTGAGATGAAGGGCCCAAATTTAATGCTCATTGTTTAGGCTGTAGTCTGTCTGTGCTCAGACAGAACTCCCACTGAGACTGGGAGCTGAACAACAATTCCCAAAGTTGGTCCATTTTTCCTTGGAAAATGAGACAGTTGCAAAGTACAGTTCGTTTGCCGCATTCATTCAGTACCCTGGAGATAGAGCATTATGGTTAGTTACACATCTCAGAAAGCTTCTTCAGCAATATTGCAATGGCTTTGAATTCTTACAAGGCTATGCAGTCCAAGTAAAACAAAGCTACTGGCAAAAGTAATAAGCCAGCACTCCACACCTGATTAAACAGCATTGTTTTTAGTCTAGCACCATGCCAAGGTCTCGTGTCAATGTGGATGCGCAGTATCCAAGAGCTGCTTAAAGTGAAGCTTTCATCACAGCAGCAGTGAGTAACTTGCTCTGCAAGCAGGTATGCCTAACCCTGTCTCTAAATTCAGCAGTTTTCAGGAATCAAACCCCTCCACACACACACACACACACACACAAACGCACAAAAAAAGTAAAAATAAAACAAAAACCAAAAACCCCCAACAAAAAAAGACCCAACAACCCTTTCTCAAATCCCAGCGGTGATGGAATGTAAATAAGGGAAACTGAGCCCTTAAATGATCTGCACATGCACACTCTACCTACAGCATTTCTGGTTGCTAACTGTAAGCAGCTGCCAATTTCCCTCTAATGCTCAGACGACTTGCTAACTGATCTGCAAGTCCCAAAAGTGTGTTATCTTTAATGTGCCTCTAATTTTGCTAAGAGCCTACTATTTATAGTGTGCCATTTATTTACTTATTTACCTTCAACTAATTAAAGCTATCATTTAAAAAAAATGCAAAAGAAAAGCACACACTTTTCTTGTGCATATGTGTGTGTGTAGAAAACCCAATCTGTTCACTTAACTGGATGAATGTTACAAAAGTTCTGTTTTGCTTGGAAAAGCAATGTATGAGTAAAAGCTCCAAAACCCTAGCATTATTATCTCTAATTACAATTGGCAATATGTGGCGATCATAATTATTCATTTATGCAAAATAGCTTACAGTGTATCTCATTTTTTATTCCCTGTTAAAGGATGGCTCAACAAAAGAAGAAAAAAAAAGATTATAGTGCTGAGCATAATTGTGCTAAATGCTCAGTCATTTTGTTTAAAAAATACTGCAAGACTAAACTGCTATTTCTGCAGAGACAGAAAATGATTTAACAAAGATATATAGTATACTCTGCAGGTGGCAATCCATCTAGAAAACATATTTCCCTGAAAATAAGAGTTACTTCACAAAAAAACTTGAAAGCATAAGAAAGAAAGAAAGAAAGAAAGAAAGAAAGAAAGAAAGAAAGAAAGAAAGAAAGAAAGAAAGAAAGAAAGAAAGAAAGAAAGAAAGAAAGAAAGAAAGAAAGAAAGAAAGAAAGAAAGAAAGAAAGAAAGAAAGAAAGAAAGAAAGAAAGAAAGAAAGAAAGAAAGAAAGAAAGAAAGAGAAAGAGACCTTCCTTGTTTTAATCTAGCACATGCTTCTCCTGTTAGTAAAATGCAAATTTGCAAATAGTCAGAGGAGAGACCATGACCATAATAACTCGCTATGGTTCTGCAATATGGCACTCTATTCTATTTCAGTTCTACCACAGTACACTAAGCAATTGAATAAGATCAATTCATGACAAAAGAATAAGGAAGGACGAGTTCACGCTACTCACATAAGTAATCCTTATTTATGTGTGTATTTCTAGCAGAATATCACCCTAGTTTAGGGTACTCAGAAAAGCCACAATTCATGAGAGCTTCCAGTCACGCTTTAATCTGGCACTTGGGGTCAGGGACTTCAGAGGACAACCTCCCCAGATAAAAAGGACTCAGATTCAGGATGCCAGGTCTAGAGATTCAGTCTCATGAAAATAAATGATGAGAAGGCTGCTAATTAGGAGAAGCTGGAAAGATACTCTAAAGCCTGTCTGAAACAGACAGGGCAGCCTTAATCCTGATGTGCTGCACCAGATCAGCAACATTTACTCTTGGATCCAATCCCACTCTTTCTTGTGGAACAGCCTTCCTCCCATCACAGTTATTCCTGTCTCAGAGTAAAACTGAAGGCAATAGAACTATTTCTGTGGAAAGAGTTCTATTGGTACTGAACTGGTTCTAAAGGTACTGAACCAATGGGGTTTTTTGATGGCTAGGCATTTAAAAACTTTTTCAAAGTGTCTTAGATATATAAAAATGTAGGGGACTTTAAAATCAAATGGGAAGCAGATTTTTTTTTTTCTTGTGCTGATGGTGTTGATTAGAGCAGAGGAAATGGAGATCATCATTGGAATGCATGGGAAAAACCAGACTTCCAGAATAATATAAGTTGCACTATGTATTTTTACCAAACAAAAATTGGTCAGCTTCACAGAGTTTTTAAAAGAGTCAGTTTTCTTCTCCTGAATTCGTAAATGAGGACAGAAAATAAGGGAAACATGGAAGAACATCATACATTAAAAATTTAAAGCAATATAAGTAAAATACAATTCTGAAAGAAACAAGGAACAGTATTGCCATTACTTTCCACTTGTTTTTACCATCAGCACAATAAATGATTATCATGTGAGCTTGTCTCTCTTTTTCTCTCTTGAGCACATGATTAGGATGCAGGAGATACCAACTAGACCCAGCAGTGATTGCTTACTATAGATAATTCATTGTGTCTTGGTCCATTAACACTAGAAGACATTTTCCACCCTTCCCACAGAACCAGGAAGAAACACTCTGTTTGCATCACAGTAAATGTCAAAATTCATTTCTTAATCAGAATGTAGAGTTGGGTCCTGTGCCTGCTGTGCATATTACAGCAGACAGCTTGTGCCTGCTCAGAGGTCTGGGTTTACTAACACAGTCATCATTTCCTTTACACAGCACAACACCTGTCTGAGATGCCCTGATTACAAAAACCAGATTGTTATGTTGTTGTTGTTATTGCACTGTGATCCACAAAAAATGATGTCAAACACCAGGACTCTGGGTGTACCTTTGGAGCAATGAGAAAGAAAGCATTACTATCCCCGGTAGCAGATGAAGGGACAAGTGAAGGCCATCTACAAAAGGTACACTTCAGTGAGGAAAGTGTTCACTTGGGACAGCTGAGAGTTGTAGCCTGGCCCCCATCTATTGGCAGCCTGAAACAAAATAACAAAGTTTGATATCAACCAGAAAAGACCATAAAAGACCACTCTTCCCAACTATATGCAGCTTCCAGTCCACTCTAGCAATTCACATGGGTGAATGTCACAATTGAACATTATCACTCACTGATCTGGAGGCCTGGCTGGATTGTGGACAGAGTATTTATCACCCAGTCCACTGTCACAGGGATCACTGAGGGCTGCTTGCATAAGTAAAGCAGTATGCAGACGACTAAATATGTTACCTTAGGAGAAATGTACAGAATATAGCATTTCCAGCATGAAGAAACTGCCATTTCTGTATCACTCTTCTAATTTTAGGAGGGACTGCCAAACTGTCCAAAACAAAGAAATACAAACCAAAGACTATAAATCAAGACAACTATTTGGAAAGAAGAGTACCATTCCTTTCAACAATTCTCTTTAACTTAGAGCAAAACTTTGGACTTTATCCTACCTAAATGTTTCATGTACTTCAATAATTCAGTCAGAATTGCTTGGTGGTCAGCTCTGTCACTAAAACTATCTCATGGCAGTCAGAAATAAACATATGACCATATGTATTTTCTCCTATAGACCTGGCTTCTTGGTCAGGCCATGTATTCCTTATGGCATTCAGAGAGTTGTGACAGTCATAACATAATGACTGGATTAAGACAAGAAGAATCATCTCTGAACCACAGGAAGAGTAGGGAAATCTCCAAGACACCACAAACTGTAAACCTGAGTTATAATTTCTAACAAGATCATGGCTTAATTTACCTTGTGACTTAAATTAATTCAGGTCAAATGTTACAATTAAAAATATTCTGCCATAAGGAAAAGTTTTGTCAAAGTTTCCTAAATGAAACTTAAAGTGTGCAAGACAGTAGACTGTCCATCAGAAAAGCACATTGTTTGGCATTTCTAGGCAGGCTTTTAATACAAGGAATGTTCTTTCCTCTTGCCTTTACAAAATAGTGATTGGCTGTCACAGAAGTGAAGATTCATTGCAATATGGATAATAATGATTGTAAAAATAAGAAATATATTTTAAAATTACAATAGCCAAAATAATTTCTTTTTCATATGTTTCAAAATGACCGGTTTACCTGAAAGCTTTTTTCCATCAATGTGTCTGGAATTTCACAAGCCACATTCTTTCCACCAATATTATGGCTGGTAACATCCTCTACAAGCACTAATTCCTCCCTCTTCATTGAAGACACTGATTTTTCTAGCCTCAGAATTATTGTCTTAAGTCACTCATAAAGTTAAATTTTACCTTACACAAAATACTTTCGTTTTTTCCTATATGTCTTGTTAGTACAGTGTGTCTCCCCAGAGTATCAACAGGCCTGTTTTTAAAAAGAATAGCTCTCCATATCTTGGAGATGGTTTTCAGAATCTTAAATTATATTTATCCATAGTTTTCTATGGTATTACATATAATATTTGGAAATGCAATCTGAATAATAACTAATCCATCCTCTGGCTGGGAATTAATTTGCCTTATCTCAGTTTTTCATATGTGGAAAAAATACAAAAGGACTAATATCAGAAATGGGGAATGCTAAATGAAATTCACAGGGGCTTGGTGTAATGAATTAGATAAAGAACATAGGTTATGTCAACTTAAAAGTGATTCCAAAGCTCAAGCTTTGGACCTTTCAGTACAAGTCCCTGAGTTTTACCCACAGTGGCAGTAAAACCCAAGTCTGACTTATTTACTAGTGGTCAGCTCTGTCACTAAAACAATCTCATGGCAGTCAGTATGACATATGTATTTTCTCCTATAGACCTGGCTTATCTACTGCATTTTCAGGTCTTCAGTCCAACTCATTTGTACTCTCTCATAGCCCCTCAGAGACTATTTACCTCCTCTTGGAAATAAGCAGAGTACTTGGTAACACAACCATACAAAATCCTTCATAACTTCTTACAATAACTGAGCAACACATCAAGCAATTACAAATTAAAGAAAGGTTAGGAACTTCCTCAAAATAAAATGTACACCTATTTTTCCAGATAAACATCACATGACAAATTAACATCTAATCTACTCATTAGTTTCCAGAAGTGTTTTTCCATGCTAGAAAATCATGCCAATGGAATAGCTTGATTTAACCTGGCAAAAATAATCTAATGGAGGGTACACAATTGTTAAATCATAAAAAAAGTGTGCCTCAATAGTAAGGGGTTTTTAATCTTTCCATCATAATTTCCTTCTTCTCATCCTTCACAATCTAACTTCAAAAGGGAGCACGAGGCACACTTCAGGACTGGGGCAGTCAGTGTATGTAGCTCTGATGTTCTCTTCCAGCAAGCACCACGGTGCACTGGCACAGCAAATAAAGGGATGTAACACCAGGGGGATGGAACTGCGTCCCACTAACTCAAGGGCAAGCCTTCCACTGACTGCAGCAGGGCCACACTTCATATGACCCACAGCCCCATTTAATAAAAAAATATGCCTTTTCCTCTAAGAGGAAACAGCTTCCCTTCAGTATCAGTAGTTGTAAGATGATATAAGAATGGGTATGTTTGCAATTATTTGGCTTGAACTGTACACTGAGGACTAATAAACAATTACTAGCTTGGCTTAACAGTTTTCAAAAACACAAAAAAAGGTTCTGAAGAATCATAGGTTACCCAGGGAAATCTTAATGCAATTCACAGAGAAGCTTGCAATTTCTTCAGCTTAGAGTTTGAAAACAAAGCAAAACAAAGATTTGTCATGTTTCATATTTCTCAGCCAGTATGCATACACGTGGTTTCCTCCTCTGGCAGAGTGTAAAGAGGAAGTAAAATGTCAAGTTGTTTATTTCTGTGCAATTTTCTTATCTCAAAATAACACTGAGTTTGCTAAAGCCAATCTGTCTTCAATAATAGACAGAGGAAATCCTTTGCTTGGCACTCTTGCTTTTACAGAAATCTTATGATCTGGAAAGAGAGGAGTTAAATCTCTTTTGACAATTTTGTCAAAACCAAAAATGTCATCTAAAACAGCAGCCTTGTTTTCTAGGGAAAGAAAAAAAATTTGTTTTCCTTTAGTTCAGTCCATATACTGCCTTTTCTTAGTATTTTCTCTTTTTTTTCATATTGTTTTACTGCAGATGAAAAAGAAGAGCAGAACAGACAAAAGGACACCTAGAAATTCACTCTTTATGATCATAAGCTTTCACTTAATAGTGTGAGAAAAATGAATATGCTTAAATCAGCAAGTTGCACTTTACCTCCACAGAACCATCTTCATTGTCAAGTATGTGATCAAAGTTCCCTGCCTAAAAGTCGAGAAGCCATAAGTTTTTATTAGACACCCTAGGCCTGATTTCAAAGTATATGAGATTCAGCTACATCTTTCTTTTTGAAAAGAAATATATATTTCAGCATGTAACCCTGTGTGTCTTTCCTTTTTAACTGTCCATTTCAGAGATTAATGGAAAGTATGAATACATAAAAGTTCTCTGTTTCCATATACTTTGTTCTTAAATCATATTGCAGATTAACGTGATATAGCATTTATTTTTTAAAAAGGCATTTTCAAACATATCTAATCCAAATTTGATCTATTAATATGTTTTTCTATGTCAATACTGCTTGCATTTTCCAATGCACATGTATGTACCCACTTCCCTACCCCTCTGTACTTTGTAAGAGAAATTTAAACACAGCAGGATGGAAACACAGCAGCCCCAAGGAAAAATGAAAAGAGAAAAACATTCCTTCCATTGTTCCATTTTGATTCTAGCTCCCCTATCCAAAATACTCTATCTATCTCGTGCATTTGGACAAAGAGAAGAATAAAAGCTTGTGCCTCTTCCTGCAGTCATCCTTGGCCTTGTGGTTAACATTGTCTTTTTGACCTTTGTATAGGATAGCCTCAGATGATGGTAGCAGACTGTAGCACAAGGCTTAATAGCTCGTGGTCTTTCTTTTATAAACATGTCCCTTCCACTGGGAACAACTCCCTTATAAATGACAATGCAAGACTCTGAAAGGGCTGACTAATAGAGAGAAGAGGAGCAAACACTCCCAAGACAGCTAGCAATAAATATAAAACTGGAGGATGAAGTAAAAACTTCACAGACCAACACAGACCTTCCTTTCTGTTTAAATTCTTATCATTCTTGCAGAAGGATGATCAAATGATTCAGGATCAGTTCATTAGGAGAAAGGAGTTGAACACAAATGGCTACGTTCACATTTAGTGTCACTTGACGTCTAGGTCAAAGATGATACAAAATCTGTGTAGATCGCAGATTTCCTTAAAAACATTCACAGCTAAAAAGTACACTTTTAGATTAAATGAGTGTCTGTTTCCTTCTGCTCTATATCTCTATCCATAGGGCTAACAGAAAGTGAGAGTGCCTCCCCTCGCAAACATGGAATATACTTTGATATCTGAAGACAAAATCATCCCCTTGGTTCCTACATGTTGAGACTGTAAGGCTTGTGATGTCGACAAACCAAGTTTTGCAAACCACCCACAGCCCTCATGCCCGTATGTGTCTGTTTTATCATCCCTCACAAACAGGCTGAATTCCTCTCAGTGCACACAGGCAGATGAGGCACAGGGATACCCACAGTAAAATGCTTTTTATTTTTATTTAGCTACTTAATACTTAAGCAACTTGTTTAGACCAGACATCCAGGCTCCCTCAGTATCAATGGGTGCAGATACAGGCACCTGCAGGGGGTGATTCATCTTCTTCAAAGATAGGGGTCTGAACCAGGGCTTACAGCTGCCTTCTGGAGGTGCCTATCTCTCAGGTTGACTATAGTGGGAGCCTAGATGACTAGCTGAGATTAGGTGCCTAATTTTTAGGCAGATAAATTTTCTTGCCCGAGGTTACATGAGAAATCTGTGGCAGAACCAGGGTTTGAACCCACGTGTTCCACACGGCACTGGTAACAAATCATTCAGTCAAATCCAGTGCTTGTGTTACAAAGGTTTTGTGTGTCCACAATAGGCTGTTAGACAAGACACACACACACACACACACATATCAAAAAGTCTAATAAATTGGTCATTAGTCACCAAACTCACACACCTTAGCGTATGAAACACCTATTTTAAATGTCTAAAATAGCCGATGAGAAGTTTTACCTGTGGTCTGCACCTTCCCAATAAGTGTCCTGACCGCACAGATTCTCAGGGATCTTCTGAGAATTCTGCAAAATAGTTACAGTAATTTTCTATTTATGAAGATGGAAGGAGACAGTTACATCAACACACATAAAAACAGTGATAACAATTTGTTAAGGAAGAATCACATGGAACATGCCAGAGTTCTTGGTAATCAAAAAGTCTTCCCACCTAAACGCTGCCTTTTCAGATTAAACAAGCTCAGCAATATCCAGATACTTCAGAAGGAACCTCTTCACATATATTTAGTACTCCACCCAGATTTCTCACATTTCTGGCAAATGGAGGATGCAAAATATTACCCTGAGAAACCCAGACCAAATGGAGAGATGGACACATTTATCTAACATGCTTAGACTTAATTCCTACAGTTTGAAGAATTCAGTAGAAGCTGCAGGGATTAGTATAAATACAATCATCCAGACTCTAAACCCAACTGGATTGTGGGCAAATGGCCAGATTTGTTCACATAAGACTGAATCCTCTGTAAGAACAATTGAATAGTTGTATTTGTCAAATGCTTGTGACACCGAGGAATTATATATTTTACACCAGCTGCATATATTGTATTTTCTACATTTCTTAATTTTACTTCTCAGTTATTTTTCCCATTTGATCAAAATATGTTGTCCTCTCAGAGACATAATTATGTGATAAAATGGTTCAATTTGTAATTCCAGTATTCATTTATGGCTCAACAACATTATTACTTCTTATATATCATCTTTTTTGTGCATGTGTAACTCAAAATTAGGTTCATTGCTCTCTTTTCAGGTTCACAGAGATGCAAAAACCACTGAGGATAAGGAGATTTACATCAGTCTAAAAGCTAATTTGGGAGAAAACTTAGAACCCCCTCAAAATAAATCTTTGCAGAAAGAAAGTTCTTTCTGATATGCAAAACAAATTTCAGGAACTTTGTCTTGAAGCAGTGCAGGTTTTATACGACATATTAATAAAGCAGGAATATTACAGAACTTGGAATCATTCACTCTCATACTTTAGCAGAGACTTTGCCCTTTTGATATTTTTCTACTTTATTTTGAGATGCTTTCTACCCGGGCACTTGCTCAGTCCTCAAAAAAAAAACCTCAAAACCAAACCCTCAACACACAAACATTCAGAATTGCTCTCTGAGTCTTAGTCCCATCACACTAGGATCTGACAAAATAATTCAAAAGTGAGTACTGCAAACAGTGTGCTCTCAGAACCCCATTCACACCAATCTGAGGCAATGGTTTAAATGCTATAAATATCCATTTGATATGTTTCCCATACTAAAATATTTTCTAACTACTCTGATATAGTTCAGAGGTTTTCAAAATACTAAAAGAATTTATATAGTTCTTGTAAAACAAGAGGAATTCTTAGTTCTGGATCGATCAGGGAAATGGCTGGGAAGAGGAAGAGGAAGAGGAAGAGGAAGAGGAAGAGAAGAGAGAAGAAGAGAAGAGAAGAGAAGAGAAGAGAAGAGAAGAGAAGAGAAGAGAAGAGAAGAGAAGAGAAGAGAAGAGAAGAGAAGAGAAGAGAAGAGAAGAGAAGAGAAGAGAAGAGAAGAGAAGAGAAGAGAAGAGAAGAGAAGAGAAGAGAAGAGAAGAGAAGAGAAGAGAAGAGAAGAGAAGAGAAGAGAGAATGAGAAGAAAAAAAAAGGGGGGGGGGAAAGGAAAGGAACGAAAATAAGGAAAGGAAGAAAGGAGTTCGAGTTCTTTGTGAAATGCTGCCATCTATGGAGTTCCAGTCGACACTGCTTTCTGTGGAGATGTCAAGGAAAACCACAGACAGGTTACCTCACAACGTGGTTAGTCCAGTAAATGGCACAGTTTTTTAATCAACAAACGATAATATAAATTATAGCTTTGGCTCTAACACTAAGTTGGCAGTAGTTTCTACCACAACTATTTCTTGAATGTATAAGCAGCATTTTTAGTTATCTACTGCAAGATTTTCCTGTGATTTGCTGGGGGCATATATTAATATCAGCACATTGTGTTGTCCAGTTTTTATTTACACTGGTTTCCCAGATTTCAAGGCATACAAGCAGAAATCTTTCCTGTTGTTCCCCATGTACATATCCCCAAGTATACTATTGCCTGCATTCTCAAAATGGCCAAATAAATAAGCAGCTAATTATAATTTTTATAATTATAATTTTCTCACATTATCTCTATTATACCTAAAAATTAAGGTGCTTGACACTTTAAAAACACACACATCACTCCTTTTTCCTTAACACTTCTGCTAATGGTAAGGCAGCAGCTGCACCCATGGGTAAGAAAAGCAGACAGAAAGATGATAACTTTGAAGAGATGGAAGTATTAGGACTATTTTTCAGCTGTAACAAATAATAACCATATCAAAAATTCCAGTTTGAAAGCTACTCAGATCTTCAGGAAAAAATGGTCCTCATTCAGTACTGCAAAGATCTGAGTACTCTTTATCACACTCACCAGAGGACTAGGTACAAATGAAATGCAGGGGTCATTTTCCTTGCTTAAATTGTGATTAAGTGACGTTAATCATTAAGGTAAGCATAAGCATAAATAGCAGTAATTCTAGGGCTGATGAAAATCTGGACCCCCAAAGCTATCTTGTATCCAGAGGCTGTGATGTAAAGATGGAGAAAAAAATAGTACACAGGAATTCTGAAAGATGCCTCTTTGAGACAGTGCTGCTCAGGCCTGTTTTACAGAATCACAGAATCATAGAATCAATTAGGTTGCAAAGACCTCTGAGATCATCAAGCCCAACCTCTGAGGTCGTCAAGCCCAAACACCACCATGCCAACTAGATCATGGCACAAAATGCCACATCTGGCCTTTCCTTAAACGCCTCCAGGGACAGTGACTCCACCACCTCCCTGGGCAGTCAATTCCAATGTCTAACCATGCCTCTTGTGAAGGAATTCCTCCTAAAATCTGGAAATTGTCTCTTGCTTACCACAGTCTTCCCTTGCCACCCATTCCCACTTGTAAATGTCACCAGCTGAGATATTTCCCATGGCTGGAAAGGTATGGTAGGAATAACCCTCATTCATGCCTGCTCAGAAAGACAGGGACAGTTCAGCTCTCATCCATATGGGAGTCAGCTATATCAAAGAGAAGAACATTAGTGGAATGAAAACTAATATTAGCCCTACATTCCCTGACAAAATACCTTGCAAAATACTTACTTTCACATTCTCTTACTCTATCCAAATTACTCAGTGCCAGAAAATCTTTATTATCCCAACCATGAGTTTAACTATCTGCAGGCAAAAGGTTGTCTCTTCCACTTTGACTCCCCACAGTGGCTTTTTCAAATGTTTACCATTTTTATGTAATGCATTGACTTTGGAGGGAGGAACTTGTCTAGCAAACTGTGATGGATTAATCACCTCTTGAGCATAAGTATCAGTAGACCAAGTTACTAAACTTCTCTCCCTTTGCAGGTCATTCAATAGGAAAATGTTGGAATCGTTAACAATTAACAATTAATTGTATTATAAGCAAAATAATATTCTAAATGAAGTTATTTTACCTCCTAGAGAAAAACCCTGCAGGGATTAAAGATGAGACACTCCTAGAGAATTCCCAGAGGCAGAGATTGTTTTAAGAAGTTCATCCTCCCCTGTTTCACTTCCAGCTCCCAAACACAAACCCTATCCCTGTGCTTTAGAGAGGAGGCAGTAGCCAAATGTCCATTAGCAGCAGCCACAGCCACACTAAGCTGCTAAATTCTTCCTTTATTGCTCAGCTGGTGAGACAGCTAGATCTGCCTAAGGTGCTTAAAAAGGTGTGGCAGCTCTACTTGTCTGGCTCTTGGTGACAAAAATTCTAAGATGGCTTTTCTGGATTTTCCTATTTGCCAGCTCAGCAAGGTCATATGAGGTGTGAAAATATTTGCCAGTCCAGGACAAATAAAAGATGTGATAATAACAATTTACTGCTTTCGGAGTGATCTAGCTTGCATTTACATCAAACCCATCTGAATGACGCTGCCTCAGATAACACTGCTGGTGTTGCAGTTGGTGTTTTATCAGAAGGCTTGGAAGGGCCCCAGTTTGTTGCACATGACTGAAAGAACTTCTTTCTCACTGCACCCCAGTGCAGAGGCAATGCCAGCATGCCAGGCTATGGCCGTGGCACAAGGACAGAGGGTAGGGCTGTCAGGCTCTGCATGTGCTTTGAGGGAGAACCACAATCCCTGGGGCTTAGTGGCCATTGGACTGAGGGCCACAGCAAATGACACAGTCTCCAATTGCTCTCTCATCTAGCTCATGCAGAAATAACAGCAAACGGGTGGACAGGATGGGTTGCAAGCACTAGAAGGAGATGGGAAGTGAGGCAGTGGTCTCCTTTGCTGAGGTGTAGCAGCTGTTCAGGTTTAGGGCTCAGTTCATAAGCACAGCTGATCAAATGCAGCCAAGACTCTGATTGTGAATACTCAGATGTAGTTGCCTATTCCATTATTCTTCACTGTTAAAAAACAATCCCCTGTGCAGAGCAGGGTGGATCATTTGCCCACCATATATTGCCATGTAGATGCAGAATCACTCACAGCCCTGAGATGGAGCATCACCACTGATAATTTGTTTAAATAATATTGGGAGTGAGGCCTGGGGAAGGGGGAACAGGCTCCATTGCACTCACCAGAAAATAAGGATATCCATTCATGAAAAAGAACGTGCACAATTCATGCCTATTTGTCACTTGTCACATTAATCATTTGGCTTTTCCAATATTTTCTGTCACAAGAGGAGTCAGGACAAACTGCTACTGAGGAAACCAACCACCAAAAATGAGGCAAAGTGAACAGATCACCAAAACCTTGCAGGCTGGGAGAGATCATCCAAATATCTGTTGAATCCCTGTATAGAGTGAATCATGAATTGCTATCATCTCACCTCAGAGAAAAATGCCATATTTATCATCTAATTCAGGTGAAAGATAATTTGGACATTCTGAAGAGTTTGTAATGCATGCTTTTACTGAAATACATCCTTCCCACAGCCTATTTCCCCTGTTCTGCAGAAAGACTCCAATCTCCCTGCTTCACTGCACAGATTCAGGTTTGCATTTATATGTGAGTGAAGTTTCTTGGCTGACAAATCTCACTCAGTCACTGAGGGTAACTCCACATTGCCAGAATGAACCAGTAAGGTTCTTGCTGCTGAAGGTACTGTACCCGACAGGATACGTCTTACTCAAGAATTCAGATGTCACCCACCTGCCATTAGGTACAATGCACACTTTTATAGCCAGCACAGTTGCCTGGAAGGCAGAACAAGATATGAATAACCATTTCCTAGCCCATTTTCTTCAGCTGTGAGTCTTCTGCATTGCTGAACTGCTTCAGATATTAAGATAGAATAACTAAGACTAGATCACATATATGAAATGGCATCAAGCAGGAATACTAAGTAGTAACATACGTGAATAAAAAAGTGATTGCAATAAGTATGAGCCAAATAAATTAATATTTTGCCTTGGATAGGATTCTTTATGTTTGGTAACTATTGCTTGTGCTGAAGATATAACACATGCTGACACCAAATATCAATTCTAGGTAAATCCAATTAAGCCCAGAAGCAAAACAGCTGGATTAGCAGTTCACTGCATAAATTATTTTTCTTCCATTTACTTTGTCTTTTTGTAAATGAGCCTTTTAACATAAAAAAATTTAGCACTCAAGTTCCCCTTTGCTTATTAATCCCAGAAGCCTAAAATGAAGAAGAAAAAAAGAATTTTTTTCTTTGTTGTTTGTGGGCGTATGCTTTTCAGCTCCCTCATGTAATCTCCTCACATTGCAGGTAGTTTTCATTCTTTCTTGAATAATTCACTCCCATTGCACTTACAATGGTGTCAGACCAAGAAATTAACTTTTTTGTTTTTAATTTCTAGGTGACGCATAAATGCATTATTATTTTATATTTTATGTAATTTTTTAATTTTCTGGTTCTATAAAGAATTAATATAAAAGTGGTAAGGCTGGAGTTGAACATGCTTGCAACTGCTTTATTTCAGTTGTAAAAACATAGACTATACAGGAGTTGTTTTATTTGATCTCTTTTTTTTTTCTTATTGTTTTTCTTCATTATATGGCTGTCAGCATAAAGGGCAATGTAGAGATTGGAAATCAATACATGCTACTCCTGTAGATACACAAATAATCACAAATTGTAATCATTGATTGATTTTCAGCATTCTGATAGTGACACATTGAGTGGAAGGGACTCTGATCTCAGTTGTGCTAGAGGAAATCTAGAGCAGTGATTCGCAGCTGGAATTGTAATAAAGACCTGCCTGAGAAATGCATCATTTCAGTCAATGAAACATGTAACATATTATTGGGGAAAATTACTTTTCCCTTCTGCTCATGATCAGGGCTGAGAGCAGCAAATGTTCGAGCCGCAGAGCCATGCTTCAGCCCCCAAGGTTGAGTGCCACCACTTCAACTCAGCTTACTCCAGAGCCCATGTCAAACACACTGGTCTTGCCATTACCACACACAGGCATTCCTCTGCAACCCCCTCAGAGAATATCAGTTTGAGATTCCCGCCCCTCTAAGCCTTTATTTTCCAGAGAGACCTTTCATGCCATGCATACACAGGAGCCTAATGTCCAGCTTTCCTAGAGAACAGGTCACACATGGGTATCTGCAAGCACCACCAGAGCAGAGGGTCACAGTCCTGGTAAAGGATACCCACACACCAGGTGTCAGACCAGTTGATGCCACACCGTCCAGACAAGTACATCTTTGTAGACAACTACATGTCTATAAATACAAAATGATTAATAGAAGACTACTAAATTATGCCTACTGCTGTGAAGTGATTTTAAAAAATATCTTTTCTATCATATGTCTTTATACCTATTATACCTTTATACCTATTAAGGATCTTTAAAGAAAGAAAAATCAGTCCTTTTTCCTTAACTGTAGTGGGAGACGATGAAATATTTTGGCTTTGTTGCAAATGCAGAAGAACTGAAGGTTAAAAAATGAGGGCCATTTTTGTAAAAGCTAAAAGAAGGAGAGAGACTACTGTTAACAGTATGTTCCTCTTATTTTCCAGCTGTAGGAAAACATTTCTGTTTCCTATTTTTCTTATGTAAAATACCTTCCATATAAAGACATATACTGTTTCCTCTGGCATAATCAGTAACTTTATTGTGGAAGTTTTTGGGGGTAGACACAGGGGCAGATTAGATAGATCAATTTTATAAATAGGTATTTTCTTAAGCAGATATAATTTTGGGCAAATAGCTCTAACCTGTATCAGCTGATTTAAAAAAAAAAAAATAAATCCTTTTTCCTGAAAAACAGAGTGAAAAAGTGAAACACACAAAGTATCTATGATAACACAAAGAAATCATTTGGCACAGAATGACACGTGAGTCTAAAATTTCAGAATTCAATGACAAAAAAGGAGTTATTAATTCTGGCAGGAAAACTTCTGTGCCTAATGTGCTTCTCCAGCATTCTTGAATTTGCCTATTTGCAAGTAAATAATGCAAATCCTTTTCTTTAAAATAAATAAATGGAAAAAATGCCAACTGGTCATCAAATTGATGATTTTTGTGGGTCCCTTCCAGCTCAGAATATTCTGTGATTCTTAACTGGCATGACTTAAAACTATGTCATTATTTGAAAACTGGACAAAGGGGAAGGAGAAGGAATAAAAGATTAATAACTGAAGTAGTAATTTTTTTTTCCACTCTAGGTAAGAAGCATTGACATTTGTATTCACTAAAAAGGTGATTTTTTTGTTTGATGCACATTCATATCTGATTCATTAATTTACACAGAAGACTAAAGTTCACCTTTTCTCACTGCTTTTGTATGTAGAAAATTAGGAAATTTCACACTCTAACAATTAGTAAATACAAAAATATCAGCCGAAAATCTCAATAAAATTAAACTTACTTTGCAAAATGAAAATGCCTTCTGCTTTGTTTATAAGCACTATAATATTCTTGAGGAGATGGGGTCCTGCTGGCACTGCCTTGGGACAGCCAAGGGCCTTGGCTATGGCACGGAAGGTGGCTGCTCTGTGAAACACCCAGCGTGGCACCCTCAGTGGCCATTGGTTCTGCCATGGGTTGTAATTATGGACAGATTCATCTTCTGACACTGGATTAAAGGAGTAAAATTACAACTGGTGACACACAAAATTACAATAAAATAAAAACCTCAAAAATTTTATTTGTGCATGAAGAATGTCTTGCTATTCACTGAAGGAAGTGAACTGGAAAGTTGTGCAAATGGCCAGGTACAGAGAGGTAACTGGAAGCAGTGTAGCACACTTGGGAGATATGCTCAAGTTTTTCATCTTGAGCCCTGAATAAAAGAATTAATTTTATATTATCCATACGAACTTGTGAGTCTTCATGATTCTCATTTCATAAATTTCTTAATCTGGCTAATAAACCTTCAGTAATCATTTAAGAGTTTTATGTTTAGAGAAATGTTCTTGGAAAGTTTTTAATATTTATATTATACATTTTTACATTTGAATATCAAAAACCTGCAGATTTACCTTTGAAGCTCCTGATTCATAGATGAGAAATAAACACAGCCCTGATGGGGAAGTTCTGGTGACTCTGCACAATCACCTGCTGGGCTTCCATCCTGAAATGGACATTGATCTAGTGACAATATCTGAATGCGTGTATTCAAAATGGCACTGATAGTCTCTCATCCCATTACACCCCTAATTTTTTTTACCACCATTTGGTCTTGCTGTCTATTCTCAAAGGAAATTAAATTTTTTGTCAGTTAATACTCACCAACTTTTCTTTAATAACAGTACTTTAATTCTACAAATCTATGCTTACCAAAAGGGAGCTGAAATTTTTAATTTAAAAAGTACCCATCTATTAATGAAGCCTCAAAACATAACTAAAAGCAATGAGTTAGGTATTCCTCCAGTATCTGTGTCCTCATGATACAAGTATTGGAATAAAATTGCAAACTTGTGAATTGTTCTCCAAAATCTTTCACAAATCATCAGAATAAATTTTTAAAGTCTCTTTACTTAAGACAAAAATTTGCAAGAAGCTATTTGGGTAAATGTGCAATGCTATGTGACACTACAAATAATGATAATACTGCCAAACTGTGCCTTTTTTAACTGTGATCTGGCAACTGAAAACCAGATATGGAAAGATAATGCCATTTGTCCTTGCAGTGGTTGCAGAGAGCTGCCACTTGAGAGGTGTTCTTCCATGTTGAATGTTTATTCTTCTACACTCAGTTCAAATACTGTCATTCTGCATAGGACTGTAATGGCCCAAACAGCTGTGCCAATGTGTGAAGTCCATGTAGGAGGTCCTTTGAGCTCAGCACCAGTGTACTGAACAAGGCTCTCAGATGTAGATACAGACATGCTCTTTCTCCTCACCATACCTTCCAAACAAGTCGGGTTGGTAACTATTTCTTCACTCAGAGATTCTTAAGGGATGGATTTTTTTTGTGTCTGGGTTCGCAACTGCAAGTGGAATGGGGCTTAGATGGGATTGTTTATTAGCCATGCTAACCAGACTGGGAAACAACCAGGAGGTGATTTGTAATAATTGATGCTACCAATTCTCAATCCCTTTTTCTCTTCATTACAGTATCTGAAACAAGGCAAATAATGCAAAGTGTGTGGGTTTGGACTCCATTTGGGCTGTTCACTTAAGAGCTGGACTTGATGATCCTTGTGGGTCCCTTCCAACTCAGAATATTCTGTGATTCTTCTGAGAATAGCTACTTTGCAACTGATGCCATAGTGAGATTTACTGCTGGTTCCTGTCTATACCACAATTCATCATTCAATATGCAAAGCTGTTATTCAAACCTCCTGCCCCTCTGCCATGTATATATAAATATATATATATTAATGTTTTATATTTCACTTTTTTCATAAGCCCATCAAGTTACACAAAATACTTCAGAATGGAGGAATACTCTGCTCTAACTGTGCAGTTTATAAGCTAAATCATACTGCAAACTTCACTCTCTTTGTGTTAATTATTTGTGAAAAATATTTTCCCTGGCAACAATAAGTAATTGCAATGCTACCTGTTGTTAATAAGAAGGTTGAATGTGCATTTATCACACACATCAAGAAACAGCCAGCAGATATTCTAACTCATACTTCTGAAAACATATTGCAACAGACTTTTTATTTATAATATGTAAACAAACTATATGTATTTGAATACTAGACACATTGATAAGTAGCACTTTTTCTCCATTTAAATAAATCTGGCAGTACATTATTAGATTGAATTTTCTCCAGTTCTTACTTGGATAAATTGCAATACTTGCAAAATAACATATAACCTCAGCAAATTTCAGCAAAGATTTAAAACATGTGAGACACAAAAGAAAATGCAGCTCACCAGGTTTTCATGTCATCAATGCTGCAACTCCACAGTGGAATATCATGAAGCATTTTTAATTGTATTTTAAAAAAAACCAAACACTCAAGATCATTTTTGCAAGTTGTTAACTGATGTAACCCACACTCTCACTGATTTACAAGGTCCCATCTTTCTGCAACTCATGTTAAAATGTGCTACTACTACTATTAATAATAACAACAATAATAATAATACACAAAGTTATGTAGTGGTGCGACAGCCTGGATTCTTTAAGCTTGTTTCATGCATTAATGCAGTCTTGAGGTCCTATGTCACATGAAACATGAAGGTCAGATTCTTACACATCATGTTAAAGAGATATTTGGAGGCAAAGCACAGCTGACGTTACTGAGGTCATCAGAATTTGTCTCCTTGTTAAGGTTTGGAAAAATGAAAAAGATCTTAATCAATTGACAACATCATGCAGTTCCACAGCCAGCCTCTGGAAAACATTGCCAAATAAAGTCATAGACTGTGATTAACAGGAAACACAAAATGTTTTAGTGTTTTTAGGAAAAGAGAAAAATAAATAAAAGCTCTTTAGAAAGCTTAGAGACATTATATAGAGTATTCTGTGGTGGGTTTTTTCAATGGAAAAAGAAAGAAAATCCAAGCAAGACTCGCTAAGTTTTCATTGCTTTATAAATAACTTCTCTTTACATTTTATTTACTCAGAATTATATTATTTTTATGTCTTGATGCCAAGAAATCTGGTTAGTAAAGTACCAGATTCTTTTATTTGATTTTATTTGATTTCATTTGATTTCATTAGGGACCATCAGCCTTGCTGCTTAAGTGCCCAACTACTGTTTGCAGTTAAACATTCATTAGGGAATCCCCAGTGGGTTCATTCATTTCACTGAGGTCCAATTACATTGCCACAAAAGCAGTTTTTGCAGCAATTAGCTGATTTTTCCTGTTTATGTTCTGTGTCTTTAGGAAGACGACTATTTCGTGGAGGTCAGATTTTTAATTAGGCGCGATTTAGGGCCAATAAGAAAACTGATAATTTACTAAATAGCTGTGGTGGACTTAACTGCTCAGAGCAGAGGTAAATAACACAACAGGGACACCAGGAATAAGCTCTCCTGGTGTGCAGAGCTCGGAGCCCCATGGTGTGAGGAATAGATTACGTGTTAAATGCCTGTCAGGGCCCTCTTTCCGTCGCCTCTATCGCCACTCAGCCTCACCTCAAGAGCCACCACTTTATTAGCAGAGGGAACAGGGAAGCCAGTCTGGAAAAGTACCTGCAGAGAGCTGCTGGCTTCAGGTGGCTGCAAAAGATCTCAGGGTGAAAGAAAACAAAAAAAAAACCACATTCTCTCCCTGAATATTTGGCAGCACCTTTATCGACTGCTGCATGAAACAAATGATATTCAAGGGTGTGTGTGGTGTGCTCACAGTCACTACGAGTATGTTCTTACCAAAGTGGATCACTCTGTGATAGCTTGGATTTCTGCAAAGGTCTCTGCTTTCTGCCCTCTAAATAAAGTGCCCTCTGCACTTTATTTTTTTCAACAATGTGTACAGGTTGCCTTACACTTTGGGAAACCAAGAGCTGTGAGATTTGATAAAGAGCACTCATTTAAAGTGAGATCTTCAGGGAATCATAAATGTCTTCTGAAACATTCTAAGCAGACTTGCCACCTCAAAATTCTCTCATCTAAAGACCATGATAGTTGAATATCAGCCACTGCATGACAATGAAATTTTTGAAGAGACTTATGGCTGGCTGAAATGTCTCTCTCCTACAGGAAATAGGTAAGGAAGGGCCAGAAGGTCACTGCATTTTTTTCTTCAACCTTTGACCCAGTACTCAGCTGCAGAGTTGTAGCCAGGCATGTAAATAAGCAATGCATCAAGAAGCACATGTTACAAACATTGAACTTTCTTTGCCAGCCACCATTTCTAGCAGAATTTATAAAAACATGAAAAAGAGTAGGCCAGATATTCATGTATTTTCTAGTGAGAAGAAAAATGTACAATTAAACTGTAAATGTGCAAAGAGAACGTATGATGGCTCTCTGTCTGAGTGTATACAAAAATACAACAACAGAATATTTTTGGAAAACATGGTATCTTGATAAAAACTCACTCTACATCGTGACCCTCATTTTTCCCATGAAAACTCCCCATGCTGGCATGCAGTCTTTAACCATGGGTACAATTTTTAGGTTGATTTAATTTTAAAAAACCAAAAAACAAACCAACCTCTGGAAAAATCATAAATTTTCAGAAAAATTTAGATCATGAAAATCCATTATCAGGCAGTTATTCCCTTTCTTATTTTTTAGCCAAAAAACATCACTTTCTTTTGTTTTCAACTCATCAGCTTTCCTTATACATAGAAATAAGATTGAAAGATGCTGGCTAAAAAACATTTCAAGTTACATTTCAAGACACTGAAACCAAACTCTCAGATCAGTGGTAAACCAAAGAGCATCTCTGTAAGGTGGTCTGAAAGGAATCCATGCTGTGGGTGTAAAGACAGTGACTCCATGGTCTAAGCTACCTAATACAATATAAGTTCTGTTCAAACTTGCATCCCACCTTCAGTGAGGGGTCTTAAACCCATAAAGTAAAAGAATACAGGAATGCATGAATTCTTTGCACCCAGTCAAACATGCCTAGAGTTGAAGAAAGTCTGTCTTTTCTAATATTTTTCAAGTTGTTTCTACATTTCAGGGAAAGATTAGAGGGTTCTGAAGCAAATGAACAATTTTGTAAATATGCTATTACAACAGTACAATACAATAAGCAACACACTTTGCAACATTAACTCCTAATTACTTTGGAAAGCAAACTTCATTTGGAGTCCAGCTTGACTTGCAAAGAACTCAGGGTGGTAATTAATAACAATCAGCCACTGAAGTAACTTTGTACAAATAATGTGCTGAACTATGTCCCATAAGGGCTAAAACAAACACATGGACTTCAGCATGAACTCAGCCAAATGAAAAAAAGAAAAAAAAAATTGCAAGCGACTTAATTTTGTACTTTTTATGCTTAGCTGTTCCCTCAGTGTATTACACATCATATCTCAAAGGCCAGGCTTTTTGTCATTAACATAATCAGAAATGCAATTTTCATAATACAAGTCATATAAACAATGAGCTGAGGGCACCTAGGGGACAGGTGTCATCCACAGCATGTAGCTCTAGTGGAAAGACAGATACAATTAAGTGACAAGGAAGCATTATTATTACAGTGAGAATAACTTCCAAGTGCATGAGATAGAGAGACTTTTTCATGGCTCAGAGAGGCATACCAGTCAAATATCCTGTTATTTGCCAGTTCACATCCCTCTGCATGGGCAGAAAAGTAGGGCAGCAGGATATAGGGACAGAAATAAGCTGTTAGACCATAGGATCATAGGTTAGTTCAGGTCAGGTCAAAGGAGATCGAATCCAACCTCCTGCTCAAAGCTGGGTCAACTTCATTCATTCTTTTGTGACAGCATATACATAAACTAGTTCAGCTAAAATAACAAATATATATAAAATAACATATATATATATATATATATATATATATATATATAAATTATAGGTATTAAAAAGTTTTATGAGTGAATCCTGGCTTTTTAAGGAAATTAATGTTATGACACTCTTTCATAGTAATTATCAGGTGTTGGCCCATTCCGTCCCTGTTAGCTGAAGGTTTAGAGGTGTGAAGGCTTACAAAGAGGAACAGTGGTTTTATGAGAAGCCTAGCTATAGAAAAAGCTTCAAACAAAAATTTTACCTTAGTAGAGCCAGAATTAACTAAATATCAAACTTGAAAAGCAGGGCTCATATTGCTTCCTTTTAGGTAGCCCATCTCTTCCCTAGTTGCAGCTGGAAAACAGAGTGGCAGGCTCAGAAGAGGCAAGCACTTAACACTTCCAATGTAACTAGAAGTCCAAAGTAATGGAAATTCCATAAGAAAGGGAATTTTCGGCCATCTGCAGGATAGGTAGACAATTTGAGGTGCTGTCAATGGGGCCATCTATTTGAGGACCATCTCAGGCCTTCAGATTTTCTTTCTTTCTGCATAACAACTTAAAAGTGAAACTAGCACTCCTAGACCTTCTTAGAAGTTAAAGAAGGCTGCTTATCCTAAAGCTTTATTTCATCATCCTGATCTTCTCCCTGCAAAAACTAATAAACATTCCCAAAGACTTTAGCTGTTGAGGGACCAAGTTCCGGAAAGCAGCATTGAAAAAATTTCATGGGCAAGTGATTGACCATTTTTTGCAGATATTTCTTCCATGTTTATATACTGATTTGAAGAGTACAACACAACAGTCAGGTCACAATCTGCCCTGCTGTGCTCACCTGTTCATCCTTTTTCCTCAGAGAGAATTTTGAAATCCAAAGGTGCCAGTTCTTCATACAGCCCTGTAAAAACTTCTTAATTGTTTAGTTAAGCTTAAAATTATATTTGGCAGATTGTTAGGACAGAAAGCTGGTTGAGGTCACCTGATATTTAAAAACTAATTGAAAACAGGCAACTGCTTTATTACTTTAACTGTACATCTCAAAACTGACTGCTAAGCATTATGTACCGCAAGAGATGTACAAGGTGGGCATCTCTTCTAGTAATGTATCAGCAACCTTTTAGAGAAACACAAGAGGAGAGCATAATAGAGAATCATTCGTAGCACAGTAGGAGCCTTGAAGGTTCTCCTGACTCCAAACCTCAGAGGCAAGAACAATCTTAATAACAAATACCATAACAGCCCAAAATAACCTGTTACACTGAGATACACTGCAGATCTAGCAGTACTTGATTCAATGTGTGTATGAAGTGCAGTGATGGTGCTTTGGAACAAAACATTCTCATGTGTAAGAATTCATTGCTAAGTGTGTTTTGTTAGACACCAAGAAATTCACTAAGAAATTACATTTCCTAATTATAGGATACCTGCAGAGCCAGAAAATTTATCAGTTTTATTTAGAGTATTTTGTCACTGTGTTTTGCACAGAGAAAGAACAACAAAACAAAAAAAGAATTTTCTTTCTCTTGCCCTCCTACTGTCATTGCACAAATGGTAGCTACTACATTCTGATTATTGATCTGCATATTGGAAAAAGAAGGCTGGTCAAATATGGTCAAAGAGCCAATTTTCAAATATGATTCATTTGTCTGATTTAATATTCTAAAATATTCAACTGATCTTAGCCCACATTCTGGGTAAACAATCAGTACTTTTTTAACAAACCAGTTTTCAATAAAGGGGAGAGAGCAGAGGGGAATTGAGAAAATTAAGAGTTCAGCTGATCTACTAAATTTTGAAACAAAGAAGTACAGTCCAAGGTGTAATAACCTTTAGATACAAGTGAGCCAGAGCAGCATTTTGCACCTGAACTATAAAACCACACACTGAAAACTAACTTCAGTGCCAAGTTACATGCCATGGAATCATTCCACATTTAATGAAATTACATGGGGTGTAAGTCAGGCCAGAAATCTACCTTGGCTTTAATTTGAAACTGACAAAAATTTAGCTGTAAAAAAGCACATTTGCTTTTTAATAGTGTGATGTACTGTGCATTTAATCAAATACCATAATTATTACAATCATCACCTGCTCTGCTTCATCTCAGTCTTTTTTTTTTTTTCTGAAATTATTTCATCTGTTGTTTCCAAACCTAAATGTGGCAATGATTTCATTTTCAATGACATGAAGTGATTCAACATTCAATATGAATCACTTCATTCAACATGAAGTGATTCATTCCTTGTCTAAAGAGTGTCCTTAGAAAAGAAAAGCTACAAAATTATTAAACAGCATCTAGATCCCAGCAAGAGTGTACAGTGTGCTCCCAAGAGCAACAGAGTAGACAGAGGGATTCAGGTGACTTCAGAATAAAACCTTTATCTGAACATTGCCTTAAACATTCATCTTTTACTCTAAAGAAATGGGAAGAGGAATCCCATTACTCAACAGTCTGCAGTCCCACAGATTGGAGGTGTGAAAGGGTAAGTACTGTGACACATGAAAGCAATCCACCACATCCTTCCTGTAAAACTTTTCCCAGGCAATTCCCGCACCAGAGGATGGTGAGAAGACAAGCATATGCATGATACATCATATTGTGTAGGAGTTGCTTGTTCACTGCTAGTCTAGCAGACACACTCCCAAAGCTCTCCATCCTTTCCCATCATTTCCCATGACAATTTGGAGCGTGCTGGTTTGCTGTCATGATGGTGAGGCCCCCCTTTATGTAACAGATTCCATGAGTAAAGCTAGCTGTGCCAAAATGGGCAAAGTCTTCCTGAAAACAGCATGACTGGTAACACCAATGCCTCTGCCAGGCCCTTTCCTCTTTTAAACAACTCTCCCCGTTCACTGCCAGTACAAGACCTCTCTCCTCTGACAAAACTGCAGGCAATAGTGGAGTCACCAGCTGGGAAGTCAGGTAGGAGCCCTATCTGCCAGCTCCTGACTTCCAGCCAAAAGACCAGGACATTATAGACAGCAATGCAATATTACTGGCTAGAAAATTGATCATTCAGGAGCTCATCCCCAGAGCCTGCACAGAATAGAATAGACCCAGCTAGTGAGAACCATGGCACTTGACACCAGCTCTGTCGCTGAAGATGACAGGAGGAACTCTGTTTCCTTGCTTTTAAGCAGAGAAGTGTTTCCCCCACTTTAGGCAGGCAGGGTAGGAACAGCCATACAAACACACTGTGCTTGTAACTAGATCACATCTTTGTTTCCTATAGTGAAAATAATGTCCCCACTGTAGAAATATCTTTCCTCTCCCACCTCTCTCTTCCATCTGGTGGTCCAGCCTGAATCCTCATGTTGTGTCTGGGAAATTGGCCAATCTAAAAGCATCAGCTCTGAAAAAATTCCTAAGAAGCAGCTTGAGTTACAATATCCATTTTTCACCCAATTGCAGCCTTTATTTTTAGCTGTAAAAAACTGTCAAAAAGGAGGGGGCTTGCCACTGGAAAACAGTACAGGGGTATCCAGTTCCTTAGCAGCAGAGATTTTGCCACAAGACAGCCAATCCAGCATCCAGTAGAGCACAATTCCTATAGCAAATCCAGATCCCACTTGCAGGCAATGCTAGTTTAAAAGCTCAGGTTTGTGACATGCTCTCCACCTGAATGCAGTACACACTCGATTTATTGCAGAGTAGCCTCAACATCTGCTAATTACTGTGACAAGTGACATGGTGTTTATTCAGTAAAAGCTTCTATTTGCTCAAGAAAGCCCTCAGCTATCTCCTGCCCAGCTGGGGATCTCTGTTCCTGGGGACAATCTGAAAACACACACAGTGCCACAGGGGGATCAGTGACAGGCTCGTCCTTCACAGAGTTTTCTTTACCTGTCTGTAACTGAGGATCATTCAGTCTGTCCTTAGACCTGGCCTTTCCCCTTTCTCCCCACTCTACCTTGCAGAGGTAGAAGCTGGTAATTGTTGGGAAGAGTTTACCTCCTGGAAAATGTGTCTTTTTACCAATTACCGAAAGCACATTTCATTTCACAAGCCATTACACAAGCCAACCCTGTAGACTTCGAACAGCCCTAGTGACAAGGCACTCCTTCCCAGTCCACCCATGACATGTTAAATAAGACCAGTGCCTGCTAGAACCATGTCAAAGAAGTACACTGGCCACTGAATAATCATTGGGAGCCATAAAGTAACCCACAGAAGAGGGCAATGCCTCCCAGAGTCCACATCCACAGCAATTTCTACCAAGTAAGACTGAACTGGAGTACACATGTTGGCAACTGTGTAAATCTTGGATAAATGTTTTATTCTGCTGCCATGGCAAAAGTGCTTGGCAAAAGAAATAAAGAGTAACGAGACAGCTTTGGAAAATGGGCAATATGAAATGTTGTTTGTTCCACTTCCTCGTTTACCTTATTGCATACATGCAAACTGCAATGTGAAATTAAGTCATTTTGACAAGAAAAATAATGCTGAAAACACCATGAGGAGACAAGAATCTTATTATTTTAATATTAATGTTATTACTGTGTGTAATACTCAAATACTTCTGTTATGTTCCTCAGATTGTTTTCTGAGTTAATTACGCAACTACTTCTTAAAATGGCCTTGATTACCTGTTAATATCCATATAGAAAGTGGAAACTGTTGGAAAGACAAGAAATATGGCACTAACAGGAGAAAAAGAAATAAAATTAAACCCATTGCATGAAACTTTGTAAATCAAGAAAATTTTCTGATGAGCAGAAAGACATTGATCAGTAGCTTTGGTGCTGACTTGCATCAGTTGACAAGCAGTTCATCAAATAGCTCAGATACACATAAAATCACAGAATCTCAGACTGGCTGAGGTTGGAAGGGACCTCTGGAGGTCACACAGTCCAAGCCACCTGCTCAAAGCAGAGCCTTCTGGAGCTGGTTCCTCAGGACCACGTCCAAATTGCTTTTGAGTAACTCCAAGCATGGAGCTTCTCTGGGCAACCTGTGCCAGTGTTTGGTCACCCTCCCAGCACAAAAGTGACTGACGGGATCAGCTGGAGAGGCAGGCTCAGGACGTGACTGTGCCATGACACACAAACGTGCATGTGCATGCGTGTGCTTGCATTTCACATGCACGTGTGCAGCCCTGCTGCTGCAGCTTCTGACTGGAGCCCAGGGACACCGGCTGGGGTGCAGAGAGTGCTTGCAGGTTCCTTCTCCTCAAAGGTTTGTTTTTCTTTCTCACTGGTTTCAAACATGCTCGGCTTATCAGTGCAACAAGAGGTAAACATGGTGCCGTCTCAGATTACATCTGCTCCCCAGGCGATCTCCAAAGCAAACATTGGTCTCCCAATGAAAAATACAGCTATTACCCATTATTGGACATATCCAGTCACTGCGTGACCACCAAGTTGCACAGTTAATGAATCTGCCCATTTCTAATAAAAATAAACCAGACAAAGGAAGTGGCCAGCTTAAGCTGAACTTGAAGAGAAGACAAAAAGAGATTTAATAAAACATACTCAAGGTTGACATTTCCTTTTTATTGGAAACATGGCTTTCTCAGGAATGACACGATCACATAGACACTATTAGTAAAGCCACATATTGGCGCCAGGGTTTAAGATCTTTACCCACATGATTTAATTTTGGAAGCAGTAAAAACCAAAAGGGAAATTCCTCTGGCCCTGTTATTTCACAGTTCAAGCTTCAAATTAAAATATTTCAAAACAGAGCATAAAAGTATATCAGTCAAAATTAACCAAGCCACTTCTTATAACACTAGTAGAAACAGTATTTAAAGATGGTATCTGTATTCCCTGGTCCCCTTCTTATCTATTCAAGTTATTTAGGAATCAAGTCAGTTTATATAAAGCAATGATCAAGAAAAGCTCCAGCAGAAACAGTCTACAAATCACAATTCTTTTAAGAGAAATTTTACTGGATGCATCCTAGAACTTTTTTCCAGAGAGTCAATCAGTTCACATGCAGAAGATTCCTTCCAAGTTGTAATATTTTTTATTAATCCAGAATCAACATTTATACTGAACATAAATACAGGTATTTTAAAGTTCAAATAATTTATTTAAGAAACACTTCAAGTCTATACACTTTATTTCCAAATGGAAGTTTGAATTTCTTGCTAGAATTTTCTAAAACTCTCAGGGAGACTGACTTTTCTTTTCTTGTAAATTTTGGTTTTGAAAACTTTTTTTTTTTAACAAAAAACTTCCAACTAAAAAAAATAATTACCTGAAAGAGATTTCCCTGTCTTGCAATTGGCATTGAGAAACTACAACTGTATTATGTATATTTTCATTGCTTTTTTTCTACAGAGGAAAATCACACATACTTTCATGTAAAATATTTTTGATTGACTTAAGGAAAACTGGTTGGGACCAGGAGAAAAGAAAACCAGAGACTTAATAATAAGACTTAATAATATAAATTAATAATAAGACTTAATAATAATTTCTCTTTTAGTTCCAAAGACTGTGATTTGTGTTCTTCAGCAACAACATAATATCCCACAAATATATTTACCAAATGCAGACAAAACCGTGAACTGATTTTTATGTTGCAGAAACTGACACGTTCTGTGCTAACTGAAGATCCCAGGCTTCATATTGTGACTGAGAGTTTTTGAAAAGAAACCAGTAGTGGTTTTTACTCTGGTTTCTGGAAGGATTTCAGGATTATGAAACGTCACCCTTTAATAGAAATGAAGAATTGCAGCTGAAGGAAAATCTCTTAGACAGAAGGCAGTGAATATTGGCTGTGTTATCAGTTATCAGTGTGACAATTCTTTCTTCCCCAGCTGACCTAACTACTCTCTTGGCAAGCAGACAGCACCAAAGCCACAACCGGAATGCTGGCAATCAAAAGTGGCTTTCACTGCCTAAAGAGAGCTGCTCTCACAGCTTCAAAAATGTTCCATTTCAGCTAGTAACAATACTGGTAAAACAGAAAAGGGATGTGATTTGGAGGTGTCTGACCTTTAAGGATGTCTTTTCTTCCAGCACTGATTGGTCTGATCAGCCTTTAAGAATTAAATCAAGCCAGAGTTACTGGCATGGCCTTGAGCCTCCATTAATTTCTGAATGTGTGAATGAGCAAACACTCCCCTTACACGAGCACACTTCATGCTCAGCTGCTGGGTCATTTGATTCTCGCCATACAAAAGGACCTGATTGTGCTACCCAACGTTTCTCATAGAGAGAGCAGGGTCAGTGTGTGGGAAATGCATTTATTTCTTTATTTAATCTCAAAATATCATTTGTGTTATCATATTTGTCTAAAGATAATGTGTTCTTCCTCTTCTCCCTCTCTTTGTAGACCTTTTGTGAATTGCATTTCACATTTTCCTAACCAATAACTTTAAAAATATGAACCAGACATATACTGCCATGGTTTCTTTGCTTTCAGTGGGATCTCCATGAGGAGGTTGAGCCTAAGACTGCAATTATAGAGAGTCAGCAGCAACAAAGTATATTGTAGTTTCATATCATTCTAATCTAACTCCTCTACATCTTGTTATCTACTTCAGCAAATTAGCATATAAAACATATAAATGATTGGCAAAAATTAACTGTACATTTCTACTTTAACTGAACAATTTACATGGCATTACAGGGGGGGAGATTAGTTTTTCAAGATATAAACAAGCATTATTTTGCAATCTTTGGCCTGTAACTGAAAGATAATAGTTTTAATTTGCATTCAAATAAAGTAAATCTCTCAGTATAAAAGACTTTTTATAGTTCCCATAAACTAGAAACAGATTAAAGTGTAGACAGTGTAAGGAGGACAGGAGGATAAATCATCCAGACAAACAAGATGATCAAAAAAAAGGGGAAAATAATCTTTTCTAAATAATCACTTAGTCAGCTTCACAAATCCTGTGGACTGGACAAAAGTGCATGTGATCTCTCCAGATTTCTGTCATTAAAGTTTTGGCTTTAGCTCAAAAGGCAAGAACCTTTACTTAGGGGCACCAAGCCTGGAAATACTCTGACTTTCTCTTGTTAATTCCAAATCCTTTTATTTGGAGACCCTGCCTTCCACCAGGAAGGACACATCAGCTCCTTGGATCAAGTATTTTTGCAAATATGCCAGTATTGTACCTTTACTATGGCAACATGAAACACAGTTTTCTGGTTCTGAAAGTGTAACGTGCCCACAGTTTCCTCTAAAGTCAGTCATGATTATCAGCATTCCCAAACTCTGAAAAGACCTACCGGATTTTCCTCTGTGGAGTCACTGAAACAAGGTATATGTCACTCTCAAAATTATTTTTGCTATTTATTTGGTTATAGTTTAATATAATACATGTAAGCGGCTCTGAGAGCAGATATCAAGGACACACATCAACATTCTGGCAAACAAAGATGCAAGATAAATGAGCATGTGTCTCATAGCTTATTATTCATGAGCCAGACCCCTGATTTTTGTCCAGTTGCAGTGTGCCACTCCTCCACCTGAATGGTCAAGCTGTTTTACCTCACAGCCTGGGATTTAAGGTGTCCACATGGGAGATGTGCTTTCAGACCTCCTTTGAGAATAGCAGATTAAAGAGCCTTTGTACCTGGATGAGAACATTAATCACAAGGCTAATTTACAAAAGGCACATTCCACCTGCTGGGAATGCTTTATGAAAGTTAACCTGGCCCAGCCCTTTAAAAGAAACTCTTTTGGGCCCCTGCCCTAAGGAAAGAGTGCCAGTCCATGGGTCCCATGGAGACAATGCTGAAAGCTCAGCTCTGAGAAGTAATAGGAGTTAAAGCCACTTCTTCATTGAGAATTTTGTCCTGGTTAGCTGCAGTTCTCCCTCCTTTTGCAATTATTCTGCCCTTTGTATGAGCCCTCCTTTTGCCAGGAACTGTACAGAGAAAACAGTTAACTTGAGGTTTTGGATTCCACTGGAGCTGGTGCTGCCCAAAAGCTTAATGATGGGCCTAGAACTAAATGGGCTTAACATTGGGTTAAGTGCAAATAATCTGTGGTTTTCAGGCTGCAAAACAAAGGAAGTGAAAGTATAAAAATAACAACTAATTTGAGAATTCTACTTGGCATTAAATTATGTTTTGGTGCCACAAGTCTTGAAACCAGGGATCAGTTCCATGAAGTTCCCAACTACATGTGGGCCTAAATGTATATACCTAATTAGGAAATTATTTACAATAATGCAGTTATTGATTAAGCTTCATGTCTGTACATTCACAGGTATATATTTTGTTGTGAGGACTCTAATTTCACTACACTGTGGGAAGTATGGAATTGATCTGCCCTGACAGATCCAGGAACTTGTCAAGAATAGCACTTGTATGGCTCACTCTTCCACCATCACAAATATGCTTCTGTACAACTGTTTTGAGTGAAATCATGTAAGGATATGGCTCAATGCATTTTGTCTGGCTTCCTATCTTAGCTGAAAAGTCTTGGGTTTTAATATACCCAAAGAAAGAGAAGGCTAATCAACAACTTTTGAGAGATCCAAAACACTTTTCTCCCTAAGGGCACATTCTCCCATCTCTCATTGTAATCAAGGACTGAATTTGGCCTCAAACGACCAAATCATCATTTGTTGTCATCACCTGTGACAACAAAGACTGAGGAAAGGTTGTGCCCTCTGTACCACGTATTTTTAACACAATGAACAAAAAAAGTAACAGTTGGGGGTTTTGTAACAGAAGATCAAGTTTTAGACTGTGTTCAAAACCCTTCTGAATCAAACATTAGAAAGCATCATGCATAGTTCCTAAAAAGTAGTCTGGCAAGAAACTGTGGGTCTTCGGATTGAAAAGGAAAGGCAGGGGACGGTTTTGTGGTATTTAGTTCAATTTTAAGCCAATAAGAGGCATAGATTCATGAAGTCATAAAAGTTGAAAATAGCATTCTGTTCTCTCACTACCTGACTGGTCTTTGTTTTAGAAAAGAGTATTTAGGAACAGCTCTAACAATATGGAGCATTATTTCATTTGGACATGGAAAGTTATGAAAATGCTGTATTTTTTTCTAGGGATTTCTCTCTCTACCTATATGTATATGTGTGTATATATATATATATATATATATTTAAGGCTGCTTTGAGAAGCTATTGCTTTAAAGGAATGAGAATAAAACACTAATTCTTTCCATTTCTAGAAGATATCCTATTTCAGGACTGTATATTCAACTAGTAAGAAGATTTTTTTGTGTCATGGCTTTACAACTAACAGCTTCACTGACTTTAAACAGAAAATGGCAATTTTGAAAATGGAAAGGAAATGACAACCAAAGTGAGTGAACTTTCATAGCAGCTAATCTACTTTCATGTGCTTGGTACTAAGGTTAATGTTATTATTTGTATCCTTAAAGTTAAATGCTCTGTTGATCAAGACAACAGAGCACATCTTGGTTCTCTGTAAGAAACTGTGTCTAAATTTCTTACAGTAAAAAAAAAGACCTTTTCTTTGTACAAATGAAATGTAAGAAATTATGCAAAAAATAAGGGCAAGGTTAGTACTTTAAAGCAAAAAACAGATAGTGGTGCAGGAAGAGAAAAAGTGCAACAGACCTGGAAAAAGGGAACAAGTAGGGGTCTTTAGGTGACTCAGAGGACCATTCCTCTTTTTAAGGTGGTAAAAACATTCTAAACATCCCACCATTCACACACAAATAAAAAAAAGAAACAAAATGGAAACAAATTAAATAAAAGTGTTCAGCCTCTTATTTAGCTCTATCTAAAGCTATTCTGAAATTCAGAACAAGCTCAACACTTTGTTTCCCTCTTAGTAGATGAGGCATTTCTCTATTGCATAGGGCACAACACTGGATGGTAGGAGGCAGCTCACTGCAATAGCAGAAATTAAGCATCTTGATTGGAGTAAAAAAATACCTTTCTTTATATTGAAAATCTAACCCTGTAAGTATGCCTGCTGCACTTTATTAAAAAGGCAAGAATGAAATATAATAAAAAAGTCCAATTTACTTTAAAAAATGTTAGAGCAATGCAAAACTGACTATTACTTATGCTTCTAGACACAGGGCAATAAAGTTTTAAGACCCCATCTGTCATTGCACCTGAGTGCCCTTTGCAGTAGGTATGCACAAGTAGGGAGGGCTGAATTCAGCTCCAACATGAGTAGGGACACCTGCAATGGAACTCTTTATCTGATGCCAGTGGTGAACTAAGCATGCAGTGTTCAAAAGGAAAGGTTTTATAAAACACAACAGAATCTGCTGATATGACTCTCTTGATAATTATTTAATGGCTGGAAATCTTTGAGGGAACAGAAAGGATGAAGTTCCTCTGTGGCTTTTTACAATAGCCACTCCACTAATGAACATCTGGAGTTGTTGCTGCTCTCTCAGTTTTATTCAGTCTAATCTGTACTGCATTAGACCTTTATGTGTTCATGATAAACTGGCAGCAAAGACTGCCTTAAATAGAAAGAGAGGATGAAGACAATTTTTTGATTAACAATATATTTCCCTTTGGAGTCAGAGGTACATTATTGGTTTGCTCCAAAAGTGAAACATAAACTGCCTCCTATTTGTGAAACATTATTATTGTAGATTCCATCTGGAGATGTTTCTTGAACAAAAGCCTTAAGTCTATTCCTTCTCAAAAATCAAACTATGATACCACATACAGGCACAGGTCCATCATAAGCTACACTGGAAAAATTAATTCACACAAATTACTTGTTTTGAAGTGTGTGGGTCTCACTGATTTGTCAATCAGCTGCTCCTAAAAGCAGCGCTGCTTCAGTTCAGTCCTCCTGCAAGGACTGAGGTGTGAGCCAAGCAGTCACTTGGATCTGTACACTGCTCTCCACTGAGAGAACGTGGTGCTCATAGTCCACATTCCAAGGTGCTCACAGTGCCTGAAACACATAGGTTTTTTTCACTGGTGCAGTCTCATGGAAGTCAAACAGGACACAGTTCATTGTTCTGTCAGAACTCCAACTTTGGACATTTCCATTCCATTTATTTACTAATGCCATCTTGCAAACGTGGCCTGATTCCTAGCCAATTATTCCAAAATACCACAGGAACACCTAGAAAATTTTTTTATGCTCCACTTCCCTGCTGCCAGCATCCAAAGTCCATCATATAAAGCAGAGTCCTTCTCCTCCACTTCTTTATTAGCAACTCACCCACAGCAATCTGGTAACACTCGTTTCTCTCTGAAACATTGTTTATGCTCTTCTCTTTCAGCAACTATTCTATAAATAAAGAATCCATTCAAATGCTTGTTAATAAAGAATTACAAGGCTTGTTAACCTGGTGATATGATGCTAAAGATTATATTTGCAAGAACAATACTGACAACTTCTATGTGCTACATTCAGCCAAGCCTGTTAAAGCTCTCTCTCCTCATTGTTTTCCTCTGCTCTGCTTTTAGTGCATTGGCATTCCTTCCAAAACTGTACTCTTAAATGACTTCCCACCTCATTCAATTGTTCAAGTATTTCCTGTTTCTTTTCAGCCTTCCCTTCATGAGTTTCTCCACAGATTTTAAAACCTGTCCTTTGAAGCTTATCCACCACCACGATGCCTGTTTGTTGCAGTCTGATGCATCACATTCCTCTGATATTCCAGGTGTGGGTCCCATACTGATGGAAGTGCCATTGACTGTCACAGACCTGTGCTCCTTTCCTAGTCCCAAGAGCCACCAGGCTTTAATGTTTCATTATAGTTTTCTCCACAGTTTTCAATAATCAGCCTTTTTTTGAGTTTCAACCAGTGCCTAACACAAGTCTCCTTACAAAACTTTCTGAACTTACCTTTCTTTTCCCCTATTTTTTTTTAATTATTTGGCAGGCTAGAAATGTTATGAATCCTCTACTCTGAAGCACAGAGGCAGAAAAACTTTCTCTGCATGGGGTAATGCTGTGCTGGGTTCCAGCCCAGAGCCTTACTCTGACAATAAGAAAGAGAGCACATTAGTAGTGTATCTCTCTGCTCCTGCTTTTCTTCTTGGCAAGAACTGCTTCTCTGAGCCAGCAGGTGTTTAATGCTATTAAATTTATGGGTAGTGAAAGCTGTTGAATTTTAAAACATCTGGGTAACATAAATTATCAGAACTTCTTTTTTTTTTCAGTATAAGGTTGAAAAATGGTTTTGAGATCAGCAGAAAAGCATTAGCAGCATTGAGAAAACTGCTTATTTATGAATATTTGACCATTTGACTCTGGCTTCCCACAAGGATCCTCATACTCGTAGTTACAGTGCCCATAGATTGTGAGCTTGGAAAGAGCAGGTAAATATCATAAACTTTCAATTTTTGGTGTGTTCCATGTGGATCATGTAATATGCCAGCAAAAAGTGTCAAAAGTGATGGTTGTTTCTAACAAGGTGCACGATCACCTGGATCTCCTTCTGCAGGGTTTCATTCACATTCTTCTTCCTCACATAGGTCTGGCTGTTCTTAGCCATAGTATATCATGAAAAGCATAACAGGGGGAGGGGACAGAAAAGAGGAAGGAAGGTCATAATTTGGAAAAGTTCACTGGCTGCTATGGTGTGAAAGAGCTAGTGAACAAAGTGAGCAGGTGATAAGAAGTATGAAAAATTATTTGAAGTGTTTAATTTGCTTCACAGCCAACCCTCTTGACTCGAGTGGAAGCAGTGTGAGTTTTCAAGACACTGAGGATCCGTGGCCCAACAGGACAGAGGATGGATAACAGCCACTGGATGATGACCTGCAGGATGGTTTCTATTTTGGGGAGTCCAACCCCAATTTAGATACCTGAAGGTTTCTGAAGCCTCACTGATTCAGCACAGACTTGCCCAAGACAAGACACTGTTTTTCCAGAGTCTGGCATCACTGAGCATGGGATGTACTCAGGCTATGAACAGAGAGGCAATTTGACAATTTCTGTTGGAGCAGACCCAAGTATTGCTGGCTGAGATGCTCCCAAAAGGCTGAGCACACTGTGGTCCACACAGCGTATAGGAGATAACAAATTTGCGTCTATGTGGGCAAGAGAGACATGTCAAAAAAGCAGCACAAGAGATGAAACATGAGGTCCAATGCCTATCAGAAACATAATTCTGATAGAATTCGATTTCTTCTCTATGATACTCTTCTGTCACCTATTTCCTCTGTCACTCATATTTTCACTATTATTTTTCTCCCCTCCATCAAGGTTTCCTAGAGCTCAGAACTGATCCGCTCTATGAGGGATTTCAAGCCCATAAATTCAATAAACAGAAGAAATACTGCTGTGGATTTTTAACAGTCATAATCATCAATGCATGAGAAATAGAAGCCAAGGAAATAAAATTCACCCCATAATTTTTTTTCCCCTTTAACAGCAGTTATTTTAAGCTTTGTTACACCAATGTGGTTTGTATAAACTAAAAAGATACATTTCCAACGTGGATATTTGGTTTCTGGTCTACATTAGAAGTAACACAGGAGATAAGAGAAAAGACATAACTATTCAGTAGCACAACATCGTGTGCATTAGGTAAACATTTCCATTAAAAGTGCATAGTGCATCCACAACGAAATGTTTTCTCTGATATGATTGTCTGATGGAACAGTGACTTAATATCAAGCACTCCTGATTCAGGGATGGGTTAGATACAAATAAAAATGTGATGTCTGGCCTCCAGTTCTATAGTAAGTCATGTCTCTTTAGGAAAAAAAAGTAAAAGTATTTGGGATAATATTACCAACTCTGAAAAGTTTACCTTCTGAAAAATGAAGGAGCTGAAATCCTGCTTAGTGACCTTATCTCCTGACTAGCCTCTTACAGCTCTGATTTCTTTTCCCCACAAGAGAGCAAAAAAACATTACTATAATAAAATAATAGTAAAAATAAAAAGCCTGGAAATTTCCAAGTCACCGTGGTTTGAAGGCTGGTTAGCCAACCTGAGTGTTTTCCTTCCACAGTTTTACAGATCTCAGCCAAACACTTTCCCCACATGACAGTGCTTTCCTCAGTGAAGCAGCCTACTCTGCCTGCCCTGCTGCAGCTGTGGAACATCTGGGTGGGAAGATCCTTTGCCCCCAGGACTCCCCACAGCACAGTGCAGTTACGGATTTGAATGGTGCACAGGGAGTATGATTTGGCTCTCTACATTTCCTGTTATGAAGTTTTGACCTACTCTGATTAATGTTTGTTTTTATATGACTACCAAATTATTGGAAGTTCTTTTCCTCCTACTCTCACCTTCTCTGGATACCATGTATGCAGACACACACATATATATACATAGGCATTATTAGACATATTATTTCAAACCATTAAAACACATGCTTTAAAATAAAAAAGCCCACTTTTCTCAAAACCTGTGGAAATTCTGAAGGTTCAGTTTCATTCACTATCAAAATCCTCAATTACACTTTTCCAATTTAAACTGACTTTTTAACCAAAACCAAAACAAACACAGGCAGTTACTGTTGGCACATGTTCCTAACTTTTTTCAGCACTTTTTTTACCAGCCATTCCCTTAAGCTACATTTCAAAACCACAGCTTATTTTTTCTCCTGTACAAAAGGAAAAGGTTCTTTATGTCATTTTCTTGACTACACAAGGAAATCTATCATCATTTTTACTAACCAACTACTTCCCTTCATTCATCCCCAGATCTATGTCTATTGTTAAATATAGTGTAATATAGAATAAAACCCTACAAAATAAAGTGGTTACCTCATCTAAAAATCAGGTTTCTTTGTCAACTAGTGATTTTCCATTACTCTCGGTGCCTGAATAATATCTTAAGAGCTTAAGGCAAAGAAAAGTACTTAAAGACAGCATTCTATTTATTAAAAACAAAACACTCCCAAAATATTCAGAGAACAAACTAGAACAATATTAGGCTGCATGCTATAAAATTACATTATTTTAAAATAGTTTCCCCTCTACATTTCATAGATTATTCCCAATACTAGAATTTGGTGGATGCTCACCATATAAAAGTGTGCTTAGTGAAGAATGAGGTACTAGCAGCACATTACTTAAGACATGGGGCACTGTCAAAGTGTCTTACCCTTCAAGTGCCCTGTTCATGACACTTCAAAAACGTGAGAGAAATACCCACTTCAGCCCTCCAAAGACACCAGCAGAATACTAGCAACCCAGAAGAGTAGCTGAAAACATTAATTTGTTCTCAAGGACTGTTTTGGCACAGCAAGATTTAGCAGTTGGGCTCAAGGGTTAATCCTAAATCAGCTCTTTAATCAGAGGCCAGTACAGCTGGGAAACTGAGGCACAGATGCACAGGACACTAGAATAGAAACATTTCAACATCATCACAGAGACAATTAAAGAGTAGGGAATTTAGGAATCTAATAACCCATGTTGGAATTTAGCCAAGATGCTGAAACAGATGCACAAAGCTGTTGCAAGGATGCTTTGTGTATTCTTTATCATTTTAATATCTTATGTTATACCATATGGTCCCACATTTCAATCATTGCGATATAAGCCACAAAAGAGGTAAAAGAAACTGTTGACAAAACATTTATAGAGATTAAATTCCCTAAGGATCTTTTGGGTCTGGGATTTTACAGGCATCCCATTTTCAAAATGCTTCTAGACTTAAATAATCTTGGGGAAATATCCCTTTCTCCAGGGCACAGTTGGAAACACAAGACATAGACTGTGCCCAGTGATAGAGCAAAGTCCACAGACCAAAGAAAAATAGGAAAGACAGACATTCTAAACCTTGAGAAGGCCTGTGGCAAGAAAAGGAGCTATTCAGAGCAGGGGACAGCAGGTCAGGAAAGAGCATGGCCAGGAGAAGCAGCCAGGAGAGCTACCACACAGCTGCTTCCTCCTCTGCCCCCTCTCCCAGTGCTTTGTCCTTTAGCTGACTCTGGCTCTGTCTGCTTTAGAAGGCTTCCTGCTCTTTGTAGATTTAAACCAATTCTTTGTTATTTGCTTATATGCTTTCGGCTGTTTGCTTTGCAAAATGCCTTTTAGTATCCCCATATTTCTGTCTCATATTTACCTGCCATTAATTATAATCCTCTTCATAAGCCGAGATCTTCCCTTCCGGTACAGAGACACGCTCCGATTTTCCAGAATTTTTCCTTTACCTATACCTATTAATTTGCAAGCCTACTCTTTGACTTGCTCTTTTTTTTTTTTTTCCCTCCTAGGGGTAGTAATTTATTACTCATTTTATGGGATGTTTAAGTAGCCCCCATGCTGAGCTGCAACACTTTAATTTCCTCACTTTTCACCTTAACATCTTTTTTACTAGCTTCCTCATTTTTAAGCCTCCAATTTAGTGCACAATTTAGGATCAGTGCACTGGTTCTCAGTACAATTCATCCTCTGAGGACACTTGTATTATACTATTACTTAAGCACATCTGTATTAATGTCACTTTTGCGTGGCTGCATGGCAAGGCAGAGATACAGAACCCTGCTCTGTGTCAGCCAGATTTCCCACTGCTCATGGGGCTACAGCAGCACACACTCACCACTAAATTTGCCCTGATTTTAAAGGGGTCACTGGGAGCATTGCCCCAAAACCAATGCGTCCAGATAAGGAGTTTTACTCACAGTGGGTTGGAGAATCCTAGTACAGAAAACTTGGCCCTGAGCAGGTGCTGTAAGGGTGGTGGTGGTGCTGAAGTTTAGCTGTTTTGCTTGAGGGTTTTTTCAGTTTCATGGTTACACATGTGTATTCTGTTCAGTTTGCCTTAGCACGGGTATGAATATACAAGAACTCTTAAGAAAACAAAACCTGATCCCATTTTTTAAACTCCAAAGTAAGATAAGAAGAAAGGGGAAGCTGGGAAAGCCTTTGCAATCACCTCTCTTATGAAGCATACATTCACTTCAAGAGACTGCTGGAAAGAAAAAAGTATCCCACAAAAATTCAGGGATATTGGTACCTTTTACTGAGGGTTTACCCCACAATGCATGTGAACAAAATATCCCTTGACAGAAAATCCTGATAATATTTGGTGTCTTCCAGAGAAAATGTTGATTTCCTCAAAACCTGAATTTATGATAGTTATTTTCAAAGGCTTTTTAGTCATCTGTACCTCTGCGCTCTCTTTAGGGGCATGGCTTTTCTTTGTGGGATTTTATGCAGTGCCTGCTATAAAATGACATTAATCTTATGTTCAAATGCCTGGACCTTATTCTAATTTCATTATTACAGTAATCCTCTGTTTCAATTTTATGGCTGCATCTCTTACTTTTGCTTTCAAATGGATTAGTGGAGGATAAGTCACCTGAGCACAAAAAAATGAGCAAAGGAAACTATGTTTGTTCTTCAGACTATAGTGGCACCCAGCAAAGTTGGTTACTTCATTTTTTGAAGCCAAGACCAGCTGAAGTTCAGATATGCATTTATCACAACAATGGAAAACACAAATTGGCTTTGTTTCCTTTTCCTTTTTATGAAGTCATTACCAAACATATTGGCTTGGAACCCTAGGGATTTGGAAGCAGTGAGATTTAGAACAGGAATAAAAGTACTAGGGTTTTTCAGCAATAAAAGAGTGAACTTGAAACTATAAAGGAAAAGTGAGAAAGCCAAAAACAGTGATAGAATTGAGACTGATGACTTTGTAACTGTAAATAAAACACTAAGGAAATTAACAGACTTGGGAAATGTTTTAGACTCACAGAGAACATTAGAAGTTGATTCTTTTAAGTATGAAAAGGGAAAGACCAAAGCTGTAAGGACTATAAATTCACACTTTCTTCAATAAGAAAAGGGTTAAAATACAAGTGACAATGCAGGAGAAGGAAAACAGGAAAAATTACCACTTCAATCTAGGCTTTTCTTAATTCCACTACTGAACAACTCTGAGACATCTTAAAAAGCTCATTGTGTGGAGAAAGCATATTTTCACTCCTGCTGGCATCTGAGATGCCATTAACTGTGGCTTGTCAACTGTAGCCAAAAGCTTTGGTGCAAGTCTCGGTGGCAGAGAAGGCATGTGGGATGGGGGAATACAGAGCAGTGGGATGGGCAGTCTCTCCACTCTCCTTACCACACACATCATCCTGCTAGCAGAGGGAGGTGATCCTTCAGCCTGTCCCTGCCATCCATCCCTGACTGCCCCTTGCTTCTTGGGCAGTTGTTGCTTTTCCTACTGTGTGGGAACCCAGGACATCCCTCTGGCTGTCCAGGACGGCCAAGATCCCTGCCAGGGGGCTCAGAAGCCCTGGCACGGAGCCCAAAACACCTGTGGGTTTGATTATGACCCATGGAGCAAATTACCAACCTTATATAATAAGTCACAACAGTTTAAAGAGAGTAATAGTGAAGTTATCATGGGGTAGAAAAATAAATTTTGGGGTTTCTAGAATGGAGGTTCAGGAGGCAAGATGGAGGGATCTGGGCATGTCCAGCCTTTCTCCTTCTTCTTCTTGGCCTCAATCTTCTGCTGTGATGGTGGCACTTTTAGATTGGCTTAGAGTAGAAGCTCACTGTCTAACATAGGTGATAGGTATTGGAAAGTAATTGTAAATGTAGTTTTTAGTATAAAGATATAACACCACCCCAGGGGCAGGCAGTGTGCCTGGAACTGACCTGCTGGATGGACTTCAGCAGGGCAGGAGAAATTTTTTTATAGATAAGATACAATAAACAACCTTGAGACCAAGAACTGAAGAGCTCCGACTCATTCTTCAAGTGCTCGGGCTGGGAAAAGAGACTTTTAACATTTCTTGGGGTCACAGCAATCACCAAAAGATCCCAAGACTACTGCATGTTGGTGAGGGGTTTAGCTTCTGTAAGAGGATGAAGGTAATATTCCAGAAGACTTGTGCTGCAATATCCTTCCCTGCTCAAAATATTCACAGGAAGCTGGAAATTTTAGCCCATTCCCTATCCAATAATCTCCTTAAAAAGACATCCTGGATCCAGTTGCTTTATGATGCTTCTGGTAATGCACATCAATAGATAACGATAGAGTTATGTTCCAAATCCTATCCAAAATGGTCCATAATCAATTTTTTGACCGCATAGGAGATTCAAAATTCAATCGTCTGGAAGCCTAGGCAAGAGAAAGCTATGTTTAAACATCATCCCCTGCATGCCTGCAGAGTATAATACTTTTTAAAAGCTCATTTGACATATAGAAAAACATTTTGTTATCCATAAACACAGTAGCTCTGTGTATAAAAGAGTGGGTAAATTAAACTATCTGAATGAAAAAAAGAACTGAATTATGGGAGCAAAAATCAGCTGAGTTAAAATGAGCGAAAGTTGAAGCTCTTTGTATCAAATATAAAGAGTGAGGCAGGAAAAATATTCTTCTGAAATATTCATGGTCTGAAGACATGCTTTAAGTATATATAAAAATCCCAGTTTTTACTTTTATCAGGTCATGACTTAGTCCCTGGATAGGCACATTTTGACCCAATAGCTCTCATTCTGGGATCAGGGCTTAAATGACCTATTTGGATCTTAGATAAAGCAGCTGCTCGGGGGAGATGCAAACTCTCTGCAGCATCTGTCTTCCTTAATGGAAAGCAACTTCCTATTTGTTTACCTGCAAAAGGCTGCAAGTGCCATTAAAAGAGTGTTCATGACAGTTTCAGTGCCATGTCCTCTGATATAAAATTTTCTTTGATGTTTTACATTGGTTTCAATCAGGAATTCTCAACCTACTTTTAATTTTCCTGCATTCCTTGCACCAAACAATAACAGTAGGAAACCTAAAACATCCCCAGTGTTACTAGAATTGTGAAAAAGGGAGATACCCAGCTTACTGAATTGCTTCCAAATACTACTGTAGTTCTCTATGAATCCTTAGTAAAAAGGGGAAAAAAGTGAAACCTAATCATTAAAAGAAAACCTGTTTGGGTTGTTTGAAGTGTGAAGGTCTTGTGTTTTGTAGCTAGAAATTACACTTCTTTACATGTTTCTTAATCTGATCCAAGTTTTTCCTTTTCTTTCCCTCTTGCTTTTAATTTGACGTGCCAGTCAAAGTTAACATTAGGAAAAACAGCAAATATAAACTTTGTAATTTATATCCATTCATGCTGTACACCATAATAGCTCTCATCTTGGCAAAAGTTAGCAGATTGTTTTCTGCTCTCAGGAGGAAATAGCACTCATTTTAGGTTTTAATGGAGCTTTAGGGTTATAGTAACTCAAATTAAACTAAATCATCATGAATTATTTCTGAATCCCATGTTATGTGCTCTCTTTTCTTCCCTTTGCTGGTTTGTGAACATGTGAGTTTCACATGCTGGCAACTAAAACTTGTGCACTAAATAATCTACAGACCCTCATTTTGAATTGGAGCAACGACACATCAGACCATTCCTGAAATGACAGGAGCCCTGTCCCAGCAACAATGGCACATGCAGACAAATGTCTGGCATTGTCTGGGGTAATAAGGATGATTTGGACACAGGGAACTATGTCACTACAGGAACAACAGCTACAAGCATAAATTCTCATGCACAGGTACTTCTACCAGGATACTGCAACTGGACTGGCATTATGTCTCACAAATAGATGAGAAATGAGAAGCAAGCATAGCTAGAGTCAAGTAATTACTGCTGTTTGGCCAAATTTAATGTAAAATTGCAAAAGTATTTTAGAATAGATTTTCTGCAGTTGGAAGAGCAAGACATTCAGATCTGCAACTAGAAAATTCCAGGTTATGTTTCTCCATTTATCTAAAAGCTGTTTCAATCTGGAATGGGAATGCACAGACACTCAAGCTGACTGGTGTGACAGCGCAAAAGTGCATACACCAGCATGAGAAGTTAGCTTTAGCATAAATTTCTGTGACATTAACCATAACCACCAAAACATAAATCTTATTTTAATGTTTTTGTCAGGAGGTTGGCATCCTTTCTAAGGTATCTTCTTGAAAGATTTGTCTGTACTTGCCCTTGTGCTCCTACAGCTGAGAGATATACAGATTTGCAGTACTTTTCAATGAGATTTGTCAGCTACTCTAATGAGACAGTAGATTAACTCTACAGCATTATGGAGAACCACAGAGCCTGATGATATGCCAGATGGCCTTGGGAACTACTTTTGATCCAGACAATTCATAATTTCTGTATCTTTTTGATACATTTGGTCCAGAACAAAATTTTACCAGACTTGAACCACTGACGTTGCTTTTTTCTTCTATAACCCAATCAGTCAGAAAGATTAAATGCTTTTTGGACTGTACTTGTTTAGAAGTCATAGGAGGTTCAAAAATTCTTCAGATTTTGAAATTTTGATGTGTGCAATGATGTGAAGCCAGTGTCACTTCCATTTTAAATGCTAAACTTGTATTCTAAAGTAGAGCACAGGTACTTACAGTTCAGATTTTGCCACTTGTAGTTTGCTGGTATACTTTATTCTTGGTAAGAAGCCATTTAGGATGATTAAGAAAAAGGATAAATAACTTCTAGGCTATCTACAATTGACAGGTTATTTTTGTTATACATAATTAGCTATGGAAAAATGATCTAAGAACAAAATACATGTAACCAGCAAGTTATTTATAGCTGTGGCTTTTCAGCCACTTGGCATTAACTATGTCCTGAACCACATAGGGATAAGAAGAAGAACTGTTGGCTTGCTACCAGAAATAAGATTTTCTGCACTCAGCATATCTTTTCACACAGAATATACTCTCAAGAAAAGCAGCATAGCTTCTGATAAGGAAAATCCAGGCACTTTGAAAAGCCACCAGGGAGGCAAATGCCTCCATTCCATGCTCAGCATTGGTAATTCACAGACTAGAAGAAAAAAATGTAGTTTTTAGATCCTTTGGATAAATTAACTGATGTAACTTAACATGAGGTGTTACTGCAGTGGCAATGACATTCTTAACTCTCAATTTCCTTCCTCTTACCCCTTCTACATAGCTTTATCTTCTGCTGTCCAACAAAAGTAGGCTTTTTACCTTGCAGGATGTTGTACTTGAGGCCACTTACCAGGAAAGAAAGAATGACACTCTTCTGTAGGTGCAGGTGCACTGCAAAAATTAACAACCACTGCCATTTAACAAAGACAAGGATAGTAAACAAAAATTCAACATTTTGTCTTACGTTTATGATCCTGAAAGAAACTAGACCAATGTGATCCTAGACCTAAGAAGAAAAATCAAAATGAGCTTTGGAAATAGAAAAGGTGTATTCTGCATTTCTTCAGTTTTACTGACAAACTCTGGAGGTAGACGTAAGATGCTGGACAAAAGCAATATGCAAATCTGAGGGACATGCTGAAATAAGGAGGCACATATAATGGAAACTGGTGTACCATCCATTTTTGATATAGCAGCACCCACTCATTACAGACATTACACACACAGACATTCTTCTCGCTTCCTTCCTTCACACTATTTCATTTCTTCTTTAAGTAATAAGTCTTGATTCTTCCTTGTGCTTCAGTGTCATAACAATGGCTCTCTTTTTCTTTCCTCCTCTTTCCTCACACAGTGACAAAGGTTTCTCTTCCCCATGATTCCTACCGTGTCTCTTTGTCTACATAGTATTTTCTAATTCCATCCATTTTCCTTTCTACAAAGTTTAATCCTTCCACAAAAGATTTAATTACCTAGCCTAAGTATGTGAAAGGATGTTCCCACAAGTCAAGGTAGTAAAATGCAAGAGTTGGCCCCATTATGTTTATTTTACACACAGTGGGGAGAAAGGGAACCTGTATGATGAGAAAAAATACAAAAAGGAAAAAAATTAAAACTAACACTTGCAGTGATTTCAGCCCCAGTGGAAAACACACATTTATTGGGAAGAATTCTCAGCAGTAATGCTGGAAATCTAACATTTTCTAGTTCAATTACAACATCGGATCCTAGATATTGGTAAGAGGCTTGTTTCTCAGAACTTTGATACTGAATCAATACTGTGCTAACTTGTGATGCATTAAAACAGTGCAGGAGGTGTCCAAATGTTATTAATAGTTTCATAGCCTTCCCATCTATTCTGCCAGACATACTTAGTTATTGTCAAAATTACTGTTTTATTGAAATAAAAACAAGCATGTTATGGACTTACATGAAGTTACACTTTGAAAGACAGCCTAACGAATTCCAGGGGGTCTGACTGCATGCTCAGTGTTTTTTCCTTCTCTCTGCACCATGATCACAGAAATGCAAAGCCTTCACTTTACTCCTGGCCTGCTTTTGAACAACAGGAATGATGGTGACCCTAAAACCAGCACCATATTTTGGGTCTGGTGCAGGTTCAGTGACAATTAAGAACCAAGAACGTGGCCAAGTCCCCAGATGTGACAGGCAAGTATTTCCACATGGGATTAATCTTCTCCCACTTCACAGATCCACAGTGGAAGTCCCTACATCCCACCTGCTGGTACAGACTCCCTTCCCACTCAATGCAGAAAAGGAAGCACTGGCAGAGTGCTTACAGGTCACCTGCTGTGCCTTGAAAGAGGAAAAACAGTACTAAGAACTGCCTGATTTTTATCACAGACCTGCAAAGCCAAGCAGATGGAGATATGGGCACTATTGATTCCTGCATTTGGGCAAACAACCCCCAGCCATGGTGTATAAGCTGAATAATATGGATTGTCTCTTCAGCCTTGTGTCCTGGAGTTATTCCACTCCCCTTCATCCTCTGAGTAGCCCTATACAATGACTTCCATATTTTGGGGGTTTTTTTCATCAGTGTCTCTGCTACTTCATTGGACTGAATTTCCATGTTGCTCTCTCATGTAGGCAGCTCACATAATTAATTCACTTCCCTCCCCGCATCTACTAATTGATTATTTCCAGTTTCCTAGAAGGACACTATTGTTATAAGTCTCCTGATGGGTGGGTAATTCAGAAAAGGCCATCTCACATTTCTTCCTTTAAAAACTTGACCTATGTTTCCCTGTCTATTCACACAGTCATCGACTCTGTTAGGAGGCTCCAACACTATAAATTAGAGTTTACTGGGATGACTGAGAACTTTTCAGTTTATTTTTATGAAATGGATTATTCTCAGCTGGGACCTAGATGTTGACCTCATTGATTTTTTTCCCCCCACATAGGCCACTAATGTAGCACTGGAATGTATCATATTTGACTGGACACAATCAAAGCTGCTGAACTTGCCTAAAACCACTTTTGTGTGTAGTTCTATTAGGCTGAGACTCCCTGATGCATGTGACAAAGTTTCTTTGCATGTTAGTGGAACAAAAGGAGGAAAATTTCAGAACATTTGGCCAATCATAGGATTAGAGGAAGGAATTTTATAATGTAAATACTGATCCAAGCAGAAATCATTGGTTTTTAAGGAAGAAAGTGTTATACAACCTTCATAAAGCAGAACCAATTATTAATTTTTCTCCTCTCCAAAGAATTACTAGTTGACTACCATTTCCTTCTTTAGGACTATCGTTGACAAAATTGCATCTTTAAAATCTAACCTATTAGTGTTTGCAAAAATGACACTCTGTTAAGAAATAAATTAATCATTCATCTATGATGACCACAAAAAGCAGTGAGGTTTTTTTTCTCCTTCTTTCTTCCTTTCTTAATCCTTGGATTTTACCTATAGCCTGCATGCAAGTAATGCACATTAGTCAATTAATAAGCTGTTAAATGACAACAGTTCCAGGCAATTTAATTACTGTTGGTAAAATAAGAAATGAGTTATTGCATGTCAGTAACTAATTTCAGCTCCCTTCCTTGGAACAAATCAACTTCGAATGTGATGGCTTATTTAGGGGAAAAAACCAATTTCTTCCTAGAGAATGAAAACTATTGAGTCATTTTTGGAAAAGAAATGTAAATGGCTTGTAAAAATCTTCTGCCCTTTGCTCCTAGTGTCAGGCAAAGTTTATGTTAATACTAGGTTACTGTTTCTGCAACTAAATACACTAAAAATTATAGCGTGAGCATAAATAAAGAAAAAGAACCCAAGCAACCCAGAATGCTCTTCCCTCCATTTCAGTCATTCTGTATGTTTATATCATAAGCACGTTTCAATGAATGAACTTTAACTATCCACTGAAATACATAATTCTGTAGTAAAACAGTTATTTGCTGTAGCTGAGGGTTTGCACAAGAGATAGCAGCGGCAATTGTGCATAAATTTTCTTTCTAAAGTACAAAAAATCATTTAATATAGATAATAACATCTAGCATAGCAATTTATAATCCTACATTTTAATAACTCCCTATATTAAAAGGACATATCCAAAACATGTTAGTAGGTCCTGGTTCAAAAGCCAACAGTGTGCTTTAGAACCTCTTCTGGAGGAAGAAGAGGAAGCACCTGTTTAGGAAAATCTCATTTTAATGTTGGTACTTTATACCAGAAAGAATTCAGCAGCACCCCAGTGGCTCCACCTCCCTCGTGCAGGTCCTGTGACATTTCTGGTGTGAGTCAACTCCACCACAACTCTATGACTACAGACAGCTTTCTCAGACACTTTATTTCACTATTCTGTGACATTTTTACAGGGAAGGAAGTCACTTTTAATGCATATGTGTAGACTGCTGAGTAAATTGCTAACAGGCTCTTGAATGAGTATCTAGAACGAAAGCAAGGAAATTCACTGGAAACATTTTGAGTTTTTTTCATCCACAGCCTATTTAACACCTTATCACTGCTGGGACCTGGTGCTTGACTGAGGGCTCCTCAACAAAAAAAAAAAAGATAGTACAGATGGAGTTTATGCAAGCATTAGTCAATGCAAAGATTGCACAAATAAAACAAACAAATAAAAAAAGTTGCACCACCAGGCACCTTTTCTTTTGAAAAAATCTTCCAGAAAATACACTATCTTAAAAAGAAGATGCACCGGTTTCTTGAACACTTAGTAAGAGTTACATGATAATCAAACTGCAGCAGTTCTTATAGAATCAAGTCAATTGGGTAAAAAGAAACCAATTTTATATTAACGTTCAAGAATTGAGCTGGTCCAAAGCTCTCAAACAAAATAGTTTTCACTTGAAAATCACTTGTGCAAGAGAGCTGCCTTAACTCAGTTATAAATTCAAAGCTCTAAAAAAAAAAAAAAAAAAAAAAAAGGCAAAAAAATATCCCTTACATCCATAAATTCCTGGAAATTTTCATATTTTTAATTTATTTTTAAATTTTTTTTCAGATAACATAGCCCATAGTATGACCAGAATTCTTACTGCATTCACATTTACAGGCTGAAATCCAGTGTAAAAGACACCTTTTGTCTGGCCTCAAAGCCTTAAAATATTAGAAAAAAATTAGCTAGGAACTCCCATTTTCATCCTCCCCATCAAGTACCAGTTTCTCTCTGCATAATAATATGTATGAATCCTTTAATAGTGAAATTGAATTTGCCTCCCAAATGGAGCAATACAGATATGAGAACTAACACAGATCAAGGTATCAATGGCTGGCTGTGTTAGCGCATCAGACAGATTTCCCAAGTGCTCAGTGAGATCCTCACACGTCTCTTCATATTTTATTGCTGTGGCAACCACCTATTGCAGACTACATACGAAGCACTCCCTTGTCCTGCAACTCTGATGGAACTGCTGCATTGCATAGCAAATCACGTCTTACTCAAACTCAAGAAATTTTGTTTCTGCTTTTGTACTTATTTTGTTGTACTCCCTATTGCTATACTGTCCTGTGCAATTTGACTGCCACTCTTTTAAATTAAAATTAATACACATAAAATTATATCACTCTAATAAATGAAAATTAAGTGCACAGAAAGAATTAAACACACGCTTATGCATAATAACTGTTCATATATGACAGATATCCATAGTAGTTTTGCTGCAGGTAAAAAATAAGCAACCTTACTAAAAAAAGATATTGAAGTTATGAGGCTGATCTAAAGGCTCACCAGATCAGAGATTTCCTAGAATAAACCCAACAATCATCTGCAGCATGAGAGTGCAAACAGCTTAATAATTAGGAGCATTTCTGTGTACAGAGTTACTTCACTAGTAAAGCAGTTCACACTTCCTCTCTGCAGCTCCTTGATAGTTCATTCCTTGATGTAACAATCCACTTGCTGCTCTCTAAATACAGATACAAGACAGACTCCCCTGAACCAGAGCTATTGTGTTTCTGTTCATGACTCTGTGGACATGAATAGTCCTAATTTAGATGCACAGTGAAGCCAATAAATTTGATGTGTTAGGATTCACAAGTCATAATAAGAGGTGCATAATAAACAAGTCAGCTCCAGAAATATCCACTTTGCTGTGCAAGTGCAATGACTGTCTAATGCATGCAGAGTTCATCACTGTGCTTTCGAGGACAGGGAAAAAGGCTGCTCTGCACAGAGTTACTGCACATTAGCTATAACTAGCCTGCTGCAGTTATGTCCAAAATACTCAGGAGTAGCACAGAGAGAATCATCCTGCCTGTCACAGCAGAGTACTTGAAAATACTCCAAACCTATGAAGTCCTGAGGCACAGAATAATCCCAGGGCCAGGAAACTGGAATTGTGCTCTATTGCTTGAAGTCCACAGAATTCATCAACTAGACAAATGCATTTGTAGGTAGCAGGACCTTCCACCATCATAATACAGAGTGTCACCATGGTCACTGCCTAGTCAAAAGTGCTGGGTTTGTTTTTTACCAGTCATACAGATCACTGCTGGCTATCAATAGAAAAAAAGCAAAAAGAACATTTTCATGTTTATGGCAAGGAATAATGGAATTTGCAATCTTTCTGCAACATGGTAAGACCTTAAAAAATTGCATATTTATTTGTGAGCAGAAGAAATACATCTCTCTTTCATCCTGTCCACATTTAAGTCATGTCTATTGCAGTTACTTGGGACATCAACATTCCTCATTAATACCCAACAACTCCAAGATTTAGAGACCCATTTATGAGCATATGCCTTGCCAGAGACAACCTTACTTCATTTTTGAACTGTTAGAGCTGCAGAAAGACACAAAGAAGGAAATTACCTTCCTGAACAATTTTGCCTTTTAACTCTTCCATAAAAAACAAGAGCATCTTTAAGTATGCTTTAATAATGAGCTGGATGATACCCTTCAAACCAGAAAGCAGAGTTCATACAACCTGTAGTATAGTTACACCTCTATTACTTAAGAACACGCTTTCAGTTGCACAGCAGTTGTCTTGTGTTGGCAAGTCTTCATATATTTACAGGGCAAATGCAATTTATTGCAGAAGCAATAATAAAGAGGCAGAGCAGAGGTAATACAGGAAACTATAGTCAGACTTACTGTTTCAGTCACCATGCACTGTCTACTTATTAAAAACTACTTAGTAATAAATAAAAACATCCAAAGGGATCCATAAGGCTGAGGAGCATCTAGAGAAGAGAAATCAGAAATGTTGTATGAACCACCACAGAAGAATATGTCAGAAAGCCTCTTGTCACAGGTGCTGTCCACTACCTTTCCACTCCTCTCACAAAATGCCTCATAATAGAAAGGACAAGAACAAATACTGCCTCAGGACACAGATTACCCACTATGTGCTATTTCAGGTAATAGGGCACAGCATTTCACAGGGACATTAGCAAGTGCAATTGCCATCCTAGAAGGGACTTTGCACCCAAAAGGCAGGACATGAAATTTTAGGAAGTACCTGATTATCACTGTTCTTTGAAAATACAGCTTAGCAATGCCTAAGCATATATAGAAGCTCCTCTTTAGATATCTGTCCCTTCATCCTTTTTCTAGTTATCAATAGTCATAAAGAATTATTACATCAGAATTCTTTCAATATCAGACTATTAAAAAAAAGTCTATCAGGCATTTTATAATGCAAATATGTCTTTTTAGGACTTGCAGAGGGAATGAATCCAGGAGTTATTGTCCATTCATCCTTTGACCTCTCATCTTCCAGAGCCTCTGGCACATCTACCCTTTTCCTTATGCATTAGCTATTAAAGGATCAGACTTCAGATCTGCCTTCCAAGGAAACTCACATTCAGTCCCCCACTTGTAATAGAGATTTACAGTTTAGTTACCTATTGTGAATAATTAGTCGCCTAAAAATTGCTTTGGTAACATTTAACATGACACGGGTTCTCTGCTATGCTCTCCTTCCATATTTCAACATTTTATATTGTAGCTCCCTTTTGGCAAACCCTATTAACCAAACCTTCTAGGCCTTACTGAAAATGTCAGGCTATAGAAAACAGATAAGAATTGTCATTCTGCAGTGCCAGCAGAGGCCTCCTGACTTGAATCTGGCAACGCTTTACTAAAGCTGTAACTCACAGGGCAAGAGAAGAAACAGCATCAATTGCTAGGGCAGTGTAAAAGTGAACACAGTGGGATGTTTTGCAGTTTGCTGTGTTCTGTAGTTAGCTGCTATCCTCTTTTCCTCTGAAAACCTACCAAAATTGCAATCTTCAAACAAGGCAATGATGAATTGAGTAAAATTAGAGAAGTGTCTGGGTCTCAATGCAGTGACCAGTGCAGGACCCAGCATTTCAGAACACATTTGATCTCAGAATCAATTGCTAAACCAACAGTTTTAAGAAGCACATCCAAATTCCAGTGGCCTTATATTCAGAAGTAGTTTTTATTTTGTTGATTACCAAGATGAAGTAGGCAATGTGATTGCATTTTGTACATATAGTTTCATTTCAGTATTTTAAGGACTCAGTATCTAAAGACTAGATTTTTTCCTGTAATTTGAAAATTTGTGATCCTTTGAGGAAAGAAAAATGTATTTTCTTCTTGCAGACAGAGAATAAAAATTTATAATTTTTGCCATTTGCAATAGCTGCTTCACATCATTTTGCTCACAAGACCAGATTTTGGAAATAGAATTCCTGGACACATTGCCTGTGAGGACACTGAGATCCTGAACAGCAATGGCCTCTTGCTTTGACTTCCAGAGTTGAGGCATTTTAAAAAGGCAGGCAGCTAGCACTAAATCAATCACAGCCATACTCAAAACATGTCACAGGAAGAGCCTGTTGTGGCTAATCACACTCCATGGCAGGTAGCTAGATAGCCAGATAGAGCCCTTATCTCATATTGAAAACCACAGATATTGGTTTGAGTCTCTCACTCTCAGTTCCTTTAGTTTCACTTCTTCAATATGCTTTGGTAAATCCTAGCAATCCAGCTGCATCCTCAGGCTCCCAAAACAAGTTTTAGGAGCAAATTGAAAATTATGCATACTGCCACCATCACCTGCTTTACCCATGGAAAGCCAAGGTGGAGCAATCAGAGTGTGTGTCTTGGGAAGCAGACCTAGAAGAATTACCAAGGCTTCTCTTCCTACAAATTGCTCCTTGCTCCTAGCTGGATATATTCAGTCCATCTAATGAAGTCAGGAGTACCACACATAAATGTTACTATGAATGAGACTATGAATGAAACATTTATTTTTAAAGGTGGTTCAAAAGGAAGAGAACAAAGTAATTGCCATAGAAGTTGTTGGTCGCATTACTACATCATGTCTCCTTGGGGCCTGCTGGTCTAGGACAGGTGATCAAAACCAAAAGCCCTTAGCTTTTGTGAAAGGTAATGTCAGCAGCTGCACTCACCAATATGGGCTGCCACCTAATGCTTGTGTCATGGTAAATGATTACAGGCAGACAAATCTGCTGCTTTGTTTTAATCAGTTACTTAATCAGCTTCCTTGGAATGAACTGGTTTGCCTCAACAGACTGAGTGACAAAACTTGTCAAAGCAGAGGGTGTAATAAAAATGTACTGATAAATCATGGAAAAGCGATAGCATTGTTCTTTTTATTTACCCTTTTGTTTCTATCAGAGCAAGTTAACCTCAGCTCCTTTCATTCATCTTTTGTGGTTATTGCTGGGAAATTTAGTATTTAGTTCAAGATGTTTCGCATGATGAATTATTAAAAATCTTTAACTGTTGGACAACCTTCTAGAGGTATAAGATTTTTTAGGAAAAAAATTATCCCTTGTTTTGCTGTGAGGGGAGACAGCTAATGAAAAATGGTCCAGAATTATTGTGAAACAATTGTCTGTAGTGTAATCAAGTCTGCTTCTGCCCTCCAACTACTCCAAGATATAATGATACATGTATCATTAAGCAGCTGCTATGGATGCCTGAGGAAACTGGTAGAAATTTGTACCTATTGTTTTTCTTTCTCCATTTCAATCTGCTCCGTTACACTCCTTCCATCCACCTCCCACTGCACTTTTTAAATGCTACAGGCCTGGGGAAGAGCAGCTGGCAAGTGCCCAGCAGGAAAAGACATGGGGGTGCAGGTTGACAGTGGATGGGCATGAGCCAGCGTGTGCCCAGGGCAATGGACAGTGACATCCTGGCCTGTATCACCAGCAGTGTGCCCAGCAGGACCAGGACGGGGGTTTTGCCCCTGTACTTGCACTGGTGAGGCCACACCTCGAATCCTCTGTTCAGTTCTGGGTCCCTCACAGCAAGACACGCATTGAGGACCATGTCCAGAGAAGGGAACAAAGCTGGTGAAGGATCTGGAGCACAAGTCCTGTGAGGAGCAGCTGGGGGAGCTGGGGATGTTTAGCCTGGAGAAAGGAGGCTCAAGAGGGACCTTATTCTTCTCTAAAAGTGCCTGAAAGGAGGGTGTTGCCAGGTTGGTTTCCTCTCCCAAGTTAAAAGTGATAACAAGAGGAAATAGCTTCAAATTGAACTGGGGGCAGAGGGGGAGGTGGGATTTAGACTGGATTTTAGGAAAAATTTTTTCACTGAAAGGGTTGTCAGGTACTGGAACAGGCTCCTCAGAGAAGTGGTGTAATTATTATTCCTGGAAGTGTTAAAAAAATGAGTGGATGTGACACTCAGGAACACAGTCTAGTGGTGCACTTGGTAGTTCTGGGCTATTGGTTGACTCAAATTTCTTTTCCAAACTGAAGGATTCTACGATTCCATATACTCTTAGCTGGATTCTGCCACTGGATACACTGGTGTAACCCTTCACCCAAAGAGATGTCTGCTGTCCCTGGGAAAGGACATTCCTGGACTAAGTGTCTCCTATATTATGGAATCATTCAAATAAGCACTTTAACGATCATGATTTTTAACACAGCAAGTCAAGGACAAGGGAGAATGTGTGATTAATGTTCAATTGTTTTTTTAATGGTTGATAACCATTGTGCAATATTAAAGACTACAATTAGGTGTGTGGGATGTTCCTACCCTGTTCCCAGCCCCAATGCACATGGTCTCCAGTTTTCCTGTGCAAAGGTACAAGGCATGATTTTTCCAATAGGCTCATAGGAGGAGCCAAAACCGCTCCTGATGGTTGTCACCCCCCACAGTGGTCTATTCAGTACAGTATTTTGAGGATTTTAACTAAACTGCTGTTAAATGTTGTTATTACTTAAGGTTGATTTTCATTCTCTTTAACAAAGAGGCCACAACGCAAGACGTAGGAAGGAGCAAAATACTGGGAGTATTTACTGAAAGAAGGAACATGGATATGAAGCATTTTCCTGAACACTTCCACAAAATAATTCAAATCTGGTTTCTAACTTTATTTTATTTTTTTTAATGGATAAGCTGTCACCAGGGGGCCTGCCAAGATAAATTTATTTCTGGCATGTGCTGCAGAACACTAGCCTCCATTTTAGTCATCAACAAAAACACTAATGTGATCATGCCAGCACACAGGCATTCAAGAAGGTGGACACTGATGAGTGGGTGCCATGGAAAACACTACAGAGGGACCTCTTTATTGGTAGAGGTGGAGTATTTGTACATGGCTAAACTCCACAATAGCTTGATTTTCCTAAGAGAGTAAGAAAACAGCTAAGCAGCTCTCGGGTAAATTTCTGTGTGCTGGCAAAGAGTGGGTAAGAGGGTAAAGCTGCATGAAATTTTCCTGTCGAAACTTGAAATAATGCTAGATCAAATCCAAACCAGCCTCCAGGAGTCAGTGAAGCTCTGGAATACTTTCAACCAAGGAGATTTCTCCTAGATTTTGACTCTGTTTAAGGGCAGATAGGACAGTATGCCTCCTCTCCCATCCCCTGTGGCTAGCCCCCTGATCAAGGGCCTCAGTGACTGCAAGGTTTCACAAGCAATCAGCTTTACTCTAAATCTGCTACCATTGGTTCAGTGACAGAAAGCTTTCAAAAAATTCCAGCCCAGAGGATCTGATTTTATTTGCACAAAACAAATAAAAATCTAGACCTTTCTGCATCTAAAAAGACTAAGATTTGTCAAATATGAGTTAGCACAAGCAGTCAGAAAATATAGAGAGATCTGTGGCACCAAAAATCATTTTGCACAGACATAATTTCAGAGAAGTTCTGGAGGCTGCTGCTTAAAGGGCTAGCATGTCCAACAGCCTACCTGGCCCACTATGCTTGCAGTCTCAGGAGCAGCAGCAGAAAAGAAAATATTTGGGCAATTTAATCAGCTAATTTTACTCACCATGGCAGTGTGGATGGTTACATCAGACTGAAAATGAGTCAGCTGGAGCACAGGTACCCATTACCTCCTGGTTTTCCCTTCAGAGGACATGGGAAAAGGCCTGGGGAGACAGGAATATCAGAGTCAGAAAACAGCCAGTGAGATTCATCACAGAATGTCAGAGGTCCTTTTATCCTGTCACAGGCAATTCTGACTGTTACTGAAGAAAGAAGGAAAGCTGTAATTTTTTATGTGTTCAAGGTACCAAAAACTCTTCTACTAGCCATGCCACAACAGAAGCCAGATCTATTAGGATAGGAATATTTGATTTCAGCTTTGAAAATACTTTTTTGCCAACGGGATGCTGGCACAAAATATTCTCCAAAACATAATTAATTTAAAAAAAACAGTAGTAATCTGTAAAACATCAATAATGTGCAAGTCTTATGGTGCTTTTTTTCATGAATTAGTAAAAGAAAAGGAAAAAATGTCTATTTTTAAAATTATTATTGATTTTTCTTGTCCATATCACTTCAACTTTGACCCATGAGATTTGCCTCTTCTGTAAGATCAATATAAAGCATTGGACCTTATAGGATATAATTTTTCACATCCTCTAGATGACATGCTATAGATTCATATTTTGGTCAGAATTTCCCTTCTGCAGCCAGGCATTGATGATTTTGAAAGCACTCATATTAATTTAAAAACATAATTAGGACAGCAAATGAATGATAATTGCACTACCTATTGACTGGGAATGAAAAGAAGACATTGCAATTCTCTGTTCTGTGTAAATTGCACAATTTACTGCTACTGCAAGATTTTTAAGAGAAAGAAGCTTCCCTAACCCAGAAAGTACATTTCTTCAACAAGGTCATTTACAAAGCAGCTGAGGAAACAACACAGGACAACATTCAAACATCAAAGCTTCACACAACACAGTACATGCTTGCAGTCTATACCTCGTCCAGCCCCTGAACTTTGGAACACTTCTTGATGCCAGTTCTCCACCACATTCTCAGAACTGAGATGTTTACTGTCTCACAGTAAGAGTCACCAGTTCATAGTTACAAATCAAAGTTAGAAGTAGAAGAAACCAATAGATCACAGGCCTTTCCTATTGCCTGGGACAACCTTCCAGCATGGAGAAGCCTCTAGGCAGCACAATTCTTCTATTTGTGAATTCTGTGCTTATTTTGAGAATTTGTTGACAAACAATACTAAAATGATGACAGGATGCTTTTAAATCTCTTACCCCTCAAAGAGTAACCAGTCAAAAAAGCTCTCCTCACAGACAAATTATTTTCTAAGAATGATTACACAAGAATTTTAGTTTGAATTATATAAGGAATTGTGTGATTTTTTTTACTTACCAAATAATCAATAAAAGTTGTGGGAAGCATAACTTGGGACTACATATTAATCTTGCATTCAGCCTTCCTTGCTAGTTTTGAACAGGACCTATTCATCTTGCTGAGTCTATAGGAGTGATTTGTTTCATCTGTACACTCCATGCACCACTAAATATAAAATCAACTTCTGTTTAACAAAGTGGATAGCAGCATGAGGCCCTTCCTGAGAGCCTGGGCCCTGGCAAGAGCATTGCAAATGATAAGAAGTTGTTAGCCTGGGAAAGAAACTACTTTATGGCACAAGCCACACTATAAGCAGATCAGTTTTGAAAAGAAACTATGTTGGTTTCTCCTCTAAGCAACTCCACAGATACCCTGTGGGCCTTCTGTGATGTGACATATTTGTAGGAAAGCACAGTAACACCTAAGAGCAACCAGACTGGATCAGACCATGGGTCTGTTTAGCCCAGTGTCCTGTGTCTGACAATGCCAAAGGGGGATGAAAGGATCAGGTAACAGGAAAAGCTGTATATAAAGGTAATTTTACAAAATGCTTTCCCAGCTTTTAACTGGGAGATGTTGAATTCAACAAATGTGTCTGCCATAACCACCACACTTTTTTATCCATAAAGTTATTCAGCTATTGAACCTGTGCTAATATTTGATTCCAATCACACGGTAGCAGGTAGTTTCAGTGCATTGCTGGGTCCTTTGTGCACACTGTTTTTGTTTTTTTTTTTTTTTTCTGAAATGGCTACTCTGGCTTCATCTGACACCTCCTAACTCTTCCACAAGTTAGGTAGATCTGGATTTACCCACATTTCTCCCCTCTCCATGCTGGGCTCAAGTGCCTTGGCTTACCTCAGGGTTCCTTGGGCCTTGTCAGCATCCCCTTACTCTTTTTGAATGTCAGGGGAGAGAGAGTACAGCATGCCAACACACCAGCCCTTTAGAAGCCTGGGGAGATAAAGAGCCCATGCAGGACTGAGCTGAAGGAGGAGAACAGTTTCATTGTCTCATTCAGAGTTCCTGAGGGGCCAATCTGCCAATGCAGTTCTGTGGTTTTCCCTCGGCTCCATTTAGCTGTGACACAGGGCAGAAGCAAGGAGCAGGAAAGGCCAGCACTTACAGCCCCCAAACACTTCCCACCCCTTGTTTGAAAGGCTTAAGAGCATTGCAATACCTGCTTGTACTGTGGCTCTTCCTGGTGAAAGATTTGGATGTTACCCCCTGCGCCACTCTCCTTCTCACTGGGTATTTAAGCAGTGACTATTCCAGAGCACCTCCGAATTTCTTGGGGGTCTCGGTGCACCACTGTGCCACAGTCATCTACAGAGCTTTCATCAGTAAAAGCAGACACAGGAGAAATTTTGAAGGCCTCAGAGATTTCCACTCGGAAATTTCATTTCTGGGGACTCAGCAGTTTTTTTGTTTAGTTGGGCACACAGTTCAAACAGCACTGCAAAAAATATTGGTGCCAAAGGTGCTGCAGGTATCACTGGACTAGAGTGAAGTTCAAGGGAGGTGAGACTCAAAAGGTCCAGCTTGATTTTTCCATTTGTGCCCAAAAACTGCTGCAAGGAGAGAAAAACATGATATGGTACCAGCCCTCCACAGATGAAAGAAAATCTGCATTTTCTGCAGTGCAACATTTTTTTGAGAGTACAGAATGCAAATCTTGCAGCTTTTGTCAATCTGTGGTCACTTCAAGAGAAGTAGGAAAGGCATCTGAGTTATTTTCTAATAGAAATTTACCTATGAAGTCTTGCTAAGGTCTGATGTTGTGAAACAAAAATTAAAGTAGTCTTAATACTGGGGGTAGAATTGCAGATTGGAGAACAGAAACAGAATATATTTATATGCAATGAGCCACAAAAAAAAACATGCACGTGGAAAGAGACAACCTGAGAAAATAAAATCCTCTTTTTAATAAAGTTCTAAGATAAATTATCTAAATTTGGCGGGAATCAAAGAACAGGAAATTTAATTCCTTACTTTTTCCTTCTGACTTCAAAGGAAAGACCTGATTTCATATGCATAACATTAAAGGAGCATTTTATCAAAGAATAGCTATATGTATCCCATAGAACAGAGAAATTTAAATTTCCTTTTTTTCCCTATGTTTTAGCAATACAAAATATTCTCTACAAGTTCTTCTAAACACTAAACAGAGCTACTATTGACCATCCTAAATTTCCACATTTCTAGTGTTTTCCAATGCAGCAAAGAGGAAAGAATTCATCTCTGTGGTCTCTATAATTAGCACTCAGATTCTCAGGGTGCTTCCAGGACTCCTTAGGAAGTTGGAAAGCCTAGTAATATTCACTTCATATATCATCAAGAATCACTGATGCATAATAATATGTAGCAATGCAGAAATCTGACTGCAGACCACAGTAATATTGACTACCAGCACTATACTGGTATAACAATTACAAAAGTAATTAGCATGTCATCTTCCTTTCTGACAGCCAACTAATCAAATAACAGAAGCAGAAAATAAGAAAAATATAAAGAGAGTAATGAAAATAGTTGTAAATAGCTTTTTCTACCTCTTGGTGATACATGTACACTGACATTTGTCTTCAGAATCACTGATGAAAAATAGAGTAGCATAAGAAAATCCAGGATCCTAAACAAGAGGCTTTATTTTCACACCTGCCCTGTAGTCTGTAGCTACCAATAGTGAGGTCTACTCCAGGTACGTGTTTGCAACTTAAAGTCATGACAGTAGCTGCAAGGGCTTCTTAGAAAGGTGCCACTCATATTAGGATGAGGAACCACATTTCCTGAGGTTAAAAAAAAAAGCAGTCATTTCCTACAGAAAAGTGTGCAAGGTGCTGAGCCTTTTGAGCAAATTCTCCCAGTGCTTGCTGGTGCATGAGCCAATGCAGTTGAAATAGCCCCAGAGAAACCAGTGGCAAAGCTCTTGCTTGCACCAACAACACACCACCCTCTTTATTTGCAGACAAAACCCCAAGTTGCTTCTATGATTTCTGTGCACCAAGTGCCTGGGAGAGGACAGGCTTTGTTTTGGGGAGCAAAGAGCAGAAGGCAGATGAGCCATTCCCACCCAACGCCACAGCTCTGCTCCTCACACCAGCCCCGGCAGACGGCCCTAGACCAACAAAGAGGAGTTTGACAGGTTAAATAAGCAGTGATTTAATGTGGGCTACTCCTGCACTGTGAGGGGACTCTCACAGCTCCTTCCTGGAGATGGCTGCTGAGCTACCACACTCACTGGAGGAGCTGGCTGTGCTTCACTCTGCAGCTACCACAGGGCTTGGTGGGGGCACTTCCAGATGCGCAGTCCCCGTGCAGCCTCAGTAACATAATTAGACCTGGGATTTATTTAGCGCTATTCAACATGTTTTCAGTAGGGCTGATTATGTGCCGTTCCCTTAGGAGCCCTGTTATAATTTGGAGCTTCCTCAGAGCTGCAGGGATTTGAAGCAGGGGGGGACTTAAATAGCATTACATTTGTACTGCTGAGGTATTCCCTTTCGGGCCAGAGGTAGCTTAGCCTCCTACCATGCCCGCAAGATTTTCTTTCTGTCAGCACATCTACAGTTGATAATTTGAAGCATTTTCCAGGGAGCTGGATGGAGTTATGTCTCCCAACAGTTGTTATTCAAACACGTTACGGATATTTGGGCATTTTGGCAGAGAGTGGTTTGATGTAATTAGGATCAGTTTCTGGTTATGGCCATGCCAGGCCGGAGGCAGAGGGCACTTCTCAGAGTGGGAAGAGGAAAAGCCAAAGGCAACGATTAAAACAGATTATTATACACTTTTGAGCTAACATGTGGAATCAATAGCAAAACATTAGCAGCTGTGCTCAGCTGTAGAAAAGCCGGCAGTCTTACTGTAACCAATAAAAATAAATTATGGACTGAAAGGAAAGAATGGAAAAAATGGTGGGGAAAGCAGAGCAACATTCAAAGAAAAAAATGTAATACCAACACTGAAAATAATTTCTAACCTGAAACAGTGGGTTTGTTTGGTTTGTCTTCAGTTTGTTTGGTTTTAAATTATATTAACAAGTCGAAAGCATGTTTTAATTAGTGGGGATCCATGATAACCAGGGCAATAATGGCAACATCCCGCAAGCTCAGAAGGGAAAAACAGGGAAAGTGGTAATCAAATTGGCAAATGTTTGATTTTGCACACTGTTTTCCTGATAAAGTGAAAGGAGACCTTACCCTGAATTTTAGCTTGGCAGAAATATGAGGGAGGAAAACTGCAGTCCTGAGAAGTTTGCTTGGTGTAAAGGCACTGTACAGTAAGTGAGCAGATCTGCTGGACACCCAGAAAGAAGGTAAGGCTCTAACTTGTTGGTTACAAGCAAAAATCAAGGATACAATCTTCTTCTGTTAAGATGCAGCACAAGGTTGACTCAGGGTAAAGGACCAAGAGCAAGATTTAGTTCCAAAACTTGAAAATTGTTGGAGTACAATCTAAAGTGCTAATGTATGTGATTCGTGTAAACAGTGAAGTTTGGTCAGGGGAGTTTATTAACCACTAAAGTTAAGAAGTTCTTGGGAAACAATCTATTCATACATATTTAAAAGGTGTGAGTCTTCTCTGGCACTAAATTTCTGCCTCATATTTAAATATATCACTGGACCAAAATAAAAAAGATTAACAGATTTAAGCTCTGAAGGAAAAAAACAAAACAAAACAAAACAAAACAGTAGTATTTTAGTAAAAATGAGAAAGCTAATCCTGCATCTTAATTTCCACTTAAATAAACTTGTGGCTTTCAGTGATAATTTCAGCGTGACTGGTCAGAAATGAAGCTAACAAAAGTAACAAGTGTTAATTGACCCATATTTAATTTTAATCTAATCTGACGGTCAAGAGTGACTAATTAACTTTACAGAACAAATGAAGACTTTGTTAAATATCTAATTTCTTCATCCCTTTGATTTTGATGTTAGAGTCGATGAGAAATCATCTCAGACATTTCCAAAGCCTCTCAAAACAAAACAGAGAAGACCTGAATGCATATTTGTAGACTTCATAAGAAGAAAGGAAAAGAAGAAAAGCTAGAACAAATAATTTAACCAAATAAGAAAAAAGATTAAGAGATGATCAACACTGCTCTGGATTCAAAACACAGTCAAACAATTTTTATACAGAGAGGGTCCATACATTTAAGATAGAACAGTATAAGATCTTTCTGAGAAAAAGATTAATATCGTCAAAGATGAAATGCCGAACATCCCAAAAACTGAGACTAAACCAGAGAGCATGTCCTTAGCAAAGCCAGGTCTTACATGTTTTTTCCCATACCACTGAAAGGTTTCAGTCTTCAAAATTATTCCATCCTTTCTTTGAATTTAAAGTCTTTCAAATCTACAACAAATTTATGCAATGAGAAATGAGAAATTATCCTCACTGCCTCATCATAGCTATTAATCCCAAAGACAGAAGTCAAAGATTCCAGGACTTTTCCTGATTCACACAGTAACCAGATACAAACCTCAGCACATCATAAACGCCACTTTGTTAGTAGTATTTCTGCTTTAAATGAGACACTTTCAAATATAACCCCAAATTTAAGGGATTTTTAACCCACATTTTACTTTTGGAGGACATACTTGTTAGAAAATTTCCGCTGCAGTCACCACAGTCCATCTCCAGGATCAAAACCACATTCTCATTCCTTTTCCTGGCTGCCATGATTTGTTCCTTTTTTGGTGTTTCATTAGGAACCTGTCGGGATAAGTGATGCCTGAGTGAATTAGGATATTCTGTACTACTCTAAAAATGTATATGCATCTTCCCTTATCAGTTAGCAAATTCCTATCAGAGAATCATAGTGCATTGTATATCAGCAAAGTGATCTCCTAGGTACTTTGGTAGCAGTGCAGGGGTGGGAGGCTGAGAGTGTTTGTGCTCCAAAATGCAATAGAGGTCATTTTACAGCTGCACGTATCCAAAACAGTTTCTGTTGCATAGGCCTGGGCTGCACAGCCCCACCAAGCAATCTGGAGGAATCTACACAAGCTCAGATGGGTAAGGTAATTTTGCCAAGCTTTGAAACTGTGGTTTCACAGACAGTAAATACTTGAAGTGGTAGAACAAGATGACTGTGGAATCTCTCCCAACGGTAGCAAAGAACTCCATTAAAACGGTTTTCCTACTTTGTTTTGAAACCAATATCAAAATAAGTATAGAAAACACTTGTGGTCTGCCTTTTACACCCCACATTCCTACTTTTTCCCCTTATTTGCATATCCTGAGAACTGGTCTCCTCAGCCTCCATGGAAGCAAGAATCCTAGCTTATACAAAAAAGAAGTGCCCCTCCAGCTCTATTATCAGCTATGTATACATACATATTTTTGTGCCTCCACATTACAGGGAGTAACTGACTCTTACAGGAAACTGCACGGAAAACCTTGTTTAATTCTCACAAGGAACATGTAACTAAATACCAACATCACCATCTTATCACGACTTCTAAACATTTTGTGTAAATTCTTACAGTAAATTAATATCTAGCTCAAGGAACAAACTCATGGATCCTTCCTAACCTGCCTCAGAATATAATCCACTCCACTTCATCGTCTCAGCATTCTTCCCTGGAAAATGGGCTTGATAACATGCTGTATATTGTCAACTGTAGTTTTAAACTACAATTTACAGTGTCTGAATGCATGAGTAGTCACTCTGACTTCACTGTAATTAATTCATCTATGATACGTGAAAATCTGTTCTCCACCTGTTCAATACAAAACTAGCTTTTTGGTTTATCAGTTTTTAATTAATCATGCATGTTTTCACCCCTCCATCTTCACCTACTTTCATGTTGTTGAACTGAAAACCCAGCTTCCTCTAACTGCAGTAGTAGACTGACGTCTGTCATGTCTTCAACTGCATACAAAATAATATGTAATTTTTGTGTTGCACTCTAATATATTTGTAACTTTAAAAGAGCAGGCATTCTTTGTATGAACACGATTATCACCTTTATGTGTTCTTCCTTCCAGTTCCTATTAATTCCTTAACTGCTACACTCTTTCATCTTTCATTAATTAATACCTAATACCTATCATTCGGTCTCACCCATCACTAAATTATTTTCAATATTTTATCTGGAGCTTCTGGTGAAAACTGCAATGTAATCAATGTAATTGATGACCCAAAAACGACTGATGTGCTTGGACACAGAAACTGGCCATGCAATGAAAACCACTTTACTTAACACACCATCCTCAGAGGCAGTAAGGCCACTGCCATGTGAGCAGTTGGATAATCCCAACAACTAGAATAAAAACTTCTGGAAAAGTAAAATCAACAGCCAGTCAGAAGTAACATGAGTTAGCATCCTGGGCACATGTGCTGGATAACAGGAGAGGAAATTCCCTTCTATTTGTTAAGCTATTGCTTAAAAATTTCACAGACCCCTCAATTTCAGGTGGCAGTGGAAGAAAAAGTTTGATTTTACCACAGTCCTAAAATACATTAAAATCCACTGAAAAGTTAATTGCATACTTATGATTAAGATCACAATTGTCTTGATAAGAATTACAAGACATACAGATTATAGGATTTTGATTGCCTCCCTTTTTCAGCCTATAAATTTCACAGTCTTAGATAGTAGAATGTCTTCAAATGACTTCAAAATAAAAAAATTATAAATCCTGGGTATTTGTACATCCAAATCTATTTACTTGAGAAAATATGCAACTTGAAAAGCATCAAAACCCATAACAGAGATGTTATCAATATTGTCTTGGTTGTTCTCAAAATAATGAGAGAAACAAAGTGCTGTTATCTTTGCCACATTACCTATGCGAGTAACTCCATTAAAGACCAGGCTAGCCTCTCAGAAACTTCTTTTACTCAATCAATGACCTCGTTTCCATGGCAGGCTAACACAAGGTGCCACTGATGATAACTTGATTTCCTTTCGCATCTGAAGTGGAAAAGGAGAAGACAGACTAAATGAAATCCCATCCATCTTAATGAAATACAATTATATTCTCCTTATTAATCATTTAAAAATCAATATGTCTCTTCTTGGCAAACCCCGCCAGAATTTGTCATTCTGTGCCAGGCCTCAATACATCTTGTCCTGTAGTGATTTTTATAAGTTCAGTCACCTGTTTCCCAGGGTAAATAACAGAGTCTCTTTGTGTTGTGATGAGAGAGCAAAGAATGACACTGGCAGGGAGGCTAAAAAGACAGCCTGCACATTTTAATCAGTAAAAACAAATATTTCTTTCCTGTGGATATTTTTAAATGAGTAGTGTTCTCTAGGAAAAAAAAGGACTAGATAAAAAAACCTTCAGGTCAACTGATACGTATAGTTTCATTTAGACCATTATTTATCTCATCAGCAATAGTTTCTGCTTAAATAATCTTACTTATTGCATGGGATAGTAATATTTGTGTGGACTTGCTTGCAAATCGCAAGGTCTGAAAGAACAATGCGAGTTGGAATTCTTCCTATACCAATTTCTACTGATTTACAGACTTGTAGAAAGAACACTTCTCACTGTGTCCAAGTATTTCCATTTTCTCTACTTTAGATGCAAGAAAAACTTAAAATCTTCAGCAACTGAAGCATGTATTATATTGAAATAGAATGGAAGTATTTATTGAACAGTGTTTGCAGGAAGCTGTTTTAGTCCTTTAATGATATTACCAACAATAACAGTCAATCTCAAAAAGATATTTATTTCACATAGGACACTAGGACACTTATTAAAACTTGTGTAAGGGGGAGTGAAACTTCAGCCTTCCTTTCCCTTTGGGAAATCCCCAAAAGTTGTGGATAAATTTTTAAGAAAAACTATCATAAAGAAATCATAACATTTTGAGAACATCTATCTTTTGGATCCTGCTTCAGCCAACCTTTCCTACACAGAATCACTGATGTTCCCATGAGAGTGTCATTAATGTATCTCCAGTGGGTGAAAAAGACACCTCACTGCAGCACCAGGATAAATCCTTGGGTCCCCTGGCTCCCGCCACGGTGTGGCACAGCTGCAATCCTTAACACCCCTTAAATTCCCATTCTTCCCTGCTCCTTATGTTGGAGTGGATGCGGCAAAACCTGCAAAGTGCCTCAGCTTCCCAGTGACATTTTACATTGGCCATGAAAAGTTGCAACTACCAGGATTTCATCTGGCATCTGGCCTGTAACCAATTATAAAAAAATATAGGCCATGTTAACTGACTTTTTCCAAAAAGACAAGAAACATAGCTGAAATAACTGGCATGGGAAAGGAACTCACAAACAAGTCTGACAAGATTACAAGAGCACCCTCCCCATCCTGCTACCTCTCTGAGGCCTGTGATACTAAGAAGTTTGCTCTGTATAGCTATGCAAAACATGCAATGTCCAAAGGGGATATACAGTAATGTGTGTTACCATTTACTGCTGGTGTTGATTTCTTTTCTTTGTTCTATTAACCTCCTCTGCTTTATGTTGCAAAATGGAGTCAAATACCATTCACAACAATTCAATATTTACCTGCCCAAAGTAAATAAGAGATCCCTGAAGACCTACATTCGATACGTATTGAGTTTCTAATAAATCCTGTTTGCACATGAAAATACAAGACTTGCCAGGATGGATGATATTTCAAACCCATTTAGTCCAATATTCTGCCTTAGTAAACAGCACCAAGGTGCTTCAGAGGAAGGTAAAAGAAATGCAGCAATAATCAATTATATAGATTTATATACTTTGGTCTGTGAGGGACTTCTGGAAGGCATCTGACCCCAGCTCCACTCAAAGCAATGCCCTGTTTCAGGTTGGATTTGCTGTTTGTACAGAGAACATGCAGGTAGGGCAGGGCCTGAGATGTGACGAGGGGACAAGCCCTCGCATGCCACCAGGCATACCAGAGCAAGAGTTGTGGGCAGGCCTGGGAGCATTCCTACTCCTCATACACACAGGGAGGTGTGAACTATACAGGTGAGCATTTGCACAGCATTTACAACCACTTCTGAGACTGCTCTTAGGAGCTCCCAAACACTTTCCTATGTTCCTTATAGTAAATAAAATAAAATGTCCCATCAAAGTAGCATTACTACCCAGACAGAAATTGTAGTGAGAAGAAGTAGGATCCTAACACAGATACAGTCCTCTGGCACACACTGCCACAAGTGGTCATGCAAAATTAAGAAACATCCTCTGCTACCTGATTTTTAGCCCCTGAAAATATGTACAATATTTAATTACAGCAATAATTAATTATAATTTAAACAGTTTGGAATAAATACAGTAGAATAAAGCAATGGTAAATTAAAGGGGCATTTTTCTCCTACGGCTTGAAACTTTTTATTCTTGTCTCTTACTTCACATTATACAATTTGAATACCTTAGTTTTAATAGACAACATTTACTTTACAAAAAACCCTAATAAACATTTTAAACAAATTTACTAAGTATAGTAGATTGGTTTTCCACATCCTGAGGCCTCCGCTGTTCCCATAGGCATAGTCCAAAAAGTCTGATATAGTCCATTTGGATTTAACATAGGAAAAATAAAATAGATGAAGTAATGAAGTAGCTCCTAATTCTTATTTTCAAAAATTATTTTTGCCTGTGGTATGTGTGAGATTTTTGTGGGATTTTTGTGGGATTAGCAGAGGCATCGTCAAAATAAAGACCTACCGATAGAAGGCTCTTTTTCATAAAGTCTATTATTTTGCAGCACTTCTTTTATCAGTTGGAACTTTTTTCAACTCAAGGCTTTAGGGTTGAAATTCTACATCTGTATTTCATGCCAAACCTTCAGCAGCTGGAATAACTTTAGTGATGAGCAATTAGGAAAATGTTAATGAATCTGCTGATAACACAGTGCGGAGGCAGAGGTTGTCACAGAAGAGGCAGCCACACAAGAGAGAGAAGCCTGTCTGGTACTGGAGACCAGTGTAAATGTGATACCATCTCAAATGGCAGCAGTGTGCCCTGCCTTACTGACAGACACCTCAAAGTTTGGCTGCCCAGCCAACACAGAAGGGAATGCAGTGGACATCTGCAGAGTCAAGTCACCCCATCCTAAGAGAGGAACCTGGGCACCAGGCTGGGCCTCTTACTTCGATGTTGAACTTACAACAGGAAATACAAGCTTGCCTTCCTTCAAGAAATACTGATGATGATTCTTCCCATAAACTATGGGATCATCAGGTAGAGGAGATGAAGAAGTAGAAAGAAACAGTTGCAGTGACCAGGATGACCACTGGTCAGCACCGGGTCCTTGAAAACTGTGGGTATTGTCCCAGTTCAGGTTCAGTATTTCCAGAAGCAGAAAAAAAAATCAACAGCCCCTGTTTAAGGATTTGTGCAGGGGGACTCAGACAGACCACGAAGCCCCATTGGGGTCAAACATGTTTAAGATTGATTACTTTAAAGAGTAGGTACTGAATAGAAACAATTGAAGGAAAGGAACACCTATTTTATTAGAGGAGCCCAACAGTGCACTGCATATTTAACGGAGCAGAACAAAGGCTAAGAGGTGCCATGATTGTTGTCTATAAATGTATCAGGGGGTAAGCAGCAGGGAGGAAGAAAGCTATTTACATTGAAGGACAGTGCTGACACAAAACAAATAGGTATAAACCAGCCATAGTTATGCTGGAAATTACAGGAGGATTTCTAACCATCAGAGCAGTGAAATATTTCCTAATGGGAATAGAGGGGAACAAAATCACAATGATTTTAACTTTGGACCATGAGGTGTTTATGAATGGGATTAGAGATGATGTGATTGTCCTCCATATTCAAGGACTAGTTTAATGATTAAGGAAGTCACCTCCCTTAATTCACCCCAGGTATTCAGCAGCTTACTGCCTAAATACAATAGACTCACGGTCATTTGCATTTAGCCCATTGTCGAAATCAGTCATCTACACAATTTTCATCTCTAAATTTAATATTTACTGAATAATAAACAATAGTTACATATTTAGATAGGAAAAAATCCCACACAGTGCCTATTATTTCCTCTTTTTCACACTGTACACTCACAGCTTTCTCATACAGTTCTTCACATTAAATCCTTAAGTTCCTACAGAAATGCTAATATTTGTCCAAGAAGAAACTACACGGAAATATCAGTACTTCCGTCCCCGTAAACTGTTTTGTATAATCAATTCCAAAATGATGGAGCTGATTTCATTAAAAAAAATTAAAACGTTTAATTTATTCAGACTGGTGTGTTATCATCTCCTCTTTTTTGTCTCCGTATTTCATTTTTCACTTTACATGAAATTCCCTACTTTGTTTCCATTACTCGTTCACCCTTGTTGTCCAAAATCAAAATTTGAAAGAAAGTTAAATTGTTTAGGGTCAAGAATAAAATAATTTTTCATATGCCAAGGAAAGGGAGGGATTAGTGCACTTTGATGCTTATACCATGTCTTTTGTAGTTTTCCTGTTTGTTTGTTTTCATCTTTCCCTATTGTCAACAATGTACCACATTTTATAGGCAACCTAACACAGAGCAGATGCTGATTAAAGGAAATGTGGTTTTCACTGTGATAGTCAAAAAAATATAAATCGCTTGAGTCTAAGCACTATATTCCTAATGAGTTTTATTTTACTAACTGTTGTGTGAAAATACAATGAGTTTATATTTAATTGAAACAGAAGTTTTTACAGCTAACCTGATGGACTGTGACTAGGCAGTTAAGATTGACCAGAATCCTCCTGCTGTCTACCCCGAGGGCTGAGATATGAGGTGCGGGCACACATGGCAGTTCACTCCCATGCATCCATGTGGCTGGACTGGATCCATGGCACAAGCTGACACTCTCCTGCTACTGCTTCCTTCTTCTTATCTTATTACCTTCCTTCCCTTCTGGATTCATCAATTCCAGCTCCATAGGGCAGAGGTTGGCGATTCTTAACTTAAATGAACCCAAATTTTTACCAGTCATCACCTCAGCAGGCATTTCTAGATACAGTTGTACCTATGGTGTGCCTGTAGATAACAGTCTGCCTTTTATATCTACAGAAGATATAAATTGTTCCAAATGCTGGTAGCCTAAAGAGACATTGCAAATGAAAGTCAAGAAACAGAGGGAAAAAAGTTCACACATGATAGAAAACTTAATAGCAGTTTAAAAACAAAAGTTATTGCATAATGATTTTCATGACATCGTGATACACATCTGCTCACTTTGACTTAAAATTAATTTTATCTGAGGCGCAGTTGGAAAATGTAAGGGTATGTTTCATTATGCTTTAATTTTTGAAATAAGCTCTCATAATAGATTAGAGTTGTGCATTGTTACAGGCTTCACAGGAACTAGAGGAACACATCACTTCAGCCCCAATCCTAGAACAACATAACTTAGTAAAATTGCTACTGGATTTAAGATGTCCATGATCTGATTCTCTCACCTGGAAAGGAGTGGCACTCCTCCCAAGCTTTCTACAGGGCAACCTGATATGCTTTTCCCTCTACATCATATTTGTACTGTGAACAGCAGGTAGTGACAAGGATTCTTTCCTTAGCAACAACATCTTTATCTTTGACAACATCAGTACTCATAGAGCAATGAACAAACACAGATGAAGTAATCCAGAGGTTAAATTACTGAAATTGTAAGTGTACCTATTGCTTTTATAGGAAAGCAGGGAGCACAGCCCCAGCTTTACATATTATTTGCCTCTCTATTCAAGAGTATTTGCAATACAGCACAGGGAATGAAAAGACATTCAGAATCCTTTGACCTTTAAAATCTAAATCTCAGTTCACCTGATTTTCAAGTTATCTCCATCTTTTCATTGCAGAATGATATTAGCTCACACCTGATTTTCATCTTTACCCACCAGGTCAAGATGTAGCAGATGGCTGACCTGAGGTGATTGATCAGTGGGGAAGAGGGGTAGGGCATGGCACAGAGGCCCAGAGTATGAAATTTCCAGACACATTTTCCGGTCATTGAAAGCAAAGATGTACCTCACTCTTGACACACTGCTCACTTTGAAGCTAGGCCAGCTTGAAGTTCACTGCTCTGTAATCATGTCTGGAGCATGGTTGATTATTATTAGCCTGTCCTATGCAGTAGAGCCTGTCCTAGACTTGCAGCTGTATGTCAAAAAGAAAACAAATTAAGTCTTGTTTTCTTTAAATTATTATCCAAGCATCACCATGCAACAAGCAATGGCAGGTTGTAATTCAAAGGGATTTGGCCACAGCTGGCAGTTCATGGTTATCACAGGGCTTGATCTCAGTGTGTTCCATCTCTCTACAGAAAGAAATATGGCTTATGTGAAATAGATTCTTTTACCTGATGCCTTCTCTTTCTCCAGGTCCAAAATATAATTACTACTAACTTCTTCACTATCCTTTGGGCTCCTTGGGATCTCACCTTCTCAGCACTATTGCCAGAATTCCCTTTCTAAATGAAACCCTCAATAGGCATTTTAGCAGCTAATGTAGGTGATTACAGCCACTCCAACTGCTGTCAACTGTACAGTAAAAGAAAATATAACTTTTCTTTGTCTCAGATTTCCATTACTGAAATTCTCTGTCAGAAAAGGATGAACACCACCAAAAACACCCAAAATCACACAGCACATTAACAAGAGAAAGTTTGGGCGAGAAATTCTGAGGCCCAGTTAACGAAAGGACTGATCCCATTTAGTTTAGATGTTCACATAAGTTGGCCAAAAGGCTCTACCCACAGAAAGTTAGCAGAATACAGAACAATTAACCCAAAAGTCTCTCTAGATTTTCAGGATGTCTTTTCACAGCTTCTGCCAACAACAGCAGAGAGGTAAGTTCATCTTTCTGAGATTTCTTTTTGGCAGATATCTTCCATCTTGCCAGAGAAGAAGGTGCTATGGATACACACATAAGACACCCAGGAAGCTGCTTTTGACAAAGGATATATTAAGCAGTGTTCAGCTAGGCAAATGCTGAAAAATCATGTTTCGTACAAACCAACTGAACCAATCTTCTATATTCAAGGTAGAATTGCCCAGTATGTAAGGAAGGATTTCTAAGTGTATATCCTAGACAAGGGCAATTAAAATATCAAATCCAGCTATGACTAGGGTTGTGAACATGGTCTGCCTAGACTATGACTAAATTCCAGATGTGTGATGACTGTTGTGCTCCCATTTCATATATCCCACTTTTCCCTAGGCTTTGAGGGACCAAACACAGGCCAAGGTCAGGCTGCAGGGGTGATTACATACCTTGCTGCCCTGGGAGAACCTGCAGACCACATGCTAGCAAAATACCTCAATAAACCTTGGTAAAAATAAATCCAGCAACTTTATTGAACATACTCTCTAATGGAGACCATTTGGAGAAAAACAATTCTATTATCAGGGCCAATTATTTACTTCAAGACAAGTCCTCTGTCCTGGATACTTCCTTGCAAGTTGGCTCTCATTTCCTAGACTCATGCTGATCCCATACACATGGCCATATCCTTAGTTTGTGTAAATAACTGCAGCACTGTTAATGCAAATATAGGCAAACCTGTGTCAACTTAGACCAGCTGAGGATAAGGCTGAAGTTCTTATGACATAAGTAGAGACAGACAGGAGGGGATAAAAGAAAGAAATTCTCTTAACCACAAAATAAGAAAAATAGTGCAATTCATTACAGCCCATACCTAAAATTGTAGACAAAATAAATGGCATCATACTGGACTTGTGATGGGAATTTACAGGGAAAGCAGACAGGCACCATGATTTTATTCCAGCTTTGTGCCCATAGTTTCTAACACAGCAACATTGGGGAAAAGATAAAGCAAGTCTCTGCAGTCTCTGGTTCTAGTTGTACAAACAAAATACATTCTTTTAGAGTGGGGAAATCACACATATATAATTCTTCCTTTGTGTGTGTATGTCTGAGTCTCTAAGACTTGGAATACTGCACGTTAATTCCAAAACAAATCTGTCAGGAAAAAGACAAAAACAGTGCCTTGACTAAGATAAAAAAAAAGATGGCATCATTAGCAAACCTCACTATTCACTATGAGAAAGTCCACACAGGACCTAACCACAGATTTCATAAGCTCATTGCTCACAGAAAAATTTCCTAGTGTTTTTTTTTTTTTTCCACTTATCTACTATGGATATCTTTTCCTCACCTGCTTCAAAGAAATTTGTAATATTTCTAAACTTTGGTAGTAGAAAGGAAAGAGGACTTCAAAGGACAGCTCGTGTTCAGACCCATACTTTGCAGACAGACATTATCTTTCCAAGACACCATCCCCAGACTGGTAGATGTGAAAAACCTCCAACTTTTAATTGTTTACAATCTAGATATGGCAGTCCAGACTGAGGATTTTGGCGGTCACAAAGCCAAATAGCTTAAAATTTCCTTAGCTTTGGCTATTGTGAAAATGGCAAAACTTAGCACCTGCTGAAACAGAGAAAAATAATTGTGTTGTATTTTAGAACCATGGGACTGGTTTCCAACTGTGCCTGAAACAGGACTGAGATAAAACACTTTCACACAAAGTTTTGGGAAAGGAGTGGAAATTTTCTCATTAATTTGAGCTCCATTTCATGTGTGCACAACACTTCACAATACGGGATCCTGGTGCTTGTGCATGGGTTGGAACATTCTCATGTTACAGCCATTCAATTCTTGTTTTCTTATTGAAGATTAATAACAAGGAAATGTTAAGTAAAATTTGCTGGTTGGAAACATAGTAAAGACTTTGGTCATGTTTCCCTGAAATCCACCATAAAAGGAAAAGGCAAAGTTATGCCATGTGAACACAAACAAATTCAAAACTCTTCCCCAGAACTAGACCCCTTTCACAGTGTGATGTATCACACAGTAATACACCCCGGTGATGCAGACTTAAATTGAAGCAAGAAGATTGAGAAGCAGCATTTATATTTCCTTAACATGGCTGAAGCACCAAAGAGTCCATGATTGAAAGCAGTACTGAGAATACAGTTTACTTTCCTCAGAACTGATCTGCTGTTGTTTGCTTAGTCCAGCTGTGGCATAGCGTTAACACCTTGTGTGAATTTCTTCCTTGCTCGTGGATTATCACTATTACAGTGATTCAAAACAAGTGAGTTTATTGTTTTCAATATTTTCATTTAAGCTCTTTGATCAATATCTGCCAAGACAATTAAAGGACTCAAATAGTTTCCAAGAGGAATTTTCCCTTGGAATCGAACTCTTTTTTTTATTATTATTTTTTTTATTTATTCCCCTATTTAATTTATTTTTTAACACTAACCAAAAAAAAGTTAACACCATTTCCCCAAATTCATCCACTATTCTTATTCTCGTTTTATAAAGGAAATGAAATTTGTCATGCTGCTGTACATCATTTACACTACAGTACAATGTCCCATCTGTGTGTCAAGTACAAAACAAAAGCATTTTGTGAAAAATTGCTAAAGTAGTAATGATTTTTGTCCTCAACTCTTTGTTTTGCCTTTCAATAAAGAAGGCGACATGTGCCACAAATGATATATTATTGTTTAAGTACAACCCTAGTAACACAGTGCATAACCAAAACCATGTTTCACAGCAGAGAAACTATAGTTTACTGCCCCTATGGCTCTGATGAGAATATAATGTTCTACAGTTTATAAATGCTTTGAGGTCAACACATGATTTACTTCAGCTTGTTCATCCAATGAGCAGGAGGTCCAAAAATATATCAAGCTATTAGACAGCCCACTGGAAGCTTGGCGGAGGCTCCCAGTGATGGAAAGCATGCCATGGAAGCCTCTCTGTCAACTGGAGATGAGATAATTAGATCCAGGTAATACATTGGAGCCCCATCAGGGAACAGGACAGCAAACATGTCATCTTTATGATATTTTCTCATCCTCCCCAGTACCATTGGCCTGAGATAGTAAAAAGTGTGAAGGATTCATCAGTTCCCAGCAAAAGCACAGCAGCAGGATAATCAAGCTATCATCTGTCCAACATCCTCATTATCCAGAGACCTGGTGTTCTGTGTATAAACAGCAAAACAACATCAACTATAGATTGAGGAGCTGTGCTAGTTAGCTCCAGCTTTTGTTTAATGTTCCAGGGTGATGCCACACAACACTGTTGGGCTGGAATCTTGTAACCCCAAAAAGAGCTTGAGAGCCTATATTTAAATTACAAAAAATATTTTGCGCAAAAATCTCTTTCTACTAATTAGAGATTTGAGCTTCTACCCAATGAATAAATATTCTAAATGTAATATTCTAGTGGATCAGACCATGTGTGACTGCTGGGGTAAAGTTGGTTTATACAGCACATTCAGCTAAAACCATAATGCCCTGGCCTTTTTTTCCCTGCACATCATTATGTACACATGTTTTTGGAGGACTAACTAGCCAAAATTTGAGAGTGGAGAGTTGCTACAAGGAGAACCCCAGTGCTTAAGAGTAGCAACTCCTTTGCATAAGAAAGATAATTGAAAAACACCCATCCAAGTCTTAGCACAAAAAAATGTGCTTAATACTCAAATCAACAGCTTAGATGATGTTTATGCTTTTCTTAGACAATCACGCACCCTTGAACACTAGGCAAAAAAAGAATTTAGAGAAAATATAGTCAGAAATCAAAATGTCTTTGAATGCAATGTATTATAACTACATAATCTTTTCCATTTTCCAGGTTTTTATATTCACAGAGAAAGCAGAAGGATAGTTTCAGTCATGACAGATCTGATGTTGAAAAATCACAGTCTTAGATGTGCTCATCAATTATTGCTAGCATCTAACTTTTTAATATAGTTATATAAATATATATATACTCATTATATACAGTAAAATTCCTTTTCCCAAAAACATATAGATAACTCATGTTTCATTTCCTTTCCTGGTAGCTGACATTTAGAAAAATCTTTCTTCTCCCTTCTTATTTCTCTCACTCACACATTGCACATAGGTAAAGGAAGTAGGTTATAAGGGGGAAAAGGAAGAGTTTCTTATCTCAGCTGCAGAGTCCTTGAAGCCTGACTTCTGTCAGTGACAAAGCCTCTCACTGAGAAACTGATGGACTAACTTCATGTGCTTCATCTACCTTTGCACTCTTGTATTTTACTTTTCCTGAATATAATTGTTCTGTGAACCCACCGGGAGAGGAAAGCAGGACATGGCTCTTGCATATTGGGAATGGATTTACTCCATTTCACACTTCAGTCTTAAACAATCTTAAAACCCGAAGCCATGGAAATCCAGAATCCTCATGATCGAGTCTACAGCTTAGTGCTGTTTAAATGAGATTTCTAAGTGACCTTTTAAATAAAGACATCCACACCCCAGAAAACATTTACTGTCATGGCACATACCCAACATTGCTTTTACTTCTTTTTTCAGAAAATATTAAAAACGAAAAAAAAAAACTTAATGGAAAGAAATTACTAATATTGCAAGCATGAAGTGGATTCTAAAGAAATTACTAATATTGCAAGTATGAAGTGGACTCTAAAGAGAATCACAAAACTCAAACAGCACTACCTTTAGAAAAGCAGGCTGAATAAAACACCCTGAAAGTAGAATGCAGGTAAAAAATGTATTTTTTCCAGTTGCCATCTAAGTGAAATTGATTTTTCTATTCTTCCCCTTCATAAGTATGACAGTGAGTATCTTCATGGAGCTCCAGGAACCTAAGAGAGCAGTTGTGGCAACCATCATTGGTGTGACCAAAGGTGAGTAAATTTAAGCTACTGAAAACACTAAAAGAGGAAAAATTCATGTCTAGCAGAGAAAGTACTAAGATTAAAAATGAAAAAGCATGGGTAGGCTAGATAAAATCAATATAACTTTTCCCAGGGTGTTCTTTTATAAACATTACTTTGGTTCTTCCTCACCCACAATATATATACAGAAAATAAAATGGCATTTTTATGACTCATAATCCCAATCTTTACCTCCATGAAGCTGTTCACAAAGACTTAGAAGCTGAATGGATTTAAGACAGGAACCAAAATGGCAAATCATATCTTTTTGCATCACACACAGCATTTAGGATTCCCATCTATAAAAATGAGAAGCTAATGGCAAAGCCACAAAATACTGCTACAGTTACAGTATCCAAATTTAAATTCTGAACTAGCAGCCATGAAGAAAGCTTAGCAATATAGCTCTCAGCTACATGGGACAGTGGGAAAATTACAGAAACCTACATATTTAAGACCTTCCTAGGCATGAAGAAAATGTAGACATGTATAAAAAGTATGCAAGACGTAGGTGGACGGCAAAGCCTTAAGATTTAAGATTTGATTCCATTTACCTCTGATAATAGGAAAGAAATAGAAATACCTTTTCTTTTCCCCCTTTTTCTTTCTTATTTGCTACTATATAGTACACTGTCTATCTAAATAGAATAGAATCAGGAAAAGAAAATAATCCCTGAAGATTTGCAGGCAAGACATAAGAATAAACTCAGTTAGAGCCACATATGAGCAACAGCCACACAGGAAAACAAGGCGTAAGCAGTAAAAGCTGACTGATCTTATGACTTAAATTACACAAAGGTATCTAAAAATTTTCTAGCAGTGAACCCTGGAATACCTACCAACTTTTACAGATGCAGAACAATGACAGAGGGGAAAAAAAAAATAAAAGAAAGCTGAACTGAATACTGAAGCTGGAATACTGTAACAAAGCAGAATTAAGATGTAAGACAACTGCACAGCAAAAAAGGGACCAGTTTAGGACAAGAGGAGGAAAATAAATTCAGAAGGCACAGGAAAAAATACACAAATTAACACAAATAAAATAAAGGGATTTTAAAAAGAGGCAGATATTCAACACGTTAATGAAGTGAGTGATGAGTGGATGTTAGCAGCAAAAAACAATATGACTTGAAGAAATCTGGATATCTGGAGATAAAACCACAGAGAAGAAAAATCACACTCATAGTTACCATGACACTCAATAAAAATCCCATACTTAAAATGTTTTTTATTATTATAATTTGAAAAAAACAATAATTCAAAAACCAATTTGATTCAGCCTCCTGATATTTTTAAATTATTTGTAATAATTAATTACTTGGAATTTCCATATGAACATTCCAAATTAGTGTTATTTGCCAGTACAACTGAGAAGACAGGCACAGCCCACCCTGTTGGACCACAGCCCTACATGGGACTTGCTGTCTTTGAATTCAGCAAAAACAGAAAAGACTGAAAATTGTCCAGGGACGCTTTGAACTAAACTTTCCATTCACTTCAGTGAGCAGGACCACCACAGATCTCACATTTGACACATTGGAAGTAACTTCTACAGACAGAGGAAGCAAACTATGCAAAATTTGCTTTCACTCTGGAGATCTCTCATAAAAGTTCAACAATATTTAATTTCCTCACAATCTTTTCTTACCTACCAGAGCACTAAGTGCTTTTTATAGTACTAAACACAATTTATTTTTCTTAAAGTCTATAGGAAAATCACCTAAAAAACTTTTTATCATAACTTTATTTTAAAACTTTTTAAAAACTTCATTTTAAAACTTTTCAAGAAACTTCTGATCCAGTTTCATCACCACCCCCTAAAAAAAAACCCAAAAATCCCCATCCTAACCCACCCAAAAGAACACCCAAACAAAAACATATTTTTGAGATGGTGTGTACCATCCTCTTAGAAAGCATTCCAGCTAAATGTGAAAAACTGCCAATGTTGCAAGTAGCCCAGGAAAAAAAAAAAGCTTAAAGTATGAGAAGATGATATCCTGTAAGTGGCAGAGATTGTGTTGTTCGTAGTCTTTTGCAAAGATCTGTATGGAGAAAAAGTAATTTAGATGAAAAATGAGCACTTAGAAATTAGAATGCTGTCAGGTAAGATATCTGGAATCAGGCTGCAAATTTAGGTGGATGACTTGTTACTGTCAGTCACCAGTGATGTACAATATTACTACAGGAATCCATACAAAAGTTATATACTGCATGCAGAACCGATAATGTCATGATGATCATTAATCTGCTAAACAGTAGGAAAGATTCCCTCAAAATAACAGATTTCATTTTTGAAAGAAAAATGATACTAGAAGAAATCAAAGACATAAGTGGATCACATTTATCTTACGCAATAATATTCTTTTAATGATAACAACTGAATCTTACAGTGTACTCTATATATAAATTTCATACATGCTACCTTCAAGCACACAGTAGATCAATTTAATTAAACCATAGTTTCTCAAAATTGTAGAATAAATTTTATTCTGTGCCATTACCACAGATTAATACAGATGCATTTTTGAAGTGAAGTATACAGACTGTAGAGTAGATCTTCCCATAAATGTAGAGACAACTCAGTCAAAATATTAATTTATTATCTTTGTCTTTGTTGATGCAATAAAGTGTAATAGTTAGTATACTTTTACACTGACATCTAGCAATGAGAGGGTCAAGTCAGTGTAATAAAGCTGGCAGACTAGCACAAGTGTCTCTGCTTGTGTTATAAATATTACATAGCAGACATTTTCCGAATGAGAATATGAAGGAATATTCCAGAAAAGGAATGCAAATTTACCGTGAACATCAGAAAATTGAAACAGCCATGAGTTCAAAAAGTTGAACCTAAATCATGGAGGTGTCAAGACTTTGACACTGCAATCTCAGTGTGGTTCAGAATACAGCCAGGAAACAGCTAACATGCATATACAAAGTGCCTTCAAACATATTTTTTAATCAAAATCTATGAGGATTATTACAAGACAGTTATTATATTTGTGAACTATTTTCAAGCACTCACATAAAATGTAGATTAGATGCTTGATTAGTTTGCCCCAATTCTATGAACTCTCTCCAACACCATAAAAACGTTTTGTACACTGCAACTACCTTACAATACATCTGAAAGGAGATTGTAAATAATATGGCAAGATGGGAAGCATTAGAAAGAAAAAATAAGCCTTTAGATTGTGTCTTTTTCCTTGTTCTTTGCTAAACAACATGCCATTGGATCTTATGGCTGTGAATCATCTGGTACTACCCATTAGTGGATAAGTTACTGAGTCAATGGTCTCAGAATATACAAACAAGAAAATCTCCAAAACCAGATCTCCTCTTCTAATCTCCAGCCTAAAGATATATTTCCACTTCTTTTCCCTAGCAGAAACTGCTTTTTTGGCAGGACTAGCAGAGACTCTTGTGATTCTTGTCTTTGTCATGGAACTTCATTGAACATAAATATTGTTCCCACCCAATATTTGTCAATACTCTACAATGACTGCAACTATTTAAGCTCCACATTCAAAGTCCTTTATACATGCTATACAGCCCTGCTAGCATTTCCCAACTCAACTGTAACTTGGCACTTGACAAAAGAAAACTTAAAACTTGCTCGCGGAGAGAGCTGAAGCGCTGAAGTCTAGACCAGAGACAATGCACTGCTTTCCCCTTTTTAGTGACGCGGGGTTGTTGCTCACATGTAAAACTTTGATAGACCAAATATTACAGTGCATTCCAAATGCAGTTTGCTGCTGGATGCAAATCTTTGGCAGCATCTCATGGCAAACTTTGCAGACATGTGTGGAAAAGGAGCAGATGTATGGGAGGTTTCTGGCTGCGAGATCAGGCACCCAGGTAATGCCAGTCCCAAACAGCCTCCACACCAATGCTGCAGTGGCAAATTCCCTTTACAGACACAAGAGGCAAGCAAAGGAAGGGAACCACTGCCTCTCCATCAGTTCTCACACTGTGGTCACCTCTCAATCAGCTGTGAACAGAACTGTGCCAGAAAGAGCACCATGGTGTTTCTCTAACTCTGCTAATTCCCTATGCTCGGTTTAATTATATGAACTGCTCCGGATACTAATCAACACATCGCATTATGATGATGCAGTTATAAATGTAATTATAAAAGCAACATGAATAATTTCATTAACTACATTTCAAGCTGTCTCTTTCTCTCCATTCCCTTTGTTGCCAACATACAGTGGGTCTGCTCAGAACTTCTAGGAATTAGGCCACCGACATATGACGTGTTTGTACTGAAAAGCAGAGTCCTGCAGACCTGAATCAAGTAATAAGTAACTTAGACGTCTGTTGGGAGTTTTGCCAGAATTATGACTGCAGTATTCAGGCCATTGTGTGCCAAGGACTCTGAAAATAAATGTTTCCTTACAGAAAATAATGTTTGATTTTAAAATCCAATTCCAGTACCCAAGTGGCAGGATGCAAGTCTGCCAGTGGCCCTATAAACACGGTGTCAATAACTGTCCATTCTTCTTTCTGCTGCTCGCCCTGTGTAATCCAGCAGTACCTGGCAGGCTTCAACAGAGAGAATGGCCATGCTTGCTGTGTGCTTTAGAAATAAAGGAAAGAAAAAGCACCAGTCTCAGACAACATATAATTTAGGATTATGAAAATAAAAGATGGAACATGAAGAACTGAAAGGACAAACTACACCCACACTACCAAAAAAAAAAAAAAATAAATAAAGCCTCCCTGTTGCGTCCTGTCCTGGTACCAAACCAGCTTACCAGCTTTTCCTTCTCCCTTCTTCCCACCAGTCAGGCCTCTCCCCTTCTCAGACTGAGACAAAGAAGTTTCCACAGCCCTTTGAAGGACAAACCAAGCCTGATTCCCACCCTCCAAGCCTTCTGCTGTCCTTACAACATGCTAAGGCTTTGTTATCTTGATTCCTGGTTTAGAGTAGATGGCACAAGTGGAGGCAAGCAGAACTCCACCAGAGCAAGTGGCTTTAAATTACAGTTAGAGAATGATAAGCAAAGCCAGATTGATCACTGACATTTTGCAAGGTGATGTACACAGTTCTCAGGCTGTCATCTGTGCAACGTGATGCAACGTGCTGTGCACCCAGGTCTGTCCCGTTTCCCAAGCTCACACTGCTCTAAAGCTCAGCTTGCATCTAGATTCCAGCATGCTCCCACAAATCAAGAATGCCGAGGGTCTGGAGTGTGATCAGCCATGCAAACACAGCCATGTCTGACAGGACAACCATGATGGACATTTAGCACCTGACTGATTCAAGTCCTGAGTATCCCAATCATGGAACTAACAGGGTGGTATCAAATGTTGCAGAGACTATGGTTAAAAAATAAAATCTCAAAATGTTCCCACAGAAATGCTGCTTCAATTTGCAACTAATGGAGTTTTGCTAAACTAAAAGACAGAGTGAAGTTTCTTTATTCATTTCATATATGGGACTTTAACATGCACATGCTACAGGAACTATAAATTAAGAAGTTAAAATAAATCTATTTTTCAGATGAGCAAAGAAAATCCATGAGAAAAGAGAAAGAATTGTTGACATATTTTGTTTTACTCCAGCTATTTCTCTGAGTTGTATAAGGATATTAAATAAAATTTTATCCACAGATCCCTCATGGGAAGTACACAGAAGCTAACTTCTGAAATAAGAAAACCTATACTAAGCTCATGAACATTTTAAAATCCCTTCTTGTATTTATATCCAATATAATGACAATTTTCTGTATTAGGAATGACCTTAAAACAGGAAGCCTGGATATAGCTGGGGGATAAGATTCAGATGGATCCTACAGAAGAATGATCTTACAACTAAATTAAAACAAACACATCATTAAAAGTATGTAAACAGTCTCATTCATTGAAGTATGCCTTTTCTTGAAAGCAGCTTCAGTTTGGAGGACACAGACAGTGAGATTATCTTCCTGCACATTGCCAAGGTAAAGGGAAAAAAAAGGAGAAAACAATTATAATTGTACTTTCTAATGAAATATATGACTTCAGAATCACTTAGAGAGTTCAGACTATATAATTGTGATTCTCACTTCTTACAGATACACGTCTGTGCTGTTTAGGTTTTACATTACAAATCTAATTTTTGTGATTTCTAACTAGGCATAAAATCCCACAGGTGTGACAAAGGGTGTCAATATAAGGTCTCATCTTGGAAGTGCACTACTATTTTTTCCTCTGTTAGTAAATTTAAAAATGCTTTTAAAGCAAGTTAGGCACGGTGATTAAGTTGAAAGGAGGCAACAATTAAGTCTGTCAGTCCCAAGTATTTTCTGCTCCTGTGTAACAAATAAACAACTTATGGGTCTAATTCACCACTTTTTTTTTTGGTGAAACTGTTATGCTTTCAGTGGAGTTATTTTGAGAGACAACCACAGTGCAAAACATATTAGGACATCTTGCACTAATATATAGTCCCACTGGATTCAGTTTTAAAGAAAAATAACAGAAAAAAATAGAAGCAAATAAATCAAGCAAAGTGAAGAACCATGAGAATTCTGCAATAAAATTTAGGTGTAATTCTTAAATTCTGCATTTCCATGATGTTCCAGAAGAATTCCACTGAGGAATTTGGGATGTGTGTAGAAAAGGAGCATATGATATCTTGGAAACAAAAAGGCAGCAGAGAAGGGAAATTTTACAAAATATGGAAGATCACATGCAGAAGGAAGGAACACAGAACTGTTTCATGCTTAAATAGAAGAAGCAAGCAGATTCTGTTAAAACTTGTATGAGACCCTTATTTTTTCTGAAGTGTTGTGCTTAATAAGGATTTTTCTTTTCTAGTAAGCTCTACCACGACCTGAAGGAAAAAGTGAAACTGCTGAAAAGTTCATGTGTGGAATGTCTGTTTTATATTGGTCTGTTGATTTTGGTTTTGTTTTTAATATGACAAACATAAAAACATCAACTAATTTCACTTGCTTATGTTCTGATCAATGTCAGGCATGATTTCTGCATGTCAAATTCCTAAAGATGGTTTTAATTGAGCTTTACAAACTAGCAGGGACTATGTTAGTCCTCTTCTTAATTTCACTTTCATATTTATGACAGCTGGGGAAGAGCTCAAGTAATTTCAAGAGGACATCATTTTCTCTGGAAGAAATACAGAACCAGTGATGTGTACAGAGCAGTCTCATTTTTTATCTGACTACAAAGACCAGGATATAAGGGCTCTCAAAATGCATTATTTTAAATTGGGAAAAATCACACTGACAATGCAGACCATTTCAGTGATAACTAAAAAATTGCATATTAGAACAGTTCTAATAAATCAGTGACATTTTAAACCAAACCAATTTGTATTTAAGATATATCTAAAACTAAAGCCCTCCACTGAGAACTGGAAATTGAATGGCTCAAAAGACATTGAGCTCACAGAGTTTGCTTTTTAGGTGGAGGTGTCAACTAGTGACATGTGATCCCATTGAGGAGTCTTCCCTGAAAACTTTGATCCAATCATATAATTTCCCCGAACCCTTCAGAAATAGAATATCTGAATTCAAGCAGCCTCAGCTCATTCCCATCATTTGTAACTAGCAATGAAGCACTTGAATAAATTATCTTTTAGAATATAAATTAAAATTGCAATGTCAAAAATTTTGCTGGCTGAACAGAATATCCCTGTTACATATGAGCCCTTTTTTCTTCTCCAAGGTGTGGTTGCTTTCATGCTCACACTGAGAGCAGGTGGTCAGCATAAATATGTAGAATGTTTTGTTGAACACAGAAAATATTGAGCACTAACAATAATACACACATTGTTTAGGTTCTCCAGAGGAGCTCCCCAGGTTTCACTCCAGTCCACATTGTGAAAATAGTGAAGTTTTATACGCTTTTATAGAAGCTCTTTGTCACCTTCTGCTGAACAAATACTGGAAAACAACAATTTTGAACATTTCCCTAGTGTCAAAATAAATAAATAACAAATTTAAATTTGCTTCACAGACAAGCATGACCCTTTAAATATGTTTTCCACCTACATTTTGGTATGCATATACATCCCTCAGAGACTACTTACAGAATTGAAGGACTTTGGCAAATATATGCAAATATGTTCACACAACAATTTGCCCAAGGGATGACTGTCCTAAAACCTCTTCATAAAAGTCTCTTTGTCAACCTGAGGTAATAAAAATGCCCTGTAAGGAAGGTCATCTATCACAAACTGCAAACAAATAAGTAGATGAAAAAACACACAAAACAGTTTGCAAAACAATCATAGGTTTTAAAATATGTTTCCATAAGGGTTTCCTGACCAATATCAAACTAAGATTCATTTCAAACTTCTTCTCCCACCTCCAAAAAAAGAAGGGTGAATTCACCAGATGCATTATATACAACATCTGTCACCTTGCTGTCAACTCCTAACACTTTTTTCTTCACCACTAACAAAAAGTTCAAAAGGGGAAGATCATCTGATTTTCCTTGACAATCCCTTTCCTATTTCCCAATCTGCAAGCATATATATTTGAGCTGTTTAGCTCTGGCTGGTTTGTTTCAGGTTTGATACTTTTCAGAAGCTTACTGTATGTGTGTTACCATATATGTCTCAATATGTTTTTTTAAAAAAAGGAAAGAAAGGGGAAAAAATCATTCTGTTTCAAATAATGAGCATGTGCACCTTTTTGCCTCAGGCCTTCATACACAATTTAGCCAGAAAGCCAGGGCAGATCATGATTTAGCATTTGACATCTCTTGCCTTCAGGCCAGGGGAGACTAATACAGATTTCTGACTCTGAGCACACCATGGAAAAAAAAAAAGTGAGAGAGAGAGGCCTTTTATTGACTAAATGATAAAGAGGTTTGTAATGATAAATAACAGTCATTTTATTGTGGAATTCCCCAGAAAAGATGCATTCTGCAGTGTCTGAAGAAGCCTAAAAGCCGAAGCTGGTTCCCTGTGGATCCAAACCTGTTAAGCTCCAATCTTTCCAGGCAGAAATAGAGGTCGCAAATTGCATAGGACCTGCACTATTAAAACTGTATAAGCACGATACATAATCACTGCTGCATCCAGGACAGTTAGCACTAAGAGGATTAGCTGAAGGCTGCTTCTGGCTTTCTCTCCCTCAGCCTGCATCTAAAACAAGCCTGGTACACACCCAGGCTGCTTGAGAATTTTCTGCCAGCTTTGATCGATAGTTTAATTGTAAACTTTGGGAGCAATAATGGATAATTCAGCTTGAACCGTCCATTATAAGCGCTGTTGCAGAGGATGGAGCTTTCAAAATTAAACAAGAGTTGTGTAATATTATTACATTTGTACTGCTCACCTACAGTTAAATTCCATTTACAAATACTGTCTTGACAATGTATGGAGTTCAATAAACATAGGCCCAGGTGGGTTGAATGGGGAAAGGGAAGAGGAGAAAAGCTGAAGCCAATTATTTGCCATCTATTCCAGAAAGATTTTTATTTTAACCTCACATACTAAAGCACATCGAAATGGAAACAGGAAGACAGGAGATAGAGACAGATTTAAGCACTGAACTAAGTTGTGGTTACTGTTTTGACTGCAGCACCATGATGGAAATGTACCTAAATGTCTGTAGAGGGATTGTGGTACAACAATAGCAGCAGAAAAATATCCCAGGAAAGTGGTAAACATGCACTGCTCACCAGGTAGTCTATGCTGGTGTAATCAAATTTTTAGTAGGACTTGCACCAGTCAGTTGAGCTAGACTGGAGATATTCATGCTATCATATGGGTCATTTTCTAAAACATGAGGAGACACAGCAGCATTCTGTGGTAAGAAATCATCCTGTCTTGGAAGATGAATAGACAGAATGGCCAGGAATTTAGCTATCTAGTTTTCTGCCAAACACACTCTACCACACCACACATGGAAACACTTCCAAACAATTCTAAAATGAGGAGTGAGGAAGAGGGGCTTGTAAGAACATGGATTTTGAAATAAAAGCAGAAGTTCTACAGGCAAAAACTGAATTCTGTTTACAGAATCAAGCATTTTCCTAGCTTTATTAGTAAATTAGTTGCTTGAACAAAATTTGCTGAAAATTACAACATGAGGTTAGAAAAGTAACTCATGCTACCTGGTTTCCAATGAATTTAGGAACTCAAGTCAAATTTACTCTGTAAGCCATTCCACAGCTTATTTGTATTAAATGAATTGCCTAATCATAACAAGACCTGTGAGATAGGAATGAGTGTCAATGTCACAAAGATCTTTTCCCACTCCTCATAAAGGCCATTGACATCCATCTAGAATCCCCAAAACCCCTCTTAGTTTTCTCAGCCAAACTCACATGTTTTGAGCTAATGACCAGGACTCAGGGGCAGAAGTATTTTGTCTTGGCTTCCTTTGTTTTTGAGAAGGTGACATCCATATTTAACTATGTCCTACACACAAAGGTCAGCTAAAGCTCTTCCTGCATGCTCTCTCATGCCTCATTAAATGCAATTAAATGCATAGTATTCCTACTGGCTTTCTTATCACCCAGCTAGGACACCTTGACAGAAAAATGCCCAGCATGAAGAAAAGGAGCAAAAAAGAAAAGGGTTTTTCTGTTTGCTTGCAAACCTGAAACTCTACTTGAAAAAGCAAGCAAGTAGCAAACAAACTGGGTACTTCAACCAGTGCAACTTGCAAACCAGGAAGCTGCTGGACTTGGCAGACAAAGCCAGGTAGCACCAATTTTTGCTGCACAATAGTACCTGCACTGTATGTAAGCCATTGCCATGCAAATGCTCTAACTTTCATGGCTCAGTTATCTTCATAGAAAACTTCATCTCATTCCACTCCTTTTCTGTTACAGCAAAGAAACCTTCTTCCATTTGCAATAAGTTATTTGTAAAATGATGCAGATTTAGGTGTCATAAAGTATTGACACATTTTTAGCCTTTAACTGTGGTTTTTCCTCTTGGGAAATGAGGCAAATAAAATTTTTCTTTGCTGATCATTGGTTTATAATGCCACCATAATGCTACCAGCTCCAACAAAGAACTGCTTGCACCAACAAAGACTCCCTCAGGCTGTGGGAAGAGACCAGAGTTTGCAAATCTGCATTCCAGGGAATCAAGGAATTACCTATGGCTCTAAAAGTGTATGCTTGGAGAGAGTCAAACTGCCATCCACCATCAGAAACTGTGCAGCCAGAAGGGCCAGGGCAGGGATTTTCCCTCTGGACTTGGCACTTGTAAGGCTGCATTTCAAATCATATACTCAGTTTTGGGCCCCTCTCTACAACAAAGACGTTGAAGTGCTGGAGCACGTCCAGAGAAGGGCAACAAAGATGGTAAAGGGTCTGGAGAGCAAGTCCAATGAGGAGTGGCTGAAGAAGCTGGGGATGTTTAGCCTGGAGAAAAGGAGGCTCAGGGGGAAACTTATTGGTCTCTACAGCAACCTGAAAGGAAGGTGTAGCCAGGTGAGAGTCAGAGTCTTCTCCTAAGTTACAAGTGATAGGATGGGAGGAAATGGCCTGAAGTTGAATCAGCAGGAGTTTAGCTCGAATATTAGGAAAAATTTCTTTACTGGAAGGGTTGTCAGGCATTGGGACAGACTGCCAAGGGAAGTGGTGGAATCACCATCCCTGGAAGCATTCAAAAAACCATTTAGATGCAGAACTAATTTTTTGCCAGATCTTTAATCTGATCAGGTACATATTTGGAGAATGTTACAGGAACAGTTATCAACTACAAGCACAAGGCAGCTTATGATTAATTCTGCTCAGTAAAGAAGATTTCAGTTTTAAAAATAAGAATGGACTGAAACTATTGACATAGAGTTGTTTTTTCCAGGATATTGAGGCTAAAACTGAAATACTAGGAAAATCAACAGAGTCCATCCAACATGTCTTCCAGCTTTCACAGGTCCTTCACATAAAAAGAAATTAGGCAAAGCTCTGTGTGTGAAAATAAGGTGGAATTTTTTGGCCTAGTTACTGGTGTGATTGACAGAGTTTAATCTATCAAATTGTGTGCTGTGGTCACAAGCCATCAACCTGTGCTCAGCAATCACAGGTTCAAGGATAAGTAGTTAGCATCTGTCAGAATTGAGACAATGTTAGCTCAAGTAGAGGTTTAATTAAAGGGGCCTATTTCCTCCTCCTTTCCCGAGAAACAGATTAAGAGCAACGTATTCAAAGGGGAAAAAAAAGTTAAAAAAAGAAGCTATGTATGTAAAGCTAACACTTTCTTGTTGTGTAATTTACAATACAGTTTGGCCTTTAGTAATCATTTGCTTTGCTTAAAATGGATAGACCAAAAATCACGTAATCCAACTGAAACATCACAATTCACTTCAATCTCTCTCCCTCCCTTTTCCCTTTCCCAGGGTCACCCACCAGTCTCAAGACTATCTGTCCCATTCCCCTCCTTTTATAACTCTTGAGAACAAAATTCCTGAAATTTATTTCTCTCAGAAAGCTTAACAGAGGTGTGACAAAAAAGCATGCAAAACCAAACCACTGCAGGTAAGTGCACCTAATTATTCAGTACATATAAGCTCATTCTGTCAAGAGGCAGGGCTATGGTTGCCTAAGCTCTGGGTTAGTTTATCCAGAATGAGCTCTGATCCTGCAGACCCTTTGTCTCTCTCTTGCACTTGACATGCAGTGAATGCCCACAGCCTGTTTCTCTCAGAGCTGGATATTGGAAGAGTTACTAAAACATTTAAGAGGCACAAGAGTTCTGTTCTTTCTCAGCAGGCTCATGTGAAAAGAACTAAACTGGCATTTGTGACTGTGGAGTTTCTTATTTCCAATTTCCTTTGGCTCTCAATAGCATTTTTTCTCAAGACTAATTTCATCCCAGTATATCTGATAAGAGATTTTTAAAAATACACATTTTTGGTGAAGATACAGTATTCATGTGGGCATCCAGCCATTTCTTTCAGAAAGACAAAAGTACTTTTATGCAAGCTCTTTAGTTTTCTATTTGTAGAAAAACTTCTTGGCAGATGCTGCTTAATTGATATGCACATTTCCAAGGTCACTTTTTACAGCAAAATAAATATTTCCCTCTGTTCTCTTTCTAAATCCCTGCATTTTCCTCATGATGATATCTATGACAACAGGACTGTGTGTTTGAAGCACAGGGTCACATTCAATTTTTCACAAGAACACATTTGTCCTTGGAAGAGGTTTTTGCTGTCTACCCAGCAGTGCACTCTCATGGCACACATGACAGCCTGAAAAGCTTGGGAAAAAAGAGTTGCAGAAATGCTGTGCAAAGAACTCCAGTTTGGGAACAAGGCAACAAACCTTGTTGTTGGCAACAAGGTTTATAAGCACAAGAAAACTATCACTAATAAATGTTGGTCTTCTGATACACTGCTTAGTAGGATCCTGTTCTGTAGCCCCCAGCTCTGGCTAAGTGCCACTGCCATTAGAAACCAATGATAAAATGCCTCTTGATTTTAACAGGATATGCCAGTTATATTGCTTGCCTTTAAGTACCCTAACATAGTGTCCTTATACCCAGATCAGATATACAAAATCAGCTGGGTTTATTTAGTTACTTACTGTCCTTGAAGGTTTTGCAGTTCCCTGTGGCCTGTGATTTTTCTAGGAGAGGTTCAGCTCCATTGTCTCCATCACGTCTGAGCAGCTCTTACTTCCAATCACTTGGTGGTGCTGCAGGAGAACCAGAAGGGGCATCTCCAAACCTGCCCATAGGGAACTTATTTTTCCCTCTTCTCTGAAAAAGATTAATGAAAAGATAGTCTGGAAACATGTTTTATCCAGTCAGGGAGACAACTGACCAAACTCTTCACCTATATCCCAACGCTCCATAAGAGCTCTGTGGTTTTTAGCACCAGTTGGAAAACAGGAGAATAACTCCTTCAAGGCCACAAAGTGCTGGTATCTGTGCTCAGCACAGGCAAAAAACACAGATGCCTTTCAAAGTTAAATGGGCACTACCTTTGGGATTAAAACCACCTGTACTTTAGTAGTAGGAAGGGACACCAAGCCAGTTATGTGATGACACACACCAAACAAGAGGCAACCCTCACTGAAACAGTCTTACAGTTTCAAGATAAAAGAAAGTGGTCAGTAGAAGAAAAAAATATCAGTATTCAAAATATTTATATTCAACATGAACTGCAAGAAAGGAGGTCACTAGCACAGTTCTGATGGACCTTTGTCAGGAATTCAGAAAAAGCTCTTTAGCAGAGACTGCAATGACTTCTTGCTTTGGATTTTTGGGGCCAGGTTTTGGTAGCAGCAGAGCTCCAGGAGTGATTTCTGAGAGAAGCTGCCAGGAGCTTCCCCCACGTCTGACGAAGCCATTGCCAGCCAGATCCAAGACAGACCCATTGCTGACCAAGGCTGAGCAACAGTGGTTGCAATTTTGGGATAATATGTTTGAGGAGAAAAAGTTGTCACACAAGAGCAATTGCAGCTGGAGAGAGGAGTGAGAACATGTCAGAGAAACAGCCCTGCAGACACCAAGGTCAGTGAAGGAGGAAGGGGAGATGTGCTCCAGATGCCAGAGCAGAGATTCCCCTGCTGCTGCCCTGAGAGATTCACGGTGGAGCAGAGATCCACCTGCAGTCCACAGAGGACCAGTTGGATGTGCACAAAGGAGGCTGTGACCCCATGGAAGCACATGCTGGAGAAGGCTCCTGGCAGGATCTTCAGCCCTGTGGAGAGGGGAGCAGGTTTGCTGGCAGGGCTTGTGACCTCGTAGAGATCCACACTGGCGCAGGCTGTTCCTGAAGGATTGCACCCCATAGAAGGGACCCAGGGTGGGGCAGCTGATGAAGAACTGCAGCCTGTGAGAAGGACTCACCTTGCAGAAGTTCATGGAGAACTGTGTCCAATGGGGAGGATCCCACACCAGAGCCAGGGAGGAATGTGAGGAGCCCTCTCACTGTGGAGGAAGAAGTGGTAGGGATGTGTGATAAACTGATCACAGCCTCAGTTCCACATCCCTCTACACCACTGTGGGGAGGAGGTAGAGAATTTTGGAGTGAAGCCGAACCTGGAAAGCAGGGAAGGGTAGGGGAAGATGTTTTTAAGATTTAGTGTTTAATTCTCATTATCCTATTAGGACTTGTTTAACAATAAATTAAACTAACTTTCACCTTGATTGGCAATAAATAAAACTAATTTTCCCTAGATGGAGTTTGTTTTGCCTGTGATGGTAATTGGTGAGTGCTCTCTCCCTGCCCTTATCTCAATCCAGGAGCCTTTTGCTATATTTTCTCTGCCTGTCCAGCTGAGGAGGGGAGTGATATAGCAGCTCTATGGCCACCTGGGTTAGCCCATCACATAGGAGTTAACATAAGGTACAAGTAAGCACAATCATGACTCAGGACACACCAAATTTCCACCCTCTCCTGCCAATACCTTCAATAAAAGTCCCAGGGAAATTCCAATAAACCGAACACTTATAAATGTTTTGTAAAATTTTGTGGAGATAAAAATGCAGTTGCATACCCTGCATTATACAGGAGTATAGGACTATAGGAGGATAAAAAATCAAATATATAGGCTATCTTCTATTATGTGTGAGTGTTGGTAAACAGATTTCTATTAAAATGGGGTGCTTAATTTCTAAGACACTAGTTTTGATACAAGTGATGTTCAAGTCCTAGCTAATCACAGTGGGAGAAAAATCCTTGCAGCAGATTCTTGACATCTTCTACCTCAAAACAGTGAGGTCACTACTCTTAGGAAAGCCGACCAGACAGCTCTGCTAGCAGCCTCCGTGCATGTAGGAGTCAGGATTCCAGTTTTAATGCTGAAACCTGCAATATTTTTTCATCCCCACTAAGGCAAATTTTCCTTGCACGATGCTTTTATGAAGATCAGCAACTGAGGATGCTCTAAGCTTGGCAATGGCTAGTCCAAAACCCTTCAGCAAAGAGCCAGTCACAAAAAAAGCAGATAATAATGCCCTTGTGCTGACATCCACTTCCAGTCCTTGCTGTAGCAGCAATTCACCTTCGTAGGGTTAAACACATTTCCATCTGTAGGCTGCCAAAAACCAGCATTTACTTAGAGCAGAAACTAACACACTTGTGAGCACAACAGAACTTCTTTTTCCTTTTCTGTGTGGGTGTTTCTTTACTTGAAGGAAAGCTGTATGAAAGACAAGGAAAATGTCTTTGATGTGTATGTGCCATTTTAAAAATAAAGGCTCCCTCTCACATACTCAGAATTTTACCAAGAAGTAGCAATTACAGGATTATCTGTGACTTCAAACATGAATTCTTTGGATGCTGTTCTTGCCTTGCTTTGTTACATTCATAATTATGTTTTAAGCAATCTGGGATTTTTTTTCCTATTTACAAACGGTAGTGTGGTAATAAATGTGCAGTCACAGGAGTGCAAGGGAAGTTTTCTTTCTGTCTTGTTATAACAAGTTTCAGCAGATAGCTAGTTAACATAAAAGAAATATTTCTTCAGTCCCTTTATGGGAAGAAAAAGGGTAGACAAGCTATGAATTTCTGAATGAGGTTTTGGTGTTTGGATTTTGTAGGACCTGATGAAGTAAGTGAGCTTACTTCTACATAAAAAATTGCACTTGAAATTTAGAAAAGCTGTCTCCAAGGCATCTAGAAAATCATGCAAGCACTAAGACATTCTTATCAGGCAAACTACTAGCTGTTATTAGTATTCATGCTTTGATCAAGAAGAGGGGAAATTTTGCTTAAATAGCTGACTACAGTCTAACTGTGACTCCAAATCAAAGCATTTAGAAGAGCTGGTGGCACAGACACTGCTGGGGAATGGGGCTGTGCCCAGATGGTGACATTCACTATGGGACAGAACTGGCAGTCTCTGCAAAGCCACAGTCAAACATTACAGAAAAGGGCTCAACAGTTGCCTTCTGAGGTGCCCTAAATAAACACTGGAATAATAACTTTTGCCAATGCCAGAACTCTAGAAAAATGTTTCAGTACTGGAATTTAACAAGGAAGAAATTTTGTCACTCTTTTAATTCCTTGGAAGCCCCAGGAGAGAAGACACAAAACCACAAATATCTGTAAATCAGACTGGAATCCAAGGCTGCAAAGATTCTTTAAAGTCACCTCAGCTTTCTTTTATGCACCTTGGTTTGCAAGTTCATCTTTCAAAGAATTTTACTGTTACAATAAACTCACACACAGTTTGGCTGAAAAAAAATATGGGGGTTGGAACAGGAAGTAATTGAACATGTCAAAGAGTAGCTGGAGGTTTTTTCCTGACAGAGCTATTTCAGAAATGCTAAAGACTTCACTGTCTGAAATGTAAAAAACATTCTGCTTCAATATTTTCTAGAGAGAATTGGTTTTCCCAGAAGGACAGTTTTCATTTAAAAATTCACCTATGACTTAAAAAAAATTAAATATTTAAAAATAAACAAAGAAAAAAATCAAAAACCTCAAACCTCACATTTATACAGAATGATGGAACAATTCAATATATGCTGGCCAATGAACTTTGACTGATTAGAAACATTCTTCCTTTTTTTTTTTTTTTAAGAGAGAACTGAAAACATTCTGTGCTGGTTCAAGCCATGAAAAACAAAATATCCTTTATTCACAGCAACAGTCATAACACCTGTGCAAGCCACAGAAATAATATTGTTCTCTTCTTGAGGAACCTGAGCACACAATAGTCCAGTGACTTACCCAAGATCACATAAGAAGTCAATATTATTGCAGAGAATTATTCCCTTCCCCTTTCCTTGTTAGTGAAAAGTATTAACAGGGCCATCAGAAAAAAACCCAGTCAACTCATCCTGCCAGTCTCTGCAAACAAAAAGCCCAAGTGAAATAGGAGTTGGAGGTAGATCCTATCAGAACCATCTAGCATCTACCATACATAGAATTTTCATTCTGAGAGTGGATTTTTTGTCTGGCTGTTGATTTCATGAATCTTTGAAAGCATTGAGCATATTAGAACACTCAGAACACTTCACATCAGACAGAAACCTCCCATGTTTTGGTTTTTCCAAAGCCTTACTCTGTCTAGAATACTTCCACCTACATGAGAATTTACGCTTCGTTACTTGACATGCAAACCACCAATTTGACATGCAAACCAGCAGAGAGAATTACTCTACTCTTCAAGGGCAGCTTCAAGGTGATCCCATAAAAACCAACTCTCAGCAGAGCAGGTGCTGAGGGTTCCTTGGGACGACTGCATGTGTGCACAGGGAGGAGTTTCAGCACACTGATCACACACAGCTCTGTCTCTCTGCTCTGCTTCACCCTGCATGGTAAATCTCTGCTCTGCAGGAATACCAGAAAGGTTTTTACAGAAGGAGGTCTCTGAACTGGGGAAAAATGGAAACCCTGCTATGGGGTGTAACAGTGTTTATACTGTTGATTTGCCACGATTGCTGCTTTTGCTGCCAAACAGCTCAGCTTTGTTGTCACCCCATGAGCACCAGGTTTGCAGGCACCTGACATATACAAACCCCAATTTAATTACAGATTGTGCACCTTCTAACACCGTAAGATTTCAGTCCCTTCCTGGACTCCTGCATTCCACTACTATTTCATCAAGAGGAACAAAGGCTACCTTATCTAATCAGATTGAAGGACATTTATTCTCCATCAAAAAGCATGACCATGGTGCCTCACAAGTAGCTTGAGTCTTTTATGTTTATGTTTTCAGTTTGAGCAAGAAGAAAATAGCAGGTTTAGCTTTTGTAATTCTGTACATACTTCCCAAAAACAGTCCAGCTCTGTTCTGACCACAGAAGTCCTTGCTTTCCAAATAGAGTCATGTGTTAGATGAGCCTGGATAGAAACAGGACTAAAATGAGACCACAACATTCATTTTTATCTTTAACTCTTGGCACTGAAATGTGGGTCTAGAGAGATGCCACAAAGCCATTTTGAAAATAGTTTCCAGAGGACAAAGCTAAAATCTGGGCTTCATTGCACTCTGTCCTAGATAAAGATTTGTCCTAAACTGTTTACAGATTGTAGAGGAAGCAGACACGCATTTTTCCCAAATATGCATGAAAAGATGATGGCAGACTGAGGAGCTGATCCTGTTCTTCCAGTGTGCCATACAGATTAGCACAGAACACTTTGTGCATTTTTACTTGCATAAAATTTTGCCTGCCCTGTTGAGGTGACCCAAAGCAAGCAAAGGACACAAACTGTGCTTTCTTTAGTGTAAGAGCATCTCTTGAGAAAAGAACCACATTTGCCTTGCCAAAGATTATGATAAAAAAGAACTCAAACAAAAAGACTCCCACACAAATCTAGTATTGTAGGTACTCCTTTATTACAGGAGCTCTCTTGTGCAGAAATAGGAGGCTGGCCTTCCACATGTCCCAGGAAGTGTGCACAATGCCTGCCTAGCTTCACATCCCCAAGACAAACACGTGAGGGAGATGATATTGGACATCCCTGAATACTCTGAAGGACCGCAGTGAAGACCAAGACTCAAATTACTGCTAACAAATGCCCAGTGTTATCATGGCCAGAACTTCATGCAAAGAAAATTTCCATTTTCTATTTTGCCTGATCTGGGCTAAGCTACTGTACTCTGAACCAGACACATGCACACAAGAAGGCTTTAAACAATTTACGTTTTGTTATCTGTAAAGAAAAAAAAAAGTCTAAGCTAAGAATAACCATGAAACTAATTTTTCTTACAGCTCCATCCTAAAAATATGTAATTCAAGACACATTTGATGCATGCTTTTAGAATGTTGAAAAATTATGTTCACATGTATAAAAGTCAGTTTTTTAAGGCAGCATCCTACACTCTTTCTCAAGAACTGCTATGGTTCATCAGTTGTCTGTCAGACCTCCTGTCACACTCAAATGAATTGACAAAAAATCCCATTACAAAATGCAGAAAAGAAGCACAGTTTCTTCCTGCAATCATATTTTGTAAGTAGTAAATCCAGACTACACAAAGAAAATTGTCAGCAATAAATTCAGTAGAGAAACTTAATGGTTGTAACAGACTACACTTGTGTTACAGCACAATAATAATTTCCTGATTAATTCATAATTGTACACCACAGCTTCCCTTTTTCACTTTTCAATGTTAAACAGTAATCCCATCTATTCACACTCATGGCATATCAGTGAAAGAAACCTAATGACTGCATACTGAATCATATTCAGACTTTGAAAAGATACAGAACATTGTCTGAAACACACATCTTGTCTCAGGACCCAGAAACACCACCAAGTCTACTGGTTAAGATAAATAACTAGCATAAAAACTAAGTGTAAGACAACACAAGAAAGCAAGAGGACATCTTGATCAAACAGCCCACCCTGTTCCAACATTTAATGGTAGCATTTCTTTGTTTTGACATTGCAAGAGCCTTCTACTACTACAAAAAAGCCTTTTCCAGCAAACATCCTAGCGGAAGGATTATCCTATAACTTCCTGGGGGAGCTGAAGAACACTGCAAACCTTACAGACACAATCTTCATAAAATTTCCATCAGAGGCCATCAGACTCAGGCAAAAACATTTAATGCTGAAGACCACAAAAATCAGGGACTAAAAAGATGTACCAGACTACAAGAGCCAGGACCCTTGCAGACACATCACAGGAGTGGGGGATCCACAATTTATCAGTATGGAAATGTTGTAAAAGGTTATGCCACAACAGGAAACAATGGGGGAGAAAAAAATAATTTAAATCATAAATCAGAAATAGCCAACATTGAACCAAATGTTGAGAGAGAGATTCCAACTTCAGGATTGGTCTCAAGATGTCCACATACCCAGCTCTAAATCTAAGCAAATGCTCTTAAGTGAATTACAATTGTTCAGGTAACTAGCAAGAATGTGGTAGAAGATACTAATACCTTAGAAAAGATTAAAAAATACTTGGCAGTTAGCATAGTAAAAATAAGCAAGGTACCAAGCTATGATTATACACAGCATTGATCTGTTCAATAATTTATTAGTCCTTATTGGGCAACGGTTAACTTATACTAATCATTTTATCAATATTTTTTTAATATGAAATGTGAATGAAAAAGTGCTAGTGGCAATCCTGGATATGAGAATAACTCAGTTAACAGGTTGACAAAAAATCCCAGGAAGATCTATAAAACAGGCAGTTGAACATAAATTCCATGATGTAAGCCTATGAGTTTTCAATGCATTGGATTGGTCAGCAGGGTCAATTTTTATTTTTTTTTTTTTTATTAAATAGAAAATGTTTGGAGAAGTATCACACCTAAAGAAAAAGTTCAGTGAGAAAAATAGATTACAGGAACATCTTCCTATGATTTAGAAACTAGTTACCAGTTTACAGTTTAGGAAGAAGCAGAACATGGGTCCAACAAACTAAACAAAGAAAACACATGACAGGATAAAGTAAGGTAATGGAGAGGTTGGAAACTGTGCTAAATTATGCGAGCTAGCCAAAAATAAAGATGAATAGGATGTTTAAAAGGACCCAAAAAACCTAGGACACCATGTATTTGAAATTCAATACAGAAAAGGAATATTTACTTTCTCTGAAAGAAAAAAAAATTCTTAGTTTCACACATGTATAAGTAGCTACTCCAGTGAAAAATAAAGGAAAATCTAGAACACTGCAACAAAAAAAGGAAAGCAATTTGCACAGCTGTATGAAGGTATATTTCTCTTGACCACATACCTACATGAAAACTACTACAAGTTCCATTTATGGAATATCAACAATGAAATAGTAAATTTTGAAATTTTTACATTTCTTTACTTCTAACACTAACTTCATTATGATAAACTCTATCTTAAATAAAACACAAGAGATAAAGAAAGGGCATGGAACTTAGCAGTGGTACTGAAACACTTACCCAGAAGTAGAAATAAGAAAGTTTAACACCATTCTATTGAAAGAAACGCCAACAAGAGTTAATGTAATGGGGAAAAGGATGGGTACAAACAGGCATTGACAGTGTTGCTACTGGCTTAGAGCAACTATGGCTCCTTTCCACTGAGCTCAAGGAAATGCAATCTTCACTCCCAATTTGTTCCCATACAGGTGCTGGGTCTGTCCCACAGACACAAGCACGTGCAGCCACAGCGTGTGAGGTTCTGTTCTTCCCTCTAAACCACCAATACTTCCCAATACCTGTGGTTCACTGATGTGATATATGACTGCTGACAATCTGAAATGCATAGTTTTTTATCAATCTTTGTAATTGCATTTTTGGATCAGTCTTTTATCAACAAACAGGCTTCTTTTATGTATACCACCTTCTGAAATGCTTGAGCACACAGGGATTGACAGAAAGGATATAGATATCTGTTAATGTAATTATTTTTTTAATCTATTGCATAAACAGTATAACTGTTATCAAGATATTTATTGGTTATTGTTCAGGAAATACTATCTTTTAGTCTTCTACTATTATTTGAAATGATTCTCAAACTCACTAAGGTATCCTTATCCACAAAAATGTTGAGGAATTTCTGAATTAACATGATGCAAGGACCACAAGACCTGGGTCACAAACAACGTCTTTTGCTCCCAAAGCAAGTTTCTGTGGGCACAGATTCAAGCCTTGCCTTAACAGGCAAGAAATGATGAGTGAGTTAACAGCACAGAATTGCCATGCTGAAAGACAAGGGGAACCGTTCAGTGCAGGTGCAAAATTCCGGGGGCTTGAGGCACATAATGTCAGTTCTCATAAGTAATCTTCCAACACTGCTATTATTTCAGGTGCTCCTCAGTATTTACATGGAAAACAGTTGTCATTATTTCATCATCTGGCCACTTCGGAGGACTCCGCAGGATTTAGATAATGCTTTTTAAAAATTGCGTGGATTATTGAATTAAACCAAATTGATTTGTTGGCTTGAGAAAGGGGTGAGAAAAAGAGCCTTACTGCCATTACTCAGTAAGTTTATTACAGATTGCTCACTAAACAAAAATTACAGGCTTTGTTTGCATGTTGTGTGACAAACTCGAAACTACAAGTGTTTACATGTGCTGCACGCATACACTTTGGGGTTTTAATAGCTGGTTGACAAGAGATTAAAGGCAGAAATATGGCATTTTATTAAAGCAAACATATCAGTATGCCTACCATGATAAAATGATCTAGTTTTCTTCAGACACAAAAGTTTCTGTTGAGTGATACCTTTGAAATTCCTTGAGGGCACCCTATTATTCACTTTCCTCAGCAGAGAGCAGCTGCAAATGGTCTCCAATTTTCAAAGAGTATTGCCTGGTCATTCTTTACTGTCAAAATGAAGAAGAGCATAAAAGTTAAGTCAATAAAGTAATATGAAATGCTTAATATAAAAATTCAAGAATGAATGATTAACCATTAAAAACTTACAGTAGCTATTTCAGCCAGGAAAAAAAATTAACATTTCCCTTGAAACCTATTAACACTCCTTGTAAACAATATTCTTTCTTGAAATATATGACCTTTCCTAATGCTCTCCATACACATGGCATTTTTCTTATATCCACTTTACCTTCACTGATATGCAGCTGAATTCCTCGGGAGAGGGTGTTTAGAGCCCCTTCCTCTGATGCACTGAAAAAAATGTACCCTTTGATTGCATTCCCCTTCACAAATACACCGAACTTTCAGCTTTAGATCTTGAAATCCTTTCCTCATCTGAGAGTCCCATGGCCTGCTGTGACTGTTGGCATGCCACCACCATTCGAGCCACAGCCAAGTGCTGAGCATAAAATTGCCCTCTCTCCTTTGAGCTCCTGGTAGCTACATGTATGTGCAGCAGGTGAAATGGTGCTTCCCTGCTGCATGCAGCTGGACAGGACATTTAAAAATCCCCAAATTATCTCAGTTTCTGAGCCTTGGGTGGCTGCTTACAAGCTTGTGCAACCTTCTGCAGAGCAAATATGATCCAGTTTTTAGGAAAACAGAAATTGTCCCACTTCTGACCTTTCTTACTTAGTACCAGCTTTTCCCTAAAAGTGCTGAATGTGTGAACCATGTATTGTGCAGGTGACCCTGAGGAAAAAAAATCACATGGAAAATGCCTGTATTTTGCATCTGAGACTGACAGATGTATTGGTCTAAAACCATCAAAAGACAACTTTAGGAGTACACACAGGGTCAGAACCTGAGATTCCACTGGTTCCACAATGACAGTGCGAGCCAAAACAGTGGCAAGGTAATTTGTATCTTGCTGGAAGCAATTACGTCATTAGAAAGAGTTTGTGACAAAAATTATTTAAACAGTAATGGAATTGGAAGGTGCACAGCAAAGGTGAGCGTCAATGCTGTGTGAAGTCAGAGTATCAAGTCCCCATTTGAAAAAGATGTCAAAGGAAGGGGAGGGTGACACCCAGGACTGGCTTCCTATGGCCCACTTAGAGGGCATAGGTAACTGCCATTGGGGCTATGACTTCTCCTTCAATGTCTCCTTCTCATTGGGATTTATGGGAGCAGCCCAAGAAGCCAACATTCTGTGCAAGACAGCACACCACAGTGACAGTGACTACAGCAGATCTCTGAATTTCATGTCTGCTGGACTTTGCACGTAGTGCCTGGCATAAGAAAACACACTTGCAGATCACTTCAGTTAGATCACAACCAGATTTTTGGGGGAGGCAAAATCAGAGAAACACCAATTGGGAAAGTCAAGGCAACCATGGCTTGGAAAAATGAAACCAAAAATAATAAGCAAATAATCGGTAATTTCAAAACCTTCCATTTCAAAAATACTCTCTAAAAAGCAGAGCAGAGCTCAACTCACATAATGCAAAAGACACAGATGTCCACTTGTAGTTCTAGCAATTCTAGGACAAGTAATACAGATTATAGGGAGTTAATTATCTGTATCATTCAAGAGGATAGCTTCATTCTGAATTTGGAAACAGGTGTGTAAATACAGATATAAATAAAAATACAGTCATATCCTATATTTCAGGGCCCATCAAGGCAGGGAGAACAGGGCTCTGAGCCCCTCCCTGGTCTAGTAGAAGGTCATTGCATGGGGGTATTGTACCTAGATGATCTTCCAATCCAAAACCTTCTGTAATTCTATGATTCTAAGATTTCTGTTTATCTGGGAAACTGGAATTCCCACTTCACTAGCTGCCTGTGCTATGGACACAGAATCTGTGGGGAAAAAAAAATACATAAACCAGGGATCATAAGTCACACCTCAAAATGCAGTATTTGGAAAATTGCACTGAAACACAGAACTCTGTCTTTACTGCATAGACTGAACCCATACTAAAATAATCACGATTTACATGTATTCATAAGGAACTTAAACAACTTCCCTGAAGTGCTGCTCAAATCTATCTCTGAATAAAAAAAAGAAACACCCACATTCTTCACTGTACAATTAAAGGTGTCAAAGGAATATCATCTTACATCAGGTCTACAGAAGACAGTGAACTGAAGTGAACCCCGCATTAACAGGCTAAAGCAAGGCCTTGTTTCCTTGTTGCAAACCTTAATGCAAACTGTTGGTAATTAGATGTTAAGTAGATCTTTCAAGACAGCAATTTAGAAAGCACAAAGCCACAAGCATCAGTGATTGATATTGCATTTGAAGTCACATTTAAAGCGAGGATGGTAAAATTTACATTGTAACTGGTGAATCCTTTGATCTAGTGCTGCAGTGTTACAGCATTTACTCTAATAATCTTGGAAATACACACTTTACCTGTACTCTGATTTCAAATAGAAATAGTGGAAACATCGTATAGTAAAAGCCTCAAAAGACTTTTCCACAAAGCTAGAAAAAATTTCAGTGAGGTGCTGAATTTAATATGAACATTTTAATCAAAGTAATCTTAATTCAAAGAAACAAAAGTGGGGATAGCTCAGACAGGCTTATACAAGCCTATTGAAAATCTTGTATTTCTGCTGAAACTAACATACTTTAAGTCCCACTGAAATCTGTGGCTCCTAGATTAAAAAATAAGCTTCAGTTTCTTCATTTTCCTGACAGGAATCTCAGTTTTCATGGTCTGACATCATTAAAGATTACCACTCCTTCCAAAGAATGATTAAAACCACATTGTTTAGACCCTTACTGCTGGTTGCCATGAAAAAGTTCTTTAAATAAAGTTCTTTACCAGCTGACCTTAGTGAAAACCACCATGACTGGTCATAGGCTACCCAATCATTCCAGATTTCTTCTTGCAGTAAGAAATTAAACTTACCTGTGCAGTAGGCATCCAGTTAGAGTAAGTGAGAGTGGATCATACATATAGTAAAAGAGTGAGCAGCTCAGACATATTTATTGCTTAAATTTCACAAAATTCAGTAAAGTTTTAAAGTGGGACTTCATTGAAACAACGCGGACAGGCACTTGCAAGGGAAGAAGACCCAAAAGTAAGACACAGGATGTTGTAAGCAGTAAACAGACAAAAAACTCTAATAAAAAGCAAGACAGAATTTCAAGTGGTATGTGGTAATAATGAATTACATATAGTCTCAAAATGGAATGGAATAAGTATTAGAAAAATGCTAATGAAGTCCTTTGAAAGCTTTAACCAGAGACTGAGGATGAGATACAGCTGAATAAAAATAGATGTGGATGACGCAGACCTGTATATTTGAGCTCACTGTTCAAGGAGTCTCTTATACAGATAGTGGTCATCTAGTCATGAAATAGCAGCATAATTACAGAAAACACCTCTTGCCATGGTTCTTACTATAATTTATTTTCCTTTTACAATATGGTAGAAGTGCCAGCATACTGTGTGTACCTAAAAGTTGCTTTCATACCTTCATTTATCTGCTTGAAGATGTGCTAAACACCATCCACACTGAAAAAAAAGTAAGACCAGAAGTTGACATTATTCAACCTTTTCTGGAAACTTATAACTCAGACTTCTTTCTCCCAGAAGAAATGTGTTGGCCAGGCGTGAGTAGTCAGCATTATTGTGTTTGTTTACTTACTTGTTTTAAATGCATGGGTTTTTTTCTAGATGAAGCTTCTGCGAGTTCTAGCTAAAAACTAAATTACATCCCTTAAAATATATTATTGGCATCTAATTTGTGCTCATGAATTAAATTCCTACAGGTAGTTTTCCTTATAAAGGAACATTATAGAAATAGAAGAAAATGTTAAAGGTGTGCCATGGCATATTTTATATGATTTTCTGTGATAAGCAGCAGAAACCCTCTATACTTGAATTATGTTCCACTGCGAATCAGGCCATGTTCATCAGTGAAAACAGCAACCCTAATTTGACTGTTGTCTAAACCAAAGTGGAATTGTCATAGAACAATTCAGAGCATTTATTATTAATAATAACATTATTATTATTATTATTATTAGGCATTTACTGTCAGAAAAATACACTCCCCAGTTCACTCTCTGTGTAGTTACTGTTGTTTGGCTGGTGGCCACCACCAAGTGTGGTGAGAGTAGGAACAGCTCCAGCACATTTGGGTATTCTACTTTACTCTTTTTGATGACACACCTTGTTATTGCTTTGCCTCATAAACATGTACCATTGGGTGTAATTCTGCAAGTCCCAAATCTCAGAACACTGAATGAACTTTTCTCAGTTTTAAACCGGCCTCATGAATTTAGAGGATGTACACATGAATTCAGCAGGGGTTGCACCAGCAGGGACATTGCACTGCAGTAGATGCTACAGGTCAAGGCAGCCCTGCATAACTAAAAGCAGAAGTTCCCATTAAAATTTTTTAGGATCCCAGTAAAATTTTCCTAAAACATTCTTGTAGTTGAGACAGAAGAGTTCAATCTTGATGAGTGCCATTTTAGCTTGTCTTCTTCTATGCATTCATTTATGATTTATATTCTTTGCCTCTGCAATGAATTATGGCACCCAATCCAGGAGGAACAGGGTTGTACTCAATGGAATGTCAGAGTTCTAACATACACTTCAGATGAGAAGCAAGTCTCTAACACACAGAACACACCAGGTCCTGAATCACACTAACCTTAAGCACAGCCTGTTGCACTCCATTTTTATTGTACCTCCCCACCACAGCAAAAGCAGTCATGATGTGAGAGAGCTTCTACAAAATGAAATAAACTCAGGAGGAGGTACAATTCTACATGCTGAGGTATTATTATAAGCTTTCTTCAACCAGCCTCATAAATCATAGGGTAAACTCCTTCTTTTTCATGAATATTCAGTTCACAGCCTTTTACAGAAAATCATTGAGAGCCATCCTGATGGAGGGTGACATCTTGATCTCACATTGACACATTACATTGCTTCCCATCTTCTCAAATCATAAATGAAAAGAGTGGCTGCATTCCACAGTCTCTGAATTCTTTCAAGACAGCTCAGCAATCTGTGACTGAAAGGTAGGATAAATTATTACAGGAGACTTCTCAGCATGGCTGTTCTAAATCAAATGCTGTCAAATAATTTTTAACTTTCTTTGATCTGCACTCAATCTCTGTGTTCTTTGCTGACCTATAGCACAGACTCTCCTTGACTTCCATCCCTTTCTTTTTCAGTGTCTCTGCTCATAAAGTTTTATTTTCCCTTTTTTATCATGTACCTGTAGAAACATATATAAAAAAGACCCTAGATCCAATGGCTTAGTGACTTTTATTTTATAGTTGCTTGAAAAAAAAAAAAAAAAAAACCAAAAAACCACCAGCCTAGTAAGTATGGTAGGAATCTAAAAAGAAATGAGAAAAAGACAGGAAGTTAAATAATCTTGCAAGAAGGAAAAATATGATGTTTTGGGCTGAGAAAGTATTCTCCCTAAGGTGTTTTATGGTTATAGGAGGCACATCACACAAACTCTGTGTCTGCTGGCTCCTACAATATATTTTATAGGAGTAATGACTATAAATTAAAAAGCTGGACAGAGAAGAAACTTGGGCAGGAAGGAAAATAAATTAAAAAAAAGGAATAGGAATATTAATGAAGAGAAGTAAATGAGAGCAAAACCATAGAGACACAGAGTAGGACAAAATGAAAAGGAAACAACGTGGCTTGAGAAATAGCATAGTAAAATTAAACAGATGAATCCACAGTAAATGCTGACATCATTGATGGTGGTTGCCACTGAAATGGTGCCTGGAGACTGCAGTGCAGGGTCTCATTGCATTACACACTGCATTGCATTGTATGAACAAACTCCAGACACAAAAGGCACTCACCTGTCTTGCCAGGGTGTAACAGATGAAGATGTGCACAGAGATAAAGAGAGAGGACACAAGGTAACAGTAGGCCAAGGCACCACGAGTCTGAAATGTCACACTCCTCTGCTTACTTTGAGGAGAAATATGGAGCCTAGTCCATATGACCTGAACAGAACTACGATTCAGCTTTGCACTCTTTATACCTGAGCACCTTCAAACAAAGTCCAAGATCTGGAGAAAACAAATGTATTTAATTCCCTTACTGGCTCTTAAACACCTCTTTTGCAACACCTGGGTTTTCAAGTGCTTCATCTGTGGTAGCAGAGCACAGTAACTGCTATGCAGTGATTCTTGATTTACTGAAGATGTGACAATTTATTGTTTTGGGACATTGCCCATGCACCAATCCTCAGAAAGTGCAATGCAAAACACCAGAATTGGAACAGGTCTCTGTTTTGCACTACAGCAGGTAGAAGATACAAACAAGACTTTGTCCAACCTCTTTAAAAGTCTCCACTGGCAAAGACTGTGTAACCTGTCATTCCAGGGATTAGCTTAGTTACAGCTAGAAGTCCTTCCTAATGTCAGTCATTTTTGTTGATAAATGAACAAACTGTTTTCTGTCATGACTTTGCTGGACCTGGAGATGAGTCCTTGATACATAAGAAAACTGCTTTCTGTCTCTGCAAATTTCTTTTTATGGAAAGCAAGAGAAACACCATTTTAAAAAGGTTTTACTTGGTGAGTTCTACACCATGATCCTTTTATTTTGTGCTCTACCTGATAGCCTTCTTTTGAACACTCCACAGCCTGTCCATATTTATTCCTAAAATGTAATTCCCAGAACTTAGACAAAGCTATTCCAATTGAACAGCAAAGATGAAACAGGTATCAGACCTTATATTCAGTCATATTAAAGTGTCTTATAGAAGTTCAGGCTTGATACCAAACACAGATATGAACTATCCTAATTAAATTCTGTTTAAATGCCAACTCAACTACAGAGCTTCCTCAACAACACCTCATCCTGCCACTGAAACCGTGTTCCAAACTCCCATTGCTCACTGCTCTTAATACCAATTTAACTCTATGGTGAAGTTACAGGGAATTTGCAGGACAGACAGAGATGGCAACTCTAATTCCTTTTTAACAAACAATCATATATGAGAGCCATGAAGAAGGGGGAATAGTTGCTATTTTACGTTAAAGAGGGTGGCTGGATGCAGATACACCCTAATAGTTTGATTGAAAAGTTACTAAAAAGGACAGAATTTAGCAGTTGGGTTGTTTTCAATGGCCAAGTTCATAACAGTCTCAAAGAGACCTCATCAGCTATGAGAACATACTGTGAACTGTACCTCTAAGAACTGCTCAGATCCTTTTGTTATATGAACAAGCTTCCTGAGACTGCATTCAGCAAAGAACACAGAAATCTGTAGGAAGGGTTTTCATAGTCCAGACTTACTTCCTTTCACAGTTTTCATTCCTTGCCCCAGGAAAGTTACAGCTACTGTTAAAGCAATGAAGACACCATTGTTCAGCTTTGCACTGTTTAAACCTGTGCAGCTACTGGAGTTCATATTTTGTTTTCCATATTTCTCCTCTTATGCATTCAAATTCAAATTGACAAATGCCTTTGTATATAATTTTAAACCCTCCCCATCTCTAATGCATCAGTATCTTGTTACACTGCCTTTGATTTCATTGTTTGCAATGCTAGTATCAGCAGCATGGAATTGCCAAGGCACTAAGCAGCCCAATTTTTCTTTAATTTCTCAGAAAATTGACAGCTTTATGAACTGTCTCTTTACCTATGCCCCATAAACATGTCAGGCTGTGGAAAACCATTCTAATTAAATCCCGAGGGATTGCAATGGAAGATTATAGCTTCTTGGCAGGTTATTAAAAAACAGTTGTTCATATATACACAAATATCTGTACTAGAAGCTAGCATTTGACAGAACAGCCAAGAAATTAACCCCACGGGCAACTCCAAATAACACTCACCAAAAAAGCCCAAAACAACAACAAAAACAAGAACCACCACAAAAAAAGGCAACAAACCACCAAAAACTAAAACCAACAATAAGCCGTAAGCCATCAGCAAAAGAACCCAAGCAACCAAAAAAGCCAAGGAAAAATAAGCAAATTTTTAAAAATGGGAGTGGGCAGGGACAAATGAGGGAGGTTTCCTTGTACTTGATTCCTTTCCAAAAGCTGCAAATTCAAACTGTCATCTGGAATCATCACCTTTTATCCTTGGTTATGAGCACCTGATAAAAAAGAAAGCAGAAAAATTCCTGTAGGGTCCATAGAAATGGCCTTGCTAGCTGCATAGCCTTGGAGTAAGTATATTTGAGTAGATGGATAACGTGAAATGTTTGATTCAGCATAATACTCCTCCCGTCTGCTCTGTTCATCCAAGGGAACATACAAGAACTTGTGATGCGAAAATGTTTGTTAGAGGTCAGCGTGTGTCCTTCCCAACAACCTCCTCAAAAAACCTTGCCTTTGAGAGAGGCATTTGTTGCCCCTGCTCTTGCACCTAAAAGAACACCAAATGTTGTCCTACCTCTCATTTCAGCAACAGATATTCAGGATTTAGATACTGAGGAATTTCTGGAAGACTATAGAGCGATTTGATTTTGTAACCTGTGCCTGACTTTTCACAAATGAACAGTTTGCATTGTGAAGGCAACTTCCAAAATGCTATTTTGTTGAGAGCCTCTTTCATCTCTCCTCTGGGGTCTGCCATCCTCAAGGAGAGCAGCCTTGTTACCGAAGAGGGAACAAATGAAATGCTATTGCACCAAATGTTCTTGCTATGAAGAAACAAGTACAGTATCACTGAGCCAGCTGTGTAAAGGGTTTTGCAAATGTCTGGACTTCTGAGGAGCTATAGATGATTTTAGTATTTATTTTTCTGAAAATGTTCCGGTGTCACCAAATATAATTTGCCATGCAAATGTTTAGTACATCACTACTTAGATTTGCTGGTGTTCCACATTTATGAGAATAGAATTTCAATCAACATAAAGCATGGGAAATATCCAAGACTTAAAATCTTAAAAGACTGACACACAAAGATGCACTGATTTCATGGTCTGAAATGACAGAGAATCACACTTACAGGACTCCAAGTTTTTATCTGAAGAAAACTACATCAGTTGCACTTTACATAAATGGAGCTTTAAAAGAAATACCTGCTACTCTGGCAATACATGTGTGAAACACCAAAAAAAGCTCCGTATCAAACTGAAAACAAGATTAATAAAGAACAAACACAGAGGTACCTGACTATAGCACCAGACTGACTCAAGTCCACAACTTCAGAATTAAATATATCTAGTGTCATCTCTTGTGTGCACTGACAAACTGAAAATGATGCTCTAGCATTGGTTATCCAAAAATCACATTCCTACCAAGGAGAGTGAGGAATCAAGTAAAGATAAGAATTAAATGGTACATTTTAGAAGTACATTGGACCTGACAGACAATTTCCCCCCCCTGCCAATTCCTTGATTTATTTGCTCATATAAAATACATAAGATATACCACACCTTGTCTATTACTTGGCTAGGAAATGATTAGGCGGTTTTAAAAAATACACTAAACCTTCTCCAATGTTCACACAGTACATTAAAGGTCTGAGATGACTACTGGCTGTATTCCTGCCTTATGTGACATCAGGGGTTCACTGTTCTGCTTCTAGAAGGGAATACATTAATGGATAATGACAAGTAGAATAAACATTGGAATTTGATCCTGATAAGGTATTTTTTTTTGGATAGGGGAATTTATATTCTAAATCACTTAACAGCTTTCAACAAAGTACCAATCTTGGTTTGATTTAAAAAGAGGATTACTTTCTTACTCTTACCAGAAAAATATTACAGAACATATTTTTGGCTGTGAGCAAGGACACTTTCAATGTGATAGGGACATATTCCTCCACAAATTAATACATTTAATTTTGAAAGTTATTCTGTCAGCCTACAGGTTTTATTCATGGTTTGGTTTGTGCCATTCTCAGAAACTTCCATATTAAAAATGCACTAATCAAACTATTTGAAGAGAGAAAAACCAAGACAGAAACCATGCTTGTTCTTCATTAAAAAAAAAAAAAAAAAAAACACAAACAAACAAACAAACAAAAAACCCAAAACCCCCTAATTTGGCTTTCTACTGACACAAGTCCATTTTATTCAAGATCAAATGAAGTTTGTAAATGTTCAGATAAATCGTTTAACTTTTAGGCTACTCACACTTAAGTGGTAAAAGTCTATTGCGACGGCAAAACTGTGGAAACCTACAGCTGAAGAAAAACCTGGGAGGTGGGCAGGTGCTAGAAAATAATCATAGGTACATGAAGTCCCATAGTAAGGAATTCACAGATGAAAACTCAAGGGAGGAAGTACCACTTAGAAAGGTAAGTTCTCACCCCTCCCTACCTGAAACAATGCCAGGATTACACACCTGAACCTCCTTTCTCCTCGTGTTGCATCTCAGGTCTTTTTTCCTTTGAACAAATCAGCTACTGATTTACTGCATAGAATATGGTTTTACTTGGAAGGCACCTAATTTATATCTTCACATACTATCGCAAAAGAAGACTGCAGTCTTCTGAGAAAAATAATGGCAAACAGTAAAACAAAAATATCCAGTATTACCTACTTTCTTATTTTATATTTGCAAATTGAAAAGGGGTGGAATATTTGAATTTGGAGTCACTGCACATAACAACTAACAAATAAGGCACTGACTGTATCTACTGCAGGACCCCTTCTTTTTCAGGTGAGAAAAAAAATTCTTCAAAATAACGAAGCCACTTCTATCTGAGTTCTATAAAAACACCCATCTTTCTCTGAAACTTAGTGCTAACTGGGATGAATCTGGCTTCCCTGCTTTCTAATAACTGGGTTTTGTTCACTGGAAGGGGGCATAGGGTGGAGAAAGTGATTTTGATTTATGCACCTGCAATCACAGGATGGAGGAAAAAAAATCTTCAACCACAATCCCCAGTTCTCAAAATGAATCATTTGCTATTTGTTGTAGTTGAGTGGAGACTGATTTACCAAAGTATTTAAAAAAAAATTACCTTTCAGAAAAATGTTTACCAAAAATGCATGTTAAACTCATTTTCTTGCTCTCCACTACAGTAAAGAAAAAAAATTGGGAAGACATAACATTAAGTATTAAATAATTCAGTATTCTGCCATGTTGTATATCCAAAAATTGCCCAATCCCAGTGAAAGCCTAATCTGTAAGAATTAAGTCAGGACTTTTATGGAAACAACAAGGCAAGAGAGTGGCATGAAACCTTGAGCAGCCTCCTGCTCTAATTTGTAAAAACATACAGACTTCTTGCATAATAAATTGTACCTCCATCACCTGGTTGCCAGTGTGCCTCTCACAGCAATATTAACAGGAAAGTATAATTTAAGAAGGAGAAAAAGTGTTTGAAGCACAGAAGTGATCCTTAGTTTTACCAAAGTTGAATGCAGTACCAGAGATAAAGTCAGAATTACTTTAGACTTTTTTTGGCAGTAACACATTTATAATAAATACTAATATTAATTAATAATTATGATTGGTTCTCTGGAAGCTCTAAAATCAGGTTCAACATTTCCTAAAGAGCAGTGGTTACTGAACCTCTCCACATTCAATGAAGAAGGCTAAGGAAGTTAAGTTAGCCTTTGCCAGAGGCTAGGAGTGTGAACATGAACAGTTCTTTTCCCTCTTTAATATTCATTTATACAAGTCAAATTCTGATCCCATTTATAATAACATAAATCTGGAATTACTCCCTTGCAGTCACTGGAGTGAGTTCAGATTTACTGCAGACTCTGTAAATAAGAACGGAATTTAGCCCATACACATTTAATTATCTTGTCTAACAGATTATATCTCTTGATGAAAGAAAAAAAAAAAACACAACCAAACTGCCTCAGACTTGGGAATGAGCAATAAAAAAGGTAGCACTGAGCAGCTCCTGCACTAGCAGGAAGGTCCCCAGGAAAGGTAGGTAAGTACAACCTAAGGGACAAACCTATTTCTTTATGTTTTTCTGGAGATCTTAAATTCTGTCAAAAGTATATTCAGCTCTGATAAATCGTAAATATACTGTAGACTTGCTCCATTTCCTAGGTGTGTTGCTGATTGTTAGTAATTTACACTCAAGATATAGCAACGATTTGCCATTGGCTTGGGGGAAATTGTTTTGCTGCCTATGATTTATAGCTATGATTTGCCTAAGAGTTTTATGAGGCAGTTTTTCCTGAATATGCCCTCAGTGAAAGGCCCCCAAACAGAGGCAGCTTACAGAGACCCTCAGACAGTATCTTATTTCTCCTTCACCCAAATAACAGGAGACTGCTCAAATTTTGTATTACTTTCACCCTTCTTTTCCTCTTGCTCAAAAAAAAAATAAAAATAAAGCACACCATGAGGCAAGGCAATATTGACGCTATATTGACTGAATGCCAGGTTTTCGTGGATTTCATGATATGTAGCACATGTCTGTCTTGGCATGATGTATCACAGCATTCTCTGTGACAGTGACATATCAGTCAATCTGGGCAAGGTATAATCCTTGATATCACTCTGGTACAAGTGATACCTGGTTACATCTGCATCTCCTGGGAAGGCACATAGACCTTACAGAGCAGGAAGGTCTGATGATGGGGGAAAAGTGCCAAAATCTCATTTCTGGATACTTGAAGCACCTGTTTAGAAGGGTCCATTTACTTTGTCAGAAATATGCCCAAGAGGGTGTTCTGTGGTCTGTTACTGCTGAGTTACCTGACTAGGGAATAACATATCTCATCTGATATGTTTGGAACCTAACTCACAGGAGAGGTACAAACAGTTCTCAGTATTATGTTCATTTTCTGTAAACTACTTCCCTTCCTTTTTTTCTATGTCATATATTTTCCCCAACAGTAATAATCAATTTTTGAAAATATATATGGCCAAAACACTATCTGGATATTCACAGATGTTCTATGTTTTATTTAATTAGCAGATTCCCTTATGGTATTTATTACTTTTTATTGCTGCTGCATTAGAACTTCTGAAATAATGGGATTCCATTATTGTGCTGGAACTTGGAAAACACAGAACAGACTAATTTATTACAGCCTAAATGTAGTTACATGTTAAACTTCCCGAGGTCAGCACCAGAAATGCAGCAACCAACCTAGCAGTTGCTTTTTCCATTTCAACATTTAAGTGGATTTAGAGGTTACAGGTAATTTCTTCCAAAATTATTTGTCCAGATCCCTGTCTTGCACATATGTTCTCAAAACATTCCATAGTGACTAGTGACACTCAGTGGTTCATTAAAATCAATTCCAGTGACCCCGATAATCATGTTATAAAGGCCAGATGATGCCTATGCCTGTCACACTGGAGTGCCAAAACCTAAAGTACTTAAAATCAGCACTGTAAGCAAAAGGATCACCACACACTGAATGATTCTCCTGCTTTGTTAGGACATTAGGTAGACACAAAAACCAACCAAGTTGCAGATAAAATATCGTGCATGTTTTCTGGCAGAAACAAGGAATCGTAAGGATATTTTTTTGTTAAGCAGTATCTCGAGTATCTGTTTGGCATCCTACTTTTCTCAACACTCCAGTTCTGCTTTGTAACCTGAGGTGTGTCACTCATCCTCCAGACACACTTAGTCTTATCTTGCCAGCATGCAGGCAGCACCATGGACCTGAATGATCCAGCAGGGAAGGAAGCATTTGCCTAACTCAGGTAGCCTCAGGAGAGAAGTTCACAAGCTGGACCATGCACCACCCTACATGAACTATTCAGCACCTTACCCGAGTTCTGATTTAGTTTCTGCTTGAAGCTCAGATTTCAGGTTTAAACAGAAGGAATGTTGTTTTATATATTAAACACAAATTTCTATAACTTCAACACTACCCAGTCTTTGATCACATATCATTCCCTTAAACTTGTAAATATAAAAAACTTTGCAGGCTTAAAATACCAACTCTCCTCTTACTTCTGAGATAACAGAGACATTGTGAACAGTGGCTAAAGCCCATTTTTCCACTTTGATCTCAGTAGCTGAACATCTCATTAGTCCTGGTGAACAGAGCTGCATGGGAGCTTGGTGTCCAGAAGGCCACTGGACACTCGTTTTGTTGCTATGCAGTAAAATTATTTGCTTTTATTTACTTATTGCCATGAAGTCTAAGGGAAAGTAGACATCTAACATTAGGCAGTAATGCAATTTGTACTCTGCAAAACCAAAAAAAACAAACACAAAAATCTCTTCTCATGACCATAGAAAAAACAGGGGAAAACAGGAAAATGGAACATTCTGCACTGGTCCCCCAGAGCACGAACAAGGGCCATAGCTCAGGCCCACATTGCAAATACTGACTTTTCCTTTCACAGCTTTGACAAAGTACACCTTAGCAAGCTGCTGCACTTGCTCAGCTGAGGATGGGCAGACAGTAAAAAAGGTAATTGTGGTATCTTCCAGAATAATATTAGGGTGTAGATACAAAAGCATCAAAACAGGTTAGATTTAGGAATACTTGTGAATATCAATGTTGTCTGCTAGAGATGAATGCAAGAGAAGGATGAATTTATGCTGAGACTTCATGTAGGTTTAGAAATTTGGCTTCTTATATATTTGTCATTCATGTGTCATTCACTTGACTAAGTCCTATTTATATTTATTTACCTGTTTAAGGAACTACCCTTTTTCCTTAGAGGAAATACTATGTCATTAGAAAGCAAGAATTTATTTTTTGTCATGCCATCTCAATATTATAAAATGTATACTCCCAATTATAACTTCACACTGTTTCTAAAAATATTTGCATAATTGACAGATCAAGTGTAAACAAAGGGCTGTTGGGCCCATCAAGGTACAAAGTGCCACCTGCCTGGGTTAATCCTCATGCTTATAGCCACAAAAAAAACTGAGATGAGAGTATGTCCCAATAAATATTGATGCTATCAGCTCTGAATATCAATTATATATATTTCCCTTTAAATAATTTATAATCAGTTGTAAACCACAAGTCACCTCCAGCTACTATCCATAAAGTACAGTTTTCTACACTCGGTATGCAACAAATTCATTTTGAAGCATGTCTGAACTTTTTTGTCATGAGCATCAGACTGAATGCCTGTAATAAAAATGACAGGTAAATAAGAATAAATGGTTTAATGTTAGCAAGAAATAGGGCTCTGCTGTTTCACCTCTGATGACAGAATCACAAGTTTAGCTCTCCCCTGAAGTTAAATGCAATGTTCTCCCACATCAAACCTTTAACGCCTCTTCTTTTTTTCCAAGATTGCAGCAGCCCAAATGTAATTTGAGTGAATTCACGAAACGCACTTTGTAAACAGATATTTATTGCCTGCAAGATAAATAGTCAAAATACATCAGATTTATTGATGCCTTGGGAATGCGGTATTATGGCAGTTTAGAAAGGAACCATGAGCAAAATCACTGCAGGAACTGACTGTGGATCAGTCTGAGCAGAGAGTGGGAAAAGCAGCACCACAGGAAATACAGGAGACAAAATGTTTAGGATAACATGACTAAACCAAAGGTACTGCAGCTTTTGTAGCAAACATGTTCAACAGAAACACCTACATCAAATGCCTAGAATTTATTTAAACAAAAAGAAAAGTATTTTCTACATTAAGGGAGAAATAAAGAGGAGGGAAATAATCCATTCTGGTTGTGCACTTTGGCAGGCTAAGTAGTAAGATACTTATCTTTCAGCAGGTGAGATTTAGAAAACAGTGAAAACTTTCTAATAGTAGGAACAGTTAAGCCTTAAAATAGACTGCTTAGAGTGATTGTGGAATCTGCAGTTGGAGGTTTTCATTGGGATGTTAGAAAAATATCTGTCAAAACCAATACAGATAAACTTGATTCTACTACTTGATACTTCTCGGATTTATTTCCCATTATTCTATGAAACATTTGCAAACTGCTTTTTTAAAATCACCATTAGAATTGTATTTTACAGTTAAAATAACATATGAAAACTCTAATGCTGCAGAATGAAAACAACTTGGATTTCACAAATTTTATTTTTTAGATTTTTAATTGCCTCTAAGACCACACAAGAAGAAGCACTCTTATTGATTAACGACGTAACACTGAAATGCAGAAAGCTCTGACCTGTCTGTTGTGAAGTAGACAGCTTATGGTGTCCTAATACCACAGGGTCCATACAATGACCAAGAATTTTGGATATTAAGAGGTCTGCAACACTCCTAGTGAAGGAGAGATATGCTGCTGTGTGAGTTCAATCTCGTCACTGACAGAAGATTTAGAAGAGAATTTAGAAGAGAATGTGAGCTATGTTTTGCCCATATTTATTTATTTATAGAGATATACGTCGTAAACATGGGCAGAAAACACACTGTAACAACACTGTGGAAATTACTATCCACTCACCTCACTTATAGCTAACATCAGGAACTGTCCTCTCCCTGACCTGTCCAGTCCATATAAAAGCTTTCCTCAGATTTCCTTGATTCTTTCAATCCACCATATTGCATTTAGCATGTGAGTATACACTTATGTTGCTCATTTGTCTATTATTTTATTTTTAAAATATGCTTTAAACATTGGTCTACATAAGGTAACGTCCTTAAGAATATTATTTACAAATGTTCACTTCAAACTAGATGTGTGCTCTTTATTCCCAGGTTGCAAAGACCTCTTATTTCAACAAGCACCCCAATAAACATTTATCGAGGTCCCATGGGTGTTTATTACACCAGTTGCCAGTGCTTCTGAAAATGACTAAGGTTTTGCAATAGCAATATTCTAGAACTCATTTTAATTTTTTTTTCATGAGTTTCCTAGAGCATGGTATCTCCTTTTGTAAATTGTAGGAGGATTAGGTACATTTTGTATCTTATGGAGCATCAACTAAACCTCAGTGCCTAACAAACAATCCTTACCAGTTCTATTCAAGCCCCCTTCATAAGAGCCAACAAACACGATGTGGAAGAAGCATCTTAACAGCACAACTGAGCCAGTGTGAACCCGAGCTGATTGCTATCATTATTGCAAAACCTGTTCCTACCCTGCTCACCACTAAGCTATGTGTCTTGTAAAGCTGTGTGTCTTCTTACCAGTTATTCCTTTATCTGAAATTTTTACACAACAGTAAGAGGCAGAAAACTCTCAAGTTGCATTTTGGAAGTACACTCTACATATGAATGAAATTTGTGATGAAGAGAGGAGTCAGTTCAGTACAAAGAATACTGAGCTGTTGTTTACTGCACAAAACAGGGAGACATGAAGGGAGCACACACAGCCTAACTTTGGGCAGCACAGTCAGGCCAGTTGTGAGCAGAGAGAAATCATTCACTTCATAGGACCACAAAGCAGTTCCTGCCCAAGGTGCTTTGAACTGTCCTCTGGGGTAATACATCTTTTTCTACCAATTTGAGAGGAACCTAGAGCTAATTAACTAATGGTTTCCTACCTCAGTATGCCATATAATGGGTCTAATTTTTATTCAGATCTTTACAGCAGGTTAGAGATTAAATTTATCAACAGCCACGGCTTCCTAGAAGACATTTTCATTCTTCTTTTTCTTTGTTTCTCTTTCTTCGGCTTGACTCTGAAAATCATTTCCACTCTTGTAACACCTGATGTGTGCAGGCTCCCCAGGACAGACAAATCCATGTGTAAGCAGACTGTTTGTTTTGAATTAGAAAAAAACTTTTTTGAGTCATTCCTCATAAACCAAACAGATGACATTAAAGGAAACAGTGGATAATCTCTGTTGGCTTAAAAAGGGTAATGAACGAGTGCCAAAAAGATTTTCACTGATAATACAAACTGATTTGAAACAGGCTGGCTGCACTCTGGCCTGCAGTGCTAGACTGGTTGGTGTTCACTCCTGTATACCTAATTTATGGACCATCTCCTAATGACTAGAAGCTGCTCTTCATGGGAAATATATCTAGCCTACTTTATATCTACATATGCCTAAGAATCCTTTAAAAATATGCAATTCACAGAGGCTTGTATCCACAGGGGTGGTTTAGAGAGCTCCCCCAAAGTTTTCTGCAGCTCAGGACTGTCAGATCTCACCCTGCTCAGGTAATCTCTGCAGCCCTTCAGCACCGCCCCACCAACAGTCCTTCCTGTGCACCTGGAAGGGGCTTTCCACCTGTGAGCAAAAGCTGACTTACATCATCCAGCTTTCCACAGCCAGCCTGACAAGCTCCCCAGACTGGCTCAGAGCTGGAGCTTGGAGATTCAGAGCAGCAGCACAGCTTTTGTGTAATCAAACCAAAAGCCAGGCAGTGTAAGGATACCTCTACAATGCCCTGCAGTTCAGGCGATCCAACCCACCAGGAAATGGGGATTTGTAAGCGATTTTTTAAAGAGTTTTTATTTTAGTTTAAAATGAGGAAACAAAACGAAGAGTCTGCAAATCCAGTGGGGTAAAACAATCATCTTGCCACACAGCCAGTCCAGCTTGAAACTGATCTCCCACTGTCGTTTGAGTTTGAGTGTTTTGGAATTTTTTTAAGACTCAAGACTCAACCCTCAGCCTCCCCCTAGCCTGTCCCCTGGCTAGCCAGAGCAACTGCCCAGAAACTCCAATATAGGAAAAAATCCCTGTGTGCATAAGGAATCCCTTCACAGACAAAATTTGGGAGATGGACTTTTTCATTTAAGGGAAGCCAAGACATAAATTTAATTTTTAAAATTATTTCTAGTTTCACAATGTTGCTTTAAGACCCTTTTGTTTGTTTCAGTATCAGTCACCTTGAGGTGCAACCAGAACAGGAAGCTGAAATGCCAAATGTCTGGAAAAAAACCTGTTCTTGTGGTTCTCCTGACCACACCAAATGCAAAGAACACAAAGAGCTCATTTTCTTAAGTCTCCCAAACCCATTTCCACCCCAAAGAGCCACAGAAAAGCCTCAGATAAACATCCAGATCGTTGATTGTTTATGCAAACTGAACACTTCACAGGTTTTTGGAGACTAGCCCATCACTAAAAGGAATAAGAAAAGCTTTCCATACCCAGAATCCAAGAGCTTTTGTCTCCTTCACGGCCATGATCAAATACAGGTGTTTTTTCCTCTTATTTTCAGATTTCATCCAGCAGACAGAAAAACAGGCAAGCACACTGTATGATTCAGGTAAGCTTTCTTATTAGAATTTACAGATTAACATAAACAAAACCAAATTATCAGTGCAGGCCAAACAAGTCACACAAAGAGCCCAATGCTATAGGTCAAATTCCATTCCTGCAACAATTTTACCTAAAACAGATGTATAACTAACCTTACAAAAACATGCGAGTCCCTATTTTGGCTGCTGGTTAAGAACCTCCTGTGCAGTCTATTCCTGTCAAGGGCAGAGGTAAGATACTCCAGACAAAAAAAAAAAAAAAAAAAAAAGTGACCCTCAGAAGCATACATGCAAAACTTATTAAGTGACTAATTCTCTAAGTACACACGGACAGTGAACAATATTGATTTTAGGGATTTCAGTATTTTAAAGTAATCGGCTTTCCTCTAGCACAGCTCCCCATCCCCGCTAGCCTTAAATGGAGAATGATGCAAAGATTCAAGCCCAGGATTATTTTTCCACAATGCACTAGACTTTCTAGATGACTCTCAAATACTCTCAAATCATGCACATCACTCAGAACACAACAAATGACATTTTAAAATTCTGATTCCTGCAAAAGCTACTCAGTGAAAACCTGACATTTCAAAAACTATAAACTGGGAAGAACTATAATAGGTAAAACTAAAAAAACCAAACAAACGAACAAAGAAAAAAAACAAAACAAAACAAGCAACAAACAAGAGAGAAGGAGTTTATTATGGGCTTGTCTGCAAAGTATAATAGGATATCTTCCGTACCACCCTACCCTCACATCATGAGCTCTCTAAGAGGTGAGTTTCACTGACAGGCTTCACAAAAAAATCCCCAAATCCACAACACAGGCGTGGCAGACAAAATCCTCCCCCAAGGGGCAAATTCCTTCCTCTGGGCAGGGGCTGATAAAAGTATTAAGAGGCCCAAGAAACAGTTCTGTGCAGTGAGTGCTTTTGGTATATGATCCCAGGCTGGTCCAGAGGAAAGATCTAGAGTGTCACTGAGTCTGTTAATGTTTTTATACCTGCACAAATAATGTTACTGTTTTATACCTCCACAAACACGTTCCCCATGGAAAGTGAAGAAAGCTATTAACAGGAAATAGAGGGAGTGCAATGTACCACATGGATGCCTGTTAGCAAAGGTGCCAGATTTTGTCTCTTTCAGAAACTTATAGGGAGAAAATCCTACATCACAACTTAGACTTCTGTTTTATCTCAATATTAGATAACCTGGAGTTAAGGGCTAATGTGGCTTTTAGGGAAACCAAGTTGAAAGGCAGCTGTCCCAGCTCAATATGTATTGAGCTGGAGAATAAAGATCACTGAAGCACGAAAGGTATAGCATAGAACTAGCTATGAACCTAATTACTTGAGTAATTGAATGAGAATATGCCCCACCCTAATTACAAGCAATAATATTTTTAAGTAAACAAACTATAAGATGTCAATATATGATAATCAAAAATATGCAGCATAGCTCTTGGATTTTATGGGATCAATACATCTCCTTTTAGTGGCATTCTAAATTGCTTCCTTTGTATGGGCCGCTACATCATCCTTTAACAACCTCCTCCTAGCCCCACTAAAGGAAAAAGAAATGTGAATTGACTGGTGCTCATGAGTCACTCTGCCAGAGTGGCACTTGGAACCCTCCTGTCCTGCCAAGGTGTGGCTTTGCTGCAAATCCAGGTACGCTCAGGTGTCCCATGACACAGACTCTTCCATGGGGTTCTGTCATTTCCCTTCCAGGAAAGATCTTGCATCACTTTTGTTAATGCTGACAGTGTAATTTCTGCTAAAGACCAGCTTTTCTTAGCTACAAATGAAATATTAAAAAAAAAAAAAAAAACAACCCGCTTTTCCTGTGCTGGCTTTGTTCAAGGTCTGCAGCACACACACAGAGCACCTTTACAGCCACGCAGCACAACCACAGAGCTGAGACAAACCCTTCTCCAGAGCTTGGACTGCTTCCCTTCCTTCTTCCTTCCCTCCTCATGGTTTTGTTTTATGTTTACTTTATTTGTGAGCAAGGGGAGGGTTTAGCTGTGATTGGTCTGAATCTGCAAGGGTCAGAGGTTTCAGATCTCCTCCTAATCGATTTGTGCGTGCCAAGTTCCATAAGGGACAAAATGTTTTATGCTTTCTCCAAGTGGCGCAAAAGCACAAGCCTGGTTCTCTCGAGTAACAAAGATTGTTTCTGAGCAGCTTTTCCCGAGGCACCGAGTGATGTAAAGGATGATTGGCAGAGTGCGTGGCTCTGAATAAATGAATAGCACACATATGTTCTTTTATTTTTTTCCCCTTCTTTTCCTTTTCCCCCTTCTCCTCCGCGAGGTTTTCGGCCCTGCTTCAGAGGGTGCACTTGCCGAGCAGCACCTGCGTTTTGCTGGCTTTTTTCAGGAGACCTGGCGGGCGGGCACTCCCACGGCGAAGGGCTCGCTTAACAAACGCTTCTGAGGCAAAAATCCATTTTTTGGGGCTCGTTTCCGGCGCGGCGCCATCCGCACGCCCACACTGCCACCTGCCGGCACCGGCCGGGCACGGCCCGCTGCGCCCGCCAAAAGAAACAAACAAATTTAAAAAATAAAACAGGAAAGTGAAGTTACCCTTGAAAGGTGGAAAGTTTCGTAGTGGTGTCCCGAAAAGAGACAGCTGTCCCTGCACAGCTGCCGGGAGTTGTTTTTTGCTGAACGGTGAGGATTGCCCAACCTGCTGAGGGCGGGCAGTGGAGCCGGCCCAGCGCCCCGCCTCTAGCCAGCCCTAAGGAGCTCCCACAGGTCACACCGGCTTTGGCAAACAGACGGATGGCAAAGAATCACTCCCAGTTATTGTCAAACATGCTTGGAGACCGTATTGCTTTTTAAAGACAATTATTGATCTGCAGTTGCACGGTGGCCATCCTTTTCATTCATCCCCTTCGTCACTGAGGGCAGTGTCACAAGTTCCCAGTTTAATGGAATCAGATCATTTGGGCAATTGCCAGTTCCACATGAGTTACTTTAACTGCTCTAATGCCACACTGCCCTTCCCATGCCATGACTTACTGATACTCCTGCAGAACCTGCTGGATCCTAGGTCTGAGGTGAAGTAGTGGTGCCTTCTCGGACACCAGAGGTAATTGTACCTTAGCTCTGGATCTTGGAACAGTGATGAGCCAACCCATGAGCCAAAACAACAACAACAACAACAAATTTTAAAACCCAAACAAAAATAAAAAACAGAAGATCTTTCGCCATCTCATTGCCACAGCCACATTCAAGACTTGTGCACAGAATTGAAGAACCATAGCTTACAGTGATCACTTGAATTATCACTGAAAGAAATGGTTTGTAAATAGAATGAAATTTGTGATGAAGAGAGAAATGGCCATGCTTTGTAAATAGAATTTCATCTTATGTTAACTGATCTTGTTTTTTGTGAGCATTTGTGTGAGGAAAGTTTCCTCCACGCAAGTGTTTACAGTAAACAAATTGGAGGCCCAATACTCCGGCTGGCAGACGAAAAAACAGAATGGTATTCCTCAATGAGTTAAATTCTTTCTTTAAGGAAAAGGAAAAGTCTACCTTCCTTTTGGGACAAATACTGTGGAATAATACTACATTTCTGGCCAAAAAATTTTAACAAAGGAACCAGTAAAAAACCATACATCTTAATTATTCTGACAGATCCAGTAGACCTTCAAGGCTTACAAAATATCAACTCTTTACATTTAAGCTGTCAGATGCAAAAATAGCATCAATACCACATAATTCAGGTGACCAATCATGCAGCCAAAGTATCTTAGCATTTCACAGGATGACAGCAGGGACAAATCAGATAATGATCCACAGGCTAAAATTGTGCCTTATTTTTATAGTTGAAGCAGCATAATGGAAAAAAAAGGAAGAAAGATAAACTAGATAAAATAACTCTCCACAAAAATCTTCCCAGAAAAAAAAATTGCAGGAAAAACATTCTAAACATTCTTCAACCAGCTTTAATTATGACTTTTGTGGCTGTTCCTATGTCAGAAAGCAATGCTGGGGGTTCTCCAAATGATTTGTGTTCAGGTAAAACACTTCCATCAGTAAAACGCTCACTGACCTCAGCTTATCATCTCTAGTCACATGGACACTAGAACTAGCCATGCACAAAACAGATCGCCCTTTCTGTGTCAACTCCAGGTTCTTCAGGCTCTACCCTGCATTGAGCACCTCCAGAACTGGACTTTGAGGGTAGAAAGGTGGAGAAATTTCACTTCCAACTCATTCTGAAGATCTCTGTGATTCTCTTAGACTCTCTACAGCAGTTCACCTAGCCCAGCAGTTCAATAAGTTATAATTAAAAACAAAAAATAAACAAAAACAGACACAAAAAAACCCCCCACCTATGCCTTTTTTACTTGTCCTACTTGCTGAGTAGTAAGGCAGTTACCTACAGAGGTTCTCTCTGCACTCTCAAGTTTTGGAACTCCCGTGCAGTCACATCAAAGCAGCAGCCTTGGCTACAGCAGCTCGTCTGACTGCTCACACATGGACTAAAGGGCTCGCAGTTGTTGCAGGAACATTTACTGCCCTCACAGCCATCACATACTCGGGAGCAAGCAAGCAGACCAGATGAAATGTCTTCTTACTGTAATCACATGAACTGAAATCCCTTCAACATCACAAAAAAAAAAAAAAAAAAAAAAAAAAAAAAAAAAAAAAAAAGAGCTAAAAGCACAACTGAAAATTATTCAACACCACCATGACTGTTCAAAAATAAACTCTCTTTGAAAATTCTCACCGTAACTTCTGCTGATAGAAATAACTAGGATACAAAAATAAGTAATTCCATGTATTTGCAATAGCAATATTCTGGGAGTTTCACCATCTGAAAGCAAGCTGGTGTACAAACAGAACGTAATAAGTACAGAGATGTCTTGAAGATCACTATGTAAGAAAGTCCCTAATAAATGGTAGATGAACCCTTGGCTCTCAGTCAAGTGCCTGCTCTGAATCTCAAATCCATTTTGGTTACACAATATCAAAAATTATCCTTTTCTTGAGCTGGCTTAACAACAATAGTAAAACTACATGCATTTTTATTTTCCGTATGAGATTTTCACAAACTGTTTGAGGCATCTAATTTTTTTTCTCTAAAATTGTCTCAAGTATTTGCAATTAAAAGCTTCATTTCTATTCTATATATTTTAAATGAAGAAAAGGTTACTAATATTTTAAATTTATCAGAGCTATCCTGTGCATTCCAAGATCATAACATTTTGGAAAATTGACTATTTAGCAACTGATCTACATTCATTCTTAATTAAAATTTTAGTGAAAAAAATCAGTGAACATTTTAATCAGGAGAGAATATCCGTCATTTTTGAAACCTGGATAACAAAAATAACTTTCTCCCAAAAAATAAAGAGGAATAATGAGTTTATCAATTAAGTTTACCAGTTAGTTGGTTGGGTTCTTTTTCCAAACAGCTTCAGTAGAGTAAAAATTATGTAACAGAAAATGGCAACTGGCATAGTTGCCAGTTGCAGTTGGCAGCTATATTGCCAATGCTTAACTGAACTCCCCTATATCCCATTAATTTCCCCAATCATCTGAAAGAACCTCATATTTCAGTTGACTGAACAAAATGTTTGTGCTTAAGATTCCATAACATGTTTGGGCCATTTGAGTTTCTAGACTGCCCACTGAATATTTCCACAAATTCTTTGCACTGTGGAAATCAGCAAACAAACATTTTTAAGTCACAGAATACAAAAGCATTACAGGGGCAGTGCTCACTCCTGCATGGCAAATGGGGTTCCTCAGAAGTAGCCATTAATATTTGTAGGCAGCAGGTTCAAAATTATTGCTATAAAGGGGATATTCCATGTCAGTTACTTTTCAAGGCCAAAACCTGTTATCCGCACTGCAGTGGATATCAGGAGTTTTAGCAGTATCAAAAAAACAACCCCACAGCTAGAAAATATAAATTTCATGATCTTGGAAGAACAGTATTTCTGCAGACATAATTAGACACCAAATTCACAATACACACATATTAATAGGATTCATAGCTATATAAAAGCATAGATCCCCTTGGAAATCAACAAGACTTTGGCATATGCACAAAGTCAGACCTCTAAATACTTGCAAGCGGTCTGATTTACTCATTTACACCAGTCTGATTTACTCATTTAAACCAGTGAAAAATCTGAAATCAATAATACTATAAAATTTGGAAGTACAGATAATGTTAACTGGAGCATCACAAATTCAGGTACTTGTTTTACAGATTTCTTACAGACTTAAGCCTGAAGTCATGAATGCATCAGACTTAATTATTTTAAGCGATTGTTAAAATATTGATAAGCCTTCAGTTAAAGATGATAGACCAAAACTATGACCTCTGAAGACTGCCCCAAAAGCTGTAGGGAAATGAAAATAATTGATTTTAATCACAAATTTATAATTGGTACTGTTACTTATAGACTGTGGCTGCTGGTACAATTGGGCTACTTCACACCTAAGTGAGACAGCATCCTCTCCCTTCCTAGTGAAATATGCTGCCCTGCATCTGTGACTAAACTGCAGGCCCTCTCCCTTTTTTCACCATGGTCTGGGTCAAAAGTGTGCATCCTTAGTGTACTTTAACTCAAGTGTGAGGCATCCTTGCTTGGATTTCCCTTAGAAACCAGCCCAAGTGGTAGCTGAAGACAGATCATTGCAAGCTGTGGTAAATATCCTGCCCTGCATAATCAATGTATCTATCAAGATTAAAGCCCCACCAACACCTGTCCCTGCTGCAAAGTTTAGACAACTTTTTCTGTAAGTAACTCAATGAAGCTAATGGGGTCTGGATTCCTATGAACTTGTACTTGTTGGATCATCTAATGAAACCCCAAAGAACTCCATAGTGAATTTGTGAGGCCTTTCTCTTGTGCAGGTTCCCAAGAGTCCAATAGGTGAGCTCAGCTTGCAGTCACTTTGTCAGCATAGCTGCTAGTATCAACTCCCTCTTCTTCCATACAGTTCTGAAACTCATGGACACATCATTCCTTCAGAACTGCTCTTCTCCAGACAAATCTGGCAGAAGCTTTCCAAGAGCTTGGACGTCATAAGGATGGTCAAAAAGAAGAATAAACAAAGGCAGAGACAGACACAATGACCACCTCTGCCTCCTCCCTAGGAAACCAAGCTAAAAGAGAAAACATGTCTGCAGAACTATGTGCTGAGCTTGTTTCTGTCAAGTGGGTGGCTCCTAGTTTTCATGTAGAACACTAACTGAATTAAACCTACTTTGATTAAATACAACTAATTTTGAAATGTGCGTTGCAGCCGTGCAGTGCTACTGAGCTCAGAGTTTTTAAGAGACTAACAAGAATGTACTGTATTTTTTTCCAATCTATTTCAATTACACTTTTACAATGGCAGAATAATGGCGAGATTAGTCTATTTTATCATGATTAAATCTTGATTAACATATTAAATAACCATTGTACACTAATTAACTCTATTAAATGCAATGTCCAATACATTGTTCTACTTCTGCAGACTTCCAATGAAAAAGTAACTATCTTTAGTATGGTTATTTCTTATAGAGTGTTTTTAGGATCTGACACAGAGTATCACTATGGACTAAATACCTTAAAGTATGATTTTTGCAGATAAGGTACAATATGAACAGAAAATAATACATTATTTTAGGGAGCACTTCCAGACATGCCCTATGCAATCTGAACGCTGAGGAGATAAAATTTAAATCTGTACCCTTGCAAGGACAGCATGAAGTTGAATTTTAGATAACCTTCCAGTTCAATTATGTGAAGTGGCATTATAGTATTTTACAGGATGCACAGATGAAAAGCCATTACCAGGCATTTGTCACTATTTCACAACTGTGAACAACTCTAGGCAAGGCTTTTAACCAGCAGTTAAAAACTCCCTTGTGTCTTCATCTTGCAGTAACTTTTTATTCCACTGGAAACACTTTAAACATCTAGTTTCCTCTGTCATGAGCACTCACAGGAAACCAGACATCTGCAGCCTGATTTCTTTGTGTTGCAAACATCCTCTCAAAGTACAAAATGAGAGCGGCCGTCACTGTAAGCCAACACATTTATGCCAGGTTTTCAGCCAACTCTTAAATACAGTTGGGGGTTTTTGTGCACAAAAAACATATGGGCTGAACTGAAATGAGTAAAAAATAGATTTTTTAAAATCTGCCTATCCACTCTATGAGCTGTTTCAAAAGTGCAGTGGGTGATGACATGAAATGCTCAAACTCAAACTTATCTAACATGGGCCTCTGAGCTGAGGCACCTCCACTTTCTTAAAGGTCACTGAAGGGACTCATGCACCTCCACATGCCAATTTAGAGACAAGGTGTAAAAACAAAACAGCAAAAGTTCTTGCTGTGATAGAAATGAGCAATAGTTCCATATGTTGCTTCCAATAAAAGGCAAAATTTTACTTCAAGAAGCAGAAATGAACAGCTGGAATTGTCCACCCTGCTATTTTGTCTTTTCCTACTTCTCTTGATTAAAATCCTACAACATAACAAAAGTACATTGTAAGGCAGCAAGTAAACTTCAGTTTGGCGGTACATAGCACCTTTCCAGATAATTGTATCCACACAAAGGAAATTTAATGATGAGCAGAAACCATCACGGTGTCAGGAACCTGCAAGGTTCTGATCTTTAGGCACAATGGGCCAGGAGCTGGGGCTGATAACACAGTTGCCAAGATAGGGTTCCACCAGGCAGGTGGCATGTGCCATTGTCCTCCAGTAAAGCAAGGGCCAGGCATGGTGGCCAGGTTCAAAAAAGAGATCATAAGGCAATTTTAGGTGATGAGGCAGTTTTGAGGTCAAGCTGGGAAGTCAGATCAAGTCCTGTGGAGTATCCAAGGCTAGACAAAGCCCTGTGGTCTCTGGGAAAGGTCTATGGTGACAAGTGAGGTCAAACCAAGAAATCAGTCCATGGGCCTCAGTTCAGATCAATGGGGCCCTTGGCCAGGCACAGACACAGCTGTGGCTGAGCTGGGAAAAGACACATTCATAGCTCAGGCAGACACTGAAGATCCAGGGCTGCAGAGCCCACAGTAGAGGATATGGAGTAAAAACCCAAATGACAGTATTGACAGTATTTCTGTTGGTAGGACAGCATTGCATCTCTCCCCAGATATGATGCACCAGAATCCTCTGCCAGTCACCTTCTCCATCTGCCCGGAGCGTAAGAGAGAGGTGCCAAAGCAGGCAGGTCACCTGTGCAGAGGCTTGCTCTCAAAAACAGTCCTGGACCCCCAAAATTCCCAAGAACAGACCTGTGCCCACCCTGGGACCAGATGTCTGTACTCCTTTCGTCCCTCCACATGATGCAGGAAAAGCTGTTGCACATGTCCTCCAGGACACTGAGAGGTCTGCCCGTGTGGGGTGCAATTATGCTGAATATTTTCATACAGCTCAAGGAAATGTAAATGTCAGCAACAAATATCTTTGTCAGATTTCCAAAGAATGAACAATGTACTCACTCACAGACAAAAGGGATTGTTTCTGAACATGATCTCTGCCTTCAGGCTGTAGGACAAGGCCTTTTTAGTGGTCTCCATCAAACTTTGTTTGAAATTATGTGAGTAACTGGCAGAATTTTTTAATTAGACCGCCAAATGGCAACCTTAATGCACAGGATATACAGTCATTGGCTTTTACTTTGAATTTCTTTTATTGTCTAGAGTAAAAGAATCAGCAAGAAGAGGAACTGATTACTACAAAAGCATGATAACTACTTCAATCCCTAGCTATAAACATACAGTAATTAATCAATTAATGCAGATCACATACGTCAAGGAAAAAATAGAGTATATAGGATGAAGTCAGCATAATCCTTTGGTATAGTTTTATGAATGATCTAATGTTGTAACTCAAGATACTTCAGATTTACGGCAATACATGAGCGGACAATCAAAATTAAAGAGCTAATCCATATTAATAATATTTTTTTAAAAAAAAAGAAGTAATTGTTTCTAATTGTTTTTAAGAGATTTTGATATTCATTGTGGAATAGAAATGCATCATGACTTCCCACAGTCAGAGCTGAATCAGAAAAGCAAACTTATTCAGCAAGAGCCCTTAAAAATTAATTTTGTAGTCATGCCCATGGATGTTTAGCACATGCTTACAATTAGCCATTACCTTGAATGCATTTGAGAATGAGAAACCAATTCAAATTCTGAATTTAAGAATAAGTTAAAATGGTCACAAAAATTTTTGATCTCTTAATACTCTTTTTTAAAATGAGCTTTTTCATGAAGTGCATTTTCAGGACTAATTAACTACTACCTCTGAAAGGGAAGTACTTTCAGACCCTCAGAGGAACCATTTCATGTATTACTATTCTTTGCCATCCTTTGCATGTCCAGTACACAAGCCTTTGTTACTTCTTCACCAGAATGCTTGTGCATATATGTATATATATATATGCACATTATACAAAAAAATTTATTGTTGTCTACAGTTGTATAGAGTTTAAGAAAACTTAGCTCAGAAGCCTTTATTTTTAATTCTTTGTCTTTATTACACATATATGTATTACACATATATTTAATCATTAAATATACGTTAAACTTATATTTATTAATGTTTCAACTCACAATCTGGAAGAAAAATAAAAGCAAACAAAACAAAAAGATATATTGAAATTAATTTTTAAAGGAAGTTATTCATGGGAATTTTGAGGGCATAAACCCCCTTTTGATAACAGCTTATGTTTTATATGGAAATGTGTGTTTACCAGCTAAGCTCCCCTATCCACAGGTTTAAATTGCAAGTCCATGGAAATAAGTTATTTGATTCCTTGAAAACAATTCAACTGAATCAATTTCTAGTTATCTTTGGTCATGTTCTTTAAATTAAAAGAAACAAAAAATTTTATTATTCTATAACTGGCTTTTCATCTGAAGAAAGTATCATGCATTTATAATTTTGAGCACTGCTTAACTCCATATTTTCATCTGAAGACTTCCCCTGATGTTGTGTGTAGTTGTGTGGCATTGATTTCAGAATAAGCTTCTAAGTCAAGGCGTGATCAGTTATATAGACAGGCTCACTGCACTTTCTTATATCTGAAATATCCCTGGAGGCTTTTACCATTTCTCAGTGTCATAGATTTTAATCTTTATGAAGTGAAATCCAAAATTACTGAACACGAAGTATCTCTCACTTCAAGTACAGTACATGGTAATCACAAGAACCCCATTATCCAAAATACAAGATGCATATAGAGATTATTACACAGTCTATTGAGGTCAAAGTCCATCCTAAGTTTTGTTATTCTAAGATCATGAGTTTATTCATTTGCTACGAATCACCTCTCAAAATCCCTTGTTAGAAGGAAAAAAATCTATTCCATAACAAGAAGAAGATAATTAGATCTCAAACACATCTTCATGTGTAATATTTCTTTAGAAGTCATAGTAATGCAAAATAAATTAAATTCCCCATATAAAATGAAGCCCAAGTCAATGTTTTAATGTCTCTGAATGCAATCATAAGTGAAACCTTTAGGCTTTTAATACCAAAAGAGGAATTAAGACGTGCTTAGTCTGAAAGAACAAGTGTTAACTACAATGTAGGTAAGCATTTTAATACAAAACTTGTAAGCTTGTTCCTCCTGGACACCCATGAAAACATCCCCGTAGTTCCAACTGACTCAAAGTTCTGTGACTCAGTGCATTTCTACAGCAATGCGATTAAATTATTAACCTGAACTGAGTTGCAAAACACATGCATCTGTGCAGTTTGACCCTAATCACGCTGCTTTTGGACTGGAACTAGATCATACCTTGCTCACACCATCACAGACAATAACTTCTGAGTACCACAATAGCTGAAAATAAAAAGGTTGAAAAAAAACCCCAAACTCATATTAACAAAAAGAACGTTAAAACTTGTTGAACTCTCCAGAATTTGTGAGGTAGGGTGAGACAGGGAGATACAGGAGCTCCAAAAAATGGCAATGGACTCATATTTAAAGTTAGGTTGATACTGCTGCTAAATTCCACAGGATTGGAATTCAGGTCTGGGTTTTTTTGCTGCCTGTGTCATAGACACATGATGTGATTTTAGATGACCTGAGCTGCCATAATCTTAGTTCATTTAGACACCAACATACATACTTACAAGAGATAAATTAGATGCTTTGGGAGGCAAGTGCTTAAAGCACCTTCCTCAGTCAGTGCAAACATTACTCTGTCTCCAATACTACAGCATAAAATGGGAATAAAGGCATCCTGAATACACATTTTCCTCTTTCCATTTTCCACATTTCAAGGGCCCTTACTGATTCCTTTGTCCCCGTTTTCTGTGTACATTACCTAGCACAAAACCTCAGGATTGTTATAAAGCCTGGGGACTTTTAAGTAAAGTGATATACCAGTAAGTACTTAGCACACTCTTAATACAGTCTCTACCAGAACAATTTCTCACTGTTAGCAACAACCTTTGCTGAAAGACAACATGCCAATGTACTCTCAGGGAATTTGGACAGTTTTCTAATTAATTTCTGAACATTTGTAGCACAAACTAAGCATCAGTAAATTATGCTTACAGTATTTGGAACACTTCCAACCTCATTTTCTTCTCCCTCTTCTTTCACTAGAACAGGCAGATACGGTTAAAATCACACAACAAAAATATTTCTTTACAGAACACTTGCAGCAATTATCATTTTTATAAATCTTATTCTTTTATGCTTAGGGTTTGTCCTCAGCTGATCTTGTTTCAAGTCAAGAAGTGACCCAATAAAAGCAAGAAGGAGATACTCTAGACTTCCTGCTTAAGTATAGTTCAATATAAAGCATGTTAATGGTAAAGTCTCTCAAGAGCACTTGTGAGACAGGGAAACACTTAAAGGAATTCTTCATACACTTGTTTACATTAGTATTTATAGCATTACCCTTAAAATGATCATTCCACCACATAAAATCCACTGTACCTATAAAATGTTACATCGAAAGCAAACCAATCAAATAAATAATGCAGGACTATTTCACACTATCTGCTTGCACTGAGTCACAACCCTACTTAGGTCTGTCAAGTTTAATTCAGGAATTGAGTGAAAGAGTCTCATTCAAAGTCCACATTGCATAGCTCACAACATTTTGGCAAGACATCTCCTTTCACAGTGCTGCAGGCAGTAAGGTCAGGGCTGTCCTGCTGTGGGTCCCAAACACAACAGTTTTCTCAAATGACCCATTTTATTTCCTGATTTGAGAGTCAAGGGGCAGCACCAGGTCCTTTCTGAAAAATTTCTTCATCTAATTGCCAGGTATTTCATTAAGAAAAAACACCACCAAGACAAACTCTTCTTCCTCAACTTGATTGATTGTGGTGGCTTCCTTCCTAAAAACTCAGAGGCTGTCCGCCCTGGCAGCCACAATTATATGAAGTGCTGCAGCTCAAAGCAAAGACTGATGCAGACAAATCAAACAACCAGATCCATCTACCACAACAATATTCGTTTCAATTCCACTTCTCTATTAAATATCATCTTTACTGTGGTCTAGTGTTGCCTTCAAAATGCACCTCCCACACAGCAAGCACGCCCTTTCTCAAGCTCAGATCCTGGGCTCAGTGTACAGACCCTGTAAAAGTCATTACGGCAATGTAATTTCTACTACTTGCATTTTCACTATAGCAAAATCTCACAGGGATCAGACCCACTTATGGTCTTAACTAAAACTAGCCATCTGACTTAATTAACATTTAGAATTCATCAAACCTTGCAGGGCTCATACTGGGCTCTGGGGCAGCTTGGCAGTGCTCACATTGGGCTCCTGCTGGGTCTACGTCTCTGGTAGCAGCGTTTTTCCACCAGATGACACACTTGGTGTTAAAGAATAGGAAGAATGAAACTAAAAAAAAAAACAGTTTCACAGTATCTCCACATCACACAACGCACCACAGAGCACAGGGAGAACAGGAGGCAGAAATAGTTAAGAGCAGCAGGAACTAGGAGACACTCACATTACCCTTATATATTTCCTCTATAAGCTGTGACCCAACAACAGTTGTGTCTTTTCAATACCTTTCTGTGCAATACAAATCCTAAATGAATTTTTGTTTCTCTGTATATGCACATTGATATTAAAAGCAGCATAAAGGTTTGTTTCTCTGAAGGTATCACAGATGATGAAAAGATTTCCCAAAATTGGGAGTGATGTCAGAAGAGAAACAGACTCCTATTTGGGCCATCCAAAATATCTAAATTTTTCATGACCAAAGTTCTATGCTCAGAGCATTGAACACTAATGGACAGACAGCTGCTGCCCATGGTCTTGGCTGCTTCAAGTGGTTCTGGAACAGACCTTTGGAGCTAGATCTCTTTATAACCTCTTTTCTCTTTGTGATCTCATACTACATAGTCTTCAGACAAGCTTGCTTTGCATTTCTTCCTTCTTTGTACCCGAGTGGCAAGTTACCAAGTAATACTCAAGTAACCACCAGAGACGCAGCATTCTTTCTCTGACCTTAATGTGTGGTGACTTGATCAATTAGACTTTATGAAGTGTTATATTTTTCTGCTTATGCGAAAATGTAGTTGAATGTAAAAACCTGTTCATTAAGAGCTATTGTGAGATTAACTACTTCCAAAATGTTTAAACACAATAATATTGAGAAAAGAAAATGTCAGCTGTATAAATATACTTTTACAAAGTGCAATATGAAAGACAAGCTTCAAACATTTAGCATCAATATCCACTACAATTTGAGGTTTTTCTTTCTTAAAGCTTTGAAAATTAATTTGTACTTTGATGTTCTCCATTCCTCAGGGAATTATTATCATCATTATTAATATTGTTATTAATTATTAAGAAAAGCACCATAAGTCTTACATTTTGTCATATTTGAAGACTCTAGTATTGTTAAGACACAAAGCCTGTACATCTTTTTTACTGTATATCAGTGGCTGCAGGCACTGAGAAGGAGCAATGGAAGTGCATGAGAAAGGCAAAAAATACCAAATTCCAATCCAGGTCTTTCCTGAGAAGCTATAATTTCCTACAGGGCAGACAACATATTTGGTGGCAGTGAAAAAATGACAACTCTATCTATCAATCCAACCAAGTTTATCATGAGGTTTAAGCATTTCTTAACTGTCACACTATAACATGTCCCTAGAAATAACAAACTACATTCTGAACTATCTACCAAAAGCACATAGGGAAAAAAAAAGATACAAAAGATGACTTCCAAACTATAAATAATATTTTTGCAGTCATACTTGCATCCTTATTCCTGAAACCAATTTAGAAAACAATTGGACAGGGCAGCCTGGGAATAAAGAATCATTTGCCATTAGACTTTAATGTGTGATTACTTAGTAATGTAATTGAAAGCATGACTGTAGCACATTGCCAGCTTTCTATTGCCAGGAGATTACATCGTAAATGATACAGAGCATTTCATGTCTTTTTTTTTTTTATTCCATATTTTTTGTGACAAGAAGTTTTGCTCTAATATTTGAATTTGCTTTTCTTTCTCAAAAACTGCTGAATCAAGTATTTGTGGGAAGGTGGTGTGATGAAGAAGAGGTGATAGGTCTCAATTCATTATTAACATGAGAAAACAAAAGATTCTAATTGCTACAATTGTGCACTGACAGATTTGTGGTGAAGGCCAATGATGTCTAAGCATATACAAGTGACACAAGGATACACCTTTAGGGCTCTATTTTTGGCTCTGATTCTGTGAATTAGAGTAAAATCCAAGAACTGACTGTGCAGACTATGTCTGTTGGAGCAACTTCCTGGAAATGTGTTAAGTTATAGTGACTGTACCTCGAGGACACCTAACCCAAATCATAGTACTCTACAAAGGCTCATGGTGTTTAAAGGCTTGATCTTCAACCAAGGTAGCCAGGCAAAGCTGGGTGGGCTTTTGGAGCAGTTGCATCTTTTTATACCTGCAGAGACCCTAGACCTTCGTTAAGAAGCTGCACTGACAGCTACAGAAGAGCTTCAGAAATTCAGGGCTCCCCCCTTGCACAGAAAACTTTGGCTTAGCAGTGTTTTCCCTCCTTTGTCTTTACAGCCTTTCCCTCCATGCATCCTGCGGCTTCAACAACTTTCACAACAAAAACTCCAAAGGCTTTACTGATAAGTGGAACTTGTCACCCCACATCACCTAAGGCATCCTGGCTATGTAACTCCTTCCTTCCCAGAGTTCATCTAGTTCACAAAAACGACTCTTAACAGAAAAAAAAAAATTTAAAAGTTCAAGGGTTTTTGGAACACTGGGACTTCTGCTCCTGCAGACTGGGGTACAGATCACTCTCTGCTGGTCCTTGTCCAAAGAACCTGTGTCACCCCATCCACATGATCCCCACACCCAAGGAACTTGCCTGCCCAGCCGTCCCTCTATGCCTACACCAAGAACAAACACCATCGGCAAATTCAGTAGAACTGTGCTGCCACAGAGCTGTCATCAAATGCTGTAGCATTCATATTTGATTGTTTGATGCCTTCAGATCACCTAAAATACGCATTTCACAATTTAAGGGCAGTAGTTTCTGGGATTTAAATCCCACTCTGACAAGAGAATTCAAGAGGGAACTGAAATTCACAGGGATTTTGTTTTCCTTGCAGCCTGTTCTCAGAGATTTTCATCAAAAAGCAGGAAATGGAGCTTGAGTAAGGATTCTGGCATTTGGCTCACAGGCTTAGTTTTGTCTTTACCCTATTTTGCTGAATGTCAGATGACCATGGAGGCAATACAGAACTCCAAGAAGAGCGGATGTTTCAGAATAGGAATTATCATTCACAGGCAACAGTCCCTCTCCTCTGTCACACCACTAGTACTGAAACCAAGAAAGAAAGAATAAAACAATAACTGCAAGGTGGCAGGGCACAGTCTTCCTTCCAGTGACTGATTCTGGGCTAACTTTCTCTCCAGTAAAAACCATTACTGCATCTTGACAGGGGCCCTTCTACTACAATATGCAATTCATTTTTCCAGAAAAACTTTTTATTACAAGACTTCTCATAAAAATAATTTGCTTTGCAGCTGCTTTTACATAGTTTCTTAAACTGTTTTCAGAGTACTGAATGATTGGAACAAACCAGATTACTTCCCTCTAATTTGTCCTAGTGACCTACCATATATATTAATAAAGGGGTATTTTGTCTGTCTATAGCCCTGTTTTCACTGAAGAAAGCTATGCCAGTTGCATTAAAATACTTTTAACCTATTCAATTCATGACAGTGGAAGTACCAGAGCCTTCTGGGCTTTGTAATATAATAGCATCCCTTTATCATGTTGAATGGTTTATTGGAACCAGCTTGTACAGATGATTTAGTTTACCACAGTGAGGCCACAACTGCAGGGCTCCAATCCCTGTTTGGGGACTCTTCTATAATTTTCAGTGTTTCCAGTTTGGCCTTCAAATGGGTTTGCTTTTTTGGGGGTTTTCTGTTTGTGTATTTTAGGGGCATTAGGGGGGGTTGTGTGATTTCTGTTGGGTTTTATTTTTTCTGTTTGCTTCCTTTTAACTAATTTTTTCATATAACTTCAGTTAGAATTTTCATTATTTGCCCTCTTGGTATATATATTCTTAAGACAAAACCTGGTGCATTTTGCGAACACCTAATGGTCTCATCAAAACAGGAATTGGTTATATCCTACACGAGGCAGAAACCTTTGCCAACTTTATTTTATGTAGAAATTCTAATATGATAAATATTTCTAGGACAAGTGTCACTGCACCTGGACAGGGTCAGCTAATGAACCTGGTGATTTCATGTAGCAGCTAACACCAGTCATGCAGCTAGCATGACTCCTAGCACAACTCTGTGAATTTTAACCTACCTTTTGCTAGGACTGGCATAAATTAAAAACTACCCCACACTTGTACCAAGCAATCAGTTTTGATGTGCTCAGGGAACTAGATGGCCAAACCATACAAATAACCTGTTGATCATCAAGAAGTACAAAAGTGTCCTGAGTTGTCTGGAACAGGTAAACTACAAGCACTAACAAAATAATATGCATCTGTGAACAAAATCCACTTAGCCTTTACACTGTCATTATGCCTTAAACCATGACACTTTGCCAGAAGACAGCATTCCTTCCAGTGCATTTAATGGGATCTCTGCACATGATAATCTGCTGCTGATCTCATAATATGGTTCTGTGTCTGGGTGTATTAACAATCACATAAATAAAAGATTCTCTTTCAGCATACAGATGAGTATGCAAAAACATAACTTTCTACAGTTTTGTATGATTACACTTACATACAAAAGCATTTTAATTGCATTACAAATCAAGATTTACTATGAATATATAGAAAAACATCCAAGCAGTCAGTCTCTGTGTTACTTCAAAAATTTTTCTTGAATGGTAGAATTTCACAAACTTTAGTGTGAGGTTTGCACTGGTACCAAAGAGAGATTCTTACCTCAAAACTATGCAGCTGCCTCTACTATCTTGAGCTGCTGAGTAGCATGGATTTGACTCAGTTTCATTTGCTTTTGAAGATTTCCTAAAAACACTTGCCTAGTGCACTTCTCCATCTCTTGAGCAATTTTGACAAGGGGCAGGCAAAATATAGGGAATTTTGCATCCTTTATGTAAAGGCATTCCATGATGGGGGCAGAGGGGGGGAGGGCTGGACAGAAGATAATTTTGAATCTGCTATTTTTCCCCCTCCGGAAGAGAATTAGACAGTAGAAAAGTCTGAGGCCAAACTTATAACACCTGCTAAGCACTCCAGAGGAAGGGAGGAGTGAGGAGATGAAGAGACTAATGATGACTTTCCAGAAGTGTGCTGGTGGACAGAAGCAAAGTCCTTCAAAGAAAGGACAAAAAGCAACAGTTACAAATAGCAACAAATTCCAATACAAATTCCAATTGTGTGTATATATATATATATATATATAATTTCTCAATTTCTCACAATAAGCATATCTAAACACTGAATCAGTTGCCCAGAGAGGCAGAGAACTTTACATCCTGAGAATTTTCAGATCCTTTTCTAAAGTGCCTGAACATCCTTATCCAAAATTGAACAGGGCAAGCTGAGCAACCTTGAGCAGGAAAGACTAAATGACCTCCATAAATTCCCTCCAATCTAAATTTTTGTATGGTTCTCCTTTTCCAGGTTTACACAGTCTCAGAGGAAGGGTGTTAGTAGGAGTATATGGTCACAGGCTCTACAGTCACTGATACAAAAGTTGTGGGTACTGTCACTGGTACACACTGTCTACTGTCATCAAAAAAATTGAAGAAAATCAGCCAAAGAGACCAACCCCCATAGAAAAAATTATTTCTACTGTGTGGTGTACAGTAATTATGTCCTGATGCAGAACCAGAAGAAAACTACTTTGACCTTGGAAAGTATATTGCTCTGTATCTTAGAAAATGCAATCACAGCAGGTACAGAGATGGACATTCACTAAATATAGAAGATGAAAAAAGAATTCATAGTGTGCACGTTAAAGAATATCAACAACTGTCCTTTCTTATGAAAATATTCACCTGACAGTATTGTCACATCAGCAAAGCTTGTGGTGTCTACTGTACAAGTTGTGACCATCAGATACCCAGATCAGAGCTAATCCGTTCTGAACTCTGCCATTTTCTTCCACTGCTTGACTTCTCTGGATCAGAGGATGCAAATTGCCCTGGGCTCCATCAAATCTGAGTGGTTTGTCTAATATGGACAAATTTCTCCTGGTGACGTGCTGGTAAATGAGACCACAAAACCCATTATTCCATTGAACTCCCATCACATGTGAATCCAGGTTCACAGAATTAGAATAACTCCAGTTGACCACAGAGCCTCTAGTTTGTAAATTAGATTTGCCTAGTTCTGTGCAACAGAGCTATCAAGTAAACTGGCGAAACATATCATAAGAAACCAGATACAACAGCCTGAAGTAAACTACAGTTGATTTGTCAAATTTTATAAATACAGTTATGTTGACTGAAAAAAATTATCCCTGCCAGTTAGTCTAATTTGGGGAATTACTTGGGAATGTTACCTCATGACTCAAAAAGTTCTGCCATAGTTACAACACATGGAATGTATTAAGTGAACACTCCACAATTCTTGTGGGATTCATTTTTTATTACAGGTCCTGAGAGGATTTTTTATTTTCTCTCTTACAGCTTTTTGTCTTTTACTATCCAGATCACTGTACACCAAGTGTAGACTGGTCCTGGGGAGCTCTAATCCCTCTTTCTAAACTACAACCACAACTTAGCCCAGTTCAACACCTATAAACCCACCGAAACCACAACCATATTACTTTGTGCTGATTTATTTCTCTCACGTCTGAAGTGAATCAGTACTTGGCCATCTCTGGAACATGGTCTTACTGCAAAGAACATATCATTAATTAAGCACTGGCTGATTTGAATTATCTGGCCAGCAACAGAGGCAAAGCAATCTCCTTAAGTACTGGTACAGATGTCGTGGGCCAATATGGTTTATCTATATCCACCTAGCCCTACTGAACTCTACAGAAATTATTCTCACTGAAGAGAGATTCTTTCAAGTTTAAGATACAGTCAAGATGCCCAAAATATTGTGGATTAGCAAAGAGCCTTCTGGCACATTTAAAATAAGAGCAGCAACATTAGTTTCATCACCAGCACTGAACTTGATAGTGGGAAATTACATCTAGGAGTTAGAACTGTATCAAAAAGAAATTCCTGTGCAGCATCACCCTATGCTCTTAAACCACTGCTAGCTTTTGCCCCAGAGACAGGATATACTTCAAGGATGTGTGAAGTAATCTCTGTATACTTTGCAGTTAGGTTTGCAATTCTTTTTGTCATTCCTCAAGATAAAATGGCACTAGCCAGAGGAAAAAGTATATTTCAAGAGTAGGGCGGTTTGTGTTGGTTTTTTGGTTTTGTTTTGTTGGGTTTTTTTTCCTCCATTTTTGTGTCCACCAGTCCAGTTGGTGGAGACTAGTATCTAGTCTTCCTTCTCTAAAAAGTATTCCATGACTTGACTGCTATGGATAAATGTTCCTCATCCTGGTATCTGCCAGCAGTATGCAGACAGAGATTTTTCACAGTATCACAGAAAATTCTGTGAGTAAGGTTAGATTAGATAATAGTAGCTTCCTCTCTACAGTTCCACTCCCAAAAAGTTACAGTCATCCCCATAATTGTTAGACATTGAATAATTTCCTAAAACTGTAGCAGCAACACTTTGATGCACACTGTAGGAATAAACCAGCACAATGGATTTTATTTTCTAAGGTTTTGTAACATGTACTGTAAAAAAATAGTCTAATAAGATCTCTGGAGACATATATCCTATTGAGGAACATCTGCTGAGCAAACATCACCAAATAGTATTCTTCAGTATGCTAGAAGAAAGGGAAAACATGTTTCCTTCATTCGCCACTCCAACTCAATGCTCTATCAACTGGCTGCTATTGGCAGGCCTACTCTGGTAAAATTGCCACTGCTTGCTCCTGATACCTCTCCTACATAAAAAGCCAGAGCACTGATTTAAAACTAAGTGAATAGCTAAGTCTCACCCCAGATTGGTCTAACACACTTAGCTCGAGCACAAGTATCACCTTTTATGGTTTAGTTTAACCTGCTCAGGAAGAGGTGTAAGGTTGGCCAAAATCCTAAACTACGTACAAGGCACTGGGTACCCTGAGAGACCAACATTTTTATAGCTGGTAAAACATTTCTGTGCAGCCAACAACACCACATGTTGCTGAAAGCATGCTTAATGTTAATCCATTTTATAGTAAACTAAGAAATAATTTAGATGTCTTTCCTTCATCACATTAGTGTTAAGTGTTTGATCAATCCCTATGAACATTAAAAGTAATTTCTAAAACACCTTGGTTATCTCAAACTTATAGCCCATAAGTCTCTTCAGAATATAGTTGCTTATGGAGCTATAGAGATCCACACTGTATGGAGGTGCTCTCTCAGGAAACTTGGTTGCCCTAAAAAATTATGATCAAGACTGTATATTTGATCTGGGCTGTCCACCAAATCAGTACTAAGAGTGGCCAATTCTTGGGGGCTATCTCCCTTTGAGGAAGACAGATACCATTTTTGGTCAGAGTATCTCTTCAATATTTTTCAATATTTTTCCTACTGATGGCATCAAACTATGGCTAAAGTAATCAAATTCCAAATCACCCCTAGTGCTGCACTGCACAAGGTGTTGAGCAGCCATGATGCAGAAGAACTGATGTATCTGTCATGCACTATCAATGTGCATTATCTGTCAAAGCAATATTTTTCCATCTCCTATTGACACTGGCTTTGCTAAAGTAATTCTCTCCCATGAACATTGCTTCAACTGTGGGAACCACTAGAGAGCTAACATTTGCCTAAATAAACCAAACAATTACAAAGTCACCAGCAGACACAATGCAAAAGTTATTCACAAAAGATTAAATGCTTCTGCCCATCAAGAACCTGCACCGTTTTGACAAGGGCCTTATTTGAAAAATACTTGATGGTCATGAATGCAGGGATTGTCCTTTTCTTTGCCCTTTTTATCCTGGCTAATCTGCAAATAACATTGACTGGTAAGTATCAGAAAATTTCATTTTAACTGTGGCCAGAAAATATGAAGAACTGAAGTTTAAAAAATGGCACTCTTTTTTTTTTTTTTCCCTTCTAATTGTGTATATACATGAATTAATGATGATGCATCTGTTTCAGAAAAAAATACAGCTAGAAATCCCAATGGAAAGCTGGCTTCCATTTTATCTTCACAATTTATGTCTTTGATATTGATTTTAGTGACAAAAAAAAAGTAGTATTGGTGTTGCATCGACAGCAGAGACCAAATAAAATATTACATTTTAAATTATGAAAAACTGTTGAAGATTCGTTCTTGTATGCTATAACCAGAAAATCCGCATTAAATTGAGCAGCACTTCTCACTTCAGACACTTCTGTGCAGTTAAAGGGTACTGGGTTTAAATGGAAGGATAGAATCAGTCAAGAATAGTCAAGACTCTGATGGATTTTAAAGAGATACAAACCTGCTGGTAGGACAGGTTCAAATATGTATGTTTCTTAATAAAAAAAAAAATCACATAAACCTGATAGCACTTGCTGACAAGCTACAGCAGATTGACACAATAGTTTGGACAGATTATCAACCCAAAACTGTTAAGGTGAACAGTGTAATTAGCAGAGCAGCTAAAAACATTTAAGACACTAGGATTTCAGCTAGAATCAGACCAGAAGTTTTCCAGTACCTTTTTTTTTTAAAATAAAACTTCTTTTCAAAAAGCTAAACTGCCAAAACACAAGCTTCTTTGAAGGTTAAAATGGTAGTTTCTTTATAGGCTTTTTAAAATATAATATCCTGTGCATTTTTCTTTCAGAGGTAGAAACGGAAAGGGGTGAAACATTAGAGTGATTTGGGAATTTGATAGAAGTGCACTACTTCAGAAGTGGAAATAAAAGACAGCTGTTCCTATCCATCCTGGCCCAGGAGACTTGGACATCCTCTTTTACCTTCCCTGCTGTCAAAAGTGCAGTGAGGGCTACAACACACTTGGTACCAGCTTCAGTGTGCCAAGTCACAGGCAAAAGAGAAAAGTAGGCAAGCAAGAAAACAAACAACAAAACCAAGAGCACCAACTGCCTCAGGGAGGAAAGGAAAATTAGTCTATTGTTGCTATGAACTGTTCCTAAAGATACTTCAGAAATACGCTTTAGGGTGTGGCATAAAACCTTATTAGGCAAGGAAATGACTGCCATAATCCTCTGAATACTGCTTCTTGGGGACAAACATTTAAAACCAAAACACATTTTTTTCCCTATCTGCTTTTTACCTGGCCTAATATACTGATAGTTAATGAGAAATTAAAGATATGTGCCTTTGGTTATTGTTGCTAATTAAAGAACAAAGTAGAATATTTTCATCTGTATCCATGATTTAAACAAACCATAGTTGAGCTTAAATAGGAATTATCTAAGGATTGCAGGGTTTGTCCCACCATGTTACCTATAATTACTCTTAACCTACATAAATAAGATAACAGTATCCCCAAAGTAAATGAGATGTCAGCCTTCAGCTTGTTTCAACAGCCTGTTCAACCCATTGAAGGCACCGAAACTCTCCACTGACTTCAATGGACATTGGATCAAACCCGTAAATCTTTAAAGTATTTTGGATTAAAGTGTATTTTGGCAGTTGTCCAAAGAGAAAAGACTTTTGAGCAGCAGAGGGGTTCCTGGGAATTGTGAGATGACAGGTTTTCCCGTAGCAACAGACTTTCTTCACAGTATAATTGTATCAAGCCTGGCACTCGTTTAAAAAAAAAAAAAGTGTCCATTATAGGAATCTATTTGTTTTAGCATAAGTATTGTGCCTATTTAAGTGTCTGGGAATTTATCTTTAGGGGAGAGAAAAGCTTTATGGATAGCTAAATATATTCTGAATGCTGGTTAAAGTATCTTCTCTTTAATGTTTTTAAGGTTTAACTTTAATATATGGCATTATTACTTTGTGGAAGAGAAATTAAACGTAATGTAGTGGAATATAATGGCACATGACATATCTAATCAAAGCTTAAGAGAGAGAATAATGCTTTATGGATAAGAGCTGCCACTCAAATTACAGCATTTTGTATTCCTTTAAATGAATAGATGTTGAGGAGATAATCACTATTTCATGACTGATATCTAAGTATTGTTTTCAGTCTCAATATTTCCCACATATATGCTGGTCACAGCTTCAGGGCTTGTGTTCTCCACCTCTGCTCGCCCTGGACTGTTCCAAGCTCTGGAGAGAAAAGTGAAAAAAGCACCGTGTGATGTGTAAGCCTTGAAATGAGAATATTTCTTTCATTTGTTTTTCTCATTCAACCTACATAATGATTTTCAAATAGCCAGCTTCTAGATGCTGTATGGTCTCACCTCTCACTGACAGCAACTGGCAGAGATCCAGTGAATGTCAACATTGTCAGTGATTTCACTGGGATGAGCTGTAGGAGCACTGGATTGGATGACATTTTCCAGGCCACCAAGGCTATCCCAGCTGCTAAGTCAGACAAGAGAAGCCCAAGCATATTACCACTTTCAATTTCTTTTCATTCTAACTTCTAAAGGAGTTAGAAGGTTTCAGGTTTGTTGGGGTGGTATTTGTGTTGGGTTTTTTTTTTTTCACTCCCACTCTTCCTATCAGAGACATGTTCCAGAACCTAAGTTCTCAAATAGAACAGGAACATCTTTCTAATTTCCATTCTAATTAATTTATGGCTGTTTTATATCCATTTATTCTTATCCCAGTGTTGCTCATTTTTCTTTCCTGGCTTTTATTTCCTGACATATAAAGACAGCAATGATATCTCCCCCCCCAGAGCTTTAGGCATAAAAGGGTGATTGTGCAGTAAAGTCTAGAGTTGAGCAGCAGAAAACACATCCATTGCTGAGCTGTTCATCTTTCCTTAGGGTGGTGGTGTACCAGCTTCAGTAAGTCAACTTAGTTATATACAAAATACAAATCAGTCTTTGTCTAAAGATGCCCCATTTTATATTGGCTATATTCCTTTAAACTTACTAGCTTCACATTATTTTTATTTTGCCACTTTGAGCAGTTTTAGGGGCAACAACACATGAATTTCTACAAGAAAATATTAGTGTTCATGTGATCACAGAACATTTAAGAATGAAACTAATAGAAATTTCTCTATGAGAGAAGAAAGCAAAGGAGAAAATTTTCATAAGAAAACTTGTTTGTTTTGTTTCTTACAAGAGATGAAGAATTTCACTTTTCTATTGCTCAGTTCAGCTGTGACTGAGGAGTTCCTGCTTCATCAGCTACCCAGCCTGACTAATCAAGTGGACAAAGACCATTTCCATGTTTCTGGCTTTCAGAGATTGTGTCATACTTACTGATAGGTAGAAATTAGTACGACTAGCTAGAAATTAAGATGAACAAAGAAGAAAGTGATACAGTTCCAGCCAACACACCAAAAAACTGACAGAAGAAAAATCCCCAGCTGCACCCCTCTTTAGGTGAGGTTAAATGCCAAAGAAACTGTAATCAAATTCAGAGGAATTCTCATCTACTAAAACCAGTTTAATCATTCAAAGATCTAAGGCCTGCATGTTCTGAAAAGCAGGACGCAAAATATGCTAAATCAAAGCCTGTTTCCTTGAAGTATTTTGAAGTATTGACTTTTAGCAGACTAAAAAGTAAGTTTTTTATTCCACCCTATTAAGACATCGTCTTACTGGTCTGCCATCCAATTGCAATTGATATCCCTTAAAGTTCAACACTTTGACCTTCCTGACACAAAACTGTCTTCCTAGTAATTCTGTCTTGAGACACACAGATGAAAGAGACCAGGCAAAAAAGAAGCGGGAGGGAATTGCACACTAAGCATCAAATGTCACTTTATTGAATCTGGGAAAAGAGTGTAAAGTTTCCACTTCTTTCCTCAAGCCTACATTGCAGCTAGAATGAAAAAAAAAATGAGGATATTCCACTTTTTTAAGCACTCAGTACTTGCATGCTGCCTGCCAATACTGTCAGGAAAGGCAGTACTCAATCTACTCATGTGTGCTTCCCTAAATAAACAAACAAAAACCAGAAACACTCCCAGAAACAAAGACATCCTCCCCTACTTTTCTCTCTCTGCCACACACACAAAAAAAAAAAAAAAACCAACAAAAAACAGCCGCCAAAAAACCCCACCACGTACTATGAGTTTGTTTTACAATCCAGAGTTGTTCATGTACCTGTGGCTTTCAAGAGACTATATAAAATATCTCTGAACAAATCTGCAGAGATTTGAATCTCAGTCAACCCATTAAGAAACTTTCAATAATGTTCAAAAGGGTTATGGAAAGACATTATATTTGCAGAAAACCAAGTAACAAACAAAACCACAAAAAAAAATTAAATAGACTGACATACTGGCAATGCCCCATGAACTCAGGCATCAAAAGATTTTCCTCCCCACTATTCCAGATATTTATAAAAATATGCAAGTCAAGGATTCTTATGCTCATCTAAGGGGCACCCTTCCCAATGTTCCACTCACAAGTGGATGAATACATGCACAGTAGGACACAGCCTCTTAATGATTTTATTCTTTTCGTGAATGCAATGCTAATAACTACCTAGCATCAGACTATTAGTAATTACTGTACCATCTAAACATAAAGAAATTTCAACCAAGAAATAAAATTCAATAAGTAGAATTAAGCTTTTAATCACTATATAGATAAGTCTATAAACATCTTTATTTTCTTATTCTGGTCCCTCAGCTCTACTTCTTATGGTGCTGGATGAGTCATCTAAGTGAATAGCAATGATATTTAGTCATTAGTATTTCCCACATGTGTATTTCAAACTGTTTAAATGTTTAACTTACAAATTCATGAATATACCCACAAACAACACTAATACTCTACCAGCTTTAGTAACAGGCAAAAGACATAGGAGATCAATTTATTTAATCCTTGATCCTTAAGCCATCCTCTTAGAAAGGCCAATGATATTTTGATGCAATAGAGATGTATACACAACCTACCACATAATATTAAGGATATCTAATACCACTTACAAAGTCAGTGGCTGCAAATGCCTGCAAATGTGCGGAAGTCTGGGTTTACCTTAGTACCCTGACCAAGTTAAACTATAGAGCTGTAAGTTCTTAAATCACCTGGCAGGGCATTTTTACTGTAGAGGGTGTGAATTATGATTCTTTGACTCCTTATGTTTTCTTCCTTACTGCAGAGCTGCTCCAATGACTTATATCTTGGGCACTGCCACAAGATGGATGTTTTAGAGCATTTGCAGTGGGGGGGGTGTGAATGTAATTGTGATTCTTAAATGAGTGCAAGAAATACTTCTGGTGTTTTAAAGCGTGAGGAAAAACATATCAAACATGATTCTTTAATTCTTTTTTTTTCAGCTTTCCTATTATAAAACACAATTAATTTAACAAAAAGACCTAAATTGGCAATATTGAAAGTGAAAGCTACAGAGACATCTTAGTACTGACACAGCATGTTAATGTAAATGAAGCCCTTGCTAATATTAAAAATATGCTTATGAAATATCAATTTCTTTACATATAATTGTTACCCTTGTGAATTTTCAAATAATTGCAGGAAAAACATTCAAATAACATATTTCTTGAAATATGCAAAGTAAAAATTATAATATTTGTTGTTTGTGTTGTGTTGATTCACATGCCCTTTACTCTCTACCACAAATTTAACATTATCCATCTGTGGTTTCATCCATTTTACAGATGCAACTTGTTCTGGAGACAGGGTAGAATCAATTTCCATTGTAGAAATAGCAAGAGGAAGGAATGAAGAATGACTAGGAAAAAACCCTCATACCTAAGAAATTGCTGTTGGAGAGATTTGCAGCTTCCAGGAACTAAAATGCACTATGAGTTTCTTTCCAAAATTACTTCTTTCAAGCGTCATAAATTCAATGCAAGACAGGCTTCAGAAACCCAGGAAAAAAGAGATTTGGGCTGTGAACTAAATGAGAGCCAGACAAGGACCATCAGTAAGGGTTGGTATTTGCACTAGATGCCTAAGTTGCTCTGCACTGACAGCCCTACAAGAAAAACTAACAGTTTACAAGTAAAGCTGAGATATTTTGTCTCCTAGAAACATCCAGTCTCTGCCAGCTCCAGACAGAAGCAAGGAGCATGAAATGCGAATGTGATTTCCCTTGGGACTACATATTATTACAAAAGACAGAGGCTAGATTCTAGACAACTTTCTAGGATCTCTTAACTTCAGATCTGCTGAGATGATTTTAGAACTCCTTATATGATGAATTAGAGATTAAGAACAGTATCTCCCATTTATTTTGTCACCTAATTCTGATCAGAACATGACTCTGCCTCATATTTTCAAAATAATCATAGGAAATCTTGGGGGGAAAAAGCAACAAAAAATATAAATTAAAAATAAAAAAGCAAAACATAAGAAGACCAACTAAGTCATGAACCTATTCACCATAAAACAAACCAGTTACCTTCTTAGGACCTAAAGTCACATGCAGCCAACTAGAAGAACCACTTGTAAATACCAGAGGCAATGGCTTGGCTGCAGTGAAGTCAACAAGGTTTCTGCTACTGGTCTTCAGCTACTGAGGTTTCACCTCATCTTTTGTAATCTCCTGGAATCAGTGTCTCTAATCACCACACAAGTCAGCCCAAGACAACATTTCTGCATGCAGAAGAAACCCATAATTCCTGCTCATTCATAGCAACCACAATTCAGTTAGTGTAATGGATGCCAGGGTTTAGCTAGGTTATCATCTGGAACAGGTTTAACATAGAGCCTATAATCAGCAGGATTCTTGGAAAAACAAATAGCCTTGAAGGGATAATCGCTATTTGGAAGTCAAGTTATGTAAAACATATTTCCCCCTGTGTTATTGCTTCAAGTTGTTTGATTGCACCTAGTATGTGTAAAAAGTGGAAATTATAGAATCTTCACCCTGAGTGGTTTAGGCTCTGTTGTTGTAATAGCTACTTAAGTTTTAAAGGGTTTTCTTGCCTTTTTCTTTTGGTCTTTCTTCATGCAGGTAAAAGCTGATAGGAGCAAAGTAATGAGGCGGGATAAAGAAATTTGCAGCCAAGGAAAGTCTGCCAATTTTCTAAAACAGATGCCAATGCTTTTGGCACCTTCTTGTAGTTGACTAAAAACTGAGTCCAAATTTATCATCAAAGAGCTAGCCAGGCATGCAGATTGCACACATATCTCCCTCAAAGGGAAAGCTTACAAAGTTAAAAAAAACTTCACAGTATCACTCTCTCTTAAAACATAGATCAAATAACCCTCCTTCCTTCCTCCCAGCACAGGCGGCACTATCTACTCCAGTATACACACAATTGCATTTCTTTCTACTCTATTATCTGTGCATATTGTACACATAACAGACAATAAGATGCGCTAGGAGTAAATATAATAAATTCCCACATACCAGTGTGTAGCTACTATTTACCCCCAAATATTCCCAGTATGGAAACTGAACTAGAAAATGGTAGCATCAATAGACCAAATATCCCTGCTCAACTACAGACAAACTGTTTATTTCACGGTTTCATCCTGTCAGGAAGAGTGCCAAAGCCTCGGTTCATGACTTTCTTCAAGCAAAACATTTCCTCACATGTATTCTTCAAGCAATACTAGAATTGCACAATGTAACTACAATACCACTACCCCTGGCTAGCCATGGTCTTCAAGGTACATGTGCATTGTTGGATCAAACCCAATTTCCCACATGCCTAAGTTTTGTTTATAAATAACATACTCCTGACTGTGCTTGAAGAGAGGTTAGGGAATGGGAAGCAAGGGAAAAAGGGTAACAGCCACTGTACTTTACAATTCTATTTGTTTCGCCCTTCTGTTTTCCTTCATTCTCACTGTCAGCCAACAGAAGACCAAGCAGAAAAACCTTCACCTTCCAGTCTGGACACAACAGTCCTGCTGCATTCCTAAAGTAGGCTGACAAGGTTTTCTTATGGAAAGAGTTGAAAAATGGAAGATACTTTTTAGAAAGAGTATTTTCTCACAAGTACGTGAAATTAATACTGTTTTTAGAGATGTAATGTTTTCGTTTCCTGACCTGGGAGTGTGCATTGGCCTCAGTCATGCTAGGATTATATTCCTGAAAATTTGCATTGCATAGTCATAATATGTACCATAGTCATAACATAATATGCATAATCATAGTATGATGAAATACATTAAAGGTACAATAGAATGTGGAATAAAACTGCATTAACATGCTCTTTTAACAGGCCATGCCACACTTACCATGAGGCAGATCCTCAGCTGGGGCAGACTCTTGTAAACCAACCCAAAGCTAAGGCAGCTACACTTAATTTTGTTGAAAGACAGAGGGGAAAATAAAAATAAAAATTAAAAAAAAAAATAAAAAGAAAAATAAGAAAGAAAGGGGGAAAAGAAAGAGTAAAAGAAACAGGAAAAAAAGAGTTTGGGGATTTTTTTTTTTAGTTCCATTTTTCTGTAACCATACATACTTGACAAAGAGAGGACAAACATTTTGACAGTCAGATGTGTGTGCACATTACACATGTAGAAAAGAGTCTACACATGTAGAAAACAGTCTGTACATGTTTCTGTACAGATCATACACATAGCAACTTTCCAAGGTTCTCCTTGTTCTCTTACACACGAATGTATTTCATTGACAGATTAAATATTATTCATTTTTCATTATAGTTATAATTTCATGAAAGCAGAATGGTGCCAAAGTCACTTAATTTTCACATTTGTTTTACAAGATGGAGATTACACTTTAAACAGATAAAAAGAATCTAAATGAACTAGAACTGGCAAATACATTTTGTCAGTTTTGCTTGAATGTTATTAACTCAGAAGGTGAAGGTCATGCTTCATGTCCTTTAAAAAAATAGCTTTCCTTTAAAATTGTATTTCTACAGTCTCATTCTGTAGAATGTTTTGTGAGATGGCTTTTTAATTTTCTCTAATTTTCAGATAAATAGACATGTATACACCCCAAAAGTGACTTAACCCAAGACAACTACTTTAATAAGCTACACATTCTCAATATCATTCTTAATGCATCACACATGTGATAGTCTCCTAGGACCATGTTCTGCCCTCTGCTATGCAGACAGCTTATTATTCAAAATATGCAATGAATCATTAATGATACACACCCGCAGAGGGGAGATCAGAATGAAGCCCTTAGTCTGTGTGCAATATTTGCTCTCAAACTTCATCTATCAGGAGCAACGGTACTTCACTTACCGTTGCGAAAAAAAAAAATTGGAAAAAAAAAATTAAAAATTTATAAGGTCTATATGATTTCTCTCTTTGACCTCTACACCATGTATTAGGGACAGGTATTTTACTGAATGCTCTTCTATTTCTGCTTGTGCATAGATATTATGATCCATTTAGCTGCTTCTGCTGTCTTGTCCTCCCTACTGCCAAGGTAGCACCACTTTTGGTTTTGTTTACATGTCTGATGAAGAAGCTTAGCTCCTTTGTCTACTTCTATTTCATTACCAAAGCTGAAAAGACTGGAAGGGGGACCCTAGAAAGAGAACCTCAAAACACATCCATTTCCCAGATACCACAACTCGCAACAAGCCACGATTTTCATTCTACAACTCCTGGAATTATTTTTTCTGTCACATATATGTGTGCTTATTTTTGTGGAAAATAAAAAAAAAAAAGCTTTTAGTTATTTTGAATGGAACCTGCTTCTAGAACTGCAATATTTTCTTAGCTATTACTACAATATTTTGTCATAGGTGTCCAATTAAAAAAAATAAATTGGAAAAAGTCATGCAAATTTAACACAAAGAAATTAAAAACTGTTTCAATTTTCCTTAATTTTTTCTGTACATAGATATATTTTAACTTGCTAAGCATGTATTATGGCAGCCAAAGATCTTTTTCGATGTGCCCATATTCCCTTTAGGCCAGACTCCAAGTTACTAATAGAAGAGCACAGCAGAGTTAGACCTATCCATCTCTTTTCAGGCTCTATATGTATTCTCTGCATTTAAACCTGGAAGTATGGAGACAGTGAGCTCTTGCAATCCCTCCAAAAACTTTGGAGGAGAGGAAGCAAAATTAACAGAAGCGTTCTTCCAGTATATCATACCCCCACAAACCAAGCCAAGCCCCAAAACCCGAGCTTTAGAAGGACTTTCATCACCTGTGTCTATAATATCATCTGTATCAGATTTACCACAATGCTGCATAATTATTTGGGGCTTAAGACAGTTTTGACATAAAAAACACACACATTAGGCCCACATGCCCTGCACCTGAAGCTCACCCTAAATTTTGATAACCTTCAGATCTGGACCCCAGGTATGAAATGTATTTGTATATGAAATATTATATATGCACACGTTGAGACACCTTTCCTAATGTACACCTTCATCTTAAAAGCTAAAGGAATGTGAGCAGCAAGGAGTTTGCTGCAACACTCCACAAAGCAATTTTCACTTATGAAAAGGGTGAAGAATACATTTCATGATTAAAACACCCCTATGCTTTCTGTGGCCCTAGAGTGGGGTGCAGGAGAAGGAGGGAGGAAATTTTTTGATGGGTATGCATTGTTGTCATAGCCCAAAGAATTTTTTAGGAGTACAGTACATGTTTCTTAACAGACTTACAAACAAAGGGAAGTTCTTGCTAGCAGAGATAAAATAGCTAGGGAATAAAATGAACTGCATCAATGCTGGCTAAAATTCACATCTCAACCGAGGCCCAGCACCTTGAAGAAGCACCTAACTTGCTCAGTTCCTCTAGATGATGAAATTAAGCTGAGAGGAAGCCTCTCTGGTGGGACCCACCACCTTACAGAAACAACTTCTCAGTTAACAAAATTCAAAAACTGATGGGCAAATCCTAATCTATGTTATTTTTATGCACAGGTACCATGCTGCTGACAGATTAACAGATTGTTTTACAGTGAGACATTTTGGACACCTAACTGAGTCCTCCCGGTGAGCCCCTCCTGAGCTTACTCATCTGCTACCAAACATGAGACAGCTGACAGGTTTTTAAATGATGAACTCCTAAGGGTCACATTACTTAATTATACAGTACATCCAGGGATACGCACATGGGTCTTTTATGGTAAATGATATGACTGTCTTAAAAACTCATTAATATGTCATTAACCAAGCAGACATTTACTAATTAAACAATTAGCCCCTCTCTTCTATTCCTTTGTTCCACTCAGAGATGCTCATTTACTGTGATCCCCACTCAGATATTTTTTTTCCCCTTTTAATTTCTTTTTCAGGGAAACTAAGTATCTATATAACATTTCCTTTGCTTTTTGCCTCAGTTTAGTCAAATGAGAAACCAAAACAAAGTCTAGATTCCCAGCAGGTGAAAATCAGCTTTATCTCATGGAAGTCAAAGGAGTTATGGTGATTTACTCCACCTGAGGATTTTGCTCTAGGCTTCCCAAATCCAAGTCATGTATTGATTTCAAATGCATGTCTACTGTCAAAATATGCAGGCTTTGCCTGTCCAAACTGATACTGATTTTTACAAAACTTTCAGAAATGCATTCAACAGCCACTGTGAGCTGCATTATTATTAAATACAAACAAAACCCCCAAAACCAATAAAGGAAGTATAAATATGCAAAGATCAAGGCCTGGAAGCAGATTATTCTGCATCACCATATGAAGTTAGACACCAAAGGAGCATGCTGTATTCTTACCTTTGAAATTCAAAGGATTTTTAATAATTTTACTTGAGCTGTTTTCTGCTGATAAATTTAGCTTGATCATGTTTGATGTGTTTTAACTGTGTAGTAAACTCTGATACAAAGAAGGATTATCAAGTATCTCAGACTGGAATATAGTGATTTTCTTTTTGGAGAGAAATCCCCCATTTCTCCTTTATGATCAAAAGGTAAACATAATTTTATTTCTACTCAAATTGCCACCATTTTTTACTGTATTTACAGTAGTTTTACTAACATATGAATATCAGATATGTAGAGGCTGAAAGAAAAAAAAAGGCAAAAAGAATGTTTCTTTTACTTCTTACATTACAAGCACTCTAACTCCTATAGTTTTATTTTCTCTTCGTTGCCACAAAAAATCCTTCAGGAGCACCAGATCATTTGCAGAAGATCATAGAAAGGGTTCAACCAGGCACCAGCAAAGGAAGAAAGACAAACATTTTTAAAGACCCATCCTCATACTGATAACACAGTGAAGAATTCTGCCTTGGCTCTAATCCTTCCTGCACTGTATCTTCACTCAGAATCACACTAAACTGCAAGTCAGGTCCTAGAGGTCTGGGGGGGTCACTAGCCTAAATAAAATACAACCCTAGCCACAAGGAAGGATGAAACCCTTCCCTTGGTTTTCACCTGCCTTCTCAGGTAAGCAATTTATGGCAGCTGGAGGCTGGTATAGTCCAGTAGCATAAGTCACCAGGGATGGTGATGTAGCTTCAAAGTAGTTAAGAGCAGCTTACACCTCAGAATTCATCAGAACCCAGTAAGCCGCCAGAAAAATGCCCACAGCTTTACTGTAGTGGAAGATCTGGCCCGATAATGGAGATATAGTATGTGAACAAGCCAAATGAATACAGTATTTAAGACCAAACAAAACTTGAGGAAGTTCTTGTTTAGGAGAAGGGTTCTGTACACAGTCATGAGACAGAAGTCTTCCATATTCTTTGTGGGCAAGCAGAGTGTGGGTAATGATAACAAAGGGGTCTCCTACACTGCATCGTTGAAATGCCTATTCCTGAACTGGAAGGACAGCAGTGTGGGCTCTGGAAAAGCCAGACCCTGTCTTCCCTAACTCCTGCTCAGTCACATATTTAGAACCAGCAGCCCTGTGGAAAGTAACTGTGACTCCACTCTTGCTGATTTATTTCTGTGGTCTGAGAGGGATCAAGTCAATTATAACCAGCAGAAACCTCCATTGTATATTCCTTGTCACTGTCTGGAGGTGCTTTCAGGCCATCAGGAACACTCACCATCCTGCACAGGCCCACCATGCTGCCACTCACAATTACCTACAGCCTCTGTGCCTGAACTCCAGATCAATTAGACAACACAAAGCCTATCACAGTGAAGACTTCTCTCCTGCAAAATATCTATGAGACATTAATTTTGTGGCAATAACTCTTTTGCAGCTATCAAAAATTATAAAGAAGTTAAAGCCCAGATGAAAATTGATCTCTAAGGATGAATCCCTAAATTTCAGATTATGGCTTTTTTATGCAAGATTTCTTCCTGAATTGCCACTTATTTAGATAAAAAAGACAGTGTAGAATGGAGAAACACATTATGAATGCGATGTAAATCATGCATAATTTTCACAGATTTTCAAGAAGCCTTTAGACTGAAGAAATATCTGTCTTCTAGTCACTTTTAGAATCAGCTAAAGGTTGGCACGTTTGCTACCAGCCAAACCACCCTAATTCCACAATCAGGTAGTGATTAAGTATTATGATGGAACCCTGTATTTAAGATCTTCATTTTCATCACTGCTACACAGACAAGAACCCACAGGCAAGGAAGCTGCAGCCCCACTCTTTAATAGCTGTTGCATAGAAGGACAAATTTCCAGAACTGGAAACGCAGAAGAGCAAAGTGGTATTTGCGTGAGAAAGATTTTCACAAAGGAAAGATCAATCCCCCCTCCACTGACTGAAGAGAAAATTAATTACTGCAGTTGGCAGAGGATAAATGATTCCAATTTACAGAGTTGTGTAATTATAGCAGCTGCAGAGTTGAAGACTGGATGCTAACTTTGAACCTCCACCCCAACATGACATTTCTACTTCCATTTAGTTCTGCCACTTGTGAGCATGTTGAAAGTTCTCTCACTGTGTCTTCATAATTATATGTTGGTTCAAAAATAATCATTGGCTCCATTGCATAGACGAAACCTTATCATCTGGTTAGCAAAAGGTATGTTGTATCATCTTTGAAGTGCTGAAATCCCCACAGTGGAAAATTTATTAGGGGAAAGTGATGTTATGGCAACACAATTAATTCTGCCACAACATGCAGAATTAACTACATTGTTAAGAATTAAGGATTCAAAGAGGAGTTCAAAGGGAGAAAAATACTGTATGTCAAATCATAAAGTATAACCTTTGCATAAGGTCTAACAATATCATATTGTAAAGAGGCATCTCAGTGAGATATCTAGTTAAAAAAAAAAGGAAAATAAATGGTTAAGGAGATGGGGAAACATCTTTAGTGTTTTACTTGTTTTTCTCATGGGAGGTTGTCAGTTATGCTTGTATAGAGAATTCGCTTCTCCTTTTGAAGCCAAGAGGAAAGTTTTTAATCTCATCTTTAATCCTTTAAAATATGTAAGAGATTTAGATGTGTACAGGGTAAATTTGGCAGAAGATCCTAGCTATGGAAGTAAGGTAATTTCTTTCAACTACTGATTGCCAAGGGAGTTCAAAGCCCGCCACCTAAACTATCTATCAATTCCAGCTACAAGCTGCAATCTACTGATTTTTTACATTTCTTTATATTGATCAAAAATATTTAGAAAAGTCACCAGCTACGAGTGAGTGAAACGATGTGATTATTACAGACAGGGATGAGGGCTCTCTAGTGCTGTTGCTTTTTTCAGAACAAATGAAGAATGAAAGACATTTTCTCAAGCAATATGCACAATAGTATCTGTTGTGACTGTAGTTATTTTATGCAACAACAAGAAAGGAGCTAGTCCACAAGAACAATTTCAGAAAGTATTAGAAAACTGGCAACTGAGCCAAACATTTAGCTTTTAATACAAGGAGACTTTTGACTTTAACAGACAGTTTTTTACCATCTAAAGGTCACATAAGCCTCATGTACAAAGCAACCTGATTACATTCCATTCCTGGAATCTAGGTGTAGAAGCCACTGTATGACTTTTTCTCCTTAAGTACCTGTACATCCATACATACACTGAAAACCCCTGCCATACACAACTATTAGGCTATTGCAGTTGAACTGAGGTCAAATCCCACAGTATCCTCTAAGACTGTATTCCTGTTCCATTGAGCACTTCCTAATGGCAGTAAAAAACATTTGAGGTTGTTTTGGGTTCTGGTTACAGCAAAGCTGGAAACTAAAGACATTTATGTGGAAAATTGGCACGGAGTAACAGACCTTGACTAAGGTTACACAGAAAAGCTGAACATTGAGCCAAAGAGCTGAAACCTTCCTCTTCTGGTCATGATCAGCCTTTGGTTTTAATTACCGGGGTACAAATCTACCAGCTAAGGGGAACTAACAGATTTACACCTCTTTATTTAAACCACTCTTATTTATTAGGAAAATTTGCAGTTTTCAGTGCCATTGCATTAACAAACCTAGAAGACAGCTGAGGCCTGTTTTAGAAAGGACTGATTCAAAATGACTGGAGATCTCAGGTTTTGGCCCTGTGCAACTACAGTACGACAGATGAAGCAATTATATAATGAGATAGGCTTGGCCTTGTCTACTCTTTGATCAATTCAACATGTGCCAAATCCATGTCATATGAATGAAAAAATCTAATCCAGAACAAAATGACTATGTCATAGGAACAAAAAACTAATCTGAGAGGGCTCACATCTGTTCCCAGTCACATCAGACCCAGGACAAGCTGAAATCCCATTGAACTTGATGCATTTTATACCAGTACTAATAAGATTAGGACTTAACTTCCTCTTCCCTCTCTTAAATAATGTACAGAGTCAGCATAATTAAAAATCAATATGGAAAAAAATAAACTGCTGCAGTACACAATGCAGATCTAATAATCTTTAAAATATTGTAAAAAATTTGTTTCTTTGGAATCTAATTTGTATAAGGTCCCATGTTACAGATGAAACACTTCATTAATACACCTCAAACACTTACTGCAAAATTTTTTTAAAACATCACCAGCAAGATCATGAACACCAGTTATGGGTATAAGATATGCTTGATGAAACATTCTGGAAATCTTGAGCAAGCATCTGGTATATTTGTACAAGTTATACACTTAAATTATAGGTTAAAATTTTGTAACGGTACTAACCTATGACGTAGGAATCTGTATAATTGGAAAACTCCCAAAGATGTTGCCTGAGCAAGGTATTCAGAACCTGCCAGAGATGTGGAGAAGTTAGTGTTACCAGAGTTCTGTCAGGAGCCAGTCCAAATCTGAGCAAAGCCAATTCAGACACCTCTGTAGCACCCCTCTTAACAACATTTTTATCCTTGAGCAAACATAAAGACAGAATTTTAATAAAATACTTTTTACTTAGTCTAAGATTTTTCCTCAAGCTTTCATCCACACCATTGGCAGCCTTCTGTAGCTGGATTTTGCTTACCTTCCTAATACTATGATTGTTGCCATGGAAATTATAGCCATCTCACAAACAGAACTTTATGCTTTGTTGAAAAAAAACCAATATTCTAACCTAGGAAAGCACAAATATCCCTAACTAAAAATTGACAAAAAAATAAAGAAGGTTGCTATGAAAACTTTGCTAATGTTGAATTTGGAATCAGAAAGAAGACTGAGTATATTTGCAATTTCAAGCTGTTGAAATTGCATGAAGAACACATTGGGTGCATGGAGGTTTCTGACTATAAGCTTACTACCGCTTCCTGTATTTAGTCCAAAAATAAAAATAGATCTATACTAAGTAATAGATCTATACTAATAAATCTATATTAACTGGGTAGATTTAAGAATTTAAATATGGATAGAAACCAGTATCCCAGAGTCAGGAGTGCTCTTCCTTTGAAATATATATTAGGTGTAAGAATGAGAGTAGGGAGACAGTCATAGCACCCTTGTTAGAAGTTTATCTTCTCATGTTTCCTCTATACATGAAAGACAGCAGATTCCTTCAGAAGGCACTTTCTAGAGACTCAAGAGAATTCTCACAGCACTTGAACTAGAGTCCTGTTCTGACATTCTGGAAGAAAACTGGGCTTTTAAATGGTTTTACTTTTTCTGTTTGCTGTTTTTGCATGTGCTTTCTACAAATGCTGCTGGGATCTGTTGTGGCCATATCCACAATGACAATAACAGCAATTTTGAATGCTTACTTATCTACTCATTTTTCTTTTCAAAAATCTATAATAATATAAAGGTCATCTGTGTGAGCTCGTAAACCCACTTGATGTGATTATTTCATTTATGTTATTCTTCATACACTTCTTCATACACTTTCGCTCCAATTTTCCTTTTTAATGATAATTCCATGTAAATTCAATTATTAGTTTTCTGCACATAGTTTTCTGGATCTTTACACTACTGCTAATGAAATCTAGACAGAAAGTTCAGAACTACATGATTTCAGATAGACAAAAGATTCTATTTTTTTTTTTTCAATAACATGCCACTCATGTTGCTTTCCTGCAGGAAAGTTTTTCAGTTAAAAAAAATCTCAGAAAAACAGAATATGCACCAGAGAATTAAGACTACTGAGAGGATCTCTAGCTGCCAAGTTCAAGAAGTGCTAAAATTCACAACTTCCAGACAAAGACTACTGTTGATTTTACTCTCTGAAACCATCGCTCTTCAGAAAGAGCACAGATGTGTGAATTTCCCTAACTTTCCTTCAGGTCCTTGTAATTCAAAAGATTACACTCCTAAATTCCTTTGTCCTTCATCAGAAATGAGAACTGGATATGGTTAACATATAATAAGGATGCTTCATCTTTGTGAAACTGGAAAACATCATTCCTCATGTCCCTCCCCATTATCCTGAAATATGACCTCAATGTAATAGATTTCATTGAGGGAAATTTATTCCTCCTGCTTTGTTTTCTTTGCCTTCCTTTTTTTTTATTCCCAGATCAGGAAGGGTGGGGGGGAGAAGCTGGGGAAAAAAAACAGGAAAAAACAAGTTGAAAATCAGAAAGGTGCATATTATGAGCACAAAATTTATCCTATTACAAACCTCAAAACAGCAAACAACCCCATAAACAAAGCTTTCCGGTCCATTTAATTGCTTATATTTTTGTAATTTTCTCAGTTACGCTAATTCAGCAGACCAACATTTCATTCACATAAATATTTCCAGACAGCTTAAGAATAGCAAAGGCTTGCCCTAATTATTATTATTTATTGATATTATTATTGTTGCTGTTGCTTTGATGTTGTTAATTATATTATTATATTTAATGATAACAATAACAATAATAAACAACACTGGAGGAGATGACTAAAATATTTCTAAAAGTTTGCAAAGAGTAAAAAACAGTCTTATTTTGTATAACCCTGTGTCATCTACCCCAAAAAGCCAAAACACACTGTAACTGATGAACCAGCTCCTGAGAAAAATCACAAAAACCAAATGACAAATTCCATTTGTCAAGCAATCGATATGGTTAAGGTTTGATGACACAAATAATTACCTAAATAAATTAAAGACTCCACATGAACATCAATCTTAGAATAATCTCACATTGACTTCCAGAATTATCTAGACTCTCTGTCATGGAGTTGAAGAATAAGGTGCTGAAAAACAGACAGAAAAACAGGGGTACCAGCTGGGGAGGGGAAAAAAGCCTTTTTGATTTAACTATAAAAGGTGTTTAATGTATTCTTTGAAAAGAGCTTTGGTAGAGTGGAAAAGGGTGAAATACTGTAAAAACAATGGAAATCAGTGGAAAATTGATAGAGATGAAACAGTACTCATGAGCCACTGAATGAAAGAAAATAAGGCAGCAATCTGAAACACTATCAGGTATTGGATACATAAATTTATGATATATCATGCAAAATTATTATTATCATATAAACATATTTATTTTTCTTGCAATGGAAAGAAGGTACTTAACATGAGGATATTACTCTGCTACCATAAGAAAACAGTCTCTACATACAGACACACAAAGGCTTTATCTGTTCTTTAAATGTGTAATGCAATAGCTGTAATGGGTACCACTCTTAGACTCTTCTTTCACTTGTTGCAGCAGACTAAGACCTAGTAAAAAAATTTTTTTTTTTTTACCTGAAAGTAAATATGAAATCCAATATAATTTCACAATTATGAACATTTAATACAGCTGATGTGATTTTGGTTTTTGGCAGCAGTGGGTATTTTTTAGTGATCTGTTTTGATTCATTCATAGCAGTCTTCCATGTTTCTTTGCAAAGCTTCTATAGTTACCTGAAATTTTTTACTGCATGCTTGCTTTCTTTGGCCAAATAATCGAGTGACAGTTGTATTAAAAGGAACACATATAAAAGCACAAAACAGGTAATGAGTTTCTTATATTCCACTACAGCTTCTCCTAAAAAGTCCACAGATTTTTTCTTTTCCATTAATTGAAATTAAACAGTTGTGCAATTCAACAGTTTTAACACATGATCCATAGGCAAGTTCTAAGGTAACCATGACAAGAGCTTAGCATCCATAATAAATTAATTACAAAAGGGTTTGGACATTCACTTGGAAATGTTTAGAGATCTGAAAATCAAGGAACTTCAAAAGCAACTGTGCAGCAATATCAGTATTACTTAAAGCAGATGAAAGTCCCCTCTTTGAGGACTATATAATGTTGCACAGATGACAATGACATCAGAGTCTGATGCAAATTTCACTTCCTTATTGACCTGATTTCTGTCTTAAATCATATAAGAACCATGCCAATACTCACTTCAGTAGTCTCTAAGCTTCACAGAATTTCTGTGAGCAAGACATAGAAAGGAAAGCTCCTTGCTTGCATCAGACATTTGTTTGCAAGAAGGGTTTTTGTAAGAGGTTGCTCTTTGCTCTAGAAGCATCTTAATTTTGTCACAGTTATTTTCAGTCCTGAAAGCAAAACAAAGCACTCTGTTTCAAGTTGCTTTTATTGCAAACCAAAACATTTTGCTTTAGTTTTTTACCATTCTGCACCTGCAGAAGCCCACAGTTTAACACCCAGGCTCCTGCCTCAGCGGGGACTGTATCTCCCATCAGAGAGTGGCCTATGCTTTAATCACACAACATGAGCCATTACTGGAAACCCAACAGCACTGGTGGGCAAAAGCAGACACAGAACACAGCAGCCACATGACAGCTCTCATGCAGCAGTAGAGAATTTTGGACAGGTGCAGGGTACCACTAAAGAAAAATGTGCACCTTTTCCCTTCCATGTATTCTGCAAATTTTGTACCACTTCTAAACAAAATGTAATGTCCCACAGGACTGGTGTGCCACTGTCTAACTCCACATGGGGCTAAACAGAGTGCTTTGATATATTTTAGCCCAAAAGAGTGCTTTTCATAGATTTGTGCAAGGAAAACAAAAAAACAGCTTCCAGTTAATTTGTGGTTTAATGTTTGTGCTTTCCTCATGACTGCGCTGAAACAAAGCTTCAATGACCTGCCATCAGTCCAGTTTCCTGATTTCCTTAAGCTTGAGTGAAGTTTGATACAGGTTTTGACTTAGCTTACTTTTCTTATATTCATTGCTTTCTATTTATGTTTATTGTTTTTGTTTTGTGGGGTTTTATTTGTTTGTTTTGTGTGTGTGTGTGTTTTAATGACTCAAGGAAATTTTTTTCACCGATTTTTTCATTTCAAATTCACTGAAATTGTTTTCATTTTTTTCACAGTTTATCAGCTGCACCAAAAAAGATGCAACTGATAAGCTGATCTTCAATTTTCTTTACAGATTTTTAGTCTTCAGAAGTGCACTAGGCATTTCATAAGAGGTATGAAGGGCATCAGTGAGCATGTGAAGGTGAACTGCAGTTTGTAGGCCATTATACATTTTATGAGATTAATTAAAGAGAGATACAAATTTCAGATTAGATATAATTTTATATCTTAATATGATTACAAGTAAAATTGTCTGCTTCTCCTCAATATTTTTAATATCAACATAATATAGCACATTTTTTCATTCACTTTGATTTTTCTCATCACAGAAAACTAAAAGAAGCCAGCCTTATACCTCAGAAGGTTTCAAGGACCGGAACACTAATAAGAAATTCATGTTAAAGTGATTAAGAATTAAACTGAAGAGAACTTTCACACTCAGTAAGGAAATTGATAGTACTGGATTCTTTTTCCACTACTTTTCAAAGCATGGGTACCTCTGTCCATCTGGCTCCCCCAGCATGAGTACCCTGAAGAAAGGAACCTCCTCTACCTCACCACTCTTGATGAAGTAGAATGGGATAGGGCTGTCGTCCAGTTTTGATTAGCAGCCTTGTGATTAGTGGAGTCCTTTGGGAAATGGAAAAGTCTATTCCAAAAGCACCTTCAACAACTTTACAGACTTCAAACCCCCATCTACAGAGATCACTGTCCACACCAAAATGCATCCTGTTCTGGAATAAGGAATTTTCTCATTATTTCCCTTTGAGGCTATGAAACTGGAATGGTAGAAATCCAGATTCATTGGATCAGAGAGAGTAACTGCAGAGAGGATGTAAGTGAGAGGATCTGAATTCTAGGAATTTTCTCAAGCAGACTTCAATGCAAAGCACCAGAGCATCCAGCCAGCTTGTAATATGGCTACTGGAATTTTTCCTCCAGGGATTTACATGAAGGAAGAACCAGTTTCTGCATCCCAAATGAGCTTTTAAGGAATATACACTGACATATACACAACATCAAAATGTCCTGTGTTCCCAAGTGTGGAGGGTAGCTCTTAGTGCACCTAGGGCTCCAGAACAGTCATGGGGTGGTACCTCATGAAGCTGACATCTGCAGCCCTAACCAACAGCTGAACAGGGACTTCCTGGGACACAGTTTTTGGGTTCAGATGTCTTTGTCTTATTCATGCTCCTAAGCTCAGTTACTGAATCTAGCCTGAAGTGTACTTGTGGCCACTCTTGGGGAATACTCAGGTACAAGGGTGGGCAATAGCACAGCCCAGAGCTTAATTATTCACAATGCAGGAGTGAATGCTATGTCCTGAAGGGATTTTGGATAACACCGCTCCCACCAAATCCTGTAGCAAAACTCTTCATTGCAGTGTGAGCAGAGCAGGTACATATTGTCTGTTGTTGTTTTTAAGAGCTGCCATTGAGCTGTAATTTGTGTGAAGAGGACATTGCTCCAGAAATATAAATATATGAGAAATCCATCTAAACATTTCCAGCCTTGACATTATTACTTTGTATCACCAAACCCATCCTTGAAATAATCTATTTTCATGCCCTTCTACAGCTTTCCACCAATCCTTTATCCATCGCTGCACAACAAACAGCCTTAAACTTTAATGGCCTGCATGACTTTTATTTCCTCCCTGTTCATTACATTTTGTCTCCAAAGTTGCCACATATTTTATATTTTTAACACAAAGACACTTGGAGTTGTGTTTGTGCCTGGAAGATTGGAAAATATCTAGCTTTAGGCTATATTATATGCATATGAGGACCTAATACTATTTAAATAACAGTTAAAACCACAACCTTCAAATGCAAAGCCAGCTATTAAAATATTGCTGGAGGCAATGTGGCAAGGTTTTATTCTAGTTTTATGCAAGATACGGGAACAGGAGAGAAGGTTGTGTCATTTGAATGACTACACTGCATTCCTCTCTATTTTCTAATTATCACAGATATAATCAACTTGTTCCGTTTGTATATTTTGTAATAACCTTTCCTCTTCCCCTTTTATTCAGGGGAGGAGAAGGAGAGGAATTTATATAACATAGTAAGTTTAAAAAATATGAGCTACATGGAAGACAGAACAGCAACTAAGATACTGTGATTAATTTCATAGACTTCCAGTAGGAAGTATTTAGTTTATCGGCACATAGTAAATGAATATTAAAATATGCATACCCCAAGGCTACAAGTGAAAGTAGATAACAGCTGTTGGTCTAAAATGTGGTTCCATAATGCAGAGATTGGAATAAGCTTGTAATTATGAATTAAAGCTAGAACAGTAAAAAAAAAAATTACAAACACATTATGAAGATATTCTTTAGCTCATACCGTTTAAAATTAGCTCTCTTCATTTACAAAATGGAGCAGAAGGGAATGGATTTCTCTTATCAGATTCAGAAAAAATATTTGAGAAAAATCACTAATGGCCACCTGCCTTTTTTTTTAGCTCATGTTAAAGAAAAAAGTAACTCTGTTTTAGATCAACAGAATTTCATAGCAGACAGTAAAAAAAATACCATTGCTTACTACTTTAATAGAAAAGTAACTCTGTATAACAAGTATGCTACTACTCCTAAACAAGACATCACAGATGTGGAAAAGGTGGAAAACAATTAGAGCCAAATAATCTGCTTCACTTCATTAAGTATACTCTTGGCCAGTCTGTTATTCCTTTTAGTCAGTGTATTGTCATTAAAATGCAAGAAAAATGCATGCTAATCTGAAGGACAAAATTTTGTCTGACATTAAACAAAAGACAATTTATAAACTCTGATTTACCTCATGTACATATTATAGAAACTGTTTTTAGCTTATGCCTCAAAATTTTCTAATCACTTATCCTACAAGAAGTCATTTAGAGTGCAATTAAAATGGTGTTTCATGGAAGAAAATAAAGAGGACACAATTTTATAAACAAAGTCTAAGTGAAACCCATCTAAAAAGGTCTTTTTTTTAATCCCACCAGGCAATATTTCTACAAAAGCATACATACAAAATCACTCCTTGGACAGATTTGTTAGTTGGATTTCCCTAGCAGAAATAATCCCTTGACTGTTACAGACAAAAAAGATGTAAAGCACAACGTGAAAGTTTATCCAAAACATGGAGGTGTAAGAGGGGAAGATTCATAAAATCTAGTTCCAGTGCACAAATCATAAGGTGAATCTCCTTGCATACTTGACGGAAAATGCTTAGCTTTCCCAGGATATAATTCCAACCAGCCTCCTTGCTCTGAATCGCCTGAGGGCTTTTCTTTCTCTATTGCCTAAACCTGACAGAGGCAGATGTTGAACTTGTCCCTCAGTGACTTGGATGAAGGGGCAGATGCCTCCTCAGAAATTTCACTGATGATACAAAGCACAGGCTGATACCTCAGAGAATTGTGCTGACCTCAGCAGGCCGGAGAGATGGGCAGAGAAGAACCCTCTGAAATTCAGCAAAAGCAAATTAAGCATCCTACACCTGGGGAGGAACAGCCTTGTGCACCAGGCTGAAAGTTGATCTGCTGCAAAGCAGCTCTGCAGAGAAGGACCTCAGAGTCCCGGTGGACAACAAGCTGTCCATGAGCCAGCAGTGTATCCTTGCGGCCAAGAGGGCAAATGGAATCGTGGAGTTCATTTGGAAAAGCATTGCCAGCAGGTCAAGGGAGGTCATCTGCCCCTCTACCCAGCCCTGGTGAGGCCAGACCAGGACTGCTGTGCCCAGCTCTGGTCTATACAGGGCAAGAGAGACATGGAGCTCTTGGAGTGGGTCCAGTGGAGAGCTACTAAGTTGGTCAAGACTCTGGAGAATCTCTCTTATGATGAAAGGTTGAGGGAGCTGGTCCCATTCAGTATCAAGAAGAGGCAGCTGAGAATATCCCTCATCAATGTCCATCAGTATCTGAAGGGAGGGTGCCCAGAGGGCAGATCCAGGCTCTTCTCAGCGGTGCCCAGCAATAGCACAAGAGGCGGTGGGCAGCAGCTGATACGCAGAAAGTTACACCGGAACAGTAGGAAGAACTTCTTTGCTGTGTGGATAACTCACACTGGAGCAGATTGCCCAGAAAATTTGCAGTCTCCCTGACTGGAGATATTCAGGAATGATCTGAATGCAATCCTGTGCAATGTGTTCTAGGCCAACACTGCTTGGGCAGAGAAGTCAGACCAGACTACCCATTCTGTGATTCTGGGATAGTTTAAGATGGGTATGAACAATCTACAGTTTATAGCAAATCAACATGACCCTAGTAACTTTTAAAAATTTAAAAGCTACTTGGTCTGACTTCATTTAAACTACTTTCTGCAAGGTAAGAGACTGATGTGTGCGACTTCTGACACACTATACATTTTAATTTTAAAATCACAAGTAATTAGAATCACTAAAAGTCAAGAGTAACACAATAGCCATTCTATTCTTTAATTCATTCATTGCATCGATGAATAGTTCTGACTTTACCATGTCTGTCAACCCAGGAGATGCTCTTCCTTTTTAAAGTCTACATAGATAATTTTTAATAACTTCTTCCTATTTTCTTTTCCTCTCTGCCTTCTACTCCTCCATCCTGCCATATAAATTTTATACATGTGGTTCTTCCCTAACTGACAGAGACTGTCAAGAGACTAAAATATCCATTGACTAGTAAAATTCAAGAAAATATAACCATCCTTAGGAAACCAATGAGCTTTAAAAGACTATTGCTAACTATTGCTAAAATGTTATTCTGTCTTACATTATTTTATTTCAAAAGCCACTACAGGTCTTCTATGAATAACTACATCGGAGTTCTTTTTCATGTCATCAAAAAGACAAAGCTTTTTATGGTAACAGGAAATATCACTAAGAAGAACCACAGAAGTTTTTAATCTTTGCCCTGTTGCATTTGTCATCTTATGATTCTCAATAAATACCCAATTTTTAGAGAACTCTTACATTTAGTGTCTCCTTTAGAGAAGAATTTTGTGAGAATGAATGAAATTTTAAACCATTTTTGGTTATGACACCACTAATAAAAATGAATGAGTTTTATATGAGGCAGACAGTGTGCACCAATTTCTATGTACTGGTAAGCAAGTTCAATTAGCCCCTTTCTCTTCAGGACTAGGAGATTTAGTCTATCAGATTATCCTTTCCAAACAAATGCGTAAGTTTTCCACAAAGAAAAGAAAATACAGCAGCAGAAATTAAATTACAGAAATTTAGTAAATCTTTGCAAGTATTTTACAAAATACCATTCTTTACTTAATAATAGGCAAGCAACATATTTTATGATTTCCCATTCGTTCGACAAAGCTATGGTGTTTGTAATTGTGTATATAAAGCCATCAGTCTTGCAGAGCCATCTTTAGCTGCGCAAGCCCCAAAGCATCCCGTCCATTCTGCTCAGATCTGATCAGCATCTTTATAGTTTATCAGCCTTGGGGTTCAATTTTGTTTTGGATGCTTTTATAAATGAGCACAATCACTGGTGAATCTGTTCTTCCAGATTGCAAAGAGAAAAATCGAGAGAAGAACTTTAGTAGATTACTGTGTCACTGAGGATAAAGTACAAGCACAAATGCACCTAAAGTAGTCTCAGAGATTATTTCATTGGGTGTACATTTTCAGTTTTATTTCAGTAAAATTAGATGATTGTCTTAGTTATTATTGTTTTTGAAGCTATATTCTGTCCCCAGGCAAGGTGCATGATCAATGCACTATCTAGCAAAATCAATTTGTTGCAAAGTACTATTTATTTAAGAAAAGGAAAGAGGGGGAGAGAAGAAGAGAGTAATGCATAGCAAATGTGAAGATGATTATAAGACTTTCTTTTAGTGAAGCTGAATTTTATCACTGAAGCATGGAAGTTAAGAAATAATACAGTTGATTTCACAAACCATGTACAAAACTACTTCTATATACATATTTAAACTCTAAGGTAACCAGTGAAAAGCTATCATCAAGTTTTGTGTCTCCTTCTATTTTTCCTATAAGAAATGAGTTTCCAGCAATAAATTAATGTGACCAATGATACTTTTCTGATACACAGATCAACTGCAGAAGTGTTTCCACTTCTACATAAACAGGACACAGGAAATAACACATATATTATAATATAAAAGAGGGTTTGGTTTCTTTTCTACAGCAATAAAGAGTCTATACATGCTATGCTTTCTTATTCAAGAGATCATCAATATCACTGAATATCTTATGGGTTAGGGGAATGTGATTTTCTCAAATAGCAGAAAGGCTGCATTCTCATGACAGATAGGGTCAATTTTGTTTTCAGAAGCTGTTGGTGCTCTTGCGTTATCTCTGTCACGGCCACCATATTAGAAGTGTAGCAAAAATCCATTATCTGCAATCTCAGTCGAAACATTGGCCTCTCTGAATAGTTATAGGCAGCACAAACTTCCAGTCAGCTGCAAGCTGGATTTTCATAGGTTCAATGAGAAAAATACTTCACCAGAAGTGGTTAACTGCAACTGGTCAGAACTGCCATCATCTCCTCATTCAGGATTATCATCAGGACATCAAAAAAGGTTCCAGAAATTATGATGCTGTAAAGAAATTGGATTCCTAAATTGTATTAGGAATCCAAACTCTGGCACCAGTTTCGATCCCTATCAGTAACTACAACCCGTGTTGCACAGAAACCACTCGCACACACAGATGTGAATGTAACCATTTCAATTTAGTACTTGCGCAACAATTGAGCTGAAATCAGGGGAAAGACAACAGCTACCCAAAAATGATGGAGAATCTGGATGGTTTTCCATCTCATAAAAAGCAGTGCTCTCAGTACTGAATTTTGAGGTGAGTAGTTTCTCTTCCAGCAGATTAGTAGAAAAGGGGTTACTTGGAATGCAGCAACAATCTCTAATGACACCACTTAAGTTTCCTTGCTCTCTACTTAATTATCCTACACTTTAACTGGAAAAAAGAGAAGAAATACCCATATTGTTGTACAACAGTATGACCAGTTAATCTATCTGCCATTTGCTATTAATAATGCATGTCTTCAAGCAGCAGAGCTACACAATAATGCTTTCCGGGTTTACACTATCAAATGTTAGGTAGCACTGCTGAAATAGATCCTCTTGAGACCACAACAGTGAGATATTTGAACAAGCCATTTTTAAAAGGTGAGATGGTGCATATTACTCAGAGCTACTTAATGAAGCAACCGTGTGTTTGGAACTGCTGGAGGAGAAAGAGACTTGGCAGGTGAGTGAGAGCAGCCTCACAGGAATTAGGACAATGCTGAGAGCCCCATGGATGGCCCTAGCCCAAGCAAAGGATGGGAAAGACAGCAAGCCTGTCCAGCCAGACAGCTACCAATGTCCATGTCATACCTATGTGCTCACTTTAATTCTCCCTTTAGAATTCCCCATCACTCTCCAGAAACAGATGCAGCCTTGGCTGAGTGAGTGGGTAGATATCACAATAAGGGTAACTCAACAAACCTGTACTGACCCCATGTAAGAGTATTTTTGCTGACCTGTTTGCTCTTTTACACCATCTTATATTCCTGTTAAGTGTTATTGTGTCTTAATATGTTCTTTCAAAAATATTTTCATTGCTAAGGGAGAGGAAAAAAATCACTGGAGTTATAAATCACAACTAGGTTTCCACTGAAATTTAAAATTTAACTCCTTCCCTTCCCCCACCCACATGTTTGAGTTTCTGTCATTCAGATTGTAAATTACTTTGTGTATGTATGTAGTCATGGGCACAAAATATATACATAAGCATTTACATACAAATCCAGACATGAATACACACCCAGAAAAGATGCGTTATTCTGCAAATAGCCTGGCAAATTATGGTGACTAAAAAGAAAATTCCTCCATGAATACATCATTTCCAGGGAACCACTTGAAGCTACTTACACATTTCCTCTGGAATGTGTGGTAATGGTCACTGTTGAAAGGGAGATACAAGGCCAGACATTTCATGGGTGAGACACAGCATGGAGACACCTCATGTTCCTGAGACTCAGGCTGCAGACAAACCCACCCCATTCTGAGGTCCTGCTCAAAATCAGAACACCTGTGGCAGACTTGAGGACCCGCAAAGACCAGAAAAGCACAAATTCTGGGGAGGAGCCCCATGTGCATATGGCACAATACTGCTCACAGAGGAACAGAGAATTACTAGTTCACAATCTGTTGTATATGATGGGATCATCCTGGCATGACAGTTTTGGGTCAAGGACACAGAAATCAAAATGTAAATTAACACACAGTGAATGATAAGGGGGAAAAAGGCTACGCAGGAATTATTAGATGAAGAGATTATGACAAAGGAGTCAGATTCCATTAGGACACTCACAGTAACATTCTCAAAAAGATGCAATACATTTTATTTTTAAGGAATACACAATGGTGAAGCTTAAGAGATTTCAGTATACATATTTTCTCTCATTTCAATCTACACATCACCTTTTCAGTTATGTTCCATTGTGAGTTTTACGTTTAAGTAGACTTCAAATACTGAAGGTGAAGACACAATCAAAACAGACAGCATTCTTATGAGTTTTATATGCATTCAATGACAAGTTGTAATATTCATGTATTTCTTATGCCTGCTATCAAAGTGGATTCAAACTTCAGCATATTTCCAGATAAAAAATGGAAGGCTTAGTTTTGCTAAGTCTCATATTTATCTCACGTATTAAAAGACACTTTTTTTTTAAGGGCTTCAGCAGCTGTAATGTATAGATTACATTAGGAATAGATTTCCATTAGAGAAAAAAATCACAACCACAGATATTCATTTAAATTCTATTGATGAAATTGTGGAGAATATGCTTAGATGGTTACATTCTTAGCTCAACAAAAAAAAAATCAATATGTAAATATTTTCAGGGCACTACTGGTAACTTGTAAATAGTTTCAACAATGCAAAAAGTAATTTGGAAAGAAAAATGAAATTAAGTAGCAGATACAGCAGTAAAGTAACCATAATGAGATTGTTTGACTATATTTAAACACACTAAGGATCAAAAGAGTTAACAGTCAATGAGCAAAGAAAGAAAATATATCATGATATCAGGCGAAGTCATGCACAATCATAAGCAGTTAAAACATATATTGTTCTAAGTCATTAGTTAAAATATTGAAAGACTTAACTACAGTAAAAATTAAAACATTTATTTGTATGTTTTGAAATTAACATAGTAAACTGCAACATTGCCTTCTCAGGAAATGGAGCAAGTTCACTGGTTTTACCCTACTTCACATTTTCACGGTTGTTTGTTCAAACAGTAACTGGAACACACCTAGTTATACAACAATAGCAGCTTTTAACAGTTTGTACACCCTTTTTTTTTTTCAGTACTCTCCTTGTTTTCAATTGTGTTATATTCCAACTCTGAGTCCAGACACTGTATTTAGGAAAGCTATCTGTACCCTGATAGAAGCATTTATTTGTTGCTGTTGCAACAAACTAAGACCAGAATTTTTCCAATGTTCAGACCTGTATATCAAAAAATTTGTTACTACATCAGTTTCATCTACAGATGAAGCACTCCAATTTTGAAGTGGTTACACCTACAGTAGAGATGATTACTCACTGTTTTAATTCTATAATTAGCTATAACTTATGTTAATATGTAACTTGTATAGGTAGGAAAATATTTATCATTTTGAAGCTGTGACAAGAATGGAGGGGTGAAAAAAACAAGGGGAAATACAGGATTTGCCTTAACATTGATATAGCTGGACAAAAAATAGGTACAGATTAAATTCCACACTTTAATTGCCACAGACTAAACTAAAGAAAAGTTTCAAAGAAATGCAAACAGTTTTTCAGTCTCTCAAAAACATCTAACATTTACAAGAGCCAGCTGTATCTTGCTAGGATATTTTTCTCCCCTTCCAAGAGACTTTGCCCCTCAACATTGACAGATTTACCCCCAACATCATGGTCATGCTTCCTCTTCTACATGCAGAAAGGAAACAAGCTGATATACCAGCTTGGACTGAGCTAAAAGGCAGGAAATAAAACTTCTGTGAAGTATTCCATTTTAATCAGATACAGTCACACTATCCAAATAGGAAGAAATTTGCTATAAATTAGCCATTTTCCTCCTGCATTAACAGTCAGAGAAGAATAATTGCATTTTGCAGCCATTCACACTATTGGTTTTGGATTTTTGCCAGGTTGCAGGCTTGTCTCAAAGACACTCCAACGACAGTATACCAGTTCAGTCCTAACAAGCACTGGGAGAAGACAGGAGCAGCCAGCTCCTCATTCCTCTATCAAAGTGCTTTGTGCTTAGGCTGTTACAAAACCCCATGAGGAGTTCAGAGAAAAAGTCCAATGGGGCTGTTAGAGAAAGGCTGCTTCAAAGCCACACAGAGCTGCCACAACAGAAGACAACGTGTTGTGGGAATTCACTGCTTGTAGACAAAGGCTGAAGAATTGCTACCAGAAGTATCTTTGATACTCAGAAAGCTATTTCTAAAACACATTGTTTTCAAAATGATATAAGGTGGCAGGAATTCTCAAAGAGTACACTCTAAGTTTGTTCTAAATACTATTATACTGAGGCATGTCCTGAAGAGAATTAATTTCCATTTGTGGTCTGCCTTCACTATTGTTATTTAAAAAGCACCACTATTGTTATTTAAAAAGTTATTTAAGTTCCAATAAAAGCATTTTAGTTACTTGATAAGCAATGCTTTACAAAAGTTAATCACATAACACAGGAACTGGGTCACACCTACAGCTCATCTGGGCCTGTATCTGATCAAACATACATCCCTAATGGATGTTCTGTGAAAGAAATAGCAAACCTAGACTAACATTTTTTTCTAGCATAACTTACATATCATAGTTATCTGTGCTTTTACAAGCTTCCCAGAGACAGATGATAAGTTGTCTTCATGCTATAAAAGAGGCCCTATCTAAGTCACAGATGTACCAGGAACAGAAGCCTTTTTAACTGCCTTTTGGCCTTGCAAAAAATTTTGATCTGCCTTAACCAGGTTAGCATCTCCTCCTCATACGGCACAGATGTGTCACTGAAGGCAAAACAAGCATCTCAACAGGACATCATGCAGGCACAGTAGTCTACTAATATGATGCCAATCATATAATTAAGACAGAGTTTGTTCCCTTGTTTATTCTAAGATTTTTATTCCCATTGTCACCAGAAAATATTCTGGATGAGGCTTTTAACGGTGTTGTAGTTTGGGTGAGATTTAGTTTGCTGCAAACAGATCCCCTAATTTAGTTAGTTACATATGTCCTAAACACTGTATCTGATAGGCTCAGGACTCCCCTCACCACATACATCCTCCAATCTGCTCTCAAAATTTGGTTGTCCCTGTACACACATACAAAACCTAAAATAAGCTGTTCACTGTCAGTGAAGGGACAGCAAAGCCTGTAGCCATGTAGGTGGTCATTAAGGGAGTTAAAAAAACCCTCAAACTCCAGAGAAGAAAATGCATCCGGAAACCATTTTCCAACTTAGTAGATAATTTTAGAAATACAAAAGAACATTCACAGCATAGATATTTGCTTTAACATTGCTCCTGTATAACTAAGGAACAATTTTGGTTCATAACAAATGATTAAAGCACCAATTATTTTGACTAAACATGTATTTGAAACCCTCAGGCTACCATGGACTTTAAAGCCATTAATTCATTATTTAGCTGTCAGTGTGGAAAAATGTCACAAGCTTAAAGGTTCAACAAACACTTCGCAATATTAAAGCAAATGATCACATTTGAAATTTCAAACCGTTACACGATTTTATTTATTAGATAGTGTAGATTACCTTTTGTACACACATTTCTTGCAATGTATTCTAGAACAATTTTGTGTTGAACAGAATCTAATCATATTTTAAACATAAATTTAAATAAAGAGAGAAAAGACCCCCTCAAGAGCTTCTGGGAAATCATTTACAAAAATCTTTGAGGCTCAGGTGAAACAAGTTGTGCTGTGGGATTTGAAAGATCTGTGGAAGTGTAAGCTATAAAATCACTTCATCTTGGATGCTTAGAAAGGTGGTTTGGGAAAGAAACTCCACTTTTTCAATGCCTCAGTGATATATGGCACTGACACTAATGGCTATAAAACCTTATTAGGGAGTGCTGTGAAACTCATATATTTGAGTTTCTTATGTGGAAAGATTTGAGTATTCACATTACCGTGGGAAAGAGGACATGTCCACGTTCATCTCTGGAAAGTGGATTGATTCTGGCAATCTATTCGGGTATATACAAATATCTTAGCTCTCCAGGACTGTTGCAGAGACAAGCAAATGGCACAGCTCTCACTCTTAAAGCTCTGGCAAGACTTTCTGATGATTTGATACGTAACCTAACTTTCACTGAACCTCAGCTGTGTGGCCATCTAAAATAAAACTATGACACAAACCACGGTTTGGGTGCTGCAAACTTCAGCATTGAAGCAAGAACAGTGAATCATTTACATCTTTGCTAATCTTAGAATTAAACTTTGCATTACATAAAGCTAAATGCCGGCTGTAAATTAGCAGACCCAACACTTAAGAGCTGGGGCTGAAGCTGAGCTGGGAAATCAAGCCAGCAGATTGGGACAGCAAGGCACGAGGCTCTCAAGCCTCAGGGTGGGGGATTCCCAGGAAGCTCCTCACAGGTCTGACACAAGGTTATATAGGGCTATATCACACTGAGGCACACCTGAATCACAGGCAACCGAAGCCCTTGAGTGTGGGTTGTGAGTCCTCTCCAGACCCTGGCATACAGAGGTCCAAAAGGGATTTGCTTTTTAGTGCACTGCTTTGATTCAAGGGAGAGACTATTCAGTTCCAGTTCTGCTTAAGTGGACATCAGGATGTCTCTGATAATCAGTGCACTGTCAGATGATCCCACTTGCCATCACCTTCCTCCTCTACACTACATGCTGTGGAACTGCATCACCAGATACTGAGGACACTGCTGTGCTTACCCTGCAATCAACCTCAACTCTTGGCTCAGCCACAGCATGGAGAGACTTGTCCTGGCTCTATTAAGCACCTGCCCCAGGAGCAGTGGAGAACCAGAACTACAGCAAGAATCAAATAATTCTTTCTTGGGAAAAGGAGTACACCTTGCACTAAATTAATCTGTCCATGTCTGTCTGTAGAAAAGACTACCCAGAAAGACCAGAGAGGAAAAAAAATGATCGGAGGAGAGAGCCATAACCTGAATGTCAGAAGAGCAAGCCTTGAAAGGAAAAGGAGATGGCATTACAGGAGCTCTATGTTTAAAAGGATGTCAAAGGATTCCAGGAAAAATAATGCAAGTTCATAAGTTCCTGATTGTAAGTCAGTCCTGGAAAGAATCAACAAAGAAATGAAATCACATTGTGAGCCACATTTAGGGATGGTGTTGTGCAAGACACTAATTCAAAAAAGATACAAGAATTAAATTGATAAATCCTAGATGGCTTTAGATATGAGATTTTCCAGGTGAAACTCCTAGTAATTTAGTTACTATATCCTACAGGAGAGAGCGAAATCTGAATTACAGATGTATTTAATATACCCAAATTTAATCAATATAAACAAATCTCCCATATTAATTTTCCAATCCATACAATATCTTTTTAAGGTGCTCTTTTGTTCCCCTCATTTTCTTTTCACCTTCTAAACAATGGGAGATCCAATTCAGTTTGCCACCGCTGGCATTTCCAGTATCTCAAGTGTAGATATGTCATTCTAGAGTCCAAGCTCACTGATAATGCGAGTGCAGATTCCTCAGAGTGGCAGGGACCATTCTTTGTCAGTAGACCTGCACATAAGCATCATACACACTAGAAACACCAACTCTGAAAATTGCCCTCACCAAAGGACAAAGAATACTTCCTCTCCATGGGAAAGCCAAGAGGCTCCAGAGGGCTTGGCAGGAATTCTGAAAGCGTTTTCACTGTTCTTCCAGAATCCACATATATCCCCTCCAAATACCCACCACTGCTGGTAAGAATGCACTTTGAAAAGCAGAGAGGGCAAATACTCCACCAATAGGCTGACAGTGCAGAAACATACAGTTAGAGCTCATTTAAAGTACTAAAAAGGACCTCTCTCAGCAGTCTGCAAAATGTAGACAATGGATGTTCTTTCTGATTTTTGTCAACCAGGAAGAATTTTGCCTTTAGCTGGGCTGCACATAACATGGTCATTTTAAGGTGTGTCAATATCTTCCACAAGACAGTTACCTAAGCCTGCCTTGTCCATCCAATCTCATCACAATTCCTGCTACTAATAAATGCTACATTCCTCAGCCTGGAATCATCTCAGTGGCAAAAGGAACTGTGTGTTATTGCTGAAGCCCCCCAGCCATTATCCAATAAGTTTTTAACTTAGGGTTAAAAAATTAGTTTTCAGTGAAATTAGATACTGTGTGCATCTTAGGAAAGCAGAGACAAAGAAAAACCATTTTTAATGTCATCTCTAAAGCAAAGAAAATGCTGTGAGCAATACTGTGTTAAAAATTTAAGTCCTGCAAAAACAAAAGCCTTAAAAATGCAAGATGTTACTAATATCAATTGGAGAAACAATTTTAAAATATTTAACAGGTTCCTGCTTTTCCGTTTAGACAAAGAAAGGAAGATTGCAAAGACTTAGTAATTATACTACATGCCAGAGACTCACAGTTACAGAAAATATATCGTCATGGGTGTATGGATTTGCAATCATTGTTTAATATGGTGAATGTAATGAGTAACTGAAAGACATTCTCTATTTATATATTTAGAGACATTTGTCTGAGTGTATTTTTTGCTGCCACACAGTATAAGCATATGAAGAAAAGCTTGGTCCCACTGCAGTCAGTGGTAAAACACCATTGCCTTCAATGAAGCCAGATTTAAGTATTTACATATGTACACTCATACAGTAAATATCTTTCATTCTTATGTGTTGAAGCTTTACACATTAAGCTGAAGTCTGAGAGAATATTAGGTTTCTGGGCCTCTGAAAACATATACCAAGTAATTTGGTGCAAAGATGCTCCTGAAATCATATCACTGTGATAGATCTTCTGGATTCATAGTTGTGCATCAGTTCTGGTGTACACGCTAGTTATAGCCTGAAGGTACAATAAACAATGCAAGTTAGTAAGAGGGGCCCTGAATTTTTGTTTCAAACAAGCATTTAGTTTACAGCAGCAGGAATAAATATGAACAAAGGAAAGAACAGGACAGTACAAGTTTACACAAGAGAGATGGCTCTTTCACCTGAATTTAATCTTTCTCCTGCAAAGACAGGAAAAAAAAAATCCCCATTTCTTTTTTTTGATCCTGTCTAAAAATTAAATAGAAATCCTGGTATCAGTAGATTTTGTATCAGGATGGCTAGGAATGTGTCCATGAACAAATAAAAATTTTAATTTTAAAACATTCAGCAAATAGCTCATGAAAGAAAAAAATCTATCATATTGATAAACGTGGCCACAACAAAATAACTAGGACATTTGGAGTATATTCCATTCTAAACTCTTAAGACACTAAGCAGCTCCACAAGAATCAAAATACTTGAAAATTGTTATAATGAGAGTTCACCAAGTAAAAAGCATTGGACAAATATTTGCAGTCACCTATTTGACCAAAACACTGTTCTAAATCTTGTTTGTTAACCAGAATTTATTAGGAATAACTGAATGAGAGAGAGACCTTTTGTCACCAAAACCAAGCTCTCTTGGGCTAAGTAACTCATTCCTGTTCTTAGGGTTGTGAATTTTACAATGAAATAAGTAAGCTTCTTGTCCTTACCACTCAAAACCTTAAATTGCCCTAATGGTTAAAAAAATCCTTAAAAACCCATCATAATGCATTTTTACATATATCTTCTGCTAAAATGCTTATTGAACTTTTTAATATTTTCTTCACACCTATTATCTTTACATCTTCATCTATTTATGCAGAAATAGCTATTTTTCCATTTTTTCAAAAATTATGAAATTATCATATTTTTTCTCCAGAAAAAGAAGGCACGTTACCCTCAAAGTATTATTTCCCTTTTGTCTTAATGTTTTCTCAAGTAAAACGTAAGCTTGGATCTTGACTAGACATAGACAGATACTCAAATTTCCGCATACAAGAAATTTCAACGAACACAGGAGAAAATTATTAATAAACAGAGTTAGGAATTCATTCATTTTACAAAGTATTTTTAAACATATTTCATAGCAGGAGTACCAAATGAATCTTCTAGTTCTAGTGGCAGAAACCCCCAAGAAATACACATTTTAGAGACTCAGTATTGACAAGAAGCAAAGTATCAGTAGATCAGTATCCTAGCATTAATATTTCATTAATATTTAGTTAATATTTTGCACTAAGTCTTTTCAAGAATTCTACATGCTCCTCTCATTTGAGCTCGCATTGAAAACTATTTCCTCTTCGCAGCGTGCTTTTCTTGTGCTAAATAAAATACAAAGTGAACTCAATTTACACAAATTAGACAGCTAAGAAAGCAGCACAAAAGTACATTAAAGTTTCAAAAAATGCAACCACTACTGAAGAGAAAAGAAAGTAATCAAAAACAGTTTTGTAAATTGGCTCTTCATTTTTAAACTAATAGCCTTTGACACTTCTCTCTTATAAATCCCAAACCTTGTCAACACCTTCCTCTTCTTGTTTCTGTAGAACTAAGAATTTTCAGATTCTTAACTTGATAAATAAAGAGCTATGACAAGTACAAGGCTTTGCCCAAATGCCCACCTTAATAATCCTAATGCTAAAAGAGACTGTTGGATATTTGGTAGTAAATTATGACACAGAAGCTAATCAACAAAAAATAAGCCTGTCAGATCAGCTGCATGCTTAAAGACAAAACATCTGACACACCTGTGTTGTGTTTTCACAGGATCTTGTATAGTGGGACTTCAATTGTCTCTACTAGCAGCTATTTCAATATCAGAATTGAATAATAGTCAATGACAAGACGTGGCAAACACTATAAATTTTAGGGGGAACCTATCATTGCTTATGTATGAAATTTTATCTGTGGTGCGATCCCCTGAGAACTCCAACACCAGGTAAAGCAACTTGCTAGAAAAAAATGTAAGGAGATACTGATGAATATCCTTTACTATAACAGAGGCAAGGCTATGCATATGGAGAGGAGAAAAATCCATAAATATATAAAAATATTTAAGTTTGTGAGCAGCAGAATCAAGAATACCTCATAGGAGTCTGTGTTTTATGACAGATTTTCTAGTGCTATTTGACTTCCAATTGCAATTTGAACAATCAGGGCATTTTTGATTTCTCCTTCCTGCACAGATTCACTTTTGGTAATAAACATCCTTCCAACATCAATTCTTTCCTGCAGAGGCATTAATGATTGTTTTCTTCTCTATCCAGATGCTTTGCGAGAAATGTCCACAAAATTATCCTCTTTGATAAAAACCTCTAGGTTTTGTCAAATTGCATGGTTGAAGTCTGGCAAATAGTTAGAAATTTAGCCCTGGAAAACAGATGTTTACAGGGATAAGTCCTATTTCCTTCTGAGGCCATGCTAAGCTATAGTAGGCAAAGGTTTTTCAACTTTTGCTCATTAATAAATATCAGATCATTTACAAGGACTTACTTACACTGGTATTTAGGGACAGGTCTATGATCCTAGACCTCTGAGGTCAGATGAAAACACTAGAACACAAACTCCAGATCTAATGATGTGGCTAAGAATTGTCTCCTTCAGTGCAGGTGTCTCTCAAACTTTTTTTTTTAAGCTGCCTTCTGCAGACCTCAGTGCAAGCCCAAACTGACAGAATACAGCTTAAAAAAGAGGAGCAGGTCAGTTTACAGGTCAGCCAAAGGGATGGAGTTACTTAGACAGGCCTTCAGGCTGCCTCTACTAAGCAGAGCATCTCAGTGACCTCTGGAATAAGCCACACTGGAAAGGTGCAAAGGTGCTTTACAATTCCCTTATCCATTTTCCTCATGAGCCAGATTTGCTGTTCAGCCCTACAAAGGTGCTCTCCCAGTGTAACATTTGCTCGTGTTGAGTAGTCTGAAATAATGCTTGGTTTATTTATCTACTTTGGATGAGAACCAATCCCAAGGCCCTCAGCACATTGTTAATTAATTCCTTTCCCATGAGAAGAAAATTATTTCTTTCCTTATTTTTAACAGCCTTCAAACAACGTGAGGGTCTTTCTGGCTGCAAGGTAATTACAGAGCTGCTGCTTCTCACCTAAATCCTCTCACTATATGCACAGAAACATTTTTAGTATGCACTACATCCTTGTCATCCTTTAAATGTTTCTGTAATTAAAGGCAATGCTGCCAAAAAGATGTTCCAAGTTGAATAAAAAAAATATTTATTTGCATGAGTAAACCAGCTAATTACTTGGGCTATCTCACACAAATATTTTTTCCACAAGTTGCGTTTAGGAATAGAAAAAGTAACCATCAACTCAAGCATGCATTGAGGGAAATAAACCACCAGTTTTACAGCACAGCCATAAATTTAAACTTGGTATACATCTCTATACTTGATTTTTCAGGAAAAAATAAATATATTTGTTGTAAACACCCAGTCCTGCACATGCATTGACTATTATTGCAAGATTACTTCTCCACTGTTCAGTAGAACTGAAAACATGCTCACAAGCACATGCTCTCATTGAAACAAAAGAAAAATCAAATAAACAGATTCAGATTGTGCTGTTAAGCCACTCACCAGCCCCAACAAGAACTCGTGGTGTTATTGTGCTCTGTTGCTTCCACTGTATCACTTCAGAGATTTGAGAAACACTCATTTCTATGAGCAAACAACTCTGCAGGCTGGCATTATCAGGACAGTCACAGAACTCCTTCTCGCTCTATCACATTTACTTGTCATAAAATATTTGGCTAGATTTTGTTTTAGAATAATTCAAAACAGGTTGGTGAGCAAAGAAAGAAGGCAGGGGATTCCATTAAAGAAGGCCGTTAAGGTATTATTTGTAACAGTAATAGTGACCTTCCCCTTCCATGGAAAGATACCTGCTTCTTTTCCATGCCCTAGGTCAAGTCCAAAACATGAAAGATATGTGAAAACATTAGCCCTGCTTATGCAAGCCAGAAGTTTTACTGACTCCTTGACATTCGATTATGTTTTCATTCATAACCTCAAATGAGTCATTTCATCCTACCACCTGGTTTCCAGACACTTCATCCCCCAACTTGGTTTGCTTAAGGAGCTCTTCCTGTTCATCTGAATGTTTTGGGTACTAATTGGCAAAGGATTTCCCTTCCACTGTTTTTCATTGTGTGTTTTCGTGGTGGTCCTTTATCTAAGCCCATTCAAAGACAGCTCTGCTTGCCAGGTACTGAATGCCCTTGAGCTGTGTTACATCACTCACAACTGCAAATAGTTTGCAGTGATCTCTCTTGGCCCAGCTTTAATAAGAACACTGTGGAAAGGGCTGGTGATTCTGTTTTGGATTTTAGTGTTTGGGTTACTCTTGTTTCCAGAAAACTGCATGTGGGTCACAAAGCAACCACTGAAGTGGATTTGTAACCTTTATATGGGAATTCCATCTTCTCTGAGATAGGATTCCTGCTATGCCTGAACTCAGCTGCAAAGCACCATATCAAGGCCTTGAGCCCTTCAATGGTAAATATTTCTGGTATAAATATAATGGTAAAAAGTAATGGTAAATATAATGGTAAAAATATGGTTTTCTTCTTCAATAAATACTAATTATGGTTAGGGTGGGTAGTAACATTCACCTTTCCAAAATTGTCCTCCAAAAATACAACAAAGAACTTTTTTCCCCTCAAAGGTCTAGACCTAACTACTGCTGAGAGTAGTATATACCAGAGCAACTCATAAAAAAGAGATGTCAATAGTAAAGAAGGCAAAAAGAGTTAAGTGATGTCTGAGGTAACTGGGTTGGGGGTGGATGTGCAGTAAAAAGGGGAGAAAAACCAAAACAAGCTACATTTAAATGTTCATGACTGATTCTCAGACACATTTTATGTCCAGCATTAATAAGCTTAGGTAATCCACACACTGAGCCAAAAGAATAAGGCCTAGTTAACCATAACTAGGCTGCTGAAAAAACATGAAGGTAAAACTTAAATAAATACCTCAAGCTTTAAAAATAATGAAATTGTCTCTAGGAAACAATTTCTGGTAACAGAATGCTATACTTAACCCATTCAAGCCTTTTAGCAGCTAGATGATGCAGCAAAAAAAGTTAAACGGAATGTGTCACTACGCTTTTGAAAGGAAGAACACTATGCTAGTAATGACTCTGGAAAATGTACATCAGTTACTTGGTCCTAGAATTAAAACAGTATCATTTTTCTGATTGTCTTAACTTCCACAATGAGCTTAACCCTGATTAAATTTCTGAGATGACTGTACAATGAAATGATGAGAAACGAGGAAATAGGGACAAGAGATGACAGTCTGGACAACACATTTCCAGAAGAGAGTAAACAATTTAAACCTGTGATCAAGTAAATATAATTTGTTCCAAAGAAGGTAGCACATCAAGAACATCTGGGGGTGTACCTGTGAGATCTCTGTGCAGACTCTTTCAGTCAGTATTTCATATATTATGTCTTATAAAAATCACATACAGTTTGCTAATGTTACATATCAAAAGAAAAAGAGAGAAACCTGGTCCACCTTAGATTATGATCTGTTTCAAATAATGGCCAAATGCTCTCCTGGCCTAATTCCATTAAGTGCAATGGAGTCATGCCAGGAAAGTATTTGGCCCTAAGCATTTAATGAGCATGTTACTTGAAAGATTAGGGGCCATTTCATCCCCTGGTATAAGCTGGTATAATTTCATTGCCTTACATGGAACCATGCCAGCTCACAATAGGTGAGGATCTAGATTCACAAGTGAAGTTACTTGTGCCCTAACAAGTATACATAGCTCATATCCTCAGGTAGGCTCAACTTGTCAAATACTCTTGCAAAGATCAAGCCTGGCCTGCACAGCTTCCCCACCCCTGAAAACACGTAAGTGGTAATTTCTTCCATTTTTATATACCTGTTTAACAACATGGGATTCTCTTTCTCTCCTCCTAAGCCTTCAAGTAAGGATTCTGCTAAATGCATACCTCTTAAGTCATATCTAATCTGGCTCTGACTACTATGAAGTTACATTAAGGCAAAAATTATTTCATGTTAGACTGCCAGTTATGTAAAAGTCATAAGCCATTTTTACCATCGAAGTCTATAAATTTCAGTTTTCTTTCTTTAAGATAATATCATTCTGCCTCAGAACAATGCTGGAAAGCAAAACTAATAATGCACAAAAACTTCCATTCTCTGATGAAGGGTTATTATTCTTCATGCAATGACATTCAAAACCAATCTTCTCATTCTTTTTCCTATTACTAAGTACATATACACTTAGGTATGTTTATCAATTTTTGCTCATGGTTATGAATTCTAAATCATTAGGGCAAAAGCTAACTTAAGTCAAAGGCTTTAAACTAACAATTGCAAGATACAATAAGCATCTGTCGTACTTTCTTCCATCTCAGCTGTCGGATTTAATATGAATATAACGTTTCTAATCCAACTGAATGTGCTGGAAAGCAAAGAGCTGGACTATCAGCTGACGTAAATCATCTTAATGCCATTAAAATTGATTTACAACACTAAAAATCTCCCTCCTTAAGGAGGACTAAAATGACTCTTTGACTAAACAATGTCAGAGGTTTTGAACAACATCATTTCAGTAAAATCCTTGAGGATTTTAATAGGACTAGACATATGACCAGTTCTTCTGCCAGATTTCTGCTTTGGGGTGAATTCTAGACAAACAAGTAGAGTAGTTTCAAGATAAAAAATAAATAGAACAGGATTCCATTCAAATTCTTTAGGAAGATTTCAGAAAATTCTCAGCAACTGATAGAAAACACACTGACCTAACACTTAACCACACTTAAAGGATTTGCCAACTGGATTGTCCATAAAGTCCTAAGCACAATATATTACTTTGGTTGATTGAGAATATATCAAATAATCGCTTTAATCACTTCAAAATGTGCTGAAGGAAACTCTGGATAAGAATTGTCATATGATCTTCACTTAATTGAAGATTTTTCTGAAATGTATGAAGGAAGTATGCAAATAGTGCATTTATATAATAGGAATGGTTAGCAATATAGCATTAGGGCACTCTAGGGCATGTTTTATTGGTTCATTAAATCTTGCCTCAGGTGTGTTCTACCACTCGAGGCAAGTATTAATGGACCAATGAAAAAGACCCTGGGGTGTTTTAATGCCATAATACTATGTCTGTCTACATTTAAATTAATTTTGAAAATAATTTTCCATGGTATTTAATATATCCTTCCACTATTTAAAATTTTCTAGTAGAAATATGAAATGGCTAGCAAACAAAGAGAGAAAAGTCTACTGTCTAACAAAAATAAAAGTACTTTCTGAACTGTAAAAATGTTAACCTCTTGGACTTCAAATACCTCCCTCATTTTATACACTCACTTTTTCTTGTTTTCTGATTCATTCTCAACATAAAACCAGTGTGAAAGACACCTAGGTAGACCTGTTTCTTTCCCTTATTAGAATCCATCAGAATCCAGCTGTTCTTCAATCAACTTGATTTCAACAATCTTAAAACTCAAGCTGAATTCCCTAGACAGCTGTTAAGTGATACAAGAATCCTGTTTGGTTTTCTACAGATGGACAAGATGATAGTCTGTAATAAAAACTCCAAGACCATTTTCTGCCAGTAGCAGACACAGAACAGGAAAGCACACGCCTTGAAAAGAGATTGTTTTGAGGTGGAAGAAGAGGACAAGTAATAGCCAGCTCAAATTATGAAATATCCTGCTTCACAACTGTAGGGGGATACAGTATGGGTAAATGAAGGGGATATAGAATGTAATCTTATCCCCCAACGAGTTGCAGCTGGACCAATGACTAAAGATTAGGAGCAGGCCTGATGTTAACAGGCCACACCTGCAGCCATTAAGAGCAAGTGGTATAAAAGAGAGGATTGGTGGGAACTGGAGTCAGAGTCAGATGACTACTGCAAGGACCAGGAACATTACAGTTATGTAGATACAAAAAAGCTCTGCAAGATATCAGCATTACTTATTGTATATGAAGTGGTTTTGAAAGGTAATGCAGAAGCAGAGCTACTATTTTTTCCTCTAATTCTGCCACCTAAGCCCACTAGAGATCACACCTAGAGCTGTATTTCTAGTGCAACCACTAGAATTCACATTAGATTTATCTCACCCTATAAAAGCACAATTCATTAAACAGACTGATAAAACTGGTCTGTTTAAACTAAGGCAATTTTATCACAGTCACTTCAATTATTTAACACTGCTTTCTTAAATCAGTACTTAAAGCTTTCCTTTGACATGTATTCTTTTAAATAAATGAGCTGCAATTTAAACAATGAGAAAATAATGACCCAGAACAATATATACAATTAGGGAGATATTTTCCAAATATAAATGCTCAGTATATTTTAAAAGTGATGCACAATGTCTTGGGCAACGCACACTTACACACTGAAGTGACTCTTACAGTTGATAGTGGGATCATCCAAAGAACTTCTAACCCAAAGACTCACTCCTAATCACAAACTTTGACTAAGCTTTACCACAACAACATTTTTTGACAATTGAAGATTGTCCAACACAATCTTGTCCAGTTCTCCTCACAGGACAAAAATGTCACAGTGTAGCCATGAAGCCAATGACATATTTAAAAGAGCTTTTCACTGAGCTATGGTGACATACCCAGGAATTTGAACCAGGGTGACCAAGTCAGAGGTTATAAACCAAGCGTGACAGATAGCAAGCAAAACTGGTATGAGCCCTACAAGCACTTTTGTATGCTTCTGGTAAACTGTTTTGGGCTTTTTCTTCTACATAGAAAACATTTTTTAAACAAAAGATTTGTCCAAGCACTGCATCTTTCAATTTTTTATATCATGGAAAAATCACTGAAATCACTGAAAGAGAGTAAGTTTGAATTTTTAAAGACCTACTAATCAAGGGGACCACTACAGTACCTTTGGAATTATCTGGATATGCCTTCCTAATATTACTTTCATTCCAGCTAGTATCTCTACCATGATGACTTTTAAAACAAATCTAGATCTCAGGACATAAGCTGCATACCTATTTTGCCTAACTCTGCATACAACAAAATGCATCATGGATTTCAGTTTTAAGACTACCTGCAATAAAGTTAGATAAGACCCTGAGGTATAATTTATTCATTCCTTATTGAAGCAATTTCCTATGTGTGAATTCACAGTCACACATACCAACAATGAAATGCTGAATCAAATTTTAGCCACAAGAGAAATGCACTGCATAAAGTCCATCATAAATAAGTTTACAGACTTTTAAAATGAAATAAACTTTCATATAGGTACTCCGACTTAATCATGCATTGCTAAGAATTCACCGTGCTGTAACAATTCAAATTTAAGCTTTCCTTGTTTAAAGATAGAGCAATTAGCCCTCAGGTTATTTCAAAGAGAGCAACAGCCATCATCCAGCCCTGAAGAAAGGAGATGGTTCAGAGGAAGAGAGTTGTAAAACCAAATATTTAAGTTTTCCAACTTGGTCATGCTTATCAGCAGTACTCCCATATCTGGCAAACACTGCAAGTTCTGACAAACAACAATGACACAGGGGCCCCTCACTACAAGAAGGATATTGAGGTGCTGGAGTCTGTCCAAAAAAGGGCAGTGGAGCTGGTGAAAGGATGAGAACAGAAGTGTGATGAGGAGCAGCTGAGGGAGCTGGGTTTGTTTAGCCTGGAAAAAGGGTCCTCAGGAGACCTTGTCCCTCCCTCTATCTACCTGAAAGGTGGTTGTACTGAGATGGAGGTCAGTCCGCCACATAATAAGTGGCAGGATGAGAGGAAATAGCCTCAAGTTATGCCAGGAAAAATTTAAACTGAATATTCAGAATTTTTTTTCACTGGAAGGGTTGTCAGTCATTACAACACCTGCTCAATGAAGTGGTGGAATCGCCACCCCTAGATCATTCAAAACGTGTTTGCATGTGGCACATGAGAACATGGCTTAGCAGTGCACAGGGCAGTCCTGGGGTAATGGGTGGACCAAATGATCTTAGAGGCTTTTTCAAAGACAGTTCTATTATTATACATTACAGGTACCACACTAATTTCTTCCCCCCAACCATACCCATTCCCTTATTCCCATACCTAGCTTGAAGTTGATCATCATGATAAAACTTCATGTAGTCTAACAGTATACCTAAATCTGAAGGGTAGTGAGCACTACTCAGCCCTCAGGACATAAGGCAGGTAAAATTCAAACTTCATAATACATAAGCATGTCATTTTAAACCTGAATCAAAATTGTGTCTCAACACAAGAATAGAAGGCTTCTTTCATGAAAGCAACTTCTGAAAACAACCTCTATGGTCATGTCACAGCCTTTTAAAGATCCCAAGTGTAACCAACACCAAGTCATACTAACCTTTTACTTCCTCAGGAGCTTGGTCAAAGTTAGTGAAGCTGCTCCTGCTGTTAAATCCTGCTCTGCCTGATGGTGAGACTGACAGAATCTGATTCTCATGGACATTTAGATCATCACTGCTGTTGCTATTGTCAGGTATGAAAATGGGCTGCTTCTATCACTGTTTGTCTTTTTAAGCTTATGAGAAAAAAAAAAAAAACTGCTTGGCATAAACAAAATTCAAAATTTGAAGACTTCTCAGCTCAGACCATTCTGAATACAAGTCTGCAACTCCTTTTCAAACCAAAATGTTTGCAATATTAGCAAGAGATGTATAAATAGTGATGAGATGAGAAAGAAGGAATATGAGTATATTTTAGCTTAGACAGACTATTCCTACACCATCAGTTGCTGACATGGAGTCATTGAAAATTAAACAGATTTATGCAATTGCTACACAGACCTCCTGTGTGGTATAAATAGAAACTCTGCTAAATATAAAAACAGCAAGCATGCACAAAAATACACATGCACTAAGGATTAGTTACAGGGGAGCTAACAGAAAGACAATGCCTCCTGGGTTTACAGGGCAAATGTAATTTCTATAATGAACCTTTATTTAAAAAAATTCTGATAGTTTTAGACCCAGGCAATAAGGTAGAAGTTTCTGTAAGAGAAAGCAGTACACTGACAATATCAGGAAGGAGAGAATTGATTCCAAACAAATAAATATTAAATAGCAAGACATCAAAAGCAAGTACACGATTGTTGCTTTAGGAAGGAGAGGGGAAACGCCACACCATTTTCAACAATCATCAGCAGCCAAAAAACAACACAAAGCTACCATTAGTGTTTACTGATGATAACTAGATATGCTTCTGTTAGTATTCCAGAGCCAGCCCTGCCATAGTAATGTTTATTATCATTCTTTGTAGCTGTAGGCAGCTAGAGGCTCACTGTGTCTATCCCCCTCTCATCATTTTAAAAAGATTAATCTTTAGACAATGATCATTAATCTTAGTCTTGAACTTTTGTTGTTCTTGCCCAGTAATGAACAGTAAAACAAAAAATGCCTTTCCTTCAAAAACAACCAGGACCTGTTTTGTTGGGACTCTGCACTTGGAGTAATTTTTCATTGCAGCACAATATCAATGTAAGATGGCAACATAGGTGAGACATCCTTGTTCTCTACATACTGCCCCATTTTTGCACCAAGCCAAATCTGCTTACTTAATATAATTATAGCTGCTGCCAGAGCAGAAAACAGTGCCAGGGTTATCCACATGCACTCCATGACACAGATGGCTCTGCAGTCCAGCACTGTACCACAAATGCATTCCTCCTCTTTGTATTAGAGAAAGACAGAAGCTTTCTGTGGCAAGGGGTAATAAGTTTTTCTAGAATCACTACTCAAATGTTCAGCTGCTCACATATTTTGCTCTCAATAAAAACTCCAGAAGTCACCCCAGTATGAAACTTGTCACTTACACACTTTCCTTTCCCCAGCTTTAAAATAATACTTTTTAGAAATAAGAAAAAAATATTCCTTGCTCCAGAAACATTGACAAGTAATTTTCATCTGCATCTTCCAGGAAAAAAACAAACTTATTCTTAGCAGAAATTTAAAAATTGAAAAGTTCACTTTTGCATTTTTTCCAACTTCTTTCATATGGAATATTTTCCATTAACACCAAATTCACTAGAAAATCCAGTTCTCATGACAGCAATGCTGTTTTACACCAGTTAACCATGTCTAACAGGGGACTACTCACTCAGATAAAAGCCAGCTATATGGCTGCCAAGTCTGAGCGTTTCGTATGAGCTAGTGTAGCATTCTCACCAGAGCTGCTGGTGAAACAGTGCTAATTTATTTAAGGTTGTTCATGACAAAACTATTAACTGTCTTCTATTCAGTTTATCTTGGCATCTTGGAGTTCCAAGCATTGGAGAAATTATTTAATAATATGTACATCACACAGGCACAGATTCTCTTCAGTACACGTAGTAAAACACAGCATTTTAAAAATAAACAGAAAAAGGTTATAAAAATAATGCAGCAAACAAAGACTACAAAAAAAAAAGAGCACACAAAACTTTCAAGACTTATTTGTGAGAAGTATTACCATTTTCACCTGTCAGTTTCAGAACATCTTTCACAATCTTGTGAATGTCTTCCAAACCAGTATATAATTTCCTTGTTAGATCTACTCTTTCACATTCAGGTAAATGCTCACAGTGTGCCACCCACATAGATATTACACTCTTTCTTATGAGTAAAGTCAATGCTACTCAAATACATGTATACAGATGATTTTTTCCTTCTCTCCTCACCAACAACCCCACAGATCCTGGTAAAAAGTGAAAAGAAAAGAGCAACATGCTCAAGTGAAAGTATTTATAGGAGTCACACGTGATATTTTTGTCAGTATCACAAATGAAAACTACTGGTTCCCAAATTATGCAGACCAGATAAAATCTTGGAGCAAGGTCCTCTCTTTGTCACTCTTATTGCCCATTTAATTAGTAAAACATAGAAAAGTTGCCCAGAGTTTTCCAAGAGCAGAAGCTGTACCAGATTTGCCCCATGATCTCCATCCTGTAAAAAGCTAATTCTGTACTGTATGTGTGGCCCCAAAATAAACCAATTATTCTACCGGCTATGGCTGGTATAGAATAGAATAATCAGTTATGGCTGCCCTAGTCAAAAAACAAACAAACAAAAAAAAAAAAAAAACCAAATCCAAAAAATGTGCTCTCTAATAATCTGGTTTTTGGGGTAAAATTTTCCATCCTAGGTCTTTACCCAATGTTGAAATATTTTAATATTTTATTAAATTCCTTTCAAACCCTTATTTGTAGGAAGGTAAAATAAAAAGCATTCCAGACAGGTAAAAGAAAATCTACCCAGATTTTTAACCACAGCTAAAAAGATTGAAGCTGAGAATGTTTAAACTAAATGCATGAGAGTATGATTTAAATATGCATAGGCATTTCTACCTCAATTAAAATTCGCAAACACGAATTCTAAGCCATAAGGAAGAATAAAGTGCAAAAGAAAAACAAGCAAAACAAAACAAAAACTCAGGACTGTTCTAGGTTTTTAGTTAAAAAATTAAAGATAACTTTTGCATAAACACAAAAGATAATAATGGGATCTTATTCTATCACCATTAAATTTCACAGCAAAATTCCCATTCATTTGACATGGCACAGCGTTATGGAAGAAAGAGGAAGAAACAACAGAATTCAGTCCTTATAAACACAGATTCCATTGCTGTCCTGCAACAAATTACCTATGCTTCCTGCAAGTAAATACTCAAAGCCTGGCTCAGCCCACTGGTGCTCTAGCTATCTGGAACTGAGGTCTCTGCATGCACATACAAGGGGAGAAGAAAGAGGCTGAATGGCAGGAGAAAGAGCTCCCTATTTCTCCACAAAGTGCAAAAGCACTGTGGGTAATTTCCCATATTCCTCCCATCTCCATTCGTTTGGAAATCCAACACAGCTGGGCTTCATTCCTTACAAAGTAGTTTTGGTGCCCTTTGGGTTGTCCAAAAGAAGTAAAGGTAATTCCTGGGGCAGAATGGGCATGGGAACACACAGCTTGTAGCATCCCTGCCTCTGATTCCCAGCTGAAAAGGGAACAGGTATTGCAATTGTACAACAGTTGAGAATTCACAAAGTTTAGCTACAGATAAATAAAGCAATTGTCCAATTTTGAAAACCTGACATGGAAAACACAGTGGACTCCAGAAGCAACAAAAATTCCACTTTTTTGCCGACATCTTGTCCCAATGTTCTTGTTTATTCTCTGTAAAAATAAAGCTAACCTATCGTGATAGAATGGTGCAATACCTGATATGTACTTTTTTCCTTTCTTGGCATTATACTTTTTAACAGCAGAATATTTACATATTGTCTGAAAATATAATCTTTTGAGGAAGTATTTTCAAGGTTTTGTTTAAAATAACCTAAACTTGAGAAACCTCACAAATATATTTAGTTTCCATCACTGAAGTTTCTTTAAAACACTTGGTTGATGCATGATTCTTTACAGTATAGGGGCCTAGAAGAATTGAGATGAAAGACAAGAAGCAGCAAAAAGAGCATTTAACAAAGCACAAATAAAGCACTAAAAACAATACAAATGATACCAGAGCAAACATCAGAAAAAAAAAACATCCACTCCACTGCAGCAAAGGAGCTATCCAGCAAAATCTGACTGAACACCTTGTTCCCAGGGTTTGGGTATTTTTATTTTCAGACTCTGTTAAAATATTTCTAAAATATGCAAGTAATGACTTTGAAAAGCAGTAATTGCAATATTAAATTTTGCTTAAATTTCTTGGGCACTGATTTGTGTACAGGCTTTTATACCAAGTTCCCACGAAGCCATAAAACGTTTAAAATACTGTCTGTGCAGATGCAAAATTTATGAATTCACACATCTCTGGTTGATTTATGTGAAATAATAATGCACTATTTAATGCTTAAACATGGCTAGAAGCAATGCTAGGCTATCAAGATGTACAATGAAATAATAGATTTATAAGACAGATAACCTTCCTGCCTAGAGAAGCTTGTTTAAAGGTGTTGTACAGATATATTAAACTATATGTAATTTTATACTAACTTAATGCTGTAGGCCTATACTGCAAGCAATAAAAGATTACTGCCACAGTATTTTCAATAATAAAATGATCTGGCTATTCAACATAAGGTATCAGAGGAATGAAAAAAAATTCTTTATGATTTCAAACTTTTTACTCCTCTCTTTTGATTTAATTTAAATATTTACCTGTTATCTTTGCCTTTCACGGCTCACTGTCATCAACTCTCATCTGCTTTATCAAAATTGTTTTTATTTCACCCTTCAAGTTAAAATGTGCCAGATTTTCTCTGTGACACTAAATAACATATTCAAAGATATTTGCATTAAAATAAAAAGGGCTTTGTGTGGGACATGGTGCCTCTTACAGAAACAGATTTCTGCTGATTTAGAAAATACCACTATCCCCTTATGGTAAGCAGCCACTTCCATCAGCTGCATACTCTTGGCAGGACATATGAAGGGAGCAGGATCCAGCCCTTAAGTAGACAAGCAGGATACAATATTCCACAGAGACTCACAATATTGATCGATATTAACTGGACTACTTCTAAAAGACAATGGGAAAAACAAAACCTTAGCCTCACCTATTTAAGGATTTTGTACCATTAGTTCAATGACAGGCACCCTCTCAATTCCATGCTGGAGCAGCACCCATGGAGCCCACATGTTCACATATATTTTTCTCGGAAGAACTCACAGTTTGACTGTTTGTTCTTTAATTCAGTACTAAACAAAAGACCTTTAAATCAAAGGCCCTTTCAGGCAATTATCACTATATAAGGATATTTTCACAGAAATTCTGATTAGGAATCTACCCTTGGAAATATACTCACATTAGAATCTGACCATGAACAATTCTTCCTCTGGTTTTCTCTTTTTCAATTTTACTTTCTTCTGCTGATTGTTTAGTTGTTCAAGTGAGTAGGTTTTCTTAAGTCAATCAATGAAAAAAAATTAAATGGCATTCAAATACACTTAGTAGGCAAAAAAATTAATCCAGTTTTCTTAGTGTGTCTCTTACCAAGGTTGCCATAGATTGAATCCTGTTCTTTGATAGTCTCAAGCCATGAGAGAGCTCAGATCTCACACTGAAAGTTGAAAGTTTTCAAGTGACTCTGCAGGCACAGAGTTTGTGGTAATTGGGAGTGGGGCTGTGATAGAGCCTCATCCCTAATGGGCTACAGCTGTGCAGGACAAGTGACCAATATTGAAGATAAGACAGGGAGTACCAAGGTGCACTGACCAATCACCAAGGGGGTACAGAGGGCACACAGGTGCAGTGCATGTAAGATAAAGAGTATAAAATGCTGTACTGAGGAGCAAAAATGCATGGATGATGCTTAAAGCCTTCTGAAATTGTATAGTGTTACTTTGTGTGTTATGGCCATCTCAACTCCATCATGACTCTAGATTTTGATATGCAACTAGTGGCTTATAAACATGAAGGAAAAGCAAAGTGGTCTAAAGCCAGTGCAAGTTGCAGGCAGCTAGCACAAAAAGTAAACAGAGCAATGGTGCTCTGGTAAAAAAACTGAAGTTGAAACAACTTCTCAGTCAACCATTTCCCATTAAACCACCCTGGGTTTGGCTTTGAAGCTCCCTGGACAAGTGTAGTTCTCCTCTTGCAGATGGATGGGTCAGTCTGAACATGGCAACTCATGAGGCAGCTGAGCCCAGCTGAGGTGGGTGAATCTGGCAGCTCTGCAGTGGTCAGTCCCAGGGGATTTCCAGAAAGCACTGACAGGATGCATCTTTTCCAACTTCAGACATGCAGAAGGGAGATGCCTGCTCATGACCCCAGCAGTGGTAGTTCTACTTTTAACTTGTTGCTTACCTAAGATGGTCAAAATGAATCATAGCCTAGATGTCCATTTCTTTTCACTGACTAAGAGCAGACACTACAGGATCAGGTTCAGCATTCTACTTCATATTCTAAAGACAAGATGAATTCCCCCCAAAGGTCTTAAGGAAGTTTATACTGTGGTCAATACTTTCACTCAATCTTAATGTAAATTAATGAAGAATATACAAGCTACATGATGAGTTTGTTATATAGAATAATTGGAGTTAATGGTGTCTGCAAGGAAGAGGGGAAGCAATCCAGACCTCATTGCAGTATTTTGCCCTCATGCAGTGGCTATTCTGGGCATCCAGATTGAGGCACATTATTACACATTCCCATTCTCCTCAGAGCTTGCAAAACTGCTACCCCTTACACAGAAGGGGAAGAAGACCCTCATTTCTCTGTCGCCAGCAAGCAGGTTACAATTGATTCTGGTTTCTATTAAATTGGTCTTTGATGATGTTCTACATTTTCAAAGTATCCTAGAGACTTTCAACTAAACCTTTTAACACCCTAATGAGACAGGGGAATTGCTATTCTGCCTCATTGTAAATGAGGAACAGAAAGACAGATATCACAGGCTATGCATTTAAAACCATTTGCTAAATTTGAGTAATTCAGTATCTGGATTCTCATTTTGGGACTCCCAAAGCATAACTTTTAAAGGTAATCAGTACCCACTGCTCTGAGCTCAACAGCAGCTGAGATCATTCACCTCCTGCAAAAAAAAAATCATACTGGAGACCTTTCAGAGCAGGCACACATGAAGCAGAGTACACAAAATACTGGACCTTTCTGAACATGCTTTGCTAAATTACTGGCTTGAAATAATAAAAACGTACATCCATTCTAACATTAATTAACAGCACAGAAAGGGAAGCAAACACTGTGCTTGAGCATGTAAATCATTCATCTGCATATTGCACAACTACTTATGCATGTTAGTTTCCAGTTTCATTATTAGTCACTGTTTCTTATTTTAAACAGAAAAGCAATACACACACCATCATAAATACTCTGGTTTACTACCTTTTTTTTCCTCCTGTATTTATTCCATTCTCAACAGTGGTTAGCATCTAACAAGCATTCTATGAGGGAAGAAGTTTGTTTTGTGCTAATGACACTTTTAATAGCCATTTAAAACCAGATGAAGTAGAGTGTAGACAGCTTTATATTCATATAGGTGTTTAGTCTTCTTTTTAACCAGCAAACCCACTTTTGCAAAGTTTAGACACAAATTAATCCAAGCTATATAATATCTTGCTTGCACAAATGCTAACTGCAGGTGAAGAATATTTCCTGCATTTTCAGAACCTAAGCAAATATTATTTCAAGTCAGTGTGGTACTGAGTATTTATGGCTAAATGTGCTGCAGAGGCTCAAACAAGATGGTGAAGGGAGGTGATGGTTACAGAGGCTTCATGAGTCATGACATCTCATGGCCTCAAAATTTATTCTACAGCTCCCCACTTGGGAAAAAACCAACTTGAAAAGAGAGGTAAAATAACCCCAGCAGGAGCACAGTTACTCTCACCATCCCTAAACTCTGTGCAAATCCAGGCACTTTTAACTCCAACAGTAAATACTGACAACTCTGACTCTAAATCCCCCATTACCTAAACTTGCAAAAATGCCCAATAAAACTATTGCAGCTAGAGTTCTACAACCATGGAGGAGAAATACAGAATGAACTATATATTATCATATGTGTATTTAACAACTATAATTACCAGCATTTAGAGCAAAATTCTCTCTTCCATTAACTAGAGATTTGTCACCAAGATTTGATGCAGGATACACAATGAAACTTGCCTTAGGTAACCACAGGAGGACCAAAAAAAAAACTAGCCTCATCCAAGGTCATTTTTAACTAAGTTGTAGCAAAACTACTGTGAAAACTTCCAAAGTAGATAAAAATTATTCCACGTGGGCATTCTCTCTGAGGAAGAATTATATAATACCAAATAATAAACTCTGCTATAACACAGCACAAATAGAGGGACTTCTACATATGATCATGCTCTCTAGTCTCATAATATCCTGCTTCAAGAAGATTAGTTCACCATTAAAATACTCAACTTATTTAAAACTCTATTTCAATTCACAACAGAAAGCACTGCAAAGTGTTATAAATCTAATAGAAGATTAAAAATATTTATTAAACACAGCATTAAAAGATTATAAACATTTCAATTTAGAAGCTGAAAATATCCTGCAAAATTCAAAAATAGTATGCTAACATACATCTAGAGCTTGATCCATTTTCACAAAATCACTCATATAATCTTAATACATTTTAGAAGATTGAGTAGATCTGTGACAAAGAAATTCTAGAAATGAATGTTTGTTGAATATGCTGGCTTCCAACTAAAAAGATAGTGACAAAAGATTGATCATGAAATAACAACTACCTTAATTCCAGTGTGATATAAACTGAAAATGGAGCATAGGTCAGTGAAGGGGCAGACAGAGACCATACTTTAATGCAAGGTCACCGTCAGGGTATTCTCATAAACAAATACAATCATTTGAACATTCCAAAAATCCACCTATCGCATGTGCTGGTCTAGCCAGTAAGTTTTTCCAAGCAAAACTTCCCAAGATTTTCTTTAAGTGAAGAACATCTTGTGAATGCTACATGCTTATACTGTTTAAATAAGGATATTCTAAATATTTTAAGATGTTTTATGAGACAATGAGTGTATATTTCAGTGCACAGTTAAACATATGCCATATTAATGCTGTGAGAAGTCAGAGCTACAAACTGTTACAGGACAGATTATGTGTTTATTTATACAGACCTATTTATTATGTTACTTTCTCCCCAAAATTACATCAAAAGACAACAATTTCTTTCAACCAAAATCAATAAAACACAAAAAATCACCCAAAAAAAATAAACTTAATTTTGATCTCTACTAGTCTCATGTAAGTATAAAGTTTTTATTATCAGCTTGAAACATTTCTAGCTTAAGTCCTCCAAAATTGTTTTTATTCCCATATATATATAACTAAAAACAATTAGCTGAACTTTCTAAGAAAATGCTCTGTTAGGCTATGACTAAGCATGTAAAGTTTCAGAGCCCAGGAGGGAATTTTCTGCAAAATTACAAGCAATTGAACATTTCCACTACAATTAATCATGTGCCTTAGGAAATATACATCTTGGACAATTAAATTTTCTCCTGCTTATGCTCAGTACAGCATTTTCAATTGGTCATAACCTTTTCTTGACTCCATTTTCTTAAAGTGGATGGTCCTCCTAAGAGTGTTCCTATGTCTCATTTTAATGTTATGTCTATCAGTATGTTTTACATTTTTACGACTAGGTGCTTGAAGCAATACTTCCACACTCATGTTTAAGAGCCTCAGAGTCATTTTATTGCCCTGAATGCAAGGTATTACAGCTCCAGCTGACTTCAGTAAATATACATGGGAGATCTAGTCACTACAAACAGAAAATGAAATTTCTCTAAAATTAAGTTTGATAATTTTGGCATACTATGAACAATATCTGACAAAACCTCAGTCCAAAGAATTTGAGATCTTTTGATGCAATGAATGCAATGGTAAAATTTCATCAGCCAACAATCTGCTCTAGTTGCTTTCAGTTCAGAGCCATTGACCCTAAGAAACAGGACATAAGTCAAATTACGTATTTGAGTGTTGATCACCTCTTATTATCAGCAATTTTAAATTAGTTGAGCCAAACCAGTAAACAGAAGCCCAAAAACAAAACTAAAAGCAAAAGGTTCCTTGATATAACACACTAATGCATTCCAGTGTCATCCAATACACAAAGTCTCGCTGTCCTCAGGGCACAATGCACAAGGGCTTCTGCAACTCATCTCAGACCAAAGTGGCATCCTGACAAGTGAATAATCTGAGCAACACAATGAGACTCAACAAGCCAAGACCAGTTCAAAGCTGACTGATATTCTTTTTAACAGAGTTACCTTGCTATTTAGGCACTAGCATTACTTATATTGTGGATTAAGGCTAGAAAGCTTGCAAAATATTCTACCATGGCATGTTTCGCTTCTCAGATGCCAAAACCATTTTGCACAGTCTTGGGCTATTGGGAAAAAGTAAGGAAGCAATACTTTATTACTCTGCCTACCTGAAAGTTACATCCTTCCCCAACTGAGGAAAAAGTGACCTGTGAATTCATTTTCCCTCCACTCATCTACTTGCAGAAAAGGAGCTGTAACAGGGTCAGGTAGCTGAAGGGTGCCTGAGAATAACACCTGGTGTTGTTCTGCCTGCCAATCTCATAACAACTGCAGGAACCAGACAGAGGTCCCCAGTGCCAAAACCCAAGCAAAGTAAATGAGATTCCAATATATTTTTAAAATAATGTTTGTGTGCTGAGGGAAAACACAATTCTTGCCCCTTTCCAATCAATGAAACCCAGTGTCTGCAATTACCTACAGGGAGGTTTCTATGCAGTAAGGGAAAATTACATGTTTCTGGCAGCAACATTCCCAAGCTTAAAGCCCCTAACTCTACTAGTCATTCCTGAGTATTTAAATTCTCTGCAATCTAGAAATCCTCTGGATGTGTGGACTAGCTGTGTAACAGAAACAGCACTAACAGACTCCCCCAGATTACTCAAATTCTCATATTCACCTTTTTTTTCTTTTCAATTTGCTGTACTTCTCAAAGACACTACTATTGAAAGTTATATTACTTTAATGGTGCATAAAGAACAAGCATGTAAGCTCTTCACATGCAAAGCAATCAAGCTAACAAGTCTATATTAAGTAACTTTTTCCTCCCCCCAAGTTGTAAAAAACACAATAGGTCCACTGTGATTCTAAAGAGTTAATAGAATAGAATCATAAAGAAATGTCTTCATGATTTTGAAAGAGTCCTGAGATGGTTCAGTCTTAGCTTTGCATTTAGTTACAATGCAGGAATAAAAACAAAGGCAAAAAAAAAGTTTTTAAATGTCATCGCAGAAGCTGTTGATACAGTGAGATGGTTCCCTCTTCTGGCCAAAGCTAGAGGAAAATAAGGTATGATTTTACTTTAATTGAAATCACATAAATTCTAGAATTTTAAATTTAAATATTAGTCTAACTTTACAAAGAAATTATCTACATATTTTTATAGATGCAGAAATTAGTTTTGAGACAAGAAATTTTCAGAAAATGCTTGAGAAAAGGTTGTATTTTACCTGCTTTCTGGAGCTTCATGTATAGATTACTGATAATCCAATATTACCTCAAATCTGAGAAACATGCAGCCAGCTCATTTATCCCATAATGAATATGCTTTCTTGTAAAGAAAGAAACTGTAAAAAATCCCACCAGAAGAGTTAAACTGAAAGACAATTTAATGTTATATTTTAAAAATAATCATTCCTCATTTGGCCATGGCTAACCTTTTAGTTTCCAACAAAGCTGCAATCCAAATACCTATTGGTATTTATAGCAATGGAAGGTTTAAAAAGTCTTTTTTTTTTTTTTTTTAAGAAAGGCATATACCACTAACAGTACCAATGCACATGCAAGAGCATATATCATGTTTTCACCGTAAGGTACATTTAAAAAAAAAAAATAATCTGTACCAAAAAGACAAGCAATACCACACTAAACTGAAAGAGCAACTCCTTGGGAAATAAGTGAAAATTATTGTCATTGAGAATATAATTTCAGAGTCCAATGCATAATTGTCCAGTCTCATCGGTTCAGAAGCCATTTTTTACCTCATCTGCATGACAATGAACATCTACAAAACTCCGTCTAAAGAGTAGACAAAGAAAGAAGTGGCTAAAAAGCAACAACAAAAACTTCCTAGTTAACTCCCAATAAAGGAAGGGAAAATGGAAAAGACAAGACTTCCATAGGGCCCAAAGTTTTATTCTGATTCTAAAGCTCTAACGAATAACACAGAACATGGGGAGGATGCAGAGATTTTTCTATTGAAATGTACACTGAGGTAAGGATTGTCACAGAACAGTGTTGGCTGCTCCACGTTAATTTGTTAAAAGCAGACTGAGTTTTACTGAGGTTTCACAGTGCAGCACATGTCACTCAAGCCAAAGGAGTTACCTGGTTAATGATGGCAAACAGGGGAGGACATGAAAAAATATTCTCTCCTCTTGCACTTTAAGACTTCTACTCTTTTGGTAGGAATTCACAGCACTGAATTTCTTCATAAAAAGATCCTTTCTCCCTCCACCAAGTTGATGTGGCCACATAATTCTGAATCATTTTAACAACATCCCTTTTCCCTTAACTTGCCTTGCTTCTTTTGTTATTCAGACACAGATTATCATCTCTGGTTTGTACCCTACCTTTTTTTGCTCAGGGAAAATCAGTAAGGTAATCAAAGCTTAGTTAAAACAAAACCAACACAGGTTAAAGCAAACAAAACACACAATTTTGGCAGTGCAACATCACAGAGAACCAGGAAGAGAGGTCATGGATCTTGAAAAGGAAGATTTTGAACATGGTGCAAACTTGATTTTTTTCATCTCGTGTGCACACAAGTTATCACTCAAAGAGTTCAATAAAAACTTGGATTAAAAAATCCAATCCAAGTCTCATTTAGAATAATGAGCTACATCTACAGCAGTACACAGAGCACAGCCAAGGCACAAGATTGAATACTAACCCATAACCATCTATTAATACATAACTGCTGTGTGTTGCCCACCATGGCTTCATGCCACATCAAGAAGCAATCTCCAAGACCATTCCCAGACTTCATCTGTGGTGCAACACAGCACAGGGCTTGTTCCCAATGTACAACATGGATAAGGGTAGCCTGTTCTGGGAGCAGGCAGGCAAGGAAGGGATAAGAATGAATTTATCTTTAAAGACAAACTACTAATTTGCCTTTGTATTTCTGCCTTCTCTGCATTACTTTGCTAAGGTATATTTCACATGCAACTCAGGAGTGTAAATTACATTTATTGGCTAATACACACAAAAAGACAACAAGGATAAATGGGTTACTTGGCTAAGCATTAATATTGTCACCATTCTTAATAATACACCTCAGCAATAATGAGTATTTTCCAGCTAGGCAGGCATCAGCCTGGTGGGGAAAGGTTGGTCTCTCTTACTCTTTGATGTTCTTGATCTCCCATCTGTCAGATATTTTTTCTATTTTTCCATATTACCAGTTTTCCTCTTGAATCCCTGAAAACTTTTATCTAAATCCAGTTCATCTATCTTACCTCCATCTGCCATTTCACCTTTCTTGTCTGGTGCAATTCTTGTTTAGGTACTTTCTTACAACTCAGATTTCCTCTAGAGTCTAAGATGTTACACTGCCTTATCAATGCTGAACCTTGGAGGAAGTTAATGCCTGAGAGGATGGTCGCACTTTCAAGGTCAAGAGAAAGGGATTTCTTCCAATTTATTGGCAAATAAAAGCAGTTTTATATCAGCAAATTATATAAAGTTACCTTAGTTAGAACTGATTCAGGAATATTAAAGTACTCTATATGAACGATAATTTATACATCACTATTTTTCTCCCTTGGAGGAAAATAAAATCAGGAGGAAAAGATAAAAACCACTTGGCTTCCTCTAAAAACATTGTCCTGAAAGTTCAAGTCTATCACTGGTTTGCTAAAAATAAATTTTCATTGAAAAAGTTGTGAAATATTCCAAAACAGTACAAAGAAAAAATATTTTGCTGGTGAAATTAATGTTGCAGGCCAAAATGGGATTTAAATGATTTTTTTTTGTGTTTCCTTTGTATTGAATTACAATTAATTTTAATGGTAGAATGAGCTGATATTAAAAGGTTTTCCTTTAACATATGCTTTGATACAGCACCAGAATTTTCTCATAATGGTAAGCTCTTCAAAATACAACTTTTTATAAAAACTCCATATATAAAATGCTAGTTTACTTTTTCTGCAAGCTTGACTTCCTCACTTATTATTGTTGCATAAGAGAATGACAAAGAAACTTTTTATAGAGCACAGCGAAATAGAATGTTTTGAGTATTAAAAACAAGCTTTTGTAAATTTCTTTTGTCTCACATGATTTGCTTACTCAATCTTGAATCCTCCAACAACACTCACATTAGCAATGCTAACATTGGTAGATGACATACAATCTTTCCCCACACGTGAAGCCCAGCTGAACAAAGAGGAATTCAAGAAAATTTTTGCCAGCTTCAGTGATGACAAGCATTAAATAAAGCATTTATTTTAAAAAAATAAATAAATTCAAGAAAGTGGTTAATAGCATGGGCAGAGTAAGCATGGGCAAACTAAATCCAAATTTCTAAATATATAAGGAACATTACATAAAGTATCATGTGCTTTCTGGTCTTCTGTATCTTGGTTCCAGGATTTTCTCTTTGACAGGAAAAATAGTCAACCAGAATACTTGAAATTTGATACTATTGTTTGTCCAAATAAACATAGAATTTTATGAATGTAACTAAAATAAAACTAACAAATCCAAAAGATAAAAGTTCATACATGCACAATTTGAAATTCTCACATGTCACCCTCAAGCAGTATTTCTATGTTTTTATTTGGTTTTCAACAAAATAACTGCCAGTTTTCAGTATGTGACAATTGTAGCATTGTTTGAAGCAAATCTCAAGAGTAGAAGTCTCAAAATGCATGTTACATGTCAGTTTCACATCATTTTTAAGAAAATTTAAGTTACATATTAAGAAAAACAATCAAAGAAATAAAAACCTAAAAACCATAACTCTTAAATCAGACCTTAAAATCTGGAGGTCTGATTTTTATAAATCAGACCTGTGCTGACTTTTAAATGACAGTTCTTCTTTCAGGTCCAGGTTATGGATGCTAGAGTTTGGTATAATTTAATTTTTAATTCTTGGTGGTATGAACATAGATTGTAACTTGATTCCATTCTTTTAATTTCTTTCAAATCAGATTTAAATATTACATGTATTACTGCCTTTCAGTTTGGCTTTCTAAACTTAGTGCTATACAAAGTATTCTTAATTAGTAGCAACCATGGAAGAACAAAAAAAGAAGCTCAGATTTGGGTAAGATAAGGACATCAACTACCACACAGCTTAGGGTTTTTTTAAAAAAGTGATCTAATATAACTCAACACAAACTTGCAAGGTTTTTGTCTCATAACAACCAGAAAAAACAGCTCAGATGAATACATCAAAGCTTTAAACAATTTTCAAGAGGCAAACCTAAGGAAGGTTTTGTGGAGAAATTTAAGAGTTGGACTCAACAATCTATGTGGCTCCCTTCCAAATCAGGATTTTCAATGGTTCTGGGATTCATTACAACTTGCCCAGCCATAACTTTACTCCTTTAGAAGATGGCTTAATAACAGCAGCAGCCAATGACAGAGTCACCTTGAGTGTCACTCAGTTTTGTGGTCAGCTGGCTTTGGTGCCAGATGCATCACTCCGTGGGAGGAAAGTGCAGAGCTCAAGCCACAACAGCGTTGCGCCGTGTTCCCTCAAGCACCAGACTCCGCAGCGACTGACAGATCTAGCTCTGCAGACAACTTCTCAGACAGGCCTGCATCTACCAGGGATGATGCCAAGCACTCTTATTTTGTATTTCTGAGGGTCTTTATGCTGTGATGTGACTGCTGACATTTTGGCAGTTTGATGTGAAGAACACTGATATATTTTCCTGCAGTCTTGCATACGACATACGGGAACCAGAACTTACCTGTCACAAGTTGCCAACCATAATATTTAGTTTGTAAGAAAAAATAACCTCTGGGAATATCCAAATGATATTAATACAGTGTGGCTAAGGAGACAGAGGCCATAGGCAAGCCTGGCATATAAGGGCACAACTACCATTGACTTTGAATGGTGTAACACTTCCTCACACCACAGCTGCACATGGTCCCAAGTGACTTCCAATTTAAAGAAATATCATTCTCAATCAAAGAAATATCACAATCACAGACATATATATAAGGACTTCATTTCTTTCAGGCTTATTATGAAATCATAAGAAGCATAGTGAACAGAAATCACCTTCAAGCCATTGAATGGCTTTTTCCTGAGTAGTCTAATTTTAAAACATATATGCTGTTTCAGTGCCTAAATGATGGGTTCACTCACCCACAACAATTCTTACTACACTGTAATATCTCTAAAAGTAAGTAAAGGCCCATATAGAGACACATCTGGAAATATAAATAATAAGTTTCCCACAAAAATAGTTGGTTAGAAAATGATTCTTCATACCCAAGTTGAATAATATATAACAGCTGAAAATAATAGAAAATGTATAAAGTCCTGAACTTATAAAGGATAATATTTTTAATCTGAGTAAAAACAAAGATAAAAAAAGTTCTGCATAAAACTAGAGAAGGGTCACAGCATTTGCCACAGTATGCAGCACAGTTTAGAGAGCCATGATACACTGAGTAACACCACACAATTTCAGAAGACTTCAAGCATCAGCCAATACAGAGTAACACCATACCACACCGGAAGGCTTCAGGCATTTGCTCGGTATCACTCTTCAGACGAACCTTTTATACCCTTCATCTCACATGCCTCATACCTGTGTGCCCTCAGCTCCCTTTGGTGATTGGTCAGTGCACCTCAGCACTCCCTGTCTTGTTACCTTCAATATTATTCATCTGTCCTGCACAGCTGTAGCCCATTAGGGATGAGGCCCCATCACAGCCCCACTCCCAATTACCACAAACTCTGTGCCTACAAGTCCCTTTTGTTTCTCTTAAATACATGCCATGTCTACCACCCCTCTACGGGCACTTGCAGAAGAAATAGCAAACATAGTACAAGTATCCCTTGCTCCACTAATTCCACAGAATGCATCCGGGTACTGACCTTAATTCCTTCCCCAAACTACATTACATATTGAAGTTTTTTACTTATGGAATATTCTTAAGCACCATCAAAATCTTTATACCTATGCCTATTGAATCAACTTTCATATCTATGCCTACAGAATATTAACAAAGATTAATAGCTGCAATTCACAATCACAACACATATGTCTCACTGGCAAATATAAACATTGTATTAAATAATATAATTACTCTCTCTAGCTCCCACTGCTGCTTTAGTAAATTCTTTTGTCTGCAGGTATTTTGAAATACACCATATTGTACTGGCTGAAACAAAACTGTAGCCAGATGCATGACATCATAAGGACCAAGCCCATCAGCATTAATAACACAAATTATTTGCACTTCTGGAGAATTAATACCATATTTAGCTAACTTTGCTGGGAGGTCTTGCACATTCTTCTATGCAAAAATGCGATGACTATCATTTCATCCTTAATTAGGAACTGCTCTCAAGGAAAAGCCATAGGCTCATTACAAGCAATACTCACATCAACACTCTGCATATTTGATATTTTTGGTAGACCTATCTTTTCTAATAAATCCCAATCCCCCACTTCAGCTGCTTTATTTTTAACATGCTCCCAAAATTGTAAAGGCTGTCAAGTGGTCACAGTCACTTGACAAGCGGGTAAAGTCGAAGGAGTAGCAGGTTTGGATTTGTTACTGGGTTTGCTACAAAGAGGTCCCTGCACCAGTTCAGGCTTTCTTATCACTATTAAACAACACAATGTTAAACAACTATTAATGACTTCATTTGTTCATGTAGTTCAGAGGGATACACATGCTTAACAAAGTCTTTTGGGGATGATACCAAGAGGCATTTTCAGTTTGTCATCTATTTCCCACAGCAGTAGACTCTGGAGAAATCTCTGCAGAAGCAGCTCCAGCAGGCTCTACTTCAGGGAAAGGCAAATCCTCAGGCTGAACCTCATTTTTCTGTTGCTCCCCATTAACTTCAATTTCTTGCTCTGATTCTTCTTCCACCTCCCAATCTGTTTTATGAAACTTTAAAAGAATTGAAAACAATCTCCAGGTGGTAGCCAAATCTGCAGCTTCCTTGTCACCCACAACCCATAGTCATTTCCCAACAACAAAAAGAGTACTTGCATCAGTCTCAAAATCTTGTTTTTGCCATAGTGAAATGCTATAAAGGGCATAATCAGTAGTCTCAATGCCTTCTCTTTTCAAGAAGTCTTTCCACGTCAATAAATACAATCTGTTCTTTATTTAATAAGTTATTGCCCATTATGTCCCCAGCAGCTCACCTGTACTCCAGTTGCCAAAATCAGCCAGGTCCAGACCAGGCAGTGTCTCCCCACTGCTCTCAATGCTATTCTGGCCTCCATCTCTGGCTGTACTTCACCCTACAGACCAGTCCTGAACCACATCAGGGTCACCCTATGTCACAGCTGAGACAGCCACAATGCACAGATCATCCCCAAACAATACCAGGAATCGTCAGCCCACACAGACCACCACCACAGCAGAAGGCTCCAAGCAGCTGCTCTGTATTACTTTTTCAGTCCAACCTTTTATCCTCTTCATCTCACATGCCTCACACCTGTGTGCCTCTGTTCCCTTTGTGACTGGTCAGTGCACTTCAGCACTCCCTGTGTCGTTATCTTCAATATTAGTCATAGTCACCTGTCCTGCACAGCTGTAGCCCATTAGGGATGAGGCTCCATCACAGCCCCACTCCCAATTACCACAAACTGTGTGCCTACAGAAAAGTATTCCCAGAAATACAAGCAAATTGAAATAATTGGTCTCCTCCTACAAACCATCATGAAACAGTAATGTATCGATCAATACATCCAATGGAATACAATAAATTGCCACATGAGTTTCACATCTACCCTTACAGCAATCCTCTTTCCAGCTCCTCTCTTCCAGTCAAATCCCAGCACATTCCTAACAGCCAGCTCACATAACTTCTCCCACAAGCAATACTTTGCTATAGTTTTTTTTCATTCATTTTGTTCATCCTTTGCACTGAAACAGCAGTTACTGTGTTATAATTCACACACAAACTCACCACAAAACCCAAATTTGTACACCTTGAAAAGCTTGCAAAGCCCAGTCCCACAACATTTAACATAATTACATATATGTGATACCAGACCTGATCTTGCATTCCAAAAAGGGTTTCAATGAACCAAAATTCCCATGATGCTGAGCAGAAACAGCAGCATATCTCATGACACCCGAAGTCTTTCATATCCAATCATTACAGTCAATCTCAATACAACTTAATTTGGAGCTGAAGAACCACAGCTACTGAGTGATGTGCATCTTGTAATGCTATGTGCTGCAATCATTTTTATATCAAGCCTGTATAATCACCAGATCACCCTGGGGAATGCTACTGACTAAAGAAACAACTGATAACTTAATATTCAGAATGCACAATCTCACCAGATACCCAAGACCATTGCTGGTATTTTTGCTATCACTAGAAGCTGCTGTCCTGAGAACAAGGATCAAACAGGGGGAAAACCCTCAAAACCAAAAATAAATTTGTAAATTTATAGCACCATCATCATCATCATCATTATTGTTAATATCATTATTGTTAACCCAATTTTGAGGTTAGCCAAATTATGGTGCAAAGCATCTTAATCCTGTGACCTTCCTAAATAGCTGACCACTTCAAGCAATATGGCATAAAAAAATCCCATACTAGGTAGTTCATTTTTAACTGCTTTTATTTTGCTATTAAGATACTTAATGTCATGAATTATCAAAGAGAATACACATTCATGATAATTGATATAAAATTCACAATAGATGAAATTTCATTAAAGAAAAAAGGGCAACCAAGAGGTTTTGGACTTCCTTAGGATGTTGAACTATAGACAGAAATATAGAAACTAATGGAATTGGTTTTCTTTAGTTTCAAAAGGTTGGCTTTCTGTAGGTTTTGAGTCCTTTTTGATTCATGTACAAACAAAAGTAATGCAAAATTTATCATTCTCTGGTTTTATCCATTTGTGTGTGTGTGTGATGATCTATGGTACTGCCTAGATGATTATACTTCACCACCTGGTTAACCTTATCAGCAAGACACTAGAAAACAAATCCTGTGCAGTACAATTTTATCTATACTTCAGTTATTCTGATCAGAAGCAGTTACCCAAAACTATGAAAAATTGTTATGGAGACTTGAAATGTGCTGCATAAACCACTTGTGACTGAATTGAACTAAGGGCTCCTGAACTATTCAAGGAAAATATTATCCCCCAAAACTCCACTCATGATCATGGTTTTCATGAGTGAGAATATGCTATGTTCGATACTAGACAAACAGATAATACTGGCTGGTACCAAAGTACTAAGAAAGCAGAGGACTTGGAAGCAGATTAAAGTTCTTCATATGCAAAAAACCCACAAAACATTCCTGTCTTGGTAACTTATTTGGAATTTAGAAAATATAAGCAGCAATTAAATTTTGCATTTGATTCTTCAGGGCAAAATGGACATGTTTATCCTACAGATCAACAGTTACACTGAAAGTCTCCCACAGAAGTTATCCATATACACATGAGAGAGAAAACTCTTGAATTTATAGCTTAAGTGCTAAGCAGAACTAAATACCTCATATACCACTTAACAGTCATGCTGATGATCATAAGTAATCTTTTATTAAGAAAGCTACTTTCTAAAGGATGAATTTCTGTGTTAATTCTGGAAAATTTATCTTTCTCAGTGTTTGAGACAGTAGAGTCTCCTGAACAGTCCACTTAAACTTTAGAACAAATTTAGATCATGCTAGAAAGTGAAGTGGAAATCATCAGGCATACTGACTGGTTCTCCTAATTTCTCAGGGAAAAAGATTTGCCAGAGCAGACTTTTTTAATTGTAGGCATACTCAAAGAAAGCACAGGGATCTCCTTTTTCTAAATGGCAGCAAGGAAAATGTTACCTAATAATTTCTCCATTATTGGTAAAGGGAGAAGTCTTTATGAAGTAAAGGCAAACATTCTAATTGAAGCTGATAAAAGAATAAATCTCCAAGAAATGGAAAAACCTTGCTAAGCTTTTCTCTTTCAGCTTTCTCTGGCAAAAATACCAGAGTCCCACTTTCTCCTGTAAGGCGGCTTCCAGCTGTCATAGTCATAAAGAAATGAGGAAGAGAAAACAAAGCATAAAGAGGGACATTGTTACTACCTCAAAAGAGTCATTCAATATTCCTCAGGTGATACTCCAAGTGTATTGTCCAGCCTACCTTTTTGGTGCAGCAGTTTTCTTGAAAACAGAATTAAAATTTATCATAGTTTGAATCCTATTTTGTGTTATGTACCGTACAAGGTCATAAACAAAGAGATTAGCTCTGCAAATGAAGGCAAACTGCTCTACTTGGACAGAACATTTTAGTAGTTAAGCAGAGCTGCTTGGATTAACCACTACTAATGTTATAAACAAGCAAAATGAGTAAATCAGAAGGAGGTAAGGAGAAATTACCACAGAAAGACAACACAGAGTAAACAAAACTGCCTTATAGTCCATGCCAGGCCCTAGTACAGAGCAGGATTAGGTGTGTGAAAACCTTGGATCTCAGTGCATGGCAGATACATAGTATATTGCATGCCACTACTGAAGAAAGGCTGCAATGAATTACAGCACGCCACATAAATTCTCTAATTTATGCCAGAAGCTGTCATAATCCCTCCCTTGACAGAACCTTCTTTATTTCAACTCCCAGGAGAGTTGCATCAAATAATCTGCTGCACTGAGTCATGCATATTACAGACACACACATCCTTTACAGCAGGACTTCAATATAGTGGGCAGCCCAGACTGTTATTTTTAGAAAGAACAAAGCCAGAATCTTCTGATAAACACTTCACTTGAAAGGAATTGAAAAATTTTTGTTTGCAAAAACAAAACACACACTCTTGTGCTTATTGCCACCCAAAAGAAAGACCAGCAATACAAGTTATGTTTTCTCTCAACATAAAATCTCAAAAATTACCTTAGAGGACCACCATATCCTGCTAACACAGAATTTAGTGTTCTACATTCCAGAGGAATTCTATCCTAACCCCTGTTACACCCTCTCTTTTCCTCATACCTACAGAATGCCAAGAGCTTTGAAATGCATTAGTATGCAAATATCTTGGGTGGCTTTACTACACATTTATATTGCAGAGTAATCAATAAATTATTATTTCAATATTTATTGGAATCTCAGAATAAGAAAGAAGACAGATTACACAAATCCATCTTAGTTGATTAATGGGTACTCCAGCAAAAGGCATACACTGATGGAGTGGGTCAGTATGCAGACTATATTACTGAATATTTCAGCTCAGTTGTAAATATAGTATCTGTTTCTCTTAGGGACTGTCACACTGAGTGCAGTATAAAAGGCAATAAATTTCAACAGATTAATTAACTCTTTGGTTACTGGGGCTGTGTGTCACCTATCCTGGCACCTAATAAAAAATCCTTTAATGCCAAGACATAAAGAAGGGCCTCTTTGAAAATGAGTTATTAACAGCATTTCGTGAATAGATGGAGAAATTGTAGCCCAGCCATTTAAGTGTCATAAAGTGCAGCAAAGGCTGCTGGAGGCCTCTGAGGGACGCCAGGCAATACCATAACAATCAAATCTGAGATGGAAGAGGGATTGAGCTGTCCACTCAGAATTTTTATATTGTCAAAGAGCAGCGAGGAAATAATGTGATCAAGAAGTGAATTAACCTTGTGTGTGAAAGAGAGGGGATGATCTGATGGAAAAGGCAGTAAAGTAAAAATCACTCCATAATGCCTACATTGCAGGCTGGTCATGAGGGGCCCCTAATGTCTGCAGGCTGTCAGGGAACAGATCCAGCCCTCTAAGTACCATAAACCCATTACCTGCATTAGTCAGTAATTGGAATACATTTATTCATACTTTCAAAGTTCTTATGGTCCTGATGCTGGCTAACTACACGGCATTAATTTCTAAAATGTTTTTTGTTTCTAGCCTTGAAATAGAGCAGGGACAGTCTTCTGGGGCAATTAATACTCAAAAAGGCATGAAAGAATTATATACCCTGTTACATTTATACATATGTCTATATAACACCATACAGTTTAATCTGGTTTCCTTGGTGTCAATTCCCTATGAAGCTATGCTGGCATTTCCAGTAAATAAAAAGCTACAGAAATTTGCACTGTTGGAAGTGAGGCAATCATATGAGAGGACTCCACCAAGAAGGAAATAATCCATACAAAGTTTAACAAAATTGCTTTTGTCTTTAGTAACATGCTAGTCAAGAAAGGCTGTGAAAATCATACAGTACATTTCTGCTCTGCACGAGCATGGAAAGATTTTTCTTCTTCTTACACAAGACAAAGATCTTCCTTGAGCCACTCATTATGGAAATAGACAGAGCTGGAAGTAGATGATGTCTACTCAGTCCAAACCTCTTGCATATATAAAACTCACAATGAGATGTGACAATGAAGTCTAGTATAAGAATCTTGGATGGACATGCATATATATAGCGACCCACAAGACTAGATAAAGGACATGTACGGTGGGTTCACACCTGATGTTTTGCATGTTTAAAATATCCTTCTATTCTTAAGGCTGCCTTCCTCATAAAAGAATTGTTAACCATTACCTCAAAGCAGAACATATAACTGTGCATTGAGACCTAAGACCATCTAGTTGCAGCATTATTATATAAAACAAGCACTAGAAAAGCATCCTCTGGGGAAGGTCTCCAAAATTTTTATTTTGACTATTAGAAGTAGACAGAATTACAAAATCAATATGCAATTTTAACAAATTTTTCAAAATGTAATATGGTTTTCCAATAATTCTTACTTTGTGAGGAAATTTTAATTATCATCCATTCCTGCATACTGCAGCTCATCTAGCAATCAAAATCAGAATTTGCAAGAATGCAAATTCTCCTTGTTGCTGCCAACAGAATTTACCAAAAAGAGTATGTTTCCTAGTCAGCCACTGCCTTGAGAGGAAAGGCACAGGACTTGTGGGGTAAGCCATGTCCCTGAATAGCTCATGTTCAGTCACCATCCTGAGATGGTACTGCTGGTGGTTGTTCTCCACCGGCAAATCCCCCAAGTCCAGCCCCCAGCACTTCTGACTCTCAGCATGTGAACACAGTTTTAGTTTAACAAAGGTCGTTTATTAAGAATTACTGTTGTATTTAAATTTCAGAGAGCCTAGAGTAAAGACTAGTGCAGACTATCATTTCCTTTATCAAACTGACATGAAGAAAACAAAGATTACAACTGATATTTCTGCAAATACCATTTCTTAGACAAGCTTTTGTGAAACAGTGCTTGTATTTTTGCAGAGGATTTACTAACATAAGAAAGGGATAAAAAATAAAAATAATAATAAACAAAAAAGTATTTTCCACTCATTGTGAATGCATTATCTTCCTCAAATTCTATTCAGTGGTCAACAATAATAGAACTTGAATGAGTTTGGAAAGCTTTGGACATGCTTATGTAACAAATTACATTAGGAATATAACCATTGAGTTACCCTTCTCTGCTCCATCAAGATTGTCCGGACTCTTTTATGTTCATGACAAACATACAGCAAAATACCTTGCTGTTTGTCAGCATTATATTCACTTATCACCAGAAACTATGCAAAAGCTGCCTCTAGGCACATCTCTCCAGGGCATGGAAAAGTGCATCCCTAATCTCCCTTTCCCTTCTGTTCAAGCAGCCAAATATCCAAAGCAACTAAGTGAGCAAAAAATACTGGAGAATACATTCATAGCTGAAATTAGGTTAGTCACTTTCAACTCTGAAGAACAACAAGTTATGTACCCAAATCCATTACCCAGGACAATACGGAATCAAGATGTGCCTTGCTGAGCAGATTAAAACGCACTTTCACTTAAAAAAAACCAAAACCAATCATTTTTGCCACAAAACAGATGAATGAAAAAGTCTTTTTCTAGGTCTGCAGAGCAGCAGGAAGCACCAAACAAGGCTCAAGCACAGCAAAATTAAATCTAGCCGAAGTCCAGGTACAGACTGCCAAGTATTGTGTGCAGCAGGGAAAACTATGCATCCTCCTACCAGACTTTCAGTTCAGTAGTAGGTGAAAACACCTCATCATTTTTAGTAACTTCACACTGATAATCCAATTGCTTGAAATGAAAAATATTTTTGCCAAAGAATATTAAATTCAGGCAACATTTGCTGAGCCTAATAGTGTTCAAGCACATGGCCACAAATGTAGATCAATGTTTCAGACTCTTCCAGATTGATGGGAAACAGACACTTCACCCCTCAACAAACATTACAGAAATTGATATCTCCATGAATAGCTTGTTTAGTTGTTTGGTTGCATTTTAATTCCTTAAAATTCATTACTTAATCCACAGGCTTAGTGTTCTGGTAATGAAATGGGCAGAAACAATTAGGAGAAAAATTTACTCATGCAATAGTACTATTCACATTCACAATCAGAGAAGCCTTACTGATCCTGATTAAATCTTGAATGTCATCCAACTAAAGTCAGGTTGAATTAAACTTTTCCCATGACTATGCTACATGCACAAATATTTCTAAAATAAAATAAATCACAGAACAGAAACATACTTATATGAGTAAATTAAAAATAAAAGGTGATAAATGCATCGAGCTAGCAAAATTTTGAGAATAAAGACAAATATGCCTGTCTTTGGCAACAAATTAAAAAAATAATATGATAAGAATCAGCCTACATTTTAAATGCAAAGTAAAGTCAAACCGTCCTTAAAGCTGGAGCATTCTGGGACAATGATCACTGGGCTGTGAAAGGAATTAATGAGCTCTAACAGTACAAGTACTACTGCCCACTGTGTTATAAATGCTTCACTCACTTCTTCAGTTTTCTCACCTATAAACAGGAGCTGGAATAAAAACAGCATGGTGTTGAAAGACTAATTGTGATACCTTACATCAGCTTCAGAAATTATCAGACACTGTACTAGATTAAAGTATTACACATAAATGGTTAGACTAAAAGGCCACATTTCTATGCAGATGACTTTTCACTTCAGGAAATGAGTAAACAAAATGGTTTCCATTCTTTCATAATAGAAAATGTTAAAAATGGATGGCATGAGTCATGAAACATCAGTGTTCACCCCTTAAGGTCATGCCTACCACTACACTCCCTTTGAACTGAGCTGAGTTCAGTTTTGCAGTTGAGCAACTTAAAGACCCAGGTGGACACTCCAGCATGGAAAACACTGAACATTAAGAGACTAAAGAATCCCATGGAAAATTACGCAAAGGAACTTCGCTTCAGTACAAAAAAATACACATTTTTGTTTTGGAAGAGTCACTGAAAGATGTCCTGACATCTCAGCCAAGAGCAATGATCATGGTTAGGGAAAATTGTTCTGGTGAGTGAACTATCAAAGAGCTACTAATAAGGAGCAAACTAGCACAGTTCTAGATACTTCTCATAAGAAATTGCCTTTAAGATAGCTGAAGTGTAATATCTTACAAGCGAAGGACCATGAAATTATTTTCTATACAACCAGGTTCTCTTCTAATACAACTGTAGTATAACATGTTTTCAGAATGGCCAATTGAGATTATTGCTCATACAAACAGAATACTTCTAACCAATTTTTACCAGTCAAAGTATTTGCCACAGCCATTACCATTAAAAGAACACTGCTTTATGTTAATGAACCTACAAAATTAATTTTCTGTTTCTTTAAAAGAATTTATTAATCTTCAAATTAAATGTAGTGGGTACATAGGAACTAAAGGCCACTAGTTTCTACCTAAAAAAATTGTTTAACACTATCTTTACTCCTTTACAATGAACTCTGCTGATTCTTGCTTGTAGTAGGAATTTCTGCCACTAGTTTTTGTGCCTCAAGTAATTTTCATCTTTCTCACACACCATTAATAATGCCACTGCTCCAGGTATCACTAAACAATATAATTAATGGAGCCCAAGAACACTGCAACCTAGCCATGTTGCAATGTGATTTGGATCTATAAAGAACATGCTGAAGGCTTTGGATGAATTGGCCAGATTACCCCAAATAATAATGCTGTGTAGGTTTCAGGAAAAGAAAAAAAAAAAAAGCAGAAATACACTACCTTCAACATATGCAAGCAATCAGAATATAACTGTATTAAACTGAGAATAATATGCATGTTATAATGCTGTTTCTCTTATTTGTAAATATCAGTTTAAACTGCTTAGCAAAGGAGAAAAGCTTGTAAGGTGTACCATAGGGAAAAAAAAAAGACTTTAGATTATTGGCCTAAGTTCAGCAGCAGAGTTGGCAATTTATGGACTTGATTATACCTTCAAAATGAACAATAACCCAGTAACTACTGCAGTAGAAAGGTACTAAATTTTTATGATATGGGATAATCAGGTTGGCTACCAAAGACATAGTAGACATGCTGCAAAGAAGAAACAATTCACATTAAAATAGTCAAGTAACAAATTCCCTTCTTGAAAAGGGTATTTTTCTTTATATGATATCTTTAGCAGACTGTAGGCTGTTTCTTTAAATGAATGCTTATGACACACTTAATTTTCAGGCACACTTGGTTACAGAAACAGGCACCACAGTGTACATCATGTTTAGAAATAAATAGAGCTGTCATACTTGGATTCATATTGACATTTACATCAGACTCTTAATCTGTGTAGATTTGACAGATGGGAAAAAGTCAGCCACCCCACATATAAATGACACTTACATATTCATAATCAACATATTTTTGGTTGTTTACTCAGTAAAGCAAAACTAGTTTATTTTTACATCTCTACTATGGCAGTAAATAGTCTGACATTTCAGCATATTTGGAGATGGTATGCCATTTTATTGCAATTACTATTTCCAGGAAATGAAAAGAGGCAAAAAAATAGTGGTGCTTTTCCCAAAAAGATATAATGTATTTTTTTTGTGTAGAAGATTAAAATATATATATATTCTTTGCTTCATGGTGTAATGGGTACTCACAGACTGTGGAATTAGCAATTTCATGCAAAATCAGTAAACTTTTCCCTTCCATTTAGTGCATGAATTGTTAACAAAAATGAAATAAAAATGAAGTACCTATGGTAACTCAATAAATACCCAAAGAAATGTAGTGCTTTATAATTACCTAATGCCTACAGGAGTAATTCAGTGGCTATAAAAATATGCAAATAAAATTATAAAACAGAACTCAAAATTCAATAAAATTCAAAATTTAATAAAAAATTACATCCAAAATATTTTGAACTCTACTAATTTTTTTTCAATTTCTTGCTATTATCTAGAATTTAAACACTTTTTACACTGTCCTCTCATGACTGTTTGTGTAATGAGCTGAGAACAGATTTGGGCATGAGCCCTGTGTAGTTAGATGCTGGATGCATCCATGAGGATTTTTTAAGAAGGCCATGAAGTCACATAAGACACAGGACAAGTCTTAAAGTATTGTACACAACTTTCCAGATATCAATTTATCTTTGTCAGTTGCATTTATTATGCCACAAAATATTATTCCATTCAAACATTTTAGATAGACTGGATACATCATAACTTACCCTATTTTGAAAAGCCAATGCTTTAGAAAGCAAAGAGAAAATTTACCAATATACTCAATCCTAATAAAAAGAAGCCAACAAAACACCAACAATGCAGGAAAACCTCAAGCTTTGAGAAGACAAAGGAGTTCCAGCTATCCTTGCATTCTCTTCACGCACAGCAGGAGACACACAAAAAACTGTGACCGTGCAAAGGGTGCACTACACCAAAGGGAATGTGCATCATATGAATTAGTATATATTTCTACTTTTTTCCTAAGTTATTCCACATTATAATCTCCCCTGTTTAGAGAGGCTTATTTGCTGTAAATTTATGCAAACTTGGCTACAATTCCAGCTCTGTCTGCTGAAAGAATCTAGATGTTATCATACAATAAAAACAATTCAAGAATGGACAAACAAGATACTTATTATGTAACAATTTTTTAAAGCATTGCTCTAAAATAAAATATGATGTAAATAAAATATTTAGAGGCCTTCCTGGACATCTGTAACAGAAAACATTCCTGGTGACACTAAATTATACAAACCAACCCAACATGGAACCTTTTAGCAAAGAATAAGCCAAAGGGTGAAGTTGGCACTTACAGAAATGTCTGACTTTGATCACTTGAATTTTACACCAGAGGAAACTGTACCTGGCACATGTCAGTTCAAAAGAGAATATATCCAATGACAAGAAGACAACATCTTTGTCATCAGCTCTGTGACTCCTCTAGAAATCTCTAGTGATTTCAAACATGGAAGACATAATTTTATGTTGATTTGGGGCAGGGAGAAATAGGCTCAATTGCACACAGTTTCACTGGTCATTCTTCACTACAGTGTGTCTTATGGATCCATTCTCAGGTAACTGCAGAGTAGAGATAAGGATACCTTAACAGAATTTATCACTAAAATGGTTCAGTACACAGAGGACAAATTCCCAAACAGCTTGTAAAACACCCGGAAGACTTAACACAAGAGGGAGATCTGCATTCCCTTTTTACCTTAGACACTGGAGTCCATTTAAAAGTGAGCATAACATCATATCTTGTAGCATATCAGTTCTGATGCCAATAAAGCACTGACAAAATTACTTCAGAGAAATGCTGCTTTAGTTTAGAAAGGTACTACTAAGACACTACAAAATATCACTAAAACACACATGAGTACAAAATGAGTGATGTGAAAATTCATTTCAATACCTTCCCATGCATAACACTTTAGTTACTTCAGATTACACTATGCTACAGAGGTTTTTCACAATCTTGCCTTCAGAAAATTTGAGAATGCGTATAAAATCCATTATTTATTACACCACATCTTTAGTAATAAATAGAGTATATTGCTTTTAACTTCAATTGTGACTAATTCCCAGCTGATTTTATTTTTTATCACATTAGCAAATACACAGACTTCTTTGACATCAATTATTAACTTATAAACTAATACAGAAGAAGAAACCAATGTAGTATAAAAATTACTGCAATCCTCTTTTAAGAGCAATTAAGATGTAATGAAGAATGAGCTTCAGAAATTCAAGAGTTTTGTTTCAAATTAATATCTATTCAATATAAAATATGTTTATGCTTATCTAAAAGTGTCATTCTCCAGCCAAGCCTGTCCAAACTTACTCTCTCCCTAAAGTGACCAATCAGAAGTATAAAACATACTCCCATATTGTTCTTTTCTTCTTCTGAGAAATATCAATCTTTCCTTTCCAGTATCCACTTGAAACCAAAAAAACCTGTTGGCTTTGTTTTCCAGGAACATAGCCTGCTTGCCAAACACCAACTTCCAAGTTTATGTACCTGGAAATATATTATATGGTAATATAATGCATGAGTATAATGACAGAGAAAGAGAAACACAGAAAAAAAAAAAAAAAAGAGAGAGAAAAAAAGGAGGAAAAAAGGAAAACCTGGGGATGTGCAGGCCTGTCAGTCTCACCTCTGTGCCCAGCAAGATCATGGAGTAGATCCTCCTGGAAACTATGCTGAGCCATGTGGAAAATAAGGAGGTGATTTGTGACATACAATATGGCTTCAAAAAAGGCAAATTATGCCTTACAAATCTGGTGGGCTTCTATAATGGAATTACAATGGTGGTGAATGAGGGAAAAGCAATTGAAGCCATTGCCTGGGTTTGTGCAAAGCATTTATGTTGTGCCACACTATGCCATTGTCTCTAAAACGGAGAGAAACTGATTTGATGGATAAAGAATGGTTACACTCAAACAACTGCAATCAATGGCTCAATGTCCAAGTGGAGACCAGTGACAAGGGGCTCTCCTCAAGGGTCAATGTTGAGACTGTCCCTATTTAATATTTTCATCCGTGACATGGACAGTGGGAATTGAGCACACCCTCAGCAAGTTGGCCAGAAAGTCAATCATAACCTGAGCTACACCAAAAGACGTGTGACCAGCAGGTCAAGGGAGGTGATTCCGCACCTCTACTCCAGTATTGTATAACCCCACCTGGAGTTCTGTGTCCAGGCTCTGGAGTCCACAACATAAGCAGGACATGGATGTGTTGGAGCAAGTCCAAAGAATATCATGAGCATCTCTCCTATGAAGACAGGCTGACAGAGTTGGGGTTGTCCAGCCTGGAGAAGAGAAGAACTAAGGAGAGGCCTTAGAGCAGCCTTCCAGTACCTAAAGGAGGCCTTGCAGGAGAGCTGAAGAGGGAGTTTTTACAAGGCTTGTAGTGACAGGACAAAGGGGAATGGCTCTAAACTGAAGGAGGGTAGGTTTACATCAGATTTAAGGCAGAAATTTTTCCGTGTGATTATGATGAGGTAGTGGATCACATTGCCCAGAGAAGTTATGGATACCCATCCCTGGAAGCATTCAAGGCCAAACTGGATGGGGCTTTCACCAACCCAGTGAATGGAAGGGTGTCGCTGACATGACAGAGTGATTGGAACTAGGTTATCTTTAAAGTCTCTTCCAACCCAAACCATTCTGTGGTAACTTCACTTATCAATTCCATTACCTCCACTGTACTGTTCAGTCCTAGACTGATCCAGACTGATAATCCATTTCAGCTGCCTAAATGAACATTACAGAGGCCAAAAACTTGAATGACTTCAAAGCAATAGACCAAGTGTAGGAGGAAATGTCTACTAGAGGCCGTTAAACAATCTACACACAACCTCCACAAAAGTTACTAGCCCAAGTTGGGCCTGTGCTAAGAGAGGGATTACTTGACCTATCCTCAGCTCCCTAGACTCCATCACAGAGAATGACTAAACAAACCTTTGATCTGACCTAATACTTGTTTCTAGGTTACTACTCACACCCAGCTATCCCTCAACCTTTATCAAAACACACATCGCATATCCCCAGGACATATAAACAGCTTCATCCTTACTCAGCAAACCTTCCACATAAGAAAAAACACCCATCACACCTTTCCTTCTCAGAAGCAGGGCTTGAATTCAAGCCTTGCACAGCCACAATACACTCTATTATTATAGAATAGTCTTGAAGGTCCAAAATTATTTCAAAAACAATGCAATAGGACAGTGAGAATTTTTTTTACAGCAAACCCTCTGTCAATTGACCTGCCTCACTATCACATACTCTGCCAGCATAACACAAGACCTGCAGGCACAAGTGAGACCACTTTTACTCCCATGATCTGGACTGTCATCAGTGTAATGCTGTCAATACCAAGTCACAAGCCCATTCACAACTGTGTATGAATAAAAAGAAGTTATTTCAAAGAAGGCTGCTTGTGACCTCCACAGAGCAGTTAAAGTTGCTTCAATCACCTCCAATCACAATGTACAAAACGATTTAAGCACGATTTTTCTGATATCAACCAGTTATGACTGCAAAATTTCCTACACTGTTATTGCAAATAAGTTGTAGAATATACATCTGGACACCCACTCTCTCTGAGCAAATTAGTTAATGTATGCATTTCTAAGTACTAGCATTTATATGCACCAGTGACGAGACAGAAATAATGAAGTTGTATCTAGACTGTTATCAACACGTGATAGATTATCTGTCTGGCCCTACGTTCCATGTTTTAAGTGCAATTTAAAAATTTAAAAATCAGTATTACAGTACTTTGTAATGTCAGAAGGCAGAACTTTAATTTAACTTTATAATTCTAGATACAATAGCTTTCCCTTGAATATGAAGTGATGTATCACACATTCCAAGCTCTGTATTCTATAATCATAGAGCTTTTTGTTACTGTTAAAGCCACAATTTAGGTTCTGAGGCAGTAAAATGCAGTAGCACAAGGAATACATTAGAAACGGTTTTTAAAATTAGGCTAAGAAAAATCATTGCAGCTGGAATTTAAGTAGAGAAAATTATAGGAAAGTATTCAGAAAACATTTATTACAGAAGCCTAAACAACATACACATTTTGATAACATATATATTAAAACATATGGATTTTTAATTGCATTGCTATTGTGATACTTAGCTAGCCATCCTCAGTTTTGATGGGCACTTATTTCTAGTTTTAAAAATATTCCAAGCAAAAAGCCCATCAAGTCTTTCTTGTGTGTGTGTCTTATTTGTTTTGATCATATTCTACTGCATCTCAGAGTAACAGAGATCAAAACCTGTACAAGGCTGGCAGAAAAATTTTAATGTATTAAATTACCAGAAATATCATTATGTCTAACAGGAGAGGAAAATTACTGTTTTCCCCCTTTTCCCCATGCTACAGAGGTAAACAGCTGCTCTTTTTTCTGCCAGTCAAACTTCTAGGTTTACCTAACTCCCACTAAGTCAGCAGAGGACCAGTTATGACAGCCAAACACATTTCCATCTAACCAAAATACTTACTTTTGTGTAATACTCATCTCAAGTATAAACCCTAAAACAAAATTCACAGAAAAATTGGTCACTTTGCATGTAATCACCCACCACTTTTGATAAGGATGAGAAAGCAATAAATGGTATCAGCCTTAGCTGTATCAAGACTCACAACTGCATCCTCATTGACTTATGCTCTGATTTAGTCAACATAGAAGATTCTAAAAATATTTACCCAAATAACACACATCTCTGAGAGGTGGGTTCAAGCATTTGAAAGTGGTGTTAATTTGCCTTTCATGCTGAAATATAGGAAATGCCCCTCATTGTTCTACTTCATTAGCTTCATTTGATTTATAACCCTAGTGAAAATGTTCATGGATATTTGTGTCACTCATGATATACCTGCACATGTTTCATGGGGAGGCATACTCGTATTTGGTAATTTTGCCACACATAGGAAATATTTTTTAGTCCTTTAAATTCTTAATAGCAACACACATTATGCCACAAAGATATTATTGTCCAAAGCCCATTGACAAAATGCAAGATGTGTACCTATTATAAATATTTCATATTTGTGTTCTCTTCACAAATAAGAAGTGCCAAACACCTTTGTTCTGATTAATTCCCAATCTGGTTTATGGGAAGTGGGTACAGGGGGTACCATTTCACTGCAGAAAAATTAGAATTGCTCATATTGAATGGGGATGAAAACAACCTAGACTAGACAACAAAGGTAACAAAGCCTATTATGGAGCTAACATTTCTAAATTAGACTGTAGTGAACAAAAGCTTTTGTTAATAAAGCGGCAGCCAACAGTATTGTGTAACTTCCAGGAGAAAAAAAAATAGGAGTAAGTTTGTGCACAGACTATACTTGCCTATTGGTACCTTGAGTAGGTCAAGACGGAGAAGTACAGACAGGGTGTGTGAGAACTTTGGGATCTTTAATACTTCCACTGCCTCTGCTTGTGATGTACAACATCTATTTCCTGGATAAACAGAGAAGTTAGGTCCCCAGAGCCTGAATCCAGTGCCTTTCATAAGCCCTAACTTCATTTTTACAAACGATAAAAGAAAATGTAATTTGCTTTCCAGCTTTACCAGTAATCCATACGTGTTCATATTGCAGGCTGCAAAAGCATCTGTGAGATCAATAATAAACATCCCACTCATCGTTTACTCTTCTGCTTTATTTAAAGAGAACATTCTCCAGCATACCTGCCACTTTCCAGTTGGAATGATGGAATCCAGATACAGAAATAGAAAAATACATTGCGAACAGCAAAATATATGCTCTTTAGCAACAGGAAGGAGACGTCCCAAAATCAAGCAGCCAAATTTCTACATTTCTGAATTAAAAACCAAATAATACAATCGGGTATCAACAAGTCTCAGATATGAGGGAATATCAGATCACATCTGCCAGTGTGTTTCTCCTCAATACTCTTCCTAATCAAGAAGCCTCACATACTCAGTTTCCTTCCACCCAGCTACAGGTTATTTAGTCAATCCAACTCAGAGGTGCAGTTTGATTTTTCTGCTATCTGCCTGCCTCCACTGAGTCAGTAAGGCCCACTCAGAGAAACACAGAATAGGGAAGGTTAGAAAGGACCACTGGAGGTTATCCAGTCCAACCACTCTGTTCAAGCAGGGTGCCCTCGAGCACACTACTCAGGATTGTGTCCAAATGAATTTTGAATATCTCCAGTGAAGGAGAACCCTGAATATCTCCAGTGAAGGAGAATCCACAGCCTCTCTGGGCCATCTGTTCCAGTGCTCAGCCACGCACAAAGAAAATAACTTCTTCCTGGTGTTCAGGTGGAACTTCCTGTGTAACCACTCCACTTACATCTGTAACAGTAAAGTTTATTACAGCCGCCATATCTAGAGAATTTATTGACACGAACTAGAAAATCCCTGCTGATCACATGCAAGCTTGAATATATTTACTTGAGTTATTGGGGAAGTTACTTTTGTCATGGAGATGGTGAAAAGCACCATCCATATTGTTGCAAAAAAGCACAATTGTTTGCTAAATGTGAAATCCCTCAATCAGGTAGAGGAAACTTGAACCAAGAAGCCCTGGAACTTCACAGGGTGTCTGCAAGTGTTTTTCTCAATAACTACTAATCTCGTTTTTCAGAAATAGCTAGTTGCTAAAAGGTTTTAGGGGGTTCAAATTTTTGTTTGTTTATTTGTTTTTAAGTAACCATTGCACATTTTCTTTTTGCTGTTTGTCCCTTAAAAAATACGTTGTTAAATGTTGGAGCACTGTTATTACTATCTATAGATAGTAATAGATGCTATTACTATCTATAATACACGCTGATTTCCTACTGTAACATTGGAAAAGGTAAAAAAACTTTTAAAACACAATAAACATAAAAGCTTGAATTTCCTAAATATATCTCTCTTTTCCTGCAGTGATTATGTACAATCTTAAATACCTCTGCACATAATTACAGAAAACACAGCACTTCCATTTCATGGACTGATATGAATAATAACTGGATTTTATGTATTTTCAAGCTACACCAAATTTGCACATTTTGCCCAAAATGCCTTTAGCTACCTTTCTCCTAAGTTCTTCACCTGATTCCTTTGGCCATTAGGCTCTATGCATTCTGCTGTTATTGCTCTCATTTACCTTTCCACTTGTCATTATTAAATACTTTTATTATTTCCTTCGTGCAGCCTCATGTGGAATGATCACAAGAATACCTCTCTCTAAACGCTTTTTATTCCTTTTTTTCTTCTTTTTTTTTTCATGAAAGCAGCAGCTTTGCGTGGGTGATTCATTGCCCACATCAGAACAGCAGAGCATCAACCAAACTTCGGAAAAAAAAAAACCAAAAACTTTTTCATGACTCCAAACAATCTTGATGTCGCCGTGTCGTGAAATACAATCTCCTGCTCCGGGAGGCTTTTCCAGAGTACTGAGGCAGCCCCCGTCGCTGCGGACCCACAGCAATGCCTGACCGCAGCGCACCTGGGAGGCGAGGGGACACCCCCACCCACACGTGTCCGTGTCCCTCCTGCTGGCAGCTGCAGGGCAGGAGCTCCTCAGCCCCTCCCGGTGCTGCTGCCACCCCGGGCTCCTTCCCCACGTCCCGGCTGCTCTCAGGCGGGGCAGGGCAGGGCAGGGCAGGGCACAGCGGGGTTATTGCCCGGCCAGCAGCACCAGCGGTACCCTGGGGGGCACCGCTGTGTGAGCGTGAGCAGCAGGGGGAAGGAGGCGACTCCCCCTCTCTGCTCGGCCCTGGTGAGGCCTCATCTGGAGCGCTGTGCCCAGTTCTGGGCTACTCAGTACAGGAGAGATCAGCAGCTCCTGGAAAGGAATCAGTGGAAGGACACAATGATTTGGGGTCTGGAGCATCTCTTATGAGGAGAGACTGAGGGAGCTGGGCTTGTTTAGTCTGGAGAAAAGAAAACTGAGAGGGGATCTCATTAATGCGCACAAATATCTCAGAGGCAGGTGCCAAGAGGGTGATGCCAGACTCTTTTCAGTGGCGCCCGGAGAGAGGACGAGGAGCAGTGGCCATAAACTGAAACAGAAGTTCCACCTCAACACGAGGAAGAACGTCTCTGCATTGAGGGTGGCAGAGCACTGGAACAGGCTGCCCAGGGAGGTTGAGGAGTCTCCCTCTCTGGAGACATTCCAAACCTTCCTGGATTTGTTCCCGTGTCACCCGCTCTAGGTCACCCTGCCTTGGCAAGGGGGTTGGACTGGATCGCAAGAGGTCCCTTCCAACCCTGACAATTCTGTGATTCTCTGATCTCCCCCAGAGACACGTGGGGAAGCCCTCTCTGGCAGCCAGGAACACGGGAACCGAGACCCGGGAACTGGTTTTGGTTTTTTTTTCATAAAAGCCGGGAACGCACAGCGGAGCCCCAGCCCGGCCCCACCCCTCAGGCGCGGTGGGCGGTCCCTAATGCGGGCGGGCTCGAGGGCGCCGTCCCCGCCCGCCCCAGGCCAGGTAGCGGAGCGCCGAGCGGGCGGCGCTGTGTCGATGCGCTCGCTGCTCGCGCCGACCCCTGGCGCCGGGCGGCCGCCACTTCCGGCGGCGCGGGCCCGCGGCGGCGGCGATCCCGGCGGGCGGGCGGGACGCGCTGGCGGGGGCGGCCGGCCGGAGCCGCCGTGCTCCTCCTCGCCCGCCGGACAGGTACGGGGCGGGGCCGCTCCCTGCTCCTTCCCTCCCTCCCTCCCTCTCTCCTCCCTCAGGCACGGGGGGCGAGCGGGAAGGAGGCGGGGTCGCTTCCTGCGAAGCGTCGCCCGGCATCGGGGGGCCATGGGCCCGATGGTGAGGGCCGCCGGGGGCGGGATGTGGAGCGGGGGGAGCTGGCACTGAGCGCCGGGAGGGTTCGGGTTCCCTTTCCCGGGGCAAGGACGGGGAATGGCGGCCCGTGGCGGCTGGAGAGGCTGTGCCAGCCCGGCCGGGACAGCTGCCAGGCGCTCGGGAAGGGCACACCTGCGCAGGAGAGCGGGCAGGAGGGAGGGAAGGCTCAGGGCTCCTGCTGGACCCTGTTCCCTTCCCTGTTTGCCTCCGGAGCAGGACGCGGTAGCGCCAAGCGAAGTGTCTGCTCAGGTTTCCCGCAGATGGAATTTGGTTTTCCTGTCACCTGGGGCATCCCTGCTGCGGTGCCAGCTGCGGTGCTGCCGTCAGGCATTCCTGGCACGGTCTCCGGAGGGTCACGGCCAAAGCCAACGTGGAGCTCGCCTGGTGTGTCTCAGGCGAGCAGTTCTTCTGAGCGGACTAAGACGCTGGTTTCTGCCAAGATGATGGGTTTACCAGATGTTCTTCAGTGTTAAAAAACCTCGGCCAGCCAAGGCTCGAGCTCCTTCATGATGTTTTTTTCCATGCTTAGTACAAGTTGTTAACTTTCTGGAAATTTTGCTTTTCTGCTCACTTGTTCATTTGTTTCTCCTTCGTGTAATAATCACTATTTTCTGTGCTAGGTTAAATTACTGATCTGCAAGGGAATTTTTTTTTTGAAGGGGAAGAAGCAGGAAGTCTTTGATCTAAAGAATCTGTTGTTTACACTTTTACACAAGGGAGGAGAAAGAAGAGAGGGAAATTGGTATTTTACACAAATCAGGACAGCTCTTAGCTCTTCATAAAACAGATTTTTGCTGTATGTTCAAGATATTAATTAAGTGATTGAGGAATTTTGATGAGAGGAGTAGGAATTACAGTTTTCATGCTTAGAAAAATAGCAGTTTGAGAAGTCAGTGTGAATTTCAGAAGAATTCTGTTGCTGTTACTAATGAAATTACTTGGTGGAGACTTTCAAATGCATACACACATTTACAGTTTCTTCAGCTGTTAAATAATTTTCTTTGAAGGATGTAGAGAAAAACAATTACCATGTATCGTAGTTTTATGGATGGTTGTGGGTGTGTCTGGAGTGATCAGTTTCCACTTTCCACAGTTTACCACTTTCATGACAGACTCAGTAATCTGCAAAAATTAAGTGGAGAGACTGTAAAATCTGCTGGTGTTCCTGAGGAAATATTTTTAATAGAAATAGTTGAAAATCGAAGTTTGTGTTAATTGTGTGGTTTAATGCTGGGAGGCAGCTCAGCATTACACAGCCACTTGCTGACTTTCCTCACTACCCCCAGAGGGATGGGGTGAGAGCAAAGGAAGAGTAGAAAAAAATTATGGATTGCAATAAATATTTTTTAAGAAGTGGGGAAAAATATGGGAAAAGAGAAGCAAACCAAAGCTGGTGATGTAAAGATGATCACTCCCCCCACAGGTAGATCAATGTCCAGCCAGTTCCTGAGCAAAAGCTGGCTAACCCCAGATTTTGGATAGTCTGGAAAGTGTAAATTTGTTCATGATCACTTCATACCCACTTGTTCTCATTCTTCTGTCCTTAAAACTGTTTTTTCTCCTTAGTGATACTCCATACTTGTATGGAAAGCAGGTCTATTTCATTTTCATTGGGGTTTTGTTAGGCTAGACCAGTTATGCTTTCATCTTTTTTCAGTTCCTAAGATGCTCCTCCATCCTGATAACCCTTGTTTGCCATTGTTCTTTCAATCTTTCTCTGAGGGTGATCAGAACTCTGTTATATTGTTTGTGAAGGCTCACTCATGCCTCATTATCTGACATTAGTTCTTTTCTGGTTTTACTAAAATTAGTCTAAAACTTTTTATCTTTTGTTTTATGGTCACTTCATGTTGGAATTAGTTAAAATCCGCAGGGTAAACTTTCTACCTCTCACTTCTGATCTTGAAGTGAAGAGCTATGAATTTAGGCACAAATAATTATTATGGTCCCTGAACACCTGTTATACTCCCCAAGATGTTCTTTCAGAACTCTAGTAGGAGTCTTGTTCCAACCTGATAGTAGCTCATATGAAAAAGAAAACATAAGCACCTTGCACGCTTCATACTAATACTTAATTTCTCAGCCAACCTTAAAATTTCTAGTATTGTATCATATATTCTGTTTACCAGTGTTTTTGCAGACTACAGTGTTTGCATGATCTAGTGTTAATGTACTAGGACATTTTAAATTTGAAAACAAGGGGGAAAGCATTTTTTTATGTATGTGTAATGAGGAGAATTATTCTTCAGCTGGGAAAAACAAATTACTAAACAGTTGGGACAAGCACAATGTAATTACTGACTGCTCACGGAACTTGATGCTGTCCTGCACTTAAAAATCTTGGGACAATTGGCTGACCAGTGTCTTTCATCTTTAAAAAACCCATCAAATATTTACTGTCTGCTGAGCTGGAAAACAGAATTATTTGCATCTCAGTCTGCTAAGCTGCTGCATTCCTTTTGTAGGCTTCAATCATCTGGTTTTGTTTTCTATTACATGTGTAAATATTAAAGAGATTGCCATATCATAGACCACATCAGATAAACAATCTGATTTTTGAGACTGGCATCTCAATCTGCTTGTTTCAATCTCCATGTACTTTTCTGAAAAACTGTGCAAGAAATAGTGAATAAATGTGAGGATGAGGAGGTAACTTCTTTGGTTTCCATGCTTGTAGCTGGTCCTAGGCTCAAATCTGTAGTTTTTAGCAAAGCTTCCCATGTTGTGAGCTAGTCTGGTGTGTTTTGCTGAGGAGATGAAGGAAGGTAGGCAGAACCACAGTGCTTCCATTCCAGTTCTTTCACTGCTGGTCATGGAGATCACTTCTTCCCAAGCAGTCACTCCTGTTAGTACATGAGAGGACCACTTAGAGATGTTGGGAAACTCAAGCTGGTTTTCTGTTGCTGATGTTTTGGGGTTGGTTGGTTGGTTTGTTTGCTATGTCGAGTGTAGGAATGAAGCAAAACTGCTTTCATAAAGTGTTGTTTGCCTCTGGTGTTAACAAAGTTAACCGATGTTAACTTTGGACATCAGAAAAGATAAGTAAAACTTGTGAGTAAAAACAATTCAACAAAACTCTGAAACCTTTGTATTTCCCCTGTAAATGTCCCATTCATTTACTGTTGTTGTTGAAGGCTGTATGTTGTGTCCCATCTGACTTGAGCGTTTCTTTCAGCTTTCAGACAGAAAACAGACAGAAGGAGAAAAGCAGGCAGAAGACAACAATAGCCCCGAATGCAGCGAGCCAGGAACCATGGATCTGAAATTCACTTCATCAAGAAAATACATTTCCATCAGTGTACCCTCCAAATCTCAAGCTATGTCTCCACATATCAAATCAGTAGATGATGTTGTAGTTCTTGGCATGAATCTCAGCAAATTTAGCAAACCTACTCAATTTTTTATCTGTGTTTCTGGAGTTTTTATGTTTTATCTAATCTATGGATATTTACAGGTAAATATTATGAACTTTCTCTTAGGCCAATTCCTCCTACCCCTTGTCTTTTTCAATAGCATAATAATATAGTATGTATTTTAATATGCATAGATGTTTTAAATTGGATATTTATTACAAAGTCGGCCTTTCAGTGTTCAAGAGCAGAAAGTAATATATAATCTAAGTTGCCATTATGGCAACTTAGTTTAGATCACTTGGACTTTCATAACTTGATCTTTTACTTCTGTGTGCGAGATGCATCAAAGTCTTCATTGATGCTGAAACCTTTAGATCTCCCTAAGTTCCATGAGTACTGTACAGTTACAGTCATTTTTCTCTCTGCTGTCAGGAGCTGAAACATGTACTGTAGTAATTTTTTAAGCAGAAAGATAATGTTTATGCCATTTTAGTTAAACATTCACCATTCTGCTAATCTTTTCTCTCTTATCTTGAGCAGCTACATTTCTGTACCCTTTTTAAAATTATTTTTAAATTCATGGAGTATTCTGAATAAAGCAGTGATTAAAAAACTTGATCATTAAAAATCATGTTTCTAATGCAGTTTTCAAAAGCAGCTGAGGAGTTTGTGAACATAAGGTTACTTCAAAAGATTTAGGAGAACATGATCAGTAATTAAAAGCAGAATCCCCAAAAGGCAGATATTAGGTAGCCTTTTGTTTCTATAACTGATTCACCTACATAAGTCTTTATGATGTGTATGTATTTTTCCAGAACAAATTGCTCTGGTTTGAAATATTCCTACAGCCTATAGATTTTTATGAACTCACATGTGCTGTTTAATGTTGACACTCACAGTATTGGGTGTGCATTTCTAAGAGCTGAAAATTAACAGTAAGCATGTTTGTTATAGAAAATTTGTATTAAATTTATCTAGAGATATTTATAAAATCTGAATAAAAATGGTCTGCTGAAGTAAATGAACGGAAGAGCAGCAAAAGAGGCAGGCAGGAAGCCGTCTGTAATATGAGATAATTAGTAATGCATCAAATGTATTCCCCTAATGAATTGATCCATTAATTTTATTGTATTTACAACAACAGTAAATTTTCTCCTTTCATTTTGGAGAACCTAAATGGTCTTTTTCAATATTTTCACAAGTTACATATGGCAGATAAATCTAGTTAATAACCAGCAACTGCAAAGGCTAGATTTGCATGCACATCAAGGGAAAAGGTCTGTTAACTCTTCTTTGTCCATTTAATATTTTGGTGTATGTACATGACTGTGGTGGGTTTTTGTTTTTATAGGAATTGATATTTTCAGTGGAAGGTTTTAAACCTTTTGGTTGGTACCTCACTTTAGTGCAATTTGGATTTTATTCCATTTTTGGACTAATAGAATTGCAGTTGATTCAGGACAAAAGAAGAAGGTATGTGTTTTTCCAAGCATTTTACACTGTCTGTGAAATTAGAAGTATTTGATACTTAGCATAAATTTAACTTCTGTTTTTTGAATGTGAGTACTGTGAGACATTGCTAGCAGTTCTGTAGATAAAAGGAAGTGAATTTGCTGGATGATGTTAGAGAATATTTTAGAAGCACCCACTTGGATTTCGGGCCTGTAAGTAGTTCTGTGGACTCTGCTGTCACTGTCCCACTTGCAGAACATATTGTGTCCTTAATGTGGCTGATAGAGACTGAGTCACATATGTGTTGCTTGGGATTATCACATCTAGAACAGAGCCAATGCACTTCACAGCACTTGAAGCCATCTGTCAGTGAATATGTTTTCCTCAAATATTGGCACCTCCTCACCAAGAGATCCCTCTTACGTGCTGTGCATCTTGGAGAATGTCAGAGGTCAGCTCTCTGCTTACTGTGTGGCTGAGTGGGTTTGCTTCAAAGGATGTGCTGAAGTGTTGTGTTTTTCATTTAAGACAGCACTCATACCACTCTGCCTCAAAACTGTTCTGTGTTTTCACTGCAGTGGACCAAGGAAATTTTTGATTTCTGAATCCCACTGGAAATGGGATCTTTTCTGACTCAGTGTAGCCATTCTGCAGCCCCCTACCCAGCTATAGTCTCTGCAAAGTGTTTATTGAGGCACTCTGGAAACTTGAATACAGGCTGTCATGGTGTACATGAATTTTAAAGGTGCCTTATATTGTAGTTGAACATAACTAGTTTTCCTTACCTGCATTCAGCCTTGGATGATTTTGCATATACTAGTTTTAGATTATAAAATTCTTTTTTAGCGAAACAACATAACTTTGATAAATTATTCCTTTTACTTCAAACACTGACAGCTTGTATTTCAAGTTACCTGACTTCTTGAGATGCATCAGATAATATTGCACAGTTACCTTTTGGATTACTTGTATTTATGGGGTTTTATTACCAGTTGGGTAGATCTGAAATAGATTTTACATTTTATTTTCTATAACCCAGGCATCTTCTTGTAGACATGCAGAAATCTATATTTTTTAAATTTTTAATTTTTCTTGCATGCCTTAGAGTATATGTACATCACATAATGAGTTACAGAGAAGACAGGATTGCAGCATGACGGCTCCTTATGTTCTTAGCGTGGTTCTGAGTGTGCATGAAAAATAGCTGAACATATGCACAGCAGTAACTGTAAAAAAATCACAAAGTGAGCACAAAAGTAACTGTTGGATCATCTGTTGTCAGGTGGTAATTTCATCAGATTGTGAACAAAATATTGAAAATGTTCAACAAGCCCCTCTGCTCATGGTGTCTGAATCACTGCTCTCTTAGTTTCATTGAGTTTCATTAAAAAATAATACTTTTTTCAACTTTCTTCATTTTAAAATTGTCCCAGTTCACATGAAAACTTCACCAAAGAAGTTGTCACAGTGACCTGTGAGAGAACAAAGATCCAGGTTATTTCAGTATACCAATTTTCCACATTTCCTTTGAAACCTTTGTCTTGATTCTAGTGTAAATAACATACCTTCTCAGAAGCAGGTTAAAGAATTACTTCTTGAATACTTCATGAGCCATGAAGTTTTTATTGTCTTGTATTCGCTTTTTATTTGCAGTAATTGAAAGACATTAAATATGAAATCAGAGATTTTTGTGCATTTTTAAATTTCTATTAAATGAAATTCAGTGAGGAAGATGTTGAGGTTGTATTGCAAAAGTATTTCTTTAACTGAAATTTTCAAGCTAAATCTCCTCTAGATGAGTCTGTAATGCCAAGATCTGTATGTTTATGTTTTGTAGAATTCCTGGCAAAACCTACATGATAATAGCATTTTTGACAGTGGGAACTATGGGTTTGTCAAATACCTCTTTAGGATATCTGAATTACCCTACTCAAGTCATCTTCAAGTGCTGTAAACTGATTCCAGTTATGATAGGTGGGGTTTTTATACAAGGTAAGTGTTATCTTGGTATTAGATGATTTTTCAAAAAATTCTTTCTTTGGGATTCAGTCATAGGTGGAATCCTAAACTTTTTAAATTCTGCTGGTAGAATTTTTCTTATGGGAGGAAAAATGAGAATTTCTGAAGCATCTTCTGGGAAAATGTACAAATGTATTTAGATCAACAGAAAATATGGGGAAAAACATTCTACTGGTCACTTGCAAAACTTGATTTTTACACAAGCTTTCTTAATTTTTAAGAAGTGTAAGTTTGTTTTCTAAACTGAATCACTTCATAAATGAAACAATTTCAATATTGAAATGAAAAACTTGAAATGGAAAAAAGAATCCAACCATGAGTTGTGAAGAAACTTTCTACTCTTGTTTGAAAAGATTAATTCCTAAATTTTGATTAAATGTTTAATGAGAAATACACCTGATTTTGCATGTCCTTGGCTAGTTCTAAAGTCATAGTGCATATTCCGATAAGAGAAAATGGAATATGGAGAAAAACAGAAAACGTTTGTAGTTATGTGAATAAATATACTTCAGTGTTTCTGGATTAGAAGGGTTAAGCATATTATAATAATAAAGTTTGTGTTCAATACACAAAAGTTTAGTCAGTAACACTCCACATGGACAAGTATAATGGAACAAAATCTAGAATGCTGTATTTCTGTTTCTGTAGACAATTCTGGTCTTCTGGTTGAAAAACAACTGAATTTTCAGAAGAGTTTTCAACTTTACATATGTACATGCCTACACAGTATTTACCTTTTATTAGGAGTAATTTTATCATTTTAATGCAAAGTGACTGGTATTTCCCTAAAGCTTTATGAGACTTTTTATTGTGTTGTAGTCTCAGAAGCTTTTTCTTTTTAATATTGTTTCAGAAATTCAGTTCAACAAACTTCCCTTGGAAGCTTATGTTCAAAGTTCAGCTTCTGAGCAAAGAATACATTATTTTAAACAAGATATACTAACTCCTGCTTTTTCATGCCCTTACTTTCTTTTTCCATTCCCCTCCACAACCCGTTTCTCCCAAACTATAAGACAATGTAGAGTTCTCAGAGTACCAAAGTTGTCTGTCAGTGTTTGGAATTGACTTCTTTCTGATCAGTAAAGGCAGCTGAAATGTTTTGTGTGAGGGAAAAGTATTAAGAAACATCTAAGCTGTCCTGAAGTTGCTAGGGGAATGCTTTGTCAGGAAGGATGTGCTTTGTGTCAGTGCTGTAACTCAAACCAAAGCTGATCACGAGAATCAGTCCCCTGTGGTAGGAATTTCTGTTGTAGAAGAAACTAAGTCTGGTTGTTAAAGACCAGAGCATTGAGTCTTCTGTTTAAATAGAAGAATGCCATTGGAACAATGTTTCCTTAGTCTTCTAGTCTGTTAAACAGGATAAACATGAAATTCTGAGTGCTAACAGTGCATTCTTGCTGATTGTATTTTGTAGGAAAACGTTACAATATTGTAGATGTGTCTGCTGCCTTGTGTATGAGCCTTGGATTAATATGGTTTACTTTAGCTGACAGCACAGTTGCACCAAACTTCAACTTGACAGGTAAAAACACAATTTAGAGTTTAAAAAAACGCTTTTTTTTTCCTACAGTAAGCATTCCATTGAGGTTCTGAGTTCTTGCTGGAGTGCCTTCAGGTATCTTACTGAAAATGCAGCTTCATTATAGCTTTGCTCTAGCAGAACTCTGTGGCAGAAGAAGTTTAAATTCCTATGTTCCTAAAATTTCCAGGAACTACACCCTCTTGGTTGAAATGTCTCATATATTCTTAAGAAAGACTTACCCCAGTACACATATATTAAAATGAATATGATAAATTTGGTTGGAACATTTTAAAACTTAAAAAGATAAGTTGTCTTTTCTAGTTAAATTTTTAAGTATATTTCCATTTCAGAACCATTTACTTTATATTAACAGATGATCACAGTCAGATTTGCTGTAGTTTTTAGGTGGAGTTCTCACATTTTAACCTTTTAATACTATCTAAGTCAGAAGCAAAGCAAGGATTTTAAACTGCTTGGAATGAAAAACTTAATTGAATTTCTTGTCAAATGACAAAGGGTAACTGAATTCCTGAGTTCATTCCAGTGATTTGTATGGAACTGTTTCTATGCAGATTTCTTTCAGAACTAATTTGAGTCCAGTTTTTCCAATTGTTTTTACTCATGCTTCACATCCAATAAAACACGGTTGGTCTTATCCATGACTTTGCTGCTGCTGCTTCTGCTCAGCACTGCCACAATGACTGGAACAATTCTCCTCACACTCCAAAATGTGTAATGGGCATAAGATTAACATTTTTCTTGTTCCCCACATTTCTCCTCTCCATGTGCACTGGTGCTTCAGGTTCCAGGTAACCTTTTAATCTCAGTCCAGTGCTAATCCATGCATTTGTCCAGTGGTGTGCCTGGGCTATTAAGCACAGCCAGAACATGAATCATGATGGAGAATGCCCATGGAGGGACATTCATCCCTCACTTTACAGAGTGGAAATGCTGAACTGGAGCCGTTTTTATATCTTTGGACCAGAGCTGAATCCATGCAGATGAGATACCTGTATTTTTAGCATTACCAGTATTATTCATGTTATCGTGTCTTTTCCATTGAGTTATACCTTGTCCAGTGCCCGATAATCTTGAATGAAGAGACCTGGAAAGTCTGGCCTTGGAAAGGAAATGATTCCCGAACTAAAAACATTGGTTTAAAGTTCTTTCCAAGAAAATACCACCTTAAACTTCATGGGCCTTAAAAATGTGAAAATCTTCCACCTCTGACTGTAAGAACATAGTATTAAGAAAATAAAACGCTGCTTGTTTCTAGTCTTCTAGTTTCTTCCTTAACATGATCTTTTAAGGAACCAAGACTAGAGCGAGTTTTGATTTGCATTTTGATGATTAGTATCTTCTGTAATGTTGTATACTTAGGAAAAGTGATATTTCAACCTGTGTTCATCATTAAATACAACAGTCATGAAAGTTTGTAGGTTGGGAAATGACTAGAGTTATCAGGTTTTTTGTTATTGGAAAGCTCATTACAGTAGTGACTATATAGTGACTTCCTTGTCAGCATAAATGGTAACCTAAAACCATGGAGTTTGTACCTGAACAGTAGTTTTTCTTTTAAATTAGTGTTTCAGTAATTAAAGATCTCTACTTTCCAATCCTCTTGCATTTTTTTTACCATCACATCTAACATTTCTATTTGCCTTTGTCAGGGAAAAAAAAAAAAGTGGGATTAACTACTGAAAAAGAGTATTTTCATTTTCTCTGGTTATATATCTTCGTTAACTAACTGCAGATGATACTCTGTCACTCTTGTTACTACAAAAGCTACAGCTGGCTTCTTTATAGCAATGTCCAGATGTTCCCATCAAGCTTAGAGACACACAGTGCTCAGGGGTTAATTGGTGGAGGGAGAGTGGAGGTGGGAACTTCCTTGTGCTGGTGTCATGAAATATTTTTGCTGACTTCTATAGGGAAGGGCTGGTTATTATTTCTCTATTCCTTCTCTATTTCTTTTTGCCACCATTCTGCAATGAATATTCTGAAGAGTGTTTTTTGTTTGTTTGTTTGTTTTAATAGGTGTGATCCTAATATCCCTTGCCCTCTGCGCAGATGCAGTTATAGGAAATGTACAGGAAAAAGCTATGAAGTTGCACAATGGTTCTAATTCAGAAATGGTAAATACCACATTTGCAATTTTAAAAGAACATGTTTTATCATAGGCAAGGCCTCCATTGACAAAGCATGGGACTTAATGTGCTTTTCTCTTGCTTCTGGAGGGAAAAGCTCTTGGTGTACTGTTCTTGGGGTTTTCTGTTTGTCTGAGCAGTTCTGCTGATTTTTCTGTTTCATTTTCAATCTTTCAAGGGTGCTGCTTTCTGAGTGCAACTTCAAATACAAACACAATATAGCTACAGAAACACTCATTTCTATCAACAATTCCTTTGTCTACCCTGCAGGCCTGAGATCAATGTAGTGTTTTTTGTATGATCAGACACTTCATCTCTGAGAAATACACACTGTTCCTCTGCTGTAGTTGAGCACGTGTTATGTGGAGCATGCTGCTTTACTTTACTTGATATACTTTATATTCTAGAGTGTGCTAGCACCTGGGAGGCAGGTTTTTAAAAATCTTTTGAAATCTGTTAAACTCTGGGTGAATTTTTTTATTCCTGATTCAGTGAAATACAATTTTGACAATGTCTTGCTCCATTTTTTTAATATACTTACTTGGAATGCTGATTATCTATTCATATGGTCTGAAGTTATTTTTCTTTTTAGACAAGACTTGTTTGAATTTTGCATATTTTTCTCTGAAGTTGAGTAAATATAAGTAAATCTTTTACTATAAAAGGCATGATATGAATATGCTACAAGTAAAAAGATACTGAAATTTGTTTTCTATATTTGGCATGTATTTGATATTTAAAAAGAAAAATCTAATTTTTCATGAGAATAGCTTCAGAAATGGAGAAAAAGTTAGAAAGTATCTTCATTTAAAGCTAGAAGTGATTTAGGATGGCTTGAGAAGTTTGAGCTACATACAGGTTTCTGGAAAGTGGAAGATTGTATACCTAAAAGTACCACTATATTCCTGTTTTTATTCTTGTACTTTTTCTTAGTGTCACTGTTGAGGTCTGCTGGGAACAGAGATTTGGCTATGTGACCTGATGCAGCCTTCTTTGGCTGTCATTTCCAAAATCCAAAACCAAAGTGCAATCTGTAGCTTTTTTCTTGCCCACTTTGCATTTGACAGTCGTTGCTGCCTTACCTACAAAACTCCTGCTGTCTCCAGGACTTTGCTTTTTATTCTGCATTAGTCTGACAATGTTGGTCTTCATATTGTATACTCATACTACTTGTAGGGAATGAGTGTAATGGTTTAGGACCTAAAGGTTTTGTTCATGATTTGGACATTCTACTTCAGGATTTTGTTCAGAGAATTCAGTGCAGAAGTGCAAGCAGAATTCTGGAAATAATTTAGTATACTTGAGACTCTGGGTAAAGATTGAATGGAATTGGGGATCACGTTTAATGGACAGCGATCTGGAAATAAAATTGTACAATAAAGGAACCTGTCATCCACAGGGTCTCTCTTACTCTGTCAAATTTGGAAATTGCCCTGGATTTAAGCAATTGTGAAAACAGAAAAGATGTTTTGTGGCTGAAATAGTAATCACTGTTCTGGAAGGTTTTACCTGATTTTTGCCTTACATGTTATTTTATAGAAGTGACATATATTACACTGCCTAACAAGGAAATAGCAATGTGGTGCTTATTCCTGGCTGTCAAGTCTTTGGGTACTTAGGGAGGCAAGCTGGATGCAGAGGCAAGTGAAGAACCTGGGACTTACATCTGTGTGTATAAACAGTGTAAAGTAAAAGCTCTGAGGATCAGATCATTGATTTTTAAGTTTTAAAGCAGGTCTGCTCTTTATACATGTATGCATCCTTTTTTATTATAGAGCAGTGATAAGTGGTCTGTCGTGTCATGGAGTTGCTAACAATTTGTAATAGTTTTTTCTCACTAACTGAGATATAACAAGACGCTGAGTTTTGAAAGCATAGTAGATCAGCATGTTCTAGCCAGCATTGTGTAGAAGAGTTCTGTTGACAAGAAAAGACTACTAAATGTTGCCCAAACAGCTGAATGCCTCCTGCTGCATGGGAGGATGGATGGATGGATGGACAGTTGGATGGACAGTTCCAGTTTCTACTTCCGGCTTAGTGTGGGAAAGGCTAGATGAAGATTGTTTTGTTGCTCAGTGCACCTGTTAATTGAGTCAGGGTGCTTACCTGTTTCCTGAGTGTTCTGAGCACTCAACTAGGCCAAAACTGGTCATATTTCAAAATCCTGCATGTTATAACCATGCATATGTGCCATGCATGTCAAGTGAAGTGACACAGATGAAACTTACGTGACACTTCTGGTGGTTCTGTGCTACCCTTTGCACATTTAATGTAATGCAGGTGTTTACTGTGCTGGATAAGTAGCAGAAAATGAAATAAGTTTAACGTGTTCTTCAGACTATTAAATTGCATAGTTGTGGGAAGTTTTATTTAGGCTGTGAAATCCTGAACCTGAAGGATTTACCACATTTGACACTGACCTCAGGACATTATTAACTGGCTAGCTTTCCAAACTTTTTATGTTGTTGTGGGTAGGAAGAATGTGTCTAACACTTAATGTTGACTTTTCACTGTACATCAACTATTATATAAATGCTAGTAAAAATATCATCAAACCCTTCAAATTCAGCTCTGAGTTGCTGAGCATATTAATAGCACCAAGCATCTGAAAGCATTTAATTTTGTCCTTTTGTAAAGTATCACCTAGTAATTATTTTCTCTTACACTATTCTAGGTTTTGTATTCCTATTCAATAGGTTTTGTGTATATTTTATTTGGATTAACATGCACTAGTGGATTAAGCCCTGCAGTAACATTTTGCTCAAAGGTAAGTGTAAAGATTTCCCTTTTTCTATGAAGAACCTCACTGGAAAACCTTGCTCTGCATGATTCAGAAAATCTCACCACTTCTCTCTCTAAAGTTCTATTTTCATCATGTAAACAGGTTAACTTGTATAATTCATACAGTAAGCAAGTTTTTCCAGTCTTTGATGTGTTAGATAGGGTAATATTTTAAAAAGCAACAAAATCACAGGACCAGACTTATGAGCTTATAATTTCATTATTATTTTTCCATTATTTAACTAAAATTAAATAAGGATTTTTGCATGAATGCATTGTTGAACAGCTTATTATTGCTCAAGCAGTTGATTAAAGCCTGTAGTTTTGTGTCATTTTGCAATACCTCAGGGTTTGTTTTACATTTTCCTAACCGGCTTTTTTTATTGTTGCAGCATCCAGTTCAGACTTATGGTTATGCATTCCTTTTCTCCCTGACTGGGTATTTTGGCATATCCTTTGTTCTAGCTTTGATTAAAATCTTTGGTGCCCTTATCGCTGTAACAGGTATGAACAAATTATATTTTTACTGCCTTTGTATAAAAACAAAGTAATCTTATTCTATTATTTAGGACAGAGCTTTTGAGAGTAGTTCTTAGTCTGGCTTTTTTTCTGTTCTTTGTGCTGACTGATTTGTGTAGCATGGATCTTCACATGGTAGAATGTGTTTGAGATCTTCCTGATTCTTTTTGTGCCACAGTTTCAACCGTGAAGAGCCTGTTAAGTAAACTTGTGCATATAGTCTGTGCTGTTTTAGTGCAGAAGCAAACACTGTTCTAAGTGGAGAAGTTGAAATTGAATCACAGAATCATTTGGGTTGGAAGGAACTTCAATGATCATCTAGTTCCAACTCCCCTGCTATGGACAGGGACACTTTCCACTAGACCAGTTTGCTCAAAAGCACCATCCAGCTTGGCCTTTAGTACTTCCAGGAATAAGGCAGACACAGCTTCTCTGGACCATCTGTGTCTTATCACTCTGCCAGTAAAGAGTTTCTTCCTGATATCTGATCTAAAGCAGCCCTCTTTCAGTTTAAAGGCACTCCCCCTTGTCCTGTCACCACATGCCCTTGTGAAGAGTCCCTTTCCAGCTCTCATGCAGGCCCCCTTTAGGTACTGTGAGGTGCTATAGGGTCTTCCCAGAGCCTTCTCTTCTCCAGGCTGAGCAATCCCAAGTCTCTCAGCCTGCTTTCATAGGAAAATACAGAAAGGAAAAGACATGTATCAATTAAAATACTAAAGGAAAAGTAAGGATGTTCTAGAATGGCATAGTACGCAATAACATTGTTTCTAAGCATGTGAAACTACAAACATTAGTCCCAAGGGCCTGGTGGGGGGAAGGTGTAGCAAGATGTCATGTAGCTACTGGCCTTTCTTCTTCTCCTAAAAGGCACCCTGGTTTCTGTCAGGTGATGCTCTACTTCATTCACAGTAGTGGAAGGGAAAATTCATCATTGTTCTCTGACCTGAGGGTTACATGCTCTTATTTCCTATCAGTTATTTCCTATGCAGCAAATCTGTTTTGTATTTGCTTTTAACCAAGTTCAGTAGCTCTCTTGACTAGAAATTGACCCAGAGGAGAGGGTTGTTTCATGTATTAAAATACCTCTTAAAAAAAAAGTCTGACTGTACTAAAAAAAAGTTTAAAATGCTGTAGAATAGTAAACCTTTCCCCACTTTTCTTATGCCTGACCTTGACAATTCTACCACTTGAGCCCTTTCTGTCTTGCCTGTAGCAATATGAAAATGTTTATTGTTCCTTGGAAGAACACCACATTCATTACTGTCCCTCCCAGCTCCCCCATCCACCCTCCCCCTTCTTGAGGGGAGTGGGGTGAAAGAGTTTAATGAAAATTGTATTTCTATTAGCAGAATGAGAAATTATCAGACTTAATTGGGAAAAAGAAGAAAAGGCACTTAATTTAGAAGGAAATGGTTACATAAATATTTTAATTAATAACTGATTTGAAAGAACAGAAATAATTGCAATTAGAAAAACTGAAGTAATTTAACCATTTTTTAAATTATTCATTTGTAAACTGTTTTCTAATTAAAACTCAATTTTCTTTTTCATTCTTCTTTAATTTTTCATGTAATAGAAAATCATTTTATTTGATGTGCATAAATTTCTTAAAATGTAAAAAGAAAATTATTACTAAAAAGTTGAAGTTGGGGCAGATGTAGCAGTACTGAAGGCTGTTTCTTCTACTATAAAACACTCTTAAGTGAATATTTGTTTGTGGGGTAGAGTTGGGAAGAATGAAACTTGCTTTTCTAGCCAAAGCACTGTGGAAAGGCATCAGTAGTCATTGGTTCCCTTTGCCAGTGTGTTGCAGTAAGACTAATTTGGATGCAGTTACACAAATAGGACTTTGCAGTATGATATAGTTAAAGGAACTTCATGGTAAGCAAAATATTTTCTGATATTAAAGTAATAATATTCTTTAGGTGCCCACCTATTGCGGCCTGTGCGAGGGTCTTTCTCAAGTGAGAACCCTATGCCATTATATAAAATAACACCTTCTCAGCCCCTTAGCTTCCATAGCTAAACTTGTGTGCTTTCTTACTTTGTTTTTAAACATTTTCTACAACTTTTACTCATTTATTGATTTTGCTTCAGTGATAAACTACATAGGTTTCCTGGTACACAGTTCGCTAGTAATGCTTTATCCTTGTTCATTGCAGGTAGCATTGAAATTGTTCAAAAAATTGTTGGAGCTATAGTTAATTTCAGAGCAACAAAGAGTTTATCTCTATTTTGGAAACAGGATTGTGTTCTCCACTCTTCTTACTACTTGATTCTTTTTAGTGAATGGATCAGGTGTAGAAGAATGTCTCTTAGTGGTTTTGAGGGAAACTTCCTAATGCAGTCACTGAAGTCAGACATTCTTGGTCTCTTAAGCTTCTACGCAAATTTGTAATTCTACTGTTACGGAAATTTTCAGTAACTTCAAAAGAATGATGAGAGGATAATCCCATTCCACTCAAAAATAGAGCCCAAAACACCACGGAGTTGTAATAACATGAGGTGTAAACAGCAAGATATTTGACCTTTGGTCTACATCCAAGCTTTAACAGATGAGTTTATATCAGTTATTTGCATGTTGCTCTCAGAGACTGTGGATTGATTAGCATGAAGTTATTAAATAGCAAGTCTTGTTCTGGAAATTTCCTTGCTGTGAGTAGTGTGACTTGAGATGGCACTACTGACACAGTGTACTTGTTTCCAAAAATCACATGGTTCCAGTGCTGTTTTGCATTGCATTGCAGTCTGTGTTTGCACCAAGGGCGTGATCATCATTTTAGTGACACAATTATTTTATGAGGCTATCTGCTAACCTTTTGTTATGTTCCTTTGTTGTAACTGAATTCTTAAAGAGGTTAATACTTGTTTTCCTCTGTAGTAACAACAGGAAGAAAAGCAATGTCCATTGTGCTTTCTTTTTTGTTCTTTGCAAAGCCATTCACGTTACAGTAAGTACTTACAGTTTTTAGTGGTTTACAAAGTATTTTATAAAAAATTATGTTCATCATGGAAATAAAACAACACTTACTAATCATATTTGGGGGTTAATATCTTTTTATATCTTTTACAAATGTTGGCAATCTATTGTAAATATTGACTGGCTTGTTAATTTTAGTCATGCTAGAGAAAAGAGTTTTCATTTTTCTAAAGGTCTGGAAGACAACAAAGAAAATTAATCATAATATCTAGTGCTTATGATGCATTATAAATTGTTTTGGTACGTTCTCTGTGTTGGAAAACTTGTGTAAAGGAAGGGATTTTCTCCATTATGGTGTTGGTCCGGCTTTTATAATCTCAGATTGGAATTATTAGCTAGCCCTTTTAAATAACTGCATTATCTTGATGTATTATAGTGCCAAATGTTTGAGTAAATGCAGCGAAGTTGCTACTTTGATTTTAATTGCTTCAGGTTTGAAAGAATATAAAATTCTATTATATTCCTATATACAAATTGCTTTAAGAAAAAAGCTTGCATGCAAATCCCAAATGGAATTTACTACAGCTAAAAATATTGAGGCTTAAAAGAATGGAGAGCTGAAAAAAAATGTGCCTACATTGGGAAGACTGGATATAATGCGCTGAGTGAGAAAATGTTTTGGACCAGTATAGCTCTCATAATCATAGGAAGGAAAAACACACTAAAACCCCTCAGGATTATTTTATTCATATGAGAAAGAACAGATACTATTTAGTTATTATTTAATTTATAAATGCATTTCAATAAGCTCTCCAGCCAGGACAGGAATAAAGAAAGGTGGAAGGATAGTAATAATAAATATTCAGGGAAATTCTATCTCAGAGCCCACTGATTTTTGGGGGATTTTTACTTAACTCTTCTCTTCTTAATGTGAGATTTGTTTGATCCACAAATATTGGTATGTAATTGCTAAAGATGAAGTGCTAATGGTAACTTTTTCCCTCTCCTCTGCCTCCCCTTTAGGTACGTGTGGTCAGGCTTACTGGTTGTCCTTGGTATATTTCTTAATGTTTACAGTAAGAATATGGACAAAATCAAACTGCCTTCACTGCTTGGTCTTTGGAAAAAAAGTGTGGAAGAAAGAAAATCAAGGACGTTGTCACAAACTGTATAGACAGTGGTTCATGCCTTGTCTAGACTTTGACTTACTATTTCATTATACAGTCTTCAACTGATTCACTTTCCAAAGGGAATGTTATTTACACCAAAGGAGCTGAAGGCATATTGTCTGCTTGCAGATTGCTATAAGTGCACACTTTCATGAGCCCTTTCTTCAGAGCACTTGAATTCATCACAAACGGTGTTGTAGGCCATTGCCAGATGGTTTTATCAGCAATGAAGGACAGCAGCTCCTGGCAAACTGCTGAGAAGCTGCACTCAAGTGAGACACAGTAGAAGACTGGTTTGGGCATTTTAATAATATTGACCATGTGACTGATCTGAAATTAGTGGTTCTTTGTTAATTGTCTAGGTGGGGTAATTTAAATGTAATACTGTACTAATCACCAACTGGTTGACCAAATCGTGAATTCAAAGGTGGAAGGTTTAGAATACAGTATGTTTTCACTCTTTTATATTTTAAATAAAAATGTTGGGGTTTGTTTAAGTTATTTTTTAGATCATCACAGAACTTGATATTTATTTTAATAATTGAAATTCTATTGAAATCCTAGTGTTCCTCTTTTTGTAGTATCACAAAACTGAGATTGAGTTTGTGCAGTCAACACTCATGCTCATGCTAGGAGGAAATGGGCTTTTAAGCTTGAATGGGGTGAGATGGAAACATTGGTGTTAGAAACTGTTATTTGCTTAATCTGTGGTCAAATACATCATTTTTAGTGGCCTGTGGCCTTCTCTCTGATAGTGGTATAAAGAGACATGGAAGTTCTTAAATTTATATCATCAAATCAAAATTCTTCAATTTCAGTATTGGGGTAAATAATAACAGCATCAGCTAATGTGATTGGAATATGTATTATGTCAGTCCGTGTGGTCTTCTGATGAAGTTAAGAGGATTAGGATACAGATTACAGTTTTCTTTCTTCAGTGACAGGAGGAGACAATGTGCTAACAGTCTGTCTTTTTCATCATGAATTTAGGAAGACTAAGTCCCTTTATCTCTCTTTCTTTTATAGTCAACTTTCTTTTGAATCACTTGCCATCTCTTTCATTTTATATATTTAACAACAGCACTTTAAAAATACTAATCACCTTACAAATCATTGTTCTTACATGGTCATGGGTTTTTTGTTATTGTGTCCCTTAGATGCATCTTGGTGTGTGTTTCTTTCAACTTAGACACAAATTAATTAGATAATAGAAATACATAGTCAGAAAGAACATACTGAGAATTAAAAAATCTCACAGGATGGCCTTCTGTCAAAAATACTAGTTGATGAAAGTATTAGAGATATACAAAATGTTTTTCAGACACTTAAGAAGAATTGCTGTTCAAAGGAGCTTGTAATCAAAGCACAGACACAAAATGTGCCTTAAATTTTTCTTATTTATTTGGTAGCTTGCATCTGCCATGTTAAATATGTTATGGAATAGAGCATGGAGTAACAGCCAGCTGAGCACAAATGGATGAACAAGAGAAGAGCTTTGCTGACATAACTGCACTGTTCCAGTGCTGACACTTCTCTGGGGTGTCAGCAAAGCTTCTCAACACATACAAACCCACTGTTGCCAAATCAGGAGAATTTATTGCATGGAAGAGTTTTGGGTTTAAATTCCCAGCTGCTGCATGATTGTGCCCTGGATGAGGTAGAGAGGTGAGAATTTGATGAACAGATACACCTTGAGGGAGACAGATGGCCTGCCATGGCTGTCCATTTTCATGTTGCAGCCCAGGTTTTATGGTAAGGTATAATAAAGCATTCCAATTTCAAATTTGGTGTAAGAGTGCATTTGACCAAGTCAAGGGGATTGATACACTTCTTTCCCTGTAATATTTATCAACTCTTACATTCCTTTGCATTCTTTTCACTAAATGAAGTTGGTCTTTCCAGTGAGGTTAAGATAATTTTACAGTCCTCATTCTGCCAGCCATAAACTCTGCCTGTTGCTAAACTTTATTAACCTTTAGAAAAACAAATTATGTGAAAGCTACAATATATGCAGAAAGTCATAGTAAATATAATTCATTTGGCATCTGTTTTGTTTAAATAGATGAGAAGTCACAAAGTTTCTGACTAGAATTCAAATGTAGTGTGTATGTTTCTGGACAGCTAATATAATCCAGTTTTGTCTCTATTGGCTCTCTTTGAAGAGAATAGTAATCACAATAATTCACCTTTTAATTTATTTTCTATTGTACACAGGGCTGAGTTTATGAGCTATTGTTAGGGGAAGTTTTGATTTATTTTTTTATTGTTATCTTAACTGTAGAAGTGTGTGTTTTGTTTTACCGGTGTACTTCAAAATTATTTTTATATACAAATGGATATTGTAGGTTTACTGTTAATAGCATAGATTTAAGAGTTAGCCCTTTATTTTCATAGGTATGAGTCTAGTACTTGCCAATCAACAATATGTGTGTTAAAGAAAATGCACACACAAGTGGGAGTAGTTTCTAATGTGCCACACATCATGGTCTGTGCAGTTTGATGCCTTCTTTAAGAAAACCTTCATTTCAGTGAATTACTGTTTGTGGGTTTTTTTAATAAGCTTCACAGTGCATGCAAGCTAGAAAACCTTACAAACCTGCAAGTGTTCTTACTACAAAATTTTGGGGTTGAGTCTTCTGTACTGTGTATGTATGTTGGTTTTGTGTTGTCTATGAAATATGAATAAGGGCTTGTCCACAAAGTACCTGTAAGTTATTTATTTTTTGTGTAAGAGCGCTTATATTGGGGTATTGGTTAACCTTTCCCAGTGTTGAAAGCTGGTCATAGTAACTGTTGCATTTTATACTTATTGTTTCCTGGGCTCTGCAGTAGGCATGGTGAAACTATAGGAAAAACCCAATCAATTATCTCACCAGAAAATTTGATATCTAAATATAATGTGAATTAGTTGCTTTTTATTCTTGTGCTACAGAACCTTTTCCTCTCTATAAAAAAAATCTATGATGTAGGAATTAGTTATAACAACATTGAAATTCTGAGTAAAATTTAAGTTTGACCAGCATCTCCTCTGATGTCAGGAATCTACTTCTGTGATACCTGCTTCTGCCTCCTTTGGATAGCTGAGGGGGCTCTTTTTCTAAATCAACATGCATTTGCAGTTGCTTTCATATTACATTTTTGCATTTTTCTGGCACACTTCAGTAATGAGGTAATTGACTGAGCAGTGGATTTCTTCAGTGTTTCAGTACTTCAGTATCAGCAGAGCTGCTGATTACACAGGTACCTGTGTGGGAATACAAGTGTGGAAGAACTAATGCCCTGCCCTCCAAACCTAGAGTGTTTCCTGATCTTGCATTAAATTGTTTGTCTTCATCTTGTTTTACCTCTCCTGTACTTTGAACTTACCAAACTTTTTAAGCTAAAGCTTGGGCTTTATATCATTCCTACTTGACTTTCTTACTTGTATTTCTTGCTTTTGCATGTGAAATCCTTTTTTAACATGTTCTGTTTATGCACTGTGGATTGTTTCAGGTTTGTATTCCTGTATTTAAGGGCTTACATCACACTGTTGTAGGTTGGTCACATTCCAGATTTTCTGTTTGATATCATTTATCATTTACCATCTGAGTGATTACTTTAAATCCTTTATTCTCCATGAAAAAAATCTTTCATACTTCTCATTATTTTTGGAAAGGTCTTGATGAGTGCACATATGAGTTAACTCCTTGACCTCATTCCATCTTGCAAGAAAAATCTCTCTTCTCCTTTGCCTGCCTGTGAGAACTAAAGGAAGAGGAAGTAAATTATTTCAAGTGCTCTTTTTTCCCCTTTAATAAGTGCCTTCCTCACTAACCTGGTATGTCTTAATTGTTTCTTTTATTTCTGCCTCCCATGCTCCCAGGCACAAACAAGCCCCTCTCTCATGTTTGACTGCTGCTTGTTCAATCATGGAAACTTTTTGAGTTGTTTACTGTTCTGAAAAGAGGTATAAAATTGCATGTATACTCTGGAGGGCAGGAAATAATAAGTAAACTTCACAAGTTAAGGAAGTAATTAAATGGATTAATACTTTTTTTCTGGAGGGATTTTTATATGGTTTAGTTAATAGTTCAGAATTTTTTAGTGGAGGGGGTTTTCTTTTACATTTTACCTGTTTAAAAGTCTTTACATTAATTTTAATATTTAATATAAAACTCCTGATGTTTCAGCTTTTAGAGATTAATTTCAGTCTTGCCTATGAGGCAGGAAAGCCCTATCACCATTTCAGAGATGTAGCATAAATGGTATCTTGCCCAAAGTTGCCTTGGTAAGTCTGATGAGCAAGGAATAGATGTTAATACCCTAAGTCCAGTGTGCCCCAAGTCCAGCAGAGCCCATCTGTACTTTAAATGAAATGGTACCAATGTAAGGTCAGTTTTCTTTTACCCCCAGCACTAGAGATGTTAAATTGTTTCTTTTCCTTGTTCTGTACAAGTACAATTTAAAGGGAAAATAAGGCAGCCATAAAATAGCTTTTTCTGCATTTTATTTGAAGTTTTTTGCATTGTCATTTTTCATTGATTTGTTGTTTTCTGTGAGCACCTCTGTGGAAGCAAGCTGGACACAGTAGTAGATTTAGGAGAAGCATAATATCCTTCACTTTAAGGTGACTGGTTCACTTTGCTACTAGTCAAAAGCTGCTGCCATGGGAAAACTATGAGAAATTGTCATCACATGAGGAATTAAGCATAATGATGCATTGTGGGGTCTGTATCACTTTGCCATTTTCTTGTAGAGAAGCAAAGACTATTGCAAGAAAGAATATTCATGCACAAATAGTCAGCTTAGAATACAATGCTGACTTAACACTTCTCTACACCTGGATTGTGTTGTTACACTAGTTTTTTGAGATGTGTTAGTAATGTATTGCTTGTCTCTACTTTTTAGATGTTTTCTTTGTTAGATTTCTCAGTTTTATGCTTTCTTTTTTTTTTTTTTTTTTTTTTATTACTTAGGTTTTAAGTGTGGAGTTTTACATTGTAATTTTGATTACATCTCTAGTGCTGTGACCAGGTCTGGGCTCACCAGCTCGAGAGGGAAATGGGGCTACAGGAGAGAGTCCAGCAAAGTGACAAGAAGGTGGACTCAGCCATCTCACCTGTGAGGAAAGGCTGAGAGGCCTGGGATTTTTCATCCTGGAGAAGAGAAGGCTGGGGGGAATTCCATCAATGTGTACAAACACTGAAGGGAGGACACAAAGATGGGGGAGCCAGGAATGACAGCCCTGAGGCAGTGGGCACACACTGAAACACAGGGAGTTCCCTCTGAATAGAGGAAATACTTTCTTGCTGTAAAGGTGATTGAGCACTGGCATGGATTGCCCAGAGAAGTTGAGAAGTTCCATTATTGGATATATTCAAAAATTGGGTATGGTCTTGGGCAGCTGGCTGTGGGTGGCTTTGCTTTGAGCAGGGGCAAAGGCACCTTCCAACCTCAGTCACTCTGTGATCTTTAACCTTGCTGTCTTTGTCTATCTTCCACTTTTTCTCATGTTTACAAATTTTTAATAAATATGATTAAAATTAGTATCTCTGAGTTGGCTACAGTAACTGCTAGAGCTGGCAGCACCATTCTGGAAACGCCTGATGGTGTGGTTCTGGCTGCACAGGGAGTACCTCCAGAGCAGAATCCCGTGGGGAGAGAGACACCTTCCTTTGGTAACTGCTGCTCAGTGCAAAACAAGAGTATGTGACAGCAAATGCAAGACACTTGTAGATGAAATTGATACTGTCAATATAGAAGGAGTTCAAAGTTGCTTTTTATTATCTAAATTTAGAGCTTGCAAAGCTCTCTGCTGCTCTAGTGCAGCACCTGATTCACAGGTACACTGGAAGTGCTGCTACGCTGCCTGCTGCCTCCTTGTCAGCATTCTGCATGAACATGGACAGCTGTGGTAGATGCCCTCTCACTTGTTCAGAACCTGAGTATGAACTCCACTTAAATACAGCTCTGTAGTAACAGGCGTTCATGGGAGCAGATCTGTGCAAAAGTCCAGTGCATAACAGGGTCTGCAAGGAACATGCACAAATTGTTTAGTGGGGACTGTTGTGCTGGGGTACTGGTTTTAAACTAAAATAGGGTAGATATAGATTGGGTATAAGGAAGAAACTGTTTACAATGAGAGTGGCAAACCAGTGGAACAGTTGCCCAGAGAGGTGGTAGATGTCCCATCCCTGGAAACGTTCAGGGTTCTGTTGGACAGAAGTCTGAGCCACCTGATCTAATTGAAGGTGTTCCTGCTCATTGCAGAAGGTTAGACCAAGTGACCTTTAGAGGTCTCTTCTAAACCAAACTATTCTATGTTCTGTATGATTTGAGGCCCCTGGAAGGCTTTAATGCATAAAGAAGAGTTTGTATAGGCTTCAGGCAACAACAAGCAGAATTTAAGCTCTTTAGGCTTTAACATGCCTTTAATCTTTTGTTGATTTAGCCTTAAGTTAGGATTATTCATTTTATGTACTATTCAAATTTTGGTACTGGAAAATCTTTTTAGTGAGAAATACACTAAAAGTTGCCCTTAATAAGCAGTTCAAGCTGACAGCTGGTAGTACTGTATACCTAATTTACACTGTCCTGTGCAGTGCAGCTTATAAACACATAACTGAGTGAATGCTTGGCCTCTTCAAATGAAGACTGTATTCTCACTGTTAGGAAATATATAAAAGACAACAAATTCTGTGTAACTTTGTAGATAAGAACTGGTTTAAAGGTAGCTAATCCTTATTTTGAGTCACACCTGATTTCCCTGGACTCCTTATTCTTAATAAATAGCTCATGCCTGGCTGTACAAGCTTGGCTTGCAGACTTCCTCTTTCCTGGGCTTAAGACAGCCTGAGATTAAGCTATCATGCTTGCATGCTTGCCAGGTCTGAGACCACTTACTGCCTGAAGCTTTTGGACCCCCAGGCACATGGGTAAGGGCTGCTTGAATCGACCATCTTAGACTCGGTAAATTTTGCATGGAAACACAGCTTCAATAGAATCTATTCTTTGATGAGAATTCAGGTTCTTTCCCAGGAAGTTGAAGGATAGGCTGTGTACAAATGATACATAGTTTGGCATCTCAGTAAAAATGTCACTAGTGAAGAGAGATAACTTTCTTCCTACTGAGAGCTAAATTTGTGCAGAGAACAGGTGTAGCTGTGTATCAGAAAGGTGCAATGTGATATCTTTTACCGATTATATTTCTGCACTCTGCACTGGGGTAGGATAAAGAAAGGAATGAAAATCAAGATGTGTTGGAGAGCAATAGTATTAATTCTTGGCCATCCTACTTTTACATTGCATAACATTGAATGCAACAGATACAAAGCAGTTTTCAGTAATCAAACTAAGGCTCAGGACAGGGATTTTTCAAAGGAATTGAAGACAATTTAAATACTATTGAGCCTTTACTACTTTACTGTTCTGAAAATATCAAATTCAACCACTACTGAAGAGCATCAGACTGCCTCTCTCTGTGGAAAGCTTCTCTTCCTGTCCATGGAAATCCACAGTGAAGGCAGATTAATCTTAAATGTATATCTTGCTTGATGTAGGTATGCTGAGACTTTGTGGTTGGAAAAAGGATGACTTCTGTCAGTCATCTTCAGTGCAGGTCCTCCAAATCTGCGAACATCTGTGCAAAACTGAAAATGACTGAACAATGTTTGGTAGGTACACAAGTGGCCAAAGGGAGCTTTTTATAATTTAGTGTGCAATTTCCTCAATATGCTAGATTTCTTCTTCTGGAGCTGTAGTTGTTTGATCAGCTTAACTGTTCTCTTTCTGCTAATGACTTAGAGTGTTAAAATGTGTTTTTTTAGAAAATTCAGATACTTGTGTTTTGCACAATTTAGGGAGTTCAGATTGATTCTTTTTAATTTGTTTTATTTTTCCTAATTGGAATTTTATGGTGCAGGGGATTATTTATAAATAGTTTTCAATATTAGTCTTTTATCCTCTGTTTAGTTTATTTATTGAGACTCACAGTAAAAATTGCATGTCTTCTTGTCCATCTTCATTTCAATTATTGCAATCACTCTTCAAGAGAATTGGTGACCTGCATTATTTTTTCAACATCATGTAGTAAGTAATGGTACATGTCTGAAACTCATCACAACGGCAAATAACATGGTGCATAGTGCATCATCCTTTCCAAACTGCCATAGAAGGGAGGCCTGGCAGTACATCCATTACCTCTGTAATTTCTTGCAAAAAGCTTGATTTTTCTGCTCTTTGATGTTTTAAGGCAGCAACAGAAAAAGAGCTGAGGTAGCTACATGGGGATGTGAGCCTTTGGGAGAATGTTGTTTTATTTTAGTCAGAGGTGCAACCCACACTAAATTGCTTGTGGCTTTATCTCCATATTTGCTCCTCTGCCCTCACCCTTTTCATTTTCTCATAACTGGAGAATACATTTAAAAACCTGGCATCCTAGTTACTAATTTTGTACTGTGCAGGATTTTTTTTGTTGTTTTATATTCCTTTCACCATGACAACTATGCCCTTATTGAATGTTCATTTTATTCTCCTTTTGAGCAGAAGATACATGGACTATTTCTTTGTGCAAAGTTTTTGAATTATTAAAAATAAGGACCAGATCCCTAAAAATATGTAAATGTTTTGCTATCATCCATCCTTAAAATGGATGATAGACAGCAAAGAGTTTGTGTCCACAAATTTCTGTGATGTGAGATTGTGAGACTCAGAAAAATTCCACGCAGTAGGAGCTGCCCATGTGTGCACACTTATCACTGGAAAAACCCATAAATTATCTCATATGTGTTGAGCACATGGGATGTCACTGTGGAATAGCTGACAGTATAAAATCACATTCTTCCATACTTTGCAGCAGCTTTGATGTGTCTGTGACCTGTACTCAGTTACATTTTGCAAAGAGCTGGAGAATATCTGGGAATGAGCACAGGGATGCAGCCAATACCTCCTTAAATACATGTGTAGCCTCATAACTTTAGCAGACTCTTTAGCAGAAAAAATGGTGAAAAAATCACAGCAAAGCCCCACTGCTTGTGGTCTTTTAATATCCAGCTATCAAAACAGCAGTACCAGTAGCCTGTGAGTTGCCCACTGCTGTAGGGATGAACATTTCCCCTCTCTGCCAAACCAGTTAATATTAAGTCTGAATTTATACCTGTTATATTATCCTACCAATAAACAAAACCAAAACATTTTTCAATCAGGTATAATTTCATTTCTGTTAAAGTGTGAGCTACATCCAGGCTCTCTTAACTACCATATAGTCAATTGCAGATTTATTTTGACAGTGCAATAACTGACACTTATGAGTCTAATTTAATTTCATCTCTTTGCCTCTGGAATTCTAGTATCCAAAAGCAAACCAAGTGATTTACTTGTATTTGTTGCTCAGAAGTCTGTGTCTGGCACTACTGCATCTTATTTTTTAAACAATGTATTAATAAAGTTTTGTTCAGACACAACTCCCTGTTTCTCCACAGCTATCTGTGAAAATCTGTATTTTTAGTTTGCAAGAAGTGTGTTAACTACAAATTTGTCCAAATCCTATTGAATGTAGTGCATTGCACAGTGTACCATGAAGCCTGTTGACAGTTATGAGCTGCATGGACTGCAAATCTATTGTGACTTCACTGCAAGAAGACTGTAACTGCTACTTACATTTCAGAAGAGAACAGAATCTCCTATCTTTGGGATCTCCTGTTGAAACAGAGGAATTACTTCTGTTCTGCCAAAAAATAACATCTTTCCTGAAGAAAAAAAATATTTGAGACCTTGCCTTGTCAATGGAGGACAGCACACTTGTATGAGCTCATATGTTTAATATGCATGAAATTAGTGTGTTTTTGCAGAATGGACAACAATTAATGGTTTTTAAAGAAACTGTATACAAATTGAGACTAGAAGAAATTCTTGAAGAAAAGCAAAAACATACAGTTTACCACAAAATGAGATCAACGACCTCCTCCCTGGGGCTGAGTTTCAGCAATTTAAACTCCTTCAAACTCAACAGCTAAACTGGAGTAATTGTGTGGATGATTTGGCTTGGGCTGAGGACAAATTTCATCCTTAGGGAAAGTGTAAGGAATATTTTGGTGGTAGAAAAGGTAGGAACTACAAAAGCTAAGAAAGAGCAATTCAGTCTTACTGGAAATACTGTTTGATCTAAGACAAGATGTTACATTTTTAGTTAAGTGCTGGAATAGATCTTTATCCAGTGATCCAGTTACCACACCAGTCATCCTGACTCCTGGAGTCCCTTTCCTTGAGAAGACTGTAATGTTACAAGTTCATAGAGGAGGTTTAAATAAGAGGATGACAAGATGGGCACTTTCCCACCACATTGTGGAACATAATTTACTTGGGCAGTTTTGTAGCTAGGAGAGAACTGAAATAAAATAATTAGGTCTTCTGTGTAGGTCCTCTATTAAAGGTATATTGTATCTTACCAGTTTTACAGGACAAAATAGAATCAGCACAAAATATTCTTTCCAATTTTATTCTTTATATTTTACTAGCGTTATAGTTGGAGCATCAGCACCTGGGAATCTGATCTTCACAGTTCTGTTACTCCTCCAGAATAAGGCTGGCATGGCTGTTTAGCAGGGGTTCCAGAGAGCATTCTCAATCTGGAGAAATACCAGGGTTTTGTTTTACTTGTCCTTTTAAATTCTTGCCACTCTGAAAGTCCTCTAAAACAGCAAGTAAATGGGAGAAAAAAAATGTCAAAATGCATACTTGTTTTCCTTTGATTTTGCTCTAGCCATTTTTTTTTTTTTTGGAGTAAAGGTCTGCATGAGTGCTCAGGATTTTTAAATTTTAATGGTACCTTCCTTAGGAATATTAAGTGCTAGTACTTAGTAGAGTTTCTTAATTGGCATTAATGTAACAGGATTTTAATAGTTTATCCTAAGGAGTCTTGAGCTAAATTAAATTTGAGTTCACATTTTGATAATGTAAATGTACAGAATATAAATTTTGTGGGAAGGTTATAATTATCCCCAACCAGAGCAGCCCAGTTTATCACTTTGCCCTCCTATCCCAAACAGCCCACACCTTTTCCCTGCTTTGCATTGAGGCATGCAAAGGGTTAAACGCTGAAGGAAAAATGTATAGTGCTGTTTTAAAAGTCTTTAATTTGAAGATCTAAAATGCCTGTCTGTCGCTGAATAGTTACAGCTTCATGTCTCTGCAGGCTGAGGTGAGGCTGAGGGCTTTAGTTACATTCTCTGCTTTGTTCCCCATAATTTCATAAGTGGAACTGCAATTGAATTTTCTGGATTTACAGTGCTTGTCTTAGGGAGGTTATTTGAACCCCATAGCTGTGGCTGTTTGTGTTGGGGTAACACATACCCAGCTCTGCCTTGCAAACAGCCCTGTGGTGCAGAGTCACCTTTGTCATGGGAAGCAAACCAAACCAACAGGCAGTGAGCCACACGTGAAAAAATATATTTCTCCCCACTTCAGAGGAAAAGAAAAGAGAGTGACTCTAATGTGGACCTGTGGATCCCAGCCCAGTGCCTTTGTACCATAACCTCTGTATTGCTCTTCCTTTGTCTTATTAATTATTTATTTTATTAATTTCATTAGCATGATAACTGCTCTCATTCTGACTGATATAACATGAAAAAATGTAGTTTGAAAATACCTTCCAGGGCTGTTGTGGTGGCCCAGATAGGGCTGTGTCAGAGACCCCAATTCATTTCACAGCCTTTCAGTCCTCTGGATGCCACGTTTACTAACTAGACTCCCACAGGTTTCTCCACAGCAGGCAGAAGGGCAGATGAGCAAGAAGCAGAGTCAGTACTTCAGCAAGTGTTGGATGCTTGATAGAGTTTCATCAGGAAATGCTTCTGGTGCAGTAACTTCCTAAGGCTTCCTTAATTAGCACCTAGGCTTGCAACCTTCACTATGCAAGGATGCTCTCTCAGCAGCAGGACAAAAACAGGTCTCCCTCTCATCTTACTACAAAGGAAGCTGTGAGTCTCTTGGGCAATGTGACCTCAGAGCAAAGAGCTCCCATTGTCATCTGTGAGTTTTGGACTAAAAGGTTCTTATACTCAATTTAGGGGAAATAATATTTGAATCTTGAAAGCATGGGTGTTCAGCAAGTAAAATTCAAAATGCCTTGACTAGCTACTGTCAAATACCCAACTCTTCCTGGATAAACAACAGGCTACAAATATGTCACAAAAAAATGAAAAATAATGTTAAATTATAAATATATTTGAGAAAATTGTACCACACTGGCTAGCAATTCATTTTAAAAGAGGAGTTGAAATTGATCAAATGAATTGTTTGTTACTAATTATTTGCCTAGTGCTAGCTGTGATGTGAGACCTTGAGGGTGGGAATAAATTATCTTAATGAGGGATTAGGTTAAGGCATGTTATAAATTCTCATTTCAAGAGCTAACCCCACTATTAATATATTTGCCTATAACTGTGAATCTTCTTTAATAGCTGCCTGTCTTTTTCTGCACTGCATGAAATGTTCCTCTGTTTTTAAATCCATGCTCTGAAGAGGAAGTCTTGGCCTCCCTGATTTTATCTTCATTAGAAACCATTCAGAAATATCAGCAAGGAAAGAACAGTAATGTAGAATGTAAGTTATATTTCATTATAGAGAGAGAAGTGTTCACATCCCAAGGATGAAGTACCAGATACCTTTTATCAGGAGCTGAACACATCCCTGCTTTCAGAAGACCTGTTGTGTAGAGCATAAAACCTTACAGAGAGTTTTCCAAGTGAAATGAGGATGGAGAAATGCAGAGAAACTGTTTATAGAACCTTGAAGGGAAAAGAGGAACAATGAGGCATGTACTCCTTCCTGGTGAGAGTCAATAGCTGCCTCTCGTGATCCAAATGCTGTACAGGCTCATCATGGTTTGCCTCAGACAATCTAAGTAGCAAGGATTTGGGGGATGCTGTTCGTCTCACTGGAAACTGAGCTGGGCCCTCTCTACTTTCAGAAAGACTATTTTCCAAGCACTGCCAAGCCCCTTGCTATTGAAATTCAGAACAGCAGCAAACTTCCCAGTATTCATTATTCTATTCAGTCTCAATTCAGAAGCAGCACTTGTGTGTTTGGTTTGTGCAGGAAAGATTCATCACATTCTTGGGTCAGCTACCTCGTCAGCTCCACAAACACAAACACACGGACACACAGAGAGGGGAGAAAAAATGAGCTTCATATGCTTCATTCATGTCAGAACTCAACAACTTTAAGAGTGCAAATATTCTGCAGTCACTCATGAAAAGAAATTTTTAATAATAAATATCTAGCAATTAATGGGCTGGTAGCTGCAGTTGTCTTCAGGGCATAATATCTAATTTCCTTGCAATGTTTCATATCCTTACTTTTCATGCTGCAACAGTCTATCATTAAAACCAAATGCAGGTTTCTATCACTTTTATTTATTTTTCAAATCAACTTATAAATCAGTGCCAGACCTTGTTACAGATGAGTTCCAATAAATTATCAGCTGTGGACAAATTCTGAATGTTAAACATTCTCTGTTTTTTCCTTTTATTTTTCCACCCCCACATACTATGCTGCTATGTCACCCTTTGAGACTGGAGCTCATGCAGGAGCTTTTGGAGGGGTTTTGCCCTCTTTAACAAGATGGAAACCTGGCTACATTTTTAAATAACTACATTTTTAAATAATGTAAAAATGTAAAAATATTTGTTTCTCAAGTTAAAAACTACCTAGGGAAACTGTTTCACACAACCTGCAACAAAATTTAAATCTCTGGACTTCAGTAAAATAGACATCATTTCTTCTACTTCTAGCTGACAGGCAATTCCCAGGGCAACTTGTAACCCTAATCTAACTCACATTAATACTTTTACCAAAATGCTGTGTTGCTCTTCAGAAGAAGGTCAAAAATGCTATCATGTGCTGATGCTTAACTTTCCCTTGGCTGGTTTGTCACTTCTAAATTGGATTGTTGCAATTAGCAGTGTATTGCTGGTTTTGATATGACTCTATCAGTTAAGTAAATTTTATTGCTAGTTTTACCAGTAGGTTGAGATATATCAAATGGCCTGAAGTGGCACAGCCTTGCATGGTTGATGGGAAGCTCTGAATATAGTAATTAGCAAAATAACCTCTAAAAACATTCTAGGTTCAATTAGCCTGAATGAACTCTGTAAGATGTGAACATATATGGAAGATGCACCCAAATAATTTCATTCACAGAAGGCCCTCTCCAACGTGTTGCGTTCTCTCACAGTTTCCCTATTTTAGGTCTCCTCCATTCTCCTTGTTTTCATCTTTTTTCTTTTTCTTTTAAATCATTATGCTTCTTTTTTTCTTTCACATCTCTTGGGTTTTCAAAATGTTCCCTTTATTGTTAGACAACATGGATTTCAATTCCCACAGACAGAGTATGATTTAGTTGATTTTATCTCTTTGAATTCAAGTAAACCTCGACCCATTCCAACCTTAAAAGGAATCAAATGGAAATTACCTGGTGTTCTTTTTTTATTTTTTTTTTTTATAAAACCCCCTGTTATTAGACTCTACTGTTACTTTACCAAGTGGTATTTCTGGTCATTGTCTAATATTTACCTTGCTGGGTAAATTAGGTCATTTGCTATATTGTTGAGTGACAGACAACATTAATCCTTAGCATAAAATAGGAAATCCTTGAAGAAAAACAGGAAGAATTTCTACACAATGTGGCTAGACCATGGCATGGATGAGAGCCACAAGTGCAGATTATGTAGCAGTTTTAGACATTTTCCATCTGAATTAAAAAAAAATAAAAAAATTGTAATTATAAAGTGCCAACTTTTGGCTTCATTCTGAATGCAGCGAGAAAATCCTTGGTGTGCATTTGAGGTCTCTTCTGATTCCTGCCTAATGAATCATTTGTAGTCTTTTTTATGCATCTCTTCCCAGGTACCTGCCATTATTTCAGTAAAGCAATTACTTTTTTCCCCTGAATTCTTCATTTAAATACATATCCTTGTAATCGGCCAGATGAAACTGCCTTATTCCTATGGCAAAGTAATTATATGTATGACTGATTGTTTCTCCTTGTCCCTCAGATTAAATGCTCTTCAGGGCAAAGATGCTGCTGGTTTCATGGTCTGCTCTGCATCCACTGTAAGCACACAGCAAGTGCACAGATACAGAGCTGAGCCACATAATCTTCTTCTGATTAAAGATGTAATTTTGCTGCTAAACAGAAGCACCTGCTTTGTTTGGTTTATCAGTCCCTGTGAAAGACCAACAAGGAAAATCAAGGATGTCTTGAGTTGCAAAACATGCAAATCTGGGGACAGAGCAAAACTTGGACTTTGCTGCGCTGCCCTACTAAATTTCAGTCAGCCCATTTACACTGTTCGTGTGATACAAAAAGCTGTCTAGAGCAAGTACTGAGCTGGGAATGTGCAATTCACAGCTTTCCTGGGAAGGTGTATTTTTAAATCTGGACCCAGTGAGGAAGAGAAATTGATTTGATCCTTCCACTTAATTCTATGTATGTGACAAAGAAATTGGGGTAAGAAGCAGAGATAACCATTTCCATTCTCTATAGTGAGTCTTTTAAGTTTATTTCAAAAGTATTTAATATTGCTGAGAGGAGTGTACTTATATATTCATTTAAATACAGGGGATAAGCTACAGGAGAAATGTAACCACAAAATGGGGACAAATTTGTGCCTATAGAAGGATTCAGGTTCCTGGGTCAGTATGAAGAAAAGTTCCACAGACTTTTGTCACTCCTGCACTCAGGTGATGCCACTGAAGCCACACAGGACTTGGACCTCTCAGCAGTGGTTCTGTCTGTCAGCCAAATGTCTTTGCAGCATAACCCGGTCCTATGAGTAAAACAGATCTATTATAGACCTATGGTTCTATTAGTCTATCACAGACATGTTGCACCTTAAGCACAACACAGACAGATCAGTTGTACATCCAGAAAATAACCAGATTCCATTAGCTGTGATGCTGAATTGCCTCCAGTTTGAATCCCTTATCCTTTCAACAAGAAGTTTAAATTCATACTGAGGTGCCTAGACTTAAACTGAGATCTAGCTGTGCGTGCTCAGTGTCACTGAAGAGCAGGGCAGTTTTATGTGTTTATACAGAAGCTGATTTCAGGAACCCAGACTGAAAATTAATAACTGATATGGATACTTTATTTATGAGAAATTTCTTTCTCCATCTTTTAAACTCCCTGTGTTCTTTGCACTGTATAGATGAAGTTGCCTTATAGTCTGACTTCAGGGAAATATGAATTGGGACTACAACTTCTATCCACAGCTTTCCCATTGACCTCCCTTGAAGTATAGGGCAAATCTCACTCTTTTCCCATCTACATTGTCTCAGATCCCACAACAGATTGTTGGGAATGCAATGTACCAGAATTGCTGTCAGGCCTAATTAATTTTCAGGATGCTTGGAGTTGTTTGAATGAAAGGTGCTATAGAAGGGGGATAAAAAGTACCAACTTTATTATCATTGCTGTTGTTATTTCACAGGAGCCCTGTCCATTGTTCTCAAGAGCAACCTATGCCTGGTGGAGGACTGCCTTCCAATCTTTCTAGACATGAGCTCTATTAACATACAAACAAACAGGTCACACTATTCTTGAAGCAGAACTCTTTAGCATGTTAATGACATTCACACTGGTGGGCCCTCAGTGCTCTGGAGAAATACAGGTTTTGCTTAGTGCTTAATAAAATAAGGCAGTCATAAAATATGTCACTTGGGGCCACTGAATATTGTCACAAGAGATAAAACGGAAGAGGAAAATGACATGGATTTATCTTTTCTTGGGTGGCAAGTGTAGCTTCCACTTGTGCTGGAACCTCCTTGTTACTGTAGCATTTATTCATGGCTCCCTGGCAGAGGCATGTAGGAGGCTAAATTTTCAAGTAAAGGCTCAAAAAAAAAAAGATTTAACTTCTGTTTCTGGGCACCTGAAATGATAACCTTTATCTGTGGCTTAGAAAAGAGACCATTGTAAATATGGGCTAATGTGGTGATGGTCACTGGAAGCCATGGGATGGATCCACAGCGATCATATCCTGCCCTAAGGCCACCAGAGGACTACAACTGATGTCATCCAAGGACTGGTCTCACAGCTTTGGCTATCTAATTTGGTCCTTCTGTGCAGGATGAGCATTTCTGAACATGTCCTGCATATAAACAGGTGAGATCTTTTTACATTTATGGCCGCAGTAATATGCAGTATTTCACAGCTTCAGGTATATTTTAGATGTGACAAGACATGGGAAAAACTTCTGCTTCTCATTTCTTACAAAGCACAATTTATGGAACACTTTTTTGGATCAGAGATTCTACATGTCACCTACATGACCTATGGATGAGAGAAAAAAATATTTGCTTGAAGGGCTTCATCCATAGCCCAAAGTGAGCAGAAATCACTCTCCTTGATTTTCTTGGGCTTTGTATCAATCCCTCAGTTAGGAATTACATTTCATTGTTGAAAAAATTGTTTGGTGGCAAGATATGTATGCATGCCTTTAAAAACATCTTCTGTTAAAACATACTAGATTAATTTTTATCTGTCATTTTTAGTTGAGAAGCAAACAGCTTCAACAGGGTGCGGGAGTGCACAGCAGCATTACCCATATCCAGTGCTTGTTGCTTGCTACATTGTCCATTACAGCAAAGGTGAATTGTTCCAAAAGGGGAAGAAAACACTTTAGGGCTTCCAGCAGCCAAGCAGAGAGATCAAGCAGAGCTCTGCACCAGCCAGAGGCTGTCCACATGCTGCTCCAGCCAGAAATGCTCTGTACACACGCTGAAAATCATGGCAGGGATTTCAAGATGTCATGCTGACACTGATGTTGCCATTTTAAATTCAATCAATTAATATTCTAAAGAGGCAAAAACATTGCAGTAGTAGGTTTACCGCTGCTGCCCTCATGGAGCTAAACATTATAACAAGTGCTGGTACTAAGTGGTTTTCTGAGTCCCATAAAGGTTAGATCATATCTTTGAGGATTTCATGCATTTCTTCTTTTTTTTTTTTCTTTTTCTGATTAGTTCATTTTTTATTATTATTAGCTATAGTAAGGGAGTTTACCCAGAAGTGAATGAGAAAATAAAACTGAAAAGCAGTTAATTGGTACTTTAATTGCACAGATACAGGCTTTGAAATTCCAGCAGCAAACCGGAGTTACAATATTTACAGGGAAAAGAGCAACAGAGATATTTCTTTGCAGGCTTTTAATTGGAATCCTAATGAAATCACCTTGTGAAGGTGTGGGATGCCTGAAGCATGTACGTGATGGTGAAGGAGGTGACTCTGTGCATTAGCATTCACAAAGAGAACAGCCTGTGACATAGTTTAGGAACAGTCTACTCAAAGCTTCCCAGATGTGGGGAAAGCAAACTTTGCCACTGCAAGAGCAGGAAGCTGAGCTTTCCAGTATGTCTTTCTAGGCTTTCTCAGCAGTGGGTAGAAAAAGAGGAATTTCTCCAAGAGGCAGCAGTGGCTACAGGTAAGGACTCCTGTGAGATGCAATGGGACTCTTTGGCTTTCATTCATGCCTTGTTTACCTGTAGGAAAACTGGATCACCAGGTAGATGTGCAGAGCTGATTTTCAGATGGAATGAAGAGCTGACACAGAACATGGCTGTACCCAGCTCAGTACACAGGAGAGTTTTCCCAGGCTCTACAGCAATAACCTAGACCCAAATCACCTTCCTCCAAATCACCTTCCTGTGACTCTCCATCAATCAAAAAGGAATAAGGGCATGAATAGATAACACTGAATCAGTGTGGCTTGGGTAGTCCTGCAAGTGTAGAATAATAACCACCATTTCACATTTCCTAAGGATAGATAAGTCCAGGGTATGTCCGTATTCTTAGTCCACTGCAACTTTGGAAATGACAGAAAAAGATTAGACTTTTTATTTTTCTTCCTGTGGTTTTATGCAGTAGAATCTATCCTGACTTGTATGAAATCGCTATTTCCATAATTGTGATTGTACCAATAAGAGTACTAGTGTACTTACAAGAGTAAACCAGCATGAGACTAATTTGTTAATGTTTGAAAAACTTGGCCTGGAATAAGAAATATTTGTGTCACATGGGAGTCTGCCTCTGAGGGAACAGTGGTATTTTGGTCAGCATTCTCAGGGTTTTTGCACCTACAATGAGCATCTTGTTTTCAAAGATGTTGCCTGTCTAGCAAGCCTCATAGGACTTAGCAGCATAGGCTTTGATGAACATTTTGAGACATTAAATGAGAGACACTAAATAAGGCTCCCCCTGAAAACTCCCTATTTATCTGATTTCAACTCTCTTCTACTGCATTGCTTGATCACAGAAATTTTCCATTCCTGAGATAGCAAAGAAGACAGAAGAAACTAACTTATCAGCCCAACTGAAGATGAACATGACCTCACTAATTCATCAAACTGAACCAAAGTGTAGATAACAGAGTCAGTAAATCCCATTTAATGATCTCTCACAAAAGCCCCTTTATTTAATGTACCACTTTGAAATACAATTGAGTGCACACCAAAGGCTCAATTAGCCACTGGGGCAGCAAAAATTTCTAAGAGAACCTCATGTTTTACCAGAACTGCTAAAATAGTCCAAGGCTGCTAAGAACAATGACAGTAGTTGAAAGATCACCTTATATTCTGATGTCTGGTGAAAGGCTTCTATTAAATATTACATTGGCAAGGGAATCCAAAATGTGACACTTCCAGATATCTACTGCACTGCTAGACTAATAACATGAAACTTTAAGCAGGGCAAGAATTTTGTTTCATATGAAGGGTTAAATTCACTTTCAGAGGAAAACACCAGTTTTCATATGAACATCTCAAGTCCCGTTTCCCATCCCTCATATCTTCTTTTCTTTGCAAAATATCTTTTTAAGATGCAACTTTCAACCAAAGATGCATGTGGTTTTTAGCTTGCATGACAAATGAGCCAGCACACATTTAAGTTGAATTAATGCCATCAATTGCATTATGCCCATCCCTACTCTCCCTGAACTCAGCAGGAAGCAGGTGAGTGCAGAGTACTGAGTTATTTGGCATCAGCAAGGATTGTAAAGGCTTTTGGAATTTATGGAAGCACAAGAGGCCATGCCTATGTAAGATCGTACCCCAGAGTGAAGAGTTGGAGGATGGAAAAAGAGAGGGAATATTTATATATGCTAGCAAGTGACATTTTATAGCAAATTATACTCAAGAGATTATTCTCTTCCATTCTGGTCAAATGTGCAAAATTTTGAGACTATAGAATTTAATTATAAATTCAATGATACTAACTTTCAGACAGAGATGGATTATCCATTTCATCAGCTAAGTAACCCTTCGATGCACCTTTGATCTCTTCATTTGCAAATATTCTTCCACATTAAACTTACAGCCTCTCTTTCATTTGGATAAATTCAATTGTGCAACTTCAGGGCATTTATTCATGAGTATCTTAGAAAATCTTTGTGAGAGCCAGTAAAGAAAACACAAAACCTTGTCTCTGAGAATAAAGCAGCATGTATCTGGTTAGAGTATTCAGGATGTTCCACAATCTACATGATACTGTATTTAGGGGGAAAAAACACTAATTTTTGCTCATTGGGACAGATCCAAAACACACCAATGTAAGAGGTCCTTTAACTTCACTGGGCTCTGGATGAAGCTTCCAGTCTAGGAAGAAGGATGCTGCTGTGCACTCCAACAGCAGCAGTAGCCCTGGCAGTTATCTTCGCCCCTAAACATATCCAAAAAGCAATTTAACGCACCAGCAGCCGTTGCCTGTTAATCGGGCTGGAAAAAAAGGTAGCCTGGGAGGGTGGGTTTAAAAAGAGGAATGTGGCACTATTATGTATTGCTTGCAAAGTAAACAAGCAACATCAGTATAGTCATTTCCTAATTACGAGCTGTTTCATAAACTGTAAATGCTAACATGGGAGAGGTAAATCATAGCAATTTAATTAATAAAACACTTTAGACAATTAAATCCATATGTGCATGTCCTGGGGCACAACATCAATAATAGAAGCTTGCAGGCATATTTTGGAAATTTTATGCAATCATTTGCAGATCTTGTAGTCAATAATTGGTACAAACTGTTTTAACCCTTCCTTACTCTGTCTGGAAAACTGAAAGGAATTGCTAATTACAATTATTATTATTATTGATTTCATTACTGTTATTTTGTTGCCCATTTTTCCATTCTATGTGTATATTTTAAAATTATTTCTGTGCAGGTTAAAAAATTAATCTGAAGTAAAATTCTTGTAACAAAGAAACTAAAATTTCTTTCTTATATGTGTGTTAGCTTTCTATACAGTATAATGAATTAACTGAATCCTGGGGAAGTACTAGACTTGTTTTTCTGGTCCACAGAGCTAAACTAAACTTTGTACAAATAATTCAACTTTGGGCTCTGAAGTCTGAGTACAATTTATGAACAATGGGACTTGAACTCTGGAGTTTAAGGATCTATCTGTGAGCAAAGATACCTTTACAGCTTTTGGAGACTCTAAGCACAGAGGTGAAAGGAGATTTTCAGCTAAAAGATGTTCAGAGAGACTGCCTCATGTGCGCAATAAGGCAGATTTGTGCACAGGCTGTCAACCTGATTCTTCACAAACCATGTTGACAGCAATCCAGAAAAGAAACTAAACTCCTGTGTACCCAGAAAGTGCTGGGGTCTCCCAAGGCTCATTAAGCCTGGAGAAGGAGGTACCATGGTTCCCATCCTTGCACTGGCTCCCAGCTAATTTCCAGTGTCCATGTAAAGCTTTGTTCTTACAATTTCAGGCAATAATGAATCCAGCCCTGGCAACATCAAAGCTTGGTATGATCTTTGAATCACTATAACTGCATGTCCTCTGGGACAATGCAAATCACAAAGACTTTTAAAGCAATTAATGGATTCAGCTCCATTTACATCAAAGTTCCAGTTCTGATTTATGCACTGCCATGATAGCAGTGCTTCCTGGGGACAAGGCAGTTCACAAAGCCCCAGAAGCAGCACATAAATGCTGGGGACATCTTCAGTTAAGGGGATCTCACATTGCCTAGTCTTCCAGTAGAGATCAAACAGATGTTCAATCTCCAGGGAAAACAGCCAAGCCTTCAGAGAAACTCCACTTTGAGTCAAACATGCAATTTAAGCCCCTGAATCTTAACTGTCTACTCACTGTAAACCTTAAATGTCCATACGCTTCCCAAAAAGAGACAAAGAAGAGATTTAATACCAGAAAGGGAAGATTTGCCAAAGACTTAATGAAATCCACCAGGGGTTTCACCATGTCTACTGCTGTCATATAAAAAACAATGGATGATAATTTTAAATTGTTGAACAGATAAGTAGAGAGATGAATTAGTTGGCAAAGTATCTTTGCTCTTTACTTATGAAGATAGTATGGGAAAGAAAATCCATTCTCTGAGAACACACTACCAATAACCATGAATTCCATCTTCCCTTGAATATTTGTTGTCCCAAGTTGTGTTAAGTATTGCTATAACCTTTCTCTCTGCAGAAAATCAAGAGATTAAACACACGTCCTTCTTCCTGATCTGTAACAGATGATGTTTCCAGTGCCTGTTGTTATATGCAGGGTCAGAATTTCCTACACTTCAATCTGCAGAACATTTGAGGCTTTCTGAGAGAGTAAAGTAAGTATGAATCACTGGTGCTGTTACTGATAATGATGCAAAAATATTTGTCTGTTTGTAGGGAGAGAAAAAATCAGGAGCCTTCTGGAAATGTGGATTAAAGAGCCTAAGAGATTTAAAAATTTCAGTGTTCAATTGCAACTCATTGTAAATTGAAGCTTAGGTTTTTCAAATTCCTTTTTAATTTTTATCATTCAGTTATTTGGTAATTCAATAGAGCATACCAGAGCAGTTCTATTTTAAACTATGAGGGCACTTGTGGCATGAAATTCTGACATAAGGGATGTTCGTTGTAACTGTGTGGGCCATTATGAAGTAAATTGCCAATAGATAATAATGACTATTTGCTTTTTGGTTTTATTTTTTATATAATTGTTTTTTTCTACCCTGTAGAACACAGTAAAGCTCATCTGGCTCTTGCATGTGTTCACAGCGTGGAGTGATATCAAAATGAATAATGCTGAGGTGGTGACTGGCAAAGCATTACGGGGAATATGTTTGTTTGACATCATTTATATGTAAATCCTGCTCCAGTTCATCGAGATGTGAGGCAATTTCAGAGCCATGCTGCACTGCCTTACTATCTTCTCACAGGAGTTTCATCTGTTGCACTGCTTTGATTCCTGATACAGGCTGGCCTCCTTACTTGGATGAGAAGTGAGCAAGTGCCCCTATCACACTTCAAGTCCCATCGCTCAGCTGGGCTGGTACATGTTGCCTCTGATAACACTGCTGCTGACTCCTGCTCCCCAGCTCTAAGACTGTCTTGGCATCTGAGAATAATTTTCCCATCTTTTTTCTTTTTGGTGACTCAGTACTGCTTTACTGCAGAAAATCTTGATTGAAAAGGGAAAACAGGCATTCAGTGTTCTGAACTGGCACCCCTGTTCATTTGTCTGTCTCTTTCCTCCACTTTGGAGCTGTGAGAGAGCTGAGACATCACCTTGTGTAGCACAGTCCCTAGTAGGGTTCTGCAGGGCTCCATCCTCGGCCCTGTGCTCTTTGATATCTTCATAAACAACTTGGATGTGGGGCTTGAAGAAATACTGACTAAGTTTGCAGATAGCACAAGATTGGAGGAGCTGTCAACTTCCTCAATGCAGAGAGGTCCTGCAAAGACACCTTGACAAATCAGAGGACTGGGCAAGCACCAGCTGTGTGAAATTCCACAAGGGAAGGTGACAGATTCTGCACCTCGGGCAGAACAACCCTGGATATACAGGCAGACTGGAATGAGAGGCTGGAAAGCAGCCCCATGGAAAGGGACCTGGGGCTCCTGGTCAGTGGCAAGCTGAACACCAGCCAGCAGTGCTCTGGCAGCCAGGAGGGCCAGCCCTGGCCTGGGGGGCATCAGGCACAGCATGGCCAGGCAGGCAAGGGAGGGGATTGTCCTGCTCTGCTCTGGGCTGGGGCAGCCTCACCTCCAGTGCTGGGGGCAGTTCTGGGTGCCACAATATAAAAGAATATAAGGGTATTAGAGAGGGTCCAAAGGAGAGCTACAAAGATGGTGAAGGATAATGGAGGGAAAGCCTTACCAGGAGCAACTGATATCATTTCAATTGGCTTCAATTTTTATTGGGTCTGAGGTGCAGCAGCAAACCACCCCATGTGATTTGAGTTCATGATAGGCAGACTATATGAAACTGATAGGCCTTACTGTGAGATGTGGCCTACAGAATGCTGCTGCCACCAGGGTGGCACCTTTTGCTGTGTGCCTAAAAAAAGGAGCGAAACTCTCAAACAGGGATGATGTTGGTCTTTTTATACTGCAAGAGCCTGCTTTCATCTTACCTAGAAAAGATATTCATAAAACAGTAGTTGCTACTGGTAGCCAGATATGCTCACCTGTAAAGAGTAAAAGCATCATGACCCAGGGTGAATATGGGAGGAATCACTGTGTGTGTTCGACAGCCTTCCCTCGGACCCTGGGCAGCTGGAGGGAGGCCATTGCAAGGGAGGCGCTCAGAGGTTACCTCAGGCATGGAATATTGTCCTTCTAGACTGGACTCCCTCCTGTCTTCACCAGATTGAGATAGAATCTTACAGGTGTTCCAAACACTGAGTAATTTTGTGGGGTCTGTCAGGGAATGGAGATACCAATTGGTGGGATATAATCATCATCATCATCATCTTCATCATCATCATCTTCATCATCATCATCGTTATCATCATAAAATATTGCTGTTAATATAGTAATAGTTATTATAACAATGACACTAGCAACCACAAAAAAAAAAAAAAAAAGAAAAAAAAATCCTCACTTGATGCTTTCAAACAAAGTTTACTGGCTAGATCATTGAGATTTAGAGAACACTGGAAGTGTCCAGCACATATGCTCAATTTTGAGGGACACATTTGTTTATTAAAAGGAACGAATCATACTGTCATTATTAGAGAAGGAAAGTGGTGTGAATCCCAACAGCTCCCTGGTATATCCAAAAGTGATTGCAGTCAAAAACTAAACACAGTCTATTTCTCACTGTAATAACAGGGGAGTTATTAAAAATATTATTGCAATCCATGAGATTGCAATAATCTACTGTCAAAATTCAATGCTTTTTCTCTCTTCACTTCATTTGGTAATAATAAAAATATATTTTCCAGACATTACATGACATCATGGGGATTTTTTGTAATAATAGCTACATGGGTTTAGCTATCTCCCCAGTAAATTATAATTTAATTTTCAGCTATTTAAAGGTCACTCTGAATAATATATATGCTGCTTAATAATCAGTTAAAATAAAGGCACCTTTCAGGAGTGTAGGCTAATAGCAGTATTGCCTTTGCACAGGCCTTTGCTGTTTTCATTTGTTGTATGATCAATGAAGCAAGAGAGAAGTTCCCCTCATACACCCAAGCCAGATCTTCAGTCTTTCTTTCTTTCTCTTTTTAATGGGAGGAACAAAAACCTTTTCGCAATCAGCAGCAATCTCTCCAAAGGTCTTTTAATTTAAAAAGTCATAAGTGTTAATTAGCTATTATTAAGTGCCCCCTGTATAAATTAACGTGATTGATGAAAAAATTAAGGGTAATGAAAAATGTAGCAATGCATGTATTTTTAAGAGACTATATTAAAGATGAAAGTCCCCAAAGACAGAAACTAAGGCCTGCTGCACCCGTGCCCTGCCTTTATTAGTATTAGTAATAAAAAAATATATAGATATATATCTCAGGAATGCACATGGATATGTTGGATATACCAGTTTTAATATACTTCTCACTTCACTGAGCTTTGAATACCTCTTTGTCACAAAGTCTTATTCCAGTGATATACTGTCCAAATTCTATTTGGTTTGTGGACCAAAATGAGTTCCTTTGAAATTGGAAACTGAGATCCTGAGTTAGAATGAAAAGAGAACTGAACTAACTGAATGACTGGTTTTCTCTTAATTTTGCATATACCTCAGTAGGGCACTACAGTATTTTACAAAACAAGTTCTTGTTTTATCTGTTATCAGAATAAAAAATCAAAAAACAAACAAACATTTTTTTTTCTCAACTCAGCTGATTTTCTTTTCTGTTATAAAGAGTTTATAACTTCACTGGGTTCTGCCACGTATTTGGCTACATGAAGCTGATTGAACCATTGTTTGTTTTAACAGCATTTGACAAGAAACAGGTTAGATTAGGCCACAGCAGCTGCACATCAAGAGATATTTTTCCACGAAAACCATTTGAATAAATTATATCAGATCTGGATATTTTATTTGTCTTCTTCTTAACTACCCAGAAAATATTACTACCATCATGTAGTCACTAGTTTACTTGCATTTCTGGCCTCACATAAAATCATAATCATAATGGAACCTACTCAACATTAACACCCATTAAGGAATAGTTCCCACCAAAACCAGGCTGCCACTACAAAGAGAAGGACTAGGAGAAATTTATTACTAGCCTTCTTACATGCTAGAAACTCAGAATCCCCCTCCAAGAGACAGAGACTTAACCCTAGACTACAGGACTCCTCCGAGCGGTCAGAAGTTTCACAATCAGCAGCTGTGAAAAGGCCTGGCCTTCTATGGCACCGTGTCATGTAGTGTGGCCATCATACCTGCATCACATCCTCCTGTTGCCTGGTCAGCAGGCTGGGGGGCTGTGAATCTGTGTATTGTGGGCTGGCTGGCCAGATCAGGGATTCTGCATGGCAAAATTGGTTTGTGTTTGCTGGCTCTGGGTTAGCCTGAAAAGTGACCAATCTCTCACAAGCATGTAGTCCCCAAAAATGGCTTCAGAGGGTTCATGAATCCTCTTCTTCTTCCCTCAACCCAGCCTCCCAGAAATTATTATGTAGAAATAACAGGGGAGTACCTCTCTGTAACCCTACCTGATGAATCTGAAGCTGAACATGATTCAAGGTATTGGATGGTCATGAACAGCACAAGCTTATAAGCCTGTTCTCCTTATTTTATTTTGTTTTCAGTCTGTAACTTCTTCACCCAGTTCTGCATCTTGTTAACTAAACTAAATGGGATTTAAACTGCACTGTTCTACAGACTGAGCCCTGGAAGTCCAGACTAACTTGTATGGTTTAGGAACCAGCATAACTCAAAGTATAGGTATATGTGACATATGATATTAAATCTGTCCAACGCCTTACAGTATGAGACCATATTTTTCATTTGCGCATCACCTTTTTTCATTTAATTAATTAAGTAATTGTAATGAAATAATTTTTCAGGGCAAGAATCTGTCTCACAAATAGTTTTACAGCAAAAAGGGCTGAATATTTTTGAGAGAAAATGTGATTTTTCTGGTTCTAATAAAAGAATCTTGCAGTTATTCATTGATTATATGCCCCACATTTTATGCTCTAGTGCAAAAGTTGGAAAGTGGGAAGAACATACTAGATATATGCCTTTAGCACAAATTTGATCAAATCTCAAATCTCTATAAACCCTCTGTGAAGTCTGCTGTCAAGAATTGGAAAGATTTTGACAGCTGAAGTCTCTGAAGAGCCTGACTGCATTAAGCAGCCCCATGCAATGAGCAAGGTGCACGTGCACTGCTCCCAGAGGGCTGGGCATTCTTTAGCCAAGAGCTCCAGGGGAGAAGAAAAAAAATTATCTCAACACACTAGAAAAGGAGAAAAGACCAAAAGAACAGCTATATTAAGTCAGATCAAAAGATCATCTAATCCAATACCTTTTTTCTGAAGGCGATAAATAGTAGATGCATAAGGAAAAGTACAAGAATAAAGTAAGTATGAAACAACACTAGCCTTGAAAATATACTTCAGTTTTCTGAAAATTTGCAACTCTGGGACTTCTGGAGTCAGAGGTAGTTTCTGTTTATGAAATCATCACAAGATTTCTCCTCAATGAGCCTGGCCAGTCCTGGACTCCACGTGAACCTCAAGCTTTCATAGTACAGAAAGGATTGCTATGAAGAACCCTCTTTCCTTTGCTTTGAATTTGTTCCTATTCCTTTAATATCCCAATAGCTGTTGTATTGGAAGATACATAACAGAGTAAATCCTTATTAATTTTCATTTAAATGTAGAAGAAAATACTGTCTGAAGATCTAGTAGATCTGCTGACTTGGAGAAAAGTCCACCACAGCAGCAGAAAGATTTCCAGAGGCTTAAGTGGACTACATTTGACTTTTTCATGAAATTTACACTCAATTATCAGGTACTACTATTCCTCATAAACCACAGCACAAGAAGTTCACTCTGGCACAGATCATATGCCACCTATCCACACAGAGTCTCAATTATTCAAGAGCAAAGTCCTTATGAACTTTATTTAATATGGAAAATAAATAGATCAAACCACCAAGCCAACATTTACAAACTAGAAAGATTTTTTTTACTAGAAACCTGTAGAAATTTCTATCCACTTCAGTAAAATCAAAGAATGCTTTCAATTGCACAAGACCTTACTTTGTAAAAAAGAATACCCTTGGATTGTGTTTGAATATGTACAAAAATATCTGCAAATTTTGTGTCTCTCTATACTATAAATCACTCCTCCATAATAATGCCTTCCTGTCCAAGCACACTAATCAAATCTCTTCCCTGTCACTGAAATTATTACATTCTAACAAGCACAGGATTTAATCATCAGTGCAGGCTTTTCACGCATTTGCTTCATTCAGGTCTTGACAGCAAACCTTTACTCATGAGTTGTCCTTACAGTGGTGGTTTGATTACCATTTTGACTACTCATGTGGGTAATACTTTCCTGTGTCAGGCCTTTAATTAGCTGAATGCTTTCAGAGATATTTCTATAAACTGCATTTTCTCTGTGAACCATGGTATCCTTTCTCCCTCCCTAATGTTAATGACTTGGGCAGGTATGCATTTGCCTGATGTATCAATCACTTTCTCCTCACTTTCTACACATAAAAAGTCTTTCTGATTGCTTCTCATTAATTTTAAGAAGCTCCTTTGATAGAAAAGACCTTGGCATCTGTACTGCCAGATAGGATGGCATATCATGTAGGATTTAATGTTTTGTGACTGAAATACAGGGCACTGCCCAGCTAAAACATTAGCCCACATTGTTCTCAAATTTGCCAGCTGTTTTGCTTCTTTGTCTTTCTGATGCCCTCTCATGGCTCCTGCAGCTTGAAGGTCATTGTGCATGTTCACAGGTCTCCATCAGCATCCAGGAGTGACTACAGATGTTGCTAAGGTGTTTTCTTTAATTAGTTAAGTAGCTGGCAGAATGTGCTGCACCTGGGACTAACAATGACTTTCTGTAATACATTAATCTATTCCTGTTAGAGACTTGAGGTGAGAAAGGAGAAGGAACTTATAAAACTCGATTAACTGTCTAAATTGACTTATTCAAAATGCTCCATTTTCTATATAAACTGATGGATAATCAAAATTTAAAACTCATCAGCAATGCCAGGATGTCTTGTGGCCAAATGTTTGTTTACAAACATTTTTGTTTTGTGTCATATATTCAAGGAAGACCAATCTTACAAGATCTTACAAGTTGTGGAAGGATTAAAAATCCCACATCAGAGCCTGAAGAGTGGTCACCCTACAGCTGCTTTTCCAGTAACTCAGATGAATAACTCAGTTCAGTGGACTTTCCAGGAGAGCAACTGAGTGAGACCTGTGCAAATTAAATCCTGCTAGCTCATTGTGGTAACTGTAATATCTATAGAAGGCTGAAATGAAGCTGGGGAGGTAACTTGTAAGGCTCTGCTGGATTAGTCAGGGCTTACCTGTCATCATGTTTGAGTTAGAGGCTGGAATGCCAACTAAAAGAAAGTAAGTTTGACAAGGAAATTCCCATTGTGCTCTGCTCCATTTCTCATTGACCCCCTGTGATACATCATATTGCAACAAATTCTGACAAGTGATGAAGAATCTGAGTTCTCCAGCTCATCCAGGAATTATTCTCCCTTCTTCACCTTCAGGGAAAATTAATTTGTTTGCTTATAAAATATTTATTTTATATTCAAGTGTTATTCACAGTTTCAAATGTAAAACATTCAAACCTTATTTTGTTTGGAGGAAGGGCAAAGTGGATCCAGTTTTCACATCCAGATAATGATTCTGTTTTTTCTCTATTGCATCAAGCTTCAAAAAGGGCTGGTTTTCCACATCCTTCAAACATTTTTTCAACGAAATTGTGAGCAAAAAGGCAGAAATTTAAAAACAAACAAACAAAACACTTTGGGTCACATAACTCTTATTTGTTAATTTCTATAATGCCTGCCAAGATTGAGAAAAGGCTACACAATTTCTGTTAGATCTCACAAATAGTAAGGTGAATGCAGACTTTTTTTTTCTGGGATGAAAAATGCCTAAGCAAACAAGGAAAAAGGGGATTGCAAATGAGGATTTTCAGAATTGTACCCAAACTCTAGATGACACAAAGTATCTAAGTAATGAAATTAATTTTCCAATGCAACTATTTCTATTTTACTACTACCACTGTTCCTAGTGAGGATTTGAGGTCATATCAAGCAGACTGGTCAATCCATATCCTCAGATCAGAAACAACTTCATCAGATTCCAAATCCACCCTTGGGTATTGCAGATCATATGGGAAACAAGATAATTGAATGTTCTGAGAACCCTAGAAGCTGATTCAAGCAACTGCCCTAGATAAGCCTGATAGGTGAAACGAGGAGAGAATTTTAGCCTTAACTCTGAATATCCCTGCATTCACCATTCATACGGGCAATACTTCACTAGGCAACTACAGCCTTGGGAATGCAGGGGGCAGTCTCCACTAATGTTATGAGTCCTGTGATATTAAGAAATGTCCACTGGCTCAATGGATCAAGTTCTGTCACTTCATATGCCACCTCAGTAGTACTGGGGGGTTGTTCTACATCCTTAATACCAGCAACTACAAGACAGCAAAAAATTTAATATTTTTCTCTAGTTGTTACTCCTGTTTCACATATGAATATCCTTCTGCCACTAACAGCAATTGTACCACCTTAAGGCACAGATTTACACACCTACAACACAAAACATATGAGTGGGATGTCCATACCTAAAAATGAAGGAGCCTTAGAGCTGTGACTTCACTCTGTCAAGTTCAATTTCAAACAGCTTCTAGAAGTTCTTGAGACACAGATATGTTTTCTCACTCTAGGTCTTCTTAAAAAGCATTCGAAAGCTCAGCTGTATGAGGGAAAAGCATCACAACTGTCTTGCTAAAGGATAAAAACAGAGCAAACTGAAAGACCCTCCCTGTCAATAAAGCAGTTTTACAGCAAAAACATTTAATTTTATTTTGTTTTTCATTCATTGCCATCAAGTCCTAGCTGTCTTCAGGAAAAGAATGAATTTGACAGTTTCATGTTGACTTTTACATTTCCCATTACTGACTCTTTTCATCTCTGTCCTAGAGCAAAAATACATTTCCCTTTTTAAGCTTTTGATGATAAAAATCTCATCTGTAACCTCATAAATGATCCTTTATTATCTATATTAATAATGAATAAATGTCTGTTGAATACCCCTGATCCTTTGCATTAATAGTGCCAGATGTATTATAGATAACCTTTTGATTTAACAGCACAAACTGTGAAACAATATTAAACCAGCAAAGGACTGATCTTACTGGAGTCGCTGAGGTCAAAATTATAAACATTTATTTCATTTCTATTTGTAAATTGTTCCATTATGCAGCACCAGGTCTCCATCATTTATTTTTGAGAGAGGTACCACACTAGCAGCCCTCCTAGAAATAGAGCTCATAAATAATACCTTGAATAATTTTTTTAAACATTTCCGTCTCTTCTACCTCTCCTTCCTCATGCCTCCTGATGATCTTAATTAATAGAGTATTACTACATGAGCAGATCCACTTCCGTTTACTGCACTATCATTTAAAAATATGTTGCTTGCCTCTTTTCCCATTAGCCCTGTCAGAATCAGGCACAAACTTCACTCAATCATTTTTTGAGATAACACTGAGAGAACTGTGGTTATTCCTGAACAAAGGGATGAAGCTCCTGTTAGCGTTCAGAAACACATAATCACGGAGGGATTATATGCGGTGCTTTTTATTAAGAGCTCTGGGAATCGGGGTATATTCAACCCAAATCTGACTCCGACCACACATCCGAAATGATCATGTTTTATACTCTATCGTTACATAACTTTCATGTTTAATAATTAAACTTATATTGTTCTATTGTATACATAAATTTAGCCCCTCTCTGAATTTCCAACATAGTTTCTCACTATTCTTCTTATGGTTATATAATAATTACATTTAATTACTAAACAATCATCACATCTAACAATTATATAATTTATCATACTGCTTACGCAGGTGCAGTTGATCTGGGAAAGCACAAAGCCTAACATTTTAGATTCTATCTTTAACTTTTTCCAGGGTTCCACTATCACTCCCATTAGTTTAGCAGAACTGCATCCCATAAGTTTGACTGCTTTCCTCTTACATACTTGTTGTGATCATTCCTTTCTGGTCATTTTTAAGTGGGTTGCTTTACACTGATGGCCATAACATCTGAAAAGCTGTTTGCCTGTAACTCTGGGTAACACTGATCCTAAATATTCCCTTCCACCTGCTGTCCTATGACTCCTGTTCCAACTTCCAATGCCTTGAACAGAAGAGAAGAACCTTCTTCAATATTAGGTAACAAAATACAGAGTGTCTTTTTTTTTCAGGGGAAGAAGAAAAAGATTCCCACTAAAGTCAGGTGGCAAATATCCTAGTTTTGTGCTTATTCTTAACTGTAGTTTCTGAAATAGATTACTTTATGCTGCTGAGGCTAAAGCACAGCAATTCCAGACATCCACTTACCTGTAGAAATAAGTGTAGCTATACTGTTACCAGGCCAATTCCAAAAGCCTGAAAATTTCTTATTCTTATTATTCTTATTTAGGATGGGTACCCTGACAGGGTCACCTGAAAAATGTTTTTGAGACACATGGTGGCTGACGGAGGCGCCTTAGTGCAGCCCAGCTTTTATTCCCAGCTCTGTGCTACCAAGTTTGCCTAAGAACCATCTTTAGGAATACTCTTGTACCTCAATAGCTGGGGCACAGTTTATCCCCAAATACTTGTGAGTTTTTAGAAAACGTTCTGCAGTAATAATATTGTTACCAGTACAATTCAATAACTACTAGTTTAATGTCTAAGCATAGTTAGTAGTGCAGTGACCCTTAGGTTCTGTTCAGGACCCTGCAGTGGCTGCAGCTACTCCCAATTTAACTATCAAGAAAGTATTTCAAGACTTGGACATGAAAAATGTAAAATTATGCTTTGGAGTCAATATTAAAGTGAGTTGCAACAGTTCTCTTGGAATTTAAGAAAGAAAACTCAATAGGTTTTGATACAGCAAAAGTGTACCAGGTATCAATGATAAAGTGTGATCATAAATGCCAGTGGAAAAAATAAACTTCAGAATTATTAAATTGTACCATTGGTCAAGTTTTGATGACCCACCACCAAAACAGCATGTATGGCTTTGATTTTCAATTACATATATTGTAATAAACACTGTCTGCAGAGACTGTTCTCTGATTCTATCACTGCTGGAATTACCCAGGCACAACAAAGGTTCTCAAAATGTTTTTATAGACATGTACGTAAGAAAGCAGCATGCTTTGGGCAGTTTAGCAATCTGTAGGCTGAAAAAATCCTATTTCTGTAATCTCATAGCTGAATTTGGATTTGCATGTCAGTTCAAACCATGCTGGAAGCTGTGAGTGAAAACCTGATACCATTGAAGTCAACAGCAGTACTCAGCTATTCCAAAGAAAGTCAAGGGTAGCTTTTGACAAATAACCAACCAAAAAAAAAAAAAAAAAAAGATTAAACAATTTAAATAAAATTAAATTGCTGGGATAGTAATAGCTAAAGTTGACATTAAAATTTATGGTGTTTGTTATCGCTTCAAAGGCAAAATAAGTACCTCTCTTCTGCCAGTGTTGTAACATTATCATACATCAACTAATTCCATTTGATTCATGAGTTACATCCATAACAGTTACGGCCATTAGGCAAGATCTGCTTTAAAGGCCTAATCCAAGAAACACCTGCCTACTTAATCACTTCAGTCACAAACACAAGTGTTCCCTGTCTTGCAGACTCCTTTTCAGTACAACATGCATGCATCTGTCAGGAAAGGCATGTAAGACACATTTGGCCAAGTTCCTGGCTAATCTGTTCTGGAAAGTGGCGTGGCAGTATCCTCATTCTGCGTATCATCCTGTCACATCACTGGGTGGGTTCTGTTTTGGTTGTTTCAGAGAACACCCAAGAGCAACAGAATTAGATGGACACATTGGCAAGTGCCAAAATGAATCTGCCTGTGAAATCTTGGCTCAGTGGGTCCAAGAGCAGTTTTGTTGCTGGCTTGGAGTGGACTTGGAGGGCTTCACTCTAACTTCAGCTACCAGAATTGGTTATACATAATGTATGCATGTCAGTAGTACCTACCTTAAACCTCCTCTGTAATCTCAAACCAGAGAAACAGATTTTCCAGGCTAGTCAGGTAATTAAAGAAAAGTTCAAAATATATGTAATTTACTTAGGCTAAGCCCTGACAGGGGGATTTGTAACAAAATGCTTATTTTCCTGCACTCTTACTTAACTGCATAACAAAACACTGCAGACTTCATGGTTTGCTTTCTTGTTGAATGATAAATAGTTCCTCAAATTAAACATCATTTTTCTCTGTGAAACTAAACTACAGCTTCCTAAAGACAGTAATAGCATTTCCTTTTTGTGTTGCTTTTCTCTCCATTTCCTCTTGATGAAAGCCACTGTCTGCATTGCCAGGTTTTAGTATTTCAGCTGGACTGATAGCATCAAAGATATTTCATGCTTTGAACCTTTCCTTTGTCTTCACTGTTCTATATACGAAATACTCCCACATCTGATTCTTTGACTTTTTCTGTGATTCTTTGCATCTCTAACTCTACTCTATTTCTCTAAATTAACATGTCATTCTATTTAATGTCCCAGACATCTAGGTAGTTAGCATACCTTCAAATCTTCTACCTTTTTCTATTTGCTACATTTACACTATTAAAAATATTAGCAAATGCTGAGCTTAGTCTCTCTCTTCCTTTATGAATCTCCTCATGTTCATTAGCACTGGCTCTTCAAGGACTCTTGCTCAAATCATTTGGTGATATTCTCCAGATATTTCATGCTGTGAGCCACAGCAGAATTGTTACTGACAGTTGACAGAGTCCTCATCACACCCTGTGAGCCTAGAAAAGAGAAGAAAAGCCATAGTCTGAAACCTTTTATCTTTCTCTCTTGTTCATGTACAATTCTGGATTCTGGTTTCAGTTAGAAGAAGAAATTTTTTGTGAAAAATGTATTTCTTCTTCCAGAGTCTGGACTACCTGTAATATGTTGAAGAGACAATATTTCCTGCAGAGATACAGCCACAGTGTGAGACACTGTAATAAAATAATAAAAATGGAATAACAGCTGATGAGAGAAGTGGAGATCTATGTTGGACAAACTTTAATTCTCGTGTGGAACCCAACAAAATAGTTTTACAGAGGAAATACACAAGAGGTATTCAGCCTGAAACACTGAATATAACCACTACTAAAACTCACATGCTTGCAGCTGATCTTTACAATCACAGAACAATAAGTTTCTTCAATCAAAGATCTAAAACAGTTAGGTGCAGAATTCCCTGACTTATTTTCTATCCCTGAACTTCTTCCCTATGTTGCAAATCTGCAAATGAAGCTACAGCAAACTGGCCTTAATCCATCCTTCCTCTTCCATCCTGCCCATAAGAACAGGCTTCTTTTAGTATTTAGCATATTTTCCATCTTTGATCAGGTGAAGATTTCTGAACACAGAAAAATCAACCTCTAAAATCTATATATGTTAGCCATCAGAATTTGATTTTTTTTTATTATTGTAAAACATTTTTTGAAGTTATATCTAAACAAAATTGCCCCAGCCTGTTCTCAGTGGCACTGCATATTAGAATGAAATTCCATAACTGGCAATAAATAAATCAGAAAAGCAGGATTTTACTGTTCCTGATGTTTAACGCTGTCACACAAAGAGAAATAGTCAATGCTTTCACCAGAGTAAGTAAAAGCCAGATGACATTTTCTTTCAGTTCTGAAATTTAAGATAGTGTGCCATTAGTGGTGAATGATAACGGTGTTCTAGGTCCTTTTTCTTCTTGTTTTGAGGGAACCTAATTCTTTTTTTTCTTCGTTGAACAAGCACATTTTCTGTCCACAATCCAATAAACACACGAAGTATCTTTTTTAGCCTCATTCATAGTCACCCTTTCTGGTTCTTCTGTCAGCCTGGAATATTATTTTAACCATCTTCAAAGAGGTCATCAGGGCAGAAGTAGTCAGAGGGAAAATGTGGGGGAGGGGGGAGAAGCAGTGAAATAAGTAAGTGCAATAATTGTTCTTCTATGAAGAAAAAGGTAGAAGAAAAAATATCCAGCTTCATCAGTAATGCAGGCCCTTCCATCCCCAGATGTTACAGAAGCATTAGAATTGCTCCCTGCAAGAAAAATTGGATTAGTCACAATCTTGTCGACTAATGGGCACACTCTGTGATCTTTAGAGCTTCATTTACTGGGTTAATAGTGCTTTGCCTGAGTTCCTTTGCAATAGGGAAAAAAAAAAAGAACCCTGTAAGAAGAAATATTCTGGGTGCAGTCCACAGCCACTGACACGAGTAATATCATATTCATCACAGACAGACCTCGTATCTCATTACTACTGAAGAGTTTGCCCCCAAGGCATTTGAGCTCAGTCAGGCCAGGCCCCTCATGTGGAACCGTTCAGGTATATTGTGAAATGATTTAATGCGATAATAATGTCCACTTTGTGAGATAGATTATGTTTTTTATAGTGGCTGATGGTTAATGAATGATACATTAGCAAACATCACTAAAACATTATTGAGAAAATGCAGATATGAGATAGTAACTCCCTCATTCCCTACCCCCACTCTCTCCCAGATGCATAAAAATGGAAAGCAGAACTTACAGAAAACAGAAAACTTTACATTGTTGTGATGCTACCAGCTTGCATAGTGTCTCTCTTGTTTGCTTGTTCTCTAGAGAAGGGGCAAAAGAGATACTTTAAAATGTTGTAAACACAAACTGAAATATCTCTTCTTAAATCAAATGAGAATCAATGAAAGTGCAAACCTGAAAAATACATTATATGTTGACCCAGTTTATTAGATGAAACCGTTTACCCTGATTTGATTTATCTGGCAATACACTGCTCAGCTGTGAAATGAGATAAGAAGAACCCATTCACCTTATTTACAATATTATAGTGACTCCCTAGCACCACTATGGTTAAGGATCTGACAGGAATTCCATTGCAAACACCGGTTTTTTAGGGTTTGTAACATGACTGTAGACTCATGCTTAGTTTGAACATGGCAATCCAAAACTGATAGATTAAATTAAAATCTCCTATAGAGTTCCATGGATTTTGGATTTATGAAGCACAATATTAAAAATGTGAATAACTATAGGTAATTTTCTACATTTTTAGTTATTATTGTTGTGCCTTGAGAACTACCAAGAGGGTCATATCCCCTGACAGAGCAAGTTTACTGAGGTCAGCAGAGTGACAGTGGTTTACATCACTTGAAAAGCTGCCCCTTTTGTCAGGGTTATACTTGACAAAAGTGAATTACACCAAGCAGCCCTTTTTCTCTTTTTGTATTACTTTGATTTTCTGTGTTCCTTGACTCGCATACATTTCTTAAACCTCTTTGTCTTCATACCAAGGGGAGAATTTGTCCCACACCCTTTCAATGGGAGTTAAACTACTTCTGGACCCACAGTCTAGAATTGTTGTGTTTTTCCATAAACCTTCTGGAATGGCTGCTGACTTTGAGTTTTCTTTGCAAAAATAACAATATTTTCTTTTCCAGGTTTTTTTTCTCTTTTGTTCTGTTTTAAAACTTAAGCCTCTGAAGAAGCACTGTTTGGTTTTCTTAATTTTAATTTATGAATGCCTTAAAAGAACTGAGAAGAAAAAGAAGTACGGAAGGACATGGAGTGACTGTCTCCTGAGGTCAAACAGTACCTGGTGAATGCATTTATACAGACACAAAATGGATTTTATTCCTTTCATAGGCAGTGTAGATTAATACTTACCAGCAGCATCACCCAGCAATAACTAATTAGACAAAGCGAAGGCCTTTGCTGCTCTGGATTTCATTAGATCTGCATCTGTGTGACTGAAGAGGCTGGATCACGCCAGGTAGGACGCTGCCTCCTTATTTTGTTAAACAAAACAAAGTGCATATTAAAAAAATCACTATAGTCCTTTAACAATGGTCCTTCTATCTCATGGGCTTTGGAAAGAAATGTGAGAGGGGGAAAAAAACCTCAGAAATTTGCATAAACTAAGACTGCAATAAAGGGACAGTTAGTCCATTCCTTTCCTCACAGCCACACTCACAAATTTTTACTCAGGTTCACAAGGAAAAGTATAACAAAAGGCCTGCGTGGCTGTGATGGTGAAAGCTATGAGGAGGTGATGCAATGAAGCTCCCTTCATCAGAGAGCCTGACCATGTCCCCATACCTGTTTGTGAGAGGCAGAGCACGGTGGTGGCTGTGAGGAAGAGCCCTGTCCCTCCAGCTAAGCCATCCCAAACCCTGGCTGCTGCCATGGATCCTGTCCGTACCAGCAGGGAGGCCTGCAGGGGAACTAGCAGCAGCTGGTGGCTGTCTGAGGAGTAAGGAGAGGGCGAGGGATCAAATTATCTGGGGGCTCAGGGCTTAAAAGCACCTTGCTAAATTGCTTTTTAGCAAGAAAAAGAAAATTATGGCAGGAGGGTTGTGCAGTCCTATGGTTCTCTGCTTTTGGCACTAATGCAGGCAGGACTCGATGCCATCGCAGCCCCCTCAGAGCTGTTGGGGCACGGCTGGGTGGGCCCAGGCGTGCTGTGCACTCAGTGCCATGAGTGCTGAGGCTGCCCTGGGGAAATAAACCTGCAAGGGGAAATATTGGGATATACTGGGATATTTCCAGGGGCATACACATCTCCCTGAGCCACAATCCTGGTGCCCGAGGGAGAGGTGACTCCCAGGGGCTGTGAGGAATGTAGCAGCCCCTTTAGGTGAGTGTCCAGTCACAGTGGGGGCCCAGCCCCAGGCCTGGCAGTCAGTGGGACTCATAAGTATTTAGCCTTTTCTCCCCTCCAAAGGATATCTGGATTTAGACTCCCAAGATGAGGTAGTTTAAGGGCAGAGGACAGAGTTTCTTTTTTAAAGTAGATTCTGGAAGGTAAAAGCTCGGGATCTCCCGTGGCATGGCCTGTGCTGAGATGCACCTTGATGTTCTCAGTGGGACCTGCCTCAGTGGGAGCTGTGCCAGGAGTCAGCTCCAGCTCTGGTCATGATCTGCAATCAGCCATCAAGCTCCAGTTCTCTCGTCTTGGTAAGGTTTTACTTTGCTTTCTTGCCTAATTGACATTTTAGTGGTATTTCTTTTTAGGTGTTCTGAAATTTTGTGTGTGGATTATCTGTGCTCCTTAAGTGCATCTCTTCTGCTATGTAGGCTCCAGCACATGTGCATTGCTGAAAATATTTGCAGAATGTTCTGATGTTTAGGCAGAAAACACTTTTTTCTACTTACACTTAGCATCTCATTAATCATTGCTGCAGTCACAATGTCTTATTTGTGATGGCTTGGTTGCCTCAGTCTTTTATAAAATAACATGCACAGTGCTTTTGTATGTTCTATTCTTTTCTCACGCTGCCTGCTATGATCAGAATCAGAGGAAAACAAAATGTTGGTATAGAAAACACTTCTTCAGTTGTATCAGTAAAACCAAAGTCATACTCAGTCTTTGTGAATTGCAAATTAAACCTCCAAAGCATATAGAAATTTGAGGCAAATGTAACCCTTCTATGTTACCTTATTTTGATGGATGTAGACTGCTTAACAAATTAAGAAAAACAAAATTACTTGCCCTTCTTGCATTTTACCAGAGTGATGGAATTCACATAAGACAGGGGTTTTAGGGTTATATGTTTATATATTTGGAAAAGATGCCACATAAAAGCTCATGAATCTGTGGGCTTTTCCACCATGGCAGGCAGCTCAAACTCTTCAAAGAAAGGCAATGATGACTTGAGAAATAATCAGAGTATCTGGAAATTAGACAGAATATATCTGAAATTAATCTTTTGAAATTATAGATAGCCAGAAAATACAGGAAATTGATGGTTTATTCTCCCACTCTATGGCATTACTAGAAGGAAGGATCAATTTCTTTTTCATTCCTGGAGACATCATGGGGTGAGCTTTGAAATGAGACAAGGATCTTTGTTGGTGACAGGAAATAGCAGGCAGAGAGCAGAGGCCAGAAACTTATGAAGAGAAACTATCTTTAACTGTCAATTTCATAAAGATGGCATTGTGTTTTGTCAAATACTGGCACTGATTTTTGTCAACCTGCTCAGTGACACTGTGTAGCATTAATCATTTGAATTGAGGATTTCTTTATTTTTAGGTAGAGTTGCAGATTCTTTGTTAATTATGTAGGAAACTATTTTTAAGTATTTTAACAATATTTGGCCTATTCTTCAAGAGAAGCTATATGATAAATGAATTGTATACCTACATATTGAATCTAAATACTTTCACAAACATCCCAGGGTATTTCTGACATTTGCTTTTCTGTGACTGTTATTCTGGCAAATACTTTTTGTGAACCATGACTATTCTTTTCCTTTATTTCTCCAAAGATATTTATATGTATGTACAGAGAAGTGGAGAGCAACTGGGGCCACCAATAGCAGTAGTAACACATTTAAAACCAGTCTGAGCACTTAAAGAACTTCTCTCAGCTCAAGAAGTTAGAGTTACTATGGAAATCTCAGTGCTGTGCCTGTTTGCTGTAATACCTAGAAGTCCTACTCATGGAAAAATACCGTACTGTAGTAGAGATTAAACACACATGGAACAGGAAAAACCTCTGTGTAAAATGAATATAAAGCAAGAAATAAAAGAGAAACAGGCAGGTTAGGGGACACAAGAAAATACTGGATAGCATAATAGGTTTCATCTGAGGAATATATCTTTTTATTCATAATGTGGGAATGCAAATGGCATTCTGATATCTAGAAATTCAGGATCAGTCAACAGGAAGGAGAAAAATAAGCATATTTCACAACCAGGAGGAAGCTTCAGGATAAATTTGCAACTAGACACACACATTATGTTTGCATTGTACAGAGGCTGTGTGAAGTGATTTAGTTTGTCCAGTTTTCAAATTTTATTTTTACATAATTCATCCTTAGAAATCCTCTGTCTATTTAGAATAAACAAGGAGAAATGGGAGAATGTTTTATTCTCCAGTTTCTAAGTAATGATCAGAGCAGGTCAGTGAAATATTATCCCTTTGATAAAGTTATAAAAGTTCAGGTTCTTCTTTTCCTGTCTTTTGTTTGTTTGTTTGCCCATTTCAGTTGTCTCCAGGTGTTTGGTGTTATCCTGCGCTTTTCAAGACGACAGGAAGGGGAGGATGCCTCTAAATAATATGTTGCCCTGACTTCATAAGGCTTGTTTTGTCTGGCAAATGAATTATGTAAACCTTCTCCACCCGAAACTGTTTCAAGTCAATTAATTGTTGTAATTACTTAAGATTTCTTTTTAATGAATATGACTCTCAGGGGATTTGATGATATCCTGTCATCTGTAGGCCTGATAAATGAAATGTGATTTGTGGCTTGCTGCAAACTGAACCCTCGTACTTGAACAATGCCTCTCTTTCCAATGTGCTCATTAAATGGAAGAAATGCCCTTGATGGAATTAGGAACATTTGCTCTAGTTGGTCCCTAGTAAGAATGGATAGTATAGGCAGATAAATTTTGTCAATTTACCCCTTTTGTTCTCTGTTCCTTTAAATGAAGGTCTTGTTAACACATAGCCAATTACTCAGACCAAACACATGACCCCAGTGAGGTCACCCATTGTAACTGAGAGCAGTTTAGCTGTTCCATCTCTCATCTCCGTCAGGTGCTCTGAAATGGGAAAGATTAGCAGTCAGTGCTGAAGGAGACCAGGGCAGTATGATGACTTTTTATCCCATGTTTTGTACAGCCTTCTCCACACCCACCAACACTTAGCAATCAGGACAGCCAAATTTGACTAGCAAAGCACCTTCCCTTTGTTTTTGTGCAGCCCTAGTTTCCAGTGGGCACTGCCTGGTTCCCAGTGCCTCTCGAGGAAATCAGAGCTGCCCAGTGCCACAGACAGACAAGCAATCCAAAGCAGCATGACAAGGAACTGTGAAGTCTACCCTGGGTTCCTACAAACGGTGAGACTGCTTGTATATCAGTTTCAGCTAACCTATTCTCCCCTACACTGCCATTAACATAATCTAATCACCAGTGCTAGGGAAGTACAAAGCAGGTGGGTTTTCCTGATTGAATTTCCATTGGTGAAATGCGGATTACTGCTTTTATTGCAAGACCTTTCCTGAATATCATGTGGGTACATTACACATAAATGTCATGCCAAAACATAGTGTCTTGGTCACAGTTTGGAATGTAAGGACAATGAATTATTGTGTATTAGAAGCAAAGATCACTTTGACATTTTGGCAATCGGGAGAGGGTGGCTCAGATGTGCAGCTGTCTAAATGTGGCAGTCGTGGGTAGTGGAAGTGCACAAAAGAGACAGCATCCCTGATAATAAAAGAAAATCAACAAGCAGAAGAAACTTTGGAATAAACTCCATATATTAGTTATTTAGGAAAAACAAGTGGACATGAAGGATAGGAAGGTAAAAAATGTGAGGAAAGAGGGACAAGGAGGCACTGGGACAAAGGTGCCATGGAAGAGAAGAAAACATGGAATTTTCACAGAAAGGGATTATACATTTTGTGGTTCAATACCCAGGAATGATTGCAGTGGTTTAAACAAAATGACATCAGATTCTGAATCTTTCCTAAACTCTTAACCCCACTTCTTTGTGCTGGCATTACAGAGACTGTTCCACCCTTCCCCTTCCCCCCATCCTGCCCTTTTTCACTCTGGGTTGTCAGGAGCCACAGGCAAGGACACAGGTGTACAGTAAAGTGCAGGGAACTGGTTTTCCTGGATTGATGGGCCCAGTTGAAAGAACAGTTTCTGGAAGTATTATGAAACTGATTGTCTTTGGCACAGTAATTGGATGGAAGACATTCAGATCACCTTTGATTAGATGAACTTTTGAAACTACTGAGATTTATCAGTGCACAGATCTTATTCTCAGAGGACTCAAGAGAAAGTGTCCCATTAACTTAATGAATCAGGCCGCCAGAGAACAACTGCTCTTGAAGTCAGAATGAGAGATTTCCCATCAGTGGCACAAATTCTGCCAATAAAGGCAGCAGGATTTCTCCAGTGAAATGAGATTAGAATATGTCTCCCCTGATTTTCAGTAGTTAAATGATTGACTATCCTGTAATAGGCTAATTATTAGATTTCCCTTCAATTTTTGTGTTGCAGGAAGGAATGAGTGCTTTCTTTCCCTACCTAGATTGTGTGGCAGCTGTGGCAGTGTTTCATCAATGCCGTTGCAAAGTCTTGACCTTTGAAAGGTGGCATGGTGTATTCATCTTTCCCAACCTCATCTGCCTTCAGCAAGGTGTCACAGCTCTGGAACTTCTGGCAATTTGACAAAGGCATCTTCCTACATGTCAGTTCTTGTTATCCACTCTGTCTTCTTCCCATATGACACACATGTCAGCTCTCATTTTTCCACTGCTTGCTTTGTTTGTCCCTTCACAGGTGGGAGATTCCACATTCTCTTTTTTGAACCATTACCAGTATGGCTCTTATTTCCCGGCAGTACCTTTCTGGCCTTACTTGACAACTTAAAAGATCCTTTTTGTCACTGATGGTTTGCAGTTCTTCACCAAGTAAAACAGCTTTTTAGAGTCTTTCTTAGTTAGCTGTAGTATTTCCACGGCTTTTTTATGAATTATATTCTCCCAGCTCCCATACAGAAGTTGTTGCTAAATGTTTTTGACATAATGCGCATGGAAGTTGCTCACCTCAGAGTGCTTGTTTAGTAACAGCAACAAATTCTTTTATAGCCCCTTTATTCCCTTTAAAAACATTTCAAGAACTGCTTGTTTCATCATTATAAAATAGAGTTATTGTGAAATATGAACATCCTCATTTTACAGATGGCAAAACTAACACCAATCTCCCATACACTCCTGCTTAGACTGCAGGACTCCAAGTAGGGTTATTTGTGATGCGGTATGGACAAAAAAGGCTATTTGAATCACTGATCACCACTTCTACTCTCATCTGGAAGTGAAAGAGCAGGAAACTGAGATTATGGAAACATATTCTTGCCAGTCTGTTGTTCATACCTGCAGGGAGCATCTGGCTGTGCCCCTCGTAGCTGCTCAGTGGTCTTTGAAGCTGGTGGTTCTAGGGAAGACAACCAAAACTTACAAGGAATACCTGTTGCCTTCCACGTGGTCATGAAGGTTGAAATAACCCATATTCCTGGCCCCATTATTCATATGCTCGGACATCTGCAGTAAAGAATTCAATAAGAGCTGAGGCAATGTGCAGGTACTGTTCAAACTGCATGTGATGGCTGCACATACTTAATTACTTATCTGAATGATGAAATTGAAAGAAATATGTTCATTTCAATAACTCCTAAGCCCTGTTTCTCCTTCTTTATGTGACTTTTTGCAGTTTTGACTTTTTAAAATATGGTTATATTAATTTTATATCAAAATGACATTACAAAATAGAAGCAGATAATAAAGGAATCCCATTGCTGAGGTGTCCTCCTATATAAGACTAGACCACCTTGGACCACATACTAAAAAATTGTCTTTTCTAGACAGTTTGGGATTTTTATTACACTATTTTGTTTTTTTAGTCATTGTTTTGTTTGTTTGTTTGTTCTGGGCCTACTTGAGAAGCTGATAGCACAAAGTAGTATGAATAGTGATGTTTGTCTCATCTTTCAGAGTTCTTATTTTAATGTAGTGCACTGAGATTGCTCAGTCAATGACATCTGTCAATTCAAATCCATTACCTTGTTTTTACGTAAATTTTATAGAGACAAGGTGTGTTCTCAAAGTTAGAAATGTTTTTTCAGTAACTGGCTAAATGACAAACAAGTGTTGATGAAATTGTAGTGTTAATTTATATCACAAGGTTATTGCAGTTTTTACACAAAATGGAGCTGCCAAACAGACAAATCTGTCTTGCCCAATTCAAACATGATTCAAACGAAAGATTCAAAAGAATGCACAATCTAAACTTAGAAGAAAGTTAACTGACATTATCAAATAAGAGGTATTAGAAGTCTTTAAAATGCTTTTCTCCATATCAGCCAGTTTCCAGTAACAAAATAAAAGATGTAATATTTTATTATTGTAGATAGAATGCATGCTTTCAAAAATTGCCTATAGGCACACACTTTTATGCTACACAGTAAACACTTTAAATTGTGTGTCTCAATAATAAAAACATTAAGAACCCCCCATTTACATTTGATAAGCTCTTTTCTGTTATTTATGTGCGTGAAATAACAATATCTACTTCAGAGATATGATGTGGACATTTATTAATTGATGTTTTAGCCAAGTTTTCGCAGTTCTAAAATGCAAAGCATTTATGTTGTGTGTGTCTGCATGTATATATTACACATATATGCAAATCATTCTGTGAATGTATTCTTCTTTCTGTTCTAAATCTTTCTTCAGTTTTAGCTCCCTGCATCAAAATCTTATTTTAAAAATCCTTGGTACTGTAAGTGTGAAAAACAGTCAGCTATTTGAATGTCTGTAAATCAGCCATCTGTGATACACAGTGTAACATCAAAAAAAGGAATTGAGTTTGCCAGTAAATGCTACTCTGATAAATCTAATTTTAAGTGCAAGTTATGACTAAGGATGTATTATAACACGTTTCATGACTCTAAACAGGCAAATAAGTTATTTGTCTCTTTACTATTTGCACTTTATGTGGTGATTAAGAGTAGTCTGGATTTAAATTTTTACTTCAATGGTAATTACATTCATCTCAAGGAACTTCATTCTGCACTTTTGGAGATGTTAATTGCACTGTACACCACTGTAATCAAGAAACCAAAAAAGCCATGCATGTTGATATATCTTAGACAACCAGAGCACTGTAGGGGACAAAGGACAATGTGTTCTTTTAGCTAGTGCTGTAACCTTCACACCAGTTTATCTAGAAATAGGTTTTAAGGAAAAGCATGGCAGAGATCTTTAGGAGCATGTATGATTTTTGCTTGCTATTTTGATGTCTCTCTTTTTTTTTCCTTTTTTTTTTTTTAAGTTTATCTTTGTCCTTTGCAAAACTCAGGATTTTTTTAAGGACAGGCAAGTATGAGTTTCACGATTATTAAATATGCCACCTTAATAACCTCCACACTCTGGAGGTTAGATCAATAAAGACACACTTCCATAATGACCCACTCAACTGAGTGCACTGAGGACAGCCATTCAAATGATGTGACAGTAAGTAAGAAGGGAGTCAATAGCAATGGAAAAATAATGTCAGGCATGGCCATAAAAGTGTATGTAAAGCAAGTGTAGAGCCAGGATGGGCTCTAAGACTCCCATAATCCCCCCATGCACACATCCACCACATCCCCCATCGTGAAGCTACAGGGAGGTAGAACTCTGCAGTGCAGAATTCTACACACCTTCATGTCCAAAGGCTCTCCCAAAATATGAGAATGGCACTGCCATGGTGCCTGTCCTAGTACAGTGGATGTGTGCAGCAGGTGCAAAATAGAGCACCTACATGAGCTTTATTTAATGAAATACAGTTTCCAAGTGATCAGAAAGTAAATTATGAGAGATCCCCCCATAAGCAAGGTAAGAGGATGTTGACTACTATAACAGCTTTCTATGAATATATCTCTCTGCGTATCTTATGCAGCAGTTAACAATTCATTTCTGGATGTTCCTAGACTCCAAGTCATGAATTCATTCTGAGTAGGGGCACAGCTACTGCAAAACATCAGGCAGCTGAACATGTAGATATGTCTTTAGCTAGCTCAAATTAGAGCACACCTTCCTGTTAGCTTTTGGGGTTTGTGTATATATATATATATATATTTAGTAAATGCAATTTCCTCAACAATTTCTTTTTATAGACTTCACTTTGTAATGAAGCCTACTTTCATATGCACCCAGCTTAAGAGTAAGAAGCACAATGTCAATTAGAGGAAAAGTAAATAAAATTATGTCACATAGTTTCAAATACAATGAAGAAAAAAGGTGTTTCCCTTGGTTTTGGTTTCAATCAATCTGAGTACATTGTCTCTGTACAGTACTTTCTCACCTACACTTCAACCATTTCCAAAGGTAGAAGGAAGAAGAAGTAGGATGCACAAAAGAAAAGCATTTTATGCTGCTGGACTTTTTATTATACTTGATGAAGGATTTAAAGGGCAATGTTACTGAAGTACTGTGGAATCTTCCTTTAAGTTGTTGGATTGGCAGAAGAACTGATTTGTTATTTATTTAAAGTGTCCCTTATTGTTTTATTATCTGCAACAGTATATAATAGATCATAATCAGATGTACAAGAAATAAAAATTACCAATGGGCTTACATAAAGAGATGTGCTTAACCTGATTTTAAAGCCCATACAGTTCTTCTCCAGGGAAACTAGCAAAGGTGGATGTTTGGGAAGTGGAGCTAGAAAGTATTTGTGCCTGGCAAAATAAGTCATCCAGAAGAATGTCAATACTGGTGAAATATTTTTATGGGGAAATCATGATTGAAACTGCAGAGACAAGAAAAATTAATTTTAGTCAGTCTAATTTTGTAAAAGGCTGATTCCAGAAGGCTGGCAAGGAACAAGGATATATGATAATAACACTGCCAGCAGTTTTGGGAGAAGGCTCCAAAAATAATTAAAATGTTCTAAAAATAACGCACCTTAAAATAATAATTAATTTTTAGGTACTTTTTATTAGCTTTTTGTAAGGCTATAGGAATTTAATTCATGTTTTCAAGTGGTTCTTTGCATCTGCAAAGAAACTTTTAGGAAAAACTTGTGAATGGAAGTTCAGATTTTTATTTAGTCTGTGTGACTGTAGGAGTTTGCTCAACAAGGCTACTAAATACCATGGTAAAATAAGAACTTGGCAAGACCGTATATTCATACACATTTATAAAACACATGGGACACACAAACATGCTAACCTCTGTCTTTGTGTGGAAAAAAAAGAAAAACAAGGGGCTTTTCAGGAATCTGTAATTTTTCTTCTCATAATAAATTTTCTTCCAAGCTTTGGCAGATAGTATATTTCAAAAGAGAAGTAAATATTTCCTGTGCTATGATCTTTGTATGGAATACACATATAGGACGCAGAAAGGCAATCTTTCAACTCTACAGTATTAAGCCCCTTAATAGAAAAATTAGAAACAGAGATGGAGAGAAAGCTGGACAGACGCAATACTTAAACATGCTCCTTTAAGAATTCCTGTGTTCTCCTGAGTTGTTTTTCATCACTAAGCTCTCTGCTAGGTGTGAAACCATAAGCATATGCAGGCCTGTCATGCAGGTGTATTTTTGTATACCTGCCACACTGTGAACTCACCATGTCTCTGGCCCTGAGGAGAAGTTCTCTTTCCTTGCAGCAAGATTATGTTTTTAAAATCTGACTTTTAAACCTCTTACTGAATTTTTTAATGGATTAAATTCATCATGTCACCAGCTGCTGTGCAGCTAATAGAGCCATAAAACACTGTATTAAAGGATTACCCATGCAAAATTTCCTTTTGTGCTAATGTGAATTTTAATACTTTTAACATTTAGTTGAGATGGGAATGTCCAAGAACAGCTTGTTCAATAGGTTGTTCTATAAAATTAAGTTCCTCAGCTCATCACAAATGCCAGGACTCCATTAAGTTGAAATTTTACAGAGAGGCTAAGATGATTCACTGTATATAGCATTCACAGGGAGAAAGGCAACATCTGCTTCTCCATTAATGCTATAAAACAAGGAAGTAAACCACACATGAGCACTGTAACTGCAGGGAAACTGGGCTGAGCAGCTGAGAATCCTCACTCCAAATTAGTTGGAGGTCAGTTTATGCCATACTGTCCGTGGGTGTAGGAACAGAGGGAATATGCTATCCCGCTCTCTGAAGCAGGGTGACAACGGTAGGCCTTGTGTTTAGTCTCACATTAATGCAAAGTCAGGAGGAATTTCATGAAAGAAAGTTATTTAACTTGGATAGGAGCTGTGGGGAAGAGAAGGGATAGTCGTGCTTTCAGAACAGGGAGTGAGACCTTTCTTTTTATTCTTATCTATAAACAGTAATTAACCAGGTAACATTTATGTACCTGAAATCATGAAGTGACTGCAAATAAGATGCAAAAGGTTATAGTTTGAATTTCTTTCATCTGACAGCAACAAAATGGTCTTCTGGAGGTATAGGATTCTGTCTGCTGCAGGTATAGGATTAAAACCAGGATGCCTTTCTGGCTTTTAACTCCTATTTTTTGCAGAAGAGGATAGGTTCATGGGATGCTAGTAGGCATTAGAAAGATTCTCAACAAGCTTCTTCAATGCCATCTTACCCATAAAAAGGATCACTATCACTCATGGAAACCATAACCACTAGGTAGATGTAATCCTTGATTACTGCTGGAATTTAATACATAATTAAGTACTCAGAACTTGCTCAGATTGTTTTTTCCTACCCTGCACAAGAGGATAAGCTTGAAGGAAGGGCAAAAAGCAGGCAAAAAATGGCACTCACAGTCCATCAACAACTGCACTGAGCATCACTCTTGGTAGTGCAGCATTTGAGTAGGGAAGACTCAAAAATATGGAAAACTAAGTTTTCTTGTGACCATAAGATCATTTGGGCAAAAATAATGACCAGCAATGCAGACAAATAATTTTTTGTGCTTTCAAATAATCGTGTGAAAATTGTTTTCTCCTTAAGATAGTTTGTCTGGGTACTGCTCATCTCAATACCAACTAACGCATGATGCCACACACTTTCCGCTGTTGGCTGTGCCTGATTGTGCAGAAGGTGCTTCCAAATTCCTGGGGCACCCAGAGTGCTTCTTCCATCCCACCCTGTACATATGGGAAAGGAGGAAGAACCTGCTCACACTAACCCAAACACCACACACTCTGGAAGAGAGAAAGGTGCCTGCCTTTGTCACCCACTGATCCCAAAGTGACCACAACAGCTGCCAGCAATCCCCTCCATAGACACCTGTATAGGTGTTCACCTTTGAAAGTTTCCTGAAGGGGAGGGATGCTCTCAGCCAGGAGCCTGATCAATGGGCAGAGAAGGACAACAGGAACTGCCAGTGCTGCCAGTGGATTGTAGATTCTCAAAATGCTTTTAAAATGCTCAAAATACTTTAAAAATCCAGCCTTTTAAATATTTCCCAATTAGGGAGACTTTCCATATAGCAAGTATTTCATACTGCTAAATTATTAGACACATTTTTTTGGTACTAATAGTAGTAGTAGTAGCAGCAGTAGTAGTAATAGTACTGGTCCTAGGAGTAAAGGTTTCTGATGCTCACTTTGGAATAAAAATAGGGACAGTTATTTAAAATCCAGCCCAAGGTTGGTGAGGAAGTTTTAATAGGAATATACTTGAGCTGCTGTTCCTTGCCCCAACTGAATTTTCTCCACAGCTCCATATTTTGTTCTCCATGTGTATTAGTGTTCTGAGAGCCTGTCATTTCTTATCAGAATGAGAAAGGCTAAAGAGATAATATTTCAATAACATACTGGCCTGATCATAAAATAACTCAATGGAAATGTGTAACTGCCTCAGGCAGCACAGCAGGATAGTCAGCAGTCAGATGATTTCTATTCTGGGTTTCTTTTTTTTATGGTTACATTTTCTGTTATATCAGACATACCCTCAAGTCTTAGTTATGCTTTTATTCAAAAGGAGATCTACAGTATAAAGACCTACAAAACTTATTATGATATATTACTGTAAAGAAATAAAAGTTGGTGCCACAGTAGCATATTGATAAGGACAGGCCTGCCACATTAATTGACCTTTTTCATCTCAACCACCAGGGCTGAGGCCTAAGCATCTCAGTTGCTTAGCAACAAGGTCACTGCTTTCAGGCCTTAAATGCACCAAAAAAAAAAAAAAAAAAAAAGTTAAGAAATAATCAGAAGATGTGATCTTATGAAGACAGCAGATATTTGGCAAAAGAAAATTTTTTTAAATTGCTATTTTACCCTGTTCTGTTGATTATAATGATTAGAGGGCAAAAGGGAAACCAGAGTCTGAAGTTTTACTGGTATAAATAAACAGCAAAATAGTACTGAAACCACAGGCACATGTTCCTGCTCAGTTCCAGTCCTGAAGAAATGCTTTTGATTTTTAGAACATCCATAGATGTTTACAGATAGCTCATATTATTCTTTTATGTGCATCAAATATATCCATACATACAAATTACTAAGTGGCTCTGGACAATATACATATATTTTTTGGACAGCAGGATGCAACAAAAAATTAAAGGGGTTCCTATTGTCTAGATTCTATTTTAACATTCTATCATAAACATTAGTGCTCACTGCTATGTTTAATGACAGGGCTTTAGGCAACACAACATCTCCTAAAGGTCAGCTCAGAGTGCAGTTTGTTTCTTCCCTCCACAGCATGAAATACAGAGAAAAGTCAACACTTCTTTTAAACTTCAATAAAGGCCATGGAACAAGAGTGCTTCTCTGCCAGAAAGCAAAATCTTTGTGCACAAGAGTAGCCAAATGTTCACCGCAGGTTTCTCCTGAAGAGGAATCTTATTGCCAGAATTATAAAATCTGTTTTCTATTCCCAAATAGTCATCATTAAAAATGACAAATGGCACCATAAATTTGACTTTATCTTCACACTAATCCTTTCCTAGCCTAAATTTGAGTTGGGAGGCTTCTATTATATCAGACCTAAATGTAAATAACTACGTGGTTTTCAGTGAACAAAGTGTTTACGTAAAATAAAAGCTGATATTTTTTTCTTACAAAAATCAGTTGTGGGTAAATCTAATGTTAAATATGGGCAATAAAAAGGAGAGGTTTGGAATTTTTTTCATTTACAGTTTTACTTTTAATAGCCTAGACCTTCCCTAGAATGTTTAAATATTTTCTCAATGTTGCTACATGGCAACAGAAGTATTTGTATGGAAGCTTTTCACAGAATCATAGAAGCATTGAGGATGGAAGGGGCCTCTGGAGATAGGCTAGTCCAATCTCCCTGGATACAAGGTTCCCTTGCATCTTCTGTTCTTGAGGTAGAACAGTCCCAACTCTCCTAGCCTCTTCTCATACAAAGCTCTACACCTTTATCATCCTCATGGTCCTATGCTGGCCTTGTTCCAATGTTTCTTGTCCTTAGAAGCCCTGAACTGCATCCAACACTCCAAATTTATGAAATCAGGGCTGTCACATCCCACCCACTGTTCATTCATCTAATTTATACTTCTGCAATTTGTCTATGAAGATGTTAGAGTGTCAAAAGTGTCAAAAGCCTTACTATAGCCAATATAAACAGCAACCACTGGTCTCCTCTCATCCACAAAGCTAGTCTTCTCATCACAAAAGCAATCAGGTTGGTGAAGTGTGGTTTCCTCTTTGTAAATGCATTCTCCTCTTCCTCCGTGTTTTCAGAAGTGGTTTGCACTACTTGGCCTTCCCCAGGATCGAGATGAAGCTGACCTCAATTCACTGTGTGAGAGCATCCATCAGTCCCAGGTATTCATGTACATCCATTTGTTTATGTAATCCCTAACTTAGTCCTCTTCTATGGAGGGTAGGTCTTTCTTGCTCTGGAACTTTCACACTGGTCTGAGGCAGCTGGGATTCCTTAAGCTCAGTCATGCCTTTAAGACCAAGGAGAAGAAGGCATTGAGTACCTTGACCTATTTGCTGTTCCCTGACACCAGATCAACTGTCCCATTCATCAGAATGTTTGCATATTCTCTGCAGTCTTTCTTTTGCTGGTGATGTCCTAGCAGAAGGTCTTATTGCCCTTCACATGCCTCATCAGTTTCAAATCAATGGGCCTTGCTTTTTCTTGCCTTGTCTTTGCATTCTCAGACAGTGTCCTGATATTCCTCCTACATCACCTGCCCCTGCTTCCATCTCCTATATACTTCCTTTATACATTTGAATTTTGACAGGAGCTCCTTGCTCATCTATGCAGGCCTCTTGTCACCTTTGCTTCATTTCCTGTGCACAGACATAAACCATTCTTGAGTTTGGAGAATGTGATCCCTCAAAATCAGTCAGCTTTCTTAGACTCATCTTCTTTCCAGAGCCATTTCATATGGGACTTTTTTCAAGCAGATCCCTGAAGAGCTCAAGGTCTGCTCTCCTGAAATCCAGGGTTGCAATCCTTTTTTTAACCTTTTGTTGCATTATCCCAATTAATGGTGTTTAAATGTGAGGGGAAAGGGGCAATAATACACAGCTATAAAATGACAGAAAAACTGCTTTCAGGTACTGATTATCCTATTGTCTAGACTCAGAGTCCAATATAGATTCACTGTAGTTTACATTAGGAAATTCACTTTTGTTTCAGACCTCTTTTAGGAAATTTTGGGCACTGGTTGATTTTTTTAAGCTGCTGTTGCCCATGAAACGATGTCCCCCATGTGTTAAAAGTACTTGTTGCTGGCTTGTGCCAATAACAGCATAACTCAGTTCAACTATTTCTCTTGTAAAGAGTCCCTAATGATCACTGGCTCTCATTGGTTATCTTTTCAAGAATTTATTTGCCAGTCCTGCAGGTTGCAAATTCTCCAGAATATAGCAGGATTTTAAGAACGCATTCTAGGCAGGGATGCCTCAGCAAGCTCTCACTGTATTAATACAATGCCCTCTCTTTCCCTTCAGTTATGTTTCTAATAAAATGACCAAAATACCTACATTCAGTTGTTGTCTGGAGCAGCTGATAAAATGGGCACCTCAGTACTACCTTCTGATCTTGGTACTCAAAAGGGGAATTTGAATGCCCTAGTTTAGTCCTCACACACATGTACTAGCATCCTAAACAGAGTTATCACTAGGGTTACAGATATTGGAGAAGGCTCTGTATCACATGAGGACTGTACATAGTGAACAAGCATTAGTCTTCTCCTATCTCATGAAGCTGGAGCATTTTGTCTACACAATACATTTGAGGAGGTAAATGCATTTAACTAGAAAAAAATCCATTTAGAAATTGTGATCATGGATGTCATAGATGTTACCAGTAGTGTCCTAAAACAAGCTCCACTTGCATAAAAATTTAAATGTCTGCACACACAGTGTCTAGCGATGCCTTCAGTTTGACAATATTTAATAGTTGTGTGCAGGGAACCCAGCGATTTGCACAGTTGTTGTTTGATCTTACTTGTTGATTTTAAATAACATCAGCAGGATGCTTGCCATGAACAAAAGATCAGCTTTAGTACAATATCTTTTGGCTAATTGAGTTTAGCCTTCTGATAGCTTCCTGAACATCAAAATGTTAATCATTTATAGCAGCTAAATCAGCATGGCAGGCTCTGTCTCTACAGCAAGATAGGGTATTAAATATCTATTAACCTTCAAAGTTACCTGCTCTTGGTATTCATTAACACCAAAGATCACCAAAGACTTTTGATGAATTAAAACCTGGCCTACGTATAAAAGTTCTGTGAAAGTATGAGTTTGAATGGTAGCACTATGGAAGTGACACAGTAGGGGGGTAAGAGTATCAGTGTAAATGTTGTCAAATAGCAAGCACAGCCTTCCTGCTGCTTCTTTCCTCTAGTTGTCCTGTGTGAAATTCTTAGCCAAACCACACCTTTACTAGTGTAGGTGGATCTTTTATACACCACTCAGCAAAATGTGACTTCTAATACAGAGCCCAAGTACATTTCTGGCTTGGAGAGAGAAAGACCTGTGTAAACCTATGCCATAAATATGTCAAAACATAGGTGATTATGCCTTTAAATGGTGATAAATGAGACCACAAGCTGTAGCTATGCTATGCCCAGATTTCAGCTTCAGCAACTTCCAGAGTGGTACGGTCCCTTTTTTGTCTCAGTGCAAACTCCTACAAGGTTCTGCCAGTTATTTGCCTCTGCAGGTGTTAATTTACCATGGTGGTGAAGGTCTGAAACCCAGAGAGTATCACAGGCGAGTGCCCTTCAATTTTCCTACTTGGTCAAACCAATCTTGTGCATTCGCAGATGCTACTGGAATGTTCTTTGACCTGCAGGACTGGCAAATAAATTCTTGAAAAGATAACCAATGAGAGCCAGTGATCATTAGGGACTCTTTACAAGAGAAATAGTTGAACTGAGTTATGCTGTTATTGGCACAAGCCAGCAACAAGTACTTTTAACACATGGGGGACATCGTTTCATGGGCAACAGCAGCTTAAAAAAAATCAACCAGTGCCCAAAATTTCCAAAAAGAGGTCTGAAACAAAAGTGAATTTCCTAATGTAAACTACAGTGAATCTATATTGGACTCTGAGTCTAGACAAAAGGATAGTCAGTACCTGTACAGGTATGTCAGCTTCATTTTGTATAGCAGTGGGTAACAGTTTCTCTGAGTTAATTTGAGGTAAAAACTGCTCAAGAGAAATATTTCCTTCTACCCATTCCCTTTGAGACACTTTTTCTCCAGTAATCTTGCAAAAGGACTCAGTGCAAAGTTACTATGGCCATTCTTATTGCACACAGAAAAAAAACTGATTGAACTTTTTACCTTTTGGTTATGCTTTTGATCTGTAGCCCACATGAGCTCATTAAGATCATATTATTTAGCTTAAACTTCAGATACTTCACCATTTCTCACAGTAGCCCCAGGCTGGGTGTGGAGTAATATTGCTCATGCTGGCTTCCTGGCATGGCAACATGTCATAAAGTATCTGCTGGGATATGACAGAAGAGGTGGGCTGGGGGATGGAAAATGGAATAAAGAGGCTCAGACACTTAAGAGAGTTCGCAAGGAGAGGTCAGTGCCCATCAGATGGTAGGATAGAGAATCCCAATTACTCAGGAATGCTCAGTGTGGGCTGCCTGATGCAGACTGCAATAAATCTTATGGCAGGCATTAGGAACACCTGGTTTCAGATGAGAACACTTGTCTTAGGTCCATCTAAATCAATCCTCTTTCTTCCCCTTGCCTGCACTGATCTCTATCTAGTGCGGGGAGGAGGGGCAAAAGCAACAGGCAGGTGATCTTATTATGGGTCTTGTCAGCCTCAGTAATGCAAAACAGGTAACAGGCAGAAAAGACAAAAAGGAGAAGGTTTAAACTGTGCAATAGCTCCTGTCACCTGCCATGAGATTTGAGAGGAGCTTGGCATATGTCATAACACTGGATTCTTTCCAGCCCACGCTCAGATGTCAGATGTGCTTGATGGTCATGAGTCCATCCATTAAAATCTTTTAACATTGCTGACCTCCTGCATAGCTTGGGTCCATTGTTCTACTGGGAGAAGAAGCAGGAAGGTAAATAGAGTTCAGCCACTGTCAGCTCTGCTAATCTAAATCAAAATAGTGATTTCACGGAACTTAGTCTGGTCACATTTACTATTTACTATAGTCCTACCTTGCTTTTAAAGGACAAAAGGATAGCCCTTAATTTTATTTTTTTAATAAGGCCATAGGCATTTCATTTTTTGCAGATTTGTATATTTTAGCTTTGCTGTCTGAGAAGGCATAAGCTCTGATTTAAGCATTTTGCCTGGACTGAAACATCAGTAGGATCTTTTTCCTCCAACCTGCTCTTATAAAAGTTGCTTAATATCTCAGAGATCTCTACTTTTCTATTAAATTCTGATGATATTTTGAAAAGATTCAAAATTTACCAAGGAGGGAGGGATATATACACTTGCACGAGAAGAGGGGAACTAATAATTCCATGAGCTTGTTCCTTGTCAAGTGGACTGAAAATCAGCCATCAGGCAAGCTGGGGTTGTGGTTCCATGTGTTGTCCATTTTTTCTTTCTAATTTTCCTTTTATCCTTCTATTTTTTCTCTTAAAACAAACAAACAAACAAACAAACAAACAAACAAACAAAAAACCTTCCCAAATAATTTAAATATTTTTTCCCCTTGTCTCAAGATGGGGTTTTTCCTTTTGAAGAACAGCTCCCATGAGGTCCCCTAAGACACAACATGACCCAGTTACAAATGGAGAATATATGTACAGCCACATGGTGATCTGTAGGTATGTGGCTGTCCCAGCATTGCTGTCTGTCAGTATCCCCTGCAAACAGACATCTACTTCTGATCCTAACACATCCACATAATTTTCCATGATGAGAAACTACAGTTCAAGGCCTTAAACAGGGAAGGAAATAGAAAAAAGTCTTCACACATGCACCCAGTGGCAGATTGGAGCTTGCTGGCTGCCCCATTGCACCTTGTGAGTAGCCACTGTGTTCCCAAGAGCTCCAGGGAGAGTGTCACCCACAGCACTGGCTGTGTGTAATGAAAGCACTGGAGAATCTGCCCCTTGGGATCATTTCAGAAATGGTTCTCACTGGACTACCTCACTGATAATCTTCTCCCCCTGGTGTATACGGCAGCACCACAACTCAGGGCACTCAAAGCTACAGGAGCCACTGAAAAACTTCACAGTAAATTAAGTACAATTAGCAGAGCAAACATCACTACTGCTAGCCTCATAGTCATGTAATTATTCCGACAGCACTTATTATTTGGGCCATTTCTCAAATCAGTGGTCTTTGTAAATGAATACAATCATAATTAAGTCCTTTTGCAAATAGAGTATCCCTGGGTACAGTAAAGATTTGGGGAAGAAGGGGTTTAGATCTTCTAACTGAAATAAACATTGTAGTGCCACTTATCAGACTCTGTCAGGTGAATGCCAGGACAGCCACAAAAAGATCCCATGACCTGGTTCTTCCTGACGACATCAGTGTTTAGATGCTGAATTTTTAAGTTGTATCCAGATGGCACTGTGACACAGATTGCAGGAGAAGATCTGGCTAGTAGTGTAAAAAGCCATATGTCAGACTGCCTGTGTCCAGCATCCCTCATATATGCTGGCCCTTCATGGGTCTGTGAAACTCTATGTCATTATGGGATGATGTAACTGAAGTAAAAACCTTTCAAACACAGGCAGGTCTTCTCAGGGCAGATTTTCTCAGTGCTTGGCAGCCCCTGTTCATTGACCATTGCTGCCTGTGACAGCATTCTGCACTTAGGCTTATATTTAACATAAAGAGTTAAAACCCAAAGGGTTTGCCGAATAGGAGCCAGCCTGGCTGGGCTGAACACTGTTGTTTAGTGTCTGAAGTGCATCACTGGAAGCACAGAAACAAGATGCATCCTCAGGATCCTCACAACAGTTATCTTGAGATCAGATGTGGGATGGGCTGGCATTGTCACATCTCAAATTCCTTCTGAAGCCAATGGGATCTGTCCATCTTTGCAGCCTCTGGGAACCTGTTGGCTCTACTGCTCTTTTACTGCCCAAATATAGATGGAGGTGACTGACTTCAAACAGCAAGGCTCAAAAAGCTGTGGCTTGTACAGATAACAGCATAGTTATTTGGAAAGGTTCAATATCTTTCCTGCTCTATACTGACTTAGCTCCACTGAGTGACAAAGTGGTGGCAATTTGTTCCATTTTCAATGACCCCAAGAGTAAGCGTGAATTGAGGACTCATCTGTTGAGAGCATCAAAATAGGGAAGTCTTAAGAGACTGGAAATTACAAGACCTTATGTCAGAAAAAAACTCCAGTAATAAAGATTCACATTTGTGATAATTCTCTCTGCATAGCACAGGCCAGGCATGGATGACTGCAGACATAAGGGGTAAACAGCCAAATAAAAACTGCAAGAAAAAATATTAAAGGATAATATTCATGGTTAAAGTAAGTGATTTTGGCTCTTTGGTTCACAATTTACTACTACTGAAGGGTTTCTACAACACTTAAAGGCCAGAGGCCTGCAGAATTTTAGGCAAAGGAATGCCAGACTCATTTCTCAGAGAGGAGGGGCCACTAGGTGGCACAAAAGTTGCCTAATTTAAGCAAAGTCTCTGGTTTGAGATTGGAAAATGTCACTTCAAGTGGTGAAATGCAGCTTTATAAACACAACCTTGTAATGCAACCATCAAGGGAAATACACTGATGTTCAGAATCTCAGGGTACTTTTGGTCCTTCCTGTACATTGTAGGATTAGTGTAGTTCTGCTATTGTCTCCTCCCTCCAAAGAAACCCAAAACAAAGCTGCTTTGTTTTTCAAAATAATAATTGACTCAGTCTCAGGAAAAGCAATTCTGCATAATAAGAAGAGAAGAAAAAATATACCAACACAATGCTTCTTGTATTAAAAATGAAAAATGCATAACCAGAAAGAATTGAGAGATTAATTGCACAAAAATAACCATGGAAGTAAATATAATGTATTTAAAAATTTATATTTTGCATTGCTCTGTGGTACAGTCTAGATAGAGAAAGCCTCAGTGGTAAGACACCCTAACATCAAACATGTAGGATTCTTTTTGAAAGAGGTGAGAATGACATCAGGAAAAAAGATAGGAAGAAGTAAAATATGTGTAGTGTAGAGGTTGTAACAGAGAAAATTTGTAACCTGAGAGGCAGTCAGATATTGTAGAAGTCATCCTTACCCATGAAATCTCAGAGCCACTTAAATATCCCACTCATTAATAAAAGGGAAACAGCTGAAGACCAAACACTTTGGCCTCAGTGGATGTGCAAAGAAGATCCCAGTATTCATCTGACCTCCTGGCCATATAGAATGTTGCACAATTTGCTGCTGGGGCTACCAACTGTCTGAGCAATGCCTTACACACTACATGAATACCCACAGAGTCATTCTGGTCAAGGAGAGTCATCCACAATCTGAAATCAGTTTTAATGAGAAGACTTTGATGGGCATTATGTCAGCTTCTTTCAACCTTGGGCTTTTGATTGACTGCTGAGGACTGTCCTTTAGATGATAACAAGGATGCTGTCAGTCCTGCACAGATAGCCTGCACCAGGCTTGAATGCAAAAGCAAGTACTGAGTATATTATACATGCCCTTTCAGCTTCAGAATGAATTTCTGATTGAATTAATTTCAATGTAGGTAACATTTAAAAACCAGCTATGGATGACACCTTAAAAATTAGCATCCAAACTATGGGTCTGATCACAGAAATGGAGGAAAGGAAGAGGAGGAGAGGAGAGGAGAGGAGAGGAGAGGAGAGGAGAGGAGAGGAGAGGAGAGGAGAGGAGAGGAGAGGAGAGGAGAGGAGAGGAGAGGAGAGGAGAGGAGAGGAGAGGAGAGGAGAGGAGAGGAGAGGAGAGGAGAGGAGAGGAGAGGAGAGGAGAGGAGAGGAGAGGAGAGGAGAGGAGAGGAGAGGGATAGAAGCTGTTGGACTTTCAGCCCTGCTACTGCAAATATTGAAAAGCAAGATGTACCTTTAAGAAGAAATTAATGAAATTCAGTTTTCTACTGGTTCACTTCTTACTTTTCACAAAAAGTGATATCTGTTAACACCTCTGTACTTCAGATGTCAGAGCAAAGCAGTTCAAAAATCCCCAGACAGAGAAATAAAAAAAGAGGAAAACCTTTGTCAATGACAGCTTTTTCAGAGAAAATGGAGCTCTGTATTGAATATTCAGAGTCCTAGAAACATGATAACATGTTGGAAAAGAAGTATTGTTTTTATAAAAGGACTCATAAGAATAAGATTTTGAATTCTACTGCAGCTCATCTAAGTACAAAATGGCCACTCTCCCCAAGCTATATCCTTCATTGAAGCTATGACTAAGGCATGCAATAAGCTGGGAAATTTTAACCTGGTATACTCAAAAATACATGGATTCTCTCTATACTTTTGTTCATGACATACAATATTATCACATGATCAGGCAGAAAATACCATTTATCTGCTGGGAAAAATTATCCCTGGTTCCCACAAGATTGCACTTGATATTAGCATTCCACTGTTAAGCGGTTTATAAAGGTTAATAAATAATTAATGGATGTTATAAGCACATTTCAGATATGATCAGTATATGCAATAGATGCATATCAGTATGTGCAATTGTAGTTGGTTATGCAGTATTGGGCTGCTGTAGTCCATTTATTAAAACAGCTGCAAATAATTTAGTAACTCTCTCTATACTTCTTATATCTGGAAGAATAACATGAAGTGGGACCAAAAAAGCAGTACAAGTCAGTTTAATTTGACTTTGAGTTGGTCCTAACACATTAGTCCGTTTTATCATTGTTATTTTAACTCTAGAATCTATTAAATGAGATACTAATCCATGAGATTTAAAATCTTTATTGCGGTCGAGCAACAAGGCCCTGAAACAACAGGAGAGGTTAACAGTTGATAAAAATTCTTAAAGACTTAAACTTGCATATTGTAAATGCAGATGTGTATAAGATAGATTTGTGGTACAATACATCTTGTCACTTTCCCACTGTATCACTAACTGGGAAATTGAATTACACAAAAATTTTGATGTAGGATCAGATGCATATTTTCTGCCCATTTTTGATAGGACCAAACCTGAGGTGGTCTTTTGGGTTTGGTTTTTGGGATATATAAGGTGTACATATATATAAGGATATATAAGGATATATATTCTGTGCAAAGACTCTAAGAAGGTAGTAGCAAATAAAAGGGGATATACCTCTCCGTACCAGCCAAAATTACCCACTCTGCCTTATCCAATCTAATAGTGGATAAAATCTTTCTACTTGAACTGGCTGTTGCCTTCACTGTGCTCTACCTAGGGACTCTGACAGACCAGCTGATAAATACTGGAGTGTACAACATCACTGCCTTTTGCCACATGTGCCATCCTTCCTCCAGAAGTTTCTGCCCCATGTCTGTGGCTGCAGAACAGAACACATAAGGCTCTGCATCATCACCACCCTTCCATTGTCTGTGGTTAACCCTGAGGTGCAGGTTCCTTTCATTCCCTTGGCTGTGCAACAGGGTGACTACCTAGGGCATTGCATGGAAGGAGGAAGCATAACATTTTTGGACAGCAAGATTTGCAAACTCTTTTTGTTCATCTTACTCAGGAAAACAGAAAGTTTCCAATATCACATCCCTTACATTTTCTCTTTTAACCTGGTACTTGACTATGTCTTATCCTTTAGGCTGTTGTGGTACTTTAGATCTTAGTCCCATGAGAAGATGTAAACTGAGAGCAATATCTAATTCCTTCTCAATTCAATCCTTCCCAGAAGATCAGGAACCCCGTCCAGTGTATTTCTGTGAAACAGGGTTCAAGACATTCCAAATACTTTTGCCAAAACTTTAGTCAAAGTGGACTTATTGCTTTTAGAAATACATATTCATATGATGATCAACAGCAACAACAAGAGTAGTATCAGTAGCAGCACCAGTAGGAACAGCAACATAGTAGTAGTAAAAAAAATACACCTTATCTATGCCTCAAGGTTAAAATTTCTGGGTTTTGAGAAACCATTAAAAACTGGTTAGTCAAACAAAAGCCAGGAAGATGGCAAAAATGAAAGGGGAAAATTAAATAACAACTACTTAAAACTCATTACTTATTTTTGCTTGGAGAAGGATCCAAATTCAAGTCTGAACTGACTGATTTGCCTGCTTACTTCATTTTGCCTTATTATTACCCACCAGTACTTTGAAATTTCTCCCAGTGCACATCAGGGGCTCATTAAGATTTTATTTTGATCAATATAGCCTATTTTGCTTACATTTTCAAATTCATCAGTTTGTGGTTTTTGGAAACCTCAAGTCCGAGCGCTTCCCTGGGGATTTCTAAGTTCCCATAACATTCCCTATCTCTGCAGTGAAGACTACAGGGAAAGCTCTGGCCCCTGAAGCCAATGACAAAACTGATATTAGCACAGCAAATCCAGAATTTGAGTAGCACACTAGATCTTGCAGATTCTTATCTCTATTTCTTTCTGATTCTCCAGATTTATTGCATTTCTGAAAGATGCTGTGTTAATTAACTAATCAGCACATAGATTTTCTCTTTAACATAAAAAGTTATTTTTTCTACTTAATTATTCACCATGTCAAGCAATTAAAAAAAATACGTTGAGGGGGTTGCCCTTGATTAAAACATAAAATGTGGCAATAAATATTTTTTATTGGTTATAATACCTTTTTCTTTATTAGGAAGGTAACAGACTGCTGGTTAACTGATAATGAAATATGAATTTAAAAGAAAAATATATGGTAGAGAGTAATTTCTGTTGTGTCTGCCTGGTTTTTATGTCTTCTTGTCTTCCTTTAAAAATTGGAGCTCTTCTGGTTTGCTTCTTACTAACTACTTGATATGATATTACCTACCCAAGTCAGTGCAGCGAAACAGCAGATTTTCAACTGATGTTAGCACTTGCTTTACTTGCTTGTTAGTGCTATTCGGCTATATGGATTTTTAGGCAGAATGAAAAATAAAAAATAACTTTCAGCACTGATTTCAGAAAAACTTTTACAGTATCTTATCATTATATATATATATATATATATATATATATATATTTCATATATAATATGTCTACTTCATATTTCATATAAATTATCTGCAACATTCACATGTACTTGAGCTTATAAGGATGAATTGAAAGCTTTGCCAAAATACTTTACTGAACTGGGGGGATGACACACACTTCATTTCAAAAATCACTACCAATATACTGCAATTATCATGATGAAAATCCACCTAAAACTGCATAGCAAGTTTGACATTTTGAGAAAGACTTAGGGTTCTAAGGTGTTAATTGTATATTAACAGCACATTACAATATTTATAAAATTTTTTAAAAGCTTATTTTTTAGTTATGTTTTACAGGGTTTTTATTTCTAACTCCACTAATGCTAGATAGTTGGAGATCTTATATGCCTACTTCTCATTTAATAAAAAAAATCTTATTACTGTAAAATTCCATTACTCTCATGCCTCCCTATGTAGTACAATGTTAAGTACACTACAATACTGAGTCCCAGATGGAATACAATGCTGTAATTCAATTGAGGGATCCTGCTAATGTCCCACACTGAAGAATATTGCTTAAGGGTTTGGGTATGGTAGCAAACCTCTCAGCCTGGAGACTAAATTACAACCTGACTATTCAATCTGGGCCTTTGTGCCACTGTTTGCAGTTTACAGGACCCTGGTTTTTTGTAATACATCTGTAAAACAATTATTACAATGAAAAAAGAGAAAGAAAAAGCACTGTAAATTAAAGTTTATCCATAAGAATGATGCCATTATAGGACAGGGGTTACAACAAGCACAGAACAGAAAGCAAAGGCTTTCAAACAGTGTTAAAGACTGTATATAGCAATCATGGAAGCAATCATGGAACCCTACTGAAGGAGGGTTCAATCCAGTCATTCCCAGTTCTCTTACAAAGGATCACTGGTTGACTTCTCAAAGATAAATTAAATCCTGTGAGTAGGTTTGAGCCTTGATCTAGTTGAAGAGATATTCATGAAGATTATAATCTCTTCCCTTTAGATATCTAATATCATATTTGACCCTGAAGCCACCTGCCAAACTTGCAGCCAACTCTTGTGGCACCCAAAATCTCTGGTCCCGTAGTTTTCAGCAGTAAAGCTTACTCACCACCAACAGGTGGCCAGAAATGCTTCTATCGTGGCAGAGATGGACAGCTCATATTAAAGCCTTTTCTGCAGCTCCAGTTGCTTTTGTTGCTGCTGCTCTGCTTTTAGTGGAATATTGAAACACCACTGGAGCCAGGCATGGGAAGAGTAACCATGGCTCTATTGCACAGCATTTTCATCACTCCAGCCAAGGTTTATTTTAAACTGGAGGAATTAAATTGGGAAAACAAAAAAGTGAGTGGTGCTATTGCACAGCATTTTAAAAGCTCTGAGGCAGAGTAAAGCAAAGCCTTCTCCATTTCTCAAATGGTGTTTGCCTGAATACAGGAGCTGGTCTTAAAACTATGCCAATCTGTAAAGCTTTCAGTGCAGAATACACCCTTACTAGATCAATACATCGGAGTTATGGAGACACCAAGGAAAAAATTGTAATTGGTTAAATGAATGCCCTTCACTGTCATAACAGAGGGAAATGAGAGCTGAAAGGAGGCTTGTTATGGTGCTCCCCCTTGAGCCAAGGTGCACTGAATGCGCTGGACTGCTGGGTCACTGGGGTGTCACAAAGTTGTGGATTACCAAGTACCTCTCCTATGTTTCCCTTGTTGTCAAGAAATCTGTACCTTCATAGAATTACCAATAAAACAGTCGTAGCAGCAGATTAGGTTTAAAAATCTACCTAATGTAGCGTGAAATTTAGAGTGTATGCTCCAGCGATCAGAGCTGCAGTGTTGACCCATTATGCTCTGCAGTCACATTCTTCCATTTTCACCCTTTGAAGCCACAAAGGGAGGGGGAACAAATAACACACACACTTGCAACCATTTTCTCTTGTGTTTTTGGTTGGTTTTTTGCTGAAGTAGGGTTGTAGCTCACAGTGCCTGTGAGGGTTTCCTTAGAGCTTTGCTTAACTTTGCCTAATAGAATACATCATGGTTGTTTACTGTTCTTTGTGGCAAAGCAGCCTTGGGTTTTCAGATTCAGGGAAAGAAAGCATGTTCCTAATTTTTCAGGCTCAGGGTTTAGCAAAATTAGGCTGTCATCCTATGTAAGTTAAGAACAATCAAAGCTTTAGCCTTCAGCATACAGTGAAATATATTTCACTGAGAGCCAGAGAGGCAAAAGACAGTGTGGTAGCTATAGGTTGTGTTACAAGTCAGGAAGCTGCAGCCATGATAAAAAAGGTATATATGAGATATTCTGCCCTGCCTTAGCAATTAAGTTGTAGTATTAAATGTGAATTGAAAGAATTTACCTCTTTCTTCCCCTTCTCTGCTTTGATAAGAAATAAATAACACATAATCAGTACTCAAAAAAGTTCAGAGTGTTGACATATGTGAACTCCATTTTTAATCTTGGATCAGATATACCCAGTGGTTTTAGCAGTTAGTTTAACTTTGCATTTCTGGGCCGAGACTGAGTTGTCATTCCAAGGATACCTGCAGCAGGTCTCAGCTGTAGTAATATTAGGTGAACATTAGAAGAGATGAATTTATGTCCATATTACAAAGTTACTATCTACACCGTCCTATTTGAAAAATATGAAGTTTCTTCCTATTCTGATTCACTAAGATTTGTATCCTGTAATATGATGGAGCCTGAATTGTGGCAAAATAAGATTCCTGAATTCCATTCTGACAGATCTTGTCAAAAAGTTTAGTGAGCATTCTGTCCTACCGTGTCAAATTGTGCTGGAAGTCCCCAGTGTGCAAATCGGACACTGGTTTCCCCATAGCACCTGTAGAAATTGAATTTCCATCACAACTTTGATAAGAAAAGACCAAAGATATGCAAATATGACTAAAGAAATTTCACTTTTGTAGTGAAAGAAAGAATTCAGAAGGAGGAAGTTGTCTTCAGCCTTTGTCTGACAGACTAGTATTTTCCTTTTCTTTGGTTATATATTCTAAAGAAAATAAAAACCTTCTGTTCTGTACTTTTTGCAAAACTGCAGACTGCAAGCACGCATCTCACAAAACTCTTATTCCTACACAGAGATAGCTTGAAAAATCAAGTATATTCCTTTCATATTACTGTTGAGCACAGCAAATTGTGTTGAGACCCGTCATGTATTGAAACCTTCACAAAAGACCAAAGGGTTCTAGTTGTTTAATGGTTTTATTCCCTATCACAGAAATTCTAGAGAATGCTGCAGAACAAGAGGGTTACTAGTATTTGACTGTTTATACCACATAGTCTGACAAAACAAAAGAAATACCCCTGTTAAACTTTCCAGGGGATTTTAAGAAACCCAGAACTATGTATATATACATTTCAGCCTCTGCTGAACTATTACATTTCGTACATTTGGTAGCACTCTCTCAGCATGAAACTATTTTCCATCATATATTTAACTGTGAGAATATCATCAGGCAACAGGGATCTCATTCCCAGATTCCACTGCTATCTGTGAAACAGCTCCAGGGGCACAGAGCTGTAACCACAACCAGAATCTGGCCTTGTCTCCTGAAGGGAGGACAGTACTCAAATATACCTGCATGACAGCACCTGGGTGCAGACTTTGTGATATTGAGATGCGGAAGACTTAGAGGAACCATAATTCTTCCCACTGAACCCCCTGCTATGACACAAATATTTTGGAACAAAGATGCTAAAATGACCACTCAGCTGCGCAGCCCTTCTTTTCACACCATAGTGGTTATGAGCCACTAATGGATCTTACAGCACTTGCAGTGTCTAATGCTTCTCTTTATTGCCCCTTCAAGTTATTAGAAGGACAATCTTGGCTGTCAGTGCAAAGAGATTTCCAGCCTTCTTACCCAGCAAGAGAAGACAGAAAACAAAAGACAAAAAGGAAACAAACAAACAAACAACAAAAAACCCAGCTTATCGGGTTTTGAATCTCATGATTTTTAAGACAATTGGATGATTCTGTGGAGCCTGATTCATGATTCTTCAGTGCTTGGGTGTGTGTTTTCTTATCAAACACTGTCAGTAAAATCACACAATAGAAGCTGGTTGCAACTCAGTTGGGAAACCGCATTTCCCCTGTGCAGCAAGCTCAGGGCACTGCGGGGCCTGGTATATAAGCCAAAAGATTTCTGCATTACAGCATCAGGTTATCATAACCTATCTCCCCCTCCTTCCTACCCCCAGAACTCATCTATATGCTAATTTAACATGACTAATGCCGCCCCACAATATAATGGCTCTAATGTTTTCAGGGGAGGAAAGAGAGTGGAAAGGAGCTGATGGTCCTGTTTGATTAGCGAAGTGTCTTCTGACAAAAATCACAGATTTTCTGATGATGAGGGCTCATTGCATCAACACCTGGATACATCTGGTTCAGCACTTAACCAAGGCTGCAGTTAGGTTTGAGTTTGCATTCCTGTGAGTCAAATGTAAGCAAATGTAAAATACAATTTTCTCACCTGTTTTTGTGGAAATTACTAATCAAGCACAGCAGTTTGTTTAAAGGGAAAGGCACTGTCATTCTTATTGTCAGGGGCTAGAAACTACCCCAGCTGCATATGACAGAGCTCCCTGCTGAGTTACAGGATACCTGAGCTAGCTGGGATTTGGCTCCTGGGCCTTTCTGGCTCAGTCATACAGCCTGGGGAGCTTTTGGTTTCTCCACAAACACATGCATTGATAGTCCCTCTGCCCCTTTCCCCCTTCCTCCCTCACACTCACTGTAACACTATTAAGATATCAAATGCAGCAATTACAACAAGAAAACCCTAATTAGGCAGCAGCAGCTTCTGTAATAAAGGAATGAAGGAAATCTGAATAAAGAGCTAAGAGGAAACACAACAGAGGTTTTCAAATCACAGGCTTCTTGTTCTTAAAGGACTCCTCAATACAGATAGAGCTCCACGAGTTTCACTTCACCAGCTTTCTCTGTACTTTTCTAGGACAAAAGGAGTAATACCAACATAGAGTCCTGTGGCCATAATCAAATAATAATTGGCCTCGGAGATCACTTATGACAATCAGGGAAGTAATAAGGTTTCTGAATAATTATGAATAATTAGGCACATTTATGAATAATTACACTGTTAATAACTATCTAACACATCCAGTTTTTAAACTGTAATTCAGCCATTATTGATTGGTTAGCCATCATCTTCACTGCTGTTTCCCTACTCATTAATATCCTGATTCAGCCAGGAGCCCTGCAAGGCAGAATTTTTTCTTTTGGCAGGTCAGAAAAGAGGAGTTTTATTGCTATAACTTCTGAATACCACAGAGCCAGATTTCACCGACCATGGGGGAGGGACATTTTTGGAAGGAAAATATCCTGTCACTTTCGAAATGTGATGTTAAGACAGTGCAAAGATACTATGACAATGCGGAGCGGGGAAAACTGTTCAACAGTGGCATGTCTGGAATTTCTGACTATTTAACTTCCTGTGTTTGGACTGCAAAATTTCTGAGGTGTGGAGCATCTTGCCTGACATTGCGTTAGCAGAGCTAATTCAAGATGACCCCTCAGCAGCACTGGTGGAAATAAATCATGTTTCTTCAAGACAGAAGGGTCTAGGGCATAAAATTTGTGCCCTGGGAAGGAAAGGTCTGGGAAGCAAGGTCCCAGCCAGAACCTCGGGTACAAAGGAAGCCTTGCCTGCTGCTCTGCAGAGAGACACAGTAATAGCACCAGCAATGCCACAACCTCCATCAGCACTTCTCTGTGCTCTGCCAGCTCTCCCATGGCTCAGCTGGAGCCCAAGACAGCAGAATTGCCCAGGGTCTGGCCCTGCCTGGTAACCACCATTGCAAGAAGGAACCTGCTCCTGATGTTTTAGCACACTCCTCAAACATTTGTTGTGCCTGTGTCTAAAGTTGGCCCTGGTTACATAAATTAGGTAGATAAATGAAAGCCACACTTGCTGGCAAAGCCAATAATTAAAGATAATGCTATGTATATCATACAGAACGCCTCTCTTTTCAGGGACATTGTATCAGCTTTACGCCAATAGGATAGAATCAAGCCAGCCCAGAAAAGTAGATAGAGCATCCTAGCCTTTAAACAAGAAGCTGTTCCTGCTCTTCTACCTCTTATTTACACAGCACATTTCACCCTGAAGAGCTGGGTCTGACATGGAGGAATTGTGAGTCAGGGTCTTGTATGATTTCAGTACATTGGACACACACTACTTGTTTTTGGAAAAGCATTCAGGAGAGTAAAAAATACAGATCAGGTGCCATGAACTGAAAGTCCCAGTTTGAAAATACAGAAATGCTTTAGGATGGGAATTTTGCATTAGGTAAAAACCAAAACAGACCAACATTTGTAAATTCCTTCTATTTCTAGGACATGAGTAGCATTCTGAATGGTTTTTAATTGGTTTTCTTTATTTATTTGGTGTTTACCAGTTCTGACAGGTAATCCAAGATAGCAAATTTCATGGTGAACATAAAGATAAGTGCTTAAATCACTCCAAGTATTCCTTTATAAAGTATTGACGAAAATAGCCATAGATAGGTATTGTGCCTCTATGATTTTACATTTCTCTCCATTCCCCTGGAAAGAACGTTGATTCATTTCCCCTTTGGAGGATTTTACTTTCCTCCTTTTTCTCCATAAATGTTTATAAAACATTTTTGTGCCACTATGCACTGTTTTCATACTTCAGATCAGAAAAAAAAAATTTAAAAACACTTGCTAAGGTTTTGGCTCAAACTATGTTTCAGACTCTGCAAGGGTCAAAACAACTGTGATAAACTCTGTTATCTCTTTCATAATCTTCAAGCATTGTCTTTCTAATCTCCTCCTGAAGGCCCTGAAAGGAGAAGAAAATAGACCAAACCACTTAGCAGGAAAAGTGAGTGAGTGAATGTTGAATGTTTGTTAGCCTGGAAGTGACCATTTCTGAAAAGCTGAAAAAGGTGTCAACACATCATTCTGAGAAGGAGCTGTGAAAGACTTGCTCTTCGACTTTGGTTTTGATGTGCTAAGATATGGCATGAAAAATGGCTAAGAAAAACTGCACGCTTTGCACTTTCAGGTTGCAAAAATGACTAATCTCTATCAAAGATCCAGAAAAGTCCATTATTTTCTTTTCATACACTGCCTCTTTAAACAGTAGAACTTATTGCCATCGAATGTTGTGGAGACAAAAAGATTGGAGAAGTCCATGGGGACTCTAGTGACCAGATATGACCTCTAGCTCACATACTTAAAACTGGACTAGATTATAAGTATCCCAGGTTATATACAGGCCCTTTAAAAAAAGGCAAGTCAAGAACCTTTAGTTTTCTCTAGAGGTCTAGTTTTTAACCCCTTTTCTCAGTACCAGTAGTTCATATTCCATTTCTTTCCCTATTGCTATGAAAAAAGGGATTGGTAATTCCCCGGTAGGACATTTGCCTCTACCAGCTGATGCAGTAGATATGTTCAAGGGCAGAATTTCCTTTTGTAATTAGAAGTAACCACTGCTGTTGTGTTTCCTATGAAGACCACATGCAATCTCTCTGAAGTGTTTCCATGATTATGTCAGATCCACCACCTAAGGGCATGGCAAAGTCCTTCATTTTTAGGGAAAGGGAGAAGGGTGAACTGAGGGGAAAATAAAGCTTTTGCTATGACTAGCTATTTGTTTATTGCTTTAAAGTGTCAGGTAGCATTCAGAAACCCTGAGTTTTCTTTCTGGTAATTGTCATTCTGATTGAATTTTGAGCTTGAGTAAATGATCAAAGCCCTGCATGGACTTACTGAGAAAAATAAGTAGATAAATAGTTGTTCATTCCCATCTCAAATTCTTTGATTGTTTCAAACTTTGTGTTGGTTTTGTGGTCTACATGAGAAATTTCTGTTTTAATTTGTTCAAACTCTGGCACATATTGGCAACCACTATTTTACTGAGCTCTGAAGAACCACTAAAAACACATTTTCCTGAGCATGAACATCTCGAGGATCTGTCTCCCCAGCACTAGACTCTGCAAGGCTTTGTGTATAGTCCTTCCTTCACATCATGGAGAAACACCTCGTTGCAGCTGGTGCCTGTACCAGGGAGGCAGAAAAATGTGAGACCAATCTTCTTTCAAAGTGAAAAAGTCACCTTGCACACAGCCACCTGGGGACCCCACACTCTCTCGCCTGTCCCCAGTTGTGCAGACATTGTGCCCCAGGCCATGCTAACTTCTCCCTGCCCCCACCCCAGCCCACCCTTTCATCTTCAATTTGCTCATCCCCACACCACGGATGTCATCGAAAGCAAGGGCCAATTAGCTGAATGTAGTCAGGGCATAGTGATTTGGATCCTGGTTTTTTGAAAAATCTATCCAAAAGCGTACAATCAAAGTGGTTCCTGACTGCAACCATCAGAGGTGGTGAAATGCTGGCAACCTGGGGCAATGAGAGGCAGAGCAGAAAGAGGACACTTGGGTGGGACCAAGCCCTCAGGTTAGCTATGTGGGACACACACTTGAGGCCATGATAACTTCCAGTGGTTCTTTTGGTCTCCATTAAACGTTAATGTTTTCAAAGAAGTGTGAAATCCACACTCCTGATTCCTCTGTTCCCCTTCCCCCATCCATGTCCCTTCTGAATCACAAAGGGGACTTTCTTTTATTATATTTGGATAATTATTCTGCTGTCTTTCCTCCTGCTACCCGCTAAACATATGTGATTGATGAAAGGAACACATTGAGAATTTGAGATGAAAAAGTGAAGAGAGAGCAAAGCTGGGCAAATGAGCCAGTGGGTTGAAGCACTTGGGACATTAGAGGGTGTCAAGGATGGCAAATGACTTCATTGAAGTAATGATGATAAACATTTTATCCCTGTGCATATATGTGCATTATACCTAACGATCTCAAGCGTAAGTAAGTGAAGAAAGGCACTAAATAAATCATACGAACAGGCCCTAAATGGGAATCCCTAAGGAATAGGATCTGAATTGTAAATGTGTGCCTGAATTTCACACATCAAATTACAATAAGGAGATTGATATTTTAAACAGCTCTGTACTTAAAGGGTACTGTATCTAGTCCTGAGGATTTTTCTTTTGCTCAGGGTTAGGGTTTATTTCAGTTAAATTGTGTATTTGTGTGTATACATACACATATACACTTACACATATGTGTGTGTAAATTCATTAAATGAGGTACTTTACATATCAGTGCGTTGCTCTGGGTTTCATCAGCCTCTCAGAGACTGGCTAAAAAGTGGTTTTTTCTGCCTCACTGAGATTTTTGAAGACATAAATTCTCAGGGACAAACTCTCTTCTGTTACACCAAAGAAAATAGAAAAAAAAAATCCCTTGCTTTAAATGAATTTACTCTGGACTTGATCTGATGGAAATGGAAATGCAATCTGACACTTACACTAACACTTATTTAAACTTTGTCCCTCCCTCCCTCAAACTGTGGAGCCAAATTCTTAGCTGGTGTCAACTGGCAAAGCTTCTTGAGCTGTCAGCAAAGCGTGCCTGTTGGCATGAGCTGATTTGGTCCAGTAGCTTCACAAATAGAGAATGAACTTCAGTATTAATGGGAACAGGTTTTATGCAGAACAAATTATACTAGAAATGTCATCCCATTCCCTTCCGGTCTCAGACATCCTAAAATCATCAAAGTACAACTGCAGTATTATAAACACACATTAATGAATCTAATAAGGTATGGGAAAGCGTTCAGGCTGGAAGAAATGGAAATGTCTAATAAGAGATAGCAGCACTATGTCCTCACAGGTAGCTCTGGCCCCCACTGCATTCTTCAGTGGAAATGCATGAGAAGATAACTATGAAGACTAAAAACCTGTGGGATTTCAGCTGTTCTACAGGTTTTCTCACTAAAAGAAAAGGATTTTCACCTGGCTAGTAAAAGAATTCTGCCCCCAGATATCACAGCCACAGGATCTCCGCATCTTTCTTCCCAGCAGTTGCAGAAAGGCTGGTGAAGGAGCAGGATCTGCATGAAAGCTGAAGGTCTCTTCCCTTCACATTCCTCGCTGGCAGGCAGGAGTGCTCTCAGCACAGGTTTTGGAGATGCTGCACCTGAGTTTCCCATTCAGCATTTTCAGAGCAGAAAGAAACAATGAATGAACCTTTTAAGTATCAACTCTTCTGGCTTTTTGCCCAGAGGATTGCCTGCCCTGCACAGAGTTTCTTTCCCAGGTCTTGATCTTAACTAGGAAATTACCAACTGCATTTAGCTGCAATATGCATTGGTTCTTTGTGTTGCTGCTAAGGATGTGGACTCCCACATGCTCACCTGTATGTACATTATACCTGCATTCCTATTTAAGTATTTGTGTGTTTGTGTACACAGACAAATACACACAAACTTATTTTGCGTTGGGGAAATATTTGTACCACATGCCACACCATAAGTAAGAAATTTAACCCATCCCCTGATTAAACATTTTCCATTATGAGGAATCTAGAAAGTGAACACATGAAATATGCATTTTTTTATTTGAACAAATCCTTTCTGCTACAGACACTTATAAAATAAAAAATCCATGTATTAATTTTAAACAATAAACAATATTTTTTTTGGTGGTGTATTAAGCACAGCAAAAGGTCATGCAGTAGCTTTAAGTGTAAGGACTAGATCCAAAACCTACTAAAGTCATTCTCTGAAGCTAATTCCAATCTTTACCCAGAATATTGGGTTAAAAGCTTTGAATACTGGGGACAAATTACTTTAACTTTCTTTGTTTTTAAAACAGAACATATTTCAAAGGGTTGCGAAATTATAAGTAAGTTGCTAAATTAGAAGTTTCCTATCAGCACTGCAACCACTTTTATTTTACTGGTAAAACAGAATTCCTTTTTGAAATATGAAAAGACATATCCACTTATTTTTTATATTAGCAAACGATATTTTCTATAATAAAAATGTAAAAGAAAAAGTATTACATCCTGTAGTCCCTGAAGGAGTGCTCAATTCTTCACTAGACTTATTTGACTTTTGATTGATTTTCAGAAATATTTTGAAACAGACCTTTCTGGGGAAAAGTCACTTCCCTTTTCTTTCATTCCTAAACTGGTATGTCACATTTTTGCCTTTTTGTCACATGATTAATGTGGCTTTGAAAGATTCAAGAATCAATACACATATGCACAGATGAAAACATCTGTATTTTAAATGTGTCTTTTCATCTTAGTTTTCCAGCCAATCTGCAAAATATATTTCCTGTTGGACTTATTAGGTGTTAGTGGTGCAGGTAGTGGTAACATAGAAGGTCTTCTGATCTGACCTTGTCCTTGCCATGAAACCAAATCCTCCTTGCAGATTCAGGAATGTGGTGTATCTGGTACAATTTTCTTCTCCCTCCAGGTCTCCAGGAAGTATTTTTCTTATTAGATTTTTTGTTTGTTTGTTTGTTTGTTTAAGTGTTCCTATTTCTTCTTGCCTTGAAATATTTTTCATGACATTGAGCACAACATAACTAGTGCAACACATCTCTTCATGTCTTCAGCCAGCAGATAGCTTTACATTCTCAAATTCCTCTGGCTTCCTTAAATGCTCAGCCTATTCAGTGTAGTGCAGGATCAAACCTTCAGTGGATATCCCCTGGGAAATCAAATGAAAGATTCCTTCAAGCCAGCTAGCATCATACGTATTCAATGAATACAAAGGGGATGAGACAGAGCATAATCCAGTATTTGAGGGATTTTACTGGCATGATAATGCAAAGATCATGTTAGTCCATGCTGAGAAACACTGCAGGTTTTGTGAGGGCTAAATGTGTGTTCTCTGTCAATGCAGGAATCTGCCCTTTAAGTGGTCACACTCCTGTTTCCTGACTTAGAATCAGCAACTGACTGGCAGCAACTCAACTGCATGAGCCTGGCCTGTACTGATCCTTCAAAGTGCTGGAGTGTAGAGAAGGGGAAAGAAATACTTACTGGCAGGATTCTTTTTACTCCTCAACAGATTTAATACCACACACTTGGAACTTTGCAGAAGCATGGAATACTAATCCCAGTCCCAGAGAAATGAATCAGTGGATGGACCTATAAGTGGATAACCTATAAAACCATTTACAAATGTTACCAGCAACTTCTGTTATACCTGTGGAGTCTCTGCCACCTTTCACACTGTTATGAAAGTTCCTACATCTCTGTATGGCACTGCGTATACTCCATGGTCTAAGCTGTAATTAGGAAATAGTTACTCCACGGTAAATGCAGAATTTGAATGTAGGAGCAGCAATCCACCCCAGGAGAAAGAGGGGCAGAGGGGTAGGAGGAGGAAACCTGCTGAAAAGCACAGTTAAGCCCTTTGTACTGTGGAAATGAATCTGGTTTTGGTGCTGGAGGCTGAGTTTGTGTTGATGCACAGAAGTAAAACAAGAGTATTCAGACAAGTGGAACATGATCTGATAAGCCTGGAAATAACTCTGTCAGGCTATCCAGCCCAAATGACATCCCTGTCTGTGTCCTTTCAACACATTTGATTTGAGTACAAGCTTCCCAGAGGAAGGCTTTTCCTGTGCTTTCCGTCCTGCTTCACCACTTCACAAACTCCCTGATGGCCGAAGCAGTGCAGGCTAATGTGAGAGGAGAGCTATGTACTTTTCTAGAAGGGACATTAATTCTTCTGTAGGTTTTTTTCTTTTTCAGCTTGCAACCTGACTGTCCTTTCAATATGTGCTAGCCAATCCTTTTACTTACTCTGCCAGCTTCAAACAGAAATGAAGTTGTACCTTTCATTTATAAGATGCTTGAACTCTGTGTGTACACAGATAGATAAAATTAGAATTAGGTCTGCTCAGGTTTTGTGTGGGAGATGCAACAATTTTTATAGACTTCCCAGAGCACAATTTCATAAAGGTTGATATTCACTGAATGAAACTTTTGCAAAATGTATCTCCTTATAACACAAATAAAATGCAACAAGATTTGTGCCTGAAGATTCATAGACATGAATAATGTTCACACAATACCAAATTTCACTAAACTTAATATAAAGATATATATTTGAACTATAGTCTTCAATTTGCACGATTTATGCCCTAGTGGTTACATGACTGCATTTATCTGAAAGGGGCTGTTCTTCTGGGAGGTAATTCTACTAAAGCTTGTGATCATTTGGCTCCTGATCAGTGAAATGAACTCAATCTTATTTTCTGTGTCTGTCTCTTCATATGTTTTCCACCCTTATATGCTTTAGCTCTGGCAAGAAGAATACATATTTCAAATGAGGATATGAATCATCTGCCCATGAATAGCCAAAAAAATGCAGGTTCTGCACCTAGCATCATCTTTAATATTTCTCCTAGGCATAATAGTTGTCCTATCCACAACATGCATGGATTTTACAAATCAGAAATATTTTATACGTGGAGAAGTAAATACACACCACTCTTGTTAATTGTCACAGTACCTACAATTGTCTAAGTGCTTACTTGTGAGCAATCAGGCACTTCATAGGTGGGTGGGAGAACAGCAGTCTTTGGGAAATCTTCAGAGTCACACTGACACCTCCAAAGCTGTCATCGTGTACCCATTACCACTGATTGAATGGTGGTGCCTTTGGGAGAGGAATTTTGACTCAAGTCAGAAAATTGGCAAGGCTCAGGAAAACCTGGATCAGGATATAAACGTTGAAGGCATTGACTCTCTTGGGCTATAGCAAACAATGAAGGTCATCACACAGTCTCATTAATGTGGTCACTTATCCCTGAAAGAATCCTTATTGACTGCTGTGATATCATTTGCATTAATCAATTAATAAATAGTGCTTTCATCTTAATAAGAAAGAACAGAATAATCTTGACTGGATTAGGAATGCTAGATATAGCAAATCTAGATATAGAAAATATTAATAGCCAGATAACTATCTTAAGGAGATAAGGCAAAACTCTTCACATTTTTTCCAAAAACAATATTTTAGTTTTAAAAAAAGCAAGAAAATTAAAGGGAAAGAATCACGACAAGCACCTTTTTTTTTCATGACTTATGCCTCTTCTGCCACTGTGAGCACATTCATTTCTTCATAATCCCTAGCACTGCAGAAGAAAGAGGGCCTTCAGGTGAAAGGTTACCTACATTTATAATGTCAGGCACTGAGGCTGGTGAGGTAAAAGGTAAATGGTAATTTTATCATTAGCGTGCCTGACCCCTTGCCCTGGCCATATCTCACAGGAGACGTTAGGAACGGCTCACCTGTCAAGATGCAAACACTTAAAGGTCAATGCGCACAGAAATCTTCAAGAGCTTACAACTGAATTGCTGACACCTTTTATTATCACCGCTTAAATAAATGATTCAAGTGGCGAGACAATGCTGAGACTGGTTTAATGTCAAGATTTACAGGAGGAGCTCTTGGAGCACTATTTTCCAAAGTCTGACTACATGGATATGATTTTTTAATTCTAGAACTGCATCAACGAGGAGGGGGACTTCACACCACTTAAAGGAGTTTTAACATGTATCCCACTTTTGCAAGGCTTTCTAGCACGGCACCAGGACAAAGTTTTATTTCCATTGGAGCAATGAATGCAGATTCCTGGATCCACTATCATCCTAGTGTATGATGTTGGAAAACTCATTTGACTTCTGAGCATGAGAAGTTATGACGTGTGGGAGGATATCTTGCAACCAAATGGCAAATTACTGGGACACCATCTACACTCTGTTATTATTTAATGAAGTAACTAGGTAAAGATCCTTGCCTAATTTTCCAAATTGTTTCCACATTAAAAAGCTCTGAAATGTGGACACATCAGCATCAGGTTTGAAAGGGCACCAAGGTTTACCTATGCATGCAATTAATAACTGTGCTTCTAAGGGGTGAATGTAATTTACTCCCGACCCTGTATCCCACACCTCCCATTGTTAAAAAAAGGGTTTACTGGTTCCAGTCAGGTTCACAGGGCCCTGAGTCGTCTGAGATTTGTGTACATGTTAAAGCTACCTTACATAAAGTTTCACCAGTAGAGGATACCCTGAGCATTCACATCCACAAAGTAGCAATATTTTGTGTTTGACACTATAAACACAGAAATTGATTATCGGTGTGTGATGCAAGCCCTCTGCAGCTGTATCTCTTTTGTTCTTCTGGCACAATGGTCATGTTCTCATTAATCTGCCTTGTCTCCATTTACTCCATCTCTCCTCAGAAATAATATATTCACTTCCTTTGACTTAGTGATATTCAAATTTTCTTCTCCAGGTAATGTTCCACTTACTTTTGCCATGTATTTCATGAATCTCCTTCCTAAAACAGTTGCATACCCCTGAAGCTGTCAGATGAAAAGCTTCATTTCTGCTTCCCACCTGTCACCTGTATCACTAGCACACTGTGGTGCTTGCACTTTTTTCCTGTGTTATTTTGTTCCTGCCATCTTCTTCCTGTGCTGCATAAAGAGGTAATGCAGTAATAATAGCAGTTTAAATTACAGAAAAAATATATGTGTGTACCCAAAGAATGCATATTTCAAGAAACTGATCAAACCCAAGGACTTTTATAAAAAAAAGATCTGTCATAGAAGTTTCAGTCATCCAAGTGCTTTGCTAGGAACAATAGCAGGTTTGCCACACATTTTTGGCTGTTTGCACCACAGCAATATTTACAGATAAATAAAGCATTGTTACAAGAGGATGCACCTACTGAGTGTAAAACTCAGGACAGGCTTCTGTTTTCACAAATCTCTTAGTTTTTTTCCCTGTGATATCCTACATAAGTCATCTGGACATAAGTGTCTTTTCTTGGCTTCATCATGTAATGTAATTCTATGTAGAAACATATCAGTAAAATGTTATTGCAAAGCTGTAATCTTACTTTGGCTTTCACACTTATAAAATGAAAAAGAATGTTGCACCTCCAGAGGGCCGCTAAGTATACATCTGAAATGCAGTTTAAGAAAGCATTTTTATATTATTTATTGCTAATGCCTCTTTATTAATAATTATAATTTGTTATTATCATTCTTACTAATTGTGAAGGTCAAGGACACCAGAGATTACTACTTATTTAACTTCTAATGAATGTAAGATTTAATTTTTCTTTGTCACCCTCTGTTGAAATGGCTTATTGTCTGAAGGTAGATCTTTTGGGAGAGAAGAAAAATAACCATCTATCAAAGGTTTTGAAATTGTGAAGTCCTCAACAGACATGAGAACAGACTCCAAATCACTTGACACGTTAGGAAGGTTCATCTAAGGCTCAAATGGTGTTGAACTTTGACTGGCAACACTGGACATCAGGTGCTTCAGATAATTTAAATGCTTCTGTTTCTTAATAATTCAGCATGCTTAGTTAGCATCCCATCTAAGATATTTTCCCTCATTGCTACCAGCACAGCAGATCTATCAGTGGAAGATAAAAAGCAATCAAAGCCCTGGTATATTTAGTGCTTTAGCATGTAACATTATTAGAGCTGTGCCTGGCCAGCTCTCTAAAACGTCACTGACTTGTGGCACCCTCTCCACAGGAGCACCTGGCTGCATAGGCAGAGCTTCAGCAGACACCCACATGCCAGGAGTATTAGGGAATTCACTGGAGCAGACCTGAACTGAGCCACAGATTTAACTATGACTAACTTTCCACAGCAAGTTATCTCAGTGGGACTTAAACCTAGCCTGACGCTTAAGCACTTAGATGAGTCAAGGATGTAATAATGAAGTGCTGGAATTACAGTTGCCATTTCATAAAATGAATTATATGAAATATATACTTTTGTACTCAGCTACAGTTTTCTACCTGCAGAGCTGCTTTCATGGAGTTTGAAAACATAACGAAACTGCATAAACTGCAATCTTTCTTGCTTTGCACTGGTCTTGTGCATCAAAACCTTCTGTACAATCTCAATTTTGACAATACATGATTAAGATATCATAAAACAGTTTATAACCATTATAAAAATATATTTACTTTTTTATCCAGCCACCTGATGAACACACTAGGTAGTAATAAAATTAATTTTATTACATGCCTCTCAGGACACAAAAGAAATAAAACACTTTCTTTTTTATGCCAATATTATACAACCATGCTTTAGCAAAACATCTGTTCTGCCTCACCTTTTTATGTCTCTTGGTTGTTTTTCTTGTTTGCTTTGAAATATTTCTTTTCCACACCACCACAAGCTCTCAAAGAGTAATCAACAGGTGAAATTATCTTAGGAAACACTCAGAAAAGCTCAAAGAGATAGAGGCTTGTTCCTTTGCTTACCATGCAAAGTTATTTCTTTTTGGATCACAGTGATCCCTATTTGAATTCTGACTGGGAGTGTGTGCAGAGCACACCACTGTCTCTGACACCAGCTGCTTACTTGCACATGTGGAAATAGACTCCCCTCAACATGGAAAGTAAGCATTGTGTTGCAGCTCTCAAATAATGATGACAGAGGTTCTCAATTTTTAATGCAGTACTGCTGATGGAAACCACTACTAACAGTTGGAATGTGACAAAACATACCCAATTCAGTACCTTTTCCAGCTCAGCAGAGAAGGATAACTGATGCACTTGCACCTTTCCACAGAGATGGAGGATGCTGCTCTGACCACTTCCAAGACATGGAAGAAGGCAGAGATGCCTAGAGGCATGCTTACTTTTATATCTGTCTATATATGCAGCCATAAACTCCAACATGGTGTAAACACCTCATTCTGAATCCACGAGAAAGTGAAAAGAACTGGGCTGGATATGCTTGGCTTGAGAAGCTGATATTCTATTGCAGGATCAGACCCTCCTTCCTTTCTGTTCATCCACACAGACTAATACAAAGTGTTTACAGATCTCAGGTAGTTTGGTGTGGAAGTATCTGATGTTTACATTCCCTTAATGGAAGTGCCAAAACCACAATGCATGAGAACATATCATTTGGTCATAGCACTTCAGGATAATGCTTGCTTTTAAATATGGTTACAAGGCCTTCAGGTAGCTCTTTCCTCCATGCTTCTGCCCCCCTAGAACACACATTCTTGTGCACATTTGTGGAATCAGACCTCACTGCAGCAGAGGAACAGACAGTCAGACCAATATCATTCTAATACCTCCTAATGCACACCAATTTTTCTTTGTTGTTTTGTTTCTTAATAACCTCCAATTGCAAAATATGTATGAAGCCATGCATAAATTCAGGTTATAGTGTCATCCCCTAAGAGACAAACACAGGCAGCAGCATTTTTATGCGAAGAGGGAAAAAAGAATATCCAATTTTCCACTACAAAACAGGTGCACTCAGATTTTCAAAGTACATCGCACTTGTCTCTCTTGTTTATTTAATCCCAATTTATCGGATCAAGACAAAGAATAGTACAGTTTGGTTTTCTGGCATGTTCATGTCCACAGCAAAAAGAAGGTCATTGCATTTGGGTACTAATCTACCAGTGCAGTAAGCCGTGATTAAAATGTCTTGGTAATGTTCTCAGAAAAGCATTACAACTGCTTGAATCTATATTCATCCATGGCCAGAGAAGAGGGGATGCTCGTCTGGTTTGGTTAAATACATATAAACTTATTCCCCAGTCAGTCAGATAGAGCAGCAGCCCTGTATTTCAGCAAGAGAAATAAAAAGATTGCCTCGGGTCAGGATAAAAGCAAAGGTACACAGGGCCATGAAACAGTTTTCACTGTTATCACTGTGCTTCAGAGGACCCAATAGAGCTCCCACTAGGGATCACAAGTGACCTCAGCTCTCCTTATAAGTTTCTTATGCCTCTAATTTATTTTAATGTCCACTAAGAAGGTGAAGGGTTAAATAAGGAGGACAAGCGGGGGAGTGGGGGGATGTGTGTTTTGTCTTTGTGCTATGTTCTAATTCTGTCAAGGAGTCTGAGCTTTGGACAGATAAGCAAGGAGAGATGTAGTCCTTAGAATAAAGTGAAATGAAGGTGCAATGCAAAAAAAAAGGATATCTCCGTTCAACTTCTGAGTGAAGTTCTGTGTGCCTGAGCCACGCTTCCCCTGCTGCCACTGCTGCGGCTTCTCCTCTTCTTTTTTCATAATCGTCCCCGTTATGAGTCTTGTTCACAAAGGTGGAAAACACGGAGGGCTCTAATGATGCATTATCACAGGTCAGGGAATGAAGCACATAAATCTCCCTGGCATTTGCCTCTACACAATACCTCTAAAAGGACAGCAGCATTCCTTAAAGATGTAGCTTTCCCCCAATCAGATGACTCAACAAGGCAATGTACCTGTGGGCTTTTGCCAGGATAATCACCTTTTCCTCTCACTGATCCTTGGACAGTTCCGACCTTGTCTGCTTTTCTTTAGTCTGCTGTGTTTTCTGTAATGAAGACTAGAATTCAATTGTACATCTGGGACTAATAGCTTTTAAACCTAAATTATTTCTCTCACAATTACAGACAGATTGTCATAAACATACAAGCAGTGAAGTACAGAGAGATGCTTTCACTGTAAAAGCCATTTTGAAAGCAAAACTTCAGTCTAATTTAAAGACGTTATTGTTGTTATAGTTGGAGACTGATGGAGCTGTCTTTGAAGACCATGTCAGTACTGCAATTGGCTTAGTTTAAATCAACAGAAACCTGGACTGTACGGAGGAGTGAGAGTAAGACTATGTACAAAATGTCAGTAATCAATGGCAGTTGTGTTATCATCATGACAGTATGACGGCAGTTCAGTGAAGCAATTATTAATTTTTCATAATACAACGGAAAGCAGAGACTTCCAAAGAAATAACAAGGTTTACTACATATTACACAATTACCAAGGAAAGAGTAAAATAGAATAGAAAATTCTGTCATATACTCTGAGAAGAATCTACATATTAAACCACAGATCATTGTACAAGTTCTCAGCAATTGTAAATGGAAAAACATCACCACTGTAGTTAATGCACTATTTTAGACCATCTGGGTATTAGAAATTACCAACTCAGTTATGATGGCTTCCTTCACATGTAAACATTACACTAGTGTTGACTCTGAAAATAGCAACATTGTCATTTTGTAGGAATCTAAACCCCAGTTCCTTGCACTCTGCACTAGAATGACCAGTTGTACATGGAAAGACAACAGTGAACTGAGCACTTGATTAACACTTGTGATGTTGCCAAAATAGTGGCACTTGTTCCACTGGCCATACGGAATCAAGTGCAATACTGGCAGTTCCTATTGGCTTTGAGTCCTCCATTGATAAACATTGAGTCCTCCATTGATAAACATTTATATTTTCATATGTAATCAAATGTTAATTTAACTGGAAGTCCACTCTCCTGTAAAGAAAAAATTCAGTGCAAGCAGTGATGGCCTCCAATATGCTGCCAGCCCTGTTACTATAACCAAACTCACAAAAGACTCAGATTGTATGTTTAAGGAATACAGCTTGTACAGGGTCTTCATCCTGACAAGGGTCCTACACTTCTTCTGAGAATTCTAGTAGACCTTAACAAAATCATTTTCCCATTCTCCATTTCTTTGTTATGGCTTAATTAACAGTGGACATGGGTATCATTATTTCTACTGTTCTCAGAACTTTTTCAGAATGAAATCCCATTTATTTTGCATAATGCTCATCTATTTATTTCTCTCTTTCTTGATTTGTCTTCATCCTGCTTCCTACAAAACAGTTTTGCAGCTGTTAATATAAGCAATATCTTTCCTTCTATTCCAGAATAAAGGTTACACATATTTCTTTACTTGGTGTTCTCAGAACAGCATGTTTTCTCATCATGAAGCTTCTAAACAAACTAGCAATCATTTTCCATTAATTTCAACTTTTACTTATGATTTTAAGACAAATTTATCTCAATCACAAAAGCATATATGACTGTGTTCTTCTATCTACTTATTTTACATTCTCTTTTATGAATATTCAGAACGATCAAAGATGCTTAATTAGTCCCTTGTTAAAACTCTTTGGTTGCTGGGCTTTGACTTCCTTTGCATCGCACTCAGAGGATTGTCTTCCTTTTACCCATAAAATATTATAAAGCTACAGCATTTAGTTACTTTCAAAGTAGAACTGAAAGCTCTTTTTCAATATGTTGTTCCTTGAGTCTGTAGACTCAACATGCTGATTGTACTCCTGTTTTCATAAAGAGCCATGAGATACTTGGTGTGAAAAATAATAATGCCCATATTGAACTGGCATTGCACAGTGCATGTCTCTCCCAGTAGAGTAGTGGGCTTTGCTAACTATTCTTTCATGACAACCATATCTTACTTCTAATGAACACAGCAAGAGGTCAGCTGAGAGGAGGAGCCTTAGCACAATGAATTTAAAGTATATTAACTCTTGAGTTAATCATCAGCAAGCATTGGTGAATCTGAAAACAGATCCAAATCAAACGCAAGGAATTTTTTATTCACCCTTAAAGGTGATAGCACAACTGACTCCACAGAGAAGAGTAAGACATGTGGAGAAAAGCCCAGTGATGGACACCAAATATATCTGCTGAGAATTATGAGTGAAAAGAAGATTAGAGAAGAGGGTTATAGAAAGCACAAAAAAGTGTTGTTTTGTGCACAAAATTAGATTACCTGCTGCTTCTGGATCATTTAGGTTAATATTTTTCCTAATGAAGACTTAGAAGTTTTTCAGAATCAAAGAATCTCCAGGATTTGATCAATTAAACAAAACCAAAAAATATTTACCCAATAATAAACAAGTTGCCAGATAAGAAATAAGAAAGGAAAATTTTCTTCATCTTTGGTAACATTGTAAAACTGTAGTTGCTGAATCTAAACTATCATATTCAGCTGTACCAACTCCTGAAGAAGATTTCATTGCCTGGATTCCTTTTATCCTTGTCATCACGTTTTATAAAAAAGATGGCACAACCAACCTTCCACCCATAAAAATCAGAAGTGCTGATCATACAAGTGTTTTCTGTGATTCTAGCTATGGCCCCTTTGTTTTTAAGAGTTGCTTCTCAAGGAACTCTGAACAAGTGTCCCTGCTATGCTCCCTCCCAGTTTCTTTTATGTACCTTCTCACTGACACAGCATGAGACACAAAAAAAAAAAAAGTTCTAGATTTAAGATAAACACATCTTAGCAAAACCAAAGCATTAGTGTATTCTCATTCTGTATCCAAAACACAGCATTGAACCAGTGTCGTGGTTTCACTGACAGGAAGTAGTTTTTTTGGGATATGCTGTGGTTACCAATAGGTGCTCAGATTTTAATATAGGCACCTGATGTAGCCACTGAGGTTCGGACACGCCTCTGAGAGCACACAGGGGTTAAAAAGCAAAGCTGCTCCCCAGGGAAGCTCTCTGGGACTTGGAGGGCAAGAGGTCGGATCTGCCTCCCCCGTCCAGCTGCTGCTGATGGGCGGGGGAGGGGCAGCCCTGCGGTAGGCCTGGGCCTGGACAGAGATGGGAGGTGAGGAGGCCCTTGAGGATGGAAGGATGGAGGAGCACCAGGAGACATCCGGCAGCCACGCCCCCAGGACAGAGAGAGAGAGGGAGAGCCGGTGTCTGAATTTGATAGCGGCCGGCCCAGGAGGACAAGGGGGGGTGCGGCGAGAAGGTGCCTGGCAGGGCAGCGTGGGAGTGCCGGAGCTCTGGGACAGGCAGAGACTGAAATTTTTAACCCTTTTCTTGCATGACTGAAACCTTGCAAATGCTGATCCTCCTGGAGCTAAATGAGAAGAGAGATAAGAGATGAGATAAGAAGAGATGGGCCATGAGGGAAGTGAAGAAGACTCTTGAGTGGGGGAAGAGATGATGGAGTGGCCTTTTGGCTGGACTTTTCTTGTGTGACCATAGATGGAACCATTTTTTTTTTTTTTCCTGTGAGAGAGACTGCATTTAGGGGGAGGCAATGCCTCAGAACCAGGAGGGTTCAGTGTGGCTACCCATCGGCCCCAGGGGGTGAAAAATTTGGGGGGGATGGATGTCCCAAAAGACAGACTGTGCCTTTTTTGGAGTGAGACAAGGCATCCTTGAAAGACAACCCTAGAAGCAGCTCTGGTCCATGCACAGTGGTGAGAGCACTGGGCATGGAAGGAAGATGTCACGATGGCAAAGGATTTTCTGGGTGGTGCTGAGTGACATGGGAGCACACGAGGTTTCAACGTGTTTCCAGGGGAAGCCTATGGTGCAAGAAGGACTCCTCTCCTCTTGATGGACTGAAGATTGAGTATTCTGAAGGGTGGTGCTGGACTGAGAGTTGGTGATTTGGGGGAATGTATTGCATTGGGAAATTTGGTGGGGGGGAGGAGGAAAATGCTTTTGTAAAGTTCTAATTTTCCTTTTTTTTCTTTTTCCTTTTCTTGTAGTTTAGTTAATAAAGTTTTCTTTATTTCTAAGTAGGAGCCTGCTTTGCTTATTCCTGGTCACATCTCACAGCAGACACCAGGGAGAGGGTATTCTCATGGGGGTACTGGCATTGTGCCAGGGTCAAACCATGACAACCAGCCACTGAAAAGAAGTTAACTTTATCCCAGCTTAAGAGGGGAGATACCCTTCAGCCCCCTTACCAGCATGGCAGTAAAAGAAGCAGAAAAGGCCTTGATTCTGCAAACACTGATGAGCAATAAGAAGAACATCCTTCTATTATCAATACTGTTTTCAACACAAATCCAAAACACAGTCCCATGCTAGTCACTAAAGAAAATTAACCTCAAGCCAGCCAAAACTAGCACACTGAGCAACAAGTTTTGAATTGCTTTCTATGATATGAAAGGAACAAAATTCGGGCACCAAAGCCTGCTAGTTATCATAAGTACTGAGGCATTTTTTCAAATAGTTGAACTTTACATCCAGGTTTCAGGATTATGTGCAGTGTCATTATCAAGAAAAACCTGCATTAAGAAGAAGCTTTTATTTTTAAAAAGCTAGAGACAATGGGGTTTGGTTAAAAACAAAACAAAGCCAAGAAAGCCTTATCACATCAACAGCATGAACTTGTGTGGGAAAATAACGCATGTAATGAAAATTGACACTTCCCTAGCTCTTGTAATAATAAAGTACATTCTCAAGCCAATCTTTTTTATGTAACAGGAATGGTGTTTAATTCATCTGTGTCTTAAGTGTGTGCCTAACACCAAGTGTGAAATTTATAGAGCCCCTCACCTCTTCAAGTACCTTTGTAAAGTCAGGACATGCTTACAAAAGTTTATCTGTTTAAGCAAAATAAAGAAAGGCTTGACAACGGTTTTGGAAGTTATCCTGCCATTCCCACAATCAAATCTCACCCAAATATTTCACCCATTTAGCATCTATTCTTTTGCATTACTTTGCTTACAGGCCTGATGTTTATGTCAACCCCTCAGGATTATTGAGGTGTAGGTAAGAGTAGATAGAATGAAAGTATGCTGTGCGTATATGGTAGGAGACTGAAAACAAGATCTTTCCCTTCTTATTTGCTAACATTTGTTGCCATTATTTAATTAACAAAAAATACAGTCATAAACACTACACCCCCTCTTCAGACAGTGAAGAGTCATCCCTGGTATCCAGTACAAAACTTTCAGTTCCTCTCTGACTCACAATACTTATGCCCACAAAATGTATCTGTATGTCTGTCATGCTTGTGCTGTGTAAACAGGGCAACTTCAGCGTGCAGCTTTCAAAGGTAATTTCTTTCAGCTGGAACCGTACTGCTTCACAAGTAATTGCGCTGTATATTAAATGAAGTCCTGGAATAGAATAGCTCAGCTTTTATATAAGCATATGTGATGAATGACCAGCAGAATCAGCTGAGTCAGTAATCAATGGTTGACTACAAAATACATATGTCTGGGAATCCAATAAATTGGTTTGTTTTCAGAAATCTTGTCTTATGTTGAATGTGGTGTTTATCAGCATTAATCTTCAATAGTGGCTGCCAGTGGGGCTGTAAGTTATTCGTTTGAGTGAACTCCTTGATTGATGTTGTTCATACAAACTTCTATTCTCAAAGCAATATCTACATGGAAAAAACACTTTGCCATGATTAAGGAAATTATTGATGTTTTCATTTTTAGACAGTAACATCTCATCTAGGATTCACCAATAGTAGCAGATTCAGCAGCTTCAAGCTTTAGATATTTGTGACAGCGTAATGGATTCAAAGCATGAGGTGAGACTCCAGGCAAAACTTGCAGCACAGAGAAGCAGGAGATTTGGATAATAGCAGTACAACTTCATGCCTTCACAGTTCTGTTTAAGGTCAATCCCTTGACACTGCTGATATGATAGCCAAGCTGAGGCACAGAGGAACACTTAGCACCCAGGGAAACATTCAGGTAGAGAAAGAGTAACCACTGATCTGCTCACTCTGCCCTTCTCCACTACCCCATCCATGATCTCACCTCAAAACTGGAAAGTGTGGAGGAAACCTCCTTGGAGTATTTTACTTCTTACCATAGGGACATTCTCCATATGCCAGAAAAGAAGTTTTAATGTCTCACTCATCTGAAGAAAATAAAGTAAAAGAGAGCATGTTTTTCTCTATCTTTATATCCACTTTAGTATCCTAACCCCCCACACTACTTACATGTCTAGGCAGCTTTTGATTTTCCTTTAAAATATTTTAGGGTTTTATTCTTACAAATCTGCTTTAGTCTTGCATCTTCTTTAATCTGTGTTTTCATAATCCACTTCACAATATACATACATTACTGAAGGAAGTCTGTTGTTGGTTTTAAGGGACATTTGTTTGAATGCTTGTTGCTTTTTCATTGCATGTTAAAAGGAAGAAGACTGGAAAGATTTTTGTAATTTAAATATACTCACAGTTTGGACTGAAGTATACAATCTGACTGGCCTGGTCAAATATTAAGATCCATAGGAAATTTGAAACAGCATCAATTGCATATTCCTCCCTTTCAGTTAGATAGTACACCTCTGAGTTACATATTTTAGCTTCCCAAGGGTTAATTATTTCAGCTTGGTAGTCTAATTCTGAATATCAGCTGTAGGTTTAAACACTGGAGTGTGAACCTGAGAAATTGTCTTCTGCTAATCCAACTCCCCAGAGGCATTTTAGGTGATTACAGTCATTCTAGCTGTAATTTATATAATTATAGAAAATCTGATTTTTCTTGGTTGTCTTTTTTTTCCCATTTGTCTCCTGTTGCCTGGCCTGAAATAGAAGGTAGAGATTTCATTTATGCTGCTAGATATGTAAGTGTATGTATTTTTCCCAAGCTGCTGTATTGATCATGGGATGTTGTGTAGATGTTTTACCAAGTGACAGCTTTAGAACAATACATGTGTGCAGGTGTACATGAAAGTCAAGATGGGGAAATGAAACAGCAAGACATGCATGATCACCCCTGAAAAAGCGTGGCAAATTGCAGGACACCACCATGTGGAAGCTACAGCCCGTGGTATACTTTGCAATTAACCAGTCCTGTGGATAGCACAGGAACTTGGGGATGGTTTAACAGAGAACTACCAATGCAACATGCAATGTCTTTCCAGGGGAAACAAGCATTCATGGGAGGGGCTGGATAGCACATGGAGGCAGAAGAACATTTCATGAAGGAAGGAAGAAAACTTGGGTCTTGCATGCCTCTGAGTTATTCCTGTTCTCATGAAAACTTTTTTTCTGTCTGTATGCAGAAGGACCTTTCTTGCTGTCATGAGTTGTCTCCTCTCTAATCACAGCCCATTTTATACCATCTTTCTCTCATAATGTGCTGGGATTTCTAGGAGATATCTAATTCCATACTCAAGCTATGCCAAGCCTTAAAGAGGTTGTATTGAAAACAAAACAAAACAAACAAACAAAGCAAAATAAAACAAAGAAAAAAGAAGAGGTCTACAGAAAAAAAATTCAGACACAAAATCCCTAACAAAGCACAGAAACAACCATTATGCACAATGCAGAAGATATCTGATTAATAACATAAATTTGGCATTAATTATTTACAACCATGTCAAAGACATATGACATCACAGCCATGAGCTCTGTTTTATTCTTCTTTGTTATGGTCCATGGAGTAGAGGGAAGGAGCACTATGGCAATGAGGGGACATGAGGAAGTCTATATACAGTACTGTATGGCTAGACAATGATTTAATTAATGCTAAAATGTTGTAAAATACATATACTTTTAATATACTTTAAAATGTTGGGAGAGGATGAGGACACATCTTATTTCCATTTGAAGATTTTATTCTAATAACAAGTACCAATTTTCCTTGAGAAAGGTGTAGATACTCACAATTGGGATTCTTCTGATTTTATTCTGCTTCTCCTGAGCACCACAGAGTGACTGGACTAAAAAAGATCTGAGTGCAAATCTCAGGTCTGCTAGGAAGGGCTCATAATATTCCTCTGAGTATCAAGAGGATTTTTTATGTCCTGATGAAATGCTTCCACTACTTGAGAAAGTTTTAAATGCTCATTAGAGCACATTAGGGAGAGTATGAGAATAACCTGATAACTGCTCACCAGGAAACCCTTGCAACAAACTGAATTAATTGTGATAGATAGATAGATAGATAGATAGATAGATAGATAGATAGATAGATAGATAGATAGATAGATAGATAGATAGATAAATAGATAGATAGATAGATAGATAGATAGATAGATAGATAGATAGATAGATAGATAGATAGATAGATAGATAGATAGATAGATAGATAGACAGATAGATGCAATCCATGTCCTCTCTGCTGTGCTGTGCAACTCTGAAGATGCAGGCAGAGACAATGCAGGCTACTTCATGCATTTCTTTTCTTTCTATCAAAGCATGAATCTGTCCAAAAAACCTTCTGAAGAAAAGAGATAATATTTTTGTTGTGTGCTAGGGTAGATCCTCAGAAGCAAATACATGGCAGATCTCCGATTTTTGACCTGGGAAGAATTTCACAGCTGCAATTCTCCTTTGCACTCAGTTTCACAGCAGTGTGACACCAACCACAATGGCCCTTTGTTAGCATAACAGATAAATGTGTCCTATAGTAGTTTAGTTACTTAAAATAATCAAAAATCAAAAAATAATAGTAATGCTTGCTTTTGATTCACAGTTGTTTTTTTTATTATTTATTAGAAATTAGTTAATATCATGGTACATAAATCTTAAGCCCTTTGGATTTCCTCCTCTTCCATTCCAAGAAAGAACAGGTGAATGACATATGATGTGTTTTTAAACCAGGAAATATTATTCCTTATCAATTTGCCTGCATTAAGGAACAGGTTATATGATAGGGTCAGAACAATATTTATTTGTAGCAGTTCATGACCTCTTAATTTATATAAATACTTATGACTTGTATTTCTTGCATTCTCCATCTCTTGCTCCCCAATAGCTTTATTTTTATTACAAGCTTTTATATTTTCTATTAGTCATAAAACACTTTCAAGTAGATATTTAGGTGCTGTCACCTGGATTTGACCCTCTAAGTTCTATCTGTCCTGTTAAAAAATAGTCAGTGAGTGAGTGAAAAGCAGAAGAAAAGTAATAACTGTTAAATCATCAAGTAGGTTATTGCTTTTCTTACTCATCCCTCCCCACCTCACCCCCACATACTAAAAAAAAAAAAAAATCAAGACAGGCAAGGTTTTCAAATCACATATTCCTTCAGCAATAATAAGGTGGTTGATGCTTAAAGCTTCTCGCCAACCTTAATCCCTAAATCCCTTGCATGCCATAGCAAATTGAAATTCAGTTTGGGCTGTCCAGCCTTGTAAAGACAAACCATCCCTCATCAAAGAGGTGTCTGTGTTGATAAATTGCTCCCTTCATACACATGACACTATCTCTAAAAGTGATTTGTGTACATTAGGACAGCAGAAAAAGATGAAACGAAAAACCCTTAAGAGTAAACTAAGATGAAGAATAAAAAAGATTACTTGGAGCAGTCAAGTAGCTTTTTACAGAATCAAATTTTGGGGAAAATCATTCATTGTAGTCTCTGTAAAACACAAATCCTGCATATAGGCCCAGCAGACATGACTTACCATGGATGTAAAACCCACTGTGGAATTGCTTGGATGCGTTTGCAAAGCTGTTGCTGGGATGGAGTTCAGGAGGGCAAAATACTGAGCAAATGGAATGAATTCTTCTGTTGTCTGATTGAAAGCAAACATATTACTACATTAACAAGTATTTTGGTTCCTGCTGTTCTAGTGCAGCTAGGATGAAATCTTAAGATGTTGTTGTGTTTTATCCAATGCACAAGATCATTTTTCTCCTAGGAAAGCAGAAGTCTGGCTGCTGCTGTTGCTGCTGTCTTCCAGTTGGAATTGTGTGTCCTGAGTAGCTATTCTTCATTGCTTTTTGCAGTGCTCCTAATACTTTCCTAATAACATACTTTGAGGATAGTTTGCTCCTGCCCTAGATTTTCACAGCAACTACTGCTTAGGATGCAAAATGCTGCTCCTGATACTTCAAGGGTCTCTATGTATTCCTGATGAAGAAATCAAAATAAAAAAAAGCTGAGAGAATTTGAATATGCAAAAAGTAGAGGGTTAAGTATTTTATCCAAACAAAATTCAATGGAATTGAAAGGTGAGCATCTGATAGTGTCTGTTTTAATAGTAACACTCTGTATTGCAGTGATTAGTGGGTGAATATCTATTTTGCAGTGATTAGGGGAAAAAAAAGTCTTTTTGAAGAATTTACTGTGTAGGTTCTCACCCCTATATAATAGCAAAAGAATATTTTTGGTATTCCTGTCTAGAAACCCTCTCTTGTCTCCTGCCACAAAAATCCCTCAGACTTCAGTCTCTATAATGAAGAAGGGAGACAGGTATTGTGGAACAAATTTTGCAGCTGTGTTTTGAACCTGTATCAAGTCCTTTTCTCCCACTTCCCACACCCTTCCAAGTGGTATTGGGGGCACTTCACAAGAATGGCCGCTAGACAGAATTTGCCCACCTAAAATAGTTCCCTGAAGATGAGCAACAAGAAAAACACCAAAGAGAAATCCAAAGGAGAAAAGAGATGATCCCAAAAGTAAGCACCCTTTTAGAAATATGTGGCAAGTCTATATGCGTGTCCCTGAAGGTAATCAGATCAGACATAAGAATTATGCTGATCCCTACATGGATCTTTTGTCTCTCCTTAAGGCTGATAACTCACATCTCAAAGAACCTTGACAAACAGCAGTGATTGACACTCTCCTAATTCAGACCTGATGTGCCTCAACCATTTTTCCATAATTCAATTTTGTATGCATGATCTGAGTTCTTCTACAATGTGTCGTTCAGAGAATTCATATGGCTTTGCACACCTGATTAATTATTTAACTAATCCTGGGTTTTTTCCACTTTGCAAATCAGAACCTCAAGTAAATTCCTCTATGCAGGCTGCTGCATTCAGATGCTTATTTCAAATATAATATGAGTGGAGATGTAAGACTAAACTATAACTTATATTGTCTGCTTGCTTAATTTGCTGTTGATATAAAAGCAAGGAAAAGAAAACAAAAGCAGAATGGAATGGTTGAGGGGTCCAGAACAGAGTAGAAATCAGAAAGGAAGAAGAACCTAAATGCATGGATACTTGGATGGGTAAAATTCAAAATTGCTCATGTTGCCACAGCCTTATCACCTTTCCACTGTCTTCTATATGTACATATGTATATGTATGTGCATATGTTAATATCTGTAAATAATTAAATTATGTAGTTCAGATATTTAATTTATGCCATGCCCCTGAAAATGTTTCTTCTAGTATTAGAACTTTTGCCAACAAAGAGTTTTCATACCTACATCTTCTTTCACCCCTGTTGTCTGTGGAATCCAGAAAATTAGTATATTTTCTGTCATTTCTATACTCTCTTTAATTTTTTATATGTGGTTTCAAGTTTAATTTTGATATTCAGATTAATTCAGTCCTCCCACAGGATTTCTAATGGATCCTCAGAAAATCAGTTAGTTAAAATGTTGTCCCTATTGATAGATGTTGATTTTTTTGTGTCATGCATTAGCAGCAGTCACTTTACAGTACCATAGAGAGATTTGTTATACCAGATCCTCCACACAGACTTGATTTGACCTGTGATGGTCTGTAGCCTGAAGATCTTGTAATTTAAATAATCAAGGGAAATGGAAGGTGGGAGAGCAGCGTGGGAAGTGTCCCAGCTTAGAAAGACAGGTAGAGGAGCAGAGTGGGCAGAGTTCTGGATTCACAGCACAGCAAGATTAAGCACAGGTGCCTCACTGCTGACTGCTCCTTTCAGGCAGCAAACAGAAAGGAAGCCCAGAGAAGCCAGGTCAGCCTGGCTGAGATCTGAATCTCTGCTACAACTGCCTTCCCATGGACTAATAGGGAGCCAAAGGCAACTGTGCTCCCAGGTACAGAGGTTTCCTTGACGGGCTGTAATCCTTTAAAGCTACATGATTGGTGAAAGATGCTGGTGGCTCCAAGGGTTCAGCCCAGTCTTAAGTCTCATGGAAATAAAGTTTCTAGATGGCTTTACAAATTGGTCCCATGCTCCACCTTTCAACCATTTCTGATTGCCATAATGTTTGCAGCAAAAACAATTTCCTGGTGTTCTTTTGCCCCTGAGCAGTCCCTGTCCCATTCCCCATTCCTGCTGACCTTGTCAGACCTGCTTTAACTCCACTGGTCTCATAGATCCCTATCCCTGCTCACCCAGCCCAGGGGTTCATCTCCAGGATTGCTCAGGGACTGGGCAGAGAGCCCTCTGGGCTCCCTTGGAGTGGCACCACGGCAGCAGCTGTCGGGAAATGCTGAATGCTGTGCAGGCTCCAAGCTTCCCAGCAGCCAAACACAGCACCAGTGCAACACCCTCAGCTTTTTCAGGCCCAGGTGCCACCAGCTCCTTCTCACCCCCAGCATCAGCCCCACCAGCCCCGTGCTGTGCAAATGCTTCTGCACTCACAGGTAAAAATCCCTGCTGAAGGCTCATATTCCCAGTCATCCCCCTGCACAAAACTACCCCCACCTCCTCTGATATCTTGGAGTAGTAAACCATTTGTTTAATCTCTTTGCTTTTCCCTGACTTCCAGTAATGAAATGCTGCTCTTTCTGAAATAATTTCCTGACTATTTGCTGAGATTCATCTCCGACATTTCATTAAATATGATCATTTAACTGTACAAGTACAAATGTATTTTTAATTTAGCTTACTGCAGATATTATAGATGTGGGGAAATGAATTTGCATTGCTCTAGGACAAATATATCATTCACATATGAATGCCACAAAAGAACAAATTATTAAAAATTACTGAAACTTCCACAAAGATTTATACTTAACATTTCCATTTTCAATCTCGGTGCCAGGGAAACATATAGCTTGTCACTATATCACACATGATATTATGAAGAATGTTTTGAAGATTTCCCTGGGAATCTTTATCAACATTTCCATGTTGGATTTCATGTCAAGGAATAAAATCTGCTTTCAGAGAGAAAGGTGAATTCAGCTGAGGTTTGTTTGGGAAAACTTGGCTTATCAAATAGGCTTTCATTAAAGAATTCCATGACCACACATAAAAAGAGATATCACTTTAATGAAGATAAACTCAAAAGAATAGAGACAGATTAAATATTGATTAATTTATCCAATGCATCTTCCATCCATAATGTTATGCCAACTATATGTTTGCAAACCAGCAGTCAAAGTTAGAAAAGAGAAAAAAAGATAAAAAATTAACAACAAATTGGTCACAAAGAGAGATTATTTGGACTCCAAGATGCATTTCAGATATTTTTGAATTTCAAGAGAATCAGGAAGTGAACTGTTTTAGGTTAGATAGCTTAGAATTTTTTCACATTTCAGGACTAAACACTGTTGTTTAGGAAGAAGGCAAAAGAGTCACCATCAATATACAGTGTGTTTTAATCCTAAAAGTTATCTGTATTAGAACTGTTATATTAGCAAGACTTCCAAACATCCAGTTTTGGAGAATGAGTGCTATATTGTGCTAATCTCTACATAAAGAGGAGAAAAAGAAGGCAAGCTCTGCTCCTATATATCACAGTTTGTCTTTTAGAAGATACAATACTTAGAAATAGGTTGATAAATAGCATCAGTTTACTCAACGCCTCAAAGTGGTGCAGTGAAATTTTAACAATCTATTTCAATCCGTCTTGGCCTTGATGACAGAATTTCAAACATATTTGAATCTTGGGTCATCATTTCTGTACAGTATAGGGAGCTCTGGATTATGAACCTTTTGTTTATATATGAGAGGAATAGTAACAGTAATGCAATAGAAGAATTACATGCTGAAATTTATATTTTATCATGTTCTGTTTCCATGAAATGTAACATTTTCTTAACTCTATTGCATTAATTTCTCTCTTTTTCCCCTGTACCTATTTTAGAAATGTATTAGCATTTTGAACATAATTTCTCTACTTTCACAAGAAACAACATTACAACACAAACACTTCTGATGTCTTTTCAAAGCTTGAAACATTGACTTTCAAAGTGGCCCCTCTGTGAGTCAGAGCTTCCAGATCACCTCTTCACAACCTGAAGGCCATCACTTCATTGAAAAGCTGCTCTTGTTGGCTTACAACTGTGTCTGACAGGTGTCTCTGAAATTATTTCTAAAAAATTAGTTCAAGATGAGCCTCTCAAATTGCTATTGTAAGGAGACCAGAGGCATATGCCTTTTTTTTCCAGTTAATTTTATAGTCAGATCCCAGTGAAGAGAGTTTAGGATGCTACACATAATGTCTATTTAATTTTGTTATATGTCTGTGATTAGACTGGAGGTGAAAGTTGGTCTGAATTGATGCCAGTCTGGCTGAGCACATTTGAAATGGATGTACTCAGTTCTTCAAAATTTCCCAGTGGACACTTAGGTATGTCCCACAGAAGGGCGCTTTCTGACTTCTAGGTGGGAGAGGACAAAACTTTTATTGCTGAGCGATGACATTGTTCCAGTACTAAGGAAAAGTGTCTGAGCTGGGAAACAGACCTTCCCTCAGAATGCTCAGAGGCCACATGAGGAGACACGGGGGCCATGGGTTTTGTGAGCTAGAAATTGCAAAAGTTCCCACTGACTGGTTTTGTGTCTCTCAGGCTCCTCATGAAACCTTCATCTCCTTCTTTCTAGTCTGTGTGCTGGGTGACGGGATGGGATGACAAGCTTGCTTGTGGATAGGGCCAGAGACCAGGAGTGCAATTCCTACTTCCATTCCTTACCTGCCAGATGAGCTGAGAAAATCCCTTCACCTAGTTTCAACTCTTGTCACATCACCTGAATTTTTCTAGAATACACCTTACAATTTCAAATGCAGCAAAATAGCCTCTTGAAGCAGTCTCCCCATCATCTGATAAAGAACACATTGCAACAAAAGTAAAAGAAAACTTTGCCAAGTGTCTCAGTTGCTCAGCTGTGGTCACATTGGAAACATATGCCTAAGAACAAAACTATCAGCATGCACAAAACAACAAAAAAGGCATTGCCCATAGCAGCACAATTGCTGAGTAATTTCAGAAACTTTTCTGTCAGTTTTTCTAGATTATTTATGCTCTATGCATCTGTAGTCTGACTTCTGTTTTGGTTGTTCAAAATACATTTAAAAGTCTGATCTTGGATATTTACAAAGAAAACTCCTATGGAGTTCAGTCAGAACTTAACTGGAAAAACACAGAAGAGAAACATGGTAAGCAACTTAGGATTCAGCTCAACTTCATTTTTATATATTTCTTCCCTGAGAAACAATCAAACTTAAAACTGGTGTCCTGCTGGAATGTCCTCCCAACCTTTACCTGACAGGGAAAATAGATGTCTTACCCAGCCTTACAGAGAGATATTTGAAGGGTCCTATCATGGATGTCATTACCTGCACATGAAGACCCACATTAGCTGGAGAAGGAGCACAGCTGCACAACTGCTCCCGCTCCTCTTGTCTGAGAGGTCAAATACCAATAATATTGACATTATAGGAATTAGAGGTAATGGTTAATGAAGACAGGATCCTTGTTTTCACAAATATCAGGGGATATTTGCCAGGGTCACTAGTTCTGTCTGTAGCTGAAAGGATAAGCAATGTAGCCAAGTAGCAAATATGTGAGCCAACATGAGTAAATATTTGTATCACACCAATGGATGATTCTGGCCAGCAATAGAACCATGTTTTGCAGTTCAAAAAAATAACCGAATAAGGGGAAGCCAGAATAATCATGCTGTGATAAATTAGGTTTGTGATTAGAAAGACTGTAATTCCTGGGTAGTAGAAATAGCAGATGCTTGAGGAAATGCCAAGCTAAAGGAGTTAAGTACCAAATCTCATTGAATTCCAACTGCCATGTTAGTTATCTAATTGTACTGCAATAAGAAAGTTGCTTCAAAGGCCCTACAGCATTTTTTACACCAGTAACTTTTGACAAAGTTTACTGGGGATTTTTTTTCCCCTTTTTATCCCCAAGGACCTTCTTTACTGAGCAGTGAAGGTGAAGCCCTCTGCCTCAGTTTTCCCATGGTCTCTGCAACACACTAGTGTTACACTTTGTTTATTTTCCAGTTCCAGCTTATTTCCAACAACAACACGGATTCCTCAGTATTCAAATCTGTTCCAGGATATATAGAATGGAAGAAAGCAGAGGCAGGTTTTTAAGTTTTGATTTTTTTTTTTCCTAAGGATGGAGCTAGTGGAAGAATTGTCTTGATATTTGACCAAGCAAATTATGCCAGCTAGTAGGTGCTTTAATTTGTATGCCTGAGGCTTAAACAATGCCACATCCACTTAGGGACCTGAGCATTACTGCTCTGCTCCTGTTACAGTTTGTGATATCAGATCATGTTACCATGGATGTGTGTCTGTAAGTCCTACTGGCTATGTGTGTGCTTATGGGTGTATTTCTAGCACGAGAATGGGAGATGAAAAATAAATCTTAAGATTATGGAGAAGCAGTGATTTTTATAATTTAAATGAAATGATCCATTGGTCCTGCTTTTGGACCAAATGAACAAAGATGTCACAAGTAATCAAAAGTTTATGGTCTGGAATTCCTACTAATCTGAAGTGATCTTGAATGCAGGATGTCAAAAGCTTTAAAATTGATAAGAGAACAGTCCTAGATCAGCATGACATAGCAAACAGCCAGTTGAAGTGCTGAGCTAAATAAGCCACACTAACATGTTGGACACCTTATTTATTTATTTTAAAATAAGTTAATATCTATAGCTTTTCCTGTCAGGATATGTCCCTTAAAATGTTCTCTATAATTTGTTTTATGGATTTGCACCATGTGAACATATTGTAATGAGATACAGGTCCTCTAATTACATGTTTGTTTCAAGCACATTATGTGTATTCCAAATGTTCTGATTATCAACTGCAGCATCACAGGAGCACATAAGTTACTCCCAATGCTCAGTCATCTACAAAAAGTTATGATCACAAACTCTCTCACCTACTGAGAGTAACACTAACTGTATTTTCTCATCTGCAACTAATGCCCTGCCCCAGTGCTGTCACTGTTATTACTGTGTGACTATAGATTTGTAGAACTGGGAAAAAAGCACCAAATTCATCCAGGCCAAGTATTTTCATTCTCCTCTCCCCATGTAAACATGTTTGTTACCTACTTGATGACAAGTACTGAATGAAACCTGTTATGGAGCTATTGCCAACAAGTGCTGAAGTGGTATTCTATGTTATCAAAGCAGGACAAATGGTAAATATTTCCATAATGACACCTCTACAGAAATTAGGAAATCTTTAGAGAGATAAAATACAGAACTGAATGCAGGAGATCTGAATTCTGTTAGTACCTCTGCTGCAGATATCTTCTGTCACCATATTTGAGTGAGTCACTGTTTGAATGCATATTTGTCCTGTAAAACAGGAATATTGCCATTTGCAGATGTAGGTATTTTTGGTCACATATTTTGGAGGAGCTCTCTGACTGACATGCTATGAAACTTCATGCACTGAGATATTTTAAGCCTCTAGGCATTTAAAAACATGCAGGTGAATCTCCTATGGAAATTTGATTTAAATTTCTGTCAAGCAAAGTTTTTTAGATGCAGTGCCGATTTTCTACTCAGAGGTCATGGGTTTGTCTGTGCTTCACACTGACCCTTAATAATGGTTGAAGTTAAAACAGTGACAACAGCATAATAACATCTTGGCAATAGAAGCTTACTTCTGTACTGACAGGTAAAATACTGTCAAGTTCAGATAATTAGACTCCATAGCCTTTTTCAGTCACTGAATCAACCATCACACTTCCATAATTTAGTCATAAATGATCCATTAATCCATATAAGCATCATTTCAAAAGCAGAAGCCTAATGATGATGGTAAGAATGGTAACAGCAACAAGACAGGTAAAAGAAGATGGACTTGCTTGCCAGGAAGAAATATGAGTGAATTGCTCATAGGCAACACTATATGCCCAAAAAAAGCCAGCATTTTAATTAACTGTGCCTCAAGTGGAAATGGAGAATTCTCTTTCCCCAACCATCCAAGCTTCCATGGAGTTAAAGCCAAAAATATCTATAACGACAGTGTACTGTCAAGTGGTTGGCACTGTTTTTGTCATCTAAGCCTTCGTGTCCTGACTGAGAACTGCACACACAATAGATCACACCCAAGCTTTGGGAAACCCAGGCAAGGAGAGAGAGCAGACTCTATCAGAATTTGAACACACTGCCTTGCCACAAGCCTTTGTCCTCTGGATGGTAAACAGACAGTAGATGTACCTATAAGATCATAAAATAAGGGAGTTCTAACTCTGGTAAAATTGTATCAATAATTTCATGAAGAAATTGGTGAGAAGAAATAATGGATACTAAGCACAGCTCTAGGTTAAACATTAGCAAGGAATCTTCTACCTGTCACCTCAGGTGCAAAAATAAATATATTAAAGAGAACTCCATTTTATCTAGAAAGATGGCACTTACACTTTGCCACAGAACCAACTGAGCTGAAAAGCAAGTAATCACCAGCTAAAGTGAAAGTTTTAAAGCATCATCAAAGGTCTGAATCTTCAGTGGTTTTGCATGCCCCTCTTTATTTTAGTAGGCTCTGAAATAAAATCCTGAGCAAAACCACCTAATTTTTGTGAACAGCCTCTGGTAAAACAACAAAGAAGTTACTTGAAAACCTATTTAACATTGTATAGCAAGTGCCCTTCAGGTCCTGCACAACAAGTCAACAGGTAAATTGTAATGACAGAGTCATTTTTAAGGGGCAGGGTTTCTGTGTATTCACTTTGGTACAATTTTCTTCTTGTCATTTTTTTGAAAAGCGTATTATCCACTATTTTCAGTCTTTTATTTATTTTTAGCTTTCAGTCTTTTATCTATACAGTGATGCAAGCAAATACTTTCTGCATATATCTTGCTCTTGCATAAGACATAAGCAGTTCTTTTTGTTATGCCTTCCTTGAAATAAAGGAGCAAATTGTAAAATATTATTTCAAAAATCACCCAGTCACATCCACTGGTGCAGTAACTTTATTGTGTTCAACTAGCTCCATGTTTCCAACAGAAATCTTGTTAAAATGCAAGCTGGAATGATATATTACTTCCACTAATGGGTGACTGTGTTTAACTGAAAAACAGCCTGACCTAAATTTGCTAAACTGCTCAAGGAGTAGCAGATAAGCAAGCCATGGTAGCTGAGACAGAAGAATGGGGCTCAGAAGGCGATTCCACCCCAGCATTTTTCCACCCTATCTTGGTGACTTCAGGCAAGCCACATAAGCCATTTTCCCTCTTTCTTACCGTCTTCACACTATTAATTCAAATTGATGTTTAGCTTCATCACCAAGATGATGTTAAATGTATTAGAACCCATGAGCATTGCCTCTTGAGCAAGTCTTCCCATTGTAAAACAAAATTGTGACACGATGGGAAATCTGTCTATCTGCATTTTATGAATCCTAATTTTACTGTGAAATTACTCTATCATCAAACATATCAGTGTAAGTGGGATCTACCATACACTATCTGTGCTGTATCATATATTGATCTGCCTTCAAAAATATGGCATTTTGAATATCAGTCATCTAGTCTTGAAATGTACACTCAGTGTAACAACAACTGGTTGAAGTGAGGAGCATAATCCATCCTATTTTTCTGTGAGGGGAAGAATTATAGACTACAAAATTTCTTGTAGCAAACACAAGTACTGGGTGTGAAACTCAGGTAGCAAGACTGGAAGCCCATGCCAAGTAAGAGGATGAGAGGAATATATCCTTGTAACAAGGAAAGACTTATAAAATCAGGCAGTAGCTAGTGCAGAGCAAGTTTACTTAGAACAGAGAGATTAAGACAGAGACTTAATAGTCCCAAAAATGCTGTGTTGAAAATGGAATTTAGGACAGCCCTGACTCAAAAAACGTTTTGGAATTAATGAAAAAATTAAGACAAGAAATCTGTATAGAGTTTATTGCCATAGCCAGATTTAAATTTTTCATTTATATAGGGACAGAATAACTGGCTTTAAGATTTTGTGCAAACTGTCTCTGTGTGTCATGTCATTTCCTATTTCTTGTCTTTGAAGAGTTAAATTATAAATGCAGAGTGCCTGCTATGTACTCACTCCATGGAAGAGTGTAATTAAGCTATTGGGCAAATAACACCATCTGAAAGACCTGAAGCACCCAAAGCCAACATCTCAATTTTTTTGGTAAGGAATAGCAGAACTACATGCCAGAAATACAACACAAATGAGAAGGAAATATTTAAAACATATAGCCCAGACTAAAACAGAAAGCCTTAACCAACAATATTCACTTATCTAGCTACAACTTTGATGGGTTTTGTACATATAAGTACAAATAGTCAACTGAGAAAATTCAAAGAGAGAAGTTACAAAGGAAGTAAATATGTGCTGTAAAAATCTTGAGTTACCTATTGCAATCCACCTTGATCTAGTTCCTTGCTGCACTTGGTTGTATTGTTCTTTGGTTTTTTCCCTGTCTTGTTCTATCCAAAGCACTTTAAGTAAAGCAAAAAGGGAAAATCTTCTCCATTCAACATAAAGAAAAATTATTTTAAGAGAAACCAGAATTATTTTCTTGGTATAAATACCATACCAAAACTTTATCAGTTTCTTAGTTTTATTTTAGGCTATTTGATATACACATGGGTTTAAAAGCTTAATTTAACAGCAAGGACAATAACAGGAGCAGACTTCACAGATCTGGATTGGCTACAGCTACACTATCACAGGTGAACTGGGGGAGTAAGAGCCCAGCAGAGGCGAAGGAACTCACTTCCCACAGCCATGGGAACAGACTATTCCTATGCAATTAATATTATATGTAGCTTAGATCAAGGTGAGAATTCATGAGGCTGATTTCTGGCCAAGGGGAAACATTTCCTTGCATTTATTTCCCATGCTAAATGGAAGGTTCTGCACTCCTCACATCCGACATTCTGCCCTCTGGAGCACAGAGTGCTGCAGGTCCCATCTAGATATGCACACATACATGACTGCCTTTCTGTTGAATTATTCTGGCTACATTATACAGAGTTTATGCAAGCTTTATTTCTTGTAAATGTTGTATTAGGCTGAGGGAGATCAGCTGCTGGTTTAGAGCAAAAGTTTGAATGAAGCAGGCAGACAGTCTGTAATTTGGCAGAAACCCCAGCAGTATGAAATTAATACATCCAAATACTTTTACCTCATTTAAATTGCTGGAGTGAGATTATCCCAGCTCAGTGCTTTAAATCCTATAGCCAAAAAGTTTTTGATGTGGAATTAGTGCCCTATTGTTAGATTTACTGTGGCCACAAATTTATTCAGCTAATATCTTTTCTTCTCTGGGCTGCTGGCTCAATGTAGAGCTGGAGGGCAACCACCAACTCAGCACATCTACCTACATTGAAGTGTCTACTCTAAGGCAACCTGTGATTCTCATGGGTTTCTGTTTTTGTTTTTTGAAAGAAGACTTTAATTTGTCTCAGCTTATCATAGGGTTGAATCATTGCTGAATCTCAGGTGTGACTAATTCAGGTAGGGGCCCTGATTAAGCTAACAGCTAACCCCTTAGAACATTTGAAACTAACCTCAGCAAGCCCTTGCACTTGTCTCTAGCACTAAAGTTCCCCAAGGTTTTCCAAAAGCACAGTTAGAAAACAAAGTTTTCCACAAGGCTTGGCAAAAGTCCATCATGCGGCTGCTAGTGATCTGTTTTTGAAAACCTTTCTTCCAGATGGCTAAAGTATAGCCACTCTCCCAAGAGTGATTATACTGTAGATGAAATCTCTCTATTTTTGATCATAAATTCATGTAAAGGAGATTTAGTGTTGTACAACGCCAGTGTATTGTCTGTGATTAAATAGCAGGTGATAAGAATAATAATGATTCAATGTCATGGAGAGAAGTCTGTTCCTACCAGAGAAAAGTCAGAAAAGCAGGGAAAAGAAAGCTGATAATATTTGGATTTGTTAAATCCACTCAGATTTACTGGATGCAAAAAGATGCAGCCTTGTACTCTACTCAGCTAGCAAGTCAGATCGAGACAGACTGCCAGATGCAATCAGCTGCAGGGGAATCAGACCCAACAACCTGACTTTTCTTTTTCTTTGCCTTGTCCTCAACATTAGCCTAACTTTTCAGAGACACAAATATCTGCCATCTTCCCCAGCCCAATGTGGGCAAAGTTTAAATTAGTCATAGCTTTACTAACAATTAATTTAAGAGCAGAACTATATCATTAGTTCAGTGAAATAATAAACACGTAGCACTAGGAAAATTGTTTCATTTAAGTGGTATTACCCTTATTTCCTTAAGGAATTTCATTTGTAAAAGTCATCTTTTATTGAACTTGATAGCCATCTCACAGCAGGAGAACTGCTAGTGTGAGGTGCAAATCATGTAGAATACAGAATATTTAAGGAAAATATTTGAACATGTGAGGGATTACTGTTTAGATGCTAGTTTATATGGATAAGTGAAGCTTGTAGAGTTCACAATTTTGTAAAATCTACCAAGATAATGGCATGGCTGTGCCATTCCATGGACACTTAACCCTTTCACAGACTTCATCAGTCTCTACTTTTCCCCTGAGTTTCACAGTGTCTACACTATGAAGTCTTTCACCAACAAGAGAAGCATGTCCACCTCTACAGTTTCCAACCTGAGGGTAGTCAAACAGTATGAAACAGAATTTTCCTGATCTTAAGCCCCATTAAGGCTCTGATTCTGCATTAACCCACATGGAGAATCACTGAATCCAGTGTGCTCTCTATGGATATCAGCACATGCTCTGAAACTATTTTGAACAAGAGGAAAAGTTGCAGCAGAACTGGCAATGCTCCTATCACAACCTGTCAGCTACTTAGCAGAGAAAAAATTTATTGTTTAAAACCCATTCGGCAGTAATGTAAGTAAACTCATTTCTTAGAGTGAAGAAAACATATCTTCAAGCCTTGGAAGACTTGAGTTACTTATTTTGCATACCACATTGGGCTCACAACCATGCATTTCCTAGTAATAAATTATAAGAATATTTAAGTAAAAGTGTACAAGCATTCTCTTTCTCCCTGACTCAGGCTAAAGAAATGTCAAAAGAGTTGGTGCAAATGGTCAACATGAGATGGAGTCAATGACAGAGATTTGCAGTGGTTCTGGTTTCACCCAGATTATTCAGCTTTATCTTCTAAGCTAGGTATGAAAGGACCCTACCTTATTTAACAGTAAATATGTGGATGTTACCAAACCAATCCAAAGCAGGATTGCATCCCTCATTTTTAATTAGAATGCACAGGTTAGTGTTAAAAGTCTGATTAAATAAAAATGTAATGCTTTACATCTACTGAATTGCTGTAAGATTTATAAAGCTTTGATATTGTGTCCTACATTGAAATAATAGACAGATTAGAGCTGAAGACAGGAATTTTCCAATTAAGATAAATGATTGGTAACCTTAAAGGAAAGGTAAAACGATTGATCCCCTGCATCACCTCCTTACTGACAATAAAGACGAGTGAACGAGGAAGAGACAATTACTCTTTTCTGATCTACCAGAGAAACAGACTGTGCATAGCAGCTGCACTGGATGGCTCTGGCAACCACCTTTACCAGTGAGAAAAAAATATACCTTTTGGATTTTGGCAGGGTATACCAGCCTTGGGGTACATTGTAAAGGCTAATCAGCCAGTCTGACAGGAAGCTGAGATGTTAAATCAGCTAAGAAGGATGCTTATTAAGTATAATCTTTGTAATACATTTTCTTCTTCATCTATTTGTAATTTTATTATATTATTTCTAATGTGCATTATTTCCTAGCTAACTGTGGGTTTTTTATCCTTAAACCTTTTCAAAGGATTTAAGGATCTAACAAACTACAAAGCATGCCAGTTCTTTATCCCTGAAGTCAGACAGCTGAAATACTCTTTGTTGTGCCCCATATCTCAATACCTTTATCCATATTTTCCAAAGAGAATCAGTGCTGAACCTCTAATTTTGCCTAACTGAGAAACAATAGTTTTAAGGGTGAGTGAAAGAAACCTCACCAGCGGCCTGTGTATGGTAAATGTTTCCTCATTCTCTCAAAGAATTTTGGAAACTGTCTAAACTTCAGGGTCCTTATACCATCACAGACCACAGTATATGTTATAATTTCAGTAGTATGTAGCTACTTCCTGGAAAAACAATTACAAGGCATTTTGTGTTTAATAATCTATTGTTTACTGACCTTTGAACGGTTTTAAAAGCAATACTGTAATTGCTGTACTACTGTACTAATGACAAAATTTCTACTGGGATTTTTTGTGATCAGAGGGCCCTTTATTCCTCCATTATTGGCAACAGCTGCAAGTAGCAACACAAGTATTTTTCCTATTAATGATAATCATACATCAAACAATAGCATACATTTAACATCTTCCCCTTATTGAAATTTGAAGTCTTCTTCACACACACATCTTTTCACAAGCTCTTCCTTTCCTCACTAACCACAGTTAGGATCAGTGTAAGAGCCTCTGCTGACATGGCCTGCATGTAATTATGTTCTTTAGTCTCCCTTACACACCTGCATGCAGGACATTTGTATCAGCGTGCTGCAGAAAGGTGCTAGGTAGCTCTTCATCCATTCATCTGTCAATGTGACATCTCAGCCTCCTGCAACATATGTCTCTATGCCTTTTGCTTCTTTCTTTGATAATGCTGACAAAGTATCTTTCTTGTATGTGCGGTGGAATAAAAAATGAAAAAGAGGAGAGAATGTGGCAGTTTGAAGGTGCAGCCCAGTTGGATACTTTTGTCCTTGTAGGGAAGGCAGAGAGCAGAGATGTGCTTGTCCTTGCTTTCCTGCAGATCTCAAGCAAAGCTTAAGATGAAAGCAAGAGTGAGAATGAGTAGCAGTGTAGAGGGGCCCGGACACTTCAGTGACCAGGTTCAAGTGTTATTCTTCTTCAATATCCTAATTCCAGCAGTAAAAAAAAAAAAAAACAAAATAAATCACAGAACTTGTTTATATTAATTTGAGCAACACATTTTTTAATCTATGTTTTTAAATCTTGTCAAGCACTTTCCTGCAAAATACACTTACTAGGTTGCATTTGCCATAGAAAATATTGTAAAGGAGATGCACAGAGGACTGGACTTACTGAGTTCTCTCTCCTCTCTTCCATCTAGCAGCTTCCTCTGGTTCATGCTAAATGAAAACCAGAGAAGGGGTGACTTTAAAAGCCACTTCTCAAGTGGCTTTTGCTACTTAACTCGTTGGCAGAAAGTCACAGTAGATATCAGCAGGAACACAGGCGGTAAGACAAAAGGGAAGAAAGCATGCATCAGATGATTGGAGAGGCCCATCAAGGAGAGAAACGAAAGAGAAATAATTGCTAGGAAGTTTTCTTAGTGCATTTCCAACTTAGACACATGCATGGAGCTACCAAAGACAGAGATGACAACCAATAATAATGCTTTGCTAGAGAGGCAGGTCTAGGTCACGGCTGCATTCATGCTGGTCAGATCTGATTGACTGTGACAAACAGTGCTGAGTAATTGCTCTAATCACTCCAGGAGGCATTGTACCTTGGCCCAACAAAAGGATGATGCAACAGCGGCTTCAGAAGGCTGCTGGCCCTTCAACCTGACATCTCTGACAGCAGCGCATTTGTTTTAATGGGAGGGTTATTTGGAGTTGCTGCTGTTCAACAGGGGGAAAGCCCAATGAGTATTCCTAAGTTGGCCAGAGATAAGGGTCTCATTAAAGTGCTCAGGAGTACTTATTTGCAGGTTGACTTGCTGTGATGATCAGTTGGTGGAAAGCTATAACAACGAGAAGCACAAAAACATGTCATAGAGCATTGTCTGCAGGTTTGTGTTTCTCAAGAGCAGCAATTAGGATGGTGTGTCATCAAAACTTTCACATCAACAAAGCAACACATTTGCTTTAAATAAGACAAAGTCAAATCTACTTAAAGGAAACCAGGACTGGAACATTCTTCTGTAGTGCAAGCCACTTTAGGATGCCAGACAATCTGAGAAGAGTATTGGGTGAAAGACCCCATGAAGACTCTCTAGTTCCTTCCTGTAACTCCTGCTTTTTTCTTTCTTCATGTTAAATAAGTCTCTGCTTATAGCAGCGAAGTTTTGTGATATCTCATCTCCCTTCTAAAGCAGACGAAGCAGCCTGAGATATCTTCATCTTCCTTGTTACAGGATGTCTTAAGAATGACTGCTGTGTAGAAAGAAGCAGTCTCTGTTTGCCTGATTATAAAGGAATGATACACTTCTTAAGCTCTTCTGCCACTCCACTCTCCTAATCATTTCCTGCCTCTGGAAGCCGAGTGTGTTCAGGGCTCTCCTTGTTCAGAGCAAGTCTGATGCACACACTGAGCACTCCAGATGAACTTGAGTATCTGGTTTGCTGGCTGCCACAAGAGCATCTGCCTCACAAACAGTATGCACTATGTGATTTTAATGCCCACTCTCTCAGTATCAAAAGCAAACACTGCTTGCTGGGATGCACTCCCAAGTATCTCATCTGTAAGTACTAAGTGAATTGTCATTGAAATATACAGCATAGCCTTGCATTATGAGACTAAAATGTTTAACACATGGGTGAGTCCCCTCTGGGGGACTAACACTTGGCAGAGCTGGCCTCCCTTAATAACATGTTGTTCTCCAATGGAATGACTACAATAGATAATACTAAGTGGATGTAAGTGAAAGGCATGCTGGTAAATAGTTTGTTTATTTTTACTTACTTCTGTGTGTATGTGCACACATGCAGCAGTGTGTGTCTGTAGGGAGTTCAGGCTGCTTGACCTTCAGAAAATAGGTGGAGCTGCAAATTCAGCAGCACAGTTGTTTGCACTGCCTTGAGCATTATTTCCTCTGTAACAGAGGAATTGCAGTGCTGACCCTTAGGGTAAGTTTATAGCTTATATCACCTGGCTGCTGCCAGGCAGTGGGAGCTGTGATTCGGCTTTATATTTAAAATGCATTTTTGTCTTAATTATTTGCTGTTAACTTAGGTTGTCAGCATTTTGCAGGAATATGTGGATGTGCACGTGATAGTGTGTGTGATAGAGAGAGAGAAAAGAGGAAGACCTGGAGTGTGGCTGAGCATCAGCCCATTTAACAAGGGCTATGGCTTCCTTCTTGGTGACCACTGCACAAGAAAGGCACGGTGTGCTTGGGAAGGTAGCCACATTTGCCTTCTCTTAGAAGTGAAAGGTGAATTTGAACAGATTGGCCCACCCTGACTAGAGCTATAAATGATAAGTGGAAGTCTGGAGAATGACCTGCAGGACCATTTTAGTAATAGCACAGCAAAGGCAGCACTTGAGTGTCACACATATAAAGGGATGCAGTTTTAGCTTTCTTCAAAGCTGACATAAATATCTTCATTGAATTAATCTTAAATTAAATTAAAGATTGATCACCCAAAATATAGTCTATTGAGGTAGTGAACTCTTAAGATGGCTTGTCATTGGAGTTCTTGGGCCACTGAAGCCTCTCCTGAGCCAACTTTTGAAACATTACTATCCTTGTATCCAGCTCCACTTTATTTTATTCAAAGGTTGCATGAGAGAAGGTTTGGAATATTGGAAAATTACAAAAAACTATGCGGCTTCTGTCATTCATTGACTTGTAAAAGGTAATTTATTTTGACTTATTGGTCCTATATTTTTCCTCTTGTCATATCAGTATTAATAAGTGATTCTGTTTACTTCATTGAAGGAAGTCAGTTATCGCCACAATTGGTGCCTACAGATACAGCTCCAGTGCCTTTGATTTGCAGAGCTGTGGATTTGGCCCATGTTCTCAGTGGACCAATTCCAGATACACATGAAGGTTAGAATCTAACCCAACAGGTATCCAGAACGGTTACAGTTTTAATTGTGGGAATTACTTGTGTAGGGACATTACAGTGAAATTTGATTATAGCTGCTTTGACAAGTGTAACACTCTGTAGGAAAATCAATCCTGTTTCTGTAATGAAGAAAAACAAGTCATTTTCAAAAGGAAATATGATTATACATTCACAGCTTAGGTTGAAGAAACAGAAGGCAGCTTAATACAGTGCAGGCTTGCTCAGAGGGAATATCCACTCGCTGAGGCCAGCATAACAAGATTGGATTCCAGTTTAATGTGGTTGTGACTCAAATCCCTTTGGAGAGTTTGTTTGACAATCTGACAAAGTTATCTCAAGAAAAATAGGTTAAAAAACATAAACTTGACTTCAGTAACTGCATTTCCTCTTCAGCATGTAGAGTATTTTGCCTGGAGGCCCCTGCAGCCCGAAGCCCCATAGGTAATACCACTTTGTGCCTTTACATAAACCAAAATGTTTTAGCAGGCATTTTGCTCCAAGAAAATGTTTGCCATGTGATCTTAATATGGGGAAATAAGGTCTTTCTGATCTCTCTATATGAAAAAGAGAATATGAAGGAGATGAAGTGTTGTTACTGCAAGGACATGGCTCATTTCCAGTAATTTCTAACTACTGTTTTAGTTATATTTGAGTAGGTGCCTGGTTCCCTCATGATGCATTTCAGAAATCCCAGTTTAAAGTTGAATCCTCACACTTAGTGTCAAAGCAGAATGTGCTAAGTGAAAGTGAATGCACAGCACTGCTCTGCTTCCACAGATGGGAAATGGAGGCCCAGAGAAATGTGCCATGTTGCCTTTGGGGCTAATTGCTTAGTCACTGGCAGAGTCGAGTCACTCCCACACTCTGTCTTCAGGCACAGTCATAGAGTAGCAATGGCAGTAATTGGAGCCTTCAAGATATTACAACCTCTAACTATTCATTACTGTCCCCAGTTGTCATTTACCATCTTTCAGCGGGTGGTTACCAGCTCACAGTTGAGCCACCAGAACAGATTATGTAAATCCTAAAGATTCAAAGCCTAATCAGACAGGTCTTCTCAAGTCACCTTCATCTCCTATGAGGAAAAGCTGAGGGAGTTGAGTTTGATCTGCCAGGAGGAAAGAAGGTTCCAGGGAGACCTTATTGCGGACTTTCACTACATAAAGGCAGCCTATGAGAAACATGGAGACAGACTTTTCAGTAAGGCCTGTTCCAACAGGACAAGGACTAATGGTTTTAAATTAAAAGAGGGTCCATTTAGATTAGATATAAGGAAGAACTCTTTTATGATGTGGTTGGTGAAGCCCTGGAACAGTTTGCCCAGAGAGGTGGTGGATGCCCCATCTCTGGAAATATTGAAGGCCAAGCTGGATAGGACTCTGAGCAACCTGATCTAGTTATTGGAGGGGGGTTGGGCTATATCACTATTAATGGACCCTTCTAACCCAAACTAATCTATAATTCTACTGTCTTATCTCTGGTTTAGCTTAAGCTAGATGAAATGAAGTAAGTGTGGCATGGGATATTTTTAGAAGCACAAAATAACATGGCTATGACAGCAGACTGTCCTGTCTCCAGGGCATCAGCTAAGAAATACAGAAAACACGAGCTTCATGAGGTCTAAAACCAGGTGAAGATGACCCCAGCACAATATTGCAGTGACCCAAGATGTTGATAAACAATCAGGACAGGTCACAGGACAGAGAGAGAGGATACATACTCAGTTGAAAAACTTTCATTCCGAATTTCTACAGGGCTCGTTCAGACCGTGAGCTGGGACCCTTCCAAAGAGCATTCTATTCTCAACTTCAGCATTGTCTTGCTGAAGTTGCAATCAATCTTGCCCAAATTGATTCAGATCCAAATGCTAAGAGCCAAGAGCTGCCACATCTCAGAAACTTTAAGTCCCTTTCTCCTCAGTGTTCAGTAAATATCACTGGTTGGGTGGGCACCTTCCTGAGAAAGGTCTAATAGGAGATGTTTGAGGACACTTCCTTTCAGAAGCTCTCCTCATACTCTGGATCTCCCCAAATTTTAAGTGTAACCTTCTGTTGTGGTTATAGCTCTTCTCACAACCCAGATGCCTCAGGAAAGAGGAATCTCTCATTTCTTGGCCTTACTGTGCTCCATTGAATCAGCAATGAGAAAAGGTTTGGCAAAACAATTAGATCTGTCCTCTGTTCTCTGTTCATGCAGCCCAGTGTGAAACACCATACTCTGGGCACCACATCTGCACTCCTTCCATCACCAGCCTGTGGCAGGAAATGGGCACTTCCAGGGACAGAGCCAACAACACATCCATGTTGCCACCTACGGCAGCCTGGGACTGTGATGCCCTGACATGTTGTGACGTTAAAGCAGTGCCTTGCTTGTGACATGGTCACTTTCTAGGGTTTTTCCTGTAGTAATAACAGCCTCATAAGCAGAAGCTAACTTTCCTACCTCAGTGCAACAGGCCATCATCCGAAACTACACTTGAGAGATGAGAACAAATGGCATATGGGATACTCTGTACTCTGGGCTATCCAGGGCTCCAGCTGACATAAGCACTACATGATGGACTGTGAATAATCAACAGGAGTGCATGCCTGCCTGCACCAAATTTGTATGGCCAGGTGATCCAGTAATGCATAAATCCAATCTTAGTGGTCATCTGACCACAGCCTAAATGTTCAATGCTTGTCTGTATCATTAATCTCACTGTATGATTTTAGACAAGTCATTTTCCCTTTCCTGAAAATCATTTTCCCACAGCTGGAAAATGGGACATATGAGGTTCCTGTAAACCCATATCTCTTGGGGGCTTACTGTCCCACAGCAGGATGTAAGTAAATTCTGCTTCGTTAGAATGAGTGTTTGCAAAGAAATAGTAATCATAAAATTAAAAAAAAAAAAAAGTGAGAGAAGCCAGAATGGAGAACAGCTGTGTTTTAAAATGTTGGTTGAAGGCTGTCTCCAAAAATAATGGGCATTATTTTTACCCAGAAAACAACTCTCAGAGAAATAAATTGTCTATCTGCCCACCCACTTGATGCAGTTAGTCCAAAAGAGCCCTTTACTGAGGGCTGTAATCTGGAGCTCAGAAATCAGCCTCAGCATTGGCAAATTCTAATACTGAATTAGAATCTTTCTACTTCTGTAATTATTAGATTAAATTGAAATAATATCTGCAGTTTTATCCATCTGTTCCATTTTTCATTTTCAAATGGGTTCTTCTCTTTATTACCAGATTGAAATATTTCTGTGAAGGGTATTAGGTGATTTCATATAATGTTGACCTGTGAATCATAAAGTTTAAAAAGTAGATGTGTGGGAATAGTATGACAAAATTCACCTTTGTTCAGCCTAATTATTTGTTTTAAATTTTTTTTAAACTGAGAGAAAATGACATAATATGCATCAGAAATCATTCTAAACCATACTTAATAGCTTTTTCAAAATTGCATCTTTTACCCTTTCAAAATAAGTTATGCTAAAGTAGTGTGCAGTGTTGTAGAAAGTATTACATTTACTCAGACTATTTTTCTCTCACTACCAATGTCTGCCACATGCTGCCACTGTTACTATTGCCCTTAGTGATTAATGGGTTTGCCCATGTTTTGGAAGAAAAGCAGTTTTAACATTATGGGCTAGATTCAGTCATGTACTAGAACCCCTCAAATCTGTCTAAAGCCTGTTTTAAGCGCATATATACTTTTTGGCTTGTTCCTTTTTCCCCTTTTAAAAATGTATATCCCCGTTGCACACAATGGGGACTGACTGTAAGTGAATTAGTCCCCATTTTAACAAAGCTGTTAAAGTTAAGACTGTTTAAGTATGTGAGTAATCAATAAGCTCAACTCCAGGGACATGAAATAAGTATGTGAATATAAAGCTCCCTGAATACATGCCTTAGCATGGCTGAGGAACGGGATGTCTTCTTCCTAAAGCTGATCCCAGAGCTGCTGAACAGTGGGGGACTGCAAATGAAAGCAGCCACCCGTGTCCTGAACAATCTTCTCTCTAACACAACCTCATGAGTTTAGTTGTCATGCTTTGCCCATCACCATAGTACCTGAGCACATTTGGAAAGTTAAGGCAGCCATTTTAAACTAGATTCTAAGATTAAAAATATTTGCACTCCAGTTTTCAACCGTGGAAATTTACTTACATTACTTTTTGGGCACAGAGGGAGAATGTATTGCCTTACACACCCACCCAAAAGTTGATGATTTCAAAAAACCGCAGGCCTGGAGAATATGAAGGAAATGTATTGTTTGAATCAAGGTTAAATTTATAATGCGCTTTGATCTTCTACTAAAAAGTAAAAAAATTAAGAACATTATCTTATGCCTACCACAGATTTAAAAATATTAAAAATTGAGAAACTCCTTTTACTCATAAGGATCTAACGTCTTTTACTGTTGTGCAGGATTATTTCTTAATTAATATCACATTTACTAGCATTTTATCCAGCAAAGGTTTAAATGTCTCAAAGAAGATATTTTACAGTTTATATCATTCTTTCAGTGCTGAGATAATGGTGTTACTGGTGCTGCATAAAAATCAATAAATAAGTATTAAAAGTAAGTGGAAATGTTTCTTGCCGTTTCCAATGAGAAACACTCTGCCATGTGTTCATCCATGTGTCTGAATCTGAGCTGGTATTTCAGAATATGAATTTTAGTAAGTCCTTCAGGTAAAATGGAGGCTAAGTCTCTGTCAAAGTACCAAGTAAAAAAAAAATTACCACCACCACACAAAGCCTCCTCTTATTTCTGAATTATATTTAGGACAGATATTTTCAGGCAAAAAACCTGACCCAGTGGTCAATCAAAACCATTCTCTGAAAGCCGTATGTGCCAAAGATTTTATTATTATTATTATTTCTTTATTACAATTAAATGGTGAGTATTTTTTATTCTGTTTATTTTTTCCCCTATACTTGTTTGCTTTTAAAATAATGGGTAAGATCCTGCACAGCTTAAGCTCCTGGGAGATTTGCCAAGATATCAGTCATCTAGTGCAGCTTTCACACCATAATATAAGTATTGTGGATGTTGAATTTTAAATAAAAACATCCTCTTTCCAAATGCTTTTTAGACACTAAAATTAAACAAAATGAAAAAATCATAACAGTCATGCCTAAAAACCCTTTTTCCTCTAAAGACTTGACATTTTTGCTCCTGACTCTTCCGATGTTATAATTTAACCACTTTTTTTGCTTCTTACAGGCAGGCAGGCAGGCAAGACAGGACCTGAACAATGAACATAAAATCCTTGCTTTCTTCTTTCCTCCTTTTGAAAAATGCCTATTAGACAGTCTTCATATGCATAAAAATACATTTTAAAAAGCAAACAAATCTATTCTTTTTACGGGTCACGATTAAGACTTCAATTAGTTGGCTTACTCAGTTAATTCAACTTTTAGCTAACGTTTCATTTTTGAGCAAGAGATATTGACTCACTCACTGAAGTTCCTAACAAGCAGTTCTACTCTATTATTTGAAATAGAGGTTTTTCACTTTTCTTAAATCATATTTCTTTCTATTTTCAGGGGATTTTACTGTTTGTCTATGCATATAGATCATAGACACTGTTGATTTAGATGGCACCTACATGCAAGAACCAAATGATACTCCCTTTTCCATCAGCTGGAGAGGCATTTCAAGAGCATTGAGGCAAGGGAAATTTAAGTTGTGACATTGTAATAGGAACTCTTGTGAAGCACAAAATGCTCAATAAATGACAAAGGTATCTCTTGAGGAACAGCTGAAAGCCATCTATATTCAGGGATTTCTATAGCATAAGGAAAGCAGAATGAGAAAAATTTATTGTTGTTATTTTTATTGATTAAACTTCCTGTTAAATTTCAAGTAAGTGTATTCAATGGCAGTGTAGTCTCTGGAACCTACTGTCTAATCCAACTAATTTGAGGATAAACTCACAGTTATAGAGATGATGTGTATTCAGATGCTGTTAGCTGTGACACAGAGAGTGATACAGCATAAGAACATTTCGGGGGGGAAGGGTTCTTAATGTTGGAAAGAGGCCTGAAATTTTGCATGACAGACATGCAAAATACTCTTCTATTAAATAAAATTAGTGGTATGTGAGAGCTAGTGAAGGAATCACTGACAAATGGGCAAATGGGTTATAAATCTTATTCCATCTGCTACATGCAAGGCTTTAAGAATATAGATTCATGTCAGAGGACAGATAGATATTGTATTATTATGTTTGTGTAGAAAAAGTCTTGCAGATGAAAGGAAGACTGCAAAACACAGCATTACCTACACAAAGGTATATGAGATGGATTTCAGAAAAGTTGATCACCTCTTTATTAGGAGACTTACCTAAGTCTGACAACTTTTTTTTTAAAATCACATGAATATATGGTCATTTGCCCCTCACTAAGGCAATTTATGTTTCTTTCCGTGAATTAAGCTAGATCAGGCCCATGCCACAGCCTCGTATCCTCTAATAAAACACAACTATGGACTACCTAGGCCTGACTCTGTCGCTGCCATTAGAGCACAAAAGCCTCACTTACAGACAAATAGACCTGGGGCAATCTGATTCCACCTGACCTTTCCCTTGCAGCACATGAAGGATATCTTTTATTTTGCTCCAAAGAGAGAGGCTCCAGCCTTGGGGAGTAATTCTGATCACTCCCTGTGGGTTCTTGCTCCTTACTTTCACTAGTAGAGTTCAAAAGTGGCTTCTCTGCAAATACAGCTGTTTTTTTCCACTTTAAAATGTATGTGTTGTTATTCCTATGTCACACTGCATTACAATGTTCATCACAGACGTGGAGTGTCATCTCATTTTTGTTGTCCTCTTATGAGTGACCCCAGGGGAAAGGCAGGCAACTCTCTTGTTGTAGTTTGGCCCTCACCTCTCAGTGATGGCAGCTCCGAGGACTGGTTCAAGCTCTGAGGAAGCAGAGTATGCTTCCTCTATCAGAAGCCGAATGTACACTTCTTCCAATACATCTGAAAAAGGTCATTTATAGGAACTGCTTCTAGAAAGGCTGTGTGATCTGTACAGGGCTCTTCTGAATTGGATTTGTCCGTGGGTTGAGCTGTGAATTAAGCTTTTCTGACTATTCAGTAGTTTAGTCTTCATATTCTAATATATCACTCTTTTCTCTCTGAACTCATGGGGAGGATGGAAAGCCTTTCTTTACAGGCCCGTGGGATTCCCGGTATGGAAAGAAAATACCTGCAGATCCAGTAGTGGGCTTTGTGGTTCATTTTAGCCTGGTGGGCTGCAGGCTTGCCAAGCCTGAAATTCAGACTCACAGGAGGCATTTTTTATGTTTTCTCACATTTCCTTATTTCTTCCCTGCTCCACAGAACATTTCGTTCTTACTTTTGAGCATCAGTCTCTGATATCTATATGCAATGCTTCCTGTACACTATTTCATTCATCAGACCATAAGTAATTTAAGTTAAGGATGTCCTTTGCAGACTTAGTCTAATGAGTAAAGGACCTGAATTTCATGCAGACCAACTGTATGAAAAATAAAATGTTAATATTACCTACTATTTCAGTTGCCTAGTCCAAATTTATTGTGTTTAATTGAACAGTGATAAATTCAGCTACCCAGTATAGCAGATCCCCTTTTCCTTCCCAAGTATCCATCAGTCCTCCCTCAAACATTATATTTATGGAGATTTTAGGTATTCACCTACAGCCACCATAGAGCACGATATAAATGGGGACAACTCCAAGAGGAAAGACAAACTGATAGATTGTTAGACAGACTGAATCCGTTTGCAGAGTTGACAATTATATTCATTAACTCAATCAGCCTTCTGTTAATAGTGTGGGTTTGATTGCCGTCTTGCCTACAGGTAATTCCCCATCAAAATTACAACCATCAGTTAGTCCCCATTTTTAGAAACTATATGTGCCGGGAGAAAAAAAAAAAAAAAAAAATCTGTTGCCGCATCCTTTCTTCCGTCAGCAAAAATCTCCTCCAAAAGCAGCGGGAGGTGCGGAGCCACAGTGACCTCAGCCGGCGCTGCAGGGACCGTGCGGCACCGGCGGGACCGCATCCCCCGCTCTGCCGTGCCGCGCTTCCAGCGGGAGCGTGCCCCGCATTCTCCGCCCCCTGCTACTGCTCTTGCTCCTGATAAACATCCAGGTGCGGGATCTGAGATCTCGGACTGAGCTGAAATCTTCTCCAACTCCCCATCCTCAGAGCCTCTGAGAAACAGGGTTCAGGATGGCCACACCTCCAATGTCGCTGACTAAGGATGTGTAGCAGTAACTAAGCAGATGTTGGCTGGTACCTGTGAGAACAGTTTATTATGGGCTAAAATTAATATTACTATTTTTTGCAGGCACTTGTAGCAACTTTTTGAAACTGTTCCCCAACATGTAGTAATAAACAGCACATATGCTGATACTAGCCTCAAATTCAAGGACTGTGGTGACATGAAAAAAATAGTTCTCAGTAAAATTCTTTATCAAGTAAATAAATTTCGTAAAAATTTCTACACTTTACAAAATTAGTATATCGGATATTCATATATTGTGAATTCTCAAGTCATAGTCCCATAATTATTCAGTACATCTTCATGAAAAAAACAATGCCGTTAAGAGCACTAACATACACATTCCAAGGTGAATGGTGATTATTTCTGTCCAAGCACTCATTTTCATATTTCTGCACACATTTTGTACTAACTTTTTAACTGAGGTCATTATGTTTGCAAATAACAGAATCATCGTTTACACTTAAAAGCATGTTGTAGTTTCACTCGTGAAGTTTCCATAATTTAAAAATACATCGTATTACTGAAGCCATAAAAATGTGAGTCAGTCTTAGTTTTGTGGATAATAGAAACTTTTTTTTTTACTGATAAGGAATAAAACCAAGATATTTTATTTCTCAACACAACAAATAAACTGTGGGTAGACCCAGAATGTACAGACTGTACACTCAGCTAAAGACAAATGCATCTTATTCTATTTACATTCGTGAGCTATTGTAGATTCTACCAATCCAAGAATCAAGCTTCCTGTGTGTTCAGGGGCAATGTCTCTGTAGTCCACAATCCTCATAAAATCTAAGCCATCTTTTCCTGGCCCAGGTTCACATGCTGTTCAACAGAAAGCCTGTTGTTGGGAGCTGGAGTAGGTCAGAGCACCATGCTGTGCTATAAGAAAAGGTCACTCAGAGGGCTGAAAACTGAGGGCAGTTGAGGTTGAAAAGTGGGAAGAGCAATCTGGGAATGGGGCACAGCCAGTGTTCACAGTGAACTAGCAACTCTGTGACAAAGTTTCCAGGGAGCCACAGTTTCACCCTGAAGCTGTTTCTCATTGCAGAAAATTTTGAGAAGTGATTGTGTGTCCCTTATTCAGAGGAAATTCTCTAAGAACTTACACTGCTCTATATTGATATGGCTTTTTTTTTTTGTCTGATATAGTGTATCTGGGCCCTTTAGACCTCATCACTTGTGTCCAGAAGCTTTAAACCTGAACTGCATTTATTTTACACAATCACAAGCAAGTACTGCATGCTTCCTTTCCCCTTTTTGAATTTAAGAATGCATATATGCCCTCAGCTTGTTGTTTTGGTTTTTCTACTTGCATCATCAGGAGAACTGGAAATGATCCAGAGGTTGTCCATCTGTCAGAAAAATGTAATTTTTTAGTCAAATTCCACCCTACTGTCAGGAGAATAGACATTTCCTTTCTAGCTGCAGCCTAAGTCAGTTTTCTTTTGTGTGCTCTAATGTGCTTCTGACCAACCAAAGGTTTTTTTGTTGTTTTTTTTGGCAGGGTGGATGTTGGCTTATTGGTTATGAGAGCCTGTACAATCACTGTGGTGGAAATAAAAAGCCCTGACACTAGAGCAGTAGAAATAACAATGTTGGTGTCTTCCCACTAAGTGGAAATAACATGCTTTGTTCCACCAATTTGAGGTACAGAATACCTGAAATGAGATGGTGTATAACATTTTGCAATTTTTCTGGGAAAATGTCTCAGCCACACTGCACTGTGCCAAAGCAAAACTACACCAAAAATGGCCAGGTACAAGGTCAGTGATAACAGGACAGATTCTCAGGGCTGAGGTAAATTGGAAGCATGAAGTTTACAAGGACTTGTATAAATTGATAATGTGTCCCAAAACACTTATTTCACTGACAAGCTAATAGTCAGCTCTTGAGCATTGGGCCGTAATACCTCTGTGTGAAATCTTTTAAAAGACTGTCTCTAAACTCTAAAAAAAAAATAAAAAAATTCATGAGTGATAGACACTTTCAATAACTGATCACATATAATTGACGGGAAGAAATGGTGAGCCCAGTTGAATAAATCATGCAGCTTGCTGAACTCAATAGCATCATATATTTTTAAGGTAAGCCCTCATGGATTTTGAATAAAACAGGAATCACTCAGAGAAAGGCATGCTTTTGCCTGTTCCCTATCTCACTATAAAGGTAATAAAAAGCCAGTAAGTTGCCAGATTCACTTATTTCTTTCACTGTCTCCTTTGCAATTCTGCATGGTCACAGATAATAAGGAAAAAAATCTTTCTACTACTCACTTGTAACATCATTTTTAGTATATACTCTTAAAGGACTTTAAAATATCTGTGGTTAAAAATTATTCTAAAGTTTTAGAGGGACCCTAGATGTATTAGGATTAATGCAAACATGAGGAAACACAAATATCTACTTCAGTGGACGGTGAATCAGGACTGGCTTACTGCGGGAAAGGCTGAATAGGAAGGGAGTATTTTTATAATACATAAATCAGCAGTATTTCCATGAGGAAATTTTAAAACGTAATTCTGGAAAAGGAAACATAAATTCTTCTTTTTAAGGTTTTTCCATTCCTTTTTCTCCACAAATTTTTATATATTTTTATAGTCTAATTTAGGACAAATCCTACAAAACTGTTGTCCAAGACTTCTTGAACTTTCCTTCCTATTTGCTAGCAATTTAAACTGAAAGTGAGTGTCACTTGGCATAACTGAATATCCACTGGGGTCAGCAGTACCTTCGTTCAGACCCTGAGACTTCATGCCTGCTTTGTGAGCACAGATGGAGCTGTACAATGCAGGGGTACCAGCCAGGTTACTTGTCTGCCTCTCTCTCCCCTGACATCCATGAATACAAGCTGGGCACTGGGAAGTGCTGGTGGAGCCAAGGGGAGTGCCTTTGAATCATCCCAGTCTTTGGGCTGCTCTCCTGTTAGCAGTGTGGCAACAGCAAATTTAAAATCAATTGCCTTTATATAACATTCTCCATTTGTCAGCTCACAAGACAGACGTTTCCACTTTTCTGTGTTGCTTAAGTTGGAGCATAAATAACTGACTTTCCAAAGATTATCAATAGCCTCTGTATTAATTAAACAACACATGGAGACCTCGGCAGGCAGAAGTGGTCTGGGGACCGTGGCATCAGCCCAGCATGAGAGACTCAAGCTCTTCTGATAGGTCTTCCTGGGTAGCCTTGAGTAAACCACTTACTTACCCTGTTGTGTCCTGTTTGGCCAAACTGGAAAACTAACCCTTCCTCATTCCATGAGAGGGTTTGGTATAAGAATAACTATATCAAAGGTAAGAGCACACAGTCTGGGTAATGGGGTGATGTACATGTCTTATAGTGCAATTACAGTTACGAGATTTTTTTTTTTGAACTTTGATCTGGTCACCTTACCTCTTCCCTTGAAATAAACTGGGTTTTTTGCCCCAGTGTAAGTCTATGCAGTCTTCATAAAAATCTGATCAGAGTATTTGTTTGAAATTTTTCCCAGACTGGCCTCAAGTAAAAGAGAGAGATCTTTGAGAGGAAGATGAAGCTACAAATGGATGCTTTTCTGTTACAGCTCCTGGATCAGATTCTCAGCTGATAGAGCTACAGGGTAATTGGATTACAATTAATGTAAATCTCTTGATTGATACCACTATACCACTTAAGAATCCAGTCCCATCTTCTAAAATCAGACTTTTTTGCAGAGGACTGCGATTCCTGTAATGTTTTTTCTGTCTGTTTGTTAAAAGATGTAATGAGAAAATAGAACAAGCTTTAAAAGTGAACTTCTGGGCCTTTCTGAATTTCAGTTTACTCTTACTTGTAATATCTTTTTTTATGTCACAACTAGACTGCAGATAGAAAGGCTGACTGTGTCGAGGGAATTTGGTGTTTTACATTTAGAGGGAACATTTAATGAATTATGCTGCCCCCAGATAACCCCTATTTCATTTGTATATAATGCTCAGGGCTAAGGATTGTCTTCCTGATCCTTCTCACATGTTAGACAATACTATTCAAGAGTGGTCAAATTACTGCTCACATCCTTACTTCAATTCTGCAAGTGCTGAGTGCCTTAACTCCCACTGAGGACATAAAATGGCTTAAATACAATAATAATCTTAAATTTATCAAAGTTCAGAATGAAATCAAATACTTGACTTTTCTTCTTTGTGTGGTTAGAGTACAAAGCATACACAAACCTGACCTTTTAGTAGTGTACTATTTGGTTCATTTTATATTAGTGCCTAATTGTTAGGCTTTTTCTATATGAAAAGTACTCTAAAATATTAAATTGCTCCTAAATATTCTGCCTCCTTAATCTCTGGAGGTATTACTGACTCAGATCCCACTAACTGGACTCATCAGTTATCAATTCCACATCTTCAGGAGAGGAGGAACAGGTATTTAAGTTGATGTCAGAAAAAAAAAACTAAGAGGAATACATCAAATGGTATACTGGTAAATGGAATAGTGTTGGTCTTAGGGAAAAAACTATTTTATTCCTTACAGCCTTTCAGTAAAAAAACTGAAAAACTAACCAGACATCAGGCTTCAGGGTAGAAGTTTGTTGTCCATCAGGGTCAGTGGAAATATTTTTCCCCCTTCCCCTCTGTCAAGACACTGGTATAATTGGCTCCATGCATTATGGAAAGCAGCAGGTCTCCCTGTGGCACAAGGCAATTGTCAGCAGCCTCTGGAAACTGGGCCTTACTCCCACCGTGCTTATGTGCTTCACATCCTATGTCTCCATTTCATGTTTTCTTCTATTGTATTTGTTTTTAAAATATATTCTAATTATTTGCAGCCATAAGCACATAAGCGTATTTGTACCTATGTGAGAGATCAGGCCATGTGAAAAGTTTCTGCCTGTCCTCTGTGAGGTTAAGCAGGTGAGTGAAAGCCAGCATGACTCAGGTGTGGCTGCAAAGACCAAGCAGCTGCACTTGCAACCCCTCCAAGTGACTGGACCCTCACAACAACCATAAAATTTAACTACTACAAGCAGTGTCCAGCTGCAGTTACATGTCTGTAAAAATAGCCTTTGAGAAATGAACTAAAGTCAGTCTGAAAATAACTTACATTTTTTAATACAAAATGTAACACTTCTGAAGTGTTGCCTGACAACTGCATTTGCCCTCTGATTTCTACCCCACCCAGGTATACAGAGAGAACACCAGCCTACAGAACAATGATATGTTCAAACACTGTCAGCCCAAGTCTTGGACAGGAATAATTGGGGTAACTTCAGTGAATACAGCATACATCACTGGCTACAATGGAACTGGGCTAATTTAATTACCAGAGCATCTGCCCTGTGCTTCCTCAGAGCTCTAAGTACTTCTTCCTTTCTGCTTTAGGGTGGTTTTCCTATCATACGAATCAACAAAGGAAGTGTGGCTGTAGTGGCTGCAGAAGGCTTACCCCAAGCACTCTCATTTGAACTGGTGGCAGAACTCCCCTTGTAAAGAGTGGAAGTCCATTTGGGCCTGGAATGGCACGTTTTCATTGGATTTTCCTCTCCTTAGGATTATGAATGAATCACTAAGGACTGAATCACTTTTCAGTTGATATGGTAGTTTCAAGAAGGAAACTCAAGTCCAAATATTGGAATAGGACAGGAACATTTTTGAGTAGCACTGATAATTTCCTTCCACCTGTTTTCCACTTGCATTCCCACTTTGGTACAATCACAAAATAAGAGCTTTTTGACCAGCAGCACTTGTTGTTCCAGGACAGAGAGCATAGGACAGAACCAACACATGCTCCCTGCTCATACAGAATCCAGATGATATAAAGTGCAGCAGAAGCAAGACAAGCTGTGAAATAGAAATAGACAAAACATTCTGCAAATCCAAGGACTCCTTCACATACTTGCTTCTCAAAAAAAGAGCAACCTGATATATTGGAACTGAGCTTTTGGCATCAGTATCAGAGAAGGATGAAAAGTAGCTCTGCTGAGCAGAGCTGGGTGCCTCCATTACAGCAAAGTAACTGTACGTGACAAATAGCAAACACCTGCTCTTTGGTGGGGGCAATGGTGCATGGAAGAGCTGCAGACCTCCAAAATGCTCCTCCTTGTCATCCATATTGACCCAGCTGCCTTTCATGGTGTCCATAAAACCATTTGTACGAGGACATGGTATTCTTTGTCATAAGGAAGTCTGTTGCTAAATATCTACCTGAAGTTCCTGAACTCCTCTCCCTTGACTAGACCCAGCCAAGTGCAGATGAAATTTTGTCAGGAAAGTTTCAGTGCTGGTGGGCCTGCTACAGCAGACTACCTTAGTATTTGTTGCATGATATACTGTTAGATTGTACTTTGTGAATTGCTCCTGCTACTGGGTACGTTTATTTACACATAGTCAAAGACTGGATACAGAAGAGAAAGATATGTTACAGCCAGTATACCACAGAATATTCTGAGCTGGAAAAAACACAGAAGAATCATCAAGTCCAGCTCTTAACTGCTTGGGCTATACAAAGATAGAACCCACAACCTTGGCATTATCAGCACCATGTTCCAACCAACTGAGCTAAATCATGTGGCATATATATCAATCTTTTCAGTGTATAGCCAATTTATCCCAAAATTAGTAATTTTGCCAATGAGGAGAAGATAGATAAACGCAGTTTGCAAGCATGAAGTGGTATTCACAATATTTTTAATGATCATTCATCTGTAGATATTTCTGATGGGTAGTAAAGATTGGTCATTTCTAGCTCATAGGCTAAGATGCTAAGGCTGTGAGCCCAAACTGCAGTAGCTTGACACTTAACTGTGTCTGCTGCATACCTGAATTCCTTCAGAAATGCAAAGCAATAAAAGATATTCTGTTAGCTCTCTGCTGAGTGTTCAAGGAACTATTACACACTGACAACTGATCTCCAAGTTGCATAGACTCTAAGATTGCATCTCAGCCTCTTTGCTCTCATTACTTAAACACTGCATCTCTGTAGAAAGCGGATACAGCCCAGTCCCAAGGCCTAGGATATGAATTAAGAGTCATACAACACATCAAAATCTCAAGAAAATTTGATTTGCAGTGCATGCAGTAGACATATAAGGAAATGCTCAGCAGGATCTGAACAGGTTTTGTCATTCCAGTTAGGGATAATGATAGCTGCTGCATTGTAGCTGCACTTCCTTACTCAGGCAAAGTTCTGCTCTGTTTAATGTCATCTAGCACAGAAGGACTGACAAATTCTGGTGAAATTACAAATAATATGGTATTGCTCTGCCCCAAAACAAATAGGTTTACTGTGTCTTTGAATAACTGAAATTTGCAGAGTTATGTTTTGATATGCCCAAGAAGTTAGTGCAAGACCATTATCTGAAAACTTAAAAGCCACCAGCTATTCTGCCTTTTAATCATTAAATACATTATATCTACATTCACAAAGGGTGGCTCTTAAAACTTTTATGTTACTATGGCACATGCCCCATGCTTCTAAGAGCAGTTCTGGGGCAGCAATCCCAATCATGGTTCAGTTCTTCAGCCTCCATCAACAGCAGCTCGGCTCACAAACACCAATCAGTCTCCATGGCTAATTTCAATGAACACAGCAGGCTTTGAAAGAGGACAGTGGAAGGGTGGCCATGAGCTTCTTTCCATCTCCACTGGAATAAGGGCCATAACCCCCAGCAAAAGGACAAAGCAGACACCCAGGGACAGTGACCCCTTAAACTACCTCAGCAAGCACTGGCAGGCGCCATCTGAGCACACCCTGAGGGCTCACCACTCTCCCTGTGAAGAATGAGTGCAGACAGCTTCTGTACCATCAGTTTTCATCTTACCTTACCCCATGCTGTTTTCTCCACACAAACAGGCCTTTGGCTGCCCTTTAGAGTCTGCTTGCTCCACGGATATTTGTTAGTCAACTTTAAAACTGTGAGGAGTAAGAATTGGCATCAAAGATGCCCCTGTCATTTAAAGGCTGCTTCTGGACCCTGACCATATTACAAAGCTAAACAGAAAATCTTGCTGACATCTGGGAACCAAAATTTTTTGGGTCAAGCTGATTTGTGTTCACTGCAACCTACTTATGATATATTTAATTAGTCCACACTTCAGGGCTGCTGTCAATCAATCTCCTCTGTCAATTGGCCACAGATGGAGCTGCGTTGCTGGGGGAGGTAGTGGATATTCCTGACACTACTGAGGAAGATCAGCATGTCTTTTTCACACACTCACACCGTTAAACCCATCACCAGATTCAACAGTAACAAGCTAATGGTTTGGTAACAACACATTTCAGGACAGAATTTTATTCAGGAAATTACCTGGGAATATTCTTCCTCCTCTGGAGATTAAGGCATGGCACATGGTCCCGTATCTTCCTGGGAAGACCTGGAAATGCCACCTAAGAAATTGCTACTTCACCCAAAATATTGGCAATGCCTTTTATTTCATCTCTTCCTTACCTGTAGCAACATTTTTTAGGTTTAGAATCATTATAACAATTGCAAGGTCTCTCACTCAGAGGTGTTAAAGAGTGTTTCATAAATTTGGGTTACTCTGTTTTAAAGGACTGTCTACAGATGTCAGACACTGATTTCATGATGCAGTAGGTCATTTTATATTCCTCCTTTCCTAAATGAACCAGAGCTCAAAGACTAACCTGGGAGGTACTTCATCTTTTCCAAAATAAAAGGAGCTTAATTTCTAGATTTAGAGTGAGTCAGGCAAACAATGCATCTAATTTTATTTCCCATGGCGAATGGACAGTAGATTATTTTATTCACCCGATCTTTTCCATGGAAAGATCTCAAAGAAGCAGACTGCATTATAAATGGTAGAGAAAAATGATAATCCCAACGCTGTCTCCTGCTCCTAAATGATGATGTGCAAGGCACATACATAACTTCTTGGCAAGAATCCATTTGTCAAAATAAGAGAAGCCAACTGCATAAGGGAAAGAGACGATAGATCTTGACAAACTTGTACATGCTAGCAAAAATGGAAACAAGAAGTTGCTGTGACTGATGTATTAATGTAACACTGCCAGAATACTAGCTTCAAAAATTAACAGCTGTTGATGATTTTGTGTCTAGTCAAAAGAGCAAGTGTCATGATTTCTGCTATGTTTGACATTTTCTATGGTTTCTACTCAATTTTAATCTCTGTGTAATACTCAATGCTCAGCTTTCTACAAGAAAGACAGAATAAGTAAGATTCCCACAAATAGGATAATATGTTTGAAGACAGCTGACCTTAGAAAAGAGATAGCAGAGATGAAAATTTCTTGACATTTTTATGAACTCATCATTTTTGCCATTTAATATATAAAAAGAAAAACCTATTTCCACTGATTGATTACTTTAATGAATAAATGTACTCAATGATTTGCTGGCTTGAGTGGATTAAATTTCCCTTGCTGGCAGGAACTGGCCTTGGATGAAAGTATTTTGAGGGTTTATTCCTTTTTGCCACACCAAAAAAAAAACCCAAGAGAAGATAGAAAATCAGTCTGAATTTCAAACCATTTAATCTCTGTGTATATTTTGTAAGCCACTGTCTGAACCGCTGTGAGCTCCCAAGAAGTAAAATTACAGGCACCCAGACTATAGGCTCAAATAATTCTAAACCAGTTATTTTAAAATGTCACTGATGTGTTGAACAAAACCCAGCAGCTTATAACCATAACCTGCTTTCTTTGCATTAAAGTTCTTTGCTGTAATCAGTTCAAATACTCATCATCACAAAATCCTTGCTCCTCACCTTCACAAAATGCTTTCCAAAACAGCAGTAAATAAACACTTGATTTAAAAGAATGTCTGTCTCACCATATATGGTTTTGACAAGTTTTGGATGGAGAGTAGAAACAAGACTGAAGATCACTGCAGGGAGGAACAGGGAAAAGGAGGGGAGATCAGTACAAAAATTGAAATTTAGAAAAGAAGACCACACCAAAACCAAAACCACCCTAACACCTAGTAAAAGAAAGAATTGTGTGATTTTGCAGAGGCACTGAAAAAAGATAATCTTCTATTTGTGACCCTGTTTTCTTCTGGTAGGCCCATTATCAAACTCATGGGTTATGGTCAACATCACCTGAAATTCTTAAACTCATAAGGTTGGTGTGTAATTCCTTCCTGCAATCCTGGGTAAAGTGCCATGAATCACAGTAGCAGAGCTTCATCTGACATCTCCATACCCATACAGATTTCCCTTTAGGAGATGTATGTGCTAATGTCAAACAAACTTGCTAAAAGCTAAATGTAAATTTCCTCTCACAAAGGCAGCCACCCACAGACAGAGCTGGTGCTGACCTGGGTCTCTAAATTATATTCCAAACACATTTTACCTTTAAAAAGTTGTTTTCCTGGAAAAATAAGCATTAAAAAGTTATATAATGTACTGCCTAATTCAAATTCTATATTTTTAATTTGTTATCTTACTTACTGTGTCTCCAGCAATTAAAAGAGACCAAGCAAAGAGAAGCAAAGAACAAATGCAGGAACCTTCATTTTTACTTCACATTTACTTTCACTAGCAATATCAGCTTCAGGGGCTTTGCTGCAAATAAACGCTGCGACTGCATGTGTATGAAAGAGATCTCAAACTATGGTCAGTCATCAGCTCTATATTTTCATTTGTCTGGTTGTGACCCAATGTTTTCTCCAGCTGTCTTCGTGCAACTTGTCTCAAACCACACTTGCAGGAGGAAGGGTTTCTTAGCTTTCCTTTGGGGCTGGCTGCTGCTGAGGGAAGGAGCCTTTTGGTGCTCATGTCTGGATAAACACACCTGCCTATGCACTCTGCCAAGACTCTATTGCTCTTTTCAGTGAGATTTTCCCGTTGCTACTCTCAAGAGCCCCAACTATTTCACTACTCAGTGAAACTACATAAGCATTTGCTTTTTTCAGAATTCTCAACTGATAAGAGCCACAAGTAGCAGTAGTTTAGAGGAGTGTAGAAAACACATGTTTTGCACCATTTGTTATCCAGAGATGTCATGATTAGGTTTAGATGAACTGACCATAAAAACTGCCTTGCTTCTATGGAAGTACTTGAACCCTGAAACAGATATAAGAAACTACCTAAGATTCTCAGCAGAGACTTGTTTTATCTGTACCAATAACTATATTACCATTAGTCTGTCCGTAGAGTAGCTGTGTCCTTAAAATCAGAAGAATACTTTATCATTAAAATCAGAAGAGGTGCACCAGTTCAGAAATTCTCACACCAGAGCAGGAATCCTAAATGCATCTGACTGCAACTCAACATTGAGGAAACTTTTTGTCTGGGACCGGAAAAGCAATTGAGGGCCACTCATGGCTCTCCAGCAACTACCACTAATGGAAAAACACAGAACTACAGGAAAGACTATTTTAAAATGTGGTTCATTCTTAGAGCCCTGTGAGATTTACCTATGACATTAGCATAATCTCATAGTGATGTGACATCTCCTTTCAAATCCACCCTTTCCTCAAGGACATCAGGAGAGGTGAAAGCTGACAGCTTTCTGATACAGTGACAGAGCTGTGGGTCAAGCGAGCATCACAAGTTTACATGAGGGCTGAATTTGACCTTGTGTCATGACAGCTCCCAAAGGATCCTCCAGTAAGCAATAATGTATTCAAGCCTGTACATACTGGCATTGCAATGAGATCACCACTTTAAGGGCAACGTTGAGGGCATCTTTCATCCTGGGGCATCACAGAGCATTGGAAAGATGTTCTGCTACAAAAAATTTGCGACAAGCTGCCATCGTCTCCTGCAGGGCAAATACAGGAGTCTACTGTTGAAGACAAACCATCAGAGCCTGCCTCAGGTGCTGACAGCACTTCTTTAACACATCCACTTCTCTAACACAAGCCTTATTCTCAACAACAGCTGTTACTGATCGAGCTGCTACTGATCGGGCATCTTCTCCTTGTCGGCTAAAAGGCAAAAGCAAATCTGTCAGAAACAACATGGCCTAGCGTCCTGTGGGCAGAGGGCTACATCAGCTTCTAGTCTGCTGACTGCATACTCATATCTAGTACAGCCAGCCAAATGTGCTTTGCAGAGGCCTGGGAAAGACCAAGTGATCTTTTGGAGGCAGGAGAGAGGCTGTGTGATGAATGGGCAAGGCTCGCTTCCAGCCCCCGACCCGCCTGCCATCTAGTGTATATTCAGGACATATTTCCAGCTCAGCACAGCCATAGCTGGAAGAACAAAGAACAGAATTAGTCTGGACAAACGTGGCACGTCACTGATAGAGTACACTGAAATAGCTTAACCTTTTCATCTCAGGACTCTGCATTATGTAATTAGGGCAAACCCCCCTAAAAACAGCTTCTTCTTACAATGATCATGTTCTCAAAAACACAACAGACTAAACCCAGCACGCACTTACCTGTAAAAGAAGGCGCTGATTATATTTCATCAACCAAATGTACCACATTTAGACATGATAAAACAGGTGTAGCTTTCAAGGTAAAGCACTTTTAAAATCTGTCATCTGCTTCATCTATTTAGCTGTCAGGGACAGAACTGCTTCTGCCAGATGCACACAACTGCTGAAAGAAACAGTGGTCCCCTGATGAACCAAACCTTAGCACTCAGGTTGGTATGTCAGACACCAGTTTGTTCTCCTCTGTGCCATTTTTTGTAAGCCTGAAAAATACACCCAGAAATAATGGTTGCTTTTCTTTAATGATGTCTTCAAATTTGGAAGGCAACTGAGAAATAAAGGATAGTAAATTTGACTTAAGAGGACGAAGCTGAGAGCAGAATATGTCTCTACAGAACTCTCAATTAAAAAAACCCCTCTGTGTAGGTCCATATTTCCCTGTCTCAGGGAAATGAACCTCATAACAATCAGTGCTTAAGAGTTGACTCTTTCCTTATTGAAGAATAAAGTTTTCTGGACTTTTTGTCAAAAAATACTCAAAAGGAACATCAATGAGACAATTTTTTATAGATGAATATATGTGTTTATGAATACATACACACTCTGTTGATTGGTCTCCAAATCCATGGAAAACAGTCAAAGTTATTTTGGAATTATCAAACCCAAACTGTCACCTATGTTCAACAGTTGTTTAATTTCAAAATTGAGTCACAAGGTTTTTGGGACCCAAATGCAGATATGCCTATAAGAGACAAAGTTCAGGGATCTCTGAGCTACATACAAGTGAGTCAGGTTTGAGAACATTTTAGACATGGCAGTGTGGAGCTGATTCCCTCTTACCTGGGTTGATTAGCTTTCATGCAGCATGCAGTAATGCAGCTATCCTGCCTGTGGATCTGGCCGTCTTGCAGCTAAGATGATGATCTTAACTCACTGCAGTGCCTGGGCAGCAAGCATGACTTGCAAGTGTCTTCCATGGAACAGAAGTGAAAAAGAAATCAGTCAATTTTATACTGGTCACTGACTAATCCTGCTGTTGTTCTGACTGAAATGAATATAAACATATTAATCTTGCTGAATTAGGTATACATGTGCATGAGGTCAGTATTCTCAGAAGTATGACGAGTGTCCCTTTCCCTGCTTTTGTGGTGCACTACCACAGCAGTAATCACACAGTAATGTTCCCTTCCCTGCTTCCTTCAATATGCACTTAGGCTAAAATCAGCTGCTGGGACAGTAACCTCTCTGAGTGCCTGCCTGCAGAAAGGCTTCTAAGTAGCAGTCCTTTTGTCAGTGTAACCTAGTAGAAATGAGACAAAAAGAAAAAAATTGTTGTGCCTCTTTGGTTTAAAATATTGCTTTGGAGTTGTTTTCTGCCTGACACATACAAGAATGCCTAAATTTCAACACAGACCTAGGGCTCATGTTTCTCTTATAGAGCACAGGGTTGAGCAAAAAATAAGAGAAGCTGAAGCAGAGGAGAGTTGACTGTTACAAGCACCATTCTTTTCATATGTTCGATTTTCCAAGAGCACTTGGGGAAAAAAAGTCAACTTCATCTTTGCTTTATTCAGCCACTGCAGGAACTGAGAACAAGTCTGGATCTTTCAGTTTGTCTGCACAAGTTCCCCTCATTTCAATGAGCAGCATGGTCTCAGTCTCTTTTTTTTTTTTTTTTCTCTTAAGCTAAGTGAATATCCTGATCACACAAGTAGTGTAAAGGGTATCTCCCACAAACATTTAGCCAGTTTGTTACCCACATTTAAAAATTAATGGTGAAACCTTGCTGCAGCACCCTGCTCAGGAAATTTTTATGAGGTTTGGATTAGGAAGGTCCTACTGGTCCTGTTAGTGGGAAATAACATGATATACTGACATTTTTATCTCAACAACTGTGTAAAAGTGTCCATTGGGCAAACCTGCCTCCTCCACTTCCCTGGGGGTACCTGTGAATAAACAAGGCTTAAGGTGAGCGTAGTTCATTGTGCAAAGCAAGGACACAAAACACAAAATGTGAAAAAGATCTCTTTGCTTCTGGTTTGGGACAAGGGTAGGAGGCCATGCAAATGGGATCTCCACGCCCCAGGGAAGTGGCTGAGGAAGGAGTGGTACTCAATTATAACCTTGGTCTCCCTGTGGAAGAGGATGGCAGGGCTACAACTGCTGTTGCTGAAGTTAAGAAGATGGAAGGAAAACTGGATTCAAATTGTGGGTTCAAGGCACAGGGCAGAAAACATTCTCCATTTGTATAAAATATAGATTTGTATGTAAATATTCAACAATAGCTTCTGTAGTAATGAATAAGAAATAAATTGCTTATTTGATGTATGATAAAACCACTATTCTGCACAGATGATGCAGATGACACTTGATTTATATTGTCTTGCAAAAGCTTCAGACAATTAAGGAGAAAACTGTTCTGAGACTTATTCCATCGACAAAATTCTGGTACAGCTAACAGCAATATAATTCACACAAGGATCGTCTGGCATGTGAAGCTTGTTTTAACAGATACCAATGTGACATACATAAAGCTGTCAGGCTTTCTCCAAAGGACAGTCATCCACTTCATGTTTCAAGTGGCAAATTAATTATATTTGACATTTAATTTATAACCTAAGGTATTTTAGACTCGGAACTTGACTATGACAACAGCAGATTAGAGCAGGGCCCTGTTTGACAGAATCGATTTTTCAATTTATTTTCCTTGTATGTGAGGGTCTTGATTCAGATTTTTGTGTCTCGGGCTCGCGTACAGGACAACGATACCTCTAAGCAAAGAAGGCTTCGTTCACCTCCTCCCCCAGCCATTTCGCGGTGAATTATTTTGCGCTCAGATGCAAGTTTCTTCTGCAGCCCTAATCACAAAGCTCCACCTAATGGAATGAAGGGAGAACTGAGCCCAGGAAAAGAGAGACTTAGCTAAACACTGCTATCAAGGGAAAACTACTACACAACCGTGAGCAGTTAATCTCCTCCATCTAATTTATAAAGTCTCCTTTTCCAAGGTCTTTACAACTTTGAGGTTTGAGGGTAGAAAGTCATTTAAAAAAAAAAAAAAAAAAAAAAAAAAAAAACCCAAACAAAAAACAACAAAAACAACAAAAACCAACAACAACAAAGCAAGCGACCACACAACGACCCCCAGGTTTCATCTGACTGAAATTGTGACCCTTTTATTTTAAATTATAGATACTTCAACACATCAATACTAAATTTTACACTAGTGGATCACATCTTCTAGGCTCCAAAACATCTAAAAATTAAAAATATATAAAATAACCTGTAAGTGTAGGCATATATTTACTGATAGATGGTTCATTAATAAAAGTAAAATTGCTTAATAATGAAACTATCAACAAGCTTTCAAAAAGGTGGGAAAGCATTTCTTTCAATTTTTTCACTGAAAAGGAAGCCTTCTGTACAATTTTAGATCATTCATTGATATCACAGAGCTGGAACACTACTGGAACAATATAATTTCAAAATATTGCTTTAAGAAAGGAGCTGACTAATTTTAAAAAGCTCTGCAAAGAGCAAGGCCATTTTCAAGGTTTTTTTTTAATTAAGTGCTGTGCAGATGTTAATATAAAAGATCTTATAGAGCTTAAAAATCCACTCATAATTTCAGAATTTCTCCCCAGCAAGAGGAAGGCTCAGTGTCCACTTTCAGACTTTTTCTATAACAGAAGGTACAAATCTAAATGTCACCTTGTATCAAGACAAAGTGTTTCACTGGAGAAACAGGACATTTGTCAGGATCATCTTATCTGAGATGACTAACGCAGTGAGAGCCCTGAGTCTAGTGTGAAAATGTCAGTAGTAGGACAAGACTAGCTCATTCTTTCTAGTAAAAAGAAAATGTTAATTTGGTGTTTAATAGTCTTCTATCAAGAATTGCACTTTGATACTCTGCACAAATAAACCTGGAAGTCTAAAACTCTTTTAACTCGTAACATTTATGATCAGATGTAAAAGTATGACATCTGCAGCAGAGTGTCTTGCATTAGAAAGGTGATTAAATCATGTCTTCATCAAATCTCAAATACACTAAAATGCAGTTAAATAAGGCTATTGCATGGCCAGCTGAGATTTTGTGAGGTTTATCTCTTAACTCCACTACTTCTATTAACAGTGGTGATTAGGATGGTTTTCTTAACCCTATTTTTATCTCTCCTCCTTTGATACCCTTGGGTAGCACCTTGGTTCTGGCTGATCTTTTCACAAGACCCCTATTGATGTAGCTATCCACCAAACTTCACTCCCCTAATAAATTTGGCTGCACTTGGACAATGACTCCAAGATTTGCCAGATGGAGGAAGGCAGGACAGGCGAACAGATGGATAGAAGCAGTGCCTGAGAATGGTTCTTGAGAAGCCGAGGAGAAGGGAGGGACGGTCTGTGTGGAGAACCGGAGGGCATCCCCCAGGGGACACATCAGGGCAGCCCCTTGTGTAGCACTGAGCCACACATGGAACCGAGCAGCGAGGGGCTGGCAGGCCGGGGGTGTGGGGACACGGGGACAGAGCTGGAACTGTCCAGAGAAGGGCAGCGAAGCTGGGGAAGGGTCTGGAGCACAAGACCTGTGAGGAGCGGCTGAGCGAGCTGGGTGTTTAGCCTGGACAAGAGGAGGCTCACTGATGACTCTCCACAGCTGCCTGCAAGGAGGCTGCAGCTGTACTCTTCTCCCAGGCACCAGCAATAGAGCAAGAGGAAATGGCCTAAAGCTGCACCAGGATCCCCTGTTCAGGCTGGACATCAGGAGGGATTTTTCCACAGAAAAGGTGGAATTTGGAATTCCATTGGCATTTGGCACTGGAGTGGGCTGCCCGGGGGGGTGGTGGAGTCACCATCTCTGGAGGTGTTGAAGGACAGACTGGACGTGGCAGTCAGCGCCATGGTCCAACTGACACAGTGGTGCTGGGTCATAGATGAGACTCCGTGATCGCTGAGGTCAAACCGACCAAACCGGTCCAGCGAAACCCGAGGCTGGGACCCCACGCGGAACACCTCCCGCACACCCCCGCCCCGCCGGGGCTGGGCACAGAGGCGGCTCCACCCGCTCCGCCCCTCACGGCTGCCCCGCCCCCGCAAGGCCCCGCTTCGGGGGCGGGGCTTGGTGCGCGCGTGCCCGGCCCACCGTGCGGCCGGGGACGTGCAGGCGCGGCTGCGCATGCGCCACCCGTGACCCTGCTGCTCCTCCCTACCCCTCCGAAAGGCTGAACGCGAAGCCTCTCTTGGCTTCTCATTGGCTGGCCGGCCCTTTCGGGCCAATGGCAGCTGCGCTTCCTCCGGCGGCGCCGCGGCGCTCTCCGCCAATGGGACGACTGGTTGTTGCCGCCCTCCTTCCCAGTCCCGCGTGTCCCGCCGCGCAAGATGGCGGTAGCGGTGCGGGGCGCGGAGGAGCTGGAGCTGCTGGAGCGGCTGCTGGGGCTGCCGGGCGGGAACAAGTACGGCGTCCAGGGGGAGCGGAAGGTGAAGGGAGCGAGGAGGGGCCTGGAGTGGGTGGCGGTGGCGACGCGCGTGGGAGGGCGGGCGTTCTCTGGTCTCCTTTCCCCAGTGACTGCTTCGCTCCGAGCTTCCCTTCCCTCCCCCCTAGCAATTCCCCTCAGACACCCATGTGAACGTGGCTGCGGCCCCCCCAGGTACCAGTCCAGCCGACGTCTCCTTGAGCGGAGTCTCACCTGTGCTCCCTCCAGCCCGTCCCTCACCATATGTTGTGGATGCTGTAGGGCCTCGCTGCCTGCGAGCCTGTCGGTTCTGGAAACTCCTTCCCTCTGCTTGTGGGAAGGATCATCATCTGCCATGGAAGGGATTTCGGCTTGATTTATGCTTGTTCTTTCTGCACTTTCCTTTCCCTGTACCTGTGCTATCTTGATCGAATGACGTGGGAAGAAAAAGGAGGTATTTTAATAATAGGAAGATGTCTGTACTGAAGACGTGTTGCTCTTAAATATTTAATCTTTAGAGTACTCCTGCCTGACACGAGGTTTTAGTGAGGTGGGAGTTGGTCTGTCTACTGTGCCTGCAGTGAGGGCCAGAGGAAATGGCCTAAACTGTGTCAGGGGAGATTCAGATTAGATATTAGAAAATGTTTTTCCCTTTTGTGGTGATCAGGCATTGAAATACGTTGCCAAGGGAGGTGGTGGAGTATCCATTTCTGGAGATGTTTAAGAGCTGTCTGGATGTGGCACTGAGTGGTGATTCAGTGATTTAGGGTTGCAGTGACTGTGCTGGGTGGATGCTCTTCTGTATGATCTTAAAGGTCCTTTCCAACTTCGATGATTCTATGGTTACAGATGTCTTGATGCTTCAAAGTTTGTATGGAAACATTAGGTTCCATTGTTTAAGAGGCATCTGAGGCATGAAAAATGCAATGTAGAGCTGGGAGTGTCACAAATTTATGAGCCCTTTGTTTGCTCCTCCCTCCTGGAGAAGGTTGGTTGAGAAATGAAGCTCTGCAGTTGTCTTGTGTGTGGGGTTTTTTTAATTGACTGCTCATGGTTGGAGTCCTGACTATCTATGTGTGTTTTTCACTTGCAAAAACTGCCTTAATTATTTTCCAGCCCAGCTGGTATTTTAGTGCTGTTACGATAAAGCATAACGCTGTAAAATTCAAGTAACTAGGTCTGTGTGTAGTTTTCCTGGCTGGATGCTCAGTGGACAAAAAAAACTTAATAATAGTGGAAGACTCTTGATACAAATACAAAAATATTATTATGCTTTCAACTTTCAGCTTAGATTAAATACACCTGGACATAAACAGACTCCTCTGTGTGGTCAAATACTTTAAAAGAAAGAGTGTTGCAGTTTAATCAGTTTCTTTCATTTTATGTCATAAATGCCTGAATGGGCTTCAGGCCATTGCAGTGAGTTCCAGTTCCCTCACCTCATTTCTCGAGGTGGCAGTCCAGTTTCCCTTCCCATGCTTGAACACATGCTGCTGTCACTCACAAAGACATCATGGCTGGAGCTGGAGGTGTGCTGTGCTGTCCTGCTGGTACCAGTGAGCTCCTGGCTGCTGTTCAGGGCCTTTTGCAATGGTGCAGTGTGTAGGAATAAGCTTTTCAGGAGGTGTGCCTGCCTGCAGCCTGCCTGCTCAGAGAGAAGTTGGATGCTACTGACTTCACAGTCTGAAGTCAGAGTCCTGAACTGGGAAGTGAGTTAGAAGTCAGTTCATGAGATTTCTGACAGTGTTAGAACACACAATGCTATTTTTGCCTAATGTTGGCAGAATTGGCTTAATTGGAGCTAAGGGTGTCCTGGTTTGTTCATGTTCTTCTGTAAGAATTGAAAATAAAACACCCCAAGGAGCAAAAAGTGGACAGCACAGACTTGGTTTTGATGGCATTGCCTTTACCAGGAATGCTTTTAAGTTCTGAGGGAGCATTAAAAAAGTAAATCAATAGCCATTCATATAGAGACTGCTTTCTTCAATTATTTGTTTAGCCCTCCACTTGTGTTTCCACTTCAGGTTCCTGTTCTGCAGAGCAACAACGGCCCCGGGCTGAGGGGGCTGATGACCATCGCTGCCCACCTGGTGCGGCAGGCCAGGAGGGAGCAGCTGCTGGGGAGCACTGCTGAGGAGAAGGCTGTGGTGCAGCAGTGGCTGGAGTACAGGGTGACCCGGGTCAATGGAGGCTCCAGCAAGGAGGAGACCAGAACAATTCTGAAGGTGAGGAGTTCTTCATTACCTTGCCACTGAATTTTGGAATGACTAGACCTTGAAGGAAATTACAGTGTTAATGTGTGTATGAGCATCTAATTAATAAAATTTAACAAATGCTAAGGCTTGACAGTATCACTAAGTACTGGCTTTTATTCCTCTTGCTGCTTTTCACTTTTATTGACAAAAATACCCCAGCAACCTGAAATAGGAAAACAGCAAAAACTGTGACATATATGAAGCAGAGCTCTTGCAGTGCTCAATGGCTGTAAATTGTGAAGGGTGTTCCACACAGTTTAGAGACTGTTCAGCTGCCTGTGTGAGGCACCAGTTTCTTACTATCTTCATAAACCCTTGGTTATAAGTAAGTTGGTGTTGTACTCCAGGATAACACTTCTCTGTTTGCTTTAAGAGCTGTTCTTAATGATGTGGCAGTTATGGGATACAAGCCATACTTGATGCTGTGGTCATTGATATTGATGCTAAAAGGAAATACTGGACAAAATTGTGTGTAAAAACTGAAATCATAAAGGAACAACTACATAACTGTCCTTAACAGTGAGTGACTTTGTGTGGAGTCCTTGGTCTGCTGTTAATAAACTTTTATTGTAGGCTGAGGCTTACTTCCTCTTAAACAGGTAGAAGCAGAAAAGAAAATCTTGGGAGTCCCCCTTGTTGTTAGAGCAGCCAGATGACAAGGAGCAGATAGCAAAACTTACTCTATTTTCCTTACTCCTTGCAACTGGTAATAAGTATTTTTGCAATTTTGTGGGAACAACTTGAAGAGAAAATTTGCCTTACAGTGTTAAGCACTGTTTTCAAAGTTTGTATAAAAGGGCAGTGAAATTTGATCGATTTTTAAAGGGTTTTTTTTTCTAGTTTTAAAAGTATGTTTTAGATAGAGAGTTACATTGATCAGTGGTGCCAGTGAGTTCTGAGTTTAGAAGTTTGTGAGCTGCAAGGTTGACTCTACTTGAAGCTGTCAGAGTCCTACTAACTTCTGGCTCTGGCAAGGTGTGCAGAAACCAAAGATAAACTGAAGCAGTATTAACACTGTTACTTAAAATAAAGGAAAATGCAACTTAAAGTGATACAAAACAGCTCTTTGTTACTCTTCGAGCTGATAGCCCTCTTGATCTTGAGGCTGATGGTGCCTGCATTACCTACCAACTTGGTGAAAATCACGATAAACCATTTCTCTCACTTGAATCCCATATAATCTGAGTTATCTTGGTTTCATTGTATCTGGGGAATATCTTCCATTGATGAATCATGAGTTTGTTTACATTGCTTCTCTTTTTGTAACATATCTGCTCTTACTTTCTATGTGCAAATGTTATCAAAACCTTCACAGTCGTGGTTACTCTACAGATACAGCATGAAAACTGTCTACCCTTTAGGATTTTTAGAACTTCATTGAAGGAGGGGCACTGACTAATCAGGGTTTAACTTCAGATTTAGCTGTGGTATGACGAGGTGGCTTGTGGAGGTCCCTGTTGTCTAAACTTTTATGACAAGTGTCAGAGAGTTTCAGCCATTCTTTGAATAAACTTGAAACTTGTGATGCTTTCTGTTCTCCCAAAGTGTGAGAAAACCATATGAGAATAAATAACTAACTTCCATTTACCTCTCTTGCCTTTTATAAAAACCAAAAGCAAATTTTCTGTCTTGTTATAACAAAATTTATCTGCTCAGGATGGTTTTAGGGATGATATTTGCAGTGTCAGCACATGCAAGAGTATTTGCAGAACTGCACTGGAGCATTAAAACCAGATGCAGTGATATGGCAGTTTCCTGCTGGAGCTGGGATCTCTTTCCATCTTTGGCCTTAGTGACACTGGTTGTGTAGAAAAGACAATATGCTGAATACAAATATGTAGATATATCAAGTGTTTCCAAGCAAAGCAAAATTTCCTTACTGAGAAACAGTCAGTGTTACTTTAGAGAGAATCTCTGCCTTGAAGTGCATTTAAAAGTTTTGCTGTGGATTTTTTTAAGCAAGCGTTGAATAACCAGAATTTATTTTAACACAAGGCTGCTGTGGAATTGTTCAGCGCTAATAATTTCATAGTATAGCAATTAAGAGCTTTTTTTTTTTTTGTAATTTGTTCTCTTGCCACCATGATTAATCAGAAAAGGGGCAGCCTACCATTAAAGTATACTGTGCCAAAAGGGAGTAAGGGTGGAAAAAAAAGAAGAACTAAAATAGGGAGGGAAGTCTGAGGCTGTAGTTTTACAGCGTGTCTGGAATACACAATGGCAGCCTTGGGACGGTTGCAGCCTAGAGCCACAATTTATAATAAGCTGCACCAAAAACAGTTCAGTAACTTCTGCTATAAACTTTAGGCTGCCTCTATTTAACCCTTAACTGATGTGCTTCTACAAAATGTCAGTAAATAACTGGTTTCGTGTTTGTTAATTTGAACGGGAAGGATTTTCTGTTTGCTTTGCGAAAATAGGTTGTTAAATTGTTCTTACTGATGTGTTGCCTAAAGCTGTTACTTGGCTGGAAAATTATGGTGAAACAGACCATCTCAACCAGGGTTTTTAAATTCATCCAGAGCAAATGCCACAATGTTCAGAATGGACCAATAAAGGGCTTGTTGAGTTTTGTCTAATTTTGATTTGTGCTTCTGTACTTGACAAAATATCTGGGAGCAGTACTTTTGCTCCAAATCTGTTCCTCAGCAGATCCATAGGAATGATGAATGTCAATAGCAGTGATAGCATAATACACAGTGCATTTTATTAACTTCCTTTTCCACAGGGTGAAGGAGTATAATCTTTTTTTTCTTTGATGTTTAGTTAGTGGTAAATTAAGCTGCATAAGGAAAAAAAATCTGAAAATTTCTGAGTTGTCATGCAGGATAAGCAGTGTTTTTTCTGTTTCTCTGTGCCATCAAATGTCTACTTAGGTGTTAGTGAATTCTATTCAGGAGATTTTAATGTCTCTGCTTTATCAATTTTATGTATTTTATACCTGAGGATTCTTCTCCCCTCGTACTCCATCTTCAGAAACCTCTGACAAATAACTGGTAGCTTGTTAAATTCATATAAAAGCATCCACATAAATGTAGAAACTTCTGTTCTGTGAAGGATAATAACTAAGGGTCTCTGTGTACTACTTCCAGTGTCTCATACAGAACAATATTCCATGATTTCAATTAGCTTTATACCAGTCTCCTGTACTGCCTGGCTGTAATAATGAAATCCAAATCTAAATCTGAATAAGAGAGCTGTAATTTCTGTTTAATGTGCTTGCTTGAAAAATTACTGTTTCCACAGGTGCAAAAGCAGGTTAATCCATGCTCTGTTCATAGCATTAATCCACAGCTCTGTACACTGGTTTTTTTGCACACTTACAGGTTTAAAGATTGAATTTTTATTATTGCAGCAACATTTGTTGATTATTTTTTTTCTTTTACAGGAAACTCAGTAATATAATATTCTTCCAGACCAGGTTTAGCTCGGTTTGCCAGTTAGAGAGAAGAGTCATGCATGAGAATTAAAAATATGTCTATGTATCAAAAGTGTAGTTCTGCTTTTCTTGGATGTGGCTGCAGAAACCCTTTCTTGTGTTCTGCATTGTCAGGGGCTTTCCTGAAACATTTGGGAGTGCTCAGCTTTTTGTCTTTGCATGGTGTGAGAGACATAAAAGCATTTAGGGCATAAATGACCTCGGGAATCTTGCTGACTGAAAGGACAGGACGTCTGTGTGTACGGGGAGCACGTACACCAGCAGGGTGTTGTGGGCAGAATATCCAGAACAAAATCAGAGTGTGATTAGGTCCTTTGGAAGCTCCTGAGTTGTCCTAAGAGGCCACAGTTCCTTATCTGAGCCACTGTCACAACTGGCAGTGACTGGCAGGGATTCAGGGGCCTGAGCAGATTAAATGGATTAGGGGCCATTGGATTGTGTATTTAACAGGCAGTAAGCAAGGCTGGGGGTGCCCAGGAGTGTGCTCCGGATGGGATGCGTTGAGCTGTTGCTAGATACAGGCTGTAAATTGGATTTTTTTTTCCCATAGAACAAGCAAATGGAAATACATCAGTTAGTCCATAAATAATGCAACAACTCTTTCTGTTGCTTTTCTCCCCCTCAAAATGGTGTTTGAATTGCTGCAGTTGTTCAGTGTATGTTAATGCATTGTAATGCAGCTGTGCCTTAAGTATGTCTGAAATTTGAGAGTTTCCTGAGGGAATGCAACAGTAAGTTTATATAGTTACAAGCAACTTCCAGGACTATCTTAGTCTTTTAATCCTGGGTTTGTATATATGGAATTCATTTAAGTAGTGGCGTTCGGTACATGAAAGACAAATTATTCAGATGACAGCCAGCAGACCTGAATTTTCTGCATGTGATAGAAGCTCTATAGAGTTTTGTGTTCATATTTTCATTAATCTCTCCAGGACTGGAACACTATTTCACTTAATTACAGTGGTCACTTGAGCAAACTTGACTTTCAGGAATTTTAGCACATTTGGCTATTAGCCAGTAATATAATCATCCATGGGAAGCACAACCCATGCAGCAAGATTAACTAGATGTGCCTAATGCACATGAAAAAAATATGGTGTTTCAGAAAAAAATATGGTGTTGCAGAATGATATCAAAATATCTGTCTGTATTTTAGGGGAGAGAAATACATGTTCAAAAACAGAATTGTAAACTAATGCTAATTTATACAAGACTAAACCATTTTTGTCAAATCTAATTTGCTCAGTTAACCGACTTCATAAAATTTGATGAACCAGAATAAATAATTGTTCACGCTATAATGGCTTACCTTGCCTTTAAAGTTTTAGGATTTTTTTATTGATGACTGTTTTGAGTGTACATATGCAATATAAAACTCAGAATTAGCATGCTGTAATTTCTTTGATGCAGAAATCCAAAATTTTCAGCAGGTATATAACTATGGTGATGATACCTTCAAAGATAATGAGCTTTTTCCTTTACAAAATCCTGATTCCGTAGCCTAAGCTAAGAAGAAGAGAGGAGGAGGGGAGAAAATATAATTTCAGCTGTGTTAGATTTCATTATAATGCATGTGGAATTTCTGGTTAATTGAAATGAAAAATGCTGGTCAGAGAATTTGTTTCAAAACAGACAAGTTTGTGGTTTTTGTTTTTTTTTTTTTTTTTTTTTTTTTTTTTTTCTAGTAAAGCAGATCTTTAGTTTTGGGGGTATTTTTCTCCCTGCAAGTTTTTTCTTCTTAAGATGGATTTTCCTTTGTGGTGCATTGTAGGAAATGCCACAGAACTGTAGTTACATGTTTGAGGTAATTTGAGCTCCCACTAACATGAACAAAGCAGTAAACCAGTCTAAAGAAAAGAAGCTACATAGCCAGGGGCAGTTGACCTTACAGAATTTTAACTATGCAGGGGTTAATATGCTTTCCTGATTTGCTCTAATAAAAGAAATCAAAGCAGACATGGGGATGTTCAAATATTACAGAAGTACAGGAGTCCTGTCATGAAGAGGTTATCAAAGAGTAGTAAGGTAGCTTAATGGAGTCAAACTTGTCAAAAGCAAATGCAAGGTTAGATGTCTTAAAGTCTCAACATTTTAGTTTTGTGTTTTGATCTTGGTTTATTATCTATATATGCATTATAGGAAATCCCTCTATCAGTAAAATTATGTAACCAAAAAAAGTGCAACATGCTGAAGGCCAAATATAATTTTTTAATTGTTCACTAAGTATTAACCCCTTTCTCCTTGCCCAAGACATGTTTTTTCAATAAAATGTCTGAAAATGCAATTTGCTGTAATTGAGACTGAAAAATTAACATTTTTGAAAATGTTAGTTATGTTTAGGCTGCTTACCTCTGTTTCTAGAGCAGGGGAAGGGAGTGGCTTAAGCACATGTTGTGTCCTTCTTTTTTTTCCCTCTGATGAGGTGAGTTTCCAAATCCAAGTGAAAGTTGGGAAACTGTTTCTGTAGATGTCTGAAAATAATATTGGAAAACCAAAGCTGGCTTATGCAGGTTAAAGTAGATAATTTTGTTGTTAAAGTTCTTTAGAGAAAAGGGGGGAGGGGGGGGCGGGGCAAAAGATGTATAAATTGGATGACAAGTAGGTAAGATTTGGAGAAGAGGAAGGACAGGTAAGAGAGGTAGAGCTGCTGTGTGGTGCCTGTGTCCTCAGAATGATAAACTTGAGCAACAGTGAGCCTGTCAGTCTCTTGGTTTTTGGTAGAGAATGGCTGCATACAAAAAGCCATGAAAGTGAGTCTTTCTGTTAATAGGCATTTGAAATAATTATTTACTGAACCTGAACAGAAACCACCTACTATCCACCCTGATGGCTTCTGATCTGGAACAGTTGAGAGATGGTCTTAAAATGCTGAAATTTTCTCTTCTGAGAGACTTGGACAGCAGCTGAATTGACAATATCAGTCACAAAGAATTGTTAGCAGTAATTTCAACATTAATAAAAGCAGGTGTCAAGTGATAGCAGCTGATTGGTATCAAGTTACCTGCATCAAGCTTGAAACACCTTGTTTCCCACCCCACTGTTCCTGTGTGCTTCCCTGGTTCTTAGACGTTTGGTGCTCCGAGCCTTGCTGACCAACTGCATGGAATCCTGGAGGGCAGGCATTGCTGCTGCTGGGAGAACAGTGTGCTGTCCTTTTGTCATAGGACTGCATTTTCTATTAATCAAATGTTAAACATTTGAATTTGCACTCATGATAAATACGCAGCTCTCCTAATTTTTGAATTGCAGTAATTTGAAGCCAAGAAAAGACAGACTTAAAAGTATTTCAATGGAGTCAGCTTAAAATCAATTGCATTTACAAAAATTTCACTATGTATAAACTACTTTGTTTAGAGACCAGCATTTAAATTTTACCTAATTCTCACTGTCAAAGATTGATATTTTATTTTATTATCTTATCACTTACTTTCTAGATTTTTTTTCTTTTATTGTTTGTTTTATTTGCTGAGTAAGGATAATTTAAAACTGATGTTTATTTTATATGCATGGTCTCCAGAGGAAATTTCTATTATTTTTAACAGCTGCCTTCATACATCATTTCGCAAAGTCAATACTACAGCAGTGTAATGACTTTTTCCTTTTTAGGATCTTAACATGCACCTTGAAGATAAAGTCTACCTTGCAGGAAACATTTTTACCTTAGCAGACATTTTGATGTACTATGGATTGCATCATATCATGGTAAGCATTATTTGCATCATTTTTATGTGTGCAACTATCATAATTGTTATTTATCTGAAGGGCATTTTATTGTTGTAGAAGTTAACTAACAGAACAGAGGAAGATAAAACTTGTTCCTAGGTTTTTCATTTTATTCTTTAATATTTAGCTGTGTATCTGTCAAAAGACATGTAGTGTCAGAATGCTTTAGTTTCCTCTGCAAAATATAGCAAGGATGATACCTGTCCCTGTGTTTCTATGATTAAGGACTCTTCCCTTTTCAAGTTTGAAACATCACTGAACTGCAGTCACAGAAGTACATGGGCAAATAGATAAATGAAGCTGAAAGGATGGGCCAGAACTGAAAGTATTAACTTCATTAGTATTAGAGAAATACAAATGCATGTAAATTAAGCTCTTTAATGCATATAAAAAAGTTTGAGACATAACAAATGGTCATTTGTATTTCCAGACTTAAGTGATAAGACTTGATAAGGTACATAATATGAAAATAACACAGGGAGCTGGTGCTTAAGAGGAAAATGAAAAAAAAAAAAACCCATGCCAACAATAAATTTTTTCTAAGTGGGAAAGATGCTGAGATTATTTGTAATCCACTCAGGCTACTATGAAGTGCTTAAAAATTCATGCACCTTTGGTTCTGAACCCCAAGTGCAAATTTAAAGATAAAGCAGTAGAAGCTATTTGCATTTTGGTAGCTGGAATGTGTTTGTAAATGAGCCATTGTCATTCTCTGGAGTGGGAAGAAACCAAAGGACTCGCATAAAAAGGTCTTCTTAATTCTTGGGAAAAGATGAAATCAGTCAGTTTTACATTAGAAAATTGAGGGGGGGAGTGAGGATAATTAGAACAAGATGCCTCTGACAAATGCATGTATGTCTGAGAATTGAATTCAATCAACTGGGTGAATGGTTACTTTTATACAATTAATAGCAGAGCTCTGGGAGAAGTGTCGAAGAATACATTTCAAAATGGAAGCAGAGGGGAGGGGCAATCAAGTAGTGAAATTCTACCAGAAATGAAAGGAAACTTATGTATCTGTATCTTGACTGTCCAGGAGTAAAAGTTCAAATAAGTGTCAAGCAGAGGAGAGGAAAGCTTCATTTCAAAAGGTTTTTGAAAACCTGCTAGAATAAGTCACATAGAATTAATTCTTTTAAATCATATTTACCTTGTAAAATATCTTAAGCAGTAAGATAGATGTGTTGATTACAGAGTCAGAATGGGTTACCTTTCACATATGATGTGCAGACATAAAAAAGACTACAAGTATTTTCTAAAAATATGATTGTATATTCTGTAAGAGAGTACAAGTTCAAATGAGTCTTTAAAAAAAAAAACTTGGCAAGGGAAAATCTAAGCGTATTTTAAATTTAGAGTTTGCTCTAGAGTAGACCACCTAATCAAGATGAAAAGATACAAGTTATTGCTTTGGGAAATAGAACAGATGGTAAAAACAAATGACTTGGTGCTCCTGTGTGCCTGCAACCATCCAGACACTACTTGGGACAAGTTTATAGTACAGCATCTGTTTCTGAAATGTTTGATTTCATCAAAGGTAATTTTCTGAATCAGAAAGGTATAAAGGGCTAGTAACAGGGTGACTGTTTTAAATAAATATGCAAATCTAGAAGCCACTAACTAGGAATTACATGTAATTTGAAGGTTTCAGAATTGATAAACATATAGAGGCAGAATCTTGAACTCTAGAGTCTTGTGTTGTTTTTTTTTGATGTCTTTTAATTATTTTTATTTTTCTTGTAATCAGAAGAGAGTATGTCCAGAGCTGTTGCTCTGCCCTAAGCTTAATGGGAGAATCAGGGAAAGCTGCTGTATCTCCTCATTTGAAATGGTTCAGAGAAGGAGACTGTCATATCCCCCACTGCTTCAGCTAAGCCTTGTGCAAAATATCAATACGTGTTTCCTATGATGCTTTAAGAAAGGAGGTAGAAATGGGAGACATGGGGCATAGGGCAAACCCACAGATCTTGCTGTCCATCAAGTTACCTAGAAATTTGATCTAAAAACATCGCTGGTAGTACCTTAGAGGTTAATCTCTGCTTTTGATAGGCTAAAAACTACATGCTAACACAGACATTAGTGATAGAATACTATCACTAATGGTAAATACTTCTGGCATACCATGGTCATCCTGAATAAGCCAAGTAGAAAAACTTTAAAACCCTTTTGATGCACATTTTGTTGGAAAAGTTTTTAAGACCAACCACTCCTGTAGCTCAGTTCACCTGTGGTGTCTTGGTTTCTCTGAGTATGGATTATGCATTGTTGTATTCATTCCCCCCTCCCATCTTCATTTTGCCCTTCCCATTATCCAGGAGGGGTTCTGGAGTCTGGTTCTTCACTGTCCAGGCTCATCCATTTGACCTGACAGTTTGTTTACTGAACAGCAGCAACCCTTAATTGTGCTGCTGTGTGCCTGCCTTTCATTCTCCCTGTCCCTTCTAGTTATCCTAATAAACATAATAGTGCAATGTGTTTAAAAATCCATATTGTGGGGAAAAAATTATTATTTCAATCAGTGAGAATCAGATTCACAGGCAGTGTTTCAGGGTTCTTGCACACAGAATCTGTTTGGGTCTTTTAATTAGAAATACACACTCATAGTAATAAGGCAGGAACTAAATAGTACACGCTGTTGTGCATCATAATATAGGTTAAAACATGAAAAAAATATAATGCTTGATACTTCCTTTTCAATCAATGTGATCTACGTTGTCATATGTAATTGATGTCTATGTGTATGTAGCATTAATATTGTTGTCTTATAGACACTTCAATTCCAGAAATACATATGTGGATAAATGTGGACAATAAAATTCTACTAGTTTAAAGCATAGATTGCAGCAAAAACTTGAATTTAGAAGCATTGCTTGAGGTTAGCTTAGGCAATCAGTTAGCATTAAATTCCTCCTGTGGTAATGAACTTGTTTACTAATCTGGTGGATTTTTAAAATTATTTCTTTGGAAGTTTCCAGATTTTATTCTTAAATGTCTTAAAAGTCTTTATTCTTAAATGTTTTTGACCAGCACAAGTCCAGTTTATTTAAAGAGAAATAGTCAATATGATGATTGATCTGCTTTTATACTTCAAAAATTTTGTCAGAACTAAGGAAATGCTCTCAAATCTATATGTCTGACTTGAAATTTTTTTAAAAAGGTCTGGACAATTCTTATGGGTGAAGTTTATATCTGCAAATGGAAGATGCCTCAGTCAAAATTTTGGTGTCAAACCAAATATGATCAAGCACAGAACAAACTAAGCAGTTGTCCTTGAGTCAGAACCACTAATATTGAACTGTAATGAGACTGAGGGAGAAGAATTTCAAGGAGTTATAAATAACTATAAGAAACTACAATAGTAGTTTATTTTGGAGCTATTTTTCCCATAAGGAACATTTCCTATAATAAACAGACTGCCATGACTTTTTGTTGAGATTCACTGATATGCTGCTTATTTTAGTACTGAGGTAACAGGCTTTTCTTCTAAGCAATGATGCTAAAAATGGTTCTTAACTGAATTGCAAAAAAAGCAGTTTTAACTTAAAAAAAAAATGTGATTTTGAGCTTATTCCTTTAACAGCAGAAAATTAGGCCAAACTATGAGAAAGTACATGTATGTCATAAAATATACCATCCAGATGTTGGGTTATTTTGTCTTTCTCCCCTGTCTAAAGGTTAAATTTAAAAAGTCAGATAGTATCTATCCTTGTCTTGGTGCTGAGGAGGTTCATATGTAGGGAGGTATTTTTAGATTTTCCATGACCTGCAGGTTGTGGAATGGTGCTTTATGCCTGCATCCCCAATGCTATAGAAAGAAAATATAATTAAAGCTTGTGTATTTTTAGCCCTTTCAGAAACTCTTAAAGTTGCATTGTATGATAACCACCTTGGTGCCCCTCAGTGAGCTTTGTGGTGGAAGAAAAAGACTTTTTTTTTTTTTCATCACATGAAAGAAAAAAAAGTCTGTCAAATTAAGTGTCTGCTTCTTTGCTATTAAAATAATTGCTTTAATAGCAAATAATTATTTTAACAGCAGAACAGCAGCCTTTCTTAACTTGGGGGAATTATCTAATTTAATGAGGAAGAACAGAAAATACCCATCTAACAAAATGTTGTAAAAAATGCCATGGAAGTGATCTCTAAACAATTAACCTAAGAGTTATGTTCAGAGTAAAAAGTAGAGCATGCCACAAAGTGCTTTTTAATATATTTCACTGGTAGAGTACATTATGTAAATAAGTAAAAATATCTCGCTTGTTGTGCCTAGAGTACAAAAAGGGGTCTTACTATTAGCATAGCTGTTTTGCCCTTCAGATGTTTTTTCACTATGCTAACAGAATGGAAGAGGACTAGTTTTCCAGACTTATATTTTTGATTTACATTGGAGAAATGTGAAGATCGAGAATTACCAATGAAAGATGATGGGAAGGAAATACTGTATCTGCTGCAAAATATAAAATTTAGCTCAGCCTTTCCATAACCAGGTGCTCATCCAGTAAAGGCTTCAAAAAAGGTTACTGTAAACTCAAGGAATTTAAAGTTTCAGTATTTTAGTATTTGCTCATTATTAAATACCTTTCGTCACTACCAGTAGTTTTAGGTTGCCTTAAAGCACACACATTGTTCTTTTCATGCACTATGTTACTTTGTAAATGGTCCCCCAGCTTCATATCAAGCATCAGCATCCAGCTACCATTAATAATAATGCACTGCAGGTGATCAAAAGCATCTTTCCCTAAATGGTACTGCTTTTTTTTTTTTGTCCTGAATATACTGCACTTGGAGAAACTCAGGCAGTTTGTGAAAGTATTATATTACCATAGCTTCCAATTGTAATTTGTAATGTCTTTAAAAATTCTAGACTTTTTTTCCCCCTTTGTTAGGGCTGTTCTGGTTAGTGCTATTTACTTGGTTAATTACCAATAACTCTCTTGTATTTCTAGATCTGCAAAAATATGTGGCTGATTTTTATGGTTTTTCTGTGCATTTCTATCAGACTATACAACTGTAGGAACAATGTTTGCATTTCCATGCCAGCAGCAAGAAGAGCAGATTTTCTCATATGCCTGAACTGAGGTTCATAACAGTACAAAATTGCAGAAAGAAATCCATCTGTAGTGCTGTGCTTGTATTCTGGCAGGTACATTCCTTAGGAAGAGCAGCTACTTGGGTTTAGGAGCAGCTGCAAGATCCCTGCCTTTTGGTTACTGCCACAGTTACTATGCTCCTAACTCTCCATTAATTGGGCTTTTATGCTGTGTTCCATTGGTTTAGAATTCCCTTCTGCAACTCCTTGAAATTCTTCTCCCTCAGTATTTTTCCACTGGTTCTGGTATATGTCCTTACAGTCTTTTTGCTGATACATGTTCAAAGCTTCCCAGTTCTAAGCCAAGTGCTGGGCTGTGTGAGAGAACAGCAAGGAGAAGCAGCAAATCTGATAGGAAACTCCTGAAATCAAAAGTTCAGTATGTCACAAGGTGAAATGTAAGACAAGGGTTTAAAGAGCAGCTTTTTACTCATACACCTCAATATCTGTAAATGAGTATGTTTAGCTCTTTCTGTGATCCAAAGTTCATTGAAACAGATTTGTTTCCAGCTGTCTTGTGCCCAAAACCAAATTTTCAGTGAACCTGCAGCATCCATAAAATCTAGTGTTTGTAGAACAAAGCGTAAGGAATACACAATCTGTTTAGCTTTTGAGGAGATTAACCTTGATTAGCTTTAGAAATCTAAACATGAAAAATATTAGGCATGTCTAGATCATTATTTTTCTGGTAAAACTGTCCTGTGCAGATGTGCCCTTTTTTGTTGACTGCCGGCATTGTCAAGATTTAAATTAAGCTTGATGGTTAATTGGCTAGCTGAAAATGAAGTGAGGTGAATCCTGCACTGATTGGTTTCAGTTTTGGTGAGATGGGATAGGGGAGCTGATGTGGGCATCACATTTTGTTCCTGAGGCAGGTTTTATAGTCTGTTTTGAGGACTGCCCCATTTGTAATTCAGTTGTAGTATGTTAATGTGAGAAAAGAGATTATGGTCTAAACTGATAAGCCACCTTGATTACAGAGAAATGAGAAGACATAAAATTGCTAATCAAGAATAGTAATGCAGGTGATACAGGGTGGGAATAGTTTTACAGCTGGCTTGAAAGACTCCGAAGTAATAACAGACTTTGTAGTAAAGCTTTGAGGGTGCTGCTGACCTAAATTTGAAAGACTTTTAAAGGTAGAATTTGGATCTGAAACTGTAGATAACTTTACCTAAGCCAGTCTTCTGATTAAGGATAGGCTTGAAGCTCTGCATTAATCTTAACCACATATCCTGTGTCAAGGAGCTGTTGCAATAGTGTGATAGAGACTTCTCCCTGATTGATCTTGAAGCTGTTTTGTGTGATAGTACTTTAAATATTTTTATGAAGTATGGGCAGGTTTCCAGTTTGTTTTACTGTTGTTATTTGAATAATGCCATTGCTATCTTAATAATGAAAGCTAGCAGATCTGAGCAGTTAAATTATGCTGATTCTTAGTAACTATTCTATTTTGAGCAGTAGTCATACAAAACAACTTCCAATTATCCTATCCAGTCTGAAATTGCCTGGAAAAAGCTTACTCCTGTACTTAAAATACACTTTGAAACATGAAGTAGTCACTTTGCCTGTGAGACAAGACTGTCTGCTAAATTAACATGAAAGGGTTGTGCATGTTGTGGAACTCTTCCCTGCACTGTCCTGTACTGTATCCTGACCCCATGAATAGAGAGATGCTTTAAATTCATGCAAGCTTTCCCCCCCTCTCTGTAATGCAACTGCATTCCACCTCCAGGTCTGTTTCTTTGAGTAGATTATATTCCCATACATATTATGGGTTTGAGTTTTACTGTGTGAAATTAAGATACAACACTGCTGGACTGTAACAATTTACTTGAGTTTAAATCATTTGTAAAATGATCCACTTTTATTCTGCCTTACCACATGTTACAACTCTAATGATGCAGTGCCTGGTGTTACTGGTGCCTTGTATTTATTCCCCATGCAGGTGGACCTCACAGTGCAAGAAAAGGAGAAATACCTTAACGTGTCCCGTTGGTTCAACCACATCCAGCATTACCCAGGTGTCCGACAGCATCTGTCCAATGTCGTCTTTATCAAGAACAGATTATACACTAATGCTCATTAAGGCAAATCTTAATGTTGTGTTGGAATGAGGTGAGGGAGTTCGGAAGTTGTGCTGTCCAAAGCCACTAACCTGCAAACAGTTTTGTAACCTTCTGTATGTGAACCGAAACTGTCAATGCCTCAAGTCATACAACTGCATTGAATTGCTGTTGTTCATTCAAGAATTTGAACTAAAGAATTGTTATTGTGTATCTGATTAAATGCAAAAATGGTAAAAAGGTGGGGAAATGGAGTTTTAATTCACTATTTTTTAAAAAAATTAAGGTTCTTTTAATTAAACATTCAAGTGAAATTACATGATCTTTACCATCAATTATTCACTCCTTTTGCTATTTATTGAATGTTTATGTATGTCAACCAGCTTTCCTTTCATTTTCCATGGATGTTTACACTAGTTTTGTACAAGTTAAGAGCTATATTGTGTGCCAAGGATGTGAAAAAGGGAACATGCAAATGTTACAAAGTATTTATGTGACCGAATAAATTATTTTAAAACTGTAGTCTGAATTTGGCTGTGGAACTTTTTAGTTTTTCTTCAGTGAAGAAGATTTCAAAAGGTTAGTTCACTTCCTGCTTCATTTTGTGGTGTACTGTTTTGACTGTGGAAGCATTTCCTTTCAAACTGGGTAGCAAAGTTAGTGTCCTTAAAGATTTTGCATGTGCCTCATTTCATTTTTTTCGCAAGTGCAGATGCACTTTTCCTACCCTGAAACAAAACCAACCAAAACCCTCAAGATAATTTGCTGCTCTATCAAGTTCATTACCAATGTTTAAAATGGGCTTTTAAACCAACTGCACTGTTGTTGAGTCACACATTTGGATAGGTCATTTTACTGTAGAATGTGGTCCTCTGATTTTTATTTGTAAAAAGTATAAAAGTGCTAACTTAAATTGGTTAATTACCTTCTGCATGATTCAGATAACACTTTTTTTAAGACACAAAAGAAATACAAAAATACTTTGATATTTTAATTGACAAATGAACATCTGCATTGGTTTCTTTAGCAGTGCTTAGCAGACAGCTTCACTCGTACCTTCTTTTGTTTTATGTGCTACTTAGAAGCCTCTCACCCAGTAAATATAAAAAACAGCTATCTTGGATAGATGTTTGAGCATTTTAAATGTTAAAACACCTTAAAGAAATATAATGAGATGAGGTAATTAAAATACATCCTGACACATAAATGGACAGAAGAAACTTGGAAAGATAAGCATAGTCTGGACAATTCCATGCTCTAATAGGTGTTTTCTGTAGATATACATAATTTTATTCTTTTATTGAAGGTTTACAGGCACACCAAATTACTTTAAGGGCAAAACTTTCAGCAATTTCTCACCATTTCTGGGGGACTTAATTCTCCGCTTCTAGCTACCCTTGTTCCTTGCTATTTAGAAGCTCACCTTATGTCCTTACAAAAATCTCTCTGAAATCTTCTCATCTGTTCAAGAGTTGTGGAGTGGGCTTTAGTACAAATATATGTGAGAAACTTCTTTCTCAAAGCTTTTCATTTTCAACTGCCTGAGCTCTTCAGGTGTTTACTGTTCTTACTTGTACCTGGTAGCATTTTTTAAAGTGAGTTTGCTTTTTCCGTCATGAATGGCAGCAAGTGATGGTAATACTTATAAAAATACCTGCATTTCTACTAAATTCTGCTGTAGTGAACCATTTTCTTTTTCAGAGTGTGTGCATAGGTGTGAATCATCAGTGCATTTAGTTAGGGAAGTTTCACGTTCATCTTACGGATTTATTGTTTTTATCAATGCTTTTGCAAGTGAGAATGATTTAAGTTCTTTAAAGTGAATATGCAAACCTTCAACCATGAAAATAGCTTACATTACAGCTGAGAATGCTGAAATTGAGCCAGAGCTAAATGTTGCTGGGAACAATAGTGTCATCTTTTCAGTTAGGTTGTTGTAGAGATGATGCTACAAAATGTCATATTTTTTTAAATCCCAAACAACTGCTGTTTGCAAGTATTGGGATTTCTCAGGCTGGCTACATGCTACTGCTGCAGTATCCCCTAGCCTCTTGTGCCAGTTTTATTTTCTCTGGTGTAGAACAAAAGTGTTACTTGCTGCTGAAATGTTAAAAAAAAGTTCACCTAGTAGAAAGATCAAATGTTTAGAAGCGGATTAGTAGTATTTAACTCCCTACTATCTAAAAGGCATTTGTTAATTATATCGTAACTTGAGCACAATTCAATTTTCTTTCCCCTGCTTAGAGAAACTTTAGGGGATAGAGGGTTAAAAGGAAAGAAGGATGAATTGAGACTTTGCCTTTAGAGAGATGACTGGGAAAACCAGATGGTATTGATTTTTGTCGCCTCTCCCCCTTTCTATCTAATGCCTTTTGATCAAGGACAAATAAATCTGTAAGAAAATTTCTGAAAAATCACACAATTCTATTTGAGGCGGTCTGAGACTGTATGAGCTATATATATTACAACTAGGCTTCATAATTTTAAAAGAGTTGTGTAGTGGGAGCTCTGAAATTAACATTGATGGTCTGTGTAAAGGGTTTGCATGGGTAAATGTTCAGCTGCTTTTAAAGCTACTTCCTCTTTCTGTAATATTTTATTATACTTTCACTGAACATTAGTAAAAGAGACTTTGCTCCCTTGCAACCCCTTTTTCCATTCTTGTAACTCCAGTTGCTGAAGGGCACTGTGATGTTTTACTTTGGTTGCTTTGCATTTTGATGATGATGATGACCACAGTGATGTGTGGAATTTATTTTCACAGCATTTCATGAACAGCACCACTTTCGTTTGTTAATGTATCTCATCATTGCAGTATTATTATTTTGCATAATTGTTCTAATTTATTCAAGGGGCCTGACATGTTATGGTCTTATAAGTATGTGCCCCTGGGACTTGAGTGTGTTGCCATATGGTGAGATAGTGCTGCATGACAACCTTTCAGCAACAGAAGAATTCAACATTGAAATAAATATGATAATTGTAAATGTTCAGAGAAATCCTGCACTTAGCCCTTTGTCATTTTCCCTTGATGCCGAGATGACTGCTTGTAGACCAACCAGGTTGAAACAGCTGTTCGAGTATAGCATGAGGTATGTTAGAAATGTGCTCATAATTTTTAGTTGTCTTTGTGTGTGTAACTTCCCCTTTAAGTTAGGGTTCAGTTTGACTTCTGAAGTCTCTAGGGGTGTTTCTTGCTCTAAGACTTGTAACTGGGCAAGAGTAATTTATAGAAAAATCCAGGTTTAATACAGGATTAGGAAAGACTGAGCAGGAATGAGAATTTTGGGAAGATTACACTGAACAAACAAAAAATAGTTCCAGTTTAGACCTGGGGACTAAGAAGATCTGACCATTCAGATTGAACCAAAGTGAAGGCTTTTGAGCAGCAAAACTAAAGAAATTATTTATGATAGCTTAAATGTGTAACATGCTTTCTGTCCTGTTCCCGGTCATGAGTGCTTTACCTTCCAGGCTGGTATCCCAGTGTTTCACACAGAAAATGAGTTGGAAGATATAATTTCTGGTTCACACTTGAAAGAGTCCAATCCAGCCACTTTTGTTACCTTTCCCCCCACTCACAATAAGTACTTGCTGTGAATAGGTTTGCACCTATTGAATTTCCCAAGATTCTTTGTGTAGAAAGTGTAACTTTTACCAATCTCCTAGCAAACACCTTAGCTGTTTGCCTGCAAGAGGTGATATTTTCACATATTTTTAATCTTTTCCATCTTGTATTCCTTCTCTGTGGTCTATCCAGCCCTCTTCAAAACATTTGTAAACTAAAGTAGCCCTTCTCTCAGGAATTTCATGATACTGGCTGAATCTTTGGAAGCACAAAGGCCTCGAAACGGGGAACTGATTTTTAAGGGGAGGTGCACCTTAGACGTCCCAATAGGTGTTACAGCTTTAGAATATCTGGATAAAATAATTCTATTACTTCACTTTGTTTCACTCTCACATGCATACACACACATTAATTTCAATTATAGCTGATGGAAGATTAATATGGACCCTTCAGTGTGAGTGTGGATCCTGAGTTACTTGCAGGGAGCTGAGACACTTTAAGTAAGGTTTAATGTAGATGTACTTTGCAATTCAAATAAGACATTAATTTATATTCATTATTTTAAATGAAAATGTGTCTTAGAAGTGGTTTGGTCTGTGAAATACACCCAAATAACATTACAGATGAAAGAGTAGTAGAACTTAGCTGTCTTTTATTTTCTGCTTGGTTAAAAAAACAATAGATGATCAAAAGATGTTGATTTGGAAGAGGACAAAGTACTTAGAAAGCGATTAGCTGAGAGAGATGAAAATAAAAGAATAGATAGAACTATACAATCATTATTAAGAAATCCAGTGTAAGCTGTTCTATTCAGAAGTCTGTGTTCATAATCTTTCTGATCTGCTAGCATCTTGTTTGCATCCCTGCAGGTGATTTATGGTCTGTCTGCTACATGAATGTTGAAGTTGGGAATAGATTTTTTAAGCAGATTTGCTTGGTATGGCCACAAATTGATTTTACGATTGTATGTATATACAGAACCTAGTATGTAATTTTTTTCTATCTTTTTGGTTTGTTTTTTTTTTGTTTTTTGTTTTTTGTTTTTTGTTTTTTGTTTTTTGTTTTTTTGCTAGAAAGAGGGATCAGTAGGCCTATTTGATTTTTTTCCCCTTTTGGTTTTTAATCTTATCACCTCTTTTAATCTTTGGTGTGTTTCACAGTCTTTAACTTCAAAGTGCAATTGCAGTGATGCAGCTGCTTAATGGATTGCTACATTTAATATTTTCCCCCTAAGAGCAGTATTTCTTCTTTGCATCTATAATTGGCTCATGCTACTGCTGTCCCTGATGGAGATGCCAGGTTTCATATTCACCATACACCTGAGCACATGCTTACTCAGTTGGTAATCTTAATATTTTTTTTTCTATTTATCAAAATTGACTTTGATTACACACATTTTCTTTGTGCTGGAATTATATTGCAAAGGAAATTAAGGGGAAATGCCACCGTGCACCTCTTGCTTTGCAGAGTTTTCAGATTCAGACTGGGCCTTTGTATCCCACCGCTTCATGTCTTGAATGTGAGATGTATGGTACCTCAGAGCCCAGCTCCAGGGCAACATAAACATATCACAGATTTGGAAAGGGGGATCGATTTTGTAGCTAGCATTACTTGTTGCTGCTCTGTGCACGTTCCTGCAGGCGTGGCCTTTATTTTCCACGCTGGTAGTGACTACAGCCAGCGTGGCTGCCACAGAACACCACGCATCCCATCTCTCACTCTGCAGGCAGGCAGGAGGTGATTAATTTTTCATTGTTGCTGCATCTGAAGGATTCCCCTTTCCCCTCCCACACTACCTTGGCCCCTTTAGGAAGATTTTCATCCATTAAACTTTCCCTTCTCTGTTGGAAGAACTAAATCTCTTTCAGCATTTTCAGGCTGGTGATCTAATTTGACAGCTCGTAGGTGATGTCTATTCCTCTTCAAAGAGGCAGGTAGCCCCGGGCTAGCCAGCTGCATTGTGGATTCTGCAGATTTGGCTTGCTGTTCCTGCTGGGTGTCATCTGTCTTCTCAGTCTTGCGCTGGATAATTTTTGTCCTCCCCAGCATCATCTGCCTGAGCAGTTTCTGCCTGGCAGGCCTGTCTGTCCAGGTTGAGCATCAAACGCAGCGGCCGCCCGGCTAATGTGACAAGGCACTGCTCCAAAGAGCGCAGCCCGGGGCCTGCTTTGGCCAGCATCGGCATCACAGCCCGCAAACTTCCAGCCATCACCATCGTGGTCTTGCTCTCCCATCACGGGTGCAGCCCATGGACTTATTCTGCTGGCACAAAGTATGTCCCCCGCCTCGCCCTCTTAAGGGCCGTCGCTCCGATTCCTCCCATCTGGGCAGATGTCTGCCTCAACAGGTTTGGGTTTTCCTGCCTGTTGCCGGCATTTGACTCGGACACCGCCACTTGGATGAAATAATCCTTTCGTGGATTATCATCGCCAGACAGCCTGTGGGGGAAATGACAGGACTCGGCACGTTCAGCTGAAGATTCTGCAATTCAGAGTGCTGCTAATGCTAATGGGAAGCGGCAGGGTGATCCCTAAAAGAGAAAGCGGGTTCCATTGCACGGCAAAAATGACAGAGGTTGTTTAGCCTATCTTCCAAAAAAATACATGATGACTACATATGTTGATTTTCATGCTGCAAGCCATAGCTATTTCCATATTTTTGTGACTTGATGACTACTTTCTACAAACTGACAGGTTAGGGGCTCCACAAGTATTGTCTTTTTATAGCCATCACCTCCTTAAGTCCTCCTTAATTTCTTTAAAATATGTTTTGAAAATAAGCTTGACTGGGCAATGAGAGTAAGCAGGGGAACAAAAAGCAAAACCAGGCATAAATACAAAAAATAGCATATTCTTAAAAAAAAAAAAAAAGAAAGAAAAGGAAAAAATAAGCAAAACCCAACATTATTCAAACAAAGGAGGAATGGTTTCAGAACAGTAGTCCTAGTAACCAATGGAACTATCTGTCACATGATTTGCCCTTGTTGCAGTCCCATAATTCTGAACCTGACATTAGTCATGATGTAAAAACTCTTTCCTAGAAATGCAGTAGTTACAAAGCTGCTTAACTACATGATTTCCTTTTTGACAAATAAAACGCTGGAGCATAGGGCCTAGAGGGGCAAATAACTTGTCTGAGAGGCTATGAAAGGAAGGCTGGAAAGGGTAAAATTAAGATTTGAACAGTTCTAGCCCAAATTAGTAGTGATGATTAAGCCAGCTGGAATATCCTACAGATATTATTCATATATGAGCATGACTGTAATTTACTGGTGATTATCAAATACTTACATGTTTGGGATCAAGTGGAAAGACATAAATACTAATTTACAAGTTGCAATAGCAGGTCACTTTCAGGAAATAGATAATGCAGAAGGGAACTATTTTTAAAGTAATTATTATATCTACTAATTGCCTAATTAATGTAATACAGACTATGTAACAGTGAAGGAGTGAAAAACTATTTTACAATATATAATTATGCTAAATTTAATATTAATGTTAGTTGAAGTATTGAACACTTCCCAGTGTAAGAACCAATTAACTCATTTTTAAGCCTGAGTGTTGAAGATTATAGACATTGTCAAAAAAACCCCATATAGTAATTTCCATTAGCAGTTTCCAAGCTTTTATGATGTGGCACAGGATTTAGTAGTAGAATCATTTTCTGTGACAGTTCAAATAGCTTTTAAAAAGTCCCCCTTTTCCTGAGCCACACAATTGCTCCCATTTATAAAAGCTATGCAGAGTAGAACATGTGCAGAACTAATTTCTAACAAAGAATACATACTAGTCCTGTTTTCTGCTAATAAACTAGTAATTGTTCCAGCTAAACTGGCACCTTTCCGGTATTCCAGGTAGGAAGGAAGCCTTCAGGACACTGAAGGCTGCAGTAGCTGTAGCAGAATGTGGTCCAATTTATTCTTTATTGACCATAAAATGACATTGAGAAGTGTGGTATTTATTGCAGATTAAAAAAAAAAAAAAGTGTAAAAGAAGAAACAAACTTAGATGCAATGGCCTAAATAGAATCAACCTGATCTAGAAATTATTGAGTTTATTGAGTAGCAGGAAGAAAGATGTCACAAACAGAAGTTAATATACTGTAATGTATAAGTGGCCAAGAGGGAGGGGAAGTGTATTGAGAATATTCTAATGCTCTCACAGAATCACAGGATGGGTCAGGTTGGAAGGGACCATGGTGGCTCATCTGGTCCAACCTCCCTGCTCAAGCAGGGTCATCCCAGAGCACTTGGTACAGGATTGCATCCAGAAGGTACTTAAGTATTTCCAGGGAGGGAGACTCCACAACCTCTCTGGACACTGTTCTAGTGCTCAGTCACCTGCACAGTAAAAAACTTCTTCGTCATATTCAGGTGAAATTTCCTGTGCATAAGTTTCTGCCCATTGCCTCTTGTCCTACTGCTTGGCAATAGGCACCAAGAAGAGCTTGGCTCCATCCTCTTGTTACCCTCCTTTCAGATGCTGACAGACATCGATAAGGTTCCCTCTCAGGTGTTCCTTCTCAGGGCTGAACAAGCCCAGTTTCCTCAGCCTTTCATTGTAAAAAATGCTCCAGTCCCCTGATCAGTTTTGTAGCTCTCCATGGAAGAGCTCCAAGTCTTTCTCATACTGAGAGCATCTCTTGTACTCTGAAAATATTTTAAAAGAAATGTACAGGGGGTTTACATCATTTTTTGCTTTTTAAATAGTTGTAAAAAGAGTCTGCTGCTCTTTTTTATTTGTTCATTTTGTTTTTGTTTATTTGTAGCCCATGTGTCTGGCAGTTGTTATTCACGTTTGCTGCACCTAGAAGCAAACTGGGTTAATGTATGTCTCGTACTATAATTCCTGAATCAGAGAATCAATTCGATTGTAAAAAACCTCTGAGATCATCGAATTCTACCTATGACTAAACTCCACCATGCCGAGTAGACCAAGCGCCACCTCCAATCTTTCCTTAAAACACCTCCAGGAATGGCGACTCCACCACCTCCCCCGGGTAGTGTCTAATTGCAGCGTCTAATCTAAACCCTTTCTGTGGGGAAATTCCTCCTGATGTCCAACCTGAACATCTCCAGACACACTGTGAAGCCATGTCCACCTGTCCTGTCACTGATTACCCGGGAGAAGCGACCGACCCTACCTGGTAACCCCCTCCTTTCCGGCGTTTGTGGAGAGCAGAAAGGTCTCTCCTGAGCCTCCTCTGCCTCACGCTAACACCCGCACTCCCTCAAGCCCTCCTCAGGCCATGCCCTCCGGACCCGTGCGTGTCTCTCCCTCCCCACAGGAGCCGCCCCAGGCCCGCAGGTCGGGAGCGCTCGGGGCTCCTTGGGGGCGGTTCCGCCGCCGCGGCCGGCGCGCCGCGATGAGCTCACGGCGCGGCAGCGGGCCCGGCGGAAGCGCTGCGGGAAGGGACGGAGGCCGGGCCAGGGCCGGGGCGGCCCGGGCTGCGCTGCCCGGGGCCGCCGAGCGCCATGAGCGGGGCCGGCCCCGCGTCCCCCGGCCGCGGCAGCGCGGCGGCCCCGCCGCCCGCCGACAGGAGACGGGACTCCCCGGCCGCCGGCTCCCCGATCCAGCCCATCATCAAGGGTAAGGAGGGAGCGGTGCGGGCCCGCGGAGGCGCCGAGCCCGCCGTGTAACCCCGCGGCAGCGGCGGAGAGACGGCCCGGGGGCCTGGGAGCGGCCGCAGTGTGCCGGCACCCCCAGCACCGTCCCGCTCTCTCCGGGATTCCAGCGGCCTCCCGGCCTCCGAGGTGCGGGGCGTGTGCTGGGGTTTAACGCTGGACACCCGGCAGGCCTTGCTGGCTCTCGTCTCTCCGAACTGGGAACCTGGGTGTCTCTGTGGCTTTTTTTCGGGGAGCCGAGTCGGCCACCGCGGCCCTTGCCACAGGCATGGAGTTTCCTGGGAAGTTCTTATTTTTGGTCTTGTTCACCCAGGTTTTGTCTTGGTCAATCCGCGCTCTGAACCGTTCGTACTCAGCCCATGCATTATTTACTGCAGTCATGATTTTCCCGAATCTCTAAATAATCGTTCTGCACTGTTTTGAACGTGCTGGGATTCAGGGTGTTGAACAAACACAGGTGGATACAGTAGAGCCACAGGACAGGTCCATCAGCTGGGGCAGGGGAACGCATCCTTGAGATGGCGGTGCCACCTTAAAGTCTTTTTTTGGGACTACATTGTATATGTCTTGAAACAGTACTTGCTATGTTCTCAGAGTGCTTTTCAATTTAGCAAGCTTTTTCTTTGTGACAGGCAAGCCTGTTTCTCCCCATATATTTAAATAGTAAATACTCTTTTTCAAGACTCAGTTTCAAGTCTGGCCCTAGAAAACAAGAAACTACTGACAGTTTTTCTCTGTAGTGAGGATTCCTTCTGTCTCTTGCTGCAGAAGACTCCCACACTTACTCTGTAGATCTCTGTTAAGCTGCCGTGTTTAACTCTGGTCTTTTACCAGCACTAAAAATCAGATATGGAAGCTGTACTAAGGAGAAAGAGAATTGAAACAAAGGGTGCTGAGCTGCAGAGGAGAGTGTTCACCTTCCAGAAAGGTGTCTTTGGCATCTGGAATAGTGAAAGGTGTCTTTGGAATCTGGTTTGTTGTGTTTATCTAAGCTGGCAGTTTGCTGGATACATAGGTTACTCTGAAAATTCTGTTCTGGTGCTCCTTTGGTTTTGTATGTTCTTGGTGAGCAATAGTCTTTCCTCACACTGAGGTACAGTGTGCTGCCTGTGTTGTGTTGCCTGGTGTAAGAGTGAGAGAAAAACTAAAATTCTGTCTTTCATTAATCTTCTAGATGTTGGGGAAGTCTATTCAAGACTGCTGGATCACCGACCAGTAATTCAGGGAGAAATACGTTACTTTGTTAAAGAATTTGAAGTAAGTATTTGTAAGTATGAAGTAAGAATTTGAAGTATTCGAGGCTGGCAGTGTCTGAAACTTTGAACAGCTTTAGCATCTTTTTAGATATCATAGCAGGTACACAACTTTCTTCAAAAGGGTTTGACGTGGATTTTTTTTCCAAAAATAACACACCTGTAGTATATGTCTGCATGTTTAGCAAACAAGGCAGTAATTTAGGTCTTTTTCTTTTAAAACTTTTGAAAAGAAGATGTGGTTTTTCGTTTTTTGTTTTTTTTTCCTGCACAAGACTGGCAAGAATATTGATGTTGGAGAATAATGTAGTCCTAACATCTTAGAGAAATCCAGTTGGTTCAAGGAAAGTATTGTTGGCTAGCATGGGTTTACATCTTTTTGAAAAGCTACTTAATGCCTCAGCTGGATTCAGCTAGCACAGTTTTTTGTTTGTTTGTTTTTATTTTCATTACACAGGAGAAACTTATACTACTGGAAGGGAAGAGGAGCACTTTTTGCAAAGTAATAAAATAGTTAAAAATTGAATAACTGTTATTTAATTGGCTGCAATTAAGGCTAAAGTACTGAATGTGTAGAAGTGTTTATGTACACCTTTGCCTGGAAAGTGTAATTTGGTTTCCACAAGATGGCAGCAAAAGTTTAGAAAATTTGAATCCTCGCCAGCAAAGGATACCAGTTTCTGTATAGATTTTCTTTCTTACAGAATGTGGAATTTAAAAATGTAGCTGAAAATGCAGCTACACCTCAAAATTCTAGTATGCAGACCTGGTTTGAATGACATTAAACTCTTTCTCCCTCACCCCCCCACAACCTAGATTGTAGCTTATATTTCAAGCAGGTCTATTTTGTCTCTGCTGGTTTAGCAAAATGTGGATATGAAATAAACTCTCATCAGATCTGTATCATATGGGCTTGAGAGTCAGAAGTCATTTCTTTTCTCTGCTTTCCCTAACTAAGCTGTAGGATACAGTAAATAGTTTTAAATGTCATTCCATAGGAAGGAAAATGTTAAACTCATGGACAAAATTAGAACTTGTATCTTTAGGCTGATAACTCATGTATTTGTCTCGTTTCACCTGAAGTCGTGTTCTGTTTGTTAGACAAATTAGATCTTTTTTTGAAATTTAGTTACTGGTTTATACTTTTATGGGGGGAAAATAGCAAAGTAGAGGATTATTTAAATTTTTGCAATTCAGAATTTCTTTAAAGTGGGGTTAGGACCACCAGCACTCAAAAATTCCATTTGTTTCTAACTTTGAGATACATGCTTATTTTTTCAATGATTAGCACCTAGTGTGCAAGGAATGAAGATTTGCATTCAGGAAATCTGGAACCTGTTTAATTAAGGAGTTTTGCTTGCCTGTGCTCTGTTTCTGAAGTTTTAAAACGGGTGTGGTGATCCCTGTCCCACTTCATGTAAAAGAGTATTTTTTGTTTATGTTGAGTTTTTATCTAAAGTAAAATGCTAGTGAAATTCAGAGTGGGAATAGTGCTGTGGCTTCAGAAAAATAGATTATTTCATAAATTTAGACAATAAAACAAGATCTTGCTGTACTTGTAATTAGTCATGGTGAGTAGTGACCTAGAAGACTTGTGTTATATTATTGTTTAGTCAATTTCATTGCTTTACTTCAGTTAAAACAATTTTACTTGTGTTGTTTTCACCTCCTGCCATACTAAATATGGAAGGTCAGACATCAAGCAAGCAGAATCACTACTGTGTTATTTCCCAGTAACCAACTGAGTTATAAAAATGAAATGCTTTCAAGCTCTGTTGCTCTTTGTTGTTTTAGAGATGCTGTAAATTATCTATACACAACAGGACATTTTTCCCCACAGTGTGTAAATAGTTGATACTGTCTTTTCTCACAAGGGCCAGAGGAGTCATTCAGAGGATATTTTGTGTTTTAATGTGATGAATGGAACATTGCTGTCTATTTTTGGCAATTTTATCTTTGTTGTTAAATAAGTAGAGTGACACTTCCATAGACAATGGTCTAGTCTTTGAGATAAAGCTATTAGTTTATCATCTGGGAAACCATCTCTAATTTGTGAAGTGGAATTCCTTGTTAGCCACTCACTTTCTTTCATTTTTGTGGCAGGAAAAACGTGGCCTGCGAGAGCTGCGAGTACTTGAAAATCTCAAAAATACAATCTTTGATGCAAATGAACGTGTTCTTCCAAAGTGTGAGCAGGCAATGCAGGACAATCTGAGTGAAACCTTCAAGAGATGTAAGCAGGTTGCTTCTTATTGCTCTTGATCATTTTGAGGAGTAATTTAAGTAGTTTGGATTCAAAGTATAATCTGTTAAAAAATTGCCACTCTTGTGTAATTTTCTATTCTTTATGTGCTTTGTTCTCACTTCTGTGCAACTTTGAAAAGGAAAGAACAGGGAAGTTTTGTGATACTTGGTAGTCCAGCCAATCAGCTCTTGTTAAGATTACATTAGAGTTTTTTGTTGGTTTAAGTAGAAGCTATTTTAGCTCATTCTTTTCATATTCACTTAGAAACGGTGTTCTACATTGACTCAAGCCATGGACAAAAGTTTCAGTTTCCTGGTTTGTTGCAACCATGCTGTGATGTGAACTTCAAGTTTCTTAATTTTCCCACAGGAGTGCATAATACTGTCTCCCTTAAATCCTTTAAAATAAAACTTACTGTTGTATAGCTATGAAATTTCTTATTATTATCATTATTCAGTCACAAATTGGGAAGTAATAGTAATTGCATGTTAATTTTAGTTTCATCCTTATTAATATATTTCTTTACTGCTCAGATTTTAGAAGAATGTTTGAAATTTGCACTAGTTTTTAAATGTGCTTTTTTTCCCTTACTACATTTAGCAGGATGGTTTCTTCAAAAGAGATTCTAAGAGAGTGTGGGTACACAGCTTTAGCTGCTGAATTTATGCAGCTGAAACATGCCACTGTGGATTTTGTTACAATTTGTGTGGCATGTTGTATAAGCATTTAATTTCCTATAACTTATTTATATGACATCTGGCATATGCAGAGTAGCAAATGGTAGATGGTACTTTCCACACCAAAAGGATTGCAGGAAAACATTGAAACTTACAATTTAGTCATGCAAACAAGGCATCCTAATACCTAACTGGGGTGAACCTTCGATGCTCCTCCCTGATTTTCTCATGGCCAGCTGTGCAGTGCATCTTCAGTAATGGAATCTCAAAATGGCTGAAGTGGGAAGGGACCTCTGGAGCAGCAGCAGCGTGAGCCAGTTGTCCAGGACTGCATCAGTTGCTGCTTGGGAAATTAGTGTATTTAATTCTGTGTTGAGGGGGGAGAAGTGCATAGGAATGCAGTTCCTATTTCCACTGACAAGTTTTCCCAGGCTTAGTCTTAGGGAGAAAAGAGATGGACTCATAAAGATGTTAAAGAGCATAAAGATGTACATGTGGAGTCTATACACAGCTGATGGGGAAAAAAAATTAAAAAAAAAACCCTCAACTAACTCAAGAGTTAGAGTTTGATCACCTGTTTCTACTTGCTAACTAGAGAGTGGTTTTTGATGTCTTCTGAGGTGCTCAGTAGTGCACTCCAGCTCTCCAGCAACATTAAAAGTGTGGGCACAAGAGGACCTCACTGCCTTCCTGCTTTTGGCTTCTAGAACACACAAAGGTTGAACTCTGCAATAAGCCTGCTTACTTTTATAAGTGTTAAAGTTGTAAGTGTGAAGCATTTTCTGCAAGTAGAGGTGATTCTTGGCAGAGTTAAGTGACACAGTGGAATATAATCTTCACCTTGCAACAGCCTTGCATCTTCTAAATCCCTTTCAGGCAAGTTTCTTTGATTTCCAACAGCAGACTGATCTCCTGCATTTTCTTGTTTCAGTGCAAGCTGCCAATGCTATGATCCATAGACTCCAAGAGAGGGAGTGTGAAGCGAGAAAGGTAAAGGATAGATGGATGGATTTTTATTTTGTGATCTAAGAGTTTTGTGCTTCACAGCAAGTTTGTCTGCCTTCGGTATAAACTTTAAAACATATTTTTCTGTACCTTATATACTGGCAGTAAAACTTCTCTTGGGGTGATTTCTGCACTTATAAAATGCTCACTGCAAAGTTAATGATCTAGCTAACTCTTTCTACAATCTCCTGATATATGGAAACTATTTTTTATTTCCTTTGCTTTATTTTTCCTCCTAGCTCAGACTATAACAATTTGTCACATACAGGGAAGGTTAAATATAAAAAAGCTTATTTTCTGTGGAACAAAAAACATCTACTAACCTACCAGAATGGAAATGTAAATCTTTCCTAGTTAGCTGAGAACATTGACCGTATTATATATATTGCTTGTTGAAAAGGAAGTGTTTTTTTCACTTGTGGATGGGTTATTTAATGAAGAGGTATATTATAGGAACATGCGAATCATTGGAACCTTTTCAGTTGGCTACACACTTCGCTTATTTGAAATACATGTGCTCTAAATCTAAAACCTGGAAAATTATACATTAAATTAGTTTCATGTATTCCCAATCCTACTTCTTTATTGTATTCCTGTGTTATCTCTTTACTTGCAAAATGCTGTTGATTATAATTTAGTTCAGGAAAAACCAAAGACATTTCCATGGCTATCAAGGAAAACAGGCTGTGCATTCATGGATGTAAGCTGATAGTCATGTTTTTCTTTCCTTTTTTGCAACTGATGAAGATGGGCAGTCCAGTTGCAATTGAGCCCTGGTACTGGGCAAACAGCACATGTCTGAGCACTGACAGAGTTTGCTTGTGTCTGACAGTAGAGCAGATACTCATGGAGAGTAGGAAATTCTTACAGTTCTGCTACTGTTTGTTTGAGGTAAAACTTTAATAAGAAATTTATAACTTAGAAAATGAACAGTCACTTAGTAAGAATGGTGACTGTTCTTTTTTTTTTAAATATTAGCTGGATGTTTCCACTCTTTTTTTTTTCTTTTAATGTGTAGTGGAAGAGTAGTTATAGGTATCCAGGATTCATAGCATTTCTTAAAGTTTGCATAGTACAACTTTCTGGCTTGAAACTTTCCAAATGAGAGTAGTAACGTGTAGGTAGCTTGTAAAAGTTGTCATTGTAGTGCAGCCACTCGAGGAGAAATACCTTTTTCTTACTTTTCTGAAATTATGTGTTCTGAAAAAATAATGAGATTTTGGCAGAAAGCATTGTTAGTTTTGGGTAGGTGATGTGTAATTGTGTCAAAAAGTTTCAAATGTTTCAAAAGTTCCATGTTTCAAAACCTGTTGAATACAAAGTAGCGCACCTGTCAAACTGTTAGTGTACACTTGTGTATCTTGTCGGGAGATGTTACTGTATTGGGTGCAAACAAAATGGATCTTGACACAATGTCGTTAAAGTGTATCAAAAGCTGCACTGAAAAAAGTCGTTTATTTAGCCCCTGCTGTGTGATCTTGAAGAACAGCAGAAACATAAAAATACATAAATGGGTTTAAGAATACATAAATGGGTTCCCAGTGCCTTTAGTTGACAAAAATGCCACACATCAGAAACAGTTATTGCTGATACACTGAAAAGGAGAGAGAAAAAGAAGGATTAATCCTCTTTTTTGCTGGGACATGGAGCAAATAGAAGAACAACTGCCTAGGTTTATTTTGGCTTCTGCACTTGTAATATAAGGGGGCCAGACTGTCAATACAGCTCCCAAGCAATCCACAGAATTACATTGTGTTTTGTCATGTGCATTGGATCCTTCTCCAATGATCTGGGATCTCTTTTTCTAGATATCTAGACTTTTTTTTTTTCAAGATAAGATAGTGAATGGAATTAAACTTAGCAAAGCCAAGCAGTAGGAAAATATGAGGGGAAAACTAACTTATTTATAAAGGAAGACATTAATCACAGTGAGAGCTAGCTGGCTAAAGCAGAAACACTAGCTGCCAGTTTCAAAACATTTAATATCTCTGTTATAATATTTTATAGAAATAGCATCATTGCTAATGCAATCACATTAATAGTATTGCAGACATTTTACCACTTGTTTTGGATTGGCTATACAAAAATAAATGTTTTCTCTTTAGTTTCTCCTTTCCATATGTCTTCGTGCTAGTTTCCAGATAGTTTAACATTGTGTTGCTCTCATTAACCCCCCTGTTTTACTATGGAAATGATGGTTAAAAGCTTCCTGTTTTCCTCCTGTCAGCTTCAGGCAGACAAGATGATGGCTCGTGAGGAGAAGTGCATTGCTCACTGGGAGGAGTTCATGAGAGAACAGCAGAACAAACGCGCAGAGGTGGACGAAGAGCACAGAAAGGCGATGGAGTGCCTCAAAGAGCAATATGCAGAGATGGAGAAGGAACTGGCCAAATACGCTTCTTTTTAACACCTTTTTCAATAATGCTGGATTTGTGCCATGCTCAGTTGCTTCTGACTTAAATTGAGGCTCTTTTGGAAAGCTGAAGCTGATAGAAAAAAGGAGGATTTCCTCTACAGTCTTGGTATGGGAAGAAATGTTTTGCATACTTTCAACTTAAGTGCCTATCTATGCTTTTTTGGTTCATGGCAGGTGGAATGCCAGTATTTCTTTGTTTGTTGGAAGCTGGAGCTGAAAATTGTGTGACTACATCAAGCTCAGGGAGTTGCAAACTGGAGTTCTCTCCCATCAGCAGAGTATCATATCATTTGGGAAAACAGAGACTAATGTAATATCAGCCATCCTGGTGTGCAGCCACAGCCCTTTCCCAAAAAGTAGGTTAATAGATTCCAGCCATAGTTAGCTGAGAAGTCACTGGGAAAACTCTATATTCTGCTTGTAGATTTCAAGAAAATAAACTTGTCTCATGGAATGTTTTACTTTGAAGATTAACCAGTGAAAGATCTCAACAGAGTTTTAAATCCAATTGTAATTTAAACTTTTGGGTTGAATGTTCAGTATTATGAAGGAGAGTTGCAATTTGAATAGTTTTTGTTAACAAAAAATGTGTAAGGTAAGCTTGGTCAACAATTCCTTCTTTTTTTCTCCCTGTAAATGTCTCAGGAGTCTCTTTTACTGTTCTAAGCAAAGCCAAAACAAGCTAAAAAAGTGATCATGAGAAGCATATCAGTCTTTGTATTAGCTTTATAGCTAGTACAGTTTTACCTTAAATATTTGGCATGCTGTTGGTTTACTTAGGATAAGCTTGTCAGAACTTTTATGAAGAAATGAGGGAAGATTTTTGTTTCTTTATCAGCATAACAAATGAGCAGATTAGTGGTTAAATGCCTGTAGTACTGATCTTCTTTCTTACCAACTTTTACAGCATATGTGAAATACTCTCCTGCGCTGCTTTCCTTTATCCCAAACTTGCAGTTACCAGCAGTGCAACTGAAGAAGTTAACTCAATCAGTTCATTAACCGAGGAAAATGAGACGTAGTACCTTAATGAAATTTGCTGCAAGCTAACCGTTAGTGCAGGAAATATCTTTCCATAATTTAGCTGGTGTCTAATGGAGAATGGAAACAGGTAAAAATAAACAGAATTTACACTTTACCTGTATTGCAGCAGTAATACACCAACAAGGGTTGCTTGTCTAAGTTTATGGCTTGGTTTCAAGGCTCCATTCCTGGCAGCATGTTGATAGTGTGATTAAAGTTAGTAGAGGAGATGGAATAAGTATATGAGATTTCTTTCAATAACACTGAATTCCTGCCAAGCTGTTCTGCCTGCTACCGTGGTCCCAACAGCTTCGTCAATCATCATTGTGTATCTGGACTGAAAGAGGATTTGCTAACACCGGGGCACACTGGAATGTTGTTAATTCTCTGTTCTGAATGGAAAAAACATAGATGTCTCCAAAGGATCCCACATATGAAAAATAGGAAAGCCTCTTTTTTGAACAACTCCTATCTGAATAGAGGGTGACTTCTGTAATATTTCTCAGCTTGTGTACCCATGATGAATGTTGTAACTAAGCTCAGATTTTTCATTTAAAAAGAAGAAATTAGTTCTTGCCTGTCTTTAGAACTGGGTGTGGAATAGTTTTGTTTGGAGCACAGACTGGAAGTGGCTTCTCTTACCAGATAATTTGATGTATACGTGCTCAAAGCCCAAATATCTTTCTAACAAAATGCATTTAACTGCATACTGAATTAATTTTTATTTTTGCACTGATATTTTTTATTAAGATTTAGATATCTAATTAACTGTGCACTGGAGCTTTTAGTATTTCATCAATTTGATGGTTGATAAACAATGATGCAAGTGTTACATTTGGATATTCACTGGAAAATAAAATGGCATTTCCAAAACCTGGGATGTGTGCTCCTGATTTTTTTGAAAGCTTAATAAGTACTAGCACTGAAAATGTGTTGCTCTTTCAGGATGTTTTATGCTAAAGAATCCTTTATGCTGGAGATCATTTGAAAACACACTTCTTGAAAATCTGTCTACCTCTTTGTCAATGTTATTGTGCGGACTAAATGAAAAATATCTGTTCCTGAAATAATTTCATTTAATAACTTTCACCTTTTTTGCATGATATGCTGTAGGTGCTTGGAAAAGCTTAATCATCTTTGAAGCAGCTTGTCAACATTTATAGGAAAACCTTTTTTTCTGTCCAAATGCTTAAAAAAAATCTCAACCAATACCTGATGTGTCCAATACTATCTCAGTATGTCTGACTGATAAAGATTTCTGTCTTCAGAATTTTTTTATCAAAGTGGGACTATGGTCTGTCTGAACACAATAGTTCTCCACAGTGCAACTTTCTTTTCAAAATTCCAGACTTTGTTATTCACAGTCTTGGCTATTTGGGAGATAGAAAAGTCAATGCTTTAATATTTGGTTTTATGCCATTGGTGCATGAAGGAAGTGTTTCACCTTATACTTGCAATTTTACATCACTGAATTCCATAGCTTTAAAAATCTTGAGGATTTATTTAGCCCCTCTTAAACCTGATAGAAGTTTGCATTGGATTCCAACAAAGGAGTTGAAAAAGGTCCTCAATATTAACTTCCAGTATGAAAGGTGAGTTTTGCAATCCTTTTCATACCAGACTATGTGTATAACTTTTTGTTTCACTATTAGTGCTGCTTATTTTGTTGAAAAGTTCTTTGGAACTGAAAGTGGGGTTGGATGTTACGTAACCACTGGAATATTCTCTGAGTTTTTCTGTTCTAACAAACACGTAGCAAGAAGCTGGTGTCTTCCTTGGAACTGCTGTATGAAATCTGCCCCTGCTTAGGAGCAATAACAAATTGAGGAAATGAAGAGGTATGTAAGGGTTTGGTTTGTTTTTTTTTTTAACCGCCTTATGTTAACAACAAAGCTAAGTACTGCTCTTGGAGTGTTTTATATCTAAAGCCTACCACATTGTTTTATTCCTAGGAATGAGGGAGGGGGTGATTCGTGTGTTCTTCCTCTGCTTCTTTCCGTGGTGACACTAGATAATGCATTTTAAAGAAAAGGAAGATTGTTACAACTGGAACATCACATCTTCTCTGATAATTTATGGCTTGTTAGATGTTTCCTCAAAAATTGTGGGGTTTTTTTTCACAAGCCAAACTATACAGCAGATACATGGCATAATCAGGCAGAAAATTGAATCAGTTCATTGCCGAGTTGAAAATTGCTGATGATAATCTCAAGGATGTGGATTCTGAGGCTGACAGAAGTTCCCCAGCAGGTGTCAGTGTAGCCTGGAGAAGGAGCACGACGAGGAAGCCTGGTTTATACGAGGTGTGAAACATAAATGCTTTACAATGTTCAATTGTAACACAGTAACTTACACAGTGTTCTGTGTAAGTAAAAGACATTTGGTGGATGAAGCCACATACTTTAGAGTGAGACTACTTACCAGTGGCATTTGCCCCATTAGAACAGGACACTTAAAGTTATTTATGTAATATTTGCTGCTGATATGAACAATGGTGTCTGCAGTTCTTTTGCCTTCTAATTAAAATGTATTATAATCGCAGACTCAAATGCTGGAAATTAAAACTTTGAAGAGCTGCATTCCAACACTACTGTTGGTTTTAATGGATCAGGTTTTCTGAAGATTTGATGCAAAAATTTATTGAAGGGGGTTGTGCCATGAAAAGGAAATGGGATCTTCTACAAATAAAATTTTTGAACCAAATTACTGTTCCGCACATTTTTAAAACAGATTAGTTATTTTAATTGCTTATAATGAAATGGACTTCTCAAAGTATTAAAGATGCAGTATGCCCAGTTCTCTCAGGCAAGCTCTGGTCTGTGTGTCAAGGTGCAGCAGAATTTGCAGGAAGATGGAATTGCAGCAGCTGTAGTAGGATATTAATGATTACCACAACTTTCATAAATAGCTTAATAGTCAAAGATTGTTTAAAAAATCCAGATAATGTAGACACTTAGAAGAGAAGGCGGAAGTCAAAAGCATCAGAGTCTATTTTGAAGCAATTTACAAAGGGAGTTTTCTAGGGGTAAAAAGAAATCCTGTAGAAGTACATTACTCCATATCCATGTTCCTTCCAGTCCTGCAGTGTACAATTTTGCATGCAGTATCTTGGTGCTTTCATATGTAAGCAATGAGCAAAGTAGGAACACATTTACTCAAGATAATTGTGAGCAATAGAAAGAAGAAAACCTTGCAGAAGTCCTGCTAGGGTGTAAAGCTGTAGCTTTGAAAATCTCATCTCAAGTTTATACTTCCTAACTAGAAGTCATGTAGAGCTATCCAGCTAAGTTTCAGTCTGCCACCTTCTATGCTTAGTCTGGGCCAAATCAGAACATAGATGTTCAGATTTTTATTTAACATCATTTCTTATATGGTGAAGAAAAAGACAACCCTTTCAAGATGAGCTTTTGAGACAACTGTACTGTATCTTAAAACTCTAATTTAAACTAAAACCTTGCATTTCCTCAGTCTTCCCCACTAATGAGACACTGGGTAGATACAAGGAGACCTGCAATTGAGTATATATTTTTTTATTATTATTATTATTATTACTTTTGTTTTTTATCAGACATTGCATTAAATGTGATGTAATGGAATTTAGTGGGAACCAAAGCACTATTAATGGCTTTTGCTTGGAACTCATTACTAACATTTTGAGATGGACATACTCTACAAATTCATTCAGCATTTCATGACACATGGTCCCAATATTCTTTAATCTGGGGAAAAAAAACCCAAACCTTTGTTCTTGCTGCAGGAAATGTTGCAGGAACTGGATAAGCATTTTTACTTGTCTTTAAATTAATTGTGAAATAAATTTGCCAACTTGATTCAGAAAGCTTGTGGGATGGTCCCTATTCAGTGCTTTCCCAAACCAGGATATGCAAAAATGCCTCTTGCTACGATGTGTTGTAGAATATGCACAGCACTTTTCAGTAGCTTTAGCCCTGGGAAATTTAGTTCAGGATTGCTTGAGGTCATAGGAAGTCCTTTATGAGTGGACACAAGTTTGTCCTTTCCAGATGTTTTTAGCCCTCATTAAATAAATTCCGGTTCCTGAAAATCCCCTCTCCAGATGGCTCTAAATATGTTCCAATATTTACTATGTCAACTAGAAACCTTCTAAGCTGAATTACATAAATGGGAAATACTGTGCATCCTTCCAATGCACTGATTTGAAAGAAAATTGAGCATCGTTTATTTACTAAACAATGAATGTTCAACATTGTAAAGTAGAATTACAGCAGTAGGCCTAGGTAGCAGCTTAGGTTCAAACAACAAATTAACTTTTGGAATCCTAAGAAGGAGTTAACTATCAAGCTCTCAAAGTCCTAAGGATTCAATTTTTGTTTTAGAATAAGCAGCCTGCAATACATTGCCAGAGTGGAAAATTTTCTGGAATCACAAAGTACTTGAAGCTAACAGGATTTTGATATTTGTGTCTTGAACAAGTTTAGAGAGGCTCATTTTATCAGCCAATGTGATGAATTTGCAGTCTGAGACACCTTATACAGAATACAAATACTGCACAGATATCTAGTGTAGGACAGCACCTTTCTCTCATTTTGTTTAAAAATTGTTGTGTACCCATGTATCCAGGACAAGTAGCCTAATCACTGGCTACCATCACTGGTTGTAAAAAGACACAAAAAACAAAACCACCAAATCTCAAAATATATACACATGTACTAAACAATAATAAATTTGGGATGACCAGGATGCATTGTGTTTTGAAACTTTCTTGCAGCTGTGACTTGCAGATGATATAGCAAATACAATTTCCTTTAAAACATCCACAAACAGATAGAATATTATGTAATAAAACTGTCTAATTATTGACTTTTGTTTCTTAGACAGATGTTGAGGATAGGGAGGAAATGCAGCCCCCTTCATCAGGTTGTTGTAAAGATTGTATTTACCGCTGAGGTGGTCACCATCAGCACACGGTTACTAAATGCAAAAATCTACCTCCAGTTTGTTTTTAGAAGACATAAGTCCTGGAGAAATGTGTGGTGGTCAACCTGGAGCATGGAAAGCCATAGTAGAGTTCCTGCATGATGTCCTTTATTCCTTAAACTCCTCTCCCTTAGAAGAAATAGTACACCCTTTCTAGGCCCAATTTTACTTCAATTAAAAATGAAATTGAATTGAAAAATGGTGAAAATTTAACTGTGTTACCTTTTCTTTTTTTCTTTTGAAGTTTAACTGTGTTAAATTTTCACTATTATCTTTAGTCAATATAAAGAAAGAGGCTCAAACTGAGCCCTTGTTCTTACAAGTTTCAGTCCTTGTTATATTTTCCCTGCTGACACGTAACTGGACTAAGACCACATACCTCTGTGAGGAGGTTATCCAGCAGCCATTGTATCAGTGCTACTGTAGGTCATTGCCTCAGTGTGCTCCCTTTGAAAAGGCTGCCAGAAAGAGAAACCTTAGCTGAAAACTATTTCCAAATAATTTTCACACGGTAAGGAATTATTCTTCATATATGATGTGATTTCCACGTGCACCTTCCTTCTGCTTTCAAGTTCCCAGGCTGGTTTGTCCCACAGAATCCAATAAAGAAAGTGTAATTTCTCCCTAGGGTCTTTTCTGGTCATGCTTGATATCACTTAACATAATGAGCTTTTTACTCTCACATCATAAAAGGTTTTGTTTGAAATTTCTCCTTTTTTTTTGTACTTCAACAAAAAGTGTTGCTTACATCCCTTCTAAAGAATGCTCTGAGTTATGTGAAATGTGGACATGCTGTCTGGGCCAACCCCTTATCTCTGCCAGATTTAAAAAGTCTGGTTCAGTACAGTGGCTTAGACTGCAAGTTTTTATTGTGTTTTGTTTCTTTTAAAAATATGTATGTGTGTGTCTTGTTAAAAAACATTGCTGCCCCTGTCTAGGAACAATGCAACACTCACATCATTTCCTGAAAGAATAGAGTTGGAAGGCAATTATCTACTCACCAAACAGGCTAAAACAACAGTTCCTGATATTCTTCTCAAATATTTCAACTTCCCAGGAATCCGGAAAAAATAATTCCATGAGACGGTGTTGTGAATGAAGGTATGACATTTCAGTTCCCTTCGCTTGGAATCAGACATCCAGAGGTAATAAATTACCATGGGCTTGGCACTGCTGGGAGGGGGTCTGGCTGTGGCAAATTGTTTTCCTTCAGAGCAGGAATAATGAAGTGTTTTTACATCCTCCTTGGTCCAGTGACAAGCAAAGACTTCTTTCTTAATGGGCTTTCATTAGCAATCACATTAATTACACACAGAAGGAACAGGAACCTGATGGCCAAGTACCTTTATCAAATCAAATTTATTTAGAGATAGGAAAGTACAATAAAGATATCGTTTTTCCCATTTTATCTCTGTGAAGTAAAGCCAGGGACATGGTCTCAGAAATGTGCTCTTCCAGGAAAACATATGGGAAAAAATGAGTGGTGACAAAGCATTTTTACCTCTTTCAACTCAGTGTCATTTTTACCAGCATTATCTTGGTCCAGTTTCTGTCACTCAGAAAACACTGTTTCTGCTTTCTGTGTTCACTTTATGCCACTTCTTTTTGTTTTGTTTTATTAATGATCTTAATAATAATAATTGCTTTTGCAGGTTAATCTTCAGTTTACTCATTAATTTGTGCTTGAGTAGGTCTTAGAGAGGATTGCAATTTGGACTGTATGATAGAAATTATATTGGCATATAAAAAAATGAAACACTGCTCCTGAGAAAAGAGTTGATGCTCTTGATCTTTGAAGAGCTCCTTTTACATGTTTAATAATCAAGGAAATGGAAAATACTTCTCAAAAGTGTATATTTGGATCCAAAATGAAGAATCTCAGCAAGGCGGCAGCACAGGTAGCCTTGCACTATTAAATTTGTGAAGTGATAACAAGGAAACTGCAAGTCAATGCACATCAAAAATCAAGTAGTATTAAACCAGAAGCCCTTAATTGAATTTACTCTCATTCTTGCCTCTGCATGAAGCATGAAGAAAATATTCTTAAAAGGTGAAGGTATCAATTCCATTTACTTAAGAAGGGAGGTATTTCTAATTTAATGAAGATGTATAATATTCTATAACCTTCCTTAGAGTTGTTTTTATTTTCTTATTTTTTGAGAGAACTTGACAGAGTTCTACCAGCTCCAGGGCTGTGTGAGATCACTTGTAGCACGGCAGCAGAGGCTGCAGAGTCTGTCTGGACTCAGCATCTGAAGCACATTCAGTATTTACAAGGGATCACTCGGCCAGAAGGACCTGGACTCAGCAGAGGGCTTTGCATGTCTCCACATTGTGTTGTGTTTGTGCCAGGGAAAACAGGACAAAATCCTGCTCCTGCTGAAATCTTTAGCAAAATTCACATGAATGTCACTGCAGCTAGAATTTATCTGGAAGTTTTGTCGTCAGGCATGATTTCTTGAGGACAGGAGCAAGTAGTCCCTTTTTCAAATAATGGCCTGAACTCTGGTGAGGAAATCTGATTAATCACTATTCTCATGCCACTGAACTTTCATGCCTGTGCTATTTAGATCTTTGTCAGATTGAATCTATTGTTGGAGGTTTTCAACTTATCTATTTATTTCTGTTTTATGAAATAGTGAAGATGTGATCTCGTTTGCTGTATCAAGATTTAATTAGTTCATCAGAACTCAAAACTACATTTTCCAAGCATTTAAAACTGAAGGCATCTCATGAGCAATGAGGTCAAAACACTTCAGCATGTTTCATGGCTCATGCCATGTTTTATGAATAGTTGTGAAGGGTGGGTAATAAGAGTACTTGTCTTTCACCCAAAATGTCACAGTGGCTTTTACACAAACCAAAAAAATAGAGGTTAAATTTAATTTATTGTTAAGTAGATCTTTCCTACCCGATAGCTCTGGATGCATAAACAAGCATGTATGAAGGTGAGCTTCCATTTTGCCTTCTCTACTCTTGCTTATAGTAAAGAGGTGATAAGCTGATGTTTCCACAATTGTTTTGGTAGAGCCCTACAGGCTTCACCTCTCGTCCTTTTTCACTTGGCCTTGTAGCTGTGACTGCCACAGGACCTGATGCTCTGCTTTCCACCAGTGCTATCCCTTTGGCTTCACTTCAGCTCACTGCTGAGTTGGCAGTGTAACACAAAAGGAGCAAAAGGCAGTAAATTATTTCTGCTCCTGGAACACCATTAGTGGCCATTAAGCCAGTAGCAGATGTTTAACTGAAAGGTCAGATAATTTACAATGTGAAACATTATTTTGGTTGCCACCTTTCACAATTAGAAGTATGTAGTTTACCTACCTAATACTCAAAGTGTTTGTGGCCCTGTGCAATTAGCTAACACCTGGGCTGAGAATCAGACCCTCACTCCATTATGGGATCATAAGAAAGAAAAGGAAGGGAGAAAAAACAGTCCCAGAGAGCTGAGTTAAGGAAGCGAAGAGTCATTATATCTTGGTATTTTATAATATCTATTCTGATATTTTGCTAAGCCCTTTGATCAGAAGAAATTGACCTGAACAATGAACAGCTAAAGATTAGATAAGACTCAGGACTCAAGTGTCAGCTTGCTTGGAAATAAAGTATATTTTAGAATATGTTGTCTAGAAACCTTAGGCAATCTATTATATATTTTTTTAAAAAAACATGGAATTTATTAGAGAGGAGTGGAATTTATTATCATTATTTTAATGTATGTAGAAAACAGGATTGTCACCTTTTCTTAGTGTGTACGTAATTGAGTCATGAAGGTTCCAAATTTATTTTCTATGAAATTGAAAGAGAAACAAAAGGTCTCAAATTGTGTTTCTTTCTAACAGGTAACTTTACTGTGCATCCAAGTGTAGTAGCAGGGAGAATTGTAGGCCTTTTTTGGGTTATTTTTTTGTGGGGGGTTCTTCCTGAATATGCTGGTGGAATAGCTGTGTTTTGTGCTAAGTATATTATCTTGCTCCTGGGATCTGTGTAACTTCTGTTTAACTAAGGAAAAGGAGAAAACCCAGACTGTAGAGATGGAAGCACTACATAGATAAGGCATTGGAAGTTATGTTATTTTTATATATTTCTTACTATTAAGTGCTACAAATGGAGAAGAGATGAAAGCTAATGCGTATTCAGAACAAAACCCATTGTTTTTGCATATGAAATGGATATTCATTTAATTTTTAGATTGGCGGTTGAGCCAGTGTTTCAGATAATTATTAAAAAATGAAAATGGACTTTCTGGGGGCTGCTGTGTTGCCAGCCCATGGCCGGATGCCCGGGCAGACTTTCCCCAATTAGTAGGTTGCGTGCCCGTTCTGCTTGGCCAGCTCCACAGTTTATGCATCCTACACGTTACCGCAGTCGAGACTCAAAACAGTAAACACCTCGGAACACCAAAAGTGCCAAATGCCACCTTATTTCTGTTGTTATTTTCTGTAATTATACCTGGGAGGACTGGAGAGTTTTAGCACATTTCTTCCCTCCCTTTTTTTTCCCCTTTTTTTATGACTTGGTTTTTGCATTCCATAAACCCTTGGCAATGGGTACAACAGCTGCCTTTGGACTTGGAGGAGATGAGGTCCTTGGGGACGTGCATGTTTCAGCAATGACCAGTCCCTTCTTTGACCATGCCAGGTGTTGTTGGTCTGACCAAGAGAGTGGCCATCCTTTGTATGGCCTCCTTGAGTGGTGTGGGACTCGCCCTCAAGGCTCCCAAAGGCTCACTCCTGTGATTTCTCTCCTCTCCTTTCTATTTTGTGCTTGGCTTCCTAGTGAGCAATGATGCCCTCTGAGCTCTAACTTCTATATTTTACCCACTTTTCTCCTCAACAAGCCTATATCAGGGATTGCACAGTTTTGGGGGTTTTTTTCCTATTTTTTTTCTCTTTCTTTAACATGAAAAGGTCAGTTTGGTTTACTTTATGGTAGAAAGTATGAGGCTCTACAGCGGAAAAGGTGGATGCAAGTTGTTTTCATAGAGTTTAATTAAGGTTAAGTGGAGTTCCCCCAAAGTTTGTGCTGGTGCTCTCTAATGTTTGATTTGGAGGAAGGCGCAAGCAGTGGGATCGTAAAATCAACACGTGCCCCAAAGAAATTACTCAGTCACATGTAGAAAGGAGAAGAAGGAAATATGGAAGCACCTAACAAAGATCAGGCAATCTGACATGATGATGAAGCTGCTATTGCAGTGTAATGTGATTTAGAGAACAATGTTGACTATTTGTAGATACTGGATTTTAATTCACTGAAACCAGCTGGGAAAAGGACACAGATGTGTCTGTGAAGAATTGAGATAAAGGATCTTTCCATCATGCCACATTGGCTGAAAAGCAAAGATATATGGGGAATGAGGTGGTATTGAGAGAAGAATAAAGAACAGTACTAAAAATAAAACAACATTAAACCTTGATATAGAGGATGTACTTGGACTACTAAATACAGTCTTCTCCTCCTCAGAAGGAATATGACTGAAAAGGGAAAAGGACAACAAAAATCTAATGAAGTTTTGAGAGGTGTGTATGTAGGGAGAAAGTTTTAGAGGCATAGTGTGGAGTCTGAAGTTTTTAATACAGTAAACAGCACAAAGTAAATCATAGATCTATTCAAATTCCTTTATTATCCAAGAGCAGAGAGAAAATGGATTAAATCTATTTGACTGTTACAACTGATTAGAGAAACTGAGTTTTTTATATAACATGATTGATTTTATATAACAGCAATTGATTTGTTGTCCACACTATAGGTTGTCATTGGCCAACTGCTTTGTTGGTGAACTTTCTGGGAAAATTGTCCACGCTTCATCGAAGGACTCTGCTTAGGAAACTTTCCATTGGCTTTCTTGGCCGAATTTCAGTGTGACCTTTCCTAGCTCTTGAACACTATCCTTTGCACTTTTAGCACAGATGAAGGCATCTCATCAGACACCTGTCATAAGGTATGTGTTTTCTATGTATTTTAGTTCTTCAAACAATTTATTTCACAATGTATATTGTGTAACAGTTGCTATCTAACTCTTAGGGAACTCTAGGGATGAATTAACAAAAAGTGTCACATTTTACTGGAAGTATGATGTATCCTTTTTCCTTTAAGATTCCCACATCCTATTGCACCTCGCTGTTTTCCTGGGTAGATAAACATTCATGTGCATTTCACAAAATTCTTGAAGAGGAGAATGTACATATCTGGTCATGTCTGGTTTATTTTCAGTGTTAAACTTGTCAGTGAATTTTGGGCAGGAAGAATGAGCAGTGCAGTTGGTTGGGAATACCTTGTTGGAGCTGGGGTGACATTGGATTCTGCATGGCTTTGATAGGTCCCCTGGGGGGAAATTAAATAGAACATTGACTGGGGGAGAGAGACGACTTCCTTCTGCTAGGAAAATATAAAGAATCTCATTTATTTTTTTTCCCTATAAAGCAAATACGTACATGTCATTAGAATTACTTTCCTGGGCTTTCAAATAAATTTAACCATGCAAAGGCAAACAGAAAGTCTGTGCCAAACTTTATACTTTGTTGTAATACTTTGTGGCTCTTGCCTATTAAGAGTTTGCTGTAAATAAGGTTTCTATCTGTATGTCCCTATTTGCTTTATGTGGAATTAATAGTCCAGGAGCAGGTTTGCCTACAGCTCCTTTTGCTTCCAGCTTTACTGAAGTGTAACAAACCTATCTTCCTCTGTTTTAATACCACTGGAATAGTTGTGCACTTCAGTGGGGGCTGACTCCAGTGTCTGCTGGAGAGCAAGACTGGCTTCTGAAGGTGAGAGAAGGGCATCTTGCAGATGAGGAAACTGTGAGGCTTTCCCAGTGCTGGCACAAGGAAAGTAGGGTTGCTGTCTTTAAGGGTGGCATAAGGAGCATCAAGAAAGCTGAGCCAGGTTTTCCTTTTACACTGAAATGATGCTGCTAGACAAAAACTGAGGCCCCATCCAAATGAAATTTTTCCTGGTCAACAGTGGGCTATGGACAAGGAGAAAATCCAAATATCCTCTCCTTGGAAAAAAATAAACTAACACGAAGTATACCCCATCAACCCCATCCACCAAAAAGCTGCAATCCCCCATCCTCCAAGTCCTATATTCCTGAATCTGATCTCATGCTTCTGCTTCAGCAAAGAGGAGAATTCCATGAGAACTTAATACTTCAGTTCTGAGCTTCCCACAGAGCAGCTGGCTTAGGTTCCTTCACAGAGATAGGGTAAGCAGTAGGTGATAGAAGGTTTTCCAGTTAGCACTGGCATATTCCACAAAGCAGGGAAGGTATAGAAACAGATACAAATTAATAATTAAAAATGCTTTCACCAATAACAGAGAAAATACTTTCCATGCTATGTAAGTAATACATCAACATTTAAGCTGATTAAAATTTGATAAACTACTAACTTCCCCATTTTCTGATAGGAAGGCTGGGGCCCAAGATAAAGCAGTGTCATGCTGGGGAGGACAAATACCTTAGCATCCAAACTTTCAAAGCACTTATTTTGTTAAGACTGATCCCTGCTTCCTTTGTAACTCTTTGTTTATTAATGAGTTGACTCATCCAAAGTCCAGCAGCTTGTTTCCACACCAGAGAGATGGATTTGCGCCTCTGCCAAGTGGAGTCAGAGGCAGAGATAACAGCCAGCAACAACAAAAGTCTTCCCTGCTCCCTTTGCCAAGAACAATTGGCAGAAAGGACTCGAGGTGTAACTTATCACCAGCACAGGGAGAGGCTGAAGCTCTGGAAGCAGAGGGGCTGCTGCTTGCCTGCCTGCCACAGATAAACAGCAGGCTGCAGCCCAAAGCCAACACGTGTTGCAGGCTTTACCTGGAGGAGGAGGAGGAGGCAGAGGCAGAGGCACCCAGCAGTTGCTGGAACACTCGGAGAGCCAGCCAGTTAATTTAAGTGGCCCACTGTTAGTACCAGCCTAATGCAGCAGGCTTTTCCTCCTTCAGGTGCCAAAGCCACGCTAACAAAACCCTGAGGATAATTAGGTCCTGAGGAAAGTGTTGTCCACAAATGCACACACATCCTTGAGATGGCTGAGGTCTTGTCAGGTGAAGTGCTGGGTTTTTCACGTGTGAGCAGCAGTCAGGTCCTGTAGTAAGGGTGATGTGAAACGAGCTCACAGCAGTTCACATTTGACATTTCAACCTGTTTCTTTCCAGTGTTATTCTACAAAATAGAGATCACTTGTTCATATCAATGCTTCTGTGTTTGATCTGGATGATTCTTTTGCTCAAGGGTAAAATTATAGCAACACCTAAGGCAAATTCTCGTACAAAAATTATATCAGAATTTGAGCTTGTGACTGCATTACAGCTCTCTCTGATGGGAGATCCGTCTGCTAGCTAATCAGAGAAGCTCAGGCTTCAGCAAAATGAAACTCTAAGTTACTGCTTTGCAGCTGATATTTACGTGGCTTTCTGGACAAAAGACTGACCTTACCAAACAGCACGTTGAATGCAACTGGAACACTGATGGAGATAAAAGTTCTGTTACACAGATCTCATCATGATTAATGAAATACGACTCAATATGTTTAATTTAACAAAAGAATATAGAAAATCTAGGAGTTTAGAGTGGGCAGAAGTGGGAAATGTTGTGGAATATCCACTACAGCTGGCCTTCATACTGCTAAACCCCTTTCAGATTAAGGAGAAACTGGAGCATGCAATTTTTTCTGCATCTCTTATATGCCTTAAATCAAATTTGCTTCTTGATATGACTCAATGTCAGAAACCGTCTTTCCAATCTGGCTTGGTAGGGATTATTTTTTGTTATTTTCCCCCCTTCCCTGTCAATACAGCTAGATTGTATTGAGATCCTTCCACTTTTTTTTCTGAGAAGCGGTTTTTCCACAACTTCATCCAGCTTTCTCATTTGAGCTTTTATTGTACCATGTGTTAGTCTTCAGCTTGCAACATGCTCTTTGCAAGGGTCACAGAGACATGTTTCCCCCCCAAAACAGGTATTCAATTCAATTCAACACTTATATTTGTTTGATCATGCTACTTCTCACTTCAGATCTCAGATTTGGCTTCCATGAAGCATCGTATCTAATTTAGGACTCTAGTTCCTTCAACACAGGACAGAAAAATTGCTATCAATTTTTAAACTCTAAATTTCCTGGTATTTTGAATTCTAAAGTCAGGCTTTACTGAACAATTTACATTATTTTTGTTTCACAGCAGAAACAACAGAGGTAAAAAAACAGCATGAAGATGGTTTGCAATGAAATTTTTCATAACCACTAGACCAAGAGATGAGAAAATTACTGATTTCTGAGGTATGAGTTCAGGATGGCAAAATAATGATTTCCTGTGAATCAACAATATTATTATAAAACTGAGCATCCAAAATGTACTTAGGCTGTAATCTTTGTTCATGAGTCCATCTCAACCTCCACCCTTCTCACTCCCACTTTACCCCATAAAGTCAGATTTTTAGCACCAGAGACCACACCTTTCCCATATCTATTTTTTTTAAGAGTTTACCCCATTTTTGCTTGCTCTATAAATAACTAATAACTAGTGTGGTGCCGAGGAAGGAAAGAAAAAAAAATAGGTACATTAGATAACAAGACAAAATAAGAAATTGACAAACATAAATATTTTCCTTTCAAAATGCAACTGCTCTTGGGAGAAATCAACACAGCCAGTGTTATGAATGAAATTCACCTCTTCATTGTAGCGCCCCTGTTCCGGACTAAAGAACTAAAGACTCCATGCCATGTGAGGACATTTGGGACACCAAAATGACCAGGCAGACCAGCACTGTGGGCTGGTCACTGAGAGCCCCCTTGCAAGCCACTGTCAGGCAGTGGCTGCAGAGCCAAAGCCAGAGATGCTCCATGAGCTGCCAGAACCCCTGAGGGGCTCAGCAGGGCTCCCCACCCTGTGGCTGTGCTGCCCTTCCCTCGTGCCAGGTGCTTGGAGCGGGATTGGTGCCCCGATGGGCTCGCTCAGGTGAAGCTGTGCACAGCTGTGCCAGCACAACAGGGAGGGGATGAGCAGGGAGAAGGAGAGGAGGGGCCAGGTGCTGCTGATGCCATAGTGACTTTCTACTTGCATCAGCCAGGTGAGTGGGGGATGAGTGGGTCTTTGTTCCCAGCGTTACCTCAGAGCCAACAGGTCAACCCTGGCATTAAAAACCCTTTGATATTCATTCCCCTGAAGGTATTGGGGTGTTCACCCCGTTACCCTATCTCATGTGTTTCTAAGCAGTCAGCCATACAAGCATTAGTAATGCCGCAATCTGTTTGTTATTTGATGTCCTTTTCTTTGACCTACTTTTTTTTTAATGATATTTTATTGATTCCATTTGCCTGTTGTGTTTTCAGTGTTCCCCTTTCCTTCCCGTCTAATATCTCCTTAAGTTTCCTTTTTGTGGCATCATCCTTCAACACAGGACAGAAAAATTGCCAAATATTAACTTTTAACTTAACTTTGCCGAAGATTCATTTCTGCTTTTCATTTGACTTCTAAGGCTTTTCACAAGAATTTGAGGAAGCTGGAACGCAGTTCTCCATCTTGAATGGATGTTATGTAATTCTATAAAGTGTTGTAGATTTCTTGTCTTATCAATAGCTTGAGGAGCATGAACTACACTTGACTCTCAAGAGAATGTAGGAGGAGAGGAAGCTGAACACCTTCTCATGAATTAGAAGGGAGCGTTGTGTTGGGACCCTCAGCTTTTTCTTTTAGAGTTTCTTATTCACACACAGCAGTAATATTGGCTCAGAGGATTCTAAGCAGGCATCTTGTCCCTCTTCAAACCCTTTCTTAACACAAATGTTAACAAACTTAAAGACAAGACCCAAAATGTGTAGCTGGTAGCTGCACCAGGTAGCAGCCTTCTATTTGTTGACAGAGCAAAGGACTCTGGAAGCTGGGTAACACCTACAGCTGCCAGCTCACATTCTACATGGGCAGACACAGCTGTTTGTGGTTTTCCCCCTCCCTGGAGCGTTATTTTGTTAGCACCTGGCAAATGCACCTGGTGGGGGTTTCTGGGACTGAGGAACAAACAGCACCAAACATGCTCACTGTGCTGGCTGAGAAGGAGCACATCATGTTGCTCCAAAATAGCATTTGAAAGTGGCAAAGGCAAAATAACCCTTCCTGCAGCTACAGGTCTAGGTGAGAACTATTCTAATTTAATCCGGATCTATAGGTTTTGCAGAATCTGTCCCCCAAAAGGATCCAAACATATCAGAAACCTAGAGATCTAAAAGATTGCTTGACTTTTCAACAGATACTTCTGAGCTGGACAATTCCTTCCTACTAATAATTAAATACTCTCATGGAAAAGCAATATTCTTGCTTCATTAAGAGGACACCAAGGGCTACCCCAGAGTTTGAGACAGGGTGCATGCACAGCACTGGGACAGCCCCCACCAAAAGAAAGGCATGTGTGGGGTGATAGCTTGGTTTGGAGGTTTCAGTTCAGAAGGTGGTATCTGGAAGCTGCTGTCTAAGCCTTTTTCAGAATTTTAGTATATTTTATGAACTGATTCCTGTCCCATTTTCCTCTCTATTTCTTTGTCAAAGTTAGAAAATGCAACGTCTTAAGGTACCAGTCATGTCAGAGAGGTGCCTTGTTAGAATGGTTATAAACATGCAATGTTGCACAATATTGCCATGTGAAATTAATAGTTTACACACTAAAACCAGGTCTATTTGTTTCAGCAGGACTTCAAGCATGTCTGTATGAGAAATGTGGCATGTAAACCCCCACATCCTTCTCCACAGTTTCTCATCTTCTACAATTGATGAAAATTTAAGCAGCTGGAGGCAGTGAGGAGCCGCTGAAGACGGAGGTGAGGCAAGGCCCTGGGTGTCAATGTGCCCTCCAACCTTGTGAGAGCTTGGGTATGTATCTCAAATTTATGACTGGGATTCCAACAAGCTGTAATTGTTGTAACTGTAGTCCAAGAGCAGTAGTTGCTGTGCTAGGGTACCTGAAATGGTGAAGTGTCCTTTCACTGGCGGGTGCTGAGCACACAGAGGCTTGGAGGGGTGACTCACTGCAATAACGCTGGTGACTTACGGGGCTCTGTCAAGGAACTGCATGCACTTCCTTCTTCTGCTGCCTGAACTTTATCTGCAAACAGAGGCCCCAAGCCAGGTGTCTCTGTGGCAAGACATGTTAAGAGTGACAGCAGATATTACAAAGCTTATTTCTTAGCATGATTTCTCATAATCACATTGAAAAATCCATGTTTTCATGTTTTACTACACAGTAGGAATGTCCAAGTGGAGTTGTTTAAGAGGTGTAACCTCACCCTAATTTCAGTGACTATAAAGAACAGGAAACAACAAACTTAAAGGAAGAATGAAGCAAAAGTTAACCATATGCTAGAAGTTGTTCCTGCATTTACTAGCTGGAGTGCTCAATAAAACTTATTTGCTATTTATATCTTTTTTCCAAAGTAATTTGCAAGTATTTATAAATCAGTCCTTACAACACTCTTGTGGATTGAGTTTAAATTTCTTTTCAACCAAGCAAAAGTAAGACTTGTCACTATACAGTGGCTCATTAGGAAGATGTTGAGCTTATTGTGCCGCTCCAGACCTGGTAGCTCTGGAGTTTTTGGTTTGGATCCTTTGGCTGGTGGCCACTGAGGTGGCTTTGCACAGACAGTGCCTCTCTGCCAGGAGTGCTGGAAGCTCCAGCCAACTGCCTGTCAGTCATACACTGCCAATAAAAGATCAACTTTAAAAGCAGGATCTGCCATTAAAAAACAACATCCATGTCCAAACCAGCCTTATGTACACAGCCTTATCTAGAGAACCCTAGATTGCCTCCACTCTGAGATAACAGAGAAAGAAACCTTAGCCAGGACCACATCTCAGTGGATGAAATGAGCGCCTGTGTTATGGGTGCTGCCTGCTCAAGGAGGATCTGCTCTTTATCAAACAGGATCCAGAGCCTGTAAACCCCTGGATGGCTCCTGCATGCCTTGAGGCACAGCCAAAATGTCTTTCTCTTCTCATGCTATGGTCAAAATGTTTTTTCCAGGCAGCGCTCATGCAGATCCATCTCATTTACACATGGAAGAAAAAGGTGGTTTCATGAATTTTTTTCTGCTCTGTCATTTTAAGGTAGTTAATTCAAAGTCTGAAATTCCTTTTTTTGATCAAAGTTTTGTCAGGTCCTAGTACCAGGAAGATATTTCCAATCAAAGGAAGTCCATCACATGAATGTTTAAGTAGAAACATTCCTTGGCACATAAGCCTTGATGGTGAATGTTAAAAATTTCTTCATGGTTGTTTTCACTGCAATACCTTGAAGCAGGGGTACTTTGTAGGCAGGACACACAGCCCTGTTCTTTGCTTGAGTAATTTCAGATTTACAATAGAATTCATTTAAACTTATGTAGAATGGATTCATTATATCTGAATGAAGAGTCTGTCAAGTGGACAAATGTTTTATGTCAACCCTGGGTTTCCTCTCTCTCCTGGCCCTATCATCCAAAACATGCTTAGCCCTTGCCTAGGTTATTGTCCTAATGTTTGTGGAGTACAGTGCAAAACTGAGATAGTGATTCAAAGCTGAATCAGTAATCCTGAAGAATCGAATATTCATTGAACTTAACTTAGTAATTGGAATAAAAAATTTATCTACTGTGTAGAGTGTCTTTCTGGTGTGAGAGTAAAGGTGCTTTCCTTTCTTTCCAGTGTGAAAAGGGCACTTGGTTTGTTGTTGCCCCGTGCCAGCAGGAATGGCTGTTAAATGCCTACATTGTGTTGTTGACTTAGTGATATGATCTGTTTGCCATCAGGGACTCCACGTAGTGCTTGGTACACATGAAAAGCAAGCAGTTATGTCTTCTTTTTTTTCTGCTGTTTGAAGAGGTTGAGAGTCCTTTAGTGTGACAGAAAATCAGACCTTGAAGCAATTTCTGGTTTCGAAATCATTGATCAGCAGATAGAATACAAGTTCAGTAAGTGATATGTGGGGATACATTAATTTTTAATGTTTTAAAAACAGAGCAAGATTCACCCCTCCCCCCTTTTTAAACAGAAAGTTGAGTAGCAGAATAGATGGGGTAAAAGGCACTTTATTTAGCTGGAAGGTTTGTAGACAATGAAGCTTTAGAGAGGCTTTTGCTGGTGACCTACTGTTTTGAGAGGAGTATTATGACCTGCAACAGAGCATGAGCAACTGGCATTATTCCTTGGTGAAGGGTTTTCAGTTATGGTGGCTTCACAGAAACAGGAATTTTGGTGGGTTTATGCCACTGGTTGAATGTACCCAGACTACTCTTGGTACCTCCTTGTTTCTGATCAAATGGAATGTTGTTCTGCTTGAGATGGAGGAAAAAAAAAAAGATTAAATTGTTCAAATGTTGGTGGTAGGATGCTCTAAGTCATCAGTAACTTCTGTTGCTCCAGCCTCTTTGCAAGCTACTGCTGTTTTCCCGTGGGATACCACATTGGAGTCCATGTGCCTCAGTGATGAATTCAGCATTATGTGTGAATAACTGATTGTCTCTCCTTCATTTTCAGAATCTAAGTGGGAAGAGAAAGAATAGTTAACTGTGCAATTTCAGAGTAGCTGCCCCTGTGTTGTTGGTTGCATAAGAGTTTCTATAAAATCTAAGTTGTTCAAAATGAATAGAGCTGAAACTGTGTAATTATAAAACTGTGTATCTGTGTAATTATAATATTTTAATTTTTCTACATGCAGAGCTTTAACTGTGTTCGAGCTTGCACCAAGGGAAAATATTTAATATTTTCTAGCAGTAGGCACACATACAGTATATGTGTGTTGGCAAGATGGCAGTCAAGGAAGGGTTTGCTTTTTATCACATAGACGGAACCCTCACAAAAATGCAGCATGTTTAGTTTTGTTAAACTGCTTGAGGTACTTCAGATTTTCATTGAGAACATCAGCTTAGAAAATTAATTTCTCCCCAGCTGAGTGCCTAAAGCTACAGTCACTGATTTAGTAGTATTTACCCAAGGATTAGGTCAGAAATACAGACACCTAATACTTTTCTAGCAAACCAAATGTACTAGAAATATGGTCCCATTTCATGAAATGAGATAAGACTAAATTCTGTCGACAAAAAGTGCAATTTTTTCATTAAGAATAATGATTCCAAATTCTCTGATAGCTAAAGCAGTTTAGAGCAAGCTGAAATGGCAGGGACACAGCCAATGTTCTTAAAACAGAAATCTCTGTTTAGGAACAATTTGGACACACAGAAGAATGACAGAAAAGCTGATGAAACTGCACTGGTCACCAGGCATCTGAAAAAACTTCCTAAGATCCTACCACAGCCCCTCTTCTTATCTTGTAAAGGAGTAGTAGTAAAAAATCTGTTTAAGACAGTGCTTAACCTGCATCATGTTTTAATATTTTTCTCACCAAGGAGTTGAACAGATCCCTCAGGGTGAGCTAAAGACCTAATTTGGCTAAATCATTGTCTAGCCAAATGATTTCTATCTAATCACTGTTATCTGCCAACATCTTGTGTTTTCTCTGTCTTCAGAAATACAGTTATACTCATTTCCAAAGAGTTTGTGGATATCTCTCTGTGTTCAGGGCAATGATGGCAGGTTTTTCTGCTACATTTGGTCTGCTGGATGACTTCATTTTGTCTGAAGTTTTGTTTTTTCTTGAGTTTTGTGACATTATTATTTCCCATTTCAGCTCTGTTTTCCTGTCTTCTTTTTCCATAAGTGCTCTCCCTTCCCTTCCTTGGTTTCTAGGGAAAAGCCCCACCATGTTCTGTCTTTAGCCATCTCACTGTGTAGCCAAACACTTCCCAAGTGCCTTGCGAAGCTCTTGCCTCCTGAACACCATCCTTTACTCCCTAAATTAGGGCATGATCCCTTGTTTCAAAGCACAAGACTGTCAGGACCCAGGACATCCCTCTGTCTGTCCTGAGCAGCCAAGATCCCTTCCAGGGGTCTCAGAGACCCTGGCACAAGCCCAAAATGCCTGTGGTTTTGATTATGACCTGTGGAGCAAGTTACCAACCTTAGATGAAGGTCTGCAAGCCATGATAAATTAAGTAGAATGATAGTGAATTTACCACAAGGTGAAAAAGTTGATTTTGGGGTTTTCTAGAATGGGGGTTCAGGGGGCAAGATGGAAGGATCTGGGCGTGTCCAGCCTTTCTCCTTCTTCTTCTTGGCCTCCATCTTCCGCTGTGATGTTGGCACTTTTAGATTGATTTAGAGCAGAAGCTCACTGTGTAACATAGGTGATAGGTATTGGAAAGTAATTGTAAATATTGTACACGTAATTTTTAGTATAAAGACATAACACCACCCAGGGGCAGGCAGAATGCCTCTGTCTGACCTGATGAACAGACCTCAGCAGGGCAGGAGAAAGAATTTTATAGAAAAGATACAATAAACAACCTTGAGACCAAGAAATGAAGAGCCCTGACTCCTTCAAGTGCCAGGCTGGGAAAAGAGACTTTTTAACATTTCTCAGGGTCACTCTGACCAGCTAGAGACCCTGACACAAGACTTTTTATTTGGCTTTGCTAAGGTGTCCAGCTTACCAAGACATTAGCATCCTCTATAATATTTGCCCTTTTGATGAGCTTTGCCTTACCTGCCATGAGTAAACCTATCAGTGAAAAGGTGTTAAATATTGACAGCCCTTTCTGAGATCTCCCTCCCCCGCAGCCTGATTTCTCCCTGATGGGTAACATTTTGCAGTGCTGAGTGTGGTGTGTGCTCTGTGGGCCCTGATTCACTCCCCAGACTCAGGTGGGATGTGCCAGCCAGAGCAGGTTACAGCTGCTCTCATGCTCTTAAGAACAGCCGGCTTTGAAGCGAGTGAAGTGCATGTATTGAAGGCGTTTGTGTTTACATCCAAATCAGCTAGCTCCCATTTAAAAGGTTGGCTGTTTGTTTTATTTTTCTAATGTCTGTACATCCCTCTTTGTTTCTCTGAAGCTGTGAGGACTGGATTTGACATCAGAGATTGCAGGGAAAAGAAGTTCATTAGTGCTCCAAAACTTCCAAATTAGATTATGTGACATACTGCAAGTATAAAACAAACATTAAGTAATGGCAGCCCTGTCAGTTAGAATTACAGTCCTTCCCAGTCCAGTCCTTACAGTTTTAGGACTTCTTTACTAAAGAGAGGTGGTGTCAATGTTCAAATGAGAAAAATGAAGGGAAAAAAGTTGCTCTTATTGGTCCCCTTAATTGCAGCTGGCTTTCAAGGGGTAACATCAGAGTCCAAATTTTCTTTGGGTGGATATTGGAGTATGCTGGTTATGACCCACCAGAAGAGTGCAGGGCAGATCAGGGAGAAACTGCTGATTAAAAAATAATTAAAACCAGTTTTCTTGCTTTACAGCATGTGGAGCTGGCCAAAAACTATGAGTGAGTAAGTCTTGTCTACAGATGTGCTTTTTGGGTTTTTTTTTTCCCCCTAATCTTCACTCACCTTCTCAATATGCCAGAGCATTTTAAAATTCTTCTCATGCCTACAGCCACCACTTCTTGAGCTTCAGACTGGTTTTATTTAGGGTATGTGGAGAAATCACAGGGGCTCTGTAATGTGTCAAATATCACAATGGATCAGCATTTGTACTGGCAGATAAAAGCAGCTGCAGGTTACTTAAGAGGGTGTGTGCAGTGTAATGGAAGAGAATTCAACCATGGAAAAAAAATAGCCTCCAGTATTCCGTCATTAAGAGGAATACATTAAAGCATCTGCAGAATTAATAGCAGGAAATTCCTTCTTTATGATCCATGAAATTTTCAATCTGCATTATCCTATTCTTCCTAACAACTTCTAATTGCAAACGTGAATTTCTCCCTTTATTAATTTTGCCACATACTGACTTACAATTGAGACTAAATTGCCTGAAAACAAAATTCAGTTTCATTTGACTGAACCATAAAAATCAGAGGACCATGGAGTGAGTAGCGTTCCCAGCAATTATATATTATTTTCCTGCAGACAATGAAGAGAGCAACCATTGAATCTGGGGTTTGTGGCCACGGTGGTCAGAGTCCCACAGAGACAGTGGCAGGCCAGCACAATGAGAATATGTTTCCTCCAGAGAGAAGAGCCCTCACTTGCCATGAGACTGCTCTTTCCTTGCTGCTGTGCCATTTGCTAGGCCGACAAACTCGTAACATTTTGTGGGTGGCAAAGTGATGTCATTTTACTCAACAGCTTGTAGTAATTTCCACTCCTAACCCTTCATGAGAGGTACAAATTACCAAAGAAAAAGGTCTATAAGCTTACAGATGGCAGTATCGCTTTTCTTTTCCATTGAGATCACAACATCCTTCTTTCTAGCTGAATGACAATTGGGCTGTCACTAAAATTACATAATACTGTGTCCCCTGAGGGGCTATAGTTTGGGATTCAAAGGACAGCTGTCAAAATACAAGTTGTTCTATTTTGAGCTTTAAAAGTCTCTTAGCGGGCTGCATATAAGAGTTAATCTTTTTGTGTGTGTGTGTGAGTTAGAGACAGAGTTAAAAATGGAAAGTTAATGAAAAAACTACACTTATATGGTAAGTTAAATGATACACACAAGATAAAAATGACACATTAAAATAAGTAGTGTTTGCTGTAAATCATTGGCTTATGCAAATGGCAGCACTATAACCACCCAGTGGCTTTTCCCTTTGCTTTGTATTCTATCACATCATACAATATGTAGTAAAATCTGCTCTGATTTTCCAGGTTTTGTCCGGTGTTTTGAAGTCAGCTATGCTCTAATAGCATTTACTGCTGTACACTGAATGTTTGCAAATTACAGTGAACAAGCATTAAATTGAAGTTTCTCAGTACAGCCTTTGACTGTGACTGGAAGGTACAGCTTGGGTAGTTTTAGAAAGCTTCTCCAAAATTTCCCCAAACAAGAAGGGGAGGAAAAAAAAAAAAAAAAGGAAAATATTGGAAAAAATATCTTGGTTTGGCTTTTGGGCTTTTGTAGATACTTTTGAAAAAAGTATCTACAGAAAGTAGTTTGGTAAATATTCTGGTGTAGTTCCAGTGGGGAACTGCCCCTAAACAGCTTCATGGCCACTCCCTGTGAGCGGGATGGGAGAGAAAATCAGAAGGCTCAAGGTGTGAAAACTCATGGATTGAGATAAAGGCAGTTTAGTATGTGAAGCAAAAGATGTGTTCACAAGCAATGCAAAATATGGGATTCATTCACACTTTGCAATTGGCAGGAAAATATTCAGCTGTCTCTAAAAGCATTGGGCTCTATCTTCCATAACAGTGACTCGGGAAGAAAAATTACATAATTCTGAACTTCTCTCTTTCTCCTTCTTTCTCCCAGCTTTTATTGATGAGCGCAACATCCTGTGATGGGTCGTGTCCCTCTGGTCATCTGGGCTCAGCTGATTGAACCTGGCCTCCTACAGTGGGCAGTTCTACATTCCCCCAGTCCCCACCTTTGCCTTCTGCTGCTCAGACAGTGTCACTGGACCGCTTGCAGGTGAGGAACAAGGCAAAAATGTCTTCTCCCTCAGCCTTCTCCATCTTTCTGGTAACCAGGTCTCTTGTTTCCTTCTGAAGAAATCACACATTTTCCCTATTCTTCCTTTTATCACCCACATACCTATAGAAGCTTTTTTTCTTTTTGTTGTCCCTTGATGTCCCTGGACATGTTTAATTCTCTCAGAACTTTAGTTTTCCTAACCTGGTCCCTGCTTGCTTGGAGAACTTCTCTGTACTTCTCCCAGACTACCTGTTCCTGTTTCCACTCTTTGTAGGCTTTGTGTTTGTGTTTTAGTTGGTCCAGGAACTCCTTGTTCATTATGCAGTCCTCCTGGAATTTTTGCCCAACTTCCTCTTTGTTGTGATGCATCATCCCTGAACTTGGAGGAGGGGATCCTTGAATGTTAACCAACTTCCTTGGGCTCCTTGCAGGGTTTGATCTCATGATATACTACCAAGCAGATCCCTGAAGAGGCCAAAGTCTGCTCTGCTGAAGTCCGGAGTAGTGAGCTTGCTGTACGCCCTCCTCGGTGCTCTAAGGAACCCTGCTATGTCATGGTCATTGCAGCCCAGGCAGAGGGGGGTGTGTGTGTGTCAGAGTGCCTATTTCTGAGCTCTGTCGAGCAGGGCAGTCTTTTGCTGTATATTGCTTTAGCTGGCAGCAAGAAAATGGCATTTAAAAAACCCCGAACAAACAAACTGAATGCATGCATAATATCATCTTTCCAGGCCTGAGTCATTGAGAGGAAGTAGTTGTCTGTGACATGAATGGAAAGGGAAGCATCTGCAAAATAGTCAAACTCTCAGATTCGATGTTAGTCCCATTTCTGAAATGCATTTAACACTGGGCCTAAGATGACTGAGATGTGCAAGTGTTAGAACACACATTTGCTGCTCAGCTGTGTGGGAATGAATGAGAGGATGAATGATTGGTTTTTTTTGCCAGTCTGATTTGTGCAGGAGATTTGTGGGATGGTACTCAGGCATGAATGGAAGGGGAACCATTGGCTTGTTTAGTAAGAGCAGAACAAAAGAGAGAAAGGTCATTGCTACCTCTAAATACTGTCAGAGGGGAAAAGAGTATTTCATTGAAAAGACAATGCTGGCAGAGAAATGCCCTGGTATGAATGAGCTATAAGTAAATATAGGCTGACTTTGAAAAAGTTCATAATCCTAGGCAAGGAGCTAACTTTTAGAGAGTGGTAGGCAAAAAAACCCTCTGAGCTTTTGCTTGTTTTAAAGAAGAGCTGAGATAGTTTACAAATAGGATTGTATGATACTATTTATATGGCGGAATGAGGACTAAAATTCATCCACTCTGAGGTCTTTTTCAGTCCTAGGTTCCTTGGTTCTACAAAGCATTTATATCAGACCTATGCATTGCACAGCCTCCCTGAGCACATACCACCCAGCAAGGGCTTTCTTTGGCCATGTGGATAAATAGCACATGTGGATAAATAGTTTGTTTTTCCTGTTTGACCTCTGCAGGTCAAAGCTTCCACCAGGAATAAGGTGGTGCCTCTTAGCCAAAAGGAGCTGGCTGCATGGGGAGCTAAGAGGCAGTGGGCCAGGCTTGAGGTATCAGAATTATTTCTCTGCAAAGATTTTGAGATTGTGCATCCAGAACTGAGATCAAGAGAACGTTGGGAGGATGTTGGGAGATGTGCACAGGGGTTGTAGGATTCACTGGGAGTCAGAATCAGCAATGACTGTGACATCCCAGGATGAGCCTTCATGTTTATAAACATTGTGGGCTAATTGCTGTGTATGGCAATTTCCTCTCCATTAGGAGTTAGTTTGGACCAGTCTTTGCAACCATCAGGTACCATCTGTAGCTTTGTCTTTCCTAATGTTTTTTAGCTCCTGATGCATGTTCTCACCCAAAATGGGCTGCTGTGAGCTGCTCACCAGTGAGAAGCAATTGGAGCAGGCATAAGTGGTTGATGTTGGCGGCTCTTCATCCTTGGGGCTATTTGCCCTAGGTCTTGCCTTCTCAGCTGTTCCATAACATTTACTCTGGGACAGGCAGAGGGTGCAGGGAGTTGGAGTGAGGTGTTGGACAAAGTAATTGAGTTTTAATCAAAATGCAAATCAGCAAGCAGGAAACACTAACTTATATAAGCAATATTAAACTTACAAGCATTTTATGGAGAGGAAAGAGCTATTCTCATAGAAAGAACTATTCTTATTGGCAGTTCTAACCTAGCAGTAGTTCTGGCTAATTCACAAGAGCTTAACTATAATCTGTACCTGTTCCTCTAGGGAATATTATATATTGCACGTTTCTGTTGAAAGTGTTGATGCATTGCTGTCCCTTTCTCTGCGGTATGCACCATAGATAGAAGACTTAATTCCACATGTTCATTAAAAAAATATTCTAAAGCAGCTTTTAATTAGTCCATTTTTAATTAAGGTAAGAAGATCTGTAATTTAAATGTCTATTTTTAAATATGGTAAATGTACAGAGAAAAAGCAGAACAAAAATACACTCTTGGGGAAAAGAAACAGCTCTCTTAACAACAGGAGGTACTTTCTGTGGTTAGAAAACTCACCTGGTTGTATCAGCACTTGTAGTCCAAAAGGTCTGAGAATTAGTCATTCTCATCCTGTCTGATACTGCCTTTTCCTTTAGGGGATTTGTTGACTTTTTTCATATGCTGAAGAGGGAAGTAACCTGCACTTGTTTTTTTTTTTTTTTCTTTTTTTATGCATAATTAGTCACTTAATTTGAACACCACAGAAAGAAACTTTGTTTAAAAAAGGGCTACTGCCTTGTATTTGATCTTAGTGATTTGAAATTAAATTTTGATTCAGGTGATTAGCTACTTTTCTGGAGACTTCAGGTTTGCCTTTTCTTCTAGCTTGGCGATAAGTATAGTTTGATCCTTTTGTAGTTATTTCATATATACATAATAAAGAATTTTTGAAGCATAATTTTGAGGCAGATTATAGCTTTAGAAAGCAATTAAAAATTTTCAAAGAAAAGACATCTCTTATTTTAATTTTTTTGGGGGGGTGGGGAGGGGTTGAGAAGTGATTCTTGTTGGTTCTAAGGATGGTCTTTGTAGCATAAAAGTGAGCTGTGCAACCAGTCAGCACAGGCTCTAAGCAAAAACCAGCCCAGGAAATGAGAAGGATGTTACACAAGTACATGGCCAGCACAGCCAGCTCCTTCCTTGTGTTAGTCCTGTGGAAGAGGTGATGTTAGAATGAAGCATTCAGTGATGGGATGATGTGGGGAAGAAGGAGTCTGGAGACAAAATTTGAAGCGAGCTCTGCCTGTCGGGGCACTTGACTGCAAGCAGCAGCTTGTCAGCGAGCAGAGCAGTGCCAGGAGGAGCCTGTCTTGCTGGTTTTGAGTCCTGACATTGTACCAGCACAGACCACTGCAGGTACAAGGGTCAGATATGTGCCTGCATGCACATGTGCATGATGAATTATTTAGTTTTTCATAAAAATGGACAAGGGGAGTCCCTGATTATTACCCACTTCACTACCGCAAACTCAAGGACTTGAAGTTCAAATCTAAACTAAAAATAATTAAAATTGAAGAGCATAGAGAAATGCTCTGGGACCTCCAACACAAGAAAGTTATGGACCTCTTGGAACAAGCCCACAGCAGGGCCACAAAGGTGCTGAGAGTGCTGGAGCACCTGTTCTATGAAGGCAGGCTGAGAGAGTTGGGGCTGTTCATCCTGGAGAAGAGAAGGCTCTGGAGACACCTTGGAACAGCATTCCAGTGCTCAAAGGGGGCCTGCAAGAAAACATGGAGAGGGACTTGTTACAGGGGCATGGAATGATAAGACAAGGGTAACGGCTTTGAGGTGAAGGAGGGTAGGTTTAGATTAGATTAGATTAGATTAGATATTGGGAAGAAATTCTTTACTGTGAGAGTAGGGTGGCCTTGGAGCAGGTTGCCCAGAGAAACTGTGGATGCTCCATCCCTGGAAGTGTTCAAGGCCAGGTTGGACAAGGCTTTTCTATTGGGAGGTGTCCCTGACTGTGGCAGGGTGGTTGGAACCAGATGATCTTTAAAGCCCCTTCGACTCCAAACCATTCTGTGATTCCATGAAATAAAACCTCCCTCTCCCATGTTACATCAGTTTGCAGCTACCTCATACTGATCTCCTTGTTGTATTATTTGCTGCTACTATTACTATTGTTTACTGATTATCATTACTCTCTTGCAGCTCAAAAACCCTCAGGTAGTGTGAGTACCCATTTATTCCCTTCCCTCAGAAGTAAGGGAATCAAGCCAAGGGAATGGAGACCTCTTTCCAGCTGGGCAGGGAGCTGGGATTAAGAGTCTCAGGGGCCAGGCTTTCTCCCAGAGGCACAGCACCATTACTGACCTGGCTGGTACCACCACACCTGCTTTCTCAGCACTCATTTATTGCACAAAAATCTTCATTGCAGTATGTGCGTGTGTCTAAATATATAAACCCAAAAACTATTAATTGAAATTTTAATATAAATAAATATTATCATAATTAATATCATTAATATAATTACCAATATACATACTATAATAATTAATAGAAATACTATATATAGTTGTATATAATAATATAATATAATATAATATAATATAATATAATATAATATAATATAATATAATATAATATAATATAATATAATATAATATAATATAATATAATATAATATAATATAATATAATTAATATATACCATAAAAAGATATTATGTGTTATAGAAATATTATAATATTATATATATAAAATAAAGATATTGATATTATATTATATGACATTATAATTAGAATATAATTACAATATAATTACAATATTATATATTATAATAATATAAAACATACATTTATAAGTATTATATTAAAATTGCTACTGTTTTAAATTCTAATGTAGAATCAATGTAATCAAAATATAATACAAAAATAGATATTATATGGTATTTAAATAATTTCATAAAATTAAGGATTTCCAGAAATGAGCATGTTTCAGTACTAAAAAATATAAAATCTGCAATTATTTTAGACTTTAATATGGATGTATAGAGCAATTTAATTAATGAGTAGCATAAGAAATAGGTGTCGGGCGCTGCACAGGCAGCACTTTGGCAGAGCGCTGTATTTCCCGGCCGGAGGGTCCGGCTGTGCGTGCGGGGGTGCCGGGAGGCGGGCGGGGGCGGGGGCCGCGGGCGGGGCGGGGCGGAGGCGGCAGCGGCCGCCGGGGCTCGTCCCGCTCTCTCCGCCGCTGCCATGGCTCCGTTCCGCTCCGGCCCGGCGTGGTGGCGCCTCCTGTCCCTGGCCGTGCTCGGCCCCGCGCTCTGCGGCCGCCCGGCGCGGGCCGAGCCGGAGCCGGGGCCGGGCCCGGCGGCGGAGGGGGACCCGCACGGGCGGCACCTCTACAGCGCGGAGATGCTGCGGCACGGCGCCGCCGCCGCCCCCCACTTCGTCATGTTCTTCGCGCCCTGGTGGGTACCGAGCGCGGCGGGCCCGCGCCCTCCGCCCGCCCTCTCCCCGTTGACGTGGCGGGGGAGGCGGCGGGCAGGGCCGGGCCGGGCCGGGCTGGGGCGGCGGGGAGGCCGCGGGGTCGCGCTGCCCCGGGACTGGGGGGGGACTGGCGGGGAAGGGCAGCCCCGGGGCCGGGAGGGGCTGGGACGGGGAGCGGGACCCCCGGTGTGCTGGCCCCGGCCGCGGCGGGCGCCCCCGTCACGGAGCCACGGGCTCGGCTGGGTTGGAAAAGAGCTCTGAGATCATCAGGTCCAACCCATCGGCGCCCGAAGCCGCCCCCGGCCGGGGTGCGGGGGAGCCGCTCCGGCGCGCCTCAAAGGGACCGAGAGCAGTCGCAGCTTGGCCACCGTCACTTACTCGCCCTGGGCCCCCCAGCCCAGCTCGCAGATGCTTTCGTTGCAGAATCCATGTTCTCTTTGCATGTACAAAATTTAAGGGTAAATTTGCTGTGTTAACCATCGTGCTGTGTCCCCGAGGCCACAGGTACCCGTAGGAGAGCTGGAGAGTTATTGGGTTTGTGAGAGACCCACTGGGCTTTTGTCCTGGACTGGTACTTTTGGCTCGAAAATGGTTGAGATTTACGAGGGAGCAGTGCTTTACTGGATATTCCTGGTCAACAGCACAGTACTTCTCATGCCTGGATCTTTCTCATGGCTGTTCATATTCCTCTCTTTTCTTTGCCTCTTCCCCTATCCTTTTTTATCTTACTGATATCCTGTAGATATTATTGGGAGTTCTATTGTTAGGGTTGTTGGGTTTCTTTTTTACTTTTTTATTTTTCCTCCCAAATTTTCTTTAATCTAGATTAGGGAACAATGTGCAAAAGTTGTGTTTTGATCCAAAGTTATCCATTGCTATGTGGTGCCATTTAGGCGTATGAGAATCTTTGAAATCCATAGCAGGAAAGCATTTCCTTTGAAAACTTTTTTTTGTTATTAACATTGACTTATTTATGCCATGTGAAAATGTTAAGTGAAAGCTTGAAAGAGCAGATGCCTTTGTTCTCTGAAGATCACAACAGTGGATGACGCCTGACTTGCTGGTGAAGGACTTTTGCCTGAGAGTGCAGTAAGACCTGAGAAATGCCCATGCAGAGCAGGAATGATGATACCTGTGTCTATGATATCTGTGTCTATCCACACCTTGAGTGACTCTTTCACAGGCATCCCTGAAACCAGATGAGCTTTCTCTTTTCCCAAGACACTTTTTGTAGGAGGCCCTCTGCCAAAAGGGCTCTTGCAGAATCAGTGTATGCTGCACATCCTCAGCACAGATCAAAGGGAACTGGCCTTGCCCACTTGGATCACACTGTGCCCTTGGGAGGGCTGAGGATCTCTGCTCAACTTAAGTGTGAGGGAACTGTGTTGTTTACCAGATTTGTTGCAGCTTCTCTGGATTTTCTCTGCATCCTTAGCAAATCTCCTCCAGATCTCTGGTCCTGGCCTCAGGGCCCTTGGTCTGGATGTCTGGCTCCTGACAGGCAGCAGTAGGGCTGGGTTTCAGGTCCCAGGGAAGAGCAGAGCAAAGGGAACATCCAAGTACCTGGGAGAGTTGCTTATACCACTACACCAGTAGTTTAATTGTCAGTGGGATCAGGGTGGGCAGCCTGACAGTCCTGGACTCTGTGTTAGAGCCTCTTGCCCTGTTCTGAGGTGATGTGCTAATCTCCCAATGCTTCCCACAGGCTGTTGTCTGTAGTTCCTAGGCAAACAGCCCAACATCCAGCTGGGATTGTCTTTCAGATCTATGTGGGCGCTGCTAATGTTGCATCCTCAATGCTACCAGTAAGAGCTGGGTTAGAGCCAGCACCATCCTTCTCTTCCAGGTTCTTGAAACAAATGTAGCAGAGGGCCTCACTCAGAAACAGTTGTGGCACTGGTGGGGTTCTACATCATTCCAATCAGATGTCATAAGATTTTTGTTCAGAAGGCTGTCCCACTTGGTAGGTACACCTGGAGACAAAACAGGTTACTGTCGTGGTGGCACAAAGTATTCTTAAGTTGTTTGCCATACCAGTTCCATTTCTACAGAGGAGGGAGGTTCCCCTGGTTCCTTAGCAGGAAATCATCTCAACTGAATAGCTTTACTTCATTATTTTGACTCTTACAGGTCTTTTCAACATATATTCTTACTTGGTAAATCTGGCAAGCACACTGAGCTGCAGCAGAATTGATCACCAGAGTTTGTTGTTGTCGAATAGAGCTCTGTTGGCTGGATTTCACTTCAGTTGGATTATTCTGTGCAGAGCAAGAATGGTTCTGGGCTGCTTAAACCGTGTCTGTGTTTTTAACTGGATAAGGATTTGAGCTGTACCTTACTGTGGAGCTGCCCTTGATGGCTGCAGAGCTCAAGTTCTACTAGTGGCCCCCATAAATGTCTGTGTTTGTCTCTTTTGGATCTTCATTTGTGCTTGCCAGTGGAGGTTGTGGATGCTTACAACTTTCTAGATCATCTAGGGATAAAAGAGCAGAACTCATCATTGACACCCAGGTCTCCACTGTCCCCAGCAGCTCCTCCAGCCCCACTGATGTGTTGTAGAGTAGCAGCAGTGAAGGACTCTGTAGGTGCATGGGGTTGAGGCAAGCCTGTGATATTGCATGGTCTTGTTCTTTGATTTTGCCCTCCTTGGTTTTATATATATTTCCTTGGAAACATCAGAAAAAGTGTTTTCAGGACCATCATGTATTTCCTTCGATATAATACTGTTTTGGTTTTTTGTTTTTTAAGCTGGGAATGACTAACTAGTCAATTACTGATTCAGATAGGAACATTTTTCCTGCTTTATTCTCATTTTTATCTTCCATAATCCAAAGAAGGAAGGAAAGGGTTGTGTATAGCAGAGATCTCAGTGTTAAGTAGGGACAAGACAGCTCTGTCGTGCTTAAAAAACAGGAGGTTAATTACTTGGGATTGCCTTACCTAGTTTTCCATGCTCTGTTCTCTAACACCAGCTAGTATTCATTTGGTGTTTTGAATCACTGCATCTGCTAGGGGAAGGGATCAGAGTATCCAAAATCCTCCTCTTAATTCAAGCTCTGTGAAGGAGTTGACTATGGAGGGACTTCAGTCAGAAGTTAAATATTTAAGGAATATTTGATTTTAATAACAACACATTGTATCCCTTCACCAGGACAATTCAGTATAAGATCACATAGGAGATTGTATTCAGCCACATCACAGGAGCATATGTGAACCGCGGTACCTGTTACAGGACCTTATTAAGATCAGGAAAAATTCTTTATCTTAAAGTAAAGGGGTTTTTTGGTTGGTTGGTTGGTTTTATCTCTCAATGATCTCAGGATAGAAAGGTGTGAATCCATACAACTTTCCTACAAGTGTACTCAAAATCGTTTGTATGAGTGAAATTATTTTAAGTCCAAGCAAAGTTCTCCAAAGTCCTGCTGGTATTTTAATTGTTACTTACAAAGTAGATGTTCTAGGTCATGCCAAGCAATAACTGCTTTCATGCTGTCAGTCTGAGAATGCTTTCTGTTACTCCAGCTTTGTATTTCTTAGATGTCTTGGAGGGTTGGCAAAAGCAGACATTAAAGAGAAATGAAAATCCATTCCTTAAAACTTTCCATCATACTTTGAGGAATACAGTATTGCTATAATGATTTGAAAGACTGGGAAAACAGTGAGAAGAATAATAGCTATTTTTTGCTGTTGGGCGGTGCTGTTGCAGAACTGTATGAGGCCAGTTTTCTGTGTGTCTGCAGATATAAAAAGTTGATGGTGTCCTGCTGGGGCGGGAATGGGAGAATAGAATGGGAGGATTTTCACAGAATATTCTGAGCTGGCAGTGACCCACAAAGGTCATCAAAATTTTGGGAAACTGTATCACAAAATTGGATATGATGTTTCTTGACTTGTGTGTTACAATTCCTCTGAAGCATGGAAGCGCAAGTGGCATTACAAAGAGGCTAGAAACTATTATTTTCTTATCTACTGCTAAAAAAAAGGGAATTTGAAATATTAGAATGTAAAGAAAGCTGGGCAACCTTGCAGGATTTTTCTAGAATGCTGGAAGACTGACAGGGCTTTGACTAATAATCTTACTAAGTTTGGGGGGTATTCATAGGATTTGTACTGTAAAAGGAGAATAGCAAGAGGTTTACATGAGATGTGTTTGCAGCATGCTGCAGTTCGTAATAGCATTTGCTGTTGCTTAGTGTAACAGTGCTTGAGTATGGAAGATTTCTGATGTAACTAATTTTACTTTTGATTTAAAGATTTGTTTAAATTTATCGAAACCACCATTCTGCATATGACTTTTCCATGGGCTCGTTTCCCTCTGAGTGGGAGCAGATATTAAACAGTATCTTGTCCCTTCTGTCACAGGTGTGGACATTGTCAGCGCCTCCAGCCAACTTGGAATGACTTGGGAGATAAATACAACAACATGGAAAACCCACAGGTCTATGTTGTTAAAGTGGATTGTACTGTAGATCTTCCACTGTGCTCTGAATTTGGCGTGCGAGGATACCCTACGTAAGTATAGAAAGAAGTCTGCTCCTATTTTTCTTTTTTTTAGTTTTCCATGATCCTCTGCCAATTTCTTGAAGCTGACTTCTAAGCTGTACTTTTGCTGGGTTTCTTTGTAGCCCTTTGGACCTGCTATATTCATTTGAAGTCTTTTTTGCAATGTTGCCAAGTATCATGTGATACATAGTACTCTTAGGCTTTTTCTTTCTTTCTTTTTTTTTTTTTTTTTTTTTTTTTTTTTTTTTTTTTTTTTTTTTTTCAAGAAGCTGTTTTATGTCTTGGAAGGTGGCTGTGTTTAACTGAAGTCCAGAATTTTCCTGTTCTTTTGTGTGGGAGTACCTCTTTCTGAAGCAACAGTACACTGTGCAGCTGTGATATGCATGACAGAGTTGGTTTCTACCAACAGTACTTTTGAAAGTAACTTGCCACAAGTTTTTCTGCCACAAGATTTTTAGTTCACTAAAACTCTAAGAGACCACCTATAATGCAATGACAAATGCACCCTTTGTAATTGCATTATAGGTGGTCTCTTAGATTTTTAGTGAACTAAGTGCTCACAAAGCAATAAATTAATAGTATCACTTAGCATAGCAGTGGTGATACTGTGTGGATTTTTTTCTAGCTAAATTTGCTTATATTGGTCTAGCGTTTTAAGGTTGCTGTGTTTATGCTGTTATCAAGGATGTATGTCTTACTACCTCAGCTTTGGTGTGCAGAGCATGGTCTAGAGTATCTATGAGAGGTCAGTGCCTTTGGGTTAGATGTGTGTTCCCTTTTACACTGACAGAAAAGGAGCAAAAGGATTTATTTTTCACTTGTGTCTTTTTAAGCTTCTTGCAAATATGGATGGGATCCTTTCTACTGCTTTATTAATTATTCATCTTAGTGGGGATAAGTGGAGATTGTATCCATGATTATCTGTAGCCCTTCCACAGCCTGTATTTTTCAGCTTCCTTCCCTTTGCTCACTTTATCTGGTGTTTCTGCCAACCCCAGGAACAGCCTGAACTTTTCATTTGCTCCTGGCTGCACCCACTTGGACGCAGATGAGTGTGACTGAGTAGAAGTTGAGTTATAAATAGCACAGTCCTTGTTGAGATAGGAATTGTCCTTAAGGGCAGTGTGTGTCTTGCTTCCACTACAAATACCGAGAAAGAATGAATGTTACAGTTCTGTTTTCATATCTGCAGAAGTGAGCATTGCTTGTCATTGCCTGTTTGCATAGATTATATTATCATGCTGTTCCTCTTGAAACAGAATGGCAAAGATTTTTGAATAGGAAAAAGTCAATGGATGTGTAATTGCTGGAGGGTTTTTTCCCCTCCCTCCTCTTTAAGGTCATTGAATACATAGCAATAGTTAGTGCTTGCTCTTATCTATTTGAAAAGTTAAAAATAATAAGGCAATCATCTGCTAGATATAGAAATATAGCAATGAAGGGGAATTCATGGTAACAGTTCTCTTTCTATTTGAGTCAGGTTTGAACTACCTTGTTTCTAAAAACCTCCAGCATGGGAAGTTTCACAGTTTCCTCAGGCAGAGGTATTGCTGCAAGTCCAGGTCATGCTGATCCCTACACTGCTTTCCTAAACACCTGTCAAAGGAAAGGCTGCATCCCCTTTCCATCCCCACAGAGAAAAAGTGTCTGAGCTGGTCCCTGCACTTTCTATCACAGTTGTCTCAGGACTACTTTGTGGTGCAAAATAAATATTCTTTCAACTGAACTAGAGAAATTGTACCCTTGTTTGCAGAAAATAAAGGTGCAGCTAGCTTTTTTAAAGATGTTACCTGAATTTGTTTTGTTACTTTTCAAAAAATATTGCCAGGATGTGTGTTTTAGATATTTTTCTTTTTAATTTTTTCCCTTCCTTGTTATTCTGATTTTCTGTCATCACAAGGAACATTCAAGAATATCTTGAGAAGAAAATAACAGTGGGAGCTCCTATCTCTTTTGAATGTATTTGCATTATGTGGTTTTTAAACACTTTTCATATGTTCACTTCTTCCAACTGTGGAACAAGAGAGAGAAAAACATTCCAAGAAATTAAAGAAGCAGTACAAAATGACAGCTTGTCAAGGGCAAGTGAGGGCTAGGTGACAGTAGTAATTGAAAGTCTGATTTGCTTTAAAAAATAAGACTAGGTCAGAATGCAGTATCACACCTTTATTAAACAGACTTCCAATTTCAACTTAAAATTTGCAGTAGAAGCTTTATGTAGTCTAGGAAAATGTTTTGATGGCGATTAATGAATGTTGCAATCATGAAGTCTGGATGCCTGCAAGAAGTCACTTATCCTCTTGTCCTATTGACTTGTCTCAGTGTGTTTTTAATCAGTTTAATACCACATGACAAGCCCTACACTGCAACAGCAGTCAGGGAACAAAAGGTGAGAAAGAAATTCCTGGGAAAATAAGTGCTAGATATTTTTCCTTTGGTGATGGAGAGAAGTGGACAAAACAAAATTGATGCTCTTTGATAAAGTGAAATAGGATTAATAGAACTGAATGCAATTTTAAAATAGTTTTTTCTTATTGATCAAAGTAATATTACACTATGCTGATTTTTAACTATGTCTTATTTTCTCTTTTAAAAATTTCCTTAAAGCTTACACGGGAAAGAAAAGGGGTCCTAAGTTCTAGCCATGACACTTTAATCTGAAAAGGGTGCCTGATGTTAATAGTCAAGAGATCTGGTACTGCAGCCTGAGATGCGTTGCCATGGATTAGCAAAGCACATTATCTTTCTGAGCATGTTTCCTGTGTGAAAATTGTTGCCTCACTCTTCTCTACATTTTGACCCTTCAGGCTAAAGTTGCTTAAACCGGGACAAGAACCTCTGAAATACCAAGGCCCTAGGGACTTCCAGGCACTGGAAAACTGGATGTTGGAGAAACTAAATGAGGAACCATCTGTAAGTGAAAAGGAAATAATCTTTTCTGCAGGCTTACTTATCTATCATTTCTCTAAGTTAGGTTTCAATTTCCAGGAGGAAACCTGCTCCTGAGAATAAAAGTCAGGTTGCTGTATCAATCTGAAACAGCTTACATGTAAGTCAGAGTAGTAATTAAAACTGTCATCCTGTGACCTGCTCTCTGTTTCCTGCTTTTAAAATTACAGTACATAATGCAGTTTTAATGCCTATACATTTGACATTTTAAGATACAGTCCTCACTGTCAATTCATTTGACACCTGTACGCCATAATGTTTCTAGAGTGAGAAAAGCAATTTAGCTCTAATACATTATAAATTGCATTTTTATGCAATTTATAATGTATTAGAGTGTTGGGCTTAATTACCTCTTAAAACATGGATGCCATCTTTAGCTGAGTTACCTTCTGATAATATTGTGCCTAAGAAAAGGTTTAAAATGATCAGTTAAGTAAGATAGGCTAATACCATCACTAGGAAAATCCTTAAGTTTAGGGGTATCATTCACATACAAGAGCCAAGCCTTGCCTAAAATTAAATTTTTGATTGCTGTTTCTCATCAAGAGAAAGCTTTAGTGATTGCTGAACCACAGTTAGTGTGATTACATTTAAACAAATATGGTATTTTTAATAATTGAACATTAAATGCTAAATTATTTTAAGAAATACACGTTGAGGCTCCTAAAAAATTCTTTTCAGCTCTAGGGTTAGAGTCTAGAAAGTATTCACTTGCTTTTGCTGAAATGCTCATGAGTTTCTTGCAAGTTAAATGTATTAAGCGTTTGCTCCATTTCCACTGTTGCTGTTTTCATGGAGCCATTAGGTAGACAGAATTCCTTCTGGTACTAGGGGAGCAGAAAATAGCATTTGCACTATTTTTAAATAGCCCAGAGACCACTGAAATGGGTGTGATGGCAGTTGTGGCTGATGTGTGATGCTCTGGAGGCACTGTTATATAATTTAAGTGTGTTAATATATGGTGATGCAATGAATGCTACAGCAATCACTGTGCCCTGTGACTGTACTAGAGCACAGTGAAAGACTGGTACTCCACAGACTCTGGTAACTCTCTTTTATGTGGCAGTCCTTTTCACCTTTTGCTTTCATGTAGTTGTTTTTAGGAAACATTAGGCACCTAAATCAAGCTAAATAAGGACATTGCTTTAGGAATTTAAAATTTCAGAGTCTATGGCACTATCACACAGTGGTGTGATACAAGAAAAAAATATTGTGTATTTACTGTAGAAGAGAAATAAAAGTTAATTTTTCTTGTGAATAGGACCCTGAATCTGATGTGGAACCACCAAAAGCCCCTGAACCTAAGCAAGGAATGTATGAACTCTCAGCAGACAATTTCAAGATGCACATAGCAGAAGGTAACTAATTTTTCCAAACAAGAGAAATTTGGTTACAGAGACATTAGTAGTGGGAAGTCTACACCAGAAATGTTCATTTTGAGGACACCTCCTTCTCACTTTTATTTTCCAGTAATACCTAGTGAAAGAGGTAACTACATAGCAAACTATGTTAAAATGCACTGGTTAAATTACATGTTGCAGACTATAAGAAAGTTGAAGTAGAGCACTCAGAAGGCAGTAAAATTATGGTTACTCATGCCAAGGAAGAAGCTAGTGGGACTTGCTCAACTAAACTGTCTCTTTTCCTGAGCTCCTTGCTCAGTCACAGCCTTGTCACTTTGTGTTTTTGCAAGTCCCATTTCCTCCTTCCCTAGGTGCTGGTTTGTTCTTCCTCCCAGGTTGTTATTCTGGATAAGTGTAATCCACCCGCTTCCTCCTTCCAGCCCCCATCCCACTCCAGTCTGGCCCTTTATTTGATATTGTTTCATTTCCTTCCTCCAGAATTAATGTGGGCAAAACACTTTGTCTGTTTGGCTATTTTAAAAATATTTTGTCTGGAAGCTTTAAAATTAATGCCAGGAGGGATACCTAATAAGGGAAATTTCACCACTCACATGATGTTTTTTTAGACAATGAGCAAAATCTTAGAATACAAACGTTGGGCTGGCATGACAACAGAGGATCCTACTTTCTCCATCTGTTATCTGAAAAAGAAAGGCTGGATAAAATTAAATGTTTGCCCATTTGAAATCTCTAGGGAGGTCAAACTAGAAGTTCTTAAAGTAACCGTTCACTCATTAGAAATATTTTCATGTGTAAAACAGCATTTTGTGCAGCTAACTTAAAATTTCCCAGCATGTCTGGCTTAATGTGGAATTCAATCAAAATTCTCAATTAATTTTCCTCTCAGCCATCAGGGATATGCTAAACGTTTGTCATCTTAACTACCTTCTCAGACTGTAAAGTTCAGTTCATTGTAAATGTTTTAAGTGGTTTTATTATGTATCCATTGGCCTTCATAGAGGAGACATTCTCATGGTCGTATCTGATGGTTAAACAGGTTTACAATCATCTGTAAATGTGTTGTCCTCTCTTGACTTCAGTTACGAGAAATTCAGTGCTTGAATTTAATGTAACCCTTAGCAGTTACACCAGCAAAGTTGACCTCTGTTCTTACATAGCCTCCTTTCACCTTTTTGCTGCTCTGGGACAAAAATTAATTATATTGTTGTCTATTGAGGAGAGTATGTCAGAGTACATGGTAAAGAATAGCTGATTTTGACTAGTATTCTTATTAATTCATGTGAAATTCTATTTTGCAGTTTACTTAACCAGTACAGAGCATGCCAATCAGTTTGAAAGTCTTCCACATGCAGACCAGTCAAGTTAGAGTACACTATTACTGCAGTTTGTTTCCTGGTTATTTTGTATTGCCTTTCCTCTGACCTTTGTGGACAAGCCTTCAAACTAGAAATTATTTCAAGTAATACCAGCCCCAAAGCAGTCTTCAAAGGATTATGAACAATTCTGTTAAAAAGAGCTTTTCTCCAGTTGCTGGTGTTTCCTGCAAATGAATTTTTTCCCCCTTATTTTAATTAAGTTCATTTTTATTTCATTTAACAGAGCCTTGCCTTGATGTATGCAAAAATGTGCAGCAATTTTAATTAATTAATCTGAATTGAAAGAAATTGCATATTTTGGTACTCTTCAAACAATAATATATACTTTTAAACTAAACCTTAGTAGGAGATAGCACAGGGACTCTCCTCTGCGTAAAATGCCATGAACGTCTTCTAAAGGCAGAAATTTCTGTGTAGTTGACATGAAAATTCAAAGAGCAGGGCAGAAAAAGAAAAATGGAAAACTGAACAACATTTTTCAGGTAATTAATGGACTTAATAATTTCTTAGGAAACATCATTGCATGAAGTTGGAATTTAATACTTCAATTTATGCTGTTATCAACATATATTCCTTGGTAGTTCTTTCTACTCTGTAAGAGAGCAACTGGTAGAATTAAACACTAAGGTAAATGGTTAGATTAAAAGTATCAGTTTTACTACCTCACTTGTTGGCTTGAGATTGTGAAGCTGTTTGAATTTTCAGGAAATTTGGCAATGCTGTGGGACTGCATACAGTATTGAGAACCTAATTGCTGAAGTATTTTGTCCTGGCCTTTGATTCACAGCGTTTCCTATCTTTAACTCAGGAAATACCATGATAAATTTGCAGCCTGAGATTAGTACCTCGGCTTTGATTGCAGCCAAGTTCATTCCAAATTAGTTAATTTTTTTTTCTTTTTTTTTTTTTTTTTTTATGTTAAAAGGTAATCACTTCATCAAGTTCTTTGCCCCGTGGTGTGGTCACTGCAAGGCTTTGGCCCCAACCTGGGAGCAGCTGGCTCAAGTCTTTGAGCATTCGGAAACTGTCAAAATTGGTAAGGTAGGTGAAACTCTCTTAGTTTGAAGATATGGTTTGTGCCAACATATGTTTCAGTCAATAATCATGCCTTTTGTGCTATGATTTGCAAATCACAATTGTCTTGTTTGTCACCTCTTAAATCCTTTTATAGTCACAGTTTGTATTTTTGTTTTGAGATGGTCATGGTTTTTTTCTCACACATCCGCAGTTAACAGGACCTCCCCCATTTTAAGCAAAGCCTTGTTGCAAACAGAGCTGCCTCTCTGCATTTCAGAGAGCTGGGAATAAGTCTGATACATCAGATGCAGGGAATAATATTTTGAGGTTTGCTTTTTATTATTCATTTGCTTTGCAGAATTTGATAGATTTCAGTATTTAATTTGAGTGGGAAAGTGACTTCTAATTTGCATTTTGCAGCATTGGATTCCTTAACAAGCTTTAGCCCTACTGGGTATTTATGATGAATTATTTCTTTGTTGGTTTTGGGTTTTTTTTCCCTTTTTCCCCATAAAACTTTTGAAAGGTTTCAGGGGGGTCTTGCACCTTAAAAATTGATATCTTGTCCTGCTTTACTATTTCCCTTAGGGTTGATAACCAGGTTCTGTGGTGTATTTACCATGGGAGCTTGTTACTTGTACGTGGAGTGACTGCTGTGCAGAGGTATGGAGGTGGTCTGGCAATTGCAGTTAGTGGCTTTATTTGCTGACCCATACCTAAGTCCAGGTGGCTCATGATGGGAATCCCTCTGTATCTGCCAACCATGGAAACTGGACTGGGCTCAACTTCCACACCCCTAAACTTTCACAGTGGCCTGAAACACTGCATGGCAGCAGTGTTGTCAGTGCTGCAGAGGGACTCTCCCTCTGCTGTCTCCCCTGCCTCTGCCCTCACAGCACTTTCAGCTGCACTAGGAGGGATGAGCTTGACTGGTTTTTTTAATGCTTTTGAAAATCTCTTAATTCAGGTATGCTGTACATGTACAGCACAGGCCAGCAGAGTTGAACTTTAGAGGAGACATACATATAGATATATATATAAGCAAGTTGAACTTCCGAGAAGACACACAAATATATATGTTCAGACCTGGTGGTTATAAAGTCAGATTCCCTCTGAGAATGAAATATCAGAAGCTTTTCCTCCTTTGAATCTTTCTGCACTTTTTGATACCTTTATTTTCTGTCTGATGAAATAGTTGCTTAAGTATCTTTATGAAGTTACCATTTTCTGGTACCCAGAGAAAAACAAACAATAAATTTCCAAAATTTCAGTTTTAATCAGTTGTCTGTGGTGTTTGCAGTTTGTGTTACTGAGAGTTGCTGTTTAATACTTCCACTAAGATTCATCTGGATGCCTAGACAATTTTATGTAACTATATAGCTTGTGAAATATATCTTGAAGCATGTCTTGGCTAAGATTTTAAGTCTGTAAGTAAACAGGAAGCACAACTGTTTCTAAGAAGGTTGAACCATGACCTTCATCTAATCTGGGGGAATAGTGTCTTAACACTGTTTAATCTTTAGAATTGATCTTCAGTGAAAAGTTTATAAACAAGTAACTTTACAGACTATATTAGAATTGAATGTTGCTATGCACTTGGAGCTTCCCTTGAAATACAGCTCACTTGCTAACTGTTGACATGCCTTCTGAAGTCTTTAAAGAGTAGTTTTTTAAAAAATGGGTGAGCCAGTATGTCTTCACTTTAAAGCTCTCTCACATTAGTGTTTTGTGTCTCATTGTCCATGTACTGATTTTATTAGCTGAGAATACCAAGTACTTTTTAATTGAAATATTTAATTATGTCTTCATTGTTCTTTGTAACTGCTACTACTTCCTTCTAGCCATACCTCCCTCCCCAATCCCTCCTTAAAAAAATAAATAAATCAAATACACACAGACCCTCCCAATTATACAACCAAACCACTGTTTGGAAGGCAGACATAATCATTCTCAAGACAGTACTTGGTACTGAGTTTCGCCAAGCCTTGTATTGCTTGTTCCTGTATTTTTCTGAGCTTTTAAACAAGGGAGGCTGTGATGCTTGTTGTATGTTTATTTTAGGCACTGAATAGTTTTGGATTTTATTCCCAAAATGTAGGTCGACTGTACCCAGCATTACGAAGTCTGCTCTGAAGCCCAAGTTCGTGGTTATCCCACACTCCTCTGGTTTAGGAATGGTGAAAAGGTGAGTCTGCAAGTTCAGCAAAAAATCACACCATTTTTTCTCTGAATAATATTTGGACTATGCTTACATTCTGGAAAAAAAATCTGCTTGTGAGAGAAAGGATGTTGGATGTTAATTTGGGTGCTAGAAGAGGTAGAGTTTGTCCACAGATAAAGGTTTTTGTTCTCTGTTTTGCAAACAACTGATACAGTGTTCATAAATCTGTAAGCAGGATCTCCAGTTATGCTACTGTATGAGAGAATTCTGGGTTTACTTTATCATGGTATTTTACTTCATATGGAACACAAAAATATACCTGTGAATAGAAATAATAAAAAGTATGTAACTTTCACAAAGTGTATCAGAAGGGTCTCATCTCTAAGTGATGCCCATCTGCTGAGTGGTGTCTAGAGATGCAAATTTTCTTTTTTATATAAACCCAAACATTTCACATGACATTGTGAATGAGAATCTTGTGGGTCCAGTTAACATTTTTCCTTGCAGCAATTCAGAGAACTAAAATATTCTGAAATTATGGGGAGATAAAATATTTACCACATACCTGAACAGCAGTAAATAAACATATTATAAATCGCAGCGTTATTTATACTATATTTCACAATTTCAAGATTAGTTAAATATATTGAATGGATATTCAAAACAAGCCTGCAAGAGAGCCCAGGACTGCACTTGTAGCTCTTACCTGCTAAGTTCTTGGCAGGGGGAAGGATGAGGGGGTTTTCTCCCATTCACCCTGCATTCCTTTTTGAACATTTACAGTATCAGCAACGTTAAGTTTTGTTACTTGAAACGGTTTAGTGGCCACTGCTTGTGGCAATTTTCTGGCACTCTGAAGAGAAACTGGCTGCAAGCACATACCCTATGAGGTTTGGTATAAGCACCCCTATAAGATCAGACACTAGGGAATTTAAATGAAGCAGCCCCTGTGTTTTTGAATCCAAACCAGATTCACATTCAAGCAGCACTGCTGGAAGCTGATGGAGTGCTCAAATCAAGCGTGGTGGCATGTCCAAGGCTAGAGGTTTTTTAGTTATTTAAGCTGTAGTTTAAACATTGTAATAATTGGAGTTCCTTGGAGTTATTTCAATCAAGAGTGCAGCAAAAGAAAAAAAAAATACTACTGTTGTATTTGGTAAAGCTGAACCTCAGCCATTAATCTGAACAGTGTATTTCAGTTGACATCAAACTGTCTTTCCCCACTGGCAGTGTGGCATTCCTTGGTGGAATACAGCCACCAAAATCACATATTCCTCCATGGGCTGATACAACATATTTGAAAAAACACAGAACAATAATCTGGCCCAGAAATTCCTGAAACTGTCTCTGGCAGCCATGATACTGGTTAGTAATGGGGAAGGAGGAGAACTGATTCAGTCATCCAGCCTTGTCTGTAATACCTTCATCCCCTTTGCCATAACTGAAGTCTGGCATCACACCACTGCTGTTGGTACAAACAAACAGGTACAGGCTTCTTGCTCCTTAGGGATTGACTGACACCCAGTGCCAGGAAAGGGGCAGTAGTTAGAGGAAACATTATCAATTACAAAAGAAGGAAAATGTGTAGAAGGAGTTTCAAGGATAAAGGAAAGCTGAAGAGATTTCTGTTCTTCCTTCTAATGTGTGGAAGATTGGATGTTGTTTCTTAAAGAGTCTTCCTCATCTACAAGAGGAAATATATCTTGCAGCCCACACCACATAGGACCACATCTCAAGAATTCTATCCAGAATGGATATGTAATGCCTCAAAGATATGATCTCTCTTCTGAACAGGAAAATTAGTACTAATTTTCACAGACAACCCTGAGGACAATCGTGCAAGGGCCAAATTGGAGAGGGCCGACAGTGGGTTTGAGACTACGAGCTGCTCACAAGTGCTCTGATTTCTTGTTCTGACAATCTCCTGATTGTCTTGTTCTCTGGATTTGGAAAGTACCTGAAATATGGGGAAGCATCCAAGGTAAACTGTGGCCTCTCAAAGATCTGGCTGGCTGACTGCTTCATGTGCAGGTTAAAAAATAGGATTAGACTTTTGGGAGAGTGGTGCCATTGGAAATGTCTGCCCTGCAGCAGGCTGCTGTTGTCTCTTGCACCCAGGTGCAACTTAGGTGCCTAGAGTGCAATGCCTTAGGTTTTCCAAGGACTTGTGGCAAGTGTGTAGGCCAGAGGAATGACTGTGTAGTCCAGAGACAGGCAAGTTAAATTTTTCAGCCTTGACAAAGCACTGTGTAGAGCTCACAGGGTAACAGAGACATCACCCAAACCACAGTGGGTACTTTATTGTTCCTTGTAGTAGAGTTAGATGCAAAAAAATAACTCTTAAAAAGCTGACTAAGGTGAGACCAGAAGGTCAAAGTGGAAATGTTTCCAAAATTTGCTTCTATGTTTTGAAAATACCTTTCATTTCAAGGGAATGTTAGATTGTTCCCTTTGGATACTGAAGAATCTGTGGCAAAAGCTGAAGACATGGAGTGAATGGAATGTCATAGAGAAGTTTTAGAACTAGATATTTATTGTTTATTTGCTTAGACTTGGCAATCTTATGTCTTACTAGTAATTATTTATTTGCTTTGTCAACTGCATGTAGAAGGTTGCACAAACTATTTGCTAATTGTAGGGTGACCAATACAAAGGGAAGAGGGACTTTGATTCCTTGAAAGAATATGTGGATTCCCAACTGCAGAGCTCTGGGAAGGAGCCACCAGCAGATAAACCTGTTGAAGCCCCCCCACAGCCACCTGCAGAGCCCACCCCTGTTGAGGTAAGTGCTCCAATGTAAGGTGTTGAGACTGTTTTAGCTGCCTGTCTGAGCCCTCCATGTGTTTCTCTCTCTCTGATAGCTTGACAGTTTCTGGAGGTAAACTGTACCAAATAATTCCCTGGTTTTTTTTTTTTTTTGAGTAACTAATGATGGAATCAGATCACAAATCCTAGAGATACTTTTACTACCCTGATGAATTGGAGAAGGAAAGAAAATCTGATTCCTATGTTATGGTTGCAATAAGTTACTTAGAGACAGGCATGAATGTGGTCTCTTTGGCCTATGGAACTGCTGGCACCTGGGTCTTTATGACAGCGTAGCTCACCACCATAGAGATGAACATTCCTTGCAACATTACCACTTGAATCCAGGGGTATGGGGCACACTGCTAAGCCCCTAAAATAAGCCAGGGTTCTGTACTTAGAAATCTACCTGCAGAAGCAATGAACAAAGATTAGGAAGACCAGTACCAATATGGTAAGGTAACGTGCCCTGTGACAGGAAAACTCCTTGGCATTTGGAGACTTATTTTTATCTTGGTTGTTGGAACTACAGAAGTGGTTGTTGTTCAGAAATTGGCAGAAATAACGTTTGTACAATTGTAGTTCATGTCATATAATTTTCTGTCTTTTCTAATCCTGTTGGCATTTCATCTGCCATTTTTCTTGGAGATGAATAAAAAATTGGTGAGGCTGAGAAATTAGGGATGGACTTCAAACATAATTTTTCATGAAATGTGCAGAACATACTTTCTGCCTATAAAATAAGGGACAGGGATTTACGTTCCCTTGTGCTATAGAATGAACTTAAATAATTAGGCAAAAATATGATTAATATAAATACAGTTTCTATGCAGCTTCTTACAGGAAAATATTACCTTTCCCAGCTGACTTTTCCAGCAGCATTACCCATCTTGCATTAAGTGGCTTACCAAACATTACAGACCACATAGATTTGCAATTGTCACGCTCTTCAATTTTTATTTTCTTAATTGACCTCATATTTGGAAGATCCCAATGAGCTGGTGTTAGTACAATGCCGAAAGTAATTAGTTGTCTTTCTATTTTTATAGAAATAACGTAAACCACATGTGACACAAATTCCCACTTCTGCCTTGCATTCACCAGCACACACACAAGGAAGAAAGGATTGTTGAGGGATTTTTTTTTGCCAAATAATAGCAGACATAGTGCTGGACTCAGCTTGTCCTTACAACTTTTATCTTCAGACCCCTTGACTCTTTGTTTTCATGAATTTTGAAACAAGGGGCCAGCCCCTGTAGCCAGCAAACACTGACTGCATTTGCCATCAGTTGACCACAGGCAGCAAAGGCAATGAGTTCCCACTCCAAATTAGTGTCCCAGTGTTGAGCCCCTGCTTGGATTCCCCCATGTCTTATATAGCCCAAGTACTTGCCAGCTGTGCTTTTACATCCATGAGACTTCTCTACTGCCAGACATGGCTAAAATCGTACAAAACATGATCCTGGTGGATTAAGGCAGTGTGACCAGCAGATGCTCAGATTATGTGATTGCATTAGATGTCTTTTTTTTGAGATGCAAAGCTAAAGTTGAGATATCAGATGTTAAATTATTTTTGTGGTTATATAGTTCACATTGCTATTCTGAGAGTAATCTACAGAGCTTTAAAATTCGTTTTACTATGCAAATCATGGGGAAGTTGTTACTAATCAGGTTTTCAAATTTTGTATTTTAGATTTTATATTGTATTAGGAACATCAGTTTTAGATAGCCATTTCGGAAAATCAGAGTAGAAGCACAGTGCTTACTTTTTGCTTCATTTAATTATTTCTGATTATTTAATAATTAGAAAGTATAAAAGTATAATTTCTAATTTCTTAGCAGTTATTTAGAGGTAATAACACTTCAGCACAGTGAAATAATTCCATGAACTAACGGTTATTTACAAAAATGTTTAAAGGTATTGGATAATTGGGATTTTCAAATTTAATTTTGGCTTCACAAAACTTACTGGGGTTAAAATAGAATTGATAATACTGTCAGCTGTGATCTTGTTTTTCTCTTGCTTTCATTTGATTTTGAAGCTTTTATAGGCATGAGGTACATTTATTTGTTTTTAATCCCTCCCACCCTTAAAGGTCTCACACAAAAAATGAAGTTTCAGCTCCATGCTCTCATGTGAGAATGTAAGCAATGTGCTTTCCTCCCATCATTCCCTTGCTCCTGATATTATCAGGAGTAGAAACATTTCCTGGCACCCATGCAAGTGTGGTGTTGTGATGTCCTCTTGACAGGCAAATCTGTGTTTCTGGTAACAGATTTTTCTGTGAATGCAATGCAGGGGAAGAAAGAAGAGAGAGAGCAGCTCTTGAGACATCACTTGTGTGCCTCGAATACCTCATTAAACCTCAGATGTCCATTACTTGCTTGAAGCCAACTCCTCTAAGGGCCGTTCCTTGAAACATAGTGTATTAAAATTAAGGTGATTTTTTAGAATTATTAAAAATTACAGAATTCATTAAATTACAGAAAATTTGGATACAGGCAAATCCTTTGAAAATAGGGAAGCTTTGTTTCTCCAGTTATGGATGAGATTCAGTGTAAAACACTCTTTTCTCTACATCTCTCTAGGGAAGGAAAGTTGCTGAGAAGTAAAAGGCAGGTCTGCTGCTGCTACTCTTGTTTATATTATCAACAATATTATCTTTTCCAATTCCAGTTTCCCTTTTAGGAATGTAAAAGCTCAGTAGACTGATGTTGTATATACAAAATGTTTTGACATATTTTTCTCTTTTTTTCAGGGGCAGGCTTCAGTACTCGCTCTCTCTGAAAAAGACTTTGATGCAACCATTGCTAGGGGGATCACCTTTATTAAATTCTACGCTCCATGGTAAGCAGTTTGCAGCTGTTGCTGTTCAGGATTATTGCTGGCTAAGATGTGAGTGCAATAGTTGCTGTAGTACTGGATTTGTTGTCTTGATCTAAACTGTGAATTAGCTGAAGAATGTGTGTGTTGGCAAGAGTCACAGCAAAAAAAAGCTCAGTCTTGTTTAGCTCCCTTGAGCTGCCTCTCTGTGGAAAGGCTGACACAGAAGCTTTACCGTGTCAGCCTCCAGGTCCTGCTGGGGTAACAAGGAGAGTGAAGCTTTCTTCGTAGGTGCAGCATGTTCCCATCCCTGGGTTAGGGTTAAATGAGGGGAGTATATCACCATATCTCAGTGCTGAGAAAGGAGAGGATGCTGGCCTTAGGGCACTCTCCAGACACATTGGGAGCCTCATTGGAGCACCTGAGTTTTGATACAGATTGTTGAGCTATGGATAATTAACTGCCTGTTACTCTTCAAATAACTGTTCAAAAACTAACTTGCAGAAGTGAAAATTTTAAGATGTTCTTAAGAGTGTATGTTCATGCAGTGTGTTCTTAGAGGGACCCAGGGCAGATGGTGTAGGTGGAGATACCCAATGGAATGCCTTGAAGAGGGAAATTAAAGTCACGTCTGGCATCTGCCATTCCTGCTATATCCAGCAGAGCCTGGCACTCCAGATGGGTTAAGACCTCAGTATGACAAACTTGTAGAAGTATTTCCCCCTTTTACTTACTATTCCCTTTCTGAAATAAAAAGAAAGTTTCACATTTCTCTTTCTGGTTTACAGAATTCATCTTATTTGCGCCTCTACAGAATTTAATGGAACTTGCATACCATCTTGCTCATCCATTGCTGGTCTTTTAGCCAACAGAAGGAAGCCTAGTGTAGTGGGAGATATTAAAATTTAGCTATATTTCATTGTGTGAAAGATAACACATCTCTGATTTAATCACTAGCATTCCATTAACATGATGTAGAAAATATAAAAAGATGTTTTGTTTATGTTACAAAAGGCCCCATTACAAAGCAATACAAGCAAATACCACCCATATTTAGATGTGCTCAGGCATCTCAAAATATTGCCATTTAACTTCAACAGTAGGCATGAATATGTTTCTTAATGTAGGCAAGAATTACCTGGGAGCATTTAATTTCACTTAAGCTCATTGCTGCAGGCTTTTCCAGTGTTGTCACCCTTTGCTGCTTGAGAACCACTGCTGTGCTCTCTTCCACCTGTAAGATCTGCTTTTGGATATGAGCAAATATCTGCCACCACTGGGTTAAGAAATGTCCTGCCCATAGCATGCACACCCCTCATCTTTGACTGCTCTTTCCTCACTGCCTTTGTCCCTTCTGTACTCTGGGGGGGATTTAGATTGTGCCCGTGCTGCTTCTGCCCCACCTGCAGAACTGGCTGGGAAATTCACTTCACACCTGTGCTCAAGAGCAGCTTCCAGTCTGAGTTCTGAACCCAGGCCTTGCTGGCACATCTACTAGTTCATTACCTGGAGCAACTTTTTCTGGGAGAGTTTGAGATCGAGAAATTCCCCCCTTTTGATTATCTCTTATTGACAATATCATGTCCTCAACTCACGAGATATCATGGGATGCTGCTGGATCTCACAGATAGGATCAGTGCTGGATGGCAGGGTGAGAAACAGTGGTTTCAGGATGTAGAGTCACCAGTGTGTGCTGCCTGGCTGCAGTGCTCAGAAAGCCACCATTTAGGAAAATGCTTCCTATATTTATGTAACTCATATCCTAGTTTTGGCTCTGAAAGTCAGGCTTGTGACTGCCTGTAGTTCTCTGCATATAAATGACCATATTCTCTTCCAAGTGGATTAACTTATGTAGGGCTCAGCAAACACTATTATGTTGCTTTCTAGTTCTGCCCTTCAGTTAGTTTTGGATAAATATTAATGTTAATTTGCATTGTAAGCACAAAATCATTCTGTTCTAGTAGTTTTTGTGCGTGGTCAGAAATGCTTTTATACTGTCACTGGCATTAACAAGGTAGTTTAAATATACACTGGCTTGCTTCAAGAAAACTTCTGCTGAGACATCTTTCATTATTTTTGTAAATGCCCTGATCTAGCCTCGCGGCAATTATAGGTCTGTTTTAATAACCCAATTAAGGTGCAGCTGGGTTAGAATAGTATGAGCAATGCAGATTTAAAGGCTAAAGTGCTTTGGGAATTCTTCTTAAAGGCAGTAAGAAGTTCACATTAAGAACTTGACTAAGCCAAGTTCAAAATATAAACAAAATGAATGCTAATGGTAGAGGAGGCCATTAGGAACTAGAAGAAATTTAATAGGGAAATTAAAATCTCATTTAATTAATTAAAACTCGGGCTATGTAGCTTTAGTATGACTGGCATATGCTACCTGGAAAATTAATTCTACAGACATTCTGTGTCTTCCTAAAAGCATTTTTGTTTCCAAGAGATTTTTTTTTTCCATTTAAACATTCTCTGTGCTTGTCTTTATTTGGCTTCATATTCCTCTGTAGGGTAAAATGTTAATGTACCGAGATTTAGAATACCATTCTAGGCAAGACTAACAAAGGCCAGAAAGTACTTCAGTGCTTAACTTAAATAAAATCACTTCTTTTCTTAGCTCATTTACTGACATAATAGTGCAAGGGAGTTGGAGGGCGAAATCATATGGGGATAGGAAAGGCTGCTAGTTAAACTTACAGCAATTGCAGCAAGACAGTAGAGATAAAGTAGAAAGTGTATCTGTTAAACAAATCTCCCTCCTTTGTTTCTAGGTGTGGTCACTGTAAGAACTTGGCTCCAATCTGGGAGAACCTTGCCAAAGAGCAATTTCCAGGTTTGACTGATGTCAAAATAGCAGAAGTGGACTGCACTGTGGAACGTAACATCTGCAACAGATTTTCTGTAAGTGTGAAAGTTCTGAAATGAAGGAGACAGTATTGTGTACCAGATGTTGGAGGCTCCAGTGTGCAGCCCAGTTGGCTTCTGCACTCCAGGTGCCTGGTGACAGTACAGCTGTGGTCTCTGTTAGTCAATAAGAGGCACCTGGTGACATCATTTTGTTACTGAACTGTTTGTTCAGGCTTGGTCATTTCCATTATTGGACAAAGCTGGAGAAGTTCCTACTTGAGGAAACCTCTCTGAAAACACTAAAGCTGTCTTGTGGTATCCAATGCTGAATTCTGTTCCTAGAAAAAAAAAAGTCTTTCAGAGCTGTTAGGCAGACAATTGAAGATAGAAGGCTGTCATTCCAAGAACCTAGAGGAACATTCCCCATTTTCTTAAAAATGTTCAGAAATTGCAGGTTGGCATTGAAAGTTCTGCTGGGGGTTTGTTTTTTTAAATTAAAATGGCTTACTGTTTTGAGGGGTTTGATGGCTTTTCAGAATCAGGTAAATATGAGTGATGGATACAAGTTTGAACATTAATAGCAAATTTTTTTTTTCGTGTGTGTCTTTTGAAGGTCAATGGTTATCCTACACTTCTGCTTTTCCGAGGTGGAAAGAAAATCGGTGAACACAACGGAACGAGAGACCTCAAATCACTGCATAACTTTGTCCTGCGTCAGGCAAGGGATGAACTGTAATAAAAGTCTGGATGCTCTGTACCCTGGCTGTCTCTGTACAGTAGCTGAGGGATTTCTATCTTTGCTGATTTTTAAATAGTGTATTTGGGGAGGGTGGGGCTTTTTTTGTTTCTTTGTTTCTAGGAAATTGAATGTACTAAACTTTGGTATCTTCCCCTTGTGTGTGTGTTAGAGACGTGTGTGTGAAGGAAAGCTAACAAGTAGTTACTGTGCAAATCAAGAGTATTTTCAGCATTGGTAGTTGCACTGCATTTCTGCATTCCTGAAATGAAGTGTAAATGGTTTCCTTTGAGACCAAAATACGTTAAGAAAACCAACTGAAGGGCAGCAGTAGAATATTTTTGTCTTCAGGTTAGATCTAGTTAAAAAGTAATCCTTACAAACTGCTTACTATTACTAGAAAGGCAAAAGCTACAGCTGTGTTTAGTCACTTTTGCCTCTAAAATCGTATACTTAATCCTTATTTGTCTTAATAGAGCTGCTGAAAGGTTGAAAACACACACACCTTTGGAAGATACCAGGCCACCATGAGCTGGTTGTTTCCTGTTAATCCTCTCAGCATGGGAGGTCTAGCCATAATGAAAGTGATGGTACTGTAACATGTGCCTGAATGTTACTGATGCCATAGTGTACATGTGTCAGGTGCATTTCCATAGGCTGCTGCCATCCAGCTCCAGAGGCACAGCTATGCTCTACTTCTCTAGAGCCAGAGCGAAAAATAGGTGCTGTTATAACTGCCCCGTTAATGGGAAATGATCAGTCAGACTCCAGAGCTAAGGATGTGTTTCCTACCCCTGCCTGAATCCAGACATTGTGCTGACCTGCTCCTTAGTCAGAGTACCTAGAGAACAACAAGTAATACAATGTTTAATTGTTTTTTTCCATTCAGCTCTTCTGCAGTAGTTTAAAGTAGTTCCCCCCCTCTTCTTGAGCCTTAACGTTTTTCCAAGCTGTAAGCATTGATAAGTTTGAGTGCTAGGACCACACACTTTGTGGTGTCTTGGATTATAATATGAATCTATTCTTTGGTGCATAAGATGTTCCATGTTAGACTTAACCAAAAGCCAAAGAATTTACATAGCAGAGACTGTCAGGATACAAAGGCAACAGCAAACCAAGGACTGAATTCTGCTGTCTCATGTGCACAGAAACTCATGAGGAATGAGGATTGCTACAGGCTAATTTGACTAATCTGTCAAGATGCTGGGTTTTGTCCATCATATGGAGTAAGTTGGATTGCTTTTCTTTTTTATTAAAAAAAAAGGCAAAACATCAATGAACTTTTAAACCAGTGAATTTCTCCTGGTTCTTCACTTCACTGTCTGTCCAGAACTTTTGATTCTGTTCAGTCTGAAAATGTGTGAAGGTGAAAAAGCCACAGTGAAAGCTAAGTGTTGTACTGGCAGATGTATTGGATCAACGTGTGTACTTCTGCCTTTCAGGAAGCCTTTATTATGTTTTTAACAACTTTCTAGTGAAGCACAATCTCATGAGTTTCTTGTATAAAATCAAAGTGGTACAATTGTTTACACTGAGATTTTTCTAAATAAAAACTTTTTAAAAAAGCAGTCTTTCTATAAATGATACAGCACAATGAATATACAGTGACAAGTGCAATAAATTATAGCTTGTATTTACAAGAAGCCTTTTAAATGCAAGTAGAGGTAAGTGCATTTAATACAAGTTTAATATTGATCAAAACAATTTGCTATTAGCTTCTGCTAGACACACCATGGCTCTACGCTGCATTTCCTTTATACCAGTTTGTTAGTTGCATGAGTTGAAAGGGAAAGATTGCAAATTTTGTTGACATTCTGTCTTCCTGTAAACAAACTGTCCAGCTAGAGGATGAATGGCCCCTAAGCTTTTACGTCTGAATTACAGCTGAAGAAGTGTCCTGACTTCCTTCCTGGGCAAGTGGTGGTAGATGAGGCAGCTCCACATGGGGAGTGGAAGGAAGCTGCATAAGAGCAAGTGTATAAATTTGTATTGCTTAGTCAGATGGTGAACTGGGAAGACCAGCCAGGGTCTGAGTTCATGGTAGCGTTTCTAACAACAGGGTGCAGCCGTGCCATCTTACACTTGCAAGATCAGAGTTAAACGGTGCTGGGAGCATAAGAGAACTGAAACATCTGCTTTGGCACAATTTTAGATGCTTACTGTCACGACAGATGTCAGGAGAAGACTAACAGTCTAGGTGCAGTAACTGGTCCTTCTGGCCAAAAGGATCTTGCATGAGATGTACACTCTACGTCTGAAGTACTGACACCACTTTCTTTAGCTTCTCTGCCTCTCGCCCTCATCTTCCCTCCCTGCCCCCAAAGAAAGACCTCACTTGTTTTTGGTGTTGAGTGCTCATCTGGTAAAACTGCAGCACATATCCAAGCACCTGCTACAGGTCAAGCTTCTCTGTGAGATTAAGACCATCCCATCCCAGCCAAATAAAGTGTGTGGGCATTTTGCTGCTGCTGCTGAGCTGGTCAGCCACCGTGGTGTAGGGTCAGTCTGTAAGAAGTCCAGCAGTTTACTCCCACCCTGGGGGTCGTCCCCACACCCCTTCCTCCCACAAGGCACATACATGGTGTTCTGAAGGATGGTTCATCATGTGGGTTTTTTTCCCCCAAGGTCATGAAAACAGGGAGAGGTGTATCCAAGTTCATGGCAGCATCACAGAGTCCGTGTGAAGACTTTGTCAGTGACATCCACAAGCTCTTACTACCATATTCCTGTATTTCTTCAAGATGACATTAGAATTATCATCGAAGTAAAGAACAGATATGGCATTTAGTTTGGTAGGTGCACAGCATGGTTTGGGAACGTAATCAGGATTCATTAGATGAACCTGTTGCCAAGAAAGAAAACAGGTATATTGCTTACAAATATATTGGTATATTGCTTACAAATTCACGTGGTGCTTTGGCACTGAGCTGCCTGGAGACTTACCAGAGTTTGTACAATGGCATGATTGGTTGCGTTCATATGGGCGTTGAGTGGGAATGAGCACTCCCCATCACAGTAGTTGGCTGCGTAGCCTTTTGGAGCGATTATCCAGTCCTTTTTAGGGAAACAAACACAACGTGGTTCAACAGACAACTGCACACAATTAAGAGCAGCTGAAAAATTTCCACTAACTTCTTCCTTGAGGGTGAAAATGTGTTTTCACTGAAACTGCTTGGGTTTTAGTTGGGTTTTATTTCTTTTTGTGCACCACTTTTTGTGTGTCACTTTTCCATGGACACACTCATTTTAATGTCCAAAGAATGATGCACATCTATGTACAGCTCAACTACCATTAACTAAGAGGGCTTTACCCCTAAAACTCTCGTTGGATTGCATTGTGAGGATTGTGGTTTGGAGGCCTTTATTTCTAACATTTCCTGCAGGCCCTCTGGTTGAAATACCTTCCCTAGGTTGAGTCACAGGCACAGCTGGTGTCCCTCAGAATGAGCCTAGCTTATACACTCTTACAGAGGGATACTACTCTGCTAAAGATACTGTGGGAAATCTTGGCTGCCTAACAGCTTCTCCACATCTGCCAGACTCCTAAAGGAGGGGCAGGACAGCCAGCCTGAGTGCAATCTGAGTGCCATGCTAGGCAAAAAGGGGACTCTTCACCAAAGGAAGCTTGTCTGCTGCTGACACAAAAGAGCCAAAGGGAAATTAAAAGCAGCACCACGGAACAGGAGACACTTGGCCTCCCTTGGTGTTGGGCTCTGCAGGTCACCCTGCAGAAGGACGTGTGAGCATGTTTCATGTGCATGTATCTCTTAGGCAGCTTCCACTCTACCTGAGAACCCCCTGAGTTTGCCTGAATTTTGCTTCAGCAGGGCTGAGCAGCCACATACTGTTGCTGTAGCTTTGCTAACCAAGTTTGTTCTGAAGGAAATAGCAGTGCCCAACTGCAGGGGGCTCTACCTTGCCTTGATCACTTTCCTACAAAAAGTAGGACCTGGATTCCAGCTCTTAGAATGAGCCCTGCTGGTCTGTGGCCTTCCTTTGGCAGCATCTTACCTTTCTGTAACCAGAATGGTGAAGGTAGTACCTTCAAGATCATGAACTTCCCAAATGGAATCCACTTCCTGCCCAAAAGTAGGGCAAGTAAGATTAAGGAAGAGGTGGAATGTCTCTGCTAAGTGAAAAATCACCCATAAGTAATGGGGAATGGAGTCAGCCTACAACCACAGTTGCAGCTACTGGGCTGGAGTTGACACATGAGCTACAAAAAATGCTGCTATCCCATTAGCTGAGAGAGGACTTGCATGTGTTGAGTATTACAGAAGCAGCAGGGACAGCCCTGGCATCCTGAATTATAACCTGGTAAAAACATTACCTGATAGAAATGGGGCCTCCCTCACAAGTGCTGAATGAAGGAATTTAAAATAAATAAAATAAAAAGAGAAGGTGAGGACATTCTTTGAAATATGATGTTTGTTTGCACTATAGCCTGATTCTAAATAACTTACTTTATAATGACTTTCTGGCCTCATGGTGTTGCAACTAAACTCAGTCTTCAGTCTACCTACCACAGGCAGTGCTAATTGTGGGGCAGGGATTGTGGAGGATTTCAAACAATGGCCAAGGTTAAAATCAGGGTGATCACTAGAAAAAAAAATGAGTTAAAATCACTGCTTAACATCAGATTGTTTTCCTTATCATTAGAGATACACAGATATAAGCCCTTGCCCGTACCGTGACTCCCATGAGTGACAGAGAATGACTGTATACTTGAATCCCATAAAGTATCAAGCTTTCTCTGGGTCTTATCAAATGTCACAACTATCAATATTTATTTGCCCTTCTCTGTGACTGGTTTTAGTGAGGAGGCACAAGGGACATTTTAAAGCATAATGGCAGACTCGAGTGGAATTACCATGACACTGTTTAGATAACATTTCATAACAAAATGTCTGGTTTACCCAGAGAGAAACATCACACACCTGCCATCCCAAGTCTTGGAAGCTAACGTAAAGCTCATGCTTTCTGCACGCTGTTTTCAAGTCACTGCTGTTGTAATCTGTTAAAAGAAAAAGAGCAAAACAAGAATTTAGAAAGTAAAACAGGCCGAGCATTGCTGGAGGGCACATCTGGCCAGATGTATGCATGCTGCGGGCTCAGCAGTGAGAAGTGATGAGCTCCCTCAGCAGCTAAAAGGATAAGGGTGTTGAGGGACATCCAAAGCAGGGCTGAAGCTTTTAAGATGCCTGTGGGAATGGAGGAACCCAAGTAACAGTGACTCAGTTATAGTAACTCAGCTGTCTTTAAAGTGCTTGGAAAACACCTCCAGTAAAATGACTTCTTAAAAATAAATCTACTTCACTACTACCCTGCATAGGCTGCATCTCCACCGAGTGCTCACACTCACCCCACTTCCTCAGCTCCCATTTCTGGCACGTGCTGCCCCAGGTGGGGAGCTCAAGCTGCACACACTCACTGAGAGAGAGAACTACAGCCCCAGGAAGGTTAATCATCACCTTGTGCCCCTGAACCAGTCTGCAGAAGTCCTCAAACAGCTAAGGTGTCCCATAGGCAGGGAAGCCATGTCCTTGTTCCTCTCTGTACCTTATCCCAGCTTGCCCCACACTTTCATGTGACCCATGGCACCACCTCTGCCCTTGGACCTTTACAAACCATGCTCTGAAAAACACATTTCTCCTTTCTATAAACTGCTTATTTGCAGATGACACAGCACTTGACACGATCTCATCATTCACTTGCTCCTTATTGTCAATAAAGTGAGGACACAGGATGCAAAGCCCTGACCAAGACCTTCTCCCTTACCATGGCGCAATGTATGGGGATGTTTCACCCATGCAGGAGCTGCTCCTGATGATCCCACAAAGTACAGCTATTGACAGCAAGTGGAATTTCCCATTTATATTTGGAAAGAGAGGCAGCTCAGCATGTGAACACCTGAAACCACAGTGAGCAGAGGAGCTGAGCTGTGACAGAGGGGCCTTTCACCTCCAGGTGGCTGCACACATCCACCCTGATGGGTGGTTGCTGATTTTGTCACACCTCAGGTGGCTGCTGGACCTCAGCAGAGCAGCCACAGAAACCGCCCTTGCAGCGAGGTGACTTGGCCACCAGCTACAGCTGCTGATCCTGTGCTTTGCACCCGATGGTAGGCACAAGAGAAAGAGATGGCAACAAATTCAGCCAAGCAGCTTGGGAGACAAAGTCACCATCCGTGTTTTCCTCCCATGCCTTTCCACAGGGGCCTTCTCCTCCCTCACAGCTCCCATTTGTAAGTACTGGCATTCCTGTCAGCAGGCAGATGCCACAGGCTGATGCCCCTGCCCCCTGCTGCCCTGGATCTTTCAGCTTACCAGCCCCCTGGTGCCCCTAACATGGCTTGAAAGGGCACCCTCCCAGTGCAGCTTTCCCCAGATACGGCAGCTGGGATAGAAAAATATTTTTAGTGATTTTTTCCTTGGCTCTGAATAAGCCTTTCTTTTTCTTCCCTCCAGCACCATTCCCCCCGCCCCCCCCAGAAGTTTGGGAACTACAAATGCAAATATTTATTCAGAAGAAAAACTATAATACTAAAAGCACATCCAACTGACATTAAGGGCAGCACAGCAGTACAGCTGGGTACAGTTAACACTGAGGGCTGAAAAAACCCTACACCTCAAACCCAGCTTCCCAACCACCAAAGATTAGAGAGTTGTTTTTAGAAGCAGTTGGGTTTGAAACTCTGAGGATTGCATTTCAGCCTTTGAATAGCTTCACTTCAATCACGGATTTAATCAGGTGAGCAGAGCTGGTTAACAGCCTGCTGCAGCATAAACATTGGCTCTTCCAGCAGCATGCGGCAGCGAGAACGGAGGCGAGCCTCTCTATTCAAGGCGAGCCTCTCTATTCAAGCTTTCCTTTTTCAAACTAGACATACCCAGTAGAAACCAGGGTGTGGTGGTTTATTTCGGATGAAGCTTCCCAGTCCCTGGCTCAGCCCAGGAGCAAATTTCTAGCATGAGATGTTTTGAAATGATTTGGTCATAATGAGGGAAAAAAAAATATGAGAAGATGCTTTTAGTGATCAATGGCCTTCATTAAAACACCTGAGAACACAACTTCATTGTTCTTCAATGGGATATATAGATTGTTTAGAGGAAAACCATCTGTATTTGACAGTGGAGTTGATCTATTCACAATTGAGTGGGTAAAATTGTGCTATGTTCCAAATCCAGCTACAATTTACTCAGATCTGCTACAGGAAAGGGGAGAAGGCAAGGGAGGCAGAGAAAACAGGAGTGGGAAGGAAGGCTGCAAGCAATCACAAGTTTAAGAAAACACAGGGGTGGAAAAAAAGAGCTGCTTAACAAGGTACACCAAGCAGAACATGTTACAAACGTGTCCTCTCTCACACTATCCCCAAAACCTCGCCTCAGCTCACTGGTCAGTCACCTGATTCACACTCTGCATGGAGCCCTGGCTGCTCTCCATCCAGGGCAGATGCAGACAGCTCTACCTCCTCACTTGCCCAGCCTCAGCCTTTGCTTTTCTAAATGTCAACACATTAAACATCACCTCTCCCTAGCTTTACATTCTTCTCTGTTTAACCCTCACCCCAAGATCTCCTGCCCTCTTTTCTTGTTATGTGTTTGCCTACTTTGCTTGCTTTATGGAAGCTATTTTAGCCCAGCTTTAGGTTAAGTCACAAACCTTTAAGCAACCCTTAGCAGTGGCTTTCTGAATTGGGAAAAAGATGCAGCAGTACAGATGCACATAATCATGAGCATTCCCTACAGTTAGGGGCCCGGCATATGCCCTACATAGGGCCCACATCCTGAAATCCCATCAGTTATGGGCCTGAAAAGAAGAGGAATACACAGAGTCACAGGGTTTTGGCAGTGAGCTAAAGCTCACTGAGCTACTGAAGTTGGCTTCCACAACACATTTTCTGCAAAGCCTGGAAAGCAGCATCAGCCACCCCCAGGCCAGCATGCTCAGCTGTTTTAGCCCAAATTGCCACTCGGGGTGGATTGCAGTGCAAGATCCAACTGCCAAGAGGCGACAGGGATTGTGTCCCTTCCTGTCAGCCTTGCAGCAGGGAGCCAGGAGGGCCAAAGGCAGGCAGCCTGCAGAGGGGAGGTGCTGCAAACAGCTGCCACAGGGCTGGCCCGCACTGCCATGGCACAATTGGCAAGAATTGCTTGTCAGAGGCCTTCAGCATCTCTGAGAGCTTGGGGAGCTGCTCTGGGAGCTCCTGTAGGCTCATTGTGGGTTTAGTAAAATTGTCTCTATTTTTTGCCCTGAACATACCAATTCAGAAATGCTAACTTGGCACTTACAAGGCACTGCATTTAATCATGCTGCAAACAATTTTGTCTAAAACAGAGATTCAAAAAAAGCTCAAACCCCTAGTTCTGCACTTAAAAATAACTCCCGGAGCAGCACAGTTAAAAGAGCACAGCTAAGACGGCTTGTCTCTGTGGTGTGTTTGCACTGAATGTTGTCGGCCTTCACCAGGACCCAGGTCTGACTTTCTGCAAGCACAGATGTTTCTCTTAAGGCTGGACACTGGCATGTGTGTTGCTGAAAAGGGTGAGAGAACAGCCTGACCCTAATGGTCTTCCTCCTACAGACACTTATGCACCCACCTTAGATTTCCTATAGCCTCTCCCACGTTAAGTGCTGGCAAAGAACATATAAATATTTACTGGGTCGATCCATCTGAGAACACCCTCGCTGCTCCCAAGGTGCCAGTTTACCAAATTCCACACAGTAATTAATTGCTTCTGTGATTCAAAATAGCTTTGACAGAGGTCTCCAAGGCCAGCCCCTTCTTCTTGGTGTTTGACTTTGGTGATTTGTCCGGATAAAGCTGGTGTAAACTGATCACACAGTTAATAACAGCCCACTTCAGATGAAAGTGATCTGCCTGGGTGGGAAGAAGGGGAGATGTCGGGCTGACATGAACGTGCATGTGAAGGCACACACAGAAATGCTGGCCACGCTGCTCCAGTCTGCATCCAAACCCTGCACTGAAGGGAAAACTATACTGGAGGGAAGATTGGCTGCCAGATAACAAAGTTTATTAACAAGGCTCTTGCCATCACAAAAGCATTTGGCCTTATTTGCCTTCAGTGTTTGTGCATGCTGCCCTTTGCAATATCTGGTTCCCGTACACTTGGGGAAATCTGTCTGGTGCAGGGTGCATCTGCTGGAAGGAAAGGCCACTTGAAGGGCCTCTCCATTTTTCACGGAGAAACCAGTCCAGGCGCTTTAAAGCCAACACCAGTCCAGGCGCTTTAAAGAGAAGGACCTGAAAAGGGACTTGGCTTGAGTTTCATTCAGAGCAGCAAGTGCAGCCCAAAGTTGGAATTTAAATTCTCCCCACGAGGAGGGGCTGACAGGAAGGGATGTGCCTGGAGGCTGACTTGCAGAAGAGAAGGATTTTCGCCACTGGAGAAAGAGATAGCCCTGTGCAAAACCCATAAATCGTGGAGGTGGCTGAAGGGCAGAGGTTCACTGCCTGTCATGCTGGACAGTCCCCTCTCTTTGTTCAGCTGGAGGGTCAGCACGAGTCTGAGAGCACGAGTTCAAGCCACTGCCAGATTCAGCTGAGCCAGGGCCTCTAGGCCCCGCAGACAACAGCAGAGAAACACCTGCGGGTTCCTCACAGCCACCCTGTCCCTCCATGGCCGGGGCCAGACCTGGCATGTGACTTCCTGCCTCAGCAGATGAAAACACTCCCTCTTCTTCCTGCTCATCATCCTTCTGCAGAAGAATTGAGGCTCCAGGAATGCACTGATGCAGGAGTCTCTGTCAAAGCAGTTTGTAACCACGGGGGTTGCTTAGCTCTGCTTTATATGAGCCAGAGATAATTACGTGTTTATAATACATGGAAATAAGCATTCTTGGCGAAAAAAATACAGACCATTGAGAACCTTGTGCCACAGACACAGCCTTAGCATCTGAGCTCTTGGTACTGACTGCAGGACAACTGTAATTGGGGCTTTTTAAAACATACTGCCCCAAAACAACTCTCAGCATCTTTTGGGAAAGGGGTTCCTTTCTGGACTGAAAAAAGAAAACCCCATGTATTGATTAACACAGAGGAAGGAAGTTGCAGTCTACAAAAAAAAAAAAAAAACCCCATCAAAACTAAAAAGTGCCTTGCTCTGCACAGAAGAGAAACTGCTCTCAAGCCCTGGTAGGGAGCAGCAATCCTCTTCCTTGGGGAAGAGCACTGACCAAAAATCTGACAAGATGTGAGATACAATAAGAGAAGAAGATGCATGGGCGAGGAGAGGCACAGAAGGGAACTGCAGCATCCCAGTTCTGCACCTACTTTGGGTCCACATGCATCAGGGCACCCTAAGAAGGGCTAGGCAGCCTTTAGGATAATCCCTGGGCTTGCCTTCTGCTTCATCCTGGGGCAAATGCTTCCTCAGCCCCACCATCCACCAGGATTTTTTTATCCTCCCAGGTTAAAAAAAAAAGAAAAAAGCCCTGTGATCTCTAACACTAAAAACACTTCTTGGTCATTGGTGCCTCTTGGGCTGTTAAATCAACCACTTCTTAAAGAGAACAGAGAGTGTCACACTTAGAAAGGAAAACAAGATGATGTAGTCTCTCTTTTCTAAACACAGAAATCAACCAAACATACAACTTAACTTTAAATTCCCCTCCTTTCCCCTGCCTTAAATCTACAGTCTCAACTATACCTTGTTGACCACTGTGCTGCCAAATTCCAGGTTTTAAATTAAAGCTGGCCCAAAAAAAGCCCTCGAGACCACAGAATGCCAGCTATTTTCCCTTTTTGTCATTTTAGAATTTTATGACCTGATGTGTGGTGTAGTCAAGAAAGCAGCAAACTACAAATAGCCCTTTTTGCCCAACATATCTGCTCCCTCTGGGGCTTTGAGTCACATCACCTGATTTAATAGTGTGAAAATTTTGTTTCAGCACTGTGAAGTTTGCAGAGCTGGGGAGAGAAAGCTGGAGCTTATCCTGACTCCAAGTGCCACTAGCACCACAAAACAGCAGTGCAGCACGTAACTTTCCCAAAGCACCGTGAATGCATTAAAAAATTGGCTCTTGTGAAGGGAGCACAGAAGCTGAGCCTACCTAAGTGGGAGAACTGCCTGCATAACAGCTGGGCTTAAAACACCCAGCTGAATAAACCACTTGTGCCCTTGGCAAGCTCATCATGCGGGAAAATAACTCAGCAAGCAGCTACGATGCCCAGTTGTAAAACTGCAGCGCGGAAACCTGAAGGAGGACCAAAGCAGGTCTCAGCAACTCGGATCCACAGAAGGTGTTCCAGTGGCAGATTAGATGATAACTCCTCCAGAAATGCCACGCTGGCACTGGCCAGCCTCCCCCAGGGAGGTTGGGCTACAGAACCAAGTTGTTCCTCCTGCCCTTAAAATCCACAGGGGACATCTCACACCCAGCCGAGCCTGGCACTGGCACTGGCATGGCATGGCACTGGCATGGCATGGCATGGCATGGCATGGCATGGGAAGCCGCAGCCACGCTGCAGTGTGCACCACAAGGACATGCAAAGGCCACCAGTGGCCAACTGCTGCTGGCACACTCTGGCCCAGAGGGCAAGGCCATCACCACAGTGGGCTGGAGCAATTGAGCTGAGTCAACACATGGCCATGCACAAGCCCTGGCTGCCAGCCCTGGAAGGGCTCCCAGCCTGGCTCTGCTCCCCGCAGCATGGAGCCACCTTGGGATCAGCATGGCTCACCCACAATCCAAGCATGGAACAGCCTACATATTCTCACCAGCTAAGCATCAGCAATGCTGGTTCTTCTTGCTCTGCTGTGTTCGGACATAGAATAAAAAATACAACTGCCTCTCTTCCTTGGGACGTAGTCATTTCTAAGCATGAGAAAAGCAGGGATACTACAGGAAACAAAGGGGGCAGCATAAGCAAATTAATCAAGCAATTTGGAATAGGCTGAAATGTTTGAGAGGAAAGAAGGTACTCAGCAAATGATGGCCTTGTGGTAATGGAAAACAGACAAGACTTAGAAGACAGAAAACTCACAATTTTTGCCAAAATGTCCTTGTTACTCTATTGCCCCACCGGCCCACAACAGCACTCACAAGGCTTCTGTACAAAACGTGTAACATGCAACCTCTCCACAGCAAAACTTCTTTGCCTGCCTGGAAAGGTACTCCACCATGTGTACACTGATAAAGCATCTCATGCTGTTCTTCCATGTTTTTTCCAAAGAAAACTGAAAGAGGACTCTGCTGGGAATGCATACATGCAACCCCATAAATCTCAGTGCATACAGAGATAGAGTCTTTGGAATACTGCATATCACAGGGCATAATTCTAGACAAATACATATAGCAAGCAACCTACAAGCTCAAGAGTTGTGGTTAAAATACCTCACCACCTTGAATTCAATGGATGCAAGTTCACATGGGGGTCTGGGCTCCATGCTGGGTTCAAGAGGACTCCTGTAAGTTTCATTACGTGAGACCTCCTGTCCTACAACCTTGCAGATGTAACCTATTACCCCAAGGAGGAGCATCCCATCTCACAACCCCCTTCTTGCTTCTGCCCTCCAAAGCATCCAACACCATTGCAAGACATCATCCCAGCTTGTGCTGCATGATTGATTACCCTGTTCCACGTTACCTGTGACACTGGACACCCTGGAAACGTCCTGAGTCTGGGTGGAGCGGTTGCGGCTCTGCTGCCTGCGCCGGCTGGTGGCTGACCTCGTGGTGCGCAGGTGAACCTCGCTCACTTTGAAGAAGGCCACCATGAAAGGCTGCTTGTCGTAAGGGCCGTCTCGCCCTACCAGCCCTGCTTCCCTAGGGCTTACACTGAAACCTTCAAGCCAAACAGAAAAGGGAGAAAAGTTAGAGAAATGGTGCAGTTGCATTGCTCCTTTCAGCAACCAGTCTCCCCTCTCTTCTTGCTCATTCTCTTCTTTAAATGCCACACATTCCTGCCACCACAACCTATGAACATTTTTATGACAGCTCTCCACCCATGCTGGACAAGCGACAAGCCTTCACTGCAGCATCTGGTTCCTTGGTTCCCCTTTGGCACCTCCAGTCCCATTTTGGCAGTGAAGCTATATAGATAGATATGTAAAACATTGAACTTGATGTGTCATGACATCAGTACTGCTGCCTGTGAAACACAAGCAGCAGACATGAGATTAGGAGATGTCTAGGGACAGCGAGGGCAAAGAGATGGTGCGCTTCAGCCAGGAGCACAGCGATGGGCTCTCAGCCCAGCTGGGAAGGTAGAGTTTGGTACTAACATTTCCTCAGGGAGAAGTAGACAGCCCCTCTAGTCTTACTTGACATCACAGGTGTACTAAACTGCAGAATGAAGCAATAGAAAAAAACAAGGTTGGGGATTGGTTCTTATAGAAGACAGATGTCAGTCACCTTCTGCTCATCTAGATCCTCTCCATTGCTTATCTTCCAATTTCATGCACTTTTGCAGTCTCTTGTTTTCTTTTCTTTTCCACCTTTCAAAGTTTCTGTAGGCTGCGAAAAGCTGCTATTACAGCTGCCCCCCACAACAACCACATAGTTTCTCCAGCAGTGCTCCCACGTCAGCTTTGATGAGATCAACAGCAGCCAGGACAGCTGGCATAAACCCACATAAACCCATGTGTACCCACATGGGTACACACCACTGCCTTTTCTCTTCTTCTCATCCGCAAACCTCACCCCACATGGCATCCCAGTTCCATGCCCCCTTCCACCTCCAAGGAGAAACTGAGGCCCTATCCAAAGCCATCTCCACCAGCTGGCCTGGTACTGCCTAGGGACAGCTGACCTCATTTATAGGGAAAGACATGTCCATCACGGGACAGCCAGGAACCAAGAGCCCACCATCTGTGCCCTCAGACATCTCGCTCCTGGTGTTGGCTGCAGCTGCCTTAGGAATGCAGAGTGCCCACCCCGCCTCATCCCAGTAGAGTTCTGCTAGCACCACTCCCAGACAGCATCCAAGAGACTGAGGGAGACTCGTGCTACCTGGCCCATGACCTACCATCGCGGGTCACCACGCTCAGCTGCAGCCCCATGTTGTGCTGGGGGTTCATCACCCACATGTTGCTGGTGGCAGTGACGTCAAACTCCAGCCAGCCCTCCTCCGATGCCCACACGGCCCGTGTGTCCAGCAGAAACAGGTCAGAGGCCCTGCAGAGAAGGGGAATGACAAGACTGATAGGCTGGGGATTCTCTCTCCTGGCTTTTGCTGTTACAGAAACAAAATCTGCATAGTTCTAAGTTATGTTAATGTCTAAAACAAAACAATGTCTCAAATCTGCCTGTTTGTATCCAGAGTCTTGCCATGAGATGCACATACTTCCACATGTGAAATTCAGGATTATAAAGGTTTTCACCATTTTCTAAGATGGAGGAAAGCAACCCTGCCCCTCAGGGCTGTCCATTTCTCCACCAGCAAGGGATGAGTAAGGCACTCTTCTTCCTGAAGAATGTACTGCTAGCCCTGACATTACTTCATTCATACATTTACTGCATTAATAGCCAGTGGAACCACCAGCATGACCAGGCATTCTATGGCTTTTGCAATAGGGGTGTCATGGTTTAAGCTCCCCACATATAAACACAGGCTTACCTCAACTGACCAAAATAAAGCACCAAAACCAACTGGCCAAGCATCAAACAGTGAAGGAAAATGGACCTCTAAAGGCCTCTAAAGACATTTTTCTGAGGCTTATCAACAACAATTGCTTCAAGGCTGCTGGCCTTGTACCACCTTCATGGGCTTCAGCTTCAAATGCTTTTAAGCCAATAACTTTTTTGCAGCACCAAGTACTCACCCAAACTCTAGTCAATGAAATCAGCAGCAGAAGCACACAGAGAAATCCCATGCATATTTTCTTACTGTATTAGAGACATAACTTTCCTGTGCAAGAAAGCTACAATTCCTATCCTTTACCTGTGGTCATCACCACAAATGGATACCAGGTGTCAATCCCATCTTCCTATCTTTTTGCCCTTGGATATTTTTTCCCTAACATTTATAAATGAGGAAGCAGGGTACCTGTCTCCCCTATCTACCAAAGGCTAAGTTCAGAAAAAAAATTATTAAGTTACATTTTATTTTTGGCCAACTGCTATGTCATACTGCCCAGCAGCTTGGTTTGCATGAGATCACACATGGAAAAAAAGGCACTTAAGTGTACTAGAGCTCCTATTTTTACAGCATGGAGGCTTTCCTCCACCTCACTGGTAGCTGCATGCTGTGGTTGACTCAGCAGCCTTTCCCACAGGAGCCTTTGCCACTGTTCCTCCAGTGGTAAGAGGGCTCAGGATCAACTCTGACCTTCATCTCCAACAGCAGCAAGCAGCTACGGCCGGTCAGCTGCTCCATGCTTTGGAAACCCTAAGGCTGAGAGATTTGGGCTTTCCCAGGCAAGGTATTTAAACAGAAACATTGCTTAAAGGCAACTGCAAACAGCAGCTGCAGCTGTGACCACTCTTTCCCTCTCCAGTTTTAAGAGAGGAATGAACTTCTACATCATTCCCACCTTTGCATATGACTTCAACACTGGGCCTCTCCAATGCCTGAAGTCAACTCTATCTGAAAAGGGATTTTCCTAGCACCTGTTCTGACCTTCTTCCTCACACTAGTTGCTTCCTGAACTCTGTAACTCCTCTACACAAGGAACTCTCTAAGAGCAAACCTGAACATTAAAACACACACAGGAGTACATAGGAGTAGTCAAGTCTAAAAAAAACACGAAGAAAAGTTTACATTCCCACTGCCTTGACCTTTGGGAAGGTACCTGAGCATCAGAGAGCTGTAAAGCCAAAATGGTCCACATGGCATCATGTAGGCCACTCCCCTGAACTCCAGGCAGGATCACCTACTACCCATGTTCTTCCTGAGAGATGTTTGCCTGACCTGATCTCGTGTATCTCCAGTTTCAGGAACTCTCTCATCTTTCCTGGAAATTGAATGGGCTTCATGTGACATTTCTCCCCCTTTTTTTATCTAACATAAATGTACTAATGTCCCCTTCTTATTACAACAATATCTTCAGTCTCTCCTTAACAAGCCCTGGTCTGTAGACTTTGAATTCTCTCATTGCTTTTTATTGACCCAGCTCAAATCAAGACCTCACTGATGCTGAGTACAGTGGAAGGATAATCTTGATACATCTCACAGACTGCGCCTCTACTCACACACCTCAGAATATGATTTTGGCTTCGTCACAAAACTCACACTGTTAACCCATGTTCACCATGTGATCTACTATAATCCTTGGATTCATGCTGCTGACACAGTAATTCCCTAGTCATTCAAATTTCAATGATTTTCAATGTCCAAATGCAACTTTCCTTTCCACCAAATCAAATTTCGCCCCCCCTCCACCTCAGACTGAACCTCCACAATTATCAGATTACTTAAAATACAGACTTGCCTTCCAATGGGTACCCCCCATTTTAGTATCCTTCACAAATATAGTAAGAAAACTGTCTGATCAAAGAACAATTCTACCAAACAAGAACGAGCCACTTTATCCCAGTCTGTCACTCTCCCTTTGGAAAGATTTTGATTCCTCTGTAAATGAAGAAAAATGGACCATCAGGCTTTCCAGTCCAGTTAAGTCTCTCCAAAAAGTCCCATACAGGACTGGTTTTTCAATCAGCTCTGCTACTCAGATGACTTTTGCATTGTTCAACTGGATGAAGGTTCACCCCATGAGTATTTTAGGGCATAGTGGATGTGTAGGCAACACATCTGAATACCTTTTCTTTAAGCCTCTTTTCAATCAACATTTGTTGCCCAAGCCTCAGCAGGCTCCGCAGAACTGTGTATCATTACTAGTTTCCATTTCGGCATGAAGGTTTTAAAAAAAATATTCAGTCACCTATTTCCAAAGACAAAATTAAGGAGGAAGAAGGGGAGAAAAATTTACTCACATATAAAAACCTCCCAACAATTTAACTGTGTCTTTTTAACCACTCCTTTATATTTTTCAGAACAGAAATCTTGCATGCCCCCCCTGCCCCTTAACAAAATCACCTCAAATTTGGCCAAGCAGTAAGTACTTGAAAATTGCTCAACAGAGATTCAGCTCTTAGCAACAAAATTCTCTGGACTTCTTTTTGCACGCAGGAAACATAGTTTCCCCTCCTTCCCCCCCAAATACCAGATACCATGAATCACCTGAGGAGAATCTGCCCTTTCTAGAGCTGCATGGCTAAGAGATACCCTTGCTACTCCTGCAAAAAAAAAGGCATATGATGTCTGATCTTGAAGTGGACACTGGGAAATCTCCCAGACTAGCCTCTGGCCAAAGAGAAATAGGAAGGAAGGTTCAAAGGAAAGAAAATGACCAGCACCTGGTCAAAGAGAAAGAATATCTCACTAGACAGGGAAAGGTGGAGGAGCTTTTGCAGTTGTGAGGGACACAGAGACGTGCAAGGACTAAATGGAGAGACCTTGGATAAAAAGTCTGCAGAGAAAAAGGAATTACAAAGATTTTCATCTGCATAACAAGAATGAGGCCTTATAGCTATGTCCAAAAGATAAATAGTCTAGGAAGCAGTCAAACACCATGCTGAAGAGCACTACACATAAGGAGCTGCAAGCCCACAGTCAAAGCAAAATTTAAGAGTGAACAAGAAAGTGAGAAATATACTGAACAAGTCACACAAAATAAATTATTGAATTTCTAGTCATTAAGTGACAACATTGATCGTGTGCAGTGAGGCAGGCAGTGGCCTGCCAAGAGGAAGCAGCAAATGTGTATGTGGTCACATTCATGGAAGGGTGTCTGAAAGCTTCAGCTTTTGAGAACAACAGAGGCAAGATGGAACCTGAGGGAAACAGAAAGAGAGTGTGAAGAACAAGAAAATCTAGAAAAATAAAGGCTGGAAGAATTGTTTGAGCCAGCATCACTGAAGAGAGAGGAAGAAGTATCTGCTCTTAACACAGGCTGAAGAAAGCAGAGTCAGTCCAAAGGTTTAATGCCCAAGCAACCCCAGATGTCAAGGACATCAAAGGACCTCCGGCACCTCCTTTAAAATTCAACATACAGAAGATAAATTTCATCACCAAAACAGGCAGCTTCTTCATGCTCTCTGTCTAAACCTGCCTCTGGGTTTCTACACAGCTACTGCCACCTCATTGTCACTAAAGAGCCCAACAGTCTCATCTGGATGAGTCCAGTTACTGATTTCTACAGGAAGGTTTGCTGCAGGCATATTATTTATTAACCTTTTGTTATTAAAGGGAACCAAGTAAATGGGAGAAACTGAGGTGAGGAGCTGAAACAACTTTCCTGATACAAGAGAGGATATTAAACAGGAAAATGCAAATTAGAGACTCCCAGCTCAAAACAGGAGGTCTTTGTTCTGCATCAAGGCCCTGAAATACAGCTCAAGTCTCAAGAAATAGATAGGGAGTGTTTCCACGGCTTTCAGAAGACTTTGGAGAAGGACAGAGAAGCAAAGGTCAACAGAGCAACCACAAGTGGCTGCAATAAACAGAATGGAGTACACAGTTTACTGGAGGAAATATGGCCTGTGTAATTCAGAAGGCAGGATTTAGCTCCAGTGTCCTCAGAGAGCAGATTTGTCAGACATAAATATCAAATATAGCTACTATTCTTAATGCCAGCATCCCAACCGTGTGCTCAGGGCATTTATAGGAGAAACAGCTTGTATTTAGCTTCAGCGCTTTCCCCCTCTAAGAATAATATTTTGTTAACTGAAACCTCTGTGTAAACCTTTCAACAGAATGTCTCTAGGTGTTAATTCTTTTTAATTGAACACTAATTAAATTAGAATTCAGTCAAATTAGTAACCAGGTCAAGTGGTTTCTCTTAGTTACTATACTTAGTGAAATGTTCACATTAAAATAATTTCTCCATTCTGGATACACATTACAACATGGAACTTTGCTACAGGAAAAACACCAAAGCTATAAAAAGCTAAATTTAAAGAAGCATCTGTTGAACTATTTTTTTTACTTTCCCACCCTCCCTGGCCTTCTTTCCCTGAGCAGACAGAAGTTTTACCAGGGAGACAGTGAGAACAAACAGAAATCTCACCTTAAAAATGACCAAGTTAAAGGTCTCGTATTTTAATTACATGTCTTGGAACAACATTTTTGGCCCAACTTCAAAGCTTGCAATTACCCAGGTGTTTAAAGGATTGTTACGCATCAACAGCCATTTACCAAAACATTAATTACTATAAGTCTCTAAAACTTTCCTCAGCTCAACCTTTTTGTTTACTTTTCTTCAAAGACAAGTTGACATAATAGTCTAGACTGCCTTGCAGCAGTTTCTCAAAAGGGAATTTTGCACAGAAGTGTGTGGAATCTACATTTTAATTAATACACTTTCCAATACTCTTCTGCATACCTCAGGATCAGTGTTTTTAGTTTGTGGTGACATCAACTTTCTGTAAAAATTGCATTATGTTCTGTATATAGCAAACTAGCAAAATTATTTGCTCTTATCTACTTTCAATGGGCAAATCACTCTTACCCACAACTGACTTGGTCTTGCAGAGTTGGATGGAGCTCCACACAGATAAAACTTTGAAACTGCAGCCTCTTCAGACCTGTAGATCCCCCATCTTGCAGTAGATGTAAGCATTGCTTCAAATTTAAAAGTGTTTACTACTTATAGAATGGACTTTATGTGGAGCTCCCATGGCACAAGGTACTGCCAAGAGATGCAATACAAAACCTTAACAACTTAGCGTGTCCAAATGACCAGCACTCCAAAGACTTAACAGCAGCACAGGAAATTTAATCTCTCAGTGTTCCCCTGTACAGAGAGCCTCAGGCAGGGGAATGCCAGCACCTGGAGTGAGCTGCCATGGAAAGAAAAGGTAGTCTCTACTGTTTCATGAGAAGTCAGGCTCAGTTTAGCTGTCCTGAAGAAGCAAAGCCACCTGTGGGCCAGAAGGCCAGGAGAGAGGTACACAGCCTGTAAGAGTTTCTTAGAAACAAGGAAGGAAATATGAAGAAATGCCAACCTACAAATGAAGTTGGTTCCATGGTGGAAGAGAAGAAGACCAGCAGCTGGGCACTGATTTGCGAGGACTGAGAGCCAGCAAAGGAAAAAAAAGCACAGAATGGAGATGTTGGGATATTGTGGAGGAGGTCTGCAATTCAGCATAAGGAGGGGAAAGCCATCCTGGATGCATCCAGATATGGAAAAGCACAAGAAGGAATGGATAAGCTCAGCCTCGCACCTCCACTGCTCTGTTTAAAGAGTAACCCTGTGCTGAAAAGGCTGTTCTGTAACACTGCATCCATTGCCTCTAGCAGCAAAGTCTCCTGGGGCAGAGGGTTAAGTCTTCCAGACTCACCAGAGTGAAACCCAAGTTTCAGAGCTGCTTCCGGCAAAGGAAAATCAGAGCCTAGAACTAGAAGACACCGAGACTATGGGAAGTTCAACCTACAGGCCCATGATAATGCCCAGTAAAGTCAACACAAATGTCTGGGTGCAAAGGTGTGCCAACCCATTCAGCTTAAATTCTTGAGCTTTAGGGATATGAGGAATTAATATTTTATCAACTGGAACAGTTAAAGCGAAGAAAAAAATCATCCCAAGTCATAGGAATAAGAATTATTTTTTTTTTACTTTTTACTACAATTCTATAAGGAAAAGGGGCATTCCAGCTGTAGTGACAGCTATAGTACTACACTTCAGAGTTTAAATGCAGCTTGAGGCACAAAGATGGGGGAGAGGACAAAGGGGTAGTATTTATCTTTGTCCATTAAGTAAAGAAATAAGGCACTGATATGGCATTCTTTAGTTTAGATAGAAAATGCCAGCTGGTTATGGAACCAGTATGTTTCACCCAGAATAACTCTGACTTTCAAACTGCTCTAAACCAACCAGCCTAAAACACAACAAATCACATACCCACAGTGGGAGCTGAACTGAGATGCGGACAGATGCCTCTCTATAGCATCATGGAAACAGCTCCATCATATACAAATATATGCACACTATATACAAATCTGACCCCAACTTGAAACAGATTGATGCTAGCTTTGTCATTTGTATTACACAACCCATTCCAAAACCCAGTCGAGGAGGGTTATTTATTTTCTAAGCTATAAACACTGCAGTTGAATCAATTTGCCCTTTAGATTAGAAGCTCGGATCACATTTGTATAAATATCCTGTTGCAAAGAGGAAGACTTTATTACCGCTATAACTGGCAGCTAAAACCAACAAGCGCCTTAACCCTTAAGGAATTGTGCTCCGTAGAACAGGAACACGGTCCCCAGGCAGTTGCTCTGCAGGGCACATTTATGTCCACACGTGTCTTTTCATGTAGGAGGAATCTTCCTGACCATCATGTTCCCATATTTCATTCTGGGTGCAAATGAAACTGTTTAATAAACTGACCATTAACGTACCGTATCTTCCTTTGATCACTAACACAGGCCACTGTGTTTTTCATAGATCAGTTGTTTGGACAGTGTGGGAGTGTTTTGAGGTCTGCATTAGCAGGATATTTACACTTGAAAACATACTGATGATCCAAACCAAGGACTAACATCTTTGATCAACCATAAACTGCCTTCCCTAGTCCTGACCTGACACCTCTCTGGGTGAGGGCATGGAAGTTTTGAGAAAGAAACTGTTTAAATAATGATCGGTTTTCAGGGACAAACTCACTTCTTCCCTTCCTTTGTAAAGGTCTTGTTTACATGGCATTCCACTCCCAAGAGGTACCAGAAATAACAGAGGGCTTTTTCTTCCACAAAATCAGTCCTGCACTTTAGACTCAAGTCCAGGTGCCAGGTTTAGCTGTGTGTTAGTACCACACAAGGGAGGAGAGTTGAGGCTGTGTAGCTCCTGCCTGCTGAAATTAAACAGTCTGCCAGATACAGCCAAGGTGGGACAAGCACCTGGAAGCTGACAAAGCTGACACCACTTACCTTCCTAAACTAATGCTTTGGCAAAGGTCCCTGTTTCCTGCATGTTCCAAAGGAGGGGAAAAAAAAAAAAAAAAAAAAGAAAAAGATCCCACCCTAGTGTTCAAACAACCCAGTCTCTTAAAACTCTGGGGGGTCAGAAGCTGAAGGGCAGCAACATCCGCCAGATGTGTCACCCATTCCCTCTCCCAGCATCAGCCCCTACAGCCCACAGCCTGTTCCAAAACCCAGCCATCCCCCTCAAAGCGAACCAGATGTCACCTCAGCCCTGCCTGGTGAAGCCTCTTCTCCACACAATCCAAAAGGCATACCACTGATGGCTGGCCACAAGCTTGACCCATCCATCCCAGGATTTCATTAATCTCCTCACAGCATCCCACTGACAGCTCCAGCAGTTTGTGTTATGACAAAACGTGGCCATTAACCATGGTTTGGTTAAAAAACAAAAGCTTCATTTCTAGGCACTATTTTTCTTACCTTATGAAAGGGTGGAAGGAATGGGGAGATGAAAATATTACTGACACAAGTGGGTCAGTATTAAAAATGTTTTCTTTTTTGAGAGAGAATGTACATAGACCACATGGTCCTCAATGTGAGTTTCACTGCCTGTAGCCCCCACAAGTATATTTTTCATATTTCTGATGGGACAAAGTCACATCTCTGCCCAGAGGTTTTATGCTATTTCAATCAGCATTGATCTCTGATCATTCATGCTCTCTTTCCATACATGTCTGCCTAGAAGACAGCCTCAAATGGGCCCATGTAGTCCCTGATATTAGCCTTGTCTACAGTGGCAAAAATCAGTTTGGTAATTCAGTAACTGGCAGAAGTTTTAGCCTCAGGCTTGGTTCCATTTTTAGCCATCAGGGAGCAGCCAGCAATGCCTCACAAATCCGTGCAGCAGCGCACATCTGGGCTGGAGTCACACGCTCTCGCTGTTACTGTCCAGATGAGCTTTTTTTTCCCCTTTGCTCAAGTAATACTGAATTAAGCCACTTCATTACACTTAATTGGAGCCAAGGGATACTTCCAGGCTCTGAGCTTTGGTGAAGATTTGTATTTACTGAACATTTCTCTTATCTCCTGCCCTGCCAAACTTGTTTCTCTGATAGAAGCAGGCAGGATCCTTTTTCTTTATATTCCTCCCCCAGAGGTGCATGCTGCCTTTCCCTTGTAGACTCCTGGTTTAAATCCATACATGCCAGCTACCCTCTTAAGAATGATTTGTGCCCAAAAGTATTTTAGGAACTACCAAAAATTGCCCCAGACAACTGTTAACCTCATAAACACCACGATTAACATCGTGTCTTTGTCTTTGAACTTTCTCTGCAGAATGGAAATCTTAACTGAACAGGCACCTTCTGCAGCCCTTAGAGATGAATTGTCTTGACCAGAAGGAATATATGTCAGCACAAAAAGATGAAAAAAGATGTGACATCGACTCCTCTCTCTCACCTAGCTAGACTTCAAGATCTTTACAGATCTTTACCTCTAGCTCACCAGCTAGACTTCAAGATCTCTACAGATCCTCCTCATGCAATAAAATGTCATAAAATGTCAGGAAATATCAGGCTGTGATACAAAACCATTAATCTAAAGGAAGTGTGACCCAACTTTTTTTAATAGTTTTTGTTTTTTTAAGTCAAAGGCAGCTGTTATTTTCTGGCTCATAAGATGTTTTCTAAAATTCAATAGAAGCCTTACAAATATTTAGCAAGTTTCTTTAAAACCCAGTGCTTTCTTTTTCTTATAATTTAACCTGCCAGTGTTCTGATCTGGAAAAGAGAACACGGTATTCCAAATTAATCCACTGAGACAAGAGGGGAGAAAAAACATTTTGGACTTTTTCCCCCCAGTAAAAGCAAGTAAGTGAATGGATGACCAAAACCCATAATCCCTCAAATAATATAGTTTCTTCAGGCATACCAGAATAATCTGAGGCATCTTCCCTCTCCATACAGAGATATTAGCAAGCAGCTAAATACAATTTTTTAGTTTTGTTTTCAAGAATATTTAGAGGCCAAAGTCCACCCAGGTCACCAGTGAGGGTGAATGTTTGTAACCAATGTAGTCAGACTGCCACTGAATGTAACACTGAATATGCAATATGCAGTTTCTATGATCTTAACTCTTTTAGCATCTGCATATTTTTAATATAAAGAGTACAATTAATAAATATATATGCACTTTTTTTTACAGATAATATATATAAAATAGAAAGCCTACAGCCTAAAACAGAAAGCTGTACAGAAAATAGAAGCCTATCCATGTATTAATAAAGAAGCACACATTTTCAAATATGATTTTATATTTTACACATCCAGAGTCCTTTAAGCTGAAAGAAAAAAAGAATGGAAAAGGGCATGTCCTTTCTACAGCTGCAGGAATCTGTGAGCCACATCTTGTCCACCTCTGTGAGGATGATGTGACAAGTCCCACAGACTCATCTGAAGTACAAAATGCTTCAGCCAAACGTCTCCCTCCTTCCCACCAGTAAAAGTAAATAAATAAAGCAGGAAAAGAAACAAAAAGGGAGCCTTGAGGGACCGGATGAGTCAGGGGTTAGTAATGAACTACAGACACTCATCCCTGGGTCAGCGGTTCACGCCCAGCCCCTGTCAGGAGGGACAGGGAATCGCTGGCAGCAGCCCGGGCCTGGAGGAAGCCGCGTTAGGATTCCCAGTCCCAGCGGCGGGATCCCCTCCGCATGGCCGCCAGCAACAGCAGAAGGGAATGGAAAGACCCAAAATACTCGGCAGCTCTTTGGCAGAAACCACCCTGGGGATCCCCACCAGGTGCTCCTGCCTCTGCTCTGTCTGTAGGGAGACCTCTAGCACCCAGGGATGCCCAGGACACACAGATGCCAAAGGACATGTCCCAGCTTCACAGTGCAATCCCATTTTGGCATGCTTCTGGTATGGTGTGTGAAACAGAGATACAAGGTCCCAGCATCATTGCTGCACACAGCCACTTTCAGAACAGAAAATTTCTAAATTTGTTAGGAGCAGGGTATACTAGGGGCCATATTCTGTACTTTATCCAATTCTTTATTCTCTTTCCCACATTGCTTGCTTGCTCAGTTTACTCTGAAAAAATGTTTTATCCACATAAAAGTTGACAGTTCTCCTACTCTGTGCCCTGCTTCAGTGACTGTCACAGAGCAGCATATCAATTTCTTACACAGCCACTTGGCAGAGGTTTCCTTCCTGCTCCAGAGGTGGGATCTCTACTTCTGCAATCTGAAGCAGACCAACACTCGCCATTTTTTCTGCAGTGTGTCTCCAAATGAACAATATATCTAACATCTATGAAATCTGCAGGACTGTCTGGATTTTGATCAGTTCTTCAACTGGGCACTGATGTAACTAACATCCTAACCAGCATGCACAACACCCCAGGAGGCACTCCAGTAATCTCCAAGTTGAAGCACAAAGGGAACATTGATCTCCCAAAACCCACAATTTCTTCCCCATCACCTATGCACCCAAGTATTTCTCTCTTTTCCCCAGAAGCCACACTCCCCACAGAACAACCACAAGCTATTTGATGTTGCCCTAAGAACTGCCAATCACCAAAGGCTGATCCCTCCAAATGGTACCAGTGGAAAGGCTGGAGAAAGAAGGAGCAGAAAGGAAAATGCCCATGAAGCCTTCAAAGAGAAAACAGATTGAACTTTTTTCAAACACTGCTGGTTTTGATATTTTTTTTTAATGCCTGCAGCAGAGGAACAGTTACAGTCCTGACAAGTTTCAGTAGAAGTAATGAAACACTTTTGTACCACAGCATTACTCTGACATTTAATTGACCATGTATTTCCATCTTTTAGCCTTACATGATTCCTCCATCTGAAACATTACTCTTTTAAAATTAATCACTCCATTTACACTTGTTTGGATTTTTGTGTCACAGTTTCTACCCTGCCTCTCTCACTTTTCCTCTTCTCATTGCCACTGAAAGACCAGAAATTATTTTGTATCTGTGGTCAGCATGTTGAATTTTCTTCTGTTTTATTTACTTTAATATAAGTCCAGCTGAGAGCAAATCAAGTCTGAGCTAATTACCAGTATTTTTCAAACAGGCTGCTAGTATTAAGTTGAAAGGGGATATGTGAGTCTCAGTACACAATAGCAATGCCAGCAGTGCTTTAAAAATCTACTGCTTCTCAGCAGATTCTTTCTTTATTTAAAGACAAAGCTTGCAGCTAAGTCACACCCTCATTCACACCCTACCATGCCCATTTCCCATAAGGAAAGGACCATGTAATAACATAACCCTGTTAACATGAACAAACTTATATTTATTTTCACCCTTATCAATACTATTGCACAACCTCAGCCTTCTCCAGGACAGCAGCATGTGGCACAGAGCAAGCCCCCTCTTGCATACCTGTTCTGATGTTCCTGCAGCACCTGGTAGATGCTGATAAGGAAGGTTTGGTTTTTAAAGCTTCCCAAAACGCAGTCCTTGTAGATCCGAAACTCAGCAGCTGTGACGGCCTCGCCCTCAGGAATCTGAGACAAATTAAATTTGAATTCCTTGTGGTGCCGCTGGTGAGGCGTGAACTCCTTGTCATACTCAACTGCAGATGGGAAAAGGAAAGAGAAGCAAAAAAAAGGAACCATGACTAAAATTTAACAAAAGATTTCTACATGCTGCCACCTGTTCCTTCAAAAAAACCAAGAATCTTGTTTTTTTTCTCCAAAGATAGCCCTAGTGAGTGTCAGGAAAACTTATGCAATTAAAGCTTTTCAAATACAGTACTAAGTGAAGATGAATGTTCCTTCTCTCTAGCCAATTCCTTTGGGATTTCCTATTTTTAAAAGAAAAGCCAACTTTGATAGTGAAATATAACCATGCATTTTGCTCCTGTGCAAAACTCTGAACCTTGTGATCACTCCCAGCATTTTCCACCTGTGGCTCTCCAAGTTCTCTACAGCATTTCCCTAAGTCTCATAGCTCTCTTCCAAGCAGGGAGACATGTAGCTCCATTTTGCTTTAGCACACACAGGCACAGGCAGAACAAAGTGACAGCACCAGGTCAACCAATTCCCTAAGTGCCCTAACACATCCTCTTCTTCTGGTCTGTACACTAGCCATTGGACCATCTTTTGAGTGAATACAATTAACATGACATTTATTTTGGGGGTTAGAGCCAACTAGAGCCCCCTCTCCTTTGCAGAAACTTATTTAAGAAGGCGAGAGCTGAAGAGTGATCACTTTTAGTTTCTGGTCTTAGACCTCCTTGGGTACACCCTCAGGCACAGGATTTAAGACAGACACAAAGTAGAATTCCTCCTTCTTTAGGTCTCAGGATTTGCATTTTCTCTGTTTGAGGCTCCCTTTGCAAACTCTGCTTCCAGTCCCACTCTTGTATTACTTGATTAGATCTCAGTTTAGTCTGACTTTGATGAATTGTTTGTTATTTTTTCTAATTTTCTACTAGAAATTGCTTAAAACATTAACATATTATACAAACATACAAAATTACATCTTCACAAGCCTGAGGGGACAAAAAGTAAAAACAAAAAGCCATTCCCACCAGTGGAACTGAAGGACTGGATGTCAGTGATGAATAAGTCACCATTACATTATCATTAGGGACATGATTACGTGCACAGGCAGCAAAGGAAGAACAGATCCCTTTTAATGTTTGTCTTTGTGGCCACTTTTTGTTGTTCCCCCCTGCCCCCATTGAATACATCAGACTGCAAAGGCGTCCACGAGCCTACTCTCACAACATCCCCATGAGGTAAGCAGCAATGCCTGTTCTCCAGCTGGGATACTGAGTCACCGGGAGAGTGACTTGTCCAAGGACAGGCGGCGGAGGCTTGCGGCAGAGCCAGGAATGACAGCCAGCGTGCCTGAGGTTCGGCACTTTACCCACAGGTTACCTCCCTGAAGAACAGACATCTCCCAGCTGCTGGAAACACCGCATGGAGACTTTCCCCTCCACCTTGCCCAATTGCCTGCTCCCCCACATTCTCCAGTCACAGTTTCGTCCGTCCTCTCCCTTTCCTTTGGCAGCTCTTCCATGTGAGCTGCCTCATCTGGCTGGGTCCATGTCCTGGCTCCTTGTGAGACAGTTAGTCACATCCTTCTCTTTGAAGCTCACCTGGAAATCTTTTCTCCTCTGCATAACTGCTGCCAAGCGTTCTGTGGGACACCACACTGGGAAATGCCATGTTAAGGGCTGCCACAAGGCAAACAGGCAAATTCTCAAACTGCTGTCAGAGTCAGACGCTGCCATCAATTTTGTTAGTCTTGCACTGCATCTGTCTGAGCAACTCATATGTCAAACAACAGAAAAATGAGGGTGATTGGGATCTATGGCTTCCAGAAATGAGGTTGTGACACCCAGCACCTCCATCAGAGACTGCATCAAGGCCAATGAAGGTAACACACTCAATTCCAGTGCCACCAGGAATTACCTCTCTGGCTGTTGGTTATGGGTGATCTGGGCTTTCCTTTGGAGCACCTGCCCCCCTGTATTTAATGGGGATTGATTCCAGTAATACTGGACTGGTTGGTGTCACTTGGATGTACGTCCTCTGAGACAGGACCTGAGCTGCCCAATCCCTCCCCATCCTGAGGAGAGTCCCACAGGATGCACTTCCCAAAGGAGAGGAGTCATGTACTTTGAGAAACTTGTAAGCAGCCAACCAATGAGAAACGGCGTAGGGCTGCTTGCAGCAGGACATGCCCAGCTTGGCCCATTTACTCACTGCTAAAAGACGAGAGGATGTAATGAATGGTGAGGGAATGTCTAAATCCAGGGGTTTGGAGAGGCACACGTATGAAGCAAGAGCTCTCGATTTAGAACTCGCTACATCCTTGCTCATGGGTGCAGTGAGCAGCTGAAGCCCACACCCCCTTCCGTGCTGTCACAGGGATGAGCTGACCTACGGGCGAGGTGCAGTGAGGCAGCTTATCCCCAGGCTCGTGGCTGAGTGTGATAAAGAAGAAGCAGGAAGAGCAAGGGGAAGGACACAACCAGGATAAGCAACAGAACTCCATCAGAGTGCCAGAAAGCTAAAACTACACCAGAGACAGCAAAGGAGTCATTGATGCTTCCTGCCAGCTCTTGTCCTACATCCACATGTGATATGGTCTCTCCTTGCACACAAGAGAGCCTGGAGCTGTCCCACACAGCACAGAGCTCAAAATGAGCCCAAATATCAATCTTTGTTGTTCCTTTCTGACTTCAAGCTGGCTACAGTGGCCTGACCTCCACTCATCACCACAAAATGTGCAGTTTAAAAGGGATATAACCAAACTCCAGTCCTTTAAATCAGTATTTTCCCACACTCCTCTCCTAAAACGTCAAATACAAGTCACAAGAGGAAGAAAAGCCTACCAAAACAACTACCACAGAGCATGACAAGTAGAAGCAGGTATGATGTTTGACTCCAATTACCCTTTCTCAGTTTATAACTTGCCTGATATATTCACAATAGTATTTTCCTGTTTTTTTCAAACTTTCTTCCTTTATCCCTGTTCTTACCCAAATACACCACACAATCATAGAAGCTGACTCAACTGATTACAGGGGAAACATTCAGACTGATTTCGTTATCAGGCTTGGCAGAATAAACAACCTGAAACACACAAACAAGGAAATCTTTTTTTAATCCTTCAGATTAAGCAATTCAGCTCATTCTGTTAAAAGAAAGGCAGATTTCTGTTATAAGAAAGAAATACTGCTAAGATGATGGTGTCCTCCTCCACTGGGATCAGTTCAGAAGTAGACCAACGACATCACAGGATGGAAAAAAGCCTACATTAAGCTTGTATGAAGCAAGTATAAAAGTTTAATGACTTGGAAAGTTTTTCTGGCTATGTATCTTCCCATGATACAATGGAGGGTGGATTTTTTTTTTCTTTGTGGGAGTGGTGAGATATTTAAGTTCTATATACTCATTGTCACCCCATCAAGCTAATAATCAACTGTTTTCATTCAGCAAGACAGCTTAAAAATATAAAATGCCAACAGTCTTTCTCTGGGGGCTTTTTGGCCCCCTGGAAACTCTTCATTTTTAACAAAGAAGTCAAGTTTTAGAACAGTAAAATTTGGAAAGGCAAGATTCAAGCTGCTGGTTCCCAGGATTACCCAGTCAGGATTGCTATTGCGTTACAATGCATCGGATGAGCTTGCATTCAAAGTACAGACAGCACACACCAAAATGCAAGGCAACAGCAAAAAGCAGAAATCATTTCTCAAGCTGCTTTCCCGTTATTATTTTTTCCACATGAATACATTCGGGTCAGTCTGACCGGTGATGTGAAATCCAAAGCTAATTTCCGTCTGACGATGGACATAAGAATGTCCCAACTGTGCAAAGCTCTTGCAGGGAAAATCAGGCAGCTCACAGCTGGGGCAGGTTGGAAGGTAGAAGCCCTGAGTGGTGTTGGGCCCCCGTTACCTTTTCCCAGAGTGCTGGCTGGAACGTTAGGACCAAGCCAGGCAGAACCAGTCTCTGTGAGGTCATGGCATGAACTACAGCCTATAAAACTCATCTTCATGGTCAGACTGTATTATCCCAAACCTTACTATTCTTTTACTGGAGTAAATCCTTGGAGGTTACAAATCCAGGCCTGCACATACCAGGGCAAGTTGGAAAAGGAGGTGGCAAACAGACTTTAGCCCATCACGAGCCAGAGGGACTGCCCATTCCACCATGGGGGTCTGCCCCCATCCAGGCTGGTGGCTGCTCCTTTGCTTGCAATGCAAAGGAAGGTGTGAGCACTGGACGTGGGACTCATCCCTGAGTTTTCACTAGAGCCCATTTCGGAGCAGACTGCCAAAGCGTGCAGAAAGAGTTAACAGAGCAGCCTGCAGTAGCTCTTTACATTCTCCTTAACAAATATTTTTAAATACTATACAAACACAGCACTATTGTTGAGCAGTTAAAAAGGCAAGAATGGCAAAATTAGGGTTACTGTGGTTTTTAATTTTGTGTATTCTAATTCTAACCCAGTGTTGCAATAGCCAATTTCAGCACAAAATGTCCCTGGTTTAAAAATAGCGTGCTGCTTACAATACTTGTTACTTTAAAAACACTGCACAGAAAAAAAAATTAATTGAGAAATTAACACATCTATTTTGGCAGCTATACCACCCACTTCCATTTGACTGTGTAGGGTGCACCTTGGACCAAAGGAAGCATAAGTCTAATGACAGCCATGGAAATAAATTCTCCTTCTGCATTGGAATTTTAAGCATTTCTTTTTGGATCTAAATCAAACCAGTATGCAGAAATAACAGGTCAAGAGCCTTTCCTGAGGAAACACAATTTTCACTTAGAACAGCAGCACCAAGTATCATATCTGGTGATTTTCTCCAGTTCTCAGCTGCTGAGAAAAGTGTTAGGTCAAGTGTTCAGGTGAGAATTAAAATACTGGCTTAAGAAAGTTTCCAGTTCCAACTCTAATAAAACAAAGCCAAAAAAGCTAACCTAGAGCTCTAAAAGTAATTTTTTAAAAATAAATTTCCTATATAAATAATTATTATTTCCATGACAATGTGCCTCGGAGGGCACAGGGAAGGAGTGGGGATGCAAATTAATAAGATAGGACTATTTAGGACTTTCTGCATCTGTCCTGACCCCAGCAAAGCTGAAACTGCAGAAAAATCTTTTGCACATCAAGATCTTTAATGGTGACTTGGTTTGCAGGACCACAAGCTCAAGGAAAAGTAGCCAGGATTCACAGTCTGCTTATGCAAAGTGAGTTTTGCATAAGTGTTCCTGAATTCAGGATTCAAATGAAAGTAGTTCCGATTTATTTCTTCTCAGCCTGCACACATGACTCACTCCCAAATAAAATGAGAAAACATCTGAAAACTGGAATTGCTAACAGGAGATTCACTACCACATCTACATAATCAGCACAAAGGCAATTCCTCTGTTTTACATCACCAATTTCTGCTCTAAGTCAATAGCATTTATCATATCTGGAGCAATGAAGTAGTGTACTATGCTTCAAATGCTTTAAGCATTACTAAAGCTCCAAAAGTCCCCTATAATAAATGGATCATGTACATATGTGACTGATCTACTGCTGTGAACCTACAGTGGCATCACCAGAATTTCTTTAATATTGATAGACAATAGCTTGCACAGAACAAAATTCATGTAAGCTTAATTTCCCCCTCCTTGATCTTGGTCCACAGTTGCAAGTTGCTTCTTTTGAAGAAAAAGAGAGTAAGAACGGAGGTTTGTACATCCAATCTGAGGGACGTCCAACTTTAGAGCAAGACTCAGTCTTCATTTGGGTCTTATAATTTGCCTTCTGTTTCACAGTGGATCTACATGGATGGGGTCTGCAGCGCATTCCTTCTACTCTGAAGAGATGCCCACAATGTGCCTGAAGGCTTGTTTGTGTTTTCCAAATCCATCAGGTCAATCTAAAAAAAGATACCAAGTCTCCCAAACAGTCCCACATCTCTGACAGATGATCACAACTGCAGAAGCATTGTTACTGTTAAAGATTAAAGCTGACATTTCTTCTTAAAATAAGCAGCATTTCCTAAACACTGTTCTAAAAACTGCAGAGTACAACCCAACGAGCACAATGTACCAGTTTAATATCTTCAGATAGGAAGGAGAGAAGACTAAAAGGCTTTACAGGTGCTTTCTGCTGTTTAACAAGGAAACAGAAGTTACATTGCTCTAGGTGGACCTGCAGGTTCAAGAGCAGGTCAGCAGCAAAAGCAGATGTCTCCAGAAAGTAGTGAGGATGCCTCAGAAAAGGATCACTGCTGCCTTTTTTTCACACTTCCATGTATACAATGTGTGCCACTGTCACTTGGGCACCAAGATAAAGAGATAAGTGGTCCATCCCACTGCAGTGACATCCTAAATCCACTATGGCTTATGGACAGGACTGATCACTTTCTCTCTACTGTAAAGACCCAAAAGAAAGCAAAACCTTCCCCTTTTCAAAACTATGATTTATTAACAAGCCATTTCACAGGTGGTGAGTAGGACAATACTTTAAAAGTGAAGAAACTCAGATGAGACATTAAAATACAAGGTCTGAAAGCAAACCCTTCCTGCCCAAGAAGCACAAGAGGTGGGGAGATAATTTCTTCCCACCTTGGTCTCAGCCCAGCAACTTCAACTACCTTCTGCAAACACAGCAACTCTACACAGCCTCCTAGAATCTCCTAAAAAATGACTGTTTCTTTCGTTTACCCCAGTCATGATGAGGGATTCATCACCTACACCAAGTCTGCTGCCCATTGCTCCTGCTGCTGCTCTTGTACATGACAGATCTTCCTAAATTCCCCCCTCCCCCTTCATCCATTTCTGAAAAGCAGAATGAGCAAAAATAACTAACTCCAAAAAGAAGCAGTCCCTCTTCTTCTCAGACATCTCCCCTGGATTTTCAGCACAGTATTCCAAACAAACTGACCAAGATTTGCTCTCATGAATAAGAGCATGTAAAAGTTAGCTGCAACTCCCTGATGAACTTGTCCCACATCCACAGGGGTAAAAGGCAGTTTTTAAACATAAAACAAGGTCAAGATTCCTACGGTTCAGTCTGGCATTGCACCATTTGCTGATCCCTCTGGGTCCAGCTGAGGTGGGTCGGACACAACAACCAGCTGCGCAACCATAAATTTAATGCAATTTTAACTCAATGCCCAGACACCTTTACAATAACATGAAGATTCAAGGCCAACAAACTCCAAAAGGATGCCTTCTTCAAAACAGCTCTAATATCACATCTGGGCTGACACAATATAAAGTGGAATTATTCCACTGGCTTTGGTGGAGCGATGCCAGTTTACAGCCAGTGAAGACCTGGCTTTATGCTCAATAGCTGTGTGTGCCAGAAAATAATGACTCAGAAAATAACCCATCATTAATCCAATCCCAATGTAATTATGGAGATTAAATTTAAACATTAGCAAATCTTTCTCTAAACATAACACTCTACAGAAGAGCTTCAAAGGAGGAGGGGTTTTTTACTTTTGGATGAAAAATGCAACTGAGCTCTTCTTTGTTTCTTTGTGCTGGGAATCAAGCTGGAATCAGCTTGTAAAATCAGATTAAAATAGTTGCACAACAGTTTCCTTTCAGGATTCTTGAACCAAAGGCAGTCTAAAAATCAAAATAATGCCCTAATCAAATACATAATACCCATGGGACACCAGAAAGTACTAGAAAGGCATTTTCACATAGACGCCTACTGTATGGCTTTTCCACTCTGCAATGGGAAGAGGCAGCAGTGGGGACCAGCCTTGCTCTAGCACGTGATGGGAACAGCTAAAGCAAAACTGAGGTGAAGGAGAGCTCTTGGCAAAGTGCTCGGGGGGCAGCTAAGCCAAGAGGCTGACTGCAGGCCACCAGCACCTCTGCCACCAGCACTCACTTTGGGGCTTCCTGGGCTGTCCCCTTTGAAATAACAGAGGTCGCTTTGCAACTGCTTCCACAGCCGCCTCCTTCGTTCCTTCCCCACAGCTTCCCAACACAAATGTTAACAAAGCTGGTGTTTTCTTTCCATATGCTGGCACATATGGCAGGTCCCTGCACTGCAAACAGTGTTGTATCTTAGGAAAACAAAACATCTTTTTGCTTAAGAGATGCCAAACTGCTTTATCAAAGGCACTACTGTTTGCATTTTTGTGGCAATATTAATGCAGTTCCCACTGAGAAGCTGATAAAGACTCTGACTGCAAAAACACCCCTCTGGAAGAAGTGATCTGAAGCTATTTCTGTATTTCGTTTCCAAATAATTTGTGATTAAAATAATATTATGCTTTTCAAAAAGCATTTCTATTTCACAGCCAGGCTTCATGCATGCACAGCCAGCTTGCAGGAGGGGAGAAGCCGACGCTGCCAGCCCATCAGCACAGAGACACGCTCAGAAGCGCTCTGCAGCTGTGCACATGGTGGGAAGGGAATTCTCCTACTGCTCCTGCCTGCTTCCTTGGCTTAGCACTGGCTCCTGTATCCATACCCACACAGCAACTGCGTGGGACACTCAGAGCTGCCCACAGAAATCTTCTCGCAGCGTTTCCCACCCTCCAGGTTTGCCACAGGTCACGCTGCATTTCCTGCTGGCACGGCCGCTGGCACGCAGCTCCCTGGAAGCACAGCTGCCCTGGATGCACCGACTGGGCCTGGAAATATTTTCAGAATTTTTTAAATGGCACAGTCATCTCGCACCATCTCTCAAAATTATTTGTCCTTCTGCAGGATTTAAGGCAGGACAGACCAATTGACTCAGAAGTTTGAGTTAAATTTCAAAATACAGGTTGTGCAAAGTGGGGAAGTTTTTTTAATTTATGGGCATTACCCTCTCTGCTTTTCTTGCAGGTGAAGTTTTATGTTTGTTGGTATGACTGTGAATCAACCAGCAGCAAGTAGGAAAGCAGGCAACAGATGAATGTTTGCAATTTCAGATGCAAGTTTTCATTTTGTTGAGCACTCATCTCTTGGCATCACAGGCAGGTTTCAGCTTTTCATTTAATAGCCCAGCTGAGAAAGATATCTCCAGAGCACGATGCAATCACTCCCCATAAAAATATTGTCCAGAGCATTTATAATTTTTTGGAAAAGATTAATCCAGCACTCAAGACTCAGCAACACAGAATTCAGCCCTGCTCCAGAGGTTGTCAGGCTGTCCTGGAGACTACACCACCACTGTAAGGGCATGGCCATTGCTGACATGACTTGTGACTCCAGCTGATACCATGAAATGCTGTTGCCTCACTTATTGTTCAGTATTTAGTATTTTACACGGGGCTCCAATTTCAAATGACTGAATTAAGCAGCATCCAGCCAAAGACCACCAAAGAGCATGGGCTTTGGGGAACGGGCAGGGCACTCTGTGAGACAGCATGAGGGACACCAGACTTGGCATGAGCCAGAGAACAGAAGATACAAGGAAGGAGGAAGCACTGCCCCTAAGAAGGACAGAAAGTGGTCACAGGGATAAAAAGAGTAAAATCATGGTCTGGAGACCCCAGAAATTCCCTACCTTTAACATGACTACAAAGCAAACACTCTTTGTGACAGTCAAGGCAAGAAGATGCTACAGCTCTGAAGACTGAGGAGAGCAAATGCATGAAGTGCCTGAAGAAACAACGAAGTTTTTTAAAGACTATTATTACTCCAGGCCTTGTATATTTGTCCAAGGAACAGCATGGTTTGTAAGTGAACCTCCCTTCAATGCATCCATTCACTATGTGCTGGCTTAGGACACTGATCCAGAGAAAGGGGTTCCAACATGCCACTGGGATGGGAGATTCTCAACCAGCACTGGCATTGAACACCACCACAACTTTAGGACAACTCCCTGTGCCAAGTGAAAGAAACAGCGCCTTGGATGACATTGATCTACACAGAGTACCTTCGCTAAACCCACTATTTCTCTTGCCACCCTTCTTATTTATCACGCCTTCCTCCCTGTCCTTCTGTCCTGGTCATCCTGACAGGTTCCCTGAAGGTTCAGGCAAGACTCTCTCAGGCCCAGGAAGCTGGCAAAGAGAGAGGATGGGCAAAGAAGGATGGAGGAAGGCACAGGAAAGTCTCACCACTTCCACAGCCTTCTCCAGCAAAGGCAGGAGGGCCGTGAAGCTGCTCACTGTGCAACCCTAACACATCTGGGAAGTGCTCAAGAGCAGCAACCATGAAAACTGAAAAAAACCCCCAGAAATCCTAGAATATTTTACAGCAATGTGAAATAAGTGTTCCTCTTTCTGAGGCAATAACATCTTGCAAAGCACTCTTCCCACACTACCCCTGCGTCATGATTTGCCCCCACCATGCACGCAGCCAGAGAGAACCGGAGGGAGCTCTTGGCATGCCTTGCTCATAAAAACCGAGATCTCCTGCCCTACCATGCCACTGAACTCCCTTTTTTAAATCTGTCTACTGGCCATGCCAGCAGGGTGCAATTTGGGAAGTGACTTTTTTACCTCTGAAACCTCATCTGCTGTCAACCAACATAATGATGCTGCGGAGAGCCAAGCAGCCGTCAGACGTTTAAAAATTTGCAGCTGCAGTGGGCGGTTGGAGCAGAGGTCAAAAAATGGTCATTAATAGTTTTACCTAACCTGCAGCTTTCAGCTGCTCAAAACACAGCCTTAAAAAGAAAAGAAAATGACATCACACAGCTTTAACAATCTGCTTAGGAGTAAAGAATTTCATTCCTTAAGAACAGAAATTAAGAAAAAAAAAAAAAAAAAGCCTTGACAAAAACGCCTGGTTTGACTAACAGCTTTGGTCTAAGCCTTCCTTTTTCATTATTTTTTTATATTCCCATATCCCACAGTGACCAGAAGCATACTTGGAATGTCTCTGTCCATCTGATAAAGCCATCAGTGGCAGCAGCCCTGCGCCGGGCCTGCGGGGGACACGGCTCCTATTCCCAGCTGCAGAGCACAGTACCCAGCCGGGGGAAAGGCCAGGGAGATGCAATGCTTTGGGAGTGATGGGAGACTCCCAGGCAGGGCAGGGAATCCTAGGAAAAAAGTAAGACTTGAGGAAAAGCACCATTAAAAGAACTATTAAAAGGGGATTTGTGGAATAATCCTTAGTTCCACATAGTTGGCCTGACTTACATACAGTAGCATAGCTGGGTAGTTCACCTGAAAAACATCCAGCAGGAAAAGGGACAGACTTTGCCAAGTAATACTTTTTTTTTTTTTCCCTCCCCTTTCTCCCCACCCCCTTCACTTTCACCAAATAACCAAAGCAATCCTTGGGGCTCTAGGCATTTAAAAATCAAAACTTGTCTATAAATGTTCTTAAAGTAATAGCTCATAAATTGACTCTGAAAGGTCTCAAGTTGACAAATAGGAAATTAATAAACTTCACTGGTTTAAAAAAACAACCTGGTATGTTGGCATTTCTGGCTTTCAGTTTATCTTGCCTTTTTTTCTGTAAGTTATCAGGTTCCTGGAGACAGAATTTAAAATGAAAAAAACGAGAATGTGTTAAAATTTTCAGCAGAGCTGCTTGCCCACAAATTAATTTTTAGACATTTGGCTTCTATATCTTCACTCCTTGCAATCATGTCCTGGCTGTTTGGCTATCCCAGCATTTCTCTGCCCCACCCAATCCAGCCTTGTCATCACCGATTTTATTTTTCCGCTCTTCTCTCTTAGTAATGCCCTCCTCTCTTGCCTTGACTGGTCGCATGCCAACCTTGAAGAAAAACATCAAAACTCTTTCAAATTTGAGTATACATAAATATATAGAGAGAAATCAATTTAAATAAATGCTTACAACAAATTTCTTCTTAAAATACATCTTTTATCTTTTGTTGTGCCTGAAGTGTTTTTAATGTTGTCAACAACTAAATTACCCAGACACAGATTCTAGTTTATGACTCAGTTTATGATTTAGTTTGTGACTATTTATTTTGGTTTATGACTTTAGGCACATTGGTTAAAAAAATTACTTTTTTTTTCCTTAAGTCCTTTAAAGAATTTTTTATGTTACGGCAGGAAGGTAATGCTATGTATCTGACAGTATTAACAAGACTCCATGGAGACAGCTGCCATACTTACTCAGTTTTTATTTGTGTTTTAATAAGAAAACCATCAGCCATAAGAAAGTTTGGATCAGGTTAGCACATTAAAGCACACTTTTTACGAACATATAGACAGTGGGGGGAGTTGAAAAGCACCAGACTTTTAAAATGCAAATTTTTCTCTCCTGCACACCAAGCCACCCTAACAAGTGAGGTTGTGGCTTCAGCAAGTGAATCTTTTTCTTAGGCTATTCTCTCACAGACACAGCAAGACTAAAGCTTTTATAATGTTTGCATGCAGAGAAAAAGGCAATTAATTATATGGCATGTCCTAGTGAAGAACTTCCTCCAGTCAAAATAGGAGAACAGGAACCTCAGTGTTATATAATTGATGTTATTAGCTGCAGCTGCTATCATACTTGGAGAAATCTCCAACTCAGAAACAGCAGTGATGAAGTGCTCCAATCTGCTTGATATTAAGGGTGGGGGGGGATAAAAAGGATTCTAAAAAATGTGCTCTCTGGTACATTAACAGTCTCAGATAATTGCCAGGCAGAAAACACTGTGAGATACCAACAGAAAAACACACCGCATTTAAAGTGTTGTCTCATGAAACTGAAACTGGGGAGGGGAGAAGTGGTTAGAGAGGAAACCCCTTATATTTGCCTAACCTATATGAATGCAAATGCTCACACGTGTGTTGTAACAAGATTGGGGACTTTGAAAGCTCCAATCAGTAGGTGCATGAGCAAATATTTATTCTGATCATTCCAACTCTCTGTGGTTTGTAAATTCCTGAGAAAAAAAACCTGCAGAACAAAGCAGTCTAGACCACAGAATCTGGCTACTGTATGCTAGTTGGAAAATTACAGGAAATAGACCAAGTCAAGAAGGGATTATTTGGTGGATTTTTTGTTTGTTTTCTGAAGACCTGTGACTACCTGATATATGTGCACTTGTTAGAGTAGCTGATGAGAATTCTTTTCAGCATTATTTCAAGCATAATAACTACAATATTGAATTCCACATGCTTGATGTCTTGGTGAGGTGTTGATGTATATAACCTTCCAGATTCTTTCTGACCCACACTTTCATCTGAAGACATTATAAAAAAACCAACCCTAACCTGAACAATGTCGCCTTTGTATTTCAAGATCCTGAAGAGCTTGTAGCAACATTATTTTTCTCCCTGATACTCAAATGCATGGCAAGAATCACTTGATATCTTTCCATCAGAGGAAAATCTGAGATGGAAAATATTTTAGATAGGTTTATCTTACTGGGGATAGCATCCATTCAAAGTATTAGAAGGTCTTTCCAACCAGTATTAGAAAACTTTTTCTATGGGATGAAAAGAAAAGTTTCTGCCTTTACCATGTGGAAAATATCAATATCTTGAGCAACTCTGCTTTATGCTGAGCCAGAAAGAGTCTGGGTTAAACAGAGCTCCCAGCTTCTACTGTAGGCACTGAGATAAGGCTGGGAACCTAAAAAAATCCTGGCAAAGACAAAATATTTTCTAATAAGTATTTCCATAAGAAATGCTTTTCTCATAATTATGCTTTTAATATTTTGGAATCTGAAATATATTTTTTTTTTCTACTAGGGAAAACCAAAGCAAAAATCACAGTAAGCTTTTTCAGTGGGAAGAAATGTTTTTTAAAGGTAAGATTTTATTCTCTCTACAAAAAAGCCTTGATACTCAACAACAGCAAAAATGATACAAACCTTTTTGAGTAACTATTTTAGCCTCATACATCTAGCTCAATTTTATGAAAAGTTTCTTTCCTCTGCCACTGCCTTTCTGCTGTTTCTTCAGCAGAGCAGCAGCAGCTGGGAGGGCAGCCCTGCATCCAATGCATTGTTTGTCACAGGACCAGCCCAAGCTGCATCTCTCCTAAAGCAGCTCAGAGCATGGGCAGTGACCTGATAACTAACCTTGAGATAAGGTTATTACCCCCTGTGATTTGCTACACTCAAATGTTTGGTTTGGCTCAGTGTGTCACAGACCAGTCCTGTTTGGGTACTGTGGGATTACAAAGCACAAACATCAAGGTCTTTAGTCAAGTATCTGAACAGTAAGACTATGCAATATTTCATAAAGGAGTCAACTGTACTCTGCACACAGAAGAAAGAGTGATTGAAAGGCTTTGAAGAGACAGTCAAATGTGAATTCTGCTTTCAGAATGGATCAAAGGGAGAAATATTATCTAGTCTATCCATAAATTAATGCAAGTTTAGCTGGATTTGCTAAGGTTTTTAGTTTTGGTTACATTGCTAACAGAAAAATGTGCACCGATAAACTTCCCCAACTAGTACATATATAAGTGTGGAATCAAGTACATGCCAATTCCCTTTGAATAAAAAAAAAAAGTTTTGCTATTTTAAAATAAAGAGAACCATGAATGCAATAGTTCAATGCCTTAACACTTACAACCTGCTGTTAGATACAAATAGCCAATGCTCAAATTAACATTCTCTGCTCCATATTCATGATGTCCTGCATGCAGAACAGCAGTAGAGGCTAAAGCTGCACTTCTGTACAGCTCAGGTAAAGCTGTGGGACGTATTTTCACTATATTCTTCTTCAAAAACTTGCATTTTTTCTATATGCAGTTTTAATATTTCCTTTTCTGACATGGAATAGTTTTCTTCTTAAAACTAGAAGTTTCTGAAAGGCTTTATACTCTTACAAAACCAGCACAGGCTGAATCAAAAGTCTTTCGGACTGATATGTCATATTCATGAATATGACATATATCAGTCCAAAATACAACAAATATTCCTTCTATCCCTACCTTTCACACCTTGTCCAAGGAGATACAGCTTACAAGTTCAAATATTACAAGTTCATGCATTAAGCAACAGCAAGAAACTCCCCCTCAGAACTCCTTTCAAACGCAGCCACATTTGCAAGGAAAGTTATGGTCTTGCTTGAATTCCACATAACTGGAAAGCAGAGCTTCAACAGGGAGCGATACTGAATGAGGAGCAAATATTTCTTATTTATATTCCAATTTGAAATACTTTACAAACTTTATGGCTACCATCACAGCTCAGACGCCTTGCAGGGAAGCATTAAATGATGAATGTCAAGGAACACACCCAGGGGTCTTGGGATCCTGAAGTTGTCACAGGGCTAGAAATGGAGCTTCCATTTCCAAAACCTCAATGCTTCCAAATGGATGCTCTTTAATGTCAGACTGGAACCAAAACATCCCAAAGTGAACATACACCACTGAAATAATATTTCACTGAAGCAAAAGGTTTCATGCTAACAGTACATAAAAACTTGTAAGAAAACACAGATTGCTAGATGGAAATAGACAAATGGCCTAATTTCACCTCAATAGAGGGCCGAGCAAGCTAAGAGAAAGAGATCAAAGAAACCTGACCCAGTTTCATAGAAGTTGCTGCTTTATCAGGTAGAATCCAAAAATACTCTTAAGACATTCCTGGTAATTCACAAAGAACTCAGCTGAGCTGAAACAATTATCAGAAACCCGGCCTTGGCCCTTCTGGTTTGAGCAAGAAGGCTCAACCAAAACCATGCCTGACACTCCTGAGTTATGTGAAGAACTGCAATCAAAGCAGTGCCCCAATTAAATGCTCTTTAGGACAAGTGCTGGAATAGCCACATCTTTCACAAAACTGCAAGGGGTAGGTAAAGAATTATGAAAACCCTTTTCCATTCTTAAACCGTTGTTAAGAGACTTGTGAAAACCCCTTCCCACAAAAAAAACTTCTCTTCAAGTTATTTTACTGACTGCATTTTGCTTTTTTTTTTTTTTCCTTTTTTTCCCCCAATATAGACCTTGGAAAGACCTGGAGAACCAGAATGTAAATTATTTTGCAGCTTCCCTTACAATGCCCTTCTTTCTACAAGATGAAATATTTTGCTGGCATCCATAGCAAATCTATATTTTAATACCAGTAGCATGATGGAGAAGCAAGGCAATTTAATGGTGGAAAATATTCTACTTGATTTTCCTCATTTCCCAGTAAAATTGGCTGAACTTTATTTGGCTGTTCACCTCCACCAACTCAAGACTAACATCTGCTTTTTGGTCTATGTAGGTAATAGAAAGTTTCCATATATTTGGAGTTCATTTTGCATTCCTATAGATAGCAGAAAACTGTAAAAAAGTTTGCATTTGCAGAAAATAGCATCCACATCACAAGGTACAGGAGCAGACATTCAGAAAGACTAGAAAATGCATTATCAAATACTGCATAATCCACCTTGCTCAATAGCTATTTTAAGTCCTAAAAATCTACTCTCCACTGCTCGTTTAGTATACATGCAGGCACTTGGTAAACTTTTATCAGGTTGAAAATGTTACAGTGTAAAAAATGTGTTTTTAGGCCATTTCCTACCTTTTCCTGTAGATGTAACTGTGTTTCATAGCTGGGAAAGGGCTCTGGGGCAGATAGTATGGCCAAGTACCAGCGTAGGTGCATTAATAAAGGAATGAAACTCTCCTTCTGATTTGATCAACATATGTAATAGGATAATCATGGATAAACTGCAGTTCTTATGCTTCTTTCTCCTGCCCACTGGCTGCACCTTTGCCATGACTCACAAAACATTGTAGGCATGTGGGTTTTCCACCCTCCGGCCGAGTTTCTTCCTTCCAAGTGTGCGACCCCTTGCTCTCTCACTAACACTCACTAAACCAGCAGTAGTGGCATGGGGTATAAATGCTTGCCTTCATTTGGGTGATAAGAGACTGGCAGTAGATAGGTCTACACAGATGTTCAAATTCACTATTTTCTTGTCTGTTGAGTTTGCACCCACATCATGAAGGCCTCAGGTCCTCCATTCCACCAGTTATCACCTAGGGAGGGCCATGGCTTTGTATCCACCCAAAGTGCTACATTAGCTCCAGCAAGAGACATTGCCCACATCAGGAAGGGAGAAGGACCTCTGTGGCACATGCACCCCATCCACTTCTCTTGCCTCTCAAATAAGAGGTCAAGACAATTGTTAGAAAACTAAATTCACATCATGTTAAGTCCCTTCCTTTGTTCTAGCCACAGGGACCATGATGTTTGCATACTGCATTGTCAGAGTCCACTGGTGAGACACTGGGAGGAGAGGATGTATCATCATGTGCTACTCTCTCGAGAACCTGAAAAGTCAGAGAGGGAAACAAGTTACTGGTTCCCCAGTCACCCCCTGCACACTGACCAGGAGAGCAGTGGCAAGGACTTAGCTTTTTCTTACCCAGAACAGAGGTTCATCAAGGGAGTAAGAATTTTGGAAACATGAACTTTTTCTGCATGTTAGATTTAGCTTTGATTAATTGGACAAGGGGAAAAAGGCTTTTATGATATATACAAACCCAGTTGGAAAGCACATAAAATAGAATTTATAAAGCTGACAAAAGACTCGTAGTGTGAAAATGTGAATTTTAGCCTCTTTTACATGCAATCAAGGCTAATGAGAGGATTGATGCTAGAGGCTCTTTCCAGAAGTTTGACTGGCCACAGAAATGTTCATGCAAGCTCAGGTGCCAGTGCTCTGCCAACTCAGTGCAAGCCCCTGGCACGCTGGAGTGCCAGGACATGGGCTGGAAGCACCAGCCCAGATCCCAGGAGGATACAGCTTAACTTCTAACTGCAAGTTTTAAGTGAGTTAGAAACATATGATGTGTTGGAGTTGAATGGGGTTAAGCCACTTGTCTAGACTTAGCCAACACCACTTTGAAATAAAGCCTTTTAAGACTGAGATTATTCAGTGCAGTATTTTGAAAGCTTTATGCTACTGTACTCAAAATGCTGGGGATGGAGTGAAAACAGAGAAGACAAATCCCCTTCCACAGGGCAGCTGAATCTGAGGTTTGATCTACAAATAGTTTAAATCCCCAGGAAGAACTTGCAAATGCCCAGAATAAACTCCCTATTCTTTGTCTATGGAACCTTTCCCACTTCATCCCAGCCCAGATACAGCCTCAAGTTCAGATATAAACCCAATTCGCCAGCTGCAAAAGCTTAGAAGAGATACTCACAATAAACTGCCCCTCATTAAAAAAAAAAAAAAAAAAAAAAAAAAAAAAAAAAGGAAAGAAGAAGAAACACTAAACAAGTCTCTTGCTACTGGCTTGCTTGTGGACTCTGAAAGTCCCTAATGGGTGGTGAGTGGGATGTGGTCAGTGGTCAGCAATGTCTCCTGCACACACACACTTTCTCTGCAGTCCTCAATGGAGAACAGAGGTTGTCTGTGTTTGATTTCTGAACCACATTTTCATCCTTTTCTGCCTGCACCTAACCACAAAGAAAAAACAGCATCCGCACAGTGCATTCTTTTCCCAGCTTGAGCTGCTCCTCCACTTTTCCTTGGGACAGCTCATTGCTAAAAAGTGCTTCATCTCACAGCAAGGTAAGCTGGGATGCAAAAACCAGGACCACAAGCTTTATTTTTTGGGGACTGCCAGCCAAATTAGCTCTTGTAGGGATGTAGATCTATTTCTGTCTGCAAAGGATTATACACTGAAACCACTTCTGACAGTCCAAGTTAAACTGCAAAGAGGAGGAGGGTGGGGATGGGGTAGGGGGTGAGGCCCTTCCCAATGTATGGATCAAAGACAAGAGTGTATATCCTGTCATTGCTTGAAAGCACTGGAATTTTTGCCAGATTATATGTGGTTTTCAAATTAAAAAAGAAGATGACGACTCTATGCTTTCCTTACAGTCTCAAGATTTCAGAAGTTTAAGGAAGCATCAGAAATAATGAGAAGCGGGTGATGCTGGTTACTGTGGTTCAGCCAATTGCCCAATTTCCCCTGCCTCTCAAAGTAAATAAAAATAGACAACTCCAGTGTTGGCAGGGAGGGGGAAATATCAACATCTTTCTAAGCCTTTCTGTTTCCTAAGAACAAATGTTCAAATAAAAAAAAAATTCAAAACCAGGATCTCAACTGAGCTATTTGTTCCACTGAGTCCAGAGTAACAGATTGTGACACATCAGCTTAATGTTCAAGACTGTGAAAAAGGCTCCTAAAGAAAGATTTACAAGATTCACAATCCTGTTTTAGAAACATCCCTCCATCAGGCCTTGCTGATCAGAATATTTCCTTTGACATTCAACAACAGAAGCTGTGAGAGGACCTTGAGAGATTATACACCTAGAAGAAAATTGACCTTAAATTTTGAAACATTTAATTGATTGTGATTCTTTGTACTAAATCATAATAAAAATAAGCCACAAAGCAATATACACTAATTTAACTCATCTTCCCACTGTTTTACACAGCCACAAAATCAACACTGACATAATCCATGCCTTTCTGAAATAAATGTGCCAGCAGTCTAGGTTAAAGGAAAGGTCTGAATGAAGAATGTTACCACCAGAGAAATGTGTTCCTCTTAAGATTTTATACTGTAGAGACTATTGCATTCCTTTAAAGTTATGACTAAGGCAAATTGTCCACATGCCACTCCAAAAAAGGCAGTATATTAAGCAGTTTCTTAGCCAGTCTTTCCTGAATTATTTAGACTTAACAAGGAATGATAAACCATCACCAAAAGTGATATTCCTGACAAGGTAGAAGAAGACATCAGTTTCTATTAGCTACTTGTGTTAGACATCTACATTTATCTACCACAGTAACAATGCCAGAAGTCACCAGAGATACTGTGTGGTATTTTGGAAAAGTTCATGGAAGGTTTTTAAAATTGTGGGCATTAGGAGGGCACTCCATCATCACCTAACTTTTTGCCACTAAGATGGCAATAGAAACTGCAACCTTCACCCTTCTGGGTAAGGGCTTTTGGGGGCTTTGGTTTTGTTTGTTTAGGGGAGTTGTTGGTTTTTTTCTGTTTTTGTTTTTTGGGTTTTTTTGTTTGTTTTGTCTGGTTTGATTTTGGTTTTGCTCGATTGGGGTTTTTTTCAGTTTTTTTTTCAGTTTCAGTATATGACAGAAGGAATGTAGAAGGCAAAGTCAGAAATGGGAAACTCCCAGTTGAGAAGTAACAACACTTTCTGGCTTGACTTAGGTTGGACACTTACTCTCCTCTCATAGTCCAAGACTGACATGTTTGTGTAATGTAATTCATCCTGGCAACCTTTGAGGATGCAAGAGAACAGAGACTGCCAGGACCACTCTGTGAAGAACAATAGGGTTTGAAAAAATATGTTCTTCTGGCTTTGTTTCAGCCCTCCACTGCCAGCAGTAATAGCACACTATATTCCTTGAAACAGTTGAATACCAAGAAGTCCCAATCACAGACATCCACAGGGTTAATTTTGTATTCTCAAGGACTTCAGTTTAAAATGCATTAAACATTAATAGTTTGAAATGTTATGAGCCATAGCATTGACCTGACCCATTAAAACAGAGCAATCCCTAGGGGTGAAAAGCGTGTAGTCTTTTTAACCTGACACTTCACACTTCAGCAGTAATGAGACTAAAACCCAAATGAAGTCATGTGTCGCTTTGACTGGAGATAAACAGAGCTAGCTCTGCTTTATTTGATGACCTCCCATAGTGTGGGAAGGCTCAGCCTGAAATTTTTCACATACATATCTAAGGCATTGAGGCTCTTGTGACATTTTTCATTGTACAGTATTTTATGCTCTCATTTGAACCCTTTGATACTTCTCTCTGGGATTCTATTTTGCCTTAAATGGTTCTGCAAGTTCCTTTTTGAAACAAAGGCTGCTAAACTCACTGTTGATGCCATGTTTGTTTTCTTTCGTCATAATGAAGTCCTAAGTAATTGATTCATAGTCCTTCTCTTCACATGAAAACTTCAGCATGACCCTCACTGGCAAAGAGCTGGCTTCATTCCAAAGTATCTGATCCATCTGTATAATTAAAATGCCATCTATTTTGAACTATTTAAAACAGAGATAAGCTGTGAGAAGAAAAGCAACCTGGGTAATGCAAAAAAAACCACAAAAAAACAACCCAACATCAGCATCTTAATGTCTGAACTCTGTAAAGTTATCATAGGAAAACATTTAAGTCGAGTCTCCTATTCAAGCTGATCACTGTCTAGATAACAATCTCACCTGTACTGAATGGATCCAGAGCCTTTCTCATACCTGTATATCAGTATATGATTTCAAAATTCAAAAAGCATGAGGCATGAACTACACATTGTTAGACGTTTACAATGAGCCCATGTGTGGCAGTCCAACTCACCGAGTGAGTCAACATCTGGCAAAAGCCAGTTTGTTGTATAGGAAAATATACATCTCTCCCTTCCTCTTGCAAAGCAGGAAAACAATAGGGCACTAAATATCACAGGTGGTTTAAGAAACATCAAGTTTTTATAATCATCACAGAAAGAAAAAAAATAAAGGAAAGCCCTCAGTGACAATTTCCACCAACACAACCACCAAAGCACCCTTCATAGAAATGATGAAGGAGCAAAGCACAGTTGAAGTGATGCTGGTTACTGTATTTCTTATCAATTAATGGGAAATAACAAAGGTTTTTAAATAAAACAATGCTTTTGAACGGTACAAATATGTGCATGCAGCATAGTACAGACTGTGTGCAAAAAGTATTTTTGTTTCTTTCAAACAAAGCGAGCGAGGCAGCTGCTCTGCTCTTCTCCTGATATAGAGAGGAGTTTCAGGATGCTCAGTGAGTGATAAGAGGCTCCCCTGCCCAAAACATCACATGTCTCCAGGATTCAGGAAAACCATATCAAGTCTCCCTCCATTACTCCAAAATGTTCTGTTCCTCATGTGACATTAGCTAGGCAGGCTTTCAACTGTCATTCAGACTTTGGACCAGCAAGGCAGGCCAAAAAAATGAGGAAGGCAAAAACTTTGTTGCAACAGAAACCAGTTTCTAGACTAATGAATGACTTTTCTCTCAGTGCTCTGCAAGGAGAAGACAGAGCAGTCAGTTCCCCAACCTGACAGCAAACAAGAATGGCTTCCAGGAGCTGAACAGGAAAGCCAGAAAAGGGATGAGCCAAGAATCACAGGTTCAAAGGGCAAGGTCCCTTATGTTTCTTAGGGGAAATTACATGATTTACACAAGGTCAGGAGGGAGCCAAGGTCTGAGCCATGATCCAAATTCAGATGTTTTTGGAAGCTTCATTTTTGACACAGTTTAGAGTGTTTCATCTTATCAGAACAGAGTCTGTGAGTCTGCCTTGAAGTTCCCAAATTATTAAGTGCTCAACTAACCACATGTCCTGCAATTCCTCTTTTCTTTCTCCCTTCAGGGACAAGGACTTTCAGGGACAAGTATTTCCCAGGACCCTCAATCCCAACTGGCAGTAAACAAAGCAGGAGCGGTACCAATCTCCTGCACCCCGGGAAAGCACAGAGTGACCAGCTGTTGGGGGCAGTCTGCAGCCCACATCATGGCCCTCAGCTTCCCCCAGCACCAGCCGAGCATCAGCACACCCTGGCTCTGCCACAAACCTCCCAGTGCAGCTCTCCATGCCAAGAGGGGAAGGTTGCAACAACAGACACCCACGGCTGCAGCAGCACGGGCGACACCTCAGCATCCTCTGCATCAGCACTGAAAACAGTGCGGAGGAAGTTCTCCCGCCCTTCTGAAATGCAATCTCAGCATGTCCAAGCAAAGACTATGTGCTGTGGCTCTGCAGAGCAATGAGGATCCAGTCCTGGGGAGTGGAGAAGTCACCCATGCTCTCAGGGCTTGTTGCCTTTTTACAGCCCTGATGTATTGAACACTGGAAAGATTTCTTTTTTTCCTTGGGACTTTTTTTTTTGTGTGGGAGGAGGAAAGAGTGCTTGTTCTTAGGAAAAAATCTGTAACAGATTTTTGATGTAAAAGACTCTCAAGCATTTAATAAAGTGGAAAGTTAGTCTTTTTTTGGGAAAAAAAACTCACAACATTTATAGCCTTCACACATCTATGCCAAAGTTAAACCTCTTCAGAAATAAACTTGGTGTTCATCAGGCAAGGATTAGGAGATCACAGAGAAGAGTGGGGCAAAGATTCTTCATTACATCTCTTGATTACTATGCAGCTAGTGCAGTTCAGTGTTTAGTAACAGTATTTTTACATGTCATGCCTGAGCACAGCAGAAGACACAAGTGTCATTCCCTAGCATGGGACCAGGACACAGGAGAGGAGTGATCACAATTTCTTTGACATTCTCTCCTTCTCAGCCTACAGAATATAGTCTGCAAATGGAGATAACTTTACCCCTGTTCAGTCTGCATTCTGCCCTACAGTGTCAGTGGAAAAGCTCCCTGGGAGGTGCTCCTAACCATCACGAGGCAGGGGAAGGTACAGCTGATGCCTGAGAGCACCACATGAGGTATGAGGACATACTATGCCAGAAACCCAGAGACAAGACCCAAAATTCTTGTCTCAAAATGCTCCACATGACACATAAACAGACTAAAAGCTACTTCAGCTCCCAGCTAGATCAAAAGCAAGAAAAACTTTTTGGCACAATAAAAGAGAAAGCAAGCAAGGCTTTATCATATGATTCCAATCACAGACAAGAGGCCTTTCAGCCCTCCAGAGATTAGCTTGAATGAGCAGCGTAGGTTTGGGGCAGAATAACTCTCCATTTCTTAGGAAGTTAATCTGTCTAATTTTGGAGGGGGCTGGTGAGGGGGTTCTCCTCCTCAGGAGATAAGCTGCTTTTATAGACTTGGCAATTCTTACAGCTGCCAGGGGCATTAGCAAGGCTCATACACACAGCGTGATCCCCTCTGCTTTCAGTAAGAGCAAAGCTAGAGCTGCTGGCAGCCCATTTTACAGCCATCGGGTCACACCACTGACAAACAGGTTCCCAAGCATTACCAGATTGTTTGCATTAGTTTACAGGAGACTTTCATTTGTGGTTTTGTTGTTTTGTTTTGGGGTTTTTTTTAAATAGGAGGCAAGGAAAGTATCAGCATTTCCCTCAAGCATAACTACATTTCTGACATGTTAATTGCTGCTCAGAAAGGCTGCAATTAGCCAAGCCTAACTTCATTGCTCCCCATGTCTATCATCGAAATCATAATTTCAGACCAATTAAAGGAGCCCCTCACCCACCTGATGAATGGGGTCAGGCTCCTTTGACACAAAATCCCTTTTGTGGTGGATACAATTACTTGAGGGATGATGCTGGCCCTGTCACCAGCTGGAACAAGGCTCTTTCTTCAATAAAATTTTACTGACAGAGAAGGTCTGCTTCCTGCCCTGACAGAAAGAATACAAAACTACTTCGAGAGCATCTTTGAATGCCATCCATCCCACCTGCTGACTGGCTATGCTTTATGAGCAAAACCCCCCAGTTCATACTAGCTAATGCGAAAGGCTACTCGCATTCAAACCTCCCCAGATCATTTGTGTCTTGCCATGCTCCTCATAATCATCTTTTAGGTACTAGTGACCTAATATTTTGGCCACGTCCTCAGGATAGGATCTCTGAACTGTGGACGTTAGAGAAAGCAGCAGAGAGGTCTCTGAACAGATCCCACTACCTTCCCATGCCTACTCTGAACAAGAACACCACATAACATAACAGCACAGCATGCCCAGGTGCTGCTTCCCTGTTGTTTGTCACAGATTTATTTCCCCACATGCATGGCAGAGTGCTGCCAGGATGGTCATAGACAGAGGAGAGACCCTGTTAGCAATATCCATTCTAATCAAAGGATTAAATACACAGTCCAATCACAGCATCTACCCTTACTCATTTTGGATACTGTAATTAGGATATCAGCAAAATTTGTCCATGATGGCTCTTTAGCTGCATGAAGTACATAAAACACCCCTAAAGTACATAAAACACCCATTTGCCTCCTACAAACTCTCTGTATCTCTTGATCCAGATTAAGATAATCCTCAAACTAGGTAGGGGGTTTCAGAAGCTGCTGTCAAAATACAAGGGATTCTTTTCAGCAACACGTCATTTCATAAACGTGGTTGCTGTATCTGCCATAGAGAAAATAAGTTTCCTGAACAATACACCCCCACCATGAATTCTGCTTGCAAATTAGAAACCACTCCAGGGAGGTGACTATCTGTTTTTACTTCATTACTGCAGTCAATATACAGAGCAACTGTGGAAGGGTAGTGAAGTATAAAGTTCTACTACTTATTTTGTCTCTTTCAAAATTCATATAGTGTTTTACTCTGAATTGCCTGAACAACAGTAATAAAACAATAAACTTAAATTCTGGACCTTTTCAGCCATTTCTTAAAACTATTAATGAGTATATTAGGAAAAATAAATGTGCATGCAACATATGACTGGGAAAAATCCCTTTGAACCTTGTCTCCTAGTAGATCAGAGCATCAAAGCCTAAATTCTGTCCCCTTCTGCCATGGGAGTAATTGTAACACAGGTACAGCTGAAGGTGAAATTTACTCCTAAAACATGGTAAAGAGGAAACCATTTTCCCCTCTTCTGGATTTGCTTCTCTTTAAGAAGCACTCACACCCAACCAGGCAAAAAATAGCTTCACAGTGTAAATTCTCACAGGTTTCTCTCTAACATGTTTCAACAGCTCAAAAGACAATGACAAAGGGCTCATCTTCGGTCTAGCCAATAGCTGATGATAACAACCAAAATCATAATCTAGTTGATAGATAACAATCAAAAATGAAACTTTTAAATAAAACAGAAACAAAGCCTTCCACAGCAACTGCAGCCTAAGTTTGTAAAGCACGAGTATGTGGCCATTTTGATATAGGGAAAAGTAAGAAGGATGCCAAGGTGCAGCCTTAATCAAGGTACACACCTTCCCTCTGGAAGAGGGGGCAGTCTGTCATGTGAGAAAAACTGCTGCTGCTAAAACAAGGGCCTGCTATGGTTAAGGCAAAGTAAAAATGACCCCCAGTAACCACAGCATCACTCTGGAAATCCACGTTTCGCTGCTGGCCCACCAGTAGAGTCAGGAACAAGCATAGCATGGCAAGCACAGATACAGCAGAGCAACAGGAGGAGAAGACCTTCCCACCTGCTCTGGGTGGTACCAACAGCAGCAACCAAAACTTCTCCTCTCTCTTCACACCACCTTCCTCAGACAAGGGTGCTCAGATTCCCAGCCACCATGGGGGTGGTAAAACTCAGCAGGAAAAAACCAACAATTTCAAGAAGAAAGACACAGAAAGCCTTTAGCTAAGAAAGGACAAAAGAATTATAACATAACTATATTTACTGTGAATTCAAGAACTCTTTTTTTCTTCCTCCTCCTTCAAAGGCTTACAGGCTGAAATGATAAAACTTCCCATGGGCCAGTTAAAGGCAGCATGGTTCTGTACAAAATGCAGGTGTTAGCCTGGGGGTATTCCTGTCCCTGAGCCTCACAGCCGAACCACGGGGGATGCTGTGCTGAGGATGACTCCTCCAGTTCACTGGAGAAGCCTAAGCAGAAAATACCACTGTTCAATCATGCCCTTTCCTACATATGACACACCTGCTTCCTCCTGTGATGAATCCCCTTTTCTGTTGTGGAAACATCTGGTTATGAAGACAGCGTGGGCACGGAGAGGCGGCTAACAGCCTATGGCACTTGCTGACAGTCCATAAACATGGGTAATGGGAAGACTGTGAAGAACAAATAGGCTGTCCTGCAGTGACAGCAGGATTAAGTACAGCCTGCCAAACACAGGGTCTAACCCAAAGGCCAGCAAAATGAACAGGAGCTTTTCTGTAGAAAGATGCCAAAGGCAGCCTTAGCAAGGGCTCAGTTGCACATACCTGGGGCAGCAGTGCCACTTGCAAGTCCCACTGCCACCGAGGATGGCCACAAGAACCCAGGATCTCCTTAAGTCAAGCCATGTGGGCTCAGATTCTGGTGCACTTAAATCTCACTTTACAGAGTTTCATTTGAAGTCTGGGCAAGTGAAGCAAATCAGAGGAGCAACCATCTGCCTGCAAGCTGCTGCTGTCACAGAGAGCCTGGACTGAAACAGCTTCGTGACAAATCACACCACTTCCTAGATTTCTGTGACAGACAGAGGGAAGAGGTATTTTGGAGGATGTTTTATGGGTGGGATTTTAAGAACACCTGAAGCCTTTTCAAAGAGTTCTCTACAATCCCAGTTGACATTAATTCTCATCCGAGCATGTTCCACATCAAAAAACTTAATTCAAATCCTACCTTAGTTGGGACCCAAGATACTGTCCTCATTGTTCATGAAAGCACATGTGAATATTTAACACACAATGCAACACAAAGACAGAGTAAAAAAAGTTATACTCCAACTTGGTCTGCCTAATGAATAAAATGTTCTCTGACCAGACAGTCAGGATGATAACAAAAGCTCACTTAATATGCTAACAAAAAACACCATGAATTTTGCCTTTGGTTTCTTTTACTATTGTTAAAACGTGCTTAGGCCAGTCTTCAAATACTTTTTCTGATCTCTATTTACTGCCTGAAGGCATCTCTCCAATGAGAGTTCTTTCCTCCCCATCTCCAGTAATCGTCCATATTAAAAATACTGGGGGTTTAACTATAAAAACTGAATATAAGATTAAGTTTGTACATCCAGAGTTACAAGAAACTTCTTACTTTTCTTAGTGACAGTCAGCTTGTTATGATGCAGGTGTTTCCACAAAGATTTCTCCTTACTGGCCCTGCTGTGCTGAAGCGTGCCCTGAACAAATAAACTTTTGATTAAACGTTTGCAACCTTTCTAGAGGGGGACAGGGATGGGAAGGGCAGTGATTTCTCCCAGTTGAGGTTCTAGAAGAAATGTCATCTGGAAGCCATCTCAGGAGTCCTCCTTGCCAATCCCTGTGGAAAGGCTCCTTAATAGACAAGAGGGATGCAGCCACCATGTCCCCAGGTGGAGGAGAGGGGACACCAGTGGAACAGCACAGCAGAGTGTGTATTGCTGCTGCTCCTTCCAAACCTCTCTGCAGGACTCCTAAGGAGGACCAGGTAGTGCTTTAACCCTCCTGGTTTTGCAGTGCAACACCTACATTTTTCCAGCAGGGCTCACTCCTACCAGCAACATGGGTTGCACCTTGCTTGTAATCAGAGGCAGAGAGAGAGCTAGGAGCAACCTGGAATCATGAACAGGTCAAGGCATGTACTAAATGTCTGGTCAAGGATGCCCAGTGGCAGTGTAATAATGCAGAGACCTCTATTCATTTTCTGCCTGTGTTTCTTTGCAGACTGAGCTGCTGGCAGTTGAGGCTGCAGCACTTAGGTCCAAGACTCCAGCAGATGTGTCCCCATGAGCTTTGCACTTGTCCAGGCTCCCACCAGGAGATCTTTCTACCACTGCAACCTTCAAACCTTCATCTGAACACAGCTGTAGAAACCCAACTGTGAAAAAATGCAAAGTATACCAGCAAAACAATGAGTTTCATAACTTAAAATACTGCTTTCACAATTTCCTATGAATTTGGGGGCTTTTAAACGTGACTCCAGACACAACAAAACCACTGTGCTTTACCATTTCCCTCTCCCCATTCCCTTTTGAATTTTTGGCAAAGCTACTCACTGAATCTAGTTTTAATTAGACTGTGAACTGTCCTAGACAAGGATTGATCCTTATGTACAGTGCCTTGCACAACAGGAGAACGCCACTTCAGATCAAGGCTTCCAGATGTCAGCATAAACCAAACAAAACAGAATGTTCATAAATTTCAATGCTTGGAGTAGCTCTTAAGGCATAAAAGGCCAGTCATGCATGCACTTATTTCACCAGGAAAACTGCCTTTCCAGTTTTAAGTCTCACAAAAGCAAAGGTAGTCCCTGAGAATTGCTTGAAGACTAAGGAATGGCAAAGATAAATACTCATAATTTTACAGCCACCAATTGACATTTTCTTAGCTAATTAATATGCCTGCTACCAGCATAAGTGAAAGATACCAGAGCATACATCAAACTGCAATAAGCTTTTACAATCAAACTGTTTGGATATGTAGCTCCCAAGTTCATATTTAATACACTATAATGTTTCCAAGAGGGAACAATATTTTCTACTCTAATTCTATTATGTAAAAATATGTATTCCCTGCCAGTGAAGCATATGGGACAGTTTTTCTGTTGTTAATAAATGAAGTCATGGAATTCAGATTTTCACATTCAGTATTCTGAAACTAAACCCTTTTTGGTAAAAAAACTTGGCCAAAAATAATCCTAAACAGAAGTGAAATTAAGTGCTTTCCCATAATCTTTTCTAAAGGGTGAACTTCTACACAGTGTTTTTAAATAGTCATTGAAATGCAACAATCATGGGTGACAAAGCTTCTCAGTGTGGATCTTTCAGTGAAGCCAGTTGGTAACCACTCTGTAACAGGAGGGGGTTGCAGAAAGAAGCTCTCAGGAAGATGCGTGGTTATGCTTCTCAAGCTACACAGAAAAAAGCAGTGCTCTCATTCACTTGGACCCAAATGCTTCATCAGCCCTCCTAAATGGTATTCACATGCACAGCTTTTCAAGTTGTCTGCATTCCACTCAAATTTTAATGAGTCTTTTCTGAGTACACAGGTTTAAGTATCAGCTTAAGCTTCTGCAGTGTTCAAACCTAGATCAGAAGCAAGTAAATTTCAAAGGGGAGCTGTCTATTTAAGCTATCATATGGGCAGAACTGGTAAGCCTGCATTAACTGAAAAAAGAAATCAGACCTCTTTTTTTATTAGGAATAAATGTGCCTCACTTCAGGATATAAAAAAAATCTCAACTCTTACTGTTTCATTAACCTTAAAAAGTGGTTTTGCCCTAAAGAACACCTTCAAAAATATGAAAGTCAAATACACCTTTCTAGCCTTATAATATTTTTCATAGCACATCTCCTAATACTGCAAATGCCATAATAATGATAAAATCATAGGAAAAACTTGCTGCATAACTCTTTTGTGATACCAAACTCCATCTCACCAGTAAACTCTCTGAAGAGTTTACTTCAGCAGCAGATAAGCTCTGAAACAAATCAACTGCTACAACAGAAAGAGAAAAGAGCTGAAATCTGCCAAATACCCAAAGTATGGAAAAGAGCTAACTAGCAAATGCCATCCCTGTTCTTGGCCCTCCTGACTCAGCAGGCAAAGAAATGGCATTTAATTTTGCATGACACCGCACAAGTCTGGCACATTCAGCTTTAACCCAGTTAATCTGGCATGGGAGATGCAGATCAGTGACAGTGATGTAGAAAGGGCAGTATTGAATGGAGTGACACAACTCAAATGCCAACCAAAAGCGACTTTCTCTTTCAAAAGCTAAGCTGGAAGGTGTTTCAAATGAGAAATCACCTCCAACCACTTGCAGAACAGTAGTCTGCTCAAGTGAAAGAGAGGGAAGGGTCCATCTCTGATCCAGCTGTGGGAGGAAACAACTGGGCAGCAGGCATGAAGGACAGACATGGCGATGTCTCCATCATGATTAGTTGCACGTCATTCTCTTTCATGGGCACACTGACTCCAGCCCAGAGGGTGAGTGCCACCAGATTCCTGCCTCGACCCTCTTCTCAGGTATCCTTGCAACCTTCTGGCTTCCCTGATGCATAAGTACATATTGAGTAGGAGCCCAGCCCAAATCACCCAACCTCACGCATTTCATCACTGTCCCTGAACAGGAAGGACCCCAACCCTCTGACCCTGCTGCTCCTCTGCCACAGGCAACCTCCACTTCACCCTCTGCTGAGGATCCCCAGAAATCAGCTCAAGCAGACAACTATCCTTCAGGCCCTGCCATTCCTCTCCAGGACACAAAGCTCCCTGCCAGCCTGCATAAAAATCTACTCTATTCAGATTTGATTTCTCAGTGCTTCTCCCTTCCATGCCTCCACTCCCTGTGCTCTGCAAGAAGCCAGAGCACGATGGCCATTTATTAAAAGAGAATGGCAGTGTCTTGTACTTCCTTTTGCAAGACCACACAGCCAATTTAACTCGTCATTAGGGGTGGCCAGCTGAGCTCTTTTACAAAAGAATCGCAAAACGCAAAATCATTTTACCACTTGTCTCTTTATCCAGCAAACTCTTTGGTTTGACATCCAACCTTCCAGCTGCTGCTCTGAGAGTCTGAACTGAAAAAAAAATCAACCTTATTTCTCAGAGTTTTTAAGATGTCACAAGTAATTATCTGCCCAGTCCAGACTTGACAAAACAATGACAAAAGAGCTGACAGGCCTTTGAGTTAACAAAGCTGCACCGGACCCTCAACCAACCAATTCCAACCAATCAGCATCCTCCAGAGACATCTGAAATCTGCTGTTATAAAACTTGAAACCTTGTTGGGAAAAAGCAGCCCCAGATTTATTGGCCCACACAACAGAAACAAACATGGCAGTAACAACCCTGGAGCCTTCCAACAACATTCACTTTTCCTGCACTCCAATGAAGAAAGGAACCACCAAAAAAAAAATTTAAAAGAAAGAGCAGCAGATGAAATATATCCGTGATTTTTCAAACAAGTTAAGAAACAAACATCTTTGTTTGAAGGCAAGTGCAGAAAGGATTCATCTTTGGACTTCTTCCCCCAAAATGATCCACAGAAATCTGCCTGCTGAAAGGGAATACGAATGGGAAAAATCCATCTCATGAGCCAAGGACTGGTTGTGAACGCCTGGGGATTTTTGTCAGCTGGCCAAATTGGGCCCTCTGGCTTGTTTTCATTCTTCCTTCTGCCCACTACCTGCAATCAAAACCTTTTGCTTCAGTAGAGGACAAATCTCTGCTGAAGGCACATGAGGGAACACTGTGGGTGGATGACAGCAGCAGGTGAGCAAGTGTGCACTCCTCTCCAGGATGACAGACAGGTACGTGCCTTGATGTTTTAAGCCAGGGAGCTCATTTAAGGACCTGCAGTTGGACAAAAGCCATTCAGATGTCACTCCCTCAAGGCAGAGGACAGCTCCAGCCACCATAGGGGTGCCCTGGCATGAGCGACCCTTGTCTCAAGTGCTTTTCCATCTTTTCCCCAGACGATTTCTTTTAGGAGAAGCTGCAGGTACATTAGCCTGTCTGCCCATGGCTGAGCCTGCAGAGCCCCATCCCTGGGCTCACTGCAACCTGCTGAAGTGACCCCCCAGCAGTAGCAGGTGCTGCTGGGGGTCTGCCCCTGGGCTCTGTGCTACAGCTCTTATGGAGGGACCCCTGCCAGGGCTGTGAGCAGTTGGCTTTCCTCAGGGAGTTGATAAATAAAGGAAAAACAGACGAAAGAAGGAAAAAGCAGCTGCTCGGAAACGAACTGTAAAAACATCTGTAGTGCACCACCAACTGCTTCTGGCTGTGGCCACAGAGTGCTTTAAAGGGCCATGAAGTTCCTTCCAGCAGAGAACTGGAACCTGAGCACCCTGACTAGAAGGACACCAGGACCAAATGGCACCCCCAAACAAATAAAAACAGAGCAAAACAGAGGCATGCTGCCGCAACGAACCCACTGCTTTTGGGGCCAGGCAAAAGAAGGAAAGAGTAGTTAAAATTATGAACAAGAAAAAGTCATTAATAACACTGTAGTTCACCTCCCACAGCCCCTTACAGGTGCTGATCTTTATGGAGAGTGGCAGCAAGGGGAGATTTAAAAAGGGCTTTGTGACGTTTTAGTTTATTGCTGGAAGGCTGGCGGCGGCAGCCCTGGAAGTGGTTAGTTCACACACAGATGAACTCCATCGCTGCCTGCACTTCACTAGCTGACAACATAGCAAAGAAACATTAAAATCAATCTATTTGGCTTCGGTGCATATCATTCCAGCACAATTTTATGCATTTGCTTCAGACCTAGCAGGAGGGGGAGAAAAAAAATAAGAAGGTTCAAGGGTCTAAGTAGCTCAATTTATTTTTCAGTAACTAAGTTACCAGAGACTTGTAGGGCGATTGTATTTACTTTCTAAAGGAGGCTCCAAGTTGGCAGAGAGGTCTTTGGAAGTACATATTTCTTCACGTTCTCTTGATCTCAGTGTGTGGAGATTCACTTAACAGCTGTTTTATGTGCAAATATTTTTTCAGGCATGTCCTCCCCAACCATAAACAGATTTTTAAAGGAAACCCTCTTAAAAGAAGTTAAGAGACAACAAATCTCTGAGCCTGTTCTCACTCAGACCTGGAGAAGAGATTTGAGCAAAGCCCAGAGGGTCTTCACACCACAGAATGTCAAGGGGATATGGAGGGGGGTTGAGCTTTTGTTTGGGATTTATTTTTTTTTTTTCTCCTTTGTTTTTAATGTATTAATACTGACACAGAAAAAACCAAGGTTCTGCCTTCTGCCCAGCTACACTTCATTCCTTTTTCTACATATACATGCATTTACATGGATTGATACATGCAATATCTATATTAGGTCTACCTATATTTAACCTTAAAATTACAAAATTAACAAGGTTTTCTGGCAATGCAGAAGCAAGAGACAGTCACCTTTTAAGAGCCACAATGAAATCATGTAAACATTTAGCTGCCACACAAGCTAGGCACATCAGTATATCTGTACACATGTATGCCTACAAGCAGGAATGAAGAATTCTGGAAAGACCAAGGCCAACCCACCCTACCATTTTCTGGAGCACAGATTTAATAGAGAATATTTGGGGTAACTGTTTATGAACACAATCTAAGAGCCTACAATAAACACTTGAAGGTTCTTACCTCATACTACAAAATCATTTATATTAACTTCTTCAGGTTCATTAGAACAAAAAGGGATCTGTAGACGGGGCTTCTAAACAAATATATAATTTGTGATTCTAAGGATAAACTATCAAGAATTCCAGCAGGGAAAAAAAATATGCATTCAGCACAAAAGAAGCATCTCTGAAGCCAGCTGGTAAGGCAGATTCTAACTCCAAGAGGGGAGTCCCACAACCTACGTCACTTGGTGGCAGAGACAGTTTAGGGGTTTCTCTCTGCCTTTCTACTTCCAGGATGCCATTCTAGACACCACATCCTCAATGGCTCTTGTTGGCCCCTTGTTGCACTGAGTGAAGTGTGTGTAAATCCAATCTCCAGGTCACATCTGCAAAACAATCTAGCTAAACAAAGCAGAAGGAAATGGGATGAAAACCAGTATTGATGCTGTGGTTTACTGCTATGGTGAATCCAGTTTTAAAACTCCTACTACTGAATTTTTTAAAAAGTGATAAAAAACCAAGACACAGGAAAACTTTCTTCTGGTGGTTGAAGCCTGCTCCACTCCTTGCTACCTATTTGAATTTGTATTGGCAGGCTCCTGGCCAAGTCATCTGTCAGTCTGTGCCTCCCACAGGCAACATAAGGCCAACATAAAAGCACCGAGGCAGCATTATATCCCACGTCATCTGTTCACAGCTGATCCAGATCACATCCATACTGCAGAGTGATCCAGTCGGAGACAGGGACCTGGGGCCAGACCACAGATCCACAGTGGAGTCATTGCCTCACATCAATGAGTAGGCAGGGCAGTTGACAAAGCCCTGATGAAATCTCCTTCCTGCATTTAGCAGCGCCATTACCTCTTCTCTCCCAAGCTGTCAGCCAGTAATTAGGATCTTGCAGGTTGTTTCCATTAGGAGATGAAATTGGAGCCAGGTATGGAGCTGGCAGAAAAACCGCATTTCCAGTTGTCAGGAAATTTTCATTTCTTTTGAATATGGTTTTGGGCTAAATTTGATGTACTTCTTCTGCAGCTGGGGATCATGGTTGAGAGTCTCCTGTAATACTTGTGCTGGAATTGGGGACCCCAACACTCCCAGCACCTCCTGCCACAGGGGGAGGCTGCCACATGCAACACATTTCTCCTGGACTCTACGTTCAGCAGCAGCTCAGCAGCCCAAGGTATTTCAAGCGAAACAATGTAGGGTCAGCTACTGATATGTCCTCCTTAATCCTTGCAAGTATTTCCTCAAGGTAATACACCTGATCCACAGAGAAGTTATCCCTGTGCAAAGCCCTGCTGTCCTGAGTAGACCAGAGGGCTCTGCTGAGTTCTCCAAAGTGCCTTTCACATCCCCCAAACTGCAATCCAAACTTGTATCATCTATATTCTGAACTCACAGAAGTAATGGACAGTCAAAACAAAAACTCAGCGTCTGAGATAAAATGTCAGAAAGATCTCAGAGAAGTGGGTATGGAAGAAGTAAATGCTCCATCTTGGAAACCCATCAGCCCAGTGAGTAAAGAGGAACGATACATTTCAGATGGCTCACAGGTGAACCAGGGAATCACAGAATATGCTGAATTGGATGGGACTCACCAGGATCATTGAGTCCTACACCTGGCTCTGCACAGCATCATCTGCAAGAACCACACCATGTGCCCAAAAGAACTGCCCAAATGCTTCTTGAACTCTGTCAGGCTTGGTGCTGTGACCACTTCCTTGGGGAGCCCATTCCAGTGCCCAGTCACCCTCTGGGTGAAAATATCCAACTTAAATCTCTCCTGACACAGCTTCAGGCCATTTCCTTGGGTCCTGTCACTGGTCACCACAGGAAAGAGATCAGCATCTTCCCCTCTTCTTCTCCTCACAAGGAAGCCATAGACCATAATGAGGTCTCCCCTCAGCCTCCCCTTGTCCAGGCTGAACAGACCAAGTGACCTCAGTCACACCTCATAAGGCTTTCCTTCCAGACCTTTCACCATCCTTGTAGCCCTCCTTTGGATGGTCTCTAACAGGTTTATATCCTTCTTATATCATGGCACCCAGAACTGCCCCCAGCACTGGAGGTGAGGCTGCCCCAGCTCAGAGCAGAGCAGGACAATCCCCTCCCTTGCCTGCCTGGCCATGCTGTGCCTGATGCCCCTCAGGCCAGGGCTGGCCCTCCTGGCTGCCAGGGCACTGCTGGCTCGTGTTCAGCTTGCCACTGACCAGGAGCCCCAGGTCCCTTTCCATGGGGCTCCTTTCCAGCCTCCCCAGTCTGTCTGTACATCCAGGGCTGTTCCATCCAAGGTGCAGAATCTGTCACCTTCCCTCGCTGAATTTCATACAGTAGGGGATTGCCCATCTCTAATTGGTCTCTTGGCAGACCCTCTCTGCCTTTGAGGGAGTCAACAACTCCTCTTAGTTTTGTATTGTCTGTGAATTTGCTCAGCATCCCAGTCCTGCATCCAAGTAATTTATGGAGATTTTGAAGAGTGCAGGGCTGAGGATGGGCCCCTGTGGAGCCCCACTAGTGACAGGTCACCAGTCTGATGTCACCCCATTCACTGTAACCATTTGTGCCTGACCTGTGAGCCATTTATTCACCCATCACATGATGTGTTGCTTATCCACCTGTGGGCTGGACATTTTATCCAGGAGGATTCTGAAAGACACTATCAAAATCTTTACTGAAATCCAGAGGGGTTACATCAGCTGGCTCCCCTTGATCAGCAGCGTGGGTTACCTTGTCATACAAGGAAATCAGGTTTGAGGAGCAGGACTCTCCTCTCATGTAGCCGTGCCGGCTGTGACTGATTGACTGCATTGTCTTTCAGGTGTTTTTCCATACCTCCCAGAATAATCTTCTCCATAACTTTACCAGGCACTGAAGTGAGACTGACAGACCTGTAATTTCCAGCACCCTCTTTCTTGCCCTTTAAAATCAGGACATGACCTCTCTAAATCATCAAGAGACATTTTGAGATTGACAGCAGCCAGCTCTTTGAGGATTCTCAACGGGATGAGGGCAATTCATATCACACTCACTTTTCCTGACAGTTGCTGTGAAAGGTATCTTTCCAAATTTCAACTTATGAAAGGGAAAAAAGCAACAAAGACTCTTGAACTAGTTTCTTTATTTATTTGAAGCAGTCATCCCACCCATCAAGCACTACTGTTCTCAAGGTTAAGAATCCTTCAAGGATTTAACCAGCCAAAAGATCTTATTCTATTTTCCAATTGTCAATGAGTAGCTTGTGAACAACCCAGAGATCTGTTAGTCAGAATAATTCATTCCACTCTTTTTTACAACTAATTTCCAAGGCCTGTCAGCTGCAAACAGGCCATTCACTGCCATTCCATTGACTTGTTCCATGAACACTAAATCTGCAGCTCCTTTTCATTCACATCTACAACCCTACTAAAATCTTATGCCAGCAACAGATTTCTAATTTGTCCACTCACTTGACTGCAAAAAAAGCCTCAAAACAAGAAAATTCTTGCAGGATCCAGAAAGCACACAGAAACACAGCATTGTCTCCCAGAACATAATGCACAGCACATAGACCAGGATCAGTGAAAGCAGCCCCACTGCAGGACTGCTACTTGGCAGAGGATCAGCTTCCCTGTCCATTCTGAATCGGTAGGTCAGTGATGTCCATGGGTATCACTACAATTTATGCTGGTGCTCACTTTTTGGGTCATTTCAGGGCTTTCTAAGTCAGTCACAAGATCTCCCACCTGCTTTGAACCAGAACTTGGCCTAAAAGAACCCTGAGCTAGGACTGGATACTTTAATTCAAAACAAAACAAAACCTCGAAACATCTGTTTGCACATTTTTGTTTTTCTAATTGTAGGTATGTCCAAAGCAAACAATCTTGCCTCAAAAGCCCTGTTTGTGCTGTCATAACTCAAAGTTCATATTGATAACAGGTTTACTTTTTTCCTAGGTCTGTAGTTCACCCCTTGGGTATCTGCTCAAGGACCCCTAATGAACAGGTCTAGGACTGAAATAGCTGTTACTGGCATCTAGTTTTTCTCATCAGTGTAACACAGCTTGCCTGGTGCACAATCTGCCCAACAGGAAGGGGTTTCCTGCAGCCACAGTACAGCTGATGCCCTTGTACCATCAATATTGCACTTCTTCCCATTCCCATATTGAAAAATTTTATCATGAGTCTTATATTATACACCTTTATTTGATGTTATATATTCAAAACCCTTGAGTCAGCCACTAAACTAATCACAACTCCTTCTGGTATTAAATGACACATATCAAGGTATCTTTCCAGACTTCTACAGGAGAATTCAGAACTAAAGACTGAAAAACAAAGAACAAAAATATTAACCAGCTTCCTCCTTTCAGTCGAGACAAGAACATGAGGAGCTTGATCTTAGTTGCTCATTTCTGCTCTAGACATACACAAAAAAGAAAGGCTGGAAATCCACTCCTACAGTTTTCATGTGGGAAAAGGCTGATGGAGGCAAAAATCACAGAAGTGGTTGTGGGTCCCTGGTGGACTGCTCACAAGCTTGTGCCCTGGAGGCAGGTGCTGCAAGGCAATAGGTGAGCAAAGTTTCTCAGAAAAGAAAACCAGCAACACACAAGTAAAAGAGACAATTTCCAATAAAGTCTCTTGATACCGCCTCATGACAAGTTCAAAAACCAAAGGACCTTCCTACTTTCAACTTGCTCAACCAAACTAACAACAAAGGCTGATGGAGGAGTGAGGCTGAACCTTCTGTCTATGATGTGGCACTCAGCAAGTCACACTTATTTATTTACAGCCCTAACCAGACAGAGTCAGATTGATGAGATCACAGAAAGAGCTGTAATAGACCAGACCAGGAACTCAGGCAGCCCAGAGCCTTGTTTCCAAAGGTGGCCAGTAAGAAATGCTCAGGGACACAGGCAAGACAACACAGGAGGATCAGCACCCCATCACACTCTTCCAGCCATCAGAAAGCTTAGCACTACAAAGGGAGTCTTGGAGGGGAAAGGGGGTGAGGAGGGGAAGGAGAAGAAATCACTCTCATAGGACAAACTGAACTGGAACTGGTCAGAAGACACACACAGATAGACTATCAGCCAATGAAAAATTGGTAAAACAATGAAGGTATAAGAATGAAATTAATGACAAAAACAAATGTTCTGAGATAAAATCAGAGAAAAACAGTAAAGGAATTTTTGAAGAGCTGTGCAAGAAAAAGTAATGAAAAGGCAAGGTCAACCCTAAAATACTTATGTGTGACTGTATGAAAATAACTGATTTTTCAATTATTTCAAAAGGGAAGCAAAAAATTTGCTCCAAAGTGCTGCAATCTGGTCTTTTTATTTGCACTCTACAAGCTAAACTTCAGAAGATGATACTTTTCACACCTGGTGTTTTTCACAATGCATGAGATGCATGTTTTCTGCATAATTCATCTGGACTAACAGTTTAATCTATGTGCACTCTCTATCTTTTGGCTGATTCTTTCATTCTAATCCTACTCTGGCCAAAAAAGAAGAGGAAAACTGTTATGCAGAGATCCACTGATGAAAACAGATTCAAGAGACCAACTAGGTAGCTCCAGTTGGTAAACTGAGCTCACAGCAAGAAAAACCCTCCAAAATTAAGTAAATGAAAAATCAAGTTAATGAAAAATGATGTTTTCCATATTTAAAACACTTCCTTCAAGAAAAAAGGCTGGGGGCTCTTAAAAAAAATATGAAAGAAACTTTTGCAAATAAGCATCATATATGCCAGTAAAAGGATGGAAAAAAGAATCTTAATGGAAAAGACACTTTTTTTTTCTTCCCATTTTCATTTCTATTTCAGTAGAAATAAGAATAATGTCCTTAAAAACTCCAAACCATAACACTTTAGCTCTTTTGTTAAAAAAGCTAAAATGTTAATTTTTTAAAAAAGACTGACCAACAATAATGCTGAAACCCAGCAATGCAACTCATGACAAGTCGTACTTACATAATACCAAAATTGTTATTTACTAGAACTAATCAAAAACACAGGAGAAGAGTTACTTTCAAGCCAAATTGCATCTGCTCACTGTTGGCACCTGTGAACTAACTCAGACTCCAAAATCACTGCAAGCTGGTGGCCTCCAGCACTTCCAGAAGAAGAGGCACAGAATGGTAATGCCCAGCCCTCCCCCTCAATCACATATGCTGCAACAAAGTCTGGAATAATTTTATATCTGTGGCAGGGATGCTCAGGCTGGTCCCAGGAAGTGGAGGGGATCATGCTGGCACCCAGCTCATCCCCAAGGAGGACTGGCCACAGAAAGGACAAAAGACAGCTTGGAGTAGGAACTCTGGCACTCAGTGCTTGCAAACCTGGCTGAGATTAGCTTAGAACACCACTGAAAGTCAACAGTAGCAAAATTACTCCAACTTCCTTTGCAAACTTGTCCACTCCCTCAAATTATTACTTGTAGGGTAATTCAGCATCTCAAACTCTTCAGAACACTCTTTCAATTTGTTTAATGCTGTTTTCACAAACAGGATTGCATTTCTGCAGCACTGTGCCAGCTACAACCAGAAGCTCAGCAGCAGCCTTACATCCCAACTTGCTCACATAGTGCATCAGTAATCCACCTCACTCACTCCTCCACCCAGGAATCTGTGCAGAAACATTCCTGCCTGACTCATCTATTTCACCAGTCCCACATTTCCCTCCCCTCCAACACTGACCAATACAGAGTCCTGGCCCCAGCCTCTGGCCACTTTTTCCACTTCAGCCTGACTTAGTACTCATCTGTTCTCACCACCACGAACACAATTTACCATCTGAATTCTTCACTGCCACGTATTTCAGAGGAGTCCACAAGTGTCCAAACTCACTCTGGCACCAGCCACCTCTCACCCATGAGGGCTCGCAGATCATCAGTGCAAACCACAGCATCTACGAAGCCAACCCAGAAGTCACGTTGTGAACATTGGCTGGACTGTGGTGGAGATTGCTGCTTTCTTCAAAGCTAAGAACAGGAAGATCCAGAAATTAATCCCTAAGACTGAGACCTCAGCATGTGTGTAATCAGCGAAAAGGAGGCTTAAATGGTAAAACCCAAGACAGCGAGGGTGCAACGTGGCACACAGCTTCCCACATTCATCGACAAAAATGCAAGCACCTCAGAATTACGTGATCAAATTATGAGCCCTTGCATAGCTGAACAGATAATGTTCTTCCACTGAGGCATGGGCTGTCTTCAAGTGCTGCAGAAAGCCCCCAGCAAACAAACTCAGAGCTGAGACCAATATCCACATTACTGTAAGAAATGGGAATGCATTTGCATTTCCAGACTTCTCAGGCAACTTTTGTCCATGTTCAACTCACTTGGTCCCTGTGATTTCACAGTATGGACATCAAAATCACCAGAAAGCCCATTTAGCAGACACAGGAAAATGTTCTCCTCTCACCTCCAGGGAGTCCACAAGCTCCCCTGTAGAATATACCATGAAATGCAAAGCCATGCCTCCCAGCCTCTGAAAGCCACAGCAAACAATGTGGGCAGTAAATGACAGGTTACCTTTACCTCAATGACTGCTTTGTGTCACAAACCCTATACAAACTCTTGCTATCCTCCAAAAAAAGTATCTTTAAGGGGAAAGATTCCTTTCTGTCCATCTTTGGGCTTGGCACTGAAATAGAAATTTGCTTGGTTTCCTCCTGTTCAGTTAACTGACTCAATCCCCTACATGCTGTTCTCCAAAAGTGATTCTGAATATTCTGCTGAGACCAACCATCAATACAGGTCCATCACTCAACATATGAAATGATCCCTCTGCTCTCCACCAAGTAGAGAGTTCAAAACATCCATTTATAAGCAGATATCCAAGTTAAAAACCCAGGCACCACCGATGTCTCATTTTCCATTTCAGCTGCACCAGCCTAAAAATGATTTCCATGTACACATGCCTCCCAGGGACATGGAAGCAAGATTAGGTACAGAAGACTACTCTGCCTGTACAGAACTAAACTTTGTACAATCCTTAGTTTTCCTTAAAGATTAAAAAACCACATAAATCTCTAAATGCGATATGAAATACTGTAAAATGCATATTCCTGCATATTGATACATCGCACACTGTATTTCAATTAATTTATTTAATGTGGGTAAGCACATACTTTTCCGTTCATCTCTGAGCATTTTGCTATTCTGTCCTCCACCCCTTTTGTTATTCCTGTCATCCCGTCATGTCCTCTTAGCAGTGAAGGGCAGAGCTGCCTTCTCTGTTATGTATTGGTACAACGCCCAGCACAGACTTCTCATTACGAACTCCAAGCCCTGCTGTAAAAGAAATAGCAATTAAACCCATGAATAAATAGATAAATTTCTGAAGAGAATGAACAACTTACATAATGACACAAATTCACAAAAATGCTGGTTTCGTGTCAGTCAGCACTGCAGATGCCAACTCCCTCGAGAACCTCCATATTTTATAGGGCTTTTTATGGCACGCTAGGACTGAAGTGAGAAGACGACAGCCCAAAGCCAGCTCTTTATCAAGTGCAGATTTACCTATGCAGCACGGACCGATTATTAGCAAGTTGCATTAGGAAACAGCTGGGGAACCAGAATGACTCTTGGTGGTCATGAAACCTCAGGTCACCTGAATTTAAAATAAAACTCTTCAAGAAAAGACTCTTCAGTTAGCCATCATTTTTTATTACCGGTATGTGGGACACTCCCTGCTAAAAATTTCTGCTTCTCTGGGTGGAGACTGATCACTTCTGAGCCATTTCTTCACTGAGTCTGAACCACCCACATCTACCAGGAACATTTATTGTGATGAATAGACCTATTAATACCAGCTTCACCCCACCCTATACTGCTTCAGAGTATGGAAACTCAATGGATGTATCTGGTTTTGGTTAATATGCCATGACTCTCAAGTTTTACAATGGGAAGAAGCAGAGGAAATACATTATGTATTTTATTGTAGAATTCTGGCACATTCTCCATCAAATGGAAAATTCAACCTATCAGGGATGCAATTTTCAGTCTTTGTTTACCAAATCTTACATCCTTCTTCACCCTTTTCCACAAAAAATATTTTCTCCTTTGTTCTTTGCCTCTTTACCAGGAAGAGCCAAGAGCAAGCTTTAGGTCCTCCCAAGCTCAAGCTGAAGCCACATCCAAAAGGACAAGAAAGGGACAGCTACATGTGAGGCGTAGTGTGGGAAAATCTTTCAGGAGCAGTTTTGAATGTGGCATGGACTTGCTTCCACCTCACTTTTTAAATCCTTCCCACATCTAACATCCCTAGACATCAGAAATTAAATGCTGATGTAAAAATCAAGGGTACTGCAACCTGATGAAAACTCTATGCAAGTTTTTGCACTCAGAAGAACCAAACACAAAAAGGCAACAGCTTGGATTGCTGTGAGCTACCCCACATTTACAGATCACAAATTTGGAGCAAAGAATATAATAATAAGTGAGACAGGGCAACCATCATAACAACAGAGTCAACTCAAAAGAACAGTAGAAGTGAGGAAGACACTGAACTGCTTTAGTTATGAGCTAGAGGGCAGGCATACCAAGCCCAAGATGAGGGAAAGAAAATGCAACAGGCTTTCAAACCATACACACTTTAAACATAAAGTCCGACTCCTCAGGAAAACCAAAGGGTGAATTTCCTCATTCATAGGACAGCTGGGGCTGCTACAAGGCAGGAATCCAACACCACTTCCAGCACTTCACCAAAATGGCTTCTGGAGAGGGATGCCTCAGGTTCAGGACCTGAGGTGAGCTCTGCATGCAAATCAAAGTCACTTGTCTGCTTCCAAGGTACTAGAATAAAACTGTTCCTTTTCTGTGTTTCCTGGCACTGCAGGAGATGCTTGAAGGGCACCTCCTTGGGGAACAAGGACTCCTTGACAACCTCTTCCAGAACAACTTCATTTTCACAATTACTAGTGTGACCAGCTCACACCTGTCCCTCCCAGCAAGGCAACTTCTTAACTACTTTGGCAACTCCTGCTCCTCCAGGTGGGAAGCTCCAAACACGCAATGCAGGGAAGAGCAGGAGGAGCCGCCAGTGCTTCATCTGCATTTCAGAGCCAACCAGGACCCTGGGTCAGGGCAGGAGCAGCATTGCAATGACTCCACTTTCCAGCACATCTGATAGTGCCATTAGCACAACTGGCTCCCAGCCATCTGAGTGAGAAAAAAGAACAACTGGATGCTTGTGAGGAATGATCAAATAAAAATTTAACGTCTGAATAAACAGAACACCTGGCAGAACGACTGAGGTCCAGCCACAAGTACTGGCAGATCCAGCAAGAGCTCCGGTGATGCTCAGCACTGCTGTGGTGGGGAGAAGCCCTGAGCTTGTTCCACTGGAGACCCTGTAAACAGTTTTGGGCCACTTCTTGGCAGAGCTCTTCAATTTATTTTAGATTTCCAGCACTTGCCAGAGGGAACTATTGGGAGGCCCATAAAAATTGAGTTTCCTCTCACAGTGTCAACTGATGAAGTAGTCTTTGCTTCCTGGCCGCAGTCATTGTAGAGCACTACCGCCTGCTGTTACAGAAAGCTGCTGTGTGACAGCAAGCAAGATGACACCTAATTGTTACATTTGACCAAGTGTTTTAATTAAGGGCAGAGTGTCTTTAAAATAAACTCTTAGGAAGCTTTGGCCCACATTCAGGAAAGCACTTAAGTATAAGCCTTAGACTGTCTCTATTCAGGAAAGCATGTGCTTAAGTGCTTTCCTGAATGCAGATATATTCCTACCCTGGGGCCTTAAAAGTGCACTAAATAATAACATTTATTGCAATTTGACTTCACTGTTTTCTTGAAATATTTATTTAGCTGTTTCTTTATTAAGAGTAGAGTCACTTGAATTTTGTATCTATTTAACAATCCTTACTGCTTGCTGATTGCATTCCAAGACACAATCTGTAAATGCTGTTCAGTTAAACTCTAGGGCTTTTTCCCCCACTAGCATGAAGCTGTGTCATTTTCTTGACACACCAGTTACTCTCACAGAGGGTACCTACTGGCCACATACCACTCAAAAAATTTTTGCATAGAGTTGGAGATCTTTGATGCTGTTCTCCACCAAATACCCAAGAAAGATATAAAGTCAAGCTTTAGCTAAACCAACACTCATGCCTGGGGCATTCACTGAACACTATTATATACTATTGCTCCTACAAATAGTAATGCCTGTATTGTTTCACCAATATAGATGTCACAAGCCAGAACAAAAAGCCAAATTTCAACTAGCAGATCCTTCCCCCCACAGACAATACACAGTACCTTTGTTTCAAATCTCTCACAAGCCACATCCAACACCTTTGCACTGCAAACTTTAGATTTTCTTTTAGATAGAAAGCTGAGAGGAGGGGAAGAGCATGTGAGCACAGCATGCACACATTCACATGAAAAACTGGGAGAAGAGATGGGCTGTGCTTTGTCCTACTTAAGCACTGATCCTGCAGCTTCTGAAACTGGAACTTGAAACTTGGGAAATGAGAACAGAGGTGTCAAATTTGTCAGTACTGCTGGAGCCCAATGAAGTGGGAGGATTCTTTTTCTTTTCCCTGTGCTCATCTGGCCCATAGGTACACTGTATCAGTCCCACATTTCCTGACTTATATCAACAATCTGAGCCTTTTCCTGTGGTCCTGTGAAGAAGTATCAGGTATTGATTGACCCAAGCTAAAGAGCCTCAGTGTCTCTACTTTGGGTCAATCAATACCTGATGCTTCTTCACAGGACCACAGGAAAAGGGCCAAGAGCCTGCTCAGACCCCACTACTGACTTATTGACAATCTCTCACATGCTCAGGCTAGCACCAGTGATGAAATTATACTCAAATCAAAGCAGCATGAGGAGTTTGCATGTTAGGTATTTTCCCTCTGTAACACTGAGAACATTCACATTCAACTGGGAACACCACCTAACAGCTGCTGCACTGCTGTGAGGAGACCCAGGACACCAGTGACGCTGCTGATCTCTCCCGCTCCCAGCACATCTTCCCCAGCAGCTTACAGTTGCAGGTGCTGCTTCTCACTTTTTCACTCCTACTTTTTTGTTCCAGGGCAGCTGGCAGGAGTTCTGTGACCTCCAAGACATGGAGGAAAACTGGAATGGATTTCTGTGGAGCTTGCTGGACAGAATGCCTACAACATCTTTGTTTTCAATAGCTCTGAGGGTCCTTGCTAGTCCTAACATGAATTTACCATTCTAGTTAAGACTTGGGCTTTTTGTGTACACCACCACTGCTAATGAAAGTACCAACTGATGTACTCTAGCTTACTACCTCTGCACTCCAAGCACAGAAAGAAATGCCAGAGTGATGGAAAAACAGGACATTGAATGATTTAACATAATTTGCACAATACACAAAAAAAAGTTTTCAAAGGCTGGGAAAAAAACCTACAGCATTAATTGTCCTCTGGCTACACAAAGAAGCAGATGCAAATATAGGTGTCCCAACTGTGACCAGCAGGTACTTAATTAAGGGAACACCACATGAAGACACGTGCTTAATTTATTCAGGTGGCAAGGTTAACAAAATAGGCTCAGGGAATGAATGCAACACAAGCAGAATGACTTAAAAACTAAGAAAAAGCCAGTCAAGATGAATCACACATCTCAGTCAAATAAAGGAACACTCTACTTGCTTTAAACTCCATCACAATTGGTTTCCCCTCACCTTCCAAAAACATATTTAAAAAGGAAAATAGTATTTACAGCTCAAGTTAAACCACTACCACTTTAATCATCTGTTGTTTCAATTTTTCCTTAAGGCTTGTGTTTAAAGGCAACCCAAAGCATCTCAGCAGCCTTTTCACACAACACTGCATTTAACGAGAATGAACAAAACTCATCATGATGAAGTTTAGTAGGAGAGGACATTGCAGGAAAAGAAGCCAGCATCATTTTCCTCAGACTTCTCTTCTGGGCACTACCAAACAGAGATATCTGAGCCCTCACTCCAGCAGCTGCTTGAGGATGCACAGGGGATCTCTTGGACAAAAAGGCACTCAGGACAGATCTCCTGCCCCGTGAGTCTTGTCTGTGTCACACAGCACTGCTCTCACCACAGTGAGGCACCATTACTACTGTTTACATAAGTCTGAATCAGGCAAACTAGGAAAGACAGAATAAGAGGTAAAATAATCAAAAGCTGCATCAGCAAGAGCTGTGGTTTCAGTCAGTGGAAAGCCTTATTTTTAGAAAACCAGAATCTCTTAGTCACCATCCTTCAAATTCACTTGCCTGCACAGGCTAGAGCCATGACCCTCTCTCTGGTCCAGTTCATTCCTCCTTCTCCAGAGTTTCTCCTCTCCTTCATGCCCATGAAACCAGGCATGCATGGCCAGCCCACATGATCTGCTGGATATAACCCACCTATATCCAGCTGCTGCACTTACTACAGCTCTGGTGGAGTCTCCCATATTTTGCTTGTGATTGTATCCAACATCCCAAGGGCTGGATTTTTTCAGGGGTCTTCCCCAGTTGTGCTTCACATCAGCCTCAGATAACCCAAGCAGCTTTCACAGCTCAGCTGCCCCAGAAAACACTCCAACATTTTTTTTCTCCTCGAGTACAGCTTGGGTTTATTCATCAAGAAAGGGCATAAGTAGCAATGTGTGCCCTTCATGCCACACACAGTGGAGGCAAATACCCTGCAACCCAGCCAGAAATTATCTGAATTGCTAGATAATTGACTTAAAAGCTTGAATTGAAATCTAGGATGGCAGATGATACGCAATTCTGCTGAGGATTCCCCTCTTATTCTCTCTTGCTTCTTTGCATCCCAGTTAGCCTGAACACATCCACTCATGGAATTCCTGCTGCAGCAGAGGGCAAGGAAAAACCAGTGGAGACCTCTGGTACAGCAGCTCTGACATGGAGCTTGTGGCAGGGAGCAGTAAGACAGCAACAAGGTGGATCCCACCAGGACACTGTGGCAGAGCACCAGCCATGTATTCCTCAGCACCAAGCCCTTGTCTGCATGACTTCCTGGTGTGATTTTCCCACCTTATCTTTGGGATCCAGAACTGATCTTAAGTAGCTTCCCACAGGCATGAGGGCAGTGAGGAAAGAAATCCGTGACATGGAGACAAACCATGAAACCCCCAAAGGACAGCAAGCATCTCCTTCCAGGCCATTATGACCTGGGCTTACTACACAATCCCTAACCTCAGCTGAGGTTTTGTCTGTACGTGCTGAGGGCAAATTTTGCTGTCCTTACTCCTCAAATAGGAGCAGTGAAATATCTTCTCTGGGTAACTGCTGCCTCTGACTCTGGCAAAAGGCTGCACTTCCAGCAGGAGAAACACATTAGAAAATCACTGTCTGATATTAAAGCCTCCACAGTCTCTTAATAGTCCTTCATATTTTTTGTAGCTTCATACAATTTTAGAAATTTTAATTTTAAAATAATGAGTTTATTTAACTATGATATTTCTCTCTTCTTGATTGCTGAGAGGATCTGTAGTACAAATCCAGGTTTTCTTCCATCTCAAATTGGTACAGAGCAAAGCCAAGAATACATATGTTGCTAGCTGGAAAATAAAGTGCCCTTGATTCCTAACTTTATTTTGGACAGTTCACTCCAAGTTATTAAAAGCCAAATTCAGTAGTGAGAAAATATATATAGCTTCAACTGTTTTGTGTGGGTTTAAAGTACTATTTGCTTTATGAGTAAGAGATTCAATAATGCATATATTTACATAAAAATAGTTTTGACATTTAAGTTTACTTCTTGCCAAGCTGGTGCAAAAATGGAAATGTAGAAAGCATAAGCACAGAAATAAGCCCCTATGCTGTAAGTCTGCTATTTACAGGTAATTTTTTTCCTTGGCAATAATACCTGAATGGTATGTTTTATAGCACTAGACCTAGCCACTCTGAGTCAATTTAGTGTTTATGGAACGTGCCAGACTGACAGTTTGAGATTTAAATGCTCCATGCCAGCCTGCAGTTGAGCTGGAGTAGGGGCTAGGAGAGTTTCCAGAACCCAGGCCACTGATGGACCCCAGTGGTGTTCTGCAGACATGACAAAATCCACGATGGCACGAGTCCAGCACACAGCAACGTGAACACCCAATTATTCCTCAAGCCCCAGGAGGCTTCTGAAGAGGGTGGCACCAACCTGTGCTGTGCAGGAGCATGGAATGACACACCAACCACAAGTCAAAGCCCCAAAATGGCCATAAAATGCCCAAAACTTTAAAACTGCTGTTCAAAACTGCCCTACTCTGCTAGCTCTGGGGATGACCACGCAGCAGTCCCTAGATAATGGATTTGATGGACAGAAGAGGTTGGAAACTTCTCTACTACAGTAACCAAGAGTCTTTTTTTTCCCCCCAGAGCAATTAGTCAGCTCAGGGATGTCAAAACATATAACTGGGCCATGAGACAAATTACAGTGTAAGTGCTGCTACTTTGCCAATGACCTAGCAGGCTTGACCCTGAGATTTCTAATGTTTGAAGTCTCACGTTCCTTGTTCAGTATTGCAGTACTTCTAAAGACATTTTAATTAAGATGAAGTGACAGGCAAAGCTACCTGCATGGATCCTTCACATATATAAACAAATAACAACAAAGCCCAGATGACCAAAAGGGGGATATATTTATATAAAAGAGAGAAATATAAAATAAATACATACAAATTCATCAAGCCTCTGGTGGCCAATTCACTCTTTTGCAAAAGTTCGTGACAACTGGCTTATCAATACTTAATACTCTGCAGCAGCTGAATGGTCTGACAATCAACAGTAATCTTTACATTCTAAGCATCATAAACAGATGAACAGAAACAATTATTCAGAGCTGAGGATAGTCTTGATCCTTACTACAGCCTCATGTGTTACATATTTTTTTCTGCTGTGATCTCACAGGCAATGCATCACTGTTTTTAACCACTCTGAGCACTGATTCTACGTTCAGCAGCTGTGTTTGTTTACAGGGCTAGAAATTAGCACAGGACAAATGGACTTCATCCAACTGAAATTTTATTTTGGCATTTTCCACTACACTTCACAATATATTGGTCCTCATAGACCAATTATGTATTTGCCACTGACGCTGGCCAAGGAGAGTGCATAAGCAAAGATGGTGCTCACTAATACTACACATGGATGCTTTCATTGCTCCAAATGTGGGCTCTCTAATTACTAAGCACAGCCCAGTCACTTGTAGCCAGGAAAGTCCACTACTGTATTGTCCATATTTTTTTTTTCACTAGGAACATAAAGAATTTCATCATAATCCATCCTGCACTTTGCTAGCTCAGAGCAATGAAATGCAAAAATATTTTATATTTAAAGGGACCTGCCTGTGCCATTCACACTTATAATCGAGCTCCCAAAGCCAACTCCAAAAGACTGTAAACCAGATTCAGGTAAGTCAGCCCTAACATCATTTTCCATTTGAACATTCATGTGCTTTTTCATGAACGTGTATTTCAAACCGAACAAAAGAGCAGCCCTTTGCCCCTATGCCCTTTTCATCTCCTTGACCATTACCTTAGCACAGAGTTGGGGGGTACTTCAGTTTTCCCCATCCTGCTCTAGAATAAACTGTTAAAGAGGAGCTACTGAAATCACTGAACATTGTGGCAAACACACCTGCCAAGTTCTCACAGACTTGAAGTGTAATTTTAAATGTTCACCCTAGTTATTCAGAATACATTTGTAAGCAATTCCTATTTATGTTAGAACTCACAGAAGAGACAAACATAAAGAGCTGATAAAAATACTCTGGATCTATCTTTAAAAAATGTATTTTAGAGAAACTACCAAACCGTCCCGCAGGCACCAAATAATTTCTTCAGGCAAATATCCACAGCTAATCTTTCAATTAAATCAATAAGTCCTGATCAAGCATCTCTCTGGAGAGAATAAAGTTAAAAGTACTATGCAAGCTCTTGAAATATGTTTTTTTGGGGACTGAAAATGCCAGGAATATTTGCATGGCATTTTATTTCTGAGGAGCTGCCTCTCACTATTTTTAACTTTGTTTCACGCAACAAACTCTGATAATTTAAAATAATAGCAATGATGATGTTCTGACATCACAAGATGCATGAAGAACCCTGTCAAAGTAACATATTGCACTCTGCCGTGTAATTATGTTATGTTGGAGCAGAGTGTTGGAAAACTTAGTATAATCATTAGCTGAGTGCTGAATGTTTTGATTGTCAGACAGGTTGTATATGATGCAAATATATGACTCAGAAATGATTTCACATAAACATTTTGGTAACAGTATTCTGACTCATAACCTCCAACATAGAAAATAACAAGCTGCACAAAACATCTGTGCGCTCTGAGCAACCCCGGCTTGCAGCAACCTTCACGAGTCTGCCGGCACAGAGACACCAGAGGTCCCATCCCTGAGGACCTGGAGCTGAGAGATGGTGACACCTACCTTCCCAAAAAGAGCCAAACAAGGAGTGAGAAGTGCTGCCATTCCCACTGGGGATCCCTGGCAGAGAGCTATGATAGTTTATGCCATCTGAGAGCCTGCCCAGTGGGCATTGCTTGGCTTCAGTGCACAATTAACAGAGCTGAGATGGGAGGAAAGGTTTGTTGTTATTCCACCCCGGAGCTTCCCCATGTCAAGTACAACACAATGCACAGTTCTTCTTCTATTTATTTTTTAATTCATTAAGAGATGGACAGCTTCTTTCACAGCCCCCTTCTGAAGACAAATGTGCAGTCTTGAGTGACAAGAAGGATTTACCGTCTGTTATTTCAGAGGAGGTTTGCTATGTTTATTCTGGAAAGTGCCATGAATTAATGAACTATCTCTTCAAGCCTCAGTGCATTGGAGCTGCCAGCTCTCCGGCTGCCAGAAGCAACAGACTGTTTTGGGATCCCATAAAACTGCTTTTACTGAGGATAGAGATAGCAACAGTATCAGGCAGACCCAATCCCAATAGCTTCTGAAGTATAAAGGAGTCATTATACCAACTTCAGCTGTTACTCTGCATTTTTATGGGGAGTTTCTCAACAAAACTGACAGTCAACTCGGAAGAACATCTACTATTAGCTTCCCTGCAGCATGGGCTTTATCAAAAGTCAACCAAACCTTCATTAGGCTCCCCAATAGTTTCAAATGAAACGTGCTGGCCTGTGACCTCTTTCATCTCTCCTATGTTCAGCTGCTGGCAAGCACGTCCAAAGAGCCATGTCCCTAATGGAGCATGGCTGCAGAAGGCACAGAACACTAATAAGCAAGGTTCAAAGCAGGAAGAACTAAAGCCTAAGCCAAGTGAGAGCCTGTAGGCTCCAGCTGATTCATGTTGCCACCTGAGAAAAGCCAGGTTTCACCAGATAAGACCCTCTTGTTTCACTGGCTCCACAAGACACTGGAGGACTGGCCAGGTCAATAAAACAGGTGAGATTGCAGGACCAGAAGCAAGAATTTCAGGGATCTCATCACAGCCCTGGTCCAGTCATAACCCCTGAGCCTCAGCTTAGTTATCTGGAAAATCACTATAAGAGTGATTTACATTTGTCAGAGCACATGGAGAGAGTTAAATGCTTATGAAGTGTTTTGAGGTTCTGAATAAGAGACAGAGTAGTATCTTGATGTTGTCTAGCAAGTAATGAGCATTACATATCCTGCAGAATGGAACATTTTTGGACAAGACAGCTGCTACAATCATTAAAGTGTAAAAACTATCACATGCAAGAGACAAGACACAGACATCTCAAAGAGAAAATCTACTGTAGTACGTTAAACAAATGTATTTTCTCTCCAGCTATCTTCTATAGCATAATAAGTTGGAACTTCCTTAAATATGAGAGCTCTCTTTTTTTTTTTAAAGTCTCCCTTCATTTCTCTTCATTCCGTTCCCCCTCTGCCTTTTTTCTTTGTGGGTTTAAAAAAAAAAAATTAAAAAAATAAAAAGAATTGAAAGAGCAAGCCAAGAGATTCACAATCACCAAAGCCTGCAGAACATACAGTGAATTTTGGCAGGACGTGCATGTTTATCCTTTTCATATGTTGTTTAAATTATTTTTATAAACAAGTCATTATCTTGCACAGCCACTGCTTGGTCCCTTTCATGTCAAAGATGTTTGATGTTACAATAATTAAGCAAAAAGGTCTGCATGCTTGAAATGCTGTCTCAGGATGATGGTTTGTGGGCAAGAGAGGCTGCTGCTTTTCTAAAATGAAGGGTCTCTTTGCCAACCTTCATCATTTAAGTTGAGCACCTGGATTCTGTACTTGTGAATCAAATCTTTGTGTAGATATTAAAACATGAATTTCAAACCAGGCTTAAATTTTCGACCTATCCTCCTACTTTTTTGCATCAAAATTGTGCACACATGTCAAGGCTTGCAGAGAAGCCTCTCCCTGTTTGCACACAAAAGTTTTGAAGAACCAAACCTGGCATCATTATGAAGACTCAGGTACATTAAAAGTGTGTAAGGCCTCTTCCTGCAGCACACCACCAATGTGGCCAAAAGTAGTGAAGAACATGAATGGGAAGCCCATGGTAAGTGACATAGGAAATGCTTCCTCCTGTTTTCCTGCAGAGCATCTGGCAATTAAAGACTGCTGCCTCTACTTCTGCTCATCTGAATTTGGACTGAAAGAGGGAGCTTGCGCCTCTGTGCCATGAGGAATTAAAGCTGTGACCACTTCTTTAATCCCTTATACAGAATACTTTTATCCAGAGATTTTAAAGCAGTTTGAAAAATATGGAAGTTAGGCTGCAGCAAGTGTTCATGTTCAAACAGCTTTGTATTATTACAGAGTTTACAAAGACAGAGGCAGACAAGTCTTCTGCATGTTGTACGCATTAGTTACAGTTAAACCTCATTTTCCAACTTATTTGGATAATTTTATTCCCCATAAAAAGACTGGAATTGACTGCTAAGAGCTTTACCCTTCTGGTTTTCTCTCTCAAGTGGTCTGGAAAGCCCAGGAGAGACAAGGATGCAAGGAGGCACATCTGTTTCACACCATAGCTGTTGACCCTTTCCTCCCTCCAACACCTCTTGGCTTGTGTGTGCAACTATCAGACCCTGCTCATGAGCTCTAATCTGTTCTCATTTTTTAAGTGCTCTTTGTTGCCTGGTGTGGAGCCTAACACTTGTGCTTCAATAGACATTATGTCACCCTTCAGCCCTTGTACAAACAGAGTGTCTAATACCTTGACCATACACGCCACGCGATGAGGTGAGTGACAAGATAAGAGAGCTGCAGCAGTACACTTCAACGTAAACATCCCTGTGCATGCTTTAAACACGGCACATTTTACAGCCTGCACTTGATAAAAGAAACTGCAGATCTCCATTGGACAAGATTTTGGGTTGAACAAATATAAATTCGTTAGAAGAGTGTTTCAAATAGACAATTCATACATTTCTCACACTGCAAACAACCATTAACATACATGGAATAGCACATCTTTGGAATACTGTTTGAAAACACTCCCTCATTTACTATCAGGAAATTTGACTCTTCAGAACAAGTGTTAACACTGTCTTGTTTAATTTGTAAAGCTATTCAAGCCATGAAGTACATCTGCACATTCAGTATATTTCCAATACTGTGCTTCTGTTTTCATTTTCAAAATGTTTTTATTTATACACTAATATTTGACCTAAGAACATTCCAAGTTTATATGGAGCCAGCTGTTCTAAATTCTGGTTATACTGAGCATTAGTGCAAAACATCAGGTGATATCATTGGATATTTTTAAGGGGAAAGTTCACAGGAAAGCAGTTATGTATTCTTGTGATTAACACCACATTGGATCAAAACAGTCATGTCTAGCTCTCTGAAAAATACAGCTACTGTTTTAGTTAGCAGAACACTTCGGCTCTGTCTACATTATCCTTTTTTGCCAAAAGTTCCCACTGTTGCTACCACTGATTCAATTCTGTCATTGTGCTATGATGAACACTGCTACGTAAAATAAAAAGAGCTGAAAGCAGTGCTGTCAAAATCTTTGTGCCCTTAACAACAAACTAAAAAAAAAATAATCTCATTACATCATCAAAAACACCCAACCAACCCAAAACGCAAACAAACAAAAAAATCCATTCCAAAACTCTACCCAACACTACAAGACTGTTTCTTAAGTAACTGAGAGTTCAGGAAATGCCAGCCCCAATCCACAGCAGTTTGTAGGAATCAAAGTCCATTACGAGGTATTAAACACCCCTGCAATCCCACAGGGACTCAGTTTCTTTAATTAAGCTTTTTTCTCCTGCAGCAGCCCTGCAGCAGCTGCAGCCACACGCCCTTCCCAGAGCCCCTGTGCGGGAGCCTGCTCTGGGTGCAAAGCACCAGGCCCTTTAGTGTGCTGCTGCCAGCCACCCCTGCTGCAAGGGCTGCAGAAGGCACCGCTCCTCATCCCCTGCCAGCCACGACTGAAGAAAAGGTGGAGAGAAACAACTCACTGAATGCTCTCAGGCATGTCTCCTCACCCTCAGCATACCATAGCTACAGAATCCCAGTCACAAACGCCTTCCCAATTCCCACTTAGAATTCCAGGCAATTTGGGCTAGAATGGACCTTCAGAAGTCATCCAGATCAACCCCTGCCATGGGCAGGAACATTGTTCAGTAAAACAGATTGCTCAAAGCCCCATCCAACCTGACTTTGAACAGCTCCATGGATGGGACATCTACAGCTCTTCTGAGGAACCCATTTCAGTGTCTCACTATGGCTGTTGGAAAAACTTCTGCCTTCTGTCCAATCCTAACCTACTCTCTTTGAGTTTAAAACTGCTGCTCCATCAAACAGGCAATCTAGGTGTGAACCAAAACTAGGCTCCAAGAATCAGGTGGGCAACAGACAGTTTCCCAGTCCTTAACCTCCATCTCCCAGGCTCTGAGGTCTGATACTTGCTGTAACAAATGGGAATCTCTCACCCATGAGCCCTTTTTCCATTTGGGCAGTAGTGCTTGCTCTTTGCTTCACACTTCTATATAAATGGTCAAGTGGAAATGTTAAATGATTAGGAGGTGGGCTGTACCTTACGGCATAGCTGTGCATCTGCTGGGATACAGCAGAAACACACAATGGGACTGTTTATGTCCCAAGTAAATCATACCTTCCTCTAACCCCCTACAAGTTAGCAATGAGGCAAGATGACCGAAAAAGAATCGTGACTCCATGGCATGGAAAGTCTAAACACCACTTTCCTTCCTCCTAAATCACAAACACTGCTTAGAAGTTTATATTTAAAACTACAAGAGAGAGTGTAACCACTGCAATGCACCGGGCTAGACCAGCAAGGATCCACAGCTCCTTGGCAGAGGTACAAGCCTGCAGCAAGCAGTCCCAGCAGGAGCTCAGCACAAGACATCCATGACAGCTGCCCAAGTGATTTTCTGCTAAAGCCATGTTGAGCTGGGAAAAAATTGCCAAGAGAAAACCTTTTTATAAAAAGTGGTTTAGCTTCAATTTTTTTCTGAGGGAAAGAACTAGGAAGTTCTGCTTTTATTAAAAAAAAATAATTAAAAATAACCACAAAAAAACCTCACCAGCCCCACACCTGGGTTTCTAATTGAAAATGCAACTTTTCATTTATTTACAGATAAAAAGTTTGGCTTGAAGTAATCAAGACTGGTTTGGCAATACTAGCTTTTTAAATTACAATAAATTGCTGTTGTTATTGTTGTTGCTGGAAGAAAAATTTGTGCGAAATGTTGAAGTCTAAGACTGTAAATTTTGAAGCTCTGAAAAGCTTGCACAAGACAGAGAATGAGCCTACTAGTGTCACACTGTCTGCTCCCAGTAGTTTAGTCCAGATGACAATCAGACTTGGATAAATTGCTTACATGAACATGACTCTCCACTCATTTCAACAGTACAGGTTTTGAAGAGCATTTCCAGGAGCCACACATCTTCCAGGGCTCTTGCCTAAGACAGAAGGATGACTACAGTCCCTCAAATTCCAAGTCCAGAGGAGCTGAGGACTTCTAAAACACCATTTTCCCTTTCTTTAACTGTACTGTCAGGCAGCTCCACACTAGCAGGCAGCTTGCAAGCAGCAGCTACTCCAAGGAGATTACATAAATGAGGATCTTGAGCTGCATCAGTTGAATAGCAAATATAAGGCTGTTCTTCAGCATTAGGGAAACTGTCTTGGCATCAAAGCCCACTATACAAGGCTTGGCAGAAGTCAGTAAACTCAGTCCCATCATCAGTTTCATGATTTCTAGTATTGGCCTGCTCTGGACACACGTGGAGGACACTGCTCACATGCCGAGCAAGCAAGGCTGTACACAGCCAGCTGGCAGCACAGCCAGATCTGCAGCATCACACACTCCAGTTTTTCCCTCTGAGCTGATGTCTTGACCTTTACAACACGTGGCCAAGAGTACAAACAGATGGGATGACAGTATGAATGGTACGGTCCCATCAATCCAATCACGCAACGTCCCCGAGACATCTTGGTTGCCTAATTTTGTATCTCCCAACAGCAAGCACGGTGCTGGGAAAAAGGCAGGTGGGCTGATCAAATCCTTCAGATGAAAAAACTCACCTGCTTTAGAAACACATGTAAGGATGTTGGAGCACTGCTTCCCTCCTGTGAAAAGCTGTGCAGAACAAAGGCATATTGCTTGCACCTAAGGTGCTACGGATTTGGGCGAGATCATTCCTAGAAGGAAATCTGGTAGGTAACCACTGCCAAAAAGATGAAAAGCCTGTTTGTAAGACATCACATCCATAAGATGCTTCTTTATAGGAAAGGAGAAAGAGAGTGTATTTGTACAACAAGTCTTATAGCTACCTCCAAGCAACTTCCTTGCACTGAAAGGGAGCACCCTTGCCCCAGCTGACACTTAAAGTCTTGCAGGGAAGATGGGGACTGCCTGGAGTTTAGGGATTCAAAAATAGAAGAAGAGTCTTTCCACCCCAACCCCAATTCAAATAATGTTGAAGCTTCAGGGCTGACTGCAGGACTGGCTGACAAAAGGTGAGCTTCCCCTCAATCTTTTGCATGAAGCCCTCCCAAGGGATCTGTGGGTCTTATGATAAAAGGGAAAACCCTCTCTCCAAAAGTGGATGTACAGTGAATCAGTGCTGCTAGTCTGCTACAAAAAGCCACAATGCTGAATAACCAGGTACCACACCCCAAAGCACACTTTTTATGATCCTTATCTCTGGCAGGTTTGATGGGTTCAGACTTTTCCTGCACGTCTACCAACAGCCCCAGATTTGGGTCACGGCAGAAACTCAGACTGCCACTAAATTCCTTGGGTTTGATTGTAGGAAGTGCATGGCTTTTTTCCTCTCAGTGTGGATGCCAGGATAGGAAGACATGGGTGAAGACCATGTTCTGACACAGGATTGCTTCACAGCACCCTTCGTGATACACAAATAATTCTAGATGCCATTAAAGTAGCAAAGTCTTTGAGGGCCTTGTTTTCTGCTGCTTCACACAGCATGCACTACTCTGAAGACACCAGCTGGTGAAACAGAGGATGCAGTGCAGATCTCCTTCACATCAGCACTGATGAGCCTGAGAACACTGGGATCAAGCTGTCAATCCAGCATCACTGCCTCAAGAAGCATCTCCATACCAACCCCGGTCTGTTCTGCCAAGAGGAGATAACCTTATCTTGTCCCATGAGGCAGGTACATATACAGATAGGAAACATTAATAGATGTTATTCTCCCAACACTACTGTGTCAAGACATGCCACATATTTATATCAAGGCTGTTCCTACAAGAAGAGCTGAACAGTTTCACAAAGACAACTGCTGGCCCACAATGCATGCCCCACCCCAGCCCCACAACCCTGTTGTACAGCCATTTCCACAGCACAGGAGTTTGGAACCCTGCTTCCTCAGTGAATCCATGCAGATATTTCCATCTGTGCTGGCTATCCAGGCTTCCTATGTGTGAAATGAAAAGAAACAGGCACTTGTCGGACGCTTCATCCTAATGAAAACACCCAAAACAGACACTTCTAGGATCATCCTCCCAAAAAAGGGACTAGATTTACCAAGGTCAGGTTATGTTTTCTGTCAAATTATGTTTTGGTATTTAACCTGATAGATTAAATTTATTATCTAAATTATCTGAACTGGTTTATATTTCATGTGATATTGCTTACAATGGGAACAAAAAAATATTTCTCCTCCCTGATACTGCTGTCCAGGTGCAGTTTTTTTTCATAAAACTAAGTGCTAAGCATCTCCTGGAAACCCTGGACACACTAAGCTCCCCTGTGATCAGTCCCTCTGGGAATCATTGCCCACACCACAATACAGACACCACCAGGTAAGCCAGATAAATCCCAGATTCCCCATTTCAAAGACTGCTATTTCTTGTCCTCTCTGTAAGACAGCAACTCCCAGTGTGTGAAGAACCTCCACACTTCTGTGACCTTCCTGTTTCACTTAAAAAAAAAAAAAAACCAAAACAAAATAGAAACTATCTCCTAGAACACTATCACCTTTGAGGCTGGACAAGCCTGCACTGCCTGAATAATCCGAAACTTCACCAAAGTCCCTCAGCTTTGCAAGACCTTTGCAAAGAGGACTCATCCCTCGAGCTGATATGGAAACATAGCCTTCCTCAGAGAGAAAACACATCTGCTGTGTCCCCAGGCTGAAGGATGTAGGTTGGTCAGGAAGGGCTGGAGCCCTGCATGTTTAAAATCAGCAGTGACTACAAGCTAGTGACTCTTTTCGGGCTACAGGGCTGGAAAAATTAAATGCACTTTTATAAGAACATCAACACTTGCAAACTTTCATGACAAAGTAGGACTCCTCTGCACAGCTGCCCTAGATGATGCCTTTCCAGCACAACAAGATGCATCAAACTTTTGTCTGGCTCTGAGCTGCAGCAGAAGCAGCATCAGCACCTGCAGGCAGGTCACCCACACAGCCACATTCACCTGCATATCCGGGTGATACCATGCACTCCTGACCCTGAGAGAACAGCAAGGGCCCCTCCTCACATCTCTTTGGTAGCTGCCTCTTCAATAAGGGAATGGGAAGTCTTTAAGGTTGAACACAATATTCTTCAGAAATCAGTTTTAACTGAACAGAAGTAACTGAATATATGGCCACATGCAGAAAACCCCAACTAAAATAATTCTGGCAGTGTCCACTTATAAGCAGACTCCAGCTGTGAGTTTTCAGGGTTGTTTGACATGTACTTCATTGGATTAGTCAGTGTGCTTGAAATCAAGAATTCTTCCCTTTCTGCTGTGCACCCACCATCTCTTGCTGCATTTAATGCTTCATCTAATAAGCTGCTTTGACAGATTACAAGCTGGCTTTCTCCCATCAAACCTTTGGTTTCTATATTGGAATATAACCTTAGGCTTCCTCTAGTTTTGCAAACTGAATTACCGTTAAATGGAAAAGAAAATGTCAATACACAGGTGAAAGACCCAAAAAACTCCCTGGTATGTCAGAGAAGCCACAGAAAACAGCCAAACAGCTGTTCAGTCCCAGCCCATCGATTTGTCAACACTCTGGTAACAAACAATCACGTTAAATGACATTATGGTTTATGACTTGGGATTTGGAAGTTGATGAGAAATTTCTACAGTTGATTCATGCTTCCTGAGACACATAACTAGCATTTCAATTGCACTATTTTACTACATTACATGAATAATTTTCCTTGTTGTTACAGAAGGGTCTAGATCCAAATTCTCAGAACTGATTTGAATCATATGAGTGGAAGGGGTTGTTTTCAAAAGAAACACATACTTTCAGATTATACCATCTAATAATACTCTCCTGGTGCTTTACAAACAGCTAATTACCTTCTTAAACACCACATGCTCACACTTATCCCTGAAATCAGCTCTTTAGGGAACTGCCTAGCCCCTCGCAGGCACCTTGTTTCACATCCCTCAAGTGCAATGTGACATGGGGGTTGCTTATAGACAACTACAGTCAGCACCACACTTCTCAAACTCACAGCTCGAAGTATAGGTCCTCAAAGTCCCCAGGGCAAAGAACAGGGACAGCAGCTCTGTGTATTCAAAAGACAGAGAGGTTTGGGGAGGCTGGGAGGGAAGAAAAACAGGTGCCCTTTGGATTTCAAACCTGTATAGTATTTCCCAAATGTCAGCTTCTGATCTGAGACCACAGACCATGCCAGTTTCATCCATAACAATTTCAGGATGTCTCAAGCACATCCGAGCTCTGAGATGGCAACACCACCTAAACATCCCCGAGCTGACTTAAAACAAGGCAGATGAGACTTAAAACAAGGCAGATGAGACCCTGACAGCTACACACCTGCAGTACAAGGAGACACCAGGGCTCTGGATTCCTGGAAGGTCTGAGCACCTAAGGCAGCTCAGCTGTACCCTTACGAGTTGTGGCTGCCTCTGTTTCAATGCAGACAAATCCCTCACCAACTATTTGCAACTCTTCTGACCTACCACGTGATTTCCATCAGGTACAAAGATTAATCAGCTCTTGTTCTAGATGCACAGAGCATGGCACACACCTGTACCAGCACTGAGAGCTCCGAGAAATTTCCTGCTGCAGTGACATAGCCTTGCTCCAAACGAGTAAACACACAACAAATTCAGTTTGGTTTGTTTTTGTTGGTTTTTTTTTTTTTTAAACAAGACAAGCTGTTGTAGTTCTGGCACACAGCTCTGGCAGCACAAGTAAAAAGGCAAAGCCTTCAGCTGACCGGCTAAGACACTTGAGCTTCACAGGAATTCCCTAAAAAAAGGAACTGTTATTTGCCAACTGAAATATTTTCATTCTCCACATTAGGCTGAATCTAATTACACTGTTTCCTTACAATTGCATAGTACTAAGAGCTCCTCTAAGTAAAAAACTTAATGATTTTCCCACTGCAATGCCTGCCTTAGAGCCCTTCACATCGCTGACAGGATGATTTGTTTGAAGAGCAGGTTGACGTCTAACAAAACTTAATTTAAGATTTCCACATGACACAGACTTTTCTCGCGTTCCCGTGCCCAATCACCAGAATAACCTACACAGAGTAGTGCACATATTCACCACCACGCTAACTCTGACCCCTTAAAATAAAAACAAACAAAAAATATTTAAAAGTGAGAAGACGAAGACAGTGTGAAGTAGTGCAGCTACACTTTGTTCAAGCCCAGAGTCTTGAGTCTGGTATCTCTGGGCTGCTGGACCTCGCATAGAGTGAGTGCAACCTGTACTCCGGCATGACCCCAGCTCCTCAAGAAGCAGCCGAAGGTGTGCTTAATTCTGAACTACTATAGGCTCTGACCGCTACCATCAGAACAAGGACAACTAAAAAAAATATTTTTTTTCTTCCTTCCTCTCACTCCCTCCCCCCAAGGTTTTGTATGCTGGGGTACATTTTTTTTGACTGTTTGCGCGAAGGTTTTGCCCTTTCCCGATGTGAGCTGCCCTCCTGGCCGAAACCCGCGCAGTCCAAGGTGGGTCCCAGCCGGCAAAGCCCCGAACCCGTCGCGCCCCACCGAGCAGCGACCGCCCGTCCCCGCTGCCCGGGCCAGGGGTGTCCGCGGGACGGACGGACGGACGGACAGACGGACGGGCGAGCGGCTGGGTGGGCTCCGCGCATCCCAGGACTCCCTCCCTCTCTCCTTTCCTCACTCACCCAGGTTGACGAAGCTCATGACCATGTCGGCGTCGTTGAGGAAGGCGCTGTCCTGCGGGCTGGGCAGCGGCGGGGCAGGGGTCGGCGGGCGGCCCCCGCTCTCCGCGCCCGCGCTGCCCTCCGCGCCCTCGGCCAGGGAGTGGTAGAGGTCCAGCATGAAGCGCGGTGCCGCTCTCAGCCGTCCCGGCGGCGGGGCCGGCGGCTCCCGCGGCAGCGGCCGGGGCCGGTGGGGCAGCCCCAGCACCGAGAGGATCTCCCGCTGCATCTCCCGCTTCTCGTGCGACTTCAGCCGCCGGTAGAGGAAGCCCGAGCCGGCGGGCGGCTCCCCGCCCTCGGCGGGCAGCGCGGGCTCGGCGGGGCGGCAGGCGCCGCTCAGCAGCGCCCAGCAGCAGCACAGCCAGGCCAGCCGGCGCGGCATGGCGCTCGGCCGGGCGCAGGCGGGCGACGTCCCCGCTCCGCGCTGTCCCCGCGGGCCGCCCGCCGCCCTCCAGCCCTGCCCCCCCGCGGCGGGATCGGCCCGGGCCGGCGGGGGGCGGCCAGGCCGGGGGGGCTCAGCGCTCGCCGCCGCCGCGCATGGCCGCCCGCGGGGCAGCGCGCTGCGGAGCCCCCCGCGCCCCCCAACGCCGCTCAGGTGCGGCGGGGCCGCCCCCGGCCCGCCGCGGCCGCTCAGCGCGCCATGCCCCTGCCCGGGGGATCCGCGCCGGGCCGCGGGGGCTGCGGACGGCGGGAGAAGGAGCAGGGTGAAGAGCAGCAAACTTTTCTCGCTGCCAGGGAGCGAGGGAGGCAGAGAGCGAGCGAGCGGCTCGTGCGGCTGCAGCCCCGGTCCCCGCGGGCTGGCCGGAGCGCGGTGCCGACAGCGAAGGCAAATCAGCAGCGCGCCCGCCTCTCGGTGGGGCGGGCGGCCGCTCCTCCGGGGCGGGGAGCCGGCGCAGGTAGCGCGGCCCCGCGGGGGCGGACGGGCGGAGCAGGAGCAGGAGAAGGAGCAGGTTTAGAAGTGCCGGCCCCGTCGGGTGTCGCGGGCTCGCTGCGCTGGAGCGGCGCTCCGCCGAACTGCGGCTCCTGCCGCCTCTGCCGGCTTGTTTCTTGTTAAAGGAAGGGTTTCGGCCACCCTTCCTGCCCCCAGCGGGTGTTGGCTATTTGTCCTGAAAATAGGTGGAGTTTTCTAAATGTGAATAAGCGTTGAGGTTTATTTCAGCAGGTTACGACATACTACGCAGCTTTTTTTCCTTTTTTTTTTTTTTTTTTTTTCTGGGTTATCTTGGAGAACTGAACGTGAAACTGTGGTACATGACTGAGACTACCCACGTACCCCATGCCAGCCCTGATTGATGGAGTATCAGTCTGCATCCTGTGGAGCAGGCTATGCTGCCAGAAATGAATATACTCCCTCCTACAGTAGTGCTGCAGCTCTAATTTCATCACTTTCATCAAAGAGTAACAAAAAAAAAAAAAAAAAAAAAAAAAACCAAAAAAATAATCACCCAAACACCATCCAACACTCCAATAACAGCAATTTGGCTGAGCAAGAGGCAGCTCTTCCATACCCTGATTTTTGACTTCATGGATCTTCCTCAGACTGGATGAGTAAAGCCAGTCTAGTCTCACTGAAATCAGTGCAATTGCTCTAGTTTTGAACTGGGATAATTTCATAGGAGTTGGCCCGAGAATAATATCTGGACCATTTGAAGTCACTGGCAAAATTTCCATTAACTTTATTAGAATCAGAATCTGGCAATAAGCTCATATTCAGCTTCCCAGAGACACAGCTGAGAATATTCAGGGCAGAATGCAGTATTTTCAGAAGTGGAGGTTACACTGAGCCTTCACGTCTCTGAAAGCAAGGTTACAGATGTGTGCTTTAACTGCACCAGTCAAGGAACACTGTAATGCTGGATATTTAAAAACTTGTTTTGATAGGAAAAAGGGCATTAATTAGGAGATTTGCACATACAGTCGTGGGGGAGGGAGGGAGGGTACAAGTTGCTTTTGCAATTGTCTTTTTTTTTTTTTTTTTCCCCCAGATTGTGAAGACACTCAAAATTTGAAAATGGGGGTGCATGGGACAGCACAGACCCAACATGCTCCATTTGGTGTAGTGGACCCCACTACCTTCATGAAAGAGGTCTGTGTTTCTCAGGAAGGACTCAAGAAGGCAATGTCCAGGGAAATTTTTGTGCTGCTGGTTCATTTATTCACTTTTCTCAACATAGAGCAGTGGAGCTGCTTTTATTAGATGAGACTAGGGCTCACTCCCAGAGAGGTGGTGAGCACCACACCTTTCCTTCTGTACGGCAGTGTGGGATCCTGCTGGGAAAACCCAGGTTCCCAGGAGCAGAGCTTGGCGCACAAGCTGTCTCCTTCGTGAGCTGAGAGGGATGCAGGACATTTTGCAACTCCTTAGGAAGGGCGTCTGGAGGCTGGGAGGAAGTGCAGGGGCCCTTAGGTGAGTGAGGGACGTCTCCCAGGCAGGTACTTTTCCCGCAGGTGGTGGGGGAGGAGAACAGCCACTTCCCACAGACATTCACTTCCCGGTCCCCGAGCTCGTTTGGGTGTAGCTCCTGCCGCTGTGTCCAGAAGAGCTTTGTAGCCTCGGCTTCCTGTTTTGACAATGAGAGAGGGAAATGTCCCATTACACGGTTATTGCTGAAGAATGAGCCTTTCCATCCAAAGTGTCCCCTGCTTCTCTCCAAGATAGGAAGAGATTTAGCAACAGACAGTGCCAAACTCTGGAGCAGCTCTTGGGTGTTTCTGCTCCTCTGATTCTCACATGTATCAAACCTTTGTGGTTTTAATCTGAAATAGTGGTTGTTGCAATAAACAGCAGCTGTTATAACAGTTGGAAGCATTTGGGCACCTGAGTTTAAAGAAGTCTGAGGACAGGGACACACAGCAAACCTTCCAGTAGTTCCCTCTTAAGTTACTTTATTCTGGAGCTACATTCCCTCGAGTAGGTGGGAAGCTAACGCCCTCCTTAAGAAGTCATTGCACCTTATTAAGTTTAAGTGTTCCGACTTTTTTTCCAGAAGTGCTCTCCAGAGTTGCACACTGCTTATGCCTGGAAATGTCTCTGCTTGTGGATGTGAACGCTTTACTGAGGGATTCAGTTAAGGCTATCAGACCTACGAAAGCTACAGCGTCACTCAGCAACTCGATGGGGCTGAAAAGGGCTAGGTCTCCTTCCCGAGGTCACATGTAGTGTGTCTCTCAGATATTCCTGCCATCTGAAAGGACAAGTTTCCTAAAAGGATTTTAGGACTTTGGATGAGAGCTGCATACCTAATTCTCTGGAGGAGCGCACAGGCTCTGTATTCTACAACTACTGCAGACTGAGACACACACGTTTTAAGAGTTAAACATAGATTTTAGAGCTACCGGCAGGACTTTGGATTTTTCGCAGCCAAAAAGCCCTTGCAGCATACCTGCCGTCCAAAACTCTATGGTAACAGGTAATTTCATTCGAATTTTCGCTGTCAGATCTTCAAAAATGCTGCGAGACCAGGTTTTTGGGTATCGTGCAAGTCACCAGCTTTCCCTGCTCATGACGGACATCTGGCGGCAAAGTGGAGAAACTCGGGTCTGTTCCTCGAAGTTTCCCTCGTTGGCAAGTCAGCAATAAAACATTTCTTTGTCTCTCAAACAAACAAACAAACAATCAAAATCAAACCAAAATAAAAGAAACTAACAAAACAAACCAACTACCCCCAACCAAAACAAGCAACACCCCCTCTCTATAATACAAAACTGTCTCCTCCATCCCCCAGACCAATCTTTATGTAATTTTCTGTCCTTAAGCCAAACTTTAGTCTGTATTCAATCCCACACGTGCTCAGTGCTTCATGAAGAAAGTCGTTTATACATGACCATGAACAGAGCCTGTACCCCACAGAATACCCATCCCAAGGAGTGGCATGGGGCCAGCAAGGATTAGCTACAGCTGTCCGTTTCTTCTGATAGTGACAGTGTTCAGATTATATGCAATTAAAAGCTGGGCTACCTGTTTCTAGTCAGAGAGGATTTACTGGATTTTCAGTTGTCTACTTTTATCAAATAATTTCTTCCTCTTCTTTAAGAAAATTAAGTTTCCTCGTTGTTTTATGCAAAAGTTGTGAGGAGCAGTTCAAGGCCCATGAAACACTGAAGGAGTAAAGAGGTAGTTCACTTTAGTTGGAAGCCTTCAGAATAAAAAGAACTAAACAACAAAACAAACAAACAAGAAAACCTATAACAAACAAACAAAAAAATAGAGTTTTCATCACAATGCCTTAAAATACACTACCTCATCTGTACTCATGAGGAGAACTATGCAAAATCTTCATCAATTGTCTCAGGTACTGGGATTACACAACTCTAGCAGAATGATACACATTAAATTAATTTTTTTCAGGATTAATAAAATACTGTTGAATAGAGTGGAGAACTAACTATTCTAGTGATCCCTTCTCCATCTCGTGAGCATAGAAAAGACACAACTTTGCATTCACATCTTCCCCCCAGATGAACCACTGGCTACCAAAGTGCCTGTGACAAACACAGGCCCCTATGCTCATGGGGTCAGCAAGGACACTGCAGTAAGGGCAGCTTTGGTCCCCACACTCATTTTGCCAAACAAAGTGGGTATTTTTTTTAAAGCTATGTGGAAGAGATGTAAGCAATGACATTTGCTTTCTAAAAAAAACCCCCAAACCCTATGTTGTACATAATGACATGGCTGGAATGAACTATTTGCAGCACTGCACTTGGAGAGGTTGAAAATGCAAACATGCCTCCTAATTTTAGTGTATCGGTTTCCAAAGTCTGCTTGTGCAATGAGAAAGAGTGGTTGAGTATAATCTTAGTTCAAAGATTGGAGCAGGCTAAAAACAGCATTTGCTATGAAAGCTCAAATTTTTTTTTTTTTTTGCTTGCTGAACGAACTTTCTCCACTGCAAGTAGAGGCAGTTGAAAATAGTAACATCATCTTATTTGCACATAGCAAACCACTACTCTCTTTACTCAGAAATCTGATCTAAAAATATGCAATGGTAATTTCCCAGATCAGAACGCTTTAAAAAACAGTTATTAATATCAATTCAATAACACAACTGGACTGCTATCCCTGCAAAAGCAAACAGTTAAGAGTGAAATAAGTCCAGTGTGGGGTTCACAAACAATTCCATCTCTGTTCCTATACTGGCTCCATCTTCACCCTACCAAGGATGTATGAACAATTGTACCTTAAATTTTATTTGAAGTTAACAGTATCAAGGGAATCTGACCTGAAATTGCAGCAATTAAGTAGATATGAATATATTGCATCACTGATATAATTTTTTCTGGGTATTTTCATGGTATTTTCTTTTACTTTCATTTTTTTTAGTGGTATCTCACAGAAAGAACTGAATTTCTTCTGAACAATGAAAACTAGAGAGGTACCTCGCTGCAAGAACCTCAATGCTGCAAAAAGAGGTGACAAGAAGAGGAGAGGCCCTCACTCCATCCTCTGCTGGTGTTAGCTGGTGAGCCATCAGTCAGTGTCCCTCCATGAGCGTTGTCTGGCATACTGAATAGAAAAAATGGACACTGGTGGTGGTAGCTCATAATGTGACAATGAGCTCTAAGACTCTGGGTTTTGCAAGTGGCACTTTGCAGCACTCTGCATTAGCCAGTTACCAGAATCAGTGCATAATCTCTACCTCAAGGTGGAAAGGAAAGGATCCAGCTGTATTTCCCACATCGTGGTGCTTGGGTACTCACTGTTCATCCCTCTGACTATCCAGCTCCCTGCCAACAGAAGAGGAGGATTGGGCAGTGTACTTTGCTCGAACAATTCTCTTCCACTTCTGCCTCATCCTGCTGCCAGCTTTGAGCACACACATCCCTCTGTGGCTGGTGTGCTGCAGACAGGCCCCTACAATTGCTTCCCAGGGCTGAACACCTGAGCTCTCTCACCTGCACAGGTGCACGTTTCTGTACAGACAACAGAAAAAAGTATTGGAGATGTAAGGGCTTGGCTATCACCTCCTGCCTTGGGTCAAAAAAGAAAAAAAAAAAAAAACCAAAAAACCAAGACCACTGACAATGGTTAAGGAAAGAACAGCTGTTAAAATTGCTCATAAACACTGCAGAATGGGGCTGGAAAATATCCGGGAGAGAAAAAAAAAAAAAAAAAGAAAGGTTCTGAAATCTTATTTAAAGTAACTCCAGTGAGGTCTGCTCTTACCAGTGTTCAAAATATGTCTTTTCAACAACACTTTTCAATAAAATTGGGATAGACTCAAGTAGCATGAGGCCACAGTGGGGACTGCCAGATTATTAAAGTTTGAAAACACAAATGCCATTCCCAGCAGTATCCTATTGTAAAGGTCACTGTACTCAGACTGCCTTTCCCTTATCTATTTGCACATAGGGGCAAGTTTTCAAAGACAAAGAGTCCTAAACATCCTCCAATAATAAATGTAGAGACCGTTCCCAACTGCTTTGGGCTCAGTTGCTGTTTTGTACCAGAAAGCCGAGTGGCCTCACACCCATCCCACCCTGGACACCTCCTTCCTGCGTGGGGAAGTTGCAGGAAGCCTGACAGGCAGCTTGGTGCCTTTTCCCATCCTCAGCCATCTCCAAGGCTTCCCCACTGCCACCATTTCCCCTTCTTGCAACAGAGCTGCCACCAAGGGCTTTTCTGCCTTGTGGTCTCCTCAAGCTCTGGGGAATAAAACACATTTCCTACAGTTCTTTGCCACTTACTAACATTCAGTAGACACCAACAGCTTTCATTCAGTTTTGCTTTAAAAGGCATCTCATACAGTGCCAAATCAAACATGGTATTTTAGGAAAAAGCAGGGTCCCAGAAGACACTGCACAGGGCAGCAAGTCTACAAAGGCATTTTTAGGCATCAAGAACTGTAGCAGCTTAAAAAAAACTTTTAAACCCCTGTTGTCTTATAGCTGAGCCTTTTCTTTCATACATTTTTCTTTCCAGAACTCCCTCATCCCCCAAAGAGATTATTTTTCATTACCTGTACTTACTGTGACAGCTAATAGCCTTACGGATTAGTTCCTTAACGAAACTGACTCAGCTAAGAAGAAAGAGGGCATAAATTCTTCCCAAACACAATTTAACATTTAAATTTAAGAGGTGCACACTGCAATTATCATTTTGTTAACAAGTCAAGAGAAGAGCTGAGGTAAGCGGCAGCCATATAGAAATTTTAGCTTAAAAGATGCAGCTGCCATTGAGCACTAAACAAGCTTCCATGCCAGCTCAAGATGAGGTAACTCAGAAAAAAGAATCATCTTTTTTCTTTTTGCAGGAAATATTTAGAGGCTGATAAAAGAGATTTTATACATGTGCCTTCTGGAGGTAGGCAGAAACCACAGAGAAAGAGATGTGGTTTCTTTAGATACTATTTGAAGGAAGCCTTGTAAAAGGAAAAAACCCCAATTTTTCTGTGTCCTTAGTGTTCTCTGAATTAATAAATTTCCTCCTTGGTGAGGCAGAAGTGATAAGCAGCTAGTAATTGCATTGCTTTTGAGAGGCTTCAAGTTTCCAGAGCAACAGCATGCCTGTAATGCAGGGCTTGTCTTTGTTGCACTGTTGGCCCAAAGAAGAGCTCAAATTTTCTGTCTCAGCCAGCTTGCACACAAGCTCTGAAGTCTCTATCCCTCCTGCAGGATGTCAGCAGCCCAGATCTTGCTGGGCCCCCAGGGGATGCAGGCTGAGAAGCCATGGTTGCTTCTCAGGGTAGGAAAAACCAGCTGGGACATGGCCACCCGGTGTCATTGGGCAGCATGGATGCTGCCTGGAGCCAGCACATCCACATAGGGCACAGGCTCACTGGCACTGAAAAGCAGGCAAAACCTTCCCTTGCCAGACCCAGCCCCTGCAAGCCATTCAGAAGGGAACTTGGGTAGCTGATCTGCTCCAGGTCCACACAGGTCTTTGTTCCTATGTAAAAGGATGACTCACACGGGGTGGAAAGAGTAGCCCCTAATGTATTGTTGCTGTTTTCATATTTGACAAGTACAGTGCTATAATAAATAATGTAAAACAATGAATAAATAATGCCAACGAGAAGATATGATTAGCTTAAAACTCAGTACCTCCAGTGTGCAGAATGCCAGGGGTCAGACACCAGAAGCTGCAGAGTTGTGTTGATGTGGTGCCCTCCTGCTCTGCTCAGACTTTCTAGATGGATGGAGCACTGTGACCAGCCTCTATCTCAATGAGCAGGGGTGGTGGGACAGCCTCTGAAGGCACACCAATGCCTGCAGGACTCTCACTCTGTTCTGAAATTAAATGTTGTTGGGACTGCTCTCTGAGAATGGCCTCCCAAAGACAGGGGAGGCTCATCACCATGGCACTCCTGCCTTACTCCCCAGAACTGCCTCTGGTCAGTCCCAGCACCCACCCACCTCCGGAGCCACTTGAGATGGCACTGCCTGGCCCAAGGTGAAGAAACACCCAAGAACACTGCGCTCAACCACAAGGACAACCCTGTCCCAGGACACAGCAACATAAGCAGTCTCTGCTTAATGTATGGGAACAGATGTAGTGTGGCTTGCATGGAATGCAGGCTGGATGCTTCCTGAGCATCCTTCATGGCAGCATCAGGAAGGACGCTGCGCTTGGCCCTGGGCAAGCAGCGACATTTTGTGCTGACGTGAATTAAAAACGCTATTCATTTTGAAATATATTGATTTCAAAATGCTACCTGAGGTTTGGGGCAGTTATTTGCAAACTGCTGAGCAGAGCTCCCAGTAGAAATACAGCATTTGGCTTGGGAAGGAAACATTTCTAAGCTAACTTCTGGCTTAGAGTAATTCTATTCTCTTACGACGTCTTTATTTCACTCGGCTTTGAAGAGATAGAGGAGTCAGATAATTAATTATAAAAGACAGTTAAAAAAAAAAATAACCAGTCATTCCAGCGTCTTGAAGCCCGAAGACAAAACTGATATACCAGTGACAGCATATGGGCCCTTGTTAGTGTGGAACCAAATGCCTGCATCTGATCTCCATTAGAGAAGCCTCTGTTCACTTCCCTCACCCAAAACGATAGGGAAACCCATTTAATCTTCTTCAAACCATACAACAACACACTTGGTGAGTTTTGTTTCCTCCCATGTAAAATAAAATAAAGCAGTAAAATATGATAGCAGTCCATCAAGTGATGTTCCAGTTTCACTTATGTGATGTTCAGAACAGTTTGTGGCAATAAAAGGAATGGGTACTCGAATGAGGTATTATGGTCAGCAGCCTGTGGGAAGATAGATTTAGTTTGAATACTAATAATAGCCTAATAGCATCAAAGCAAGATAATGGAATGTGACAGATGTTGGATGTTCTCTCTTTGCAGTGTGCCAGATGTATATTTTAAATTACTGTTTGCATGACAAAAGGGCCAAGAGGCCTCACTTTTGGATTCAGGGCGCTCTGAGGCTGGGCTCTGCAGAAAAGAATGCAATCCCATTCTCGCGGTTTAACCCCAGCCAGAAACCCAGCCCCACACAGCCACTCACTCACTCTGCCCTGGTAGGATGGGGAAGAGAATCAGGAGGGGAAAAGTGAGGAAACTTGTGGGTTGAGATGAACACAATTTAACAAGCAAAGAAAAACAAGGAATTATCAGCTACTTCTTATTTTCAGGCAGGTGTTTGGTCATCTCCAAAAAAGCATGGCTTCATCGTGGGTAACAGTTACTTGGGAAGACAAATTCCGTAACTCCAAATATCCCCCCTTCCTCCTCCTTCCCTGGGCTTTTATATGCTGAGCACAATGCCATGTGGTCCAGGAGATCCCTTTGGTCAGCTAGGGTCAGTTGTCCCACCTCTCTTACTCCACAACTTCTTGTGCACCCCCAGCCTACTTCTTGACAGGGTGGGGTTGAGAAGCAGAAAAAGTCTTGTGTCTGTACAAGCACAGCTCGGCAATAATGAGAAACATCTCTGTATTACTGACACTGTTTCCTGCACATACTCAAAGCACAGCTCCATGCTAATTACTGTGACAAAAACTTTATGGCACACAAAACCAGCACACTCTCCCTAAAAATAGAAATGGCAAGTTATTTTTATCATGTATGTCAATGTTTTTGCATAGCCTAGAGCATCCTTAAAGGTGGCATTGTCAAAATGTTCACATGAAACCCATTTATTTCCCTGTGCAGGTCATCCAGCAGTGAGCCTGGCTGTGTGGAGCAGTGCTTGGCAAGGTGCTGACTCCAGGCTGGCTGCCTGGACTGAGATCCAAAGCTCCTGGGGGATCACTTCATTTGGGCAGTCAGACAGTGCCCCCAGCAATTGGAGGAACCCTTTCCAAGAACAAATGCATACATGTACTACAGACATTTTCTTGGAATTACATTACTGTCAGAAATGCTCTGCGCAATTGAGCACTATCATTAGGAAGCTTTTTTAGTATTTGCCCTTCAGTTTTACATTTGAAGAGGCAAAAAGTTATGTATAATGTCAATTGCAGGTTCATGTTATAGAAATAACTCTGAAAAGGAGCGTTGACCTCTGTGTTTTACTCCCACCAGTGATATCTCATATTCATTTCCATGTAATTTGTCTGTCGTATGAACTAAGACTGGATTTCTAAACTCAGACAAAGCCCTTCACAGACCTTCACAAGCATTTATCATTGATCCATGTTATGCCCTGCAGTATATTTTTGTAGACTTGATGCCATCAACAAAATTTTACAGAAGCTGTAAATTAGTAAAATATGGAATTAGTGCTATAGGCTGGGAGTTTCTAGCTCACATCCTCCTCAAATTGTTGGCTCTGTGAAAGTGTGAGAAGGAAAATAAAGAGACCTGCTGTAAGTCTCTGTAATCCATGAAGTAAGACTTGCCTTTCCACAAAAAAAACTCTCTAGGCTGGAGCTGTATGAGAATTAGATGAGATGATGATGTTGTTGGGAATTACTCCAAAGGGCCAACATGATCTTCCATACAGCTACTCTGATTTGCTAAATGACTGTGATCTTTGCTCTGACATCAAAGTTCCCAGGACCTGCAAACAATATGCACACAGCTACATCTCTGTCCAGCATAATATCATCTGGGGCTGAATCCCTCTCACACAAGAGGACAACTCCTTTAGGCCTTCAACTGCACCCATCTGAACTCCAACCATTGTCAGAGCACTCAGGTGTTCCAGCACTTAATGAAGTCGTTCTTACAGGTCTCTACAGGAAAAAAAAATCTATTTTCACCCAGAGAACTAAGGAACAAGGAGAATAAAATGTCTATTCCATGGTTAGATAGGAAAATGAGAGCTGAATCCTGGTTTTCTGGTTCCCAAACAGTTCCCTAAACATTAGCCTCTTTTTCCTCCAATAACAGATTCAAGATGTTGCAGGATTCTGACATATGGATTTCCTCCTGCTGCCAAAGATTTTTGAGCATTTGGGGTTTGATCAGCCACTGTCACCACCATGTTTCTTCAAAGAGATGTCCTGAAGTGTTCTGATGAGCAGCTGCAAACCAAAACAGGGAGAAAGAGAAATGGCTCACAGATCCTCAGAGCTACTACGCAGATATGTGGTTGGGATCAAAGGGGACTACAGATGACAACAGCAGTGCTTAAAAGTGATCTTGAGAGTTCCGTTTTCTTGCACAAAGTTTTATATAACCACACCACTTTGTTCTCAGTTATTTGAGCAGGTTAGTGACAATGAATAAACTGTAATCATTATAACATGACAACATTGAAGCCAGTGTGGTGAAAGTGCTTTGTATTCCCAGGCATCCTACAGTCATCATCATCTCCAATGTCTGACCATAACTCAGATCCAAGAGAGTATTAGAATGAACTAGACTGCCAACAATTGATTAATTAAATACCTCCTTGATCAACTACTTCCTTTACACAGAGGCATGTGTGGTTATTATATTACACTGTCATCATTAAAATCTTTGGCTGTGTAAGGCAGAGTGTACAGCCCTCTGTTCCATGAAGTACAGTTGGAGCAATCCACCACCAGAAAATGTGGATGTTTTTGTTCAAATCATATGTGAATTTAAGAAAATTCAGCTAAGATATACTAAGCAAACAATAATAACAACTAAGGTAAACTTCCCCAGCCACTAAAGAACTCCCCAAATGTCAAGGGAGCAATTTCCATAGGAGATAGACTACAGGTCTCCCCTTCTTGCTCTCAGGTAAATTTTTTTTTTTTTTTTTGCTTTCTTAAGGCATCTCAGCATGGTATAGACTCTATGAAGTTTCCTGGTAAATGATCATTGAGGTACAAATAAATACAGGTTTGGTGAGAAGCTCTGAACTCCTCTGGCCATTAGTAGGTAGTGCTGTCCATTTGCTGGTGAACATGGTTCCATGGGAGAAAATGTGAGCTCTGGACGTGTGACCCAGTGGGAAGCTCAAGGATATACAATGAGCCATGAAAATGCCACCCTCTAAAGAAGAGAGACAGGAAATTAAAAGACAGAGATTCATCAATTCTCAGATCCCATATAATTTCCAGCTGTTGTTGTACAGCTAATTATTTCTCATCCCAAATTCCTTCCAAAAATGACATGGGCTTTACTGCTCAAAATAACAGAACTGAGTATTGCAGCAAGACTGAGACTTTCTGCCCCCTCCTTGAGCCCTGCCTCTTCCCAGCACCCTGTTCCTTAAACTTGCCTTTGCTTCTGCTATTCCTGCCTGAGATTCCATAATCTCAAAACTCCAAGCCTTCCATATCAAATTTCCCACAAAGACAATGAAAGAAAATACATCAATAATATGTTTTCATACATTCTGCTTCCACAGGATTTCCCACATATCTCTGTCCTTCAAGGATGTGGGACATAAGGAAAACACTGGGACTAGGGGTTTGCTTTGCTGGATTATCAAAACAGCAAATGACCTTTAATTTCTCTTGTGAATAAGCTATCATAATCCTTTGTGCCTTACCTTTCATCAGACACATATAACAATTTTTATTTCTATTTTCATTGTCTCTGCCCAACTGAAAAAAAATAACTTGACAGAGTTTCACTTCCAGGACATTTGTTAGTTGTGGCGGCAATTGCTAGGCTTGCCTTTAAAGGAATTTGAATTAACAGTTGATCAATTTAAATTAACAGTAACTGCACCAATGAAACATCCCAAGCCTTGGTAACACTGTAGTAAACTATTTACTTTTGATTTTTTTCCAGGGCAGAGAAAATGGGAAGAATTGCAGAAGAATAATGAGACCTAAGGAGTGCAAGACCTGGAGGGACTGGATCAGGAGGGAAAATTGAGTGTGGGTATCACCAGAGATGTGCTGCAGTTCAACAACAACAACAACAAAAACCCAAACAAACAAAAAAACCCCCAAGCACACAAACAAACAAACAAACAAACAAAAAAAAACCAACCAAAAAAACCCCAACCAAAACAAAACAACAAAAAAAACCAGAGTTCAGGAAAGTGAGCTACTGAAATCACTTCTTGTCTCAAAATTGAGATGTTCAAACTACAAGCTTAAAGATACTTTCAGCATTATATTCAAAGTAATTGAATTTAACTCACTTAATAACCAATTTTCATTTGTGTCACTTTTAGTGTATTTGTCTTTTTCAGCAGCATCTTGGTCACTGCAGAGTGGACCTAATGGTAGACCTCTCTCACATCCCTTCCCAAACTCAGCATAACAGCACTTGAAAAATACTTCTTTCTTTCCCTATTGATGGGTCTGATCATCTGATCCTACTGATTAGAAATCATTTTGGATTACTATATATTAACAAAATCCCTTGCTAACATTACCAGCACATGCTCAAGGTCCACTCAAATTCAGCCTCTTTGCACTTTTCACTCTACTAACAGAAGTGATTGCAAGGTTTCTTAATTTTCAAGCTTACCTTAAATAATGACAATTTAAAAAGCTGACAAAAAAAAAATAATAAAAGGAGTAAGGGTGGTAAATCATGAGGGCTTAGGACTTATTCTCGAATGGGTTTGTAATCTTAAATTTTGCAAACCTAGTTACATCCAAATAATGTAATTATTGACACTGATAAGTTTAAGAATGGGATTTACAGCAAGATAGAGGTTTTACCAATGTAAAATATGTGTATGTGCATTTGTACATAGAAATGGCTGTGAGCCTAAGAGCATTTTCAGATACTTGGCATGTGCCTTTTCTAGAGAAACTTTCTCAAAAGTGCACTGAGATGACACAGAGCACTCCAAAGTGTTCTTTTCTCCAAAACATATCAGTCAAGAAGAAAACATACTTTCAGTCCACCAGCACTGCACACTTGCCTCTTTCAACAGCCCCATGCTTAGGAAACTTTTCATGAGGAAGAATGCCATTGAAATGTTCTAAACTCCTATACATATATATACATTTATGTACTATTTTGGTATAGTACACAAGAAGTATCTAATTTTACAGAAACACAATTCAGTGGATAAATAAAATGGAATGGAGGATGCAAAGATTTCATCTGAGACCTCAGACCTGTGCCTGACCTGAAGTATTTGCAGCAAACTTGACCTTTGCAGCAATCTTGTTTGCAATTAATCTGCATGCTGATTCTGGGTTTTGTTTGACCAGTTTCCATTTTTTATCAGTAGAGTTTGATTAGCTTATTGGAGACTGCTGCACTGTGACACATCTCAAACAACTACCAATGCGCTAAAACTCAGCAGTCCCATTTAAGCAGACCTGTATGGGAGAAAAAGTAACTCAATGGGAAAATAGGGGCTGTTACTGCTTGTCATATAGTAAGAAGAGAGAACCCTCTTTAACTGTTCACAGCCCAGTTTAGGGTATAATGGACTAGCAGTTAGAAAAAAAAAGTTTTGCTTGCAAACTGAGAAAGAAAGTGAAGATTCTCTTACTGCCTTTTCTACTGATTCACTCTTCAGAACCAAACTGAGCTTTGAATTAATGCACAAATCTGAAAAAGGACAAAACAACATTTAAATTACCATTGATAAATGCCCAGCCAAAAGTAATTACTTATTCTACTGTGGCTCAATAAGAAACTGTTCCATTAAAGAAGAGTTAAATAATGAAGGAGATGAGAGATTTAAGGTTAGGGGAGCTACTGCGTAAATGCAAAAATGCTTGTAAAATGCTCAGATTGCACTTTTAAAAGGCATGATTTTTCACCCTGTTCCCAACCCACCTTAGTACTCCCTAATATCTCCTCACTGATGAAATGAATCTTGCCTTTTTTGCCTGTCTGCAGCTGGAAGGAATCAGGCAGGCTACAAGGGGTTGCAGGGGGATGGTAAAGGGAGAGGGAGAAATGGAGTTCAGAGGACAAGCTGAGCACGACCATGGCTAGTCCAGCTGAGCTCAGAGAGCAAGAATATGCGGAGACAATGGACTTGAGCAGAGAGTGTTAGAGGGGGGTGGATCTTGAGCTGCAGAAGGAGCTCAGTGCCATTATATAAAGTAGGAAGGCTAGAATAGGGTGACAGTATAAAACTGCTGGGTGGTACAGACTGTATTCACATAATTAGGCATTATTCTGCATTATGGTTTTGGCTGAGTACCCCAGCCCCATAATCCTGTTGCTACCATAATGAAAGACAAAAATAACTGATAGAAATCATCTCGACATCTTAGCTTGATTTCTCCTGTTATGCTCCAATTTCACATTGCAATATCTCTGCAATAATTAGACATAAGTGGACAGTGTTGAGCACCAAGAATCACTCATCATTTAATAGAGAAATAACCCATATGATTGCATCCCATGGCCAGCCCACTGAGTTTTACACTTCTCCCATCCTCATTTGTAACAGTCTGTTCATTAATACATCTAAATGCTTGAAAAATTAATAATTATATTTTTAAGAGGGAAGAAACAGAAGTGTGACACTGCAATGATCCATGCACACCTTTAAACAGCCCAGGTACTTTGCTTGGTGGAAGTATGTTGAGGCTAGAACTCTTAGGATAACATGAATAAAGCATCTGGAAAACTAACTTTGAAGCAGCAAACCCTCTGTATTAGTTACCTAGCTTTGTCTGTCAAAAACCAAGAGTGATCTCCAAATGAGAGGAGCTGCTACAAATTTCAGATGATACAACTGCCCTGTTTCCATTTCAACTGGAAAAGCCTACTGACCTGGCTGGCTCTAACATTACCTGAGGTGAGACCAGAAGAGATACAGTGTTGGGTCAATAGATACTGATACCTGTGCATCCAATACTGATACCTTAGTATCTAATTCAAGAGTTTGCTTTCTGAAACTGTATCCACCTGCTTTGCTTTTTATTAACAGCGCATTATGAATGTGCCTCTGGCAAATTCGCAGCTGATGGAAATGTAGGCATGTCCCTTGATACTGTCCAAAATGATTTATAAAAATGGATAATGGGACATACACCAGTGAAGAGGTCTGAAGCAGTATAAAAATCACTTGCCCAACATTCCCTGCCAGTAGCAGGCTGGTTTGTCCCAAATTTCTTTGGTAAAACAGGAATGTTTCCAATGCCAGCTCTGAAAGCACACGCCACTGTTTTTAGGAGCATTTGACTCTTCAATCAGTCTTTATTCCTCTGTGAGGTGGCATGGACAGCTCTCTTGACATCTTTGCAGGAGCCACAGTGGAAGGTGCTCCACCCATAAAAGCAGAAGAGTGAATTATGTCCTTTCACACACCAGACAAACTCTGCACCCTTGCTTGCCACCAACATTGCAAAAAACCCCAAAAATGTCATCTGAAGAATTGGTTCAGGAGCTCTTGCTGCATGCTTTGTCTTCCTTGTCCTTGCTAAGATCAATGTCAAGCATTTTTCTGGGCTTCAGTCTAACTCTCAGTCCCAGGAAGACAGGACATACACATCCCTAAAATCTTTAAGTGACACCGCACATGGACAGTGGTAATTACTTCACATTTGCAGTGGAAAAGTTCATCTAAGTGGGAAGTTTTGTGCTGAGGAAGCCTTCTTAGAGCTAAGACACAGACTACCCAAAGCTTGTAAATCTTCTAGAAAAACTAGAATGAAATTGGGGAGGGGAGGGTAGACAGAGACATGATACAAGAGATGACACAGATGGCATGACACAGATTGGGAACAAAACTTTTTTGTCTACAAGGCAATAGTCATGACGTTCCTACTTTATAAGCATCATATTTGGACAGCCCAGAGCTACTAAGCTGGGGATTTTGTCTAAGTTTCCTCAGAGAATTTGCAAGAAGATATAAGACAGCAGAAAGTAAAGTCCAAGGATGTAATCAAAAAGAGCAAAAATGTAACTGAATGCCCTGTGGTGAAATTAAATTTGATAAACTCTCAGCTTAAAAGATAGAAGGACACCCAGTCAGAAGCATGTCTTTCTGCTGACATACAGAAACACAATTTTATGAGAGAGAAAAAACCCAAGTATTTCAGAAGGCAATTTATTTATGGCTTAACAACAATTAAACCAACTATTATTAAGTTAGCTGAAATGAAAAAGAAATCACTGGCAAATTGGAAAAGAACAACCCTTAGGTCAATATGACAAATTTGTTATCCTGTGTGTGGGAAAACATCCCTTACAAAATTTGAACTTCACAGCTGGATGAGAACACATAAGCAAATTTAATGCAGAGCATGAACAGTTGGTTGTCACCATCCACAACAATGTACAATCAGTGCACCCTACACAAATGAGAGACAATCAGCCAGTCTCCATTTAAAGCTGTATAGAAAACTGGATTTACCAGCAAAACTAGGATGGCTCCTTGTAATGCCAGGCCAAAGCTTTCCTAAAGATCTACTCAAAGCCACTGAATATTTGAAAAGGGTTAAATGGCAAATCTGAGAATCCCCTCGATCTCTCCATAGCCTCTGCCTAGCAGCATTGCATTTCCATTTGAACTACAAATGACCCTGTACACACAATCATGTAATTCATATTTATATAAACAGAGGGTACAGTATGTATAATTTGAAAGATTTCTGGGAGGGGATGCATCATAACTAAACTCCTACTTTTCCCTTGAGGAAACAATCCCATTTGGTTTTAGTTAACTTCAAAGGACAAAAGTATTTTTCCTTCTGTGTCAATAATTTAACAGAAATTTGTCATTTCTGTCCACAAATCCAGCTTTCAGAGTTGCCCTATCTCAGTGACACACACACCCACAAGCAAGCCCGCAACATCCCCCACACCCCCACACAAACACACAGAGAACAGCAACTGCAGCACAATGAAATGCTCCTGCAGCAATTTCTAGCCATGGAAATTGAGTTTAGTTTCACTGACTTGCCAGAAAGCTCTCTGCACTGGGGAGTTGTATTTCCAAGCACATACCATGGGACCAGGACCTTTGGTGACATGTTGTTCCAATTTGATTGAGGTTGGGTTGCAGGCCAGGCCTTTCAAATCATAACCAGCACAGAAATTACCTCCTACAAAACACTGCAGAAAAGTGAGACTGCAGCAGCAAATCTGGGAAAGCTTCATTTTAGAGTCAATGCAGCTTTAAGCATTGATAACATTTTTTTCCCCTCAGAGTTTGTCCAAGAACTGTTTTGGAGGAGGCTGAAAGGACACTGTTCGCTTTCATTTGGAAATTTATGTGCCCTGATTGCCTAATTCAGAATTTGGGGGAGGAAAAAATTAAGTATGAATATTTAAAGGAACAGATTTGGATTAGAAAACATCGCATGTAAATCTTAGACAATCATCACTTTTTTCCAACCCATTCACTGTCTTCAGCACGGAGCTAGAAAGGCATTCTTTTCAAAACAAATTAATAAAAAAGTACAATGATGTCTATTGTCTATAATAAAGCTACAGCTTAATTCATAGCAAGTCAAATTGTCCCAGTCTTAAACATCTGCAAATACATTAACCAGAGATGCAGCTGTGCCTCAATAGGACCAGCCTTAGCTCTGGGGCATGCCAGGTTGATACTCCCATGGTTTCAGATCCAGGGCAGCCAAAGCCTCAGCATGGTCACTGCTCATCTTCCCCAGCTGAGCTCTGCTCAGGCTCCAGGGCTAATTCTCCAAGTGTTTGCTTCTCTGCAGAAGCAGCTTCTTCACTTTGAAACTGATTTTAGGTCAGACTACAGCATTTCATGATGAATTATAATGTTTGATAGAGCTGTTAAAACATAGTAGGAAATGTTAACAGCTAGAAACATGTTCTTAAGTGTATCCTAATCATGTATCTTGCTTTCAATTGTTTTAGTTTAATTTAGAAATTAATTGAATTATAAAATTCCAGAGGGCTTTGGGCTGTATGAATAAGTCATATTTAGAGATATAGGGCCACTAGATTGGAGTAGTTTCTTTGGCATATCATTGAGATTACAGTCATTCAAACTCTCTGGAAATCTGACTCATAAAGTAGAGGTATTAAATGGGAAGTAACACTTTTAATGTGGCTCATTCTGTCAGGTGTATGCAGTGTAAGCGGGAGAAGGAAAATACTCCATTCTTACTTACACCAAGAAGTATTTACACCACCATGGAAACACAAAGGTCCTTATAAAGGTATGTCGTATCTAAAGACTGAAGGGAAAAGTCATAGAATATTTTGAACAGCTTGCTACATTACTCCATTTCTCACTAACAGCAGGGCATGCTCGATAACATCCATTTCCTCAAGACTGTAATGTATTAAATATTTGTGTAAGGAGTTTTTTTACATCTATTAAATAGCTAGTTGGGAAACTAGTAAGAGGTAATGAAGCAAGCTCTAAGCACTAATGGATATACAAGAGGGCAGAGGAAAAAGCTGCACAGGCAGCCTTAATTCCTCATTCTCATAGCCCAAGAGCTCCTCTTTCCAATCTTTATTTCAGTGCTCTCTAACCCAAGGCAGCAATGAGGGGGACAAGCCTTTTCCTTATTGTGGGTTTGCCAGATGTTCTCCAGCACCTGAGGGCCTTTTTGGTTGGACAAGCATATGTCTCAGCATTTGTTACAGGAGTCATGAATCACCACTCCTAAACTTTTAAATTAACGGCACTGCCTTCACCCCAAGCCACCAGCTCTGTGCATGGAGCTAACTCCAGTGCTTGTACAAGGCTCTACCCTGGCAGCAGCCAGAACATCCCCTCCACAGGGATAGGACAAGGCAGACCAAGACAAAATCTGACCCATTACTTTGCAAGCAGACAAGTCAGAATCCATGATCGCAGCAACACAGGATGAATGGAAAAAAACACATCTCTCCAGGGTAATGTAAACTCATCCAAACTTCATTCACAGATAAATGTTCGTCCTCTTTGCTGGGATCCCTATTGCTTGGCTACTTCTCCTATGGGATAAAAGTGAGAGAAGAGAGTGAGTACTTCATCTTCCCTCAGGGAAGAAAAAACCCTTTCCAGATATGGATGCATAAAGGAAAGATGAAAGAAAGAAACCCACATGGGCTTCTATCTTATAGGCCATCTAAAGCTAGGTTACAAACATAGATAAAAATAACTGATTCAGTCTTTTAAAACACTTTTTTTTTACACTGTGTACATTGAGCTGAAGCTTTATCATTCTAAGTATAACACCAAGAAGAGAAAATGAAAGAGATTTTGCTTCCCTGCACCGTGACCAATGCAAAGCCATGTTGCTCCTTAATGAACAGTGAGGGATATTCTGCTCCAGTACAGGAATTCTTTTGGAAACACAGTTTGTGGATTGTCGGTGAACAGGTCTTCCTGCCAAAAGGTTAAGAATAAATTCACACCTTTGGGCTCTCTTGTGAACTATTCTTGGGCATGTTGGGAAAGATGATGATATATTCCTCTGAGCCCTCATATTGAAATAAGGCCCTTATAGAGGAAAAGGCACTTATATTGAAAGTGGGAAACCACATATAAACATGTTGTGCTGATTCTTTATCCTTGAGACGATCAGAACAGAGTTTAAAAACATCCTCAAGAGAAGAGAAAAATATCTCAGCACACAAGTTTATCCCAATGCTGTGTCAGAGCAAATCTCTCACGGAACTTTGGAAGACATTAAAAGGGAGCACTTCATTAACAGGATGCTGAGAGTCAGCAACAGCTATATAAACCTAAACATCTACTTGCATTCCAAATTCAGAACAGATTTAAAGATAACCAAGCTTTTTTTTCCACCCCTGAATGTCAAAGAGATGCTGATATAAAATTAAGTTTTTATTCACATTTACAGCAGGAATGAGGTAAAGGACATAAGGGATGTAGAAAACTCAAAAAGGAAGGAAATGGGGGAAGAAAAAGGGCATATTCTGACTGAGTCCCGAAGAATTACTGTTCAAGAGTATCAAATCTGTTACTGTGAAAATGTCACAACAGTGTTCAAATAAAAACCTGGATAAGCAGATTTTTAAAATGACTGTGTCTGAAGGAGGCTCTTGGGCTATAAAACCACTCACTGTGGACCAGATCTAGTAATGTTCAAATGTATGTCCTAGACAGGGCCTTTAAATGTAGAAGATTCCTAGGGACATACAGGATAAGGCAAAAACCACACAGTTTTAGATACACACACATATATATATATTCTATCCATGTAACAAAATGCAGTGCATGGTAACACGCAGGAAAGGAATGATTCACTTTCCAGTACTACGTCCAATGAACCATGGAATATAACATTTTTTATTTCTTGGTGGTAGCTGTCAAAATGCATTTACTTTGGGGAGATGAAGAGGGAATGCACAAAGAAGTGTAGAATAATTATGTGTTGAAAATTAAACCCAGTTGTCTGAACTGGGAAGAACAATATAATGTACCAAAGGAGGTCTAAAGTGTTTTGGCCAACAAACTTAGAGGTCATCCAAGACAACATACTTTGTAAATGAAAGGCAAAGCCAGTTTTCTGTAGTGTTCTCTTTACCTCTGTTTTTAAGAGTTTAGATCTACATTTAACATGAAAAAAATTCATAGTTTAGTTTATTCATATTATAGGGCTGTTTCTCTTATAACTACCCAAAAACTGTGGGTTATGTCTAAGGACATGGAGTCAGGCCCACATTCTTTGTTCATGGATGTTTGTATGTGCAGAACTCCAGAAAGAACAAATTCCCATTCAAGAGTGGCATGAAGAAAGGCACTTTCTCTGTGCTTCAGAACAACAGCAGTAAGAGAGTTTGAAGAGTTACGAAACTCTAACTTTCCAGGATGTCTGTGGAACCAGAGATATACTGGCCAAACTTTTAACTCCCAGTTTGTGTCCTGGATAAACCCACAGGGCAGGCTCTCTAAGGGCTCTGTGTCAATCACATGGAACACCTGAATTACAGTCTGCTCTGCCAGAAATTCCTGCTAAGGAAGCAGTAGGAAGACATGATTGTCACTGAGGAGCATCCATACAAAAATCCCTGAAAGGTCCAGAAGTGCCAAAAGTCTCAGTGCTTCAGTGACCAGTGCTGTGACAAGACTAGAGGGGTATAGAGTGCGCTCACAGTGATTAAGACATTGCTTCCCAAAAAGCAAATACCGCAATTAAATAAGTTGCTTGCTGTGCTGATGGGGGAGATTCTTGCCTATCAGCAAGTTATCAGCATTGCAGTGATTTTTCTGTTAATCTGTCCCATGTTCTTTCCTTGCACCCTGACTGATTATGCCCTGAAGAGATACTGCATTCCACAAAGATGTTGAAAAGAGAACAAGCACAGAGCCAAAGCAAGCCTTGCAATGACTCGTGCCAAGATGAAGGGGCACCCAAAGGGAGGTGAAGCAAATGGTGTAATCTGAGCATTCTGGACCACAAGGGAGGATGGTATGTGCTCCTCAAGGCTGTCCATATACCACAAAATATAGAGAGACTGCAGGCAGGGAACAGCCATGTTCCCTGCATTTTAAAGATGGATACACAGAATGAAAACTGAATAAACTTCCAGAGTCTTTTCACAGGGTAAACCAGAATTATACCCCCTCCTAATCTGCAGTCATATTTCCTCTTTACTGAGGATATATATTCTCTGTCTATGCAACCAGGCCAGACAGAAGACTAAATTCATCTTTGAGTGACTAAGGTATCTTTATTTTTAGGTTCTGCAAGAATACTCAGCTGCTGATTAAACCACAGCGATGCAAATCAAAACACACAATATACTTTGGTACCAGATTGTATGACATCACAAATTCTCCAGAACATACGTGGAAAGCAGGAATTTACTTGCACAGTGTAACAGACAGAATCATTGTAAAGGTCTGCAAAATTCAATGTTATAATATTCTCATTTTAGATAATTTCTGTGCTATATATAATTCATACATATGCCCCAAGAAAACAAGCTGCAAATCACACACAAGTTCCTTTTTTTCCCACCTTTTTTATAAGTTTTTTATACTAAATTACATTGATTTTAAGACTTGCCATACCAGTATTTTCCAATTCCTTTCTTTTCTCTTTTTTTCCTTCTGGATAAAAAGTGGCATGGTTTTGAATAGGCACATTAGTATTGTGATCGTGTCACAAGTATTATAAGGTAGAATAAGCAACAGCCTGGAAAATGAGGAAAAAATTAATAGTTTAGCTCAGGAGGAAATTCTCAAAAACTATGTGACATTCCCAGTATTTTTGCTTCAGAATGCTCAAGTTGAGGTGTTCTAGAAAGGTTTTTGGTTTTGAGATGTGTTAGAAAGGTTTTCAGTTTTTTCTAGTTAGGTGGTCAATACTCCTTTGCATTATATGTGTATCTGCAAGGTATCTCAGGCCACTCTCATCCAGACACTGCAAAGAGTTAAAGGCTTCCTCTACCTCACTCCAAGGATGACAGCAACTGCACTCAGGAGTTCTGCCTGAGCCAAAAGGTCACGAAGACAGACTAGTCCAAAGCAGAAGCAGAGCAATTTTGCTTTTGTTGACATTAGACCGTTTTAGGATGCCATCAGCATCCAAAACCTAAGAAAAAATTTCCCACAAAACAAAATCTTGTAACTTACCTCTTTAAGATGGCAACATCAGGAATACATCTATTTTTGCAATTAATATGATGTCATTCTAAATTACAAGAATATCTGTGTTTTTCAAGGTTTTGGGGTTAGCTAGCTTTTCAGGAAACAAAAAATAAAGACATTGTGAATGTCACTACAGGAACCATGAGACATGAGGGAAGAGGACAACAGCTAAATTCACAGTGTCTTACTCTATGGAGGTAAATGAAGATACTGTCTACAGATATTTGGCCCATCATAATTTTCTTGAAGTAAGGGGAGATATAAGTGGAGCTGTTCTTCCTGAAGCTCCACACTGTCTCCTCTGACACTCATGTGATGACAAACCCAAAGGCTGGCACACTTACATTTTTGTGTGTCTTTGAGAAGAAGGGTAACATTGTGAATGACCCACCTGGCCAATATGGGAAAGCCAGTTGCTGTAATCTTTTTGGACTTCAGCAAAGCTTTTGACACTGTCTTCCACAGAATCCTTCTGGACAAAATATTCAGCCCACAGGTGGATAAACAACACATCATGTGATGGATGAGCAAACAGCTCACAGGTCAGGTACAAAGGGTTACACTGAAGGGGGTGACATCAGACAGGTGACTGTCACTAGTGGAGTTTCACAGGGCCCCATCCTTAGCCCTGTACTCTTGAAAATCTCCATAAATGACTTGGATGCAGGACTGGAAGGGACACTGAGCAAATTCGCAGATGATACAAAACTGAGAGGAGTTGCTGATGCCTTCAAAAGTAGAGAGGCCCTGCAGAGAGACTGTGACAAATCAGAGACATGGGCAATCCCCAACTGCATGAAATTCAACAAGAGGAGGTGACAGATTCCACACCTGGTTATATATAAAGATTGGAGAATGAGATGCTGGAAAGAGGTGCTGCTGAAAGGGACCTCAGGGTCCTGGTCAGTGGCAAGCTGAACACGAGCCAGCAGTGCCCTGGCAGCCAGGAGGGCCAGCCCTGTCCTGGGGGGCATCAGGCACAGCAAGGCCAGGCAGGCAAGGGAGGGGATTGTCCTGCTCTGCTCTGGGCTGGGGCAGCCTCACCTCCAGTGCTGGGGGCAGTTCTAGGAGCCACAGTATAATAAAAAAGACATGGAGCTATTAGAGACCATCCAAAGGAGGAGAGGAAGGACCTTGAAGGGAAGATGTATGAGGTTTGTTCAGCCTGGAGAAGAGGAGGCCGAGGGGAGGCCTTGTAGCAGTCTACAACTTCTTCCCGAGGGGAAGAGGAGAGGCAGATACCAATCTCTTTACTCTTATGACCAGTGACAGGATTCCAGAAAACAACATGAAGCTGAGTCAGAGTAGATATAGGTTGGTTTTCAGGGAATGGTTCTTCACCCAGAGGGTGGTTGGGCACTAGAACAGGCTCCCCAGGTGAGTAATCACAGCACCAGGCCTGACAGAGTTCAAGAAGTGTTTGGACAATGCTCTCAGGTACATGGTGTGCCCCTTGAGGTGTCCTGTGCAGAGCCAGGAGTTGGACTCAATGATCCTGATGGGTACCTTCCCACTAAATATATTCTATTATTCAATGATTCAATGACTTACATCACAAATGTGTCCCTTGTTAATTGCTATACTGCCACATATATGACTTCAATTCAAATAAAAATCCTAGAAAAGCTAAGATCCCAGCAGGCTGAAACCAGCAGGGTATATCAATCTGCAGTTACCACGTAATAAGCTATTATACAGTTGGCTACGTTACTTTTCAGTATAAACCAAAGTAAAGACAGATTCAAGTTTTCATTTGCTTTTTCATTTGATTCACTAAATTTAGCAAAATGAACTTCACTGGAGAGTACTGGTTTGCAAAAACCTGGCCATCTCCAGACTTAGAACTGTAATGCTAGGTTGGGTGTTTGATCTGCTACTTTCCTGAAGCAGATCTGTTTTCTTTCAAAACTGACATGAAGATTGGATTTAGACATTTATTGTTCAGAAACACTGAGTTCCACTCATTCAATTTGTATATTTACAGTCTGTTAAAAATTTACCATATAAAAATGAATTAATCCATTTTTCTTCATGATATTTCAAAGGCTAATAATCACTGTTTAATACTCTAAACTGCAGATCTTATGACTATATAGTTATCCATTTCTTTCATAGCATTTGAAATTACAAAAATTAAATTCGAACTCTAACTTAGTTAATTTTGGGGCACAGTATGCCTTCAATTTACTCTCTGTGCATTTACAGCAGCGATATAATCAGCTCTGAGGCTACTTTCTAAGGTAAACCAGAGGACAAGAGCATACGTGTAAAAAAAAAAAAGTTAATATAATAGTAAGGACAATTAGTTGTAAGTGCTGGTCCATGCAAGGTGTCATTACCAAGATTTTAACCTGCAAATGTAAATAATTACCTTTGAACTAACACTGCAGGGACTTTGGTAAGCATTCTTAATACTTTAATGATGAACAATAGATAGAAATATCTCCTACCTAAACAACATCTGGGCACTTAGTTCTAATTAGCAATTAATAATATCCCTCCCTGATTTGCTGTCTTTGCTTGACAAAACACAAAGGCTCTTTGATATATTCTCTGAAATGGGGAGCAAGGCTGCAGTTTACAGACCTAGGGTTTATGTATCCCCTGTCCATCATTCCCCTCCAAGATTTTTGAGATAACGAATATATTATGAAAAAGAGGTAGACGTTAAATAACACTCTCACTCTTCCAGTATTTTGGCTTTTGTATTACATGAGCCCCAGGTCATGGCTGCACTAACAATTGGAGCAGTCCAAAATTGTTGGGGCTGAGCACAAGATGTCTGTGCTAAGCACCTTTCAAGACTAGTTACTTGCCTTTAGTTCTCATGTGCTCCCATGGATGGAGCACTGGTTAGCAGGTGGAGCACAGCCACTGGAGAGCATCTTCCAGTTCTGTGTGGTGTGGAAGAAACCTTGTAAGTTGTAGACATGAAAGTAAACCCAGTGAGAGAGGACATTCAGGAACTGGGCTTCAGAAACACGCCCCTGCTGCAAAAGTAATTTGCTATTTGAGGTGCAACCTGTGTTTCATGCTCATAAATGTGAGCAAAGTGTGAAAAAGAAGTCATCATCAGAGCTTTCTGCCATGTCACATGAAGTATGCCTCCATGCAAGGACAAAGAACACTCTCAGAAGTCAAACAGTTCCCCAATCACTGTAAATAAAAGAATTTCCAGATTAGACTCCTTGTGGGAGACAATGCAGGAAACCACACTGTTTTACAATGGATGAGGCTCAGATACTGAATTTTCTGATTAGCGTGCTACTCTACGTGTTTAAAGAGAACAAAAATAAGACTTACTAGTTCAAAAGAAATAAAAGGTGCATTTTGCTGCAAACATCAAAGAAAACCAGTATGGCATTTAAAAGTGTTTCACACAACCTCAACTTTAACATGTAATTTTCAATATTTAAGTGGACTTCTAAAAAAATGTTAAGTATTTCACAACCTAAGATTTTCACATGACCGTTTTCACCCAGTTGTTGAAAACATACAGGATTGAGAGGTTTTTTGCCATAAGTAGATTAAAACTACATTTGATTATTCCTTTATGCAGTCACATTTTAGGAAGGGCAAGGAGACCAAACAAGCGTAAGAAAACCTCTCATTTGGGTACTTTTATTTCCTAGCGCACAACCATTTTAGCATCTTCAGTGATGAGGAGATCAGAGGGTTGCTTTGTTGTTTTGGTTTTTAGTACTGGAAAATCCAAATTTCAATTTCCTTAGGAAAAAAAAGAAACAAACAAAAAAAAAAAGAGGAAAAAATTAGTCTCACAGTGTTTCTTTAATTTTTTTTTTTTTTTTTTTTTTTTTTTTTTTTTTTTTTTTTTTTTTTTTTTTTTGTTCCTGGAGAAATACCATTCTCTGTGTGTTAAAGTCTCTCCTTGACAGCTAACAGTGTTAAAGTAAACCCAAACTATTGCTGGCAATTACCAGATGAATGGCTCTGCCAAGGTGGAAGGCAAGGATTCAGCACTGTTAGAACCCAACTCTCTCCCAGCTATCCCTAAGGAAGAATTGTTTCAGTAAAAACTCCACAAAAGAAAATAAGAAATAGAAGTGGCATTCACAAATAAACACCTTAAAGTGCAGATGCAACTTAAGGATAAGAACTGGACTGGGGCTGGACAGAAATCAACACTCTGGGGATGCAGGAACAAGAACAGCCTGGCATATTTTCCTCAGTGATGATTTTCCTCATAGAGATGAAAGCCTTCAGAAGCTTTAGGAGTTGTAAGGTGAAGGCTGCAAGACTATATTCTCCTGCAACTCACTCTAACTCTTTTACATGGCTTATGAGAAAAGCCTGTGGTTTTTAGCAAGTTCTTTTGCAAAGGATTGCACTTTCTGCTTTAACTGTGATTTGTTCTTGACCAGTAGGATGATAAATTAGAGTGCTGAAGTAATTGGAATTTTGGAAAAAGCTAAGCACCAGCTGGGAATGAACTAGGAGAAAATTAGTTTCTGCTTCAAGGCCTCAGACACGCAAACTGGGAGGACCCCCATCGCTGCACTGACAGCCAGGCACAGTCCCTGCAGCTGGAGACTATGCACTGGGGCAACAGAGAAGCTGGAACTGGTTTTTAGCTGGACCTACCTGGCTAGGAAGCACACAGGGCTCTAATGAGCTCTCCATTGTAATTATCTGTCGATCATTCATTGTCAGAGTTGACAGTCCTAAGAAACTTCACATTTTCAGGAAACACACGTAGAGCAATCCACTTCAAAGTTTTGAACATGAGTAAAAAACAAAGGATTAGTCTCCTGAGTTTTGGCACCATTAACATTAAAAGTCTTCTGGACTGCTGATTCAATAGTCATAATGCTCAGTGCTTTTCTGTGCTGACATTTCTCTTTCCATGTAAAGTCATAAAACATCAGCCAGAAAAAAAATGCATTTAGGCTCATGAAGAAGTGTACCTGGGATACTTATGTTGTCTCATTACATTTACCACAACACTTCAAAATAAACACCAGAGGTGAACCTGGGATATTACTTCTTTACCCCCCACAAAAGCCACGAATGTGATCCACCACAAAATATGATTTCAATTTTTCCACTATTGTGTTTCAATGAATTTTGCTCAGTTTGTATTTAAAAATCACCAAATTAGAACATAGGCTATTTCCTGGGGATTAATAAGAAGGGCCAGCTGTGAAGAATGGATGGTCTCAGGCACAGCTGGGGACCACTAATCTCCCTGCACAAAATGAAAAATACTAAAGTTTTCCTTAATGCCTTAGAGAGATCTAGTGGGGTCTGTAGGCATGCACCATCTGCAGAGACTTAGTTCAAAACTCTGCATGCTTCACATTGCTTGAAAACTCTCTTGGTAGTCCCCCTTCAAAAAACATTAACTTCTAATTAGGCAATAACTGGGATTAAATGAGAACAGAGAAAAATTAAGTTTTCTTGAGATTCAAGAACTCAAATGTACCAAGAAATGAAATCCAGGAATTAAATTCTATTCTCAGTAAAGAGCCAGCCTGAAAACCTTCTGGGGAGGGATTGTCCTGTAGTACATATTTGAGCAGCATCTAGCAAACACAGTTCAGATTTCTAGGCACTATTGTAACACAAAACAATAAAAATAGCTGCAGGAATTTACACAGAACTACTCCAAACAACTCAAGCATAATGGTGAGTACCAAAGATGAAGGTACATTCCTTGTAAATGTTTTCACCGTATACAATCAAAATTAAAATATTTTGACTTTACATAGAACCACAGAGGGAAATGATGGTTGAAATTCAGAAGAAACAATATGGCTGATTTGCATTCTGTTTTGTCTTACTTTCCTCAACACAGTCAGTTGCATTGGCACTAATTAACGTTCTGTCCTTATTGCTCATTTCTGGGGGACTCCTGGACAGACTCATCTCTTTTTCTGCCTTGCTAGAAATGGTAGAAATGTTAACGCCAAAATTCTTCCACTAGAGAAAGGGAAGGAGCCCAAAAGGCAGGACAGTGAAGAGGTCTGTCAATCCTGCCCAACTGTCTATTTGAACACTCGGGGATAGAAAGGATAATCGTTGTGGGAACAGGGTATTTTGTCATATATTATTATTTTGGATGGAGAGTGAGGAAAAACTGCTGGCTCTCCTTGTAAAGTTATTGTATTTTCAATTGCTCACAAGGTCTCCCAGAGCTCAGAGAGGTATTCTGTTAAACACTGAAATAAATAAAAACTGCTGTTTGATTGGCCAGACATGAATAATTTCTACTACCCCCAGATGTATCCATCTAGGATGTGCTTATTTGCATGATATGTGAACTAATTGTTTAACACTAGCCCAGAACATAGCATTGTTCACTCAGAGAAAGCTACACAATAGAAATTTATTGACTCATCACACTACTATTTTTTAGCCAATTATGTGCCAGGATTTTTCCTTCAGATACATAACAATAGCAGAAAGACGCTTCATTTCCTTGGGACTATTACTCTCCTGGGTGGCAAAATTAAAGTCAGCCTCTGTAAAGCACACTTGTGACAGCCTACAGCAACCCCAAACGGCACAGAGGGTGTATTTTATGCCTATACACTGTAGGCAGCGATCTGGAAAACTTCAGGGGGAGTAGAGGGAGTGCCGTACAAAACCCAGAGAGGTGCAGACCTGCACAAAACCTTTGCGCCGCCTCTACCCCACCAAACGCTTCCACGCGGGACAGCAGCCATCACAAAAAACGGGGGTCCGGAGAGCATGGGATGAAGACAGTCGCCTTAATTACTTATTAATCAGATGCTTGGTAGAAAATTCCTTTAAAAAAATTAGAACGGACGTATTCGTTTTAGTTCTTTGGAGACAGCTGCCAGGTGGGAGGCACTGTAGAGCTTTTCCCTGCGGGAGGATGGGGGCGGCGGTGAACACCCCGCACCAGGTCCCAGTGCGCTCTTGCCCACCCGCCCAGCCCTGGGCGAAGCGGGAGGAATTCTCACTACCTCTGTACCCCGTCAAACAGAGCAAAACCCCAGCAGCCTAGCAGGAAAAAGCTGTGTAAAACGTGTGCGAACCCACATACGAGTGTGGAGCAGGTGCCGGCCGCCGCCGCATCAGCGGCATCAGCGCTCTCTGCCGGGCGCCCGGAGCCGCCGACTGGGCGGGGCCGCAGCCGGACCGGCCCGGGACAGATCCGTGCGCGGCCCGCGATGCCTCTGCTGCCCCTGGCATCTCGACACCGGCGGCACTCTGGCGGCGGGGATGCTGCTGGCGTCCCTGACTGACAGAGGTGCTCCAGTAAGCAGCTGATATTATAATAACAATTCAAATATTAACTTAGAGACAGACAGAGACACATACACATCATTCCCATCACACCGTAGGGAAATCCCAATCCTCAAGACATGCCGCGACACATGCAGGGTGGAGCAACAGACATAACAGATTATATAATTGAGTAGCTAATAAAATGTCACTGGGAAACGAAGCTGGTGAAGGTCTGAAGCACAAGTCTTATGAGGAGTGGCTGAAGGAGCAGGAGTTGTTCAATTTGGAGTAAAGGAGGCTGAAAGGTGACTGTATCCTCTGTCCAGCTGTGTGAAAGGAGGATATAGTCAAGTGGGGATCAGCCTCTTCTTCCAGGTAACCAGTGACAGGACACAGTCTTAACCTGCACAGGAAGAGATTTAGGTTGGACATTAGGAAGAGTTCCTTCACAGAAAGGGTGTTTAGACATTTGAATGGGCTGCCCAGGGGGGTGGTGGAGTCATCATCCCTGGAGATGTATATAGAAAAGCTGGATGTGGCACTCAGTGCCATGGTCTAGTTGGCAACATGGTGTTGGGTCACAGGTGGACTTGATGATCTCAGAGGACTTTTCCAACAAGTTGATTCTATGATTCTGTGTAATGGTGATACCCTCTGTGCTAAGGCAGCACAGTTTGTCATCAAGCTGATCCACTTGCACAGCTTATGATGAAAAAGTGAGCAGGGACAACTCTTCATAACAGCACCTCAGTGACTGAATAGCACAGCATCCCAGTCTCATACACAACAGCACTGGCAACAATCCCCAATAGCAGTCTAGATAGCTGGTTTGGTTTTTTTTCTAAAATTTCTATCAAATATGTACAGCAGGCAGCCTGTGCATTCCCTCAGAGCAGCCAGAGCTGCCATATCCACTAACCCAGGGACAATGGGTTCAGCAAGCACAAAGGTGCAGCCCTATGGAAACATCTTGGGCTACCACATGCTAAACTCATGCTGCAGCACAGAGGCAGTGCTGGGGCTGAATTATCCATTTGGATAACCTGGAGGCTGAGCTGTCTGCACAGGATCCTGCTGCTCAGGGTTTAGTGCTTTTATGGCCCTGCCTTACGACTCAGCCAGCCCACCTACGACTCAGCCAGCCCAGCAGGAGTGCATCCACAGCTGCAGACATCACATAATAACATGTCTCAGCAAGGGGAACTTTTATGCCTTTTAGAGATATTCCTAGCTTGATTTTTCCAAATTCCTCTCCTTCCTAAGAGAGACCCTGTTGAAAGTCCTTTTCACTCCAAAAACATCCCCTTTACTTTTGGATGCTGCTAGTTTCAGTTCATACGAGCAAAGTCAACTGTTGCAGAAGTTTTCAAAGTTAGTGTTTTGAGCATTTTCCTTTATGAAGTCTCAAGCTTTTGCCAGTTGATGGTCTTCTTCTGGTCGTTTGGGAGTATTCCTGTTTGCTTTTTCTCCATAGCTTCTTACTAGATAAAAGAAACACTTCCAGAATAAAATAAACATTGTAGGTCAAAACACACATATCTGAACACCATTACAAAGTGGCTCCCCAGGTCTTGTAACCCAGCTCTGGTTTGAGACATGAGCTCTTTACTCCAGTTTAGGGTAGAGCAGTGCTTTAGAGTCTGACACAGGCCTTCTGGGACTCAGAATCAGCTATAGCACTGCCTCCTAGTAACACACACTCCTCGCTTCGCATCATGCATGTGAAAATTTCCATATGTTTAGTTATCATTTTCAAAATGTGGTTTCCTGTTTGCTTTTTCAGAGATTGTTCTTCCTTATAAAGTCTGCAATCCATAAGCACTCTGCAGAAAATCTGGACTTAATTTGAAACACCACTTCCAGGTACCATCCTTATATCTGCTGTAAAACACGTGCTTTTCTTATTTTTAACACAAATATATTTTTAGTTCTTAATGCAGCAAATACTTTTGCAATCAGTCTGTGCCTTTCTACTCTATCAGCATATGAGGAATGTTTTAGAGAGATTTCCTCTAGAACTCACTGTATGCAATTTGTTAGATTTACTTTCACCTCCTGAAGTTTTATTGAATTATTCTTGTACTTCTGTTGATTCTACATTCTCCTATAAATAAAACAAGAGGATGAAAGAAGGAAAGATAGTCTTTATTTCATGAACCAGAATTTCATCCAGAGTGCTAAGCTTCAGAATGGCTGAATAGTTGGTGCCATTTCCATATATACCTCTCCCTTTAGCTTTTTGGCAGAACTTATAGTCTTCTAGAAAGGCAGTCAATAAAAAGACTGTTCTTCACACAGCTATCAATCTGTATACATCATTTGGCAAACTGCAATGCCTTTAAAATTATTTTCTGTAAGGAAACGTTGTGCTCTCTCTAGAAAGAATATTTGGCCAGTCACACATGTCTCCAGGTTTCCAGTAAATTAGCTGATGAGTAACAGAGGTGGTTACAGTAGCCTCTCTTTACTGCCTGTAGAAAACCTCCAACAATTTATTTGCAAGAGGCTTGGCCATGACCCAGAGCAGAGCTCTGAAAGCAAGGAGGCAGCAGCATACCTAACTTGGGCTAATACCTGGACTTTGTGGAAGTGGTTTAAGATGTGTACAGTCCTGTGGTATTTTAAAAGACTGTGAGCAATTTCTGAAATAGTAAATCTGAAAACAACTTTTTCTAAAAAAAATTAGGGAGACAGAAGCTCAGACTTTTGTTCAGGATTAATAATGCTGCTGTTTTTCAATGACAGCCCAATGTATGATGTATACTGCAGAGTGTTGTGTGATTGTCCCTTGTTCTGTGGTATCGTGAGAGAAAAATCCATTAGTTAAGGCTCGCCACGGCAAGGCTGTGACTGGCTAATGTGGCTACAGAGGGAAGTGAAGCAGATATGTTTTCCTTATTCCTCCTTGCTATGGCTAGAAGAAATAGGAGCCTCAGCATGGAGGAAATTGGAGTCTGCTCCTCAGGTACCTTGTCTTTGGGAATAGGTGAGTTGGGAAAAGGTGTGAGTTTTCCTAGAGGCCTCTCTCCCACTCTGTGGATGCGGCATCTCCTGGCAAGTCACTCCATTATGACACAGCCCACCAAGGGATTGCCTCCCCCTTGAAGCAACCTGTCGTTACACCACACCATGGCTAAGGAGAAGTTTTGCCAGCTCCAGTAGAGGCTGTGTACATCTCTTAACAGACAGAAGGCACAAACATGCTACAGCTGTAGGAAAGAAAGGAGCAATTACTGGGCCTTATTTGAGTTTTTAATATCAGCTTGATCTAAGACTTCTCTTCCTCTCCCAGACTAAAAGTATGAACCATGCAGAAACCTAAAGATGCAATAATTTTACAATTTTTTAGAGCAGCAGTTTCCTTCTCTTATTTGTCAGTGAGGGTATGCTGGCAGTAAAGAGCAGGGTCCAGACTGCAGAGGCAATGGCAAATACCTAAACAGAAGTTATTTGGCAGCAAGAGATTAAACTCTTATGTCACCCCTAATCACCCCTCTAGTCCTCCCTCTGCTGAGACTGACAATTAATGCAACAATTAACAGTTAATAAAGAATTAACAGTCTGCAATAGCTCAGCATAAGATTTTGTACTGACTACTTTTTTTCCTTTGTCAAATACACTAATATAACAAATTCTATCAGTTCATTAATAGATCACCTATAAGAAGAAGAATCTATATAGGCAAAACACCATTTCCTTTGTCATCTTGAAGATCAGAGCAGCAGAAAAGAGTTGTTTGCTTGAGTACTTTACCTCAGAAGAGTTTGTTTTACAAACTTAAAGGCTAAGTACAAACAATAAATGACAAACTTCAAGGCCTATTAAATTGCTGGCCATGTACCTTGTTGCCTTTCTCCCTTGTCTCTCCAGGATCCCATTAGAAGAGAAAATCATTAGAAAATAATATTTGAAACTACTCTCAATGTCCTTAATGTGATGCATTCTATTTTTCTCCTCACCATATTTCAACCACATGTCTCAAGTTTCTGTTTCCTAAACGACTCTGTCAAGCTCCCCCAAGCATGTTTATAGGCCACGTTTTAAAAAGAAACACATTTGAAATTATGGGTCGTATGACTAGAACTTGAGGAAGCATCTGCAGTTTGCTTTTGCAAATGTTCTGTGGTGAAGTAAAGATTTTTTTCAAGCTTTACAGAAAAAACTTCTCTTCTTGAAAATGTTTTCTGGGAAGAGTTTCTTTCATTTGATAATGCTTTTGATTAGAGAATGAATATCCAAAATATTTGTGTGGGAGAGGCAGGAAAACATCAATTTTTTAGCATAATTTTATGCATCAGTAGAATTAGGAAAAACACAGCCATTCTCCCTAGCTTTATGGCTCCTTATCCCTCACATTTCCTCATTTCAGGGGACATCATTTGGTTTCATATCAAGATATCTACCAAAACTAAGAAATTTATGTTCCCTCCTAACGTTTCAGATGTAACCAATTTAAACTCTAAAGATTGGGAAAGTGTAATCTTGAATTAAATTAATAGACTTATTTCCATGGGTCTTTGAGATTCCTGTCTGGATGATTCTTTGTGGGTTCTTTTCCTTTCTTTTTGGATTTTTATCATATGCTATATCGTTTATTTGGATCTTAGAAGATTAAGAAGTATGTCTAGGCCTCAACACCCGGTGCCTGAGTGTCTCCTAAATTATTAAAAACAGATATAGCAACAAATGAACATCTATTTTTATGTATAGTGCAATCATTACTACTCTGACCCCAATTCAGAAAAATATGTATAGTCTGAAAAAAAATCCAAACAACATATGTCTAACTAATATTTCTGTTAAGTACATCAAAGTGGCAAGTTTCAGAGCACAACTGGAGCTAAAGAAGGTGTTCCTGTGAACCATATATTTAGTCATATATTCAGCCACAAGTGCCACATGAAAATAGAACTGCAGAAAAACACTCTTAGTATTGAATGAAATATAATTCAGGACGAGTTTTAATACAGTTATACTTTGCCTTTAAATTATACATTAATATAAATTTTCTGCTTATTAACTACTTCTTGCGGAGGTTTCATCTTTCTTCAGTGTCACTCATTTTGATAGATGTGTGTAAGTGGAACTAAGAATAAATGATCCACATATCCCAGCCACAGGAGCAAATCTGAGGTTTAAATTAGTGGCAAGTGAATTATAATTTCTGAGGATGGCTTCTGGTCTTCTGAAACTGTTAAAGATGAAATCATGCATTGATTTATATTGGCTTACAACGCCTTTGTCAGTTGCAGAAAAGGATCAGTAATCAATGACATTATTTCTGCAAGGAACTAATACCAAACTGAGAACTCCAAACATACAGTAATAGAGCTACTGAGACCCCATATAGAATTCAGTTGCTCTTGGGAACCAGTTAATTCAGTTTGAAGTTGTTGCACATAGCTATGAAGCTTTTGGCTTTGCAGCAGCAAAATCTGGTTGAAAAAAAAGATTAGTTTCCTTTCTGCAGTTTTCTAGTTACAAAGCCATGCACTCCATCCAAACAAAACTGCCACTGGTTTGCTAAAAGTCTGTTCCATCCAGTTTGAGTCAGTTTTGCCCCTATGTTTCTAAGGAAATAATGTGTACCAGTGATTTTCACTCTGTCTTTGGAGACCCTTATAGGTCTGCAGTCATATTTTGAGGTATTTAAGAACAGTAATTCAGAAAAGCATTTCTATGACTAATCACCTTAATTTGGGGATTTAGGGATCATGGTCTCCCTGGAAAAAAAAAAAAACTGGTGGCCTGCCAACAGTAAAATAAACCTCATTTTTTTCCATGTGCCTTTTATTTATGTATATATATATATATATATATATATATATATATATATATATATATATAAAAATATATACATCCATTTTCCCATCCAGGTGCAGCAGTGAGAGTCACATCCCCATTCCCTGGACATCTGCACAGGTTTCCCTGTCACAACCTCTAGGTGAGCCAGGTTGCAGAATTTGCACTTCTCATTGAGGCTGCAAATAGCTACCAAGGTTCCACCACTCACCATTCTGATTCTGAAGCCAGCATTGGTCTGATCCCAAATTTCAGGGAGATGAACTTCACTTTCTGACATACATAAAAAAAAAAAAAAAAACAAACCCAAAAAACTCCGAACCAACAAAAAAAACCCCTCATATGGAGCCACTAGATGGCACTTTCAAAACATAATTTTGCACTTTCTGTCCAGCTAGTTACTCTTCTGGGTCTGAATCCCAAGGTGAACTGTAAGCCTTCAGATTTATTTTATCTTTTTGCTAAACAATAAATGCTGCCCTCTGAAACTTACAGTGATTGTCCTTAGCAACAGACACATTCAAAAGATAGAAAAAGCAAACCTACGTTTTCACAAAGTGTGGAGTTTCTCCTCCTTTTCCCCATGCCATCATCCTCTCTGGAATGCAAGGCCATCAGCATATAGCTGTGGGCATACTTACTATGACTGCCCTTATAACATCTGTAGGGGTAGAAACAACACAACTTCACAACAGATGAGATACATAGTATAGTGGGAGCAGCAGTCTCCTTCCTTGTTTAGAACCCATACAAGAGCCCAGATTTTCCAGCCATGAGACCAGAAAACCCATTGTATTTTGAGTATATTTTGTATGGCTCTTTCCTCTTTTATCCCTTCTCAGGCATCCATTCCAGAGGAAGCATTGATGAAGGAACCCAGTTTTAAAAAACAGAAAATGAAAAAACCTTTTTCAGGCAATAAGCTCTTCATGGCAGGGCCTCTTTATGTTTCTCTAGCTCTCAGCACCATGATAGTGCACATTCAGTGAGGTCTCAAAACCTTCCTTTGGATGATTTTATAAAAAATAATTCCATCATAGAGCTTCACAAGATGTTGCTAATTACTATTGGAAGTTTATTGAGTAATTCTTTTACTCCAGGGTAGAAAAGATGGAAATGTTATGATTGCAACAGAGGGTCACCACCTGTTTAGCCTCTTTATAAGAGGATAAGATAACCTATGATAACCTTGCAATACTAGACAAAAAGAAATTGTAAGGTTGTGCACTGCTATTCAGAATTCAATTCCATGGACTGAAATTTTCTAGTTTTATTTTTACTCATTGCCTACTCCTGTCTACAAACAATGTGTCAGCAGACACTTTCAGTCCTTGAATCTTGTTAATTTTTAGAACTCTGGACACAAAATACATGGAATTGACTGGGGCTTAATGGTTCTGGGTGGTTTTGTTTTCATGTCACTAGAAAGATTGCTGTTATAAAAGCTGTGTTACCTCAACTCTTGAAGCATTTTCTGCAGATGGAGTAAAACGGATCATCCATGGCACTATCTGTAGTACAGTATGTATTTGGTTGTTTGAGATACTGGAAACATAAATCTTGGAGGCAAAAGTTCCCATAGTTCAGACTTGATGGCAGAGAAAAGGGAAAGAGGACAGCTGTGTTTGTGAACGAGGCAAAGCTTTGTTCCACTGAGCTAGCTTTTTGGATGGCATACAGAAATCTTGTTAACCATGCCAGTCTGCTCAATCTGCAAGGATTGGAAATTTTTCTTAGCAAGGAAGCATTTTAAGTGTCTTCCAGAGTATTTGCATTGTGGAAACATGTGGAAAGACAGGTTTTATGGAAATATATATGTCACACACACAAACAAAAAAAAAAAAATTACTAAAAGAACCTCTTCAGGTGCAAAGTTGAACAAGTCAGCATCAAGAAATACCAGAATTAAGGCTACTTATGGACCATTAATTTAGTTCCTTTGAGTCTACAAATTCTGGTAGTCTTTAATTTCATTATAATAGGCTGGAGGCATTTCTTTCCATGACAACACTGTTTTATTGAGAATATACAGAATATTATGTTATCTTGTCTTCAATAGATATTTTGCCTCCTGTCATTTGCTGTTATGGTCCTTACTTGTTGCACATTATTTTAATCCTTCCAAGAGTTGACTCACCAACCTTTTTGAAGTATTTGTGTTTTAAATAGCTAGGGGTTTCATAAATAATTTCTTTTCATAAGAGCTGTTGAAATAAATGGTTAGTAAGACATGAGATCTTACAGATTGGTTGTGAAGCAGAGGTTAGAAACATTCAATTAGGCTGCTTAGCCAAAATTCCAACTACATGATTTTTGCATATTTACCATTATAGGTCAGTTTTCATGGTCGGGCAGAACTCTCCTGGTATTCATGTAGTAAATGAAATACAACCCCTTTTTTTTTACATGGGTTCTGAGTGACTCATTAGCATCAAGGCTAGAAGAAGCAAACAATTTCAATGGAGAATTATACACATAATAATTGAATATCTTTTCTCTTTTTCCAACCCTTTGCCTGATTTCCTAATATGCATATGTGTGACAAAAGAGAGAAATGCTGACATAAAATCACATCTTCATTACACAGCCTCAACAGTAACATTGTTACAGGAAGGCTGGTATTTTCTTTGTGAATCAGCCCTAAAGGGAACTGCAGCATGATACTTTGTCTGTAAAACAGCAATCCTCTGAAGGGACCTTTGGGTTAAGATACAGACTCCTTTACCTATTCCAAAAGAATCAATTTTGTTCACCAGTCTGTATTACACTCTTGTGGGATCTCAGCACCTCAGGATGAGGGTGCAGAGTGACCAAGAGCACCCTTGGGGGGCTCGGGAGTCCTGGAATGTTGCCAGAAGTGTCTGGTGACAGGACTTTGATCCTACACAGGAGATGACACCTGTATGAGGACTGGGAGGATTTCACTGGGTGAATGGTGAAGGGATAAGTTAATTAAGATGTAGAACACAGGGTTTAGGATTTCTGTACAGGGGGGTCTAGAGAAGTAAGATGGAGGAATTGGGGCGTGTCCTGTCCTTCTTCTTCTTCTTCTTGGCCTCCATCTTCTGTGGTGATGGTGGCACTTTGGGATTGGTCTTTACTAAAAGTGCACCGGTTAATAAGAGTAGAAGGTATTGGAGAAAAATCATAAATATTGTACACGTAACTTTAGGTATAAAGATAAGTGACCGCCCCGGAGGCTCGGGAGTGTGCCCATGGCTGACTTGCTGTGCAGACCTCTGTCGGGCTGAAAGAAGATCTTTTAGATAAACAATTAATAAACACTGAGACCGAAACAAGATCAGAAGTCTCTCCTCGTCCTTTGAAGCGCCGGGCTGCCCAAGGCCACTCGGGGCCTTTCCAGGTCTTTGAAACAGCCGAGAAACCGAGCAAGTGGCATCCCTGAGCTATCTCCGGACATAAAACAGCCGGGAGAAACAGAAAACCGACAAGCATAAATCAACTATAAATCAACCTAAATCAGCTAAGAAAAGCAACAAAAGAAAATCAACACACTCTTGTCCTTATTTATCTTTGCCTTATTTTCTGTAGTTCTGTAGTTCTAGATTCCTCAGCTACTAGGATTTCTTTTGAGTTTTTATATTGGATCCTTGTTTCTTTGCCCCAAGTTTCTTTGCCTGAACTTTGCCTGATTTTCCTGTTCCCACTAACGTCTCCATTCAAGCTCCCTCCTACAATCCTACAAATGACTCCTAATCTGAGTCTCCAACACCAGGCTTCTTCAATCTCAATGACTCTGGCTTTACATTTATTTGTATCCTTCCCTGGATTTCTCAGGGTAAATATTCCTGTAATTCATGCATAAAAGAGAACCATTGTTTCAGGATTTTCCAGGTATGTCTTGCACCTTGAGACAGTTGGTCTCTTGTGGTTTCTAAAGTCTTAACTTTTAGTAAAACTATGTTCTATATGTGCAGAATCAGGACTCTAATTCAGTGTTCTGTACTTACTTCAAATTCACATTTGTCATTAATCTGTATCAACTGTCCTGACTGTCCCTATGTGCAAAGGAAAGCTGAGGAGAGGAATCTTTTAACACAGAATGAGCTGGTGCCCTTGAGTCATCTCACCACTTCACATTGTTCACAAGCTTAAGCCTTGACTCTTTTACACCTTGAATGATACCAATCAAACCACACTGCCTAACTGTGAAGAGAAAGTACAAAGAGTTTGAGACGTCATTAATACAGAGAGGAGAGGAATCTCTGTCGATGACTACTTTATACCGGCAGCATTTGCATGCAGAGTTACTGATAATATTGTATATCTTTTCTATTTTGGAATTTTCTCAGTGGAAGTCATCAGACTCAGAGCAATGTCTTAAAATTACACCATCTACTCATATTCTCTATTATTATCTTCTCACCATTGTTTTTGCTGTCAAGACAGTTATTGTGCAATTTGATAATTGAATAAGACCTATGATAATTAACAAGAATAGGAGATGACACAGGATAATGCAGGAAAGACAAAAGTCTAAGGAGCAAGGAGTCATTCTATACAAGGCACATATTGCAATATGCAATATAATTTTTCTTTCTCCTGTCATATAATTCCTATAGGTAGAATTAAAAGATCAAATAAAATGACACAAAGAATCAAGTTTTAGGGGTCTTTTCCTCTGGAAGAGTAAAAATAGGTTTGTTTGCTTGTAGTTTTTAGTTTGGGGTTTTTGTAAAAAGAAATAACTCACATGTCAGTTAGACATGTATAAGGGATCAAGTTTAAAAATGCTTTCCAGACTGAATGGCTGGAAATTACTGAATTGCTCTGAAATTGTTCTCTCCAAATCAGTACCCTAGGTACTGAAATGTTCTGTTTATTCAAGCACAGAGTTTGAACAAACTACTATTAAGAAATAACACTACATAAAGGGTATGACTAGCATGTCTCACAGAAAATGCTTTGGTGAACAAAATTGCTTAATGGTAGATGAAAGATTATTATCTTAGCATGAATAGCTGTGACTCACAGTCTGACTAAGCAGAGTCTGAGTGAGAAACAAAAAGAAACTTCAGGCAAGCTAGGTTTTATCTGCTAAGGAACCAGCTATTTTGGTTCAAGTTTTGTTTATATCATCAGGTTATTAGAGGACACAAAGCTCTAAAGATGTGGTTTGCATGTTCCAGCATATCTCCTGTTCCTTCTCTGGATACCTCTCTTTATTCATTTCACACGCTACAAAAGGAATTGCCTCATCCACTCCAAGAGACAAATTGTCCAGTAAACAACACAGAAGCAAGGGAGAGGACTCCTCACAGCAGCCCTGGCATGTGCAGCACGTCAGACTGCTATCAGCCATGGGCACACCAGCGTCACATCCAATGGAGGAAGGATTGCAGGAGTCGCGGGTACTTTGCACCCTTCGGGGCACCGCAGCTCCTCGGCCCGCTCCCGCGATCAGCACCAGGGACAGCGACAGCGCCCCGCTGGGAATCGAGAACTTTTTGTTTCTCTACATTATGTATGGGCATATATACACATATATTAGCAAAACGTGTCAGAAAAGCAAACAAAATATTTTATAATTGAAATAAGGCTGTATTAAAAGCATTCTCGGAATCTTAAAAGTCCATTGTCATTTCAGCTATTCAGTGGGATCCAGGCAATGTTCTTCTGATAGAGGTTTTTCCTCTTACAAGAAGCAGTAATGAAAAAACACAGAAATCCTGTATACCAGTTAGATCCCAGGCCATGCTGAGGTGAAGTATGGCTGAAGGGGCAAGGTCTGAGCAGAGAAGCTAAGATGATCAGGTATATTTGCATTTTGGAAGCATATATCTCTCACCATTTTGAGTCTTGCCATAGGCTTATCTGGAGCACAAAGATCAACACACAACAGTTGCCAAAACTCCCGTGAAAAACCATTATACTAGAGAAAGGACAACCAAAGAAAACAGAAAATACACACAGAAGTGAAGCTATGAATGGCAAATGTTAAAAGAAAAATCATCACCATGTGTGGAATTACTGAAGCATATCTGACCAGTCCCTTTAGGGTTCAGTAACTGTGATATTACCTCTGACTTGAGTACAAAGGAATAATAAAACTTCTGTTTACCCTTTTTAATATAATTTACTAATTGCAAGCCTGTTTATATCTCCATTCTGAATGTTATCCACAAAATTCTATATAGAAGACAACGTGGCTTTTATATAATTTATCCCAGTGACAGAATCTTACAAAAAAGACCTCCTGAAGTGTATTTAGGCTTTATAATTTTTGACTGATCTTTCATACTTATGGGCATCTATTTCCATGTCATATGGCAAGCTAGTCATATTCATTTATTAAGCTAATGTTTATAGTGTGGCAGTAAATTAGACACCTTATGTGACTGAACAGAAGTATTACATATTTTGCATGTGAAGAGATGGGCAAATGTGTTTATTCTTCTAACTTCCAGCTAGAAGAAGAAAACTAGAGGACAAAAAAGGTATGCAAATGACTCATCCTGCTGTTCTGTAATCACCTCTCATTAAGGGTGGACCTGGCTGCACAGTCACCTGTGTGGGACAGACTCTTGTCCACCCCCTGCAGTGGAAGCTGGATACAGTGATAACTTTATTATTATTTATTACTAGTCACTGGTAAGGGTATGACGACATACAGAATAACTGATGAACTGTCAGCATGTAAGCAGACTTGCTGAGATTTCAACCTGGGAATATTCAGATCAGTTTTGATCAATCCAGTAGAAGTTGGTGGGACTCTTCAAGAACTGCTTTCACTTGGAACCATGGTCAGGGACTGGAAATGATCCATGAAACAAAACTGCTGCAACAAAGCCTTGTCTACGCTAAGAAATTATTTGTACTTCTACCTCAGCATTGATTTTCTGTTTAACTCTCCACTCTCTAGGCAAGTAATAAATAAGCTAGAATTTAATTCACACACTTTCCACTAGAGCCCCTGTACTGGACCCCCTTCTGCTCAACTGAGATTGGTTCCTTCAGCTTTCATTTCAGCAGTTCCCACACTAATGCAAAGTGCTGGGTTATACAGCCTGATTTAAATAGCCTTCGACCAAACACCCTATTTAAAATTAATGGAAATGAAATGGAAATATTTTCATGTCCCAAGGGAGAGTACCCAGACAGATTGATAATCTGCAAGGCAAATCTGTACCTTGAAAATTATTACTGTGACACACACCTGAGACATAGCACAGATTACTATGCACTGCTAACTTTGGTGGCCTACTTGGGTAAGCGTATGTTCCTCATGTATTACAAAAGCACATACATATAAAAACACACACATATATATACACACATGTACATACAGAAAATGTAGATATACATGTATGTATCTCTTGTTAGGACATATATGGCAAAAGAAAAAAAATTAAAATATCTCAAGGAGAGATTGTACAAATCAAGTATCTGCTCCAGACAGCTGTAAACCGTTGACTTTTTGTACCTCTAGCCTAAAAGTGTAACCTGTTACCAAATAGTTACAGGGTCAAAAATGTTACCAGCCTGGAACAAAGACTAGGAGACAGAAAGTCACAGCTTAAAGTTGTAACGAACCCTTTGTCTTTCTGACATATGAAGGTAATGGGGAAGTTGATTAGGTTGCTACCATTTCAGAATTTTAAGCAACTGTGCCTGAAATAATTTGTTAAAGTCAGTTTTGTTCCATTTATAGAGAAAATTATTTCAGAGAATCACTGTATCATTAAAGTTGCCTGTTTTCATCGCTGTTTTGATCTGTGTTCATTCATGCCCAAAGGCAGCAAAGCACTCAAACATGTACATAATTTAAAACATGTCTCCAAGATCCCTAGTACCTTAATTCAAAATTAAAACTGGAAGTGGTTCAATGAATCAGTGCTTCCGACAAGAGACAACTCCTTTCTTCCTCCCAACCTTTTAAGAAGAAAACAAGGCCATCCCTCTCACACTTCAGAAGGACATTAAAATGACAGTCAAATAAGAGGCAAAAAAGAGCTTCAGTTAAGAAACCTGCCAAGCAAAGAGAAAGTCACTTGCAACTTAATGAAACAGCAGAAAAGAATCACAAAGTCCATAAAGGAAGACTGATTTTGCAGAAAACAGGGATCATAAGTGATGAGGCAAATTGTCCATGACACAAGATTATTTAGAGCAATAAGAATTAGAAATTTTTTTTGAAATTTCAGGGATTATTTTAAGAGATCAGGAAACACCAGATCTGCTATAAATCAGTGTTGCCAAAATGTGAGATAAGGCATATCTGGAGAAATAACATGCAGGAATTACTGGGTTCCTATAGCCATCTAGAAGAAGAGCTAGTCATTCACCTAAGTCCAGTTTCCACTGTAATTGGAATTATTAAAATTTCTTTTAAAAACGTATTATTAAATATTTTCACATTTTATCTCATAAGTCATTGAAAGTTACCACGTCTAGCAGCTCCAGTGTCCAGTCCTGCGCTCCTCAAACCTAGTGAGATGTCGACGTACTTGAGAGAGTTCCATAAAAAGCCAAGATGATGGAGGGTGTGGAGCACCTCACAGATGAGGAGACGATGGGAGATTTGGGACCACTCAAACAGGAGTGGAGAACACTCAAGGTAGGGTCTCACTGATGTATTTAGATACCTGAAGGGAGGGTGGAAAGGAGAGCCAGGCCCTTTCCAGTGGTACCCAATGACAGAAGCAGGGCCAATGGGCACAAAGTGAAACTTGGCAGGTTCCCTCTGAACAGCAGGAAACAGTTCTCACTGTGAGGGTAACCAGGCCCTGTCACAGGTTTCCCAGAGAGGTTGTGGAGCCTCCACCCTTGGAGATACTCAAAAACCTAATCATGGTCCCAGGCAGTTTCCTGTAGACTAACCTGACAGATCTAGGGAGTTGGACCAGATGATGTCCAGAGATCCCTTCCAATCTCAATTATTCTGTTATTTATATCATTAAATGAATGGTAGTGATTGAGTTTAACCTGAACTTGTTTGTATATACTGTAACCAAAAGATCTTCATTGAGACTTCTGGATGCATTTGCCAAATGACAAACCACTAGAAAGAAAAAGCAGGCATTGAAAATTACCAAGTCACAGACCAAGAATCCTGAAATCACATTTTGCCTGAAACCATTTCTATTATGTTTTGCATCATCTAGATGTTGACATTTTGTCAAACTCAACCTTCATCTCTATCTCTGTATATAGGTAAAAACACTGTTCAGTAAAGGTATTGGATCAAAAGCAAAACTAAGATTTTGAATTTTCCTGTTGCTTTTCACAAACTCAAAGAAAGAAATCATGTATCTCAGCACCTTTCAAAATCAGACACTCTTCCTCTGTGTTCATAAAAGGTTTTGTGTAACTTTCTCCTGTGGACAGGAATGTCTAGTCTTGCTGCCAGCTGAACTTGGTTACTCACATTGCTGGCCAGATTTATAGTTCCTAAACACTGGGGAAAATTGCAACTCAATTCCTACTTTCAACTTACAATTTAAGGAGTGTCTTCAACAATGTTATTTTTAGTAAATGATCAAAAATTAGATAGGCAAGCACAAAAATAATTCATTAAATAAATGACACTAATGTTTTTACATAAAATATGTTTTTGCATATTTTCAAGCTCAGCTTATTAAATTTAAAAAAAGAAAAGAAAACAAAACAAAACCCCCAAATCGTTATTATTAGGCACATTGTTAAAACAATAAAGGAATGTATGAGGGGTAATATTTTTTCCTAAGCTTATTCAGTTACAGAAACCATTTGGTTTCTGAGAGTACTTTTTTAAAATTATTTTTAATCTCACAGTGCTTTACTGAACTATTACACTTTTTGTAAACAAGCTTCAGGTGTCACCACCAATTTTAAAAATAATTGTCATTCAGGTAAATGCCTAAGCCTGGTACTTCCCATTGGCATGCACCAAAGCCCTGCTTGTTCCAGATATTGAAACAGAGATGGCAGAAAGATTTCCCTCTCTGGGGGGACAAGCAACACAGCCATCCCGGGTGGGCAGTGGCAGTACTGGGGACAGTGGCACGTGCCCCATGCCATTCCTGGTGGTTACAGCTTTGCAGGAGCTGTTCCCTGCCTCTGTAGGGAGCAGGTGTGGCCGAGGCCCAGACCTCAGCATGTTTTGTCCCAAACATGCTGAGTATTGCTACAGGAAACGTGTGATCAGAGGAGAGGGGGCCCTCAGAGGTGGGGCAGCACTCCTCTGAGCCAAATTGTTGCTCTGCCTTGAGGATCATGCTCACTCCACCCCCCAATGCATCTCTTAGAGGAGGGCTGTGCAAAAAAATCATGTAAAAATCCTTGTTTCCATTAGAGGTGGGCACCAAGTATAAAAGGGAGAGGATTGAACCCCCTTGCTCTCCTTGCTTTCTTATTGTCTAGCGGCCCCAGCTCCTGATCATCCACGTGACAAGACCAGCCACTGGGACCTAAGGACTGGTGATATTTGTTTTCTTCCCTTGCTTTGCCCAGGCAAAGCACAGCTATCATATTCTACTCTGTGACCAGAGAATATTGGTGTGTTGTGGTGGCAGTGACAGACTCTCTGTCATCCAGTCCCTCTAGGACCCCTGAGGTTTCCTTCTGATCCCCTTAACACCATGGAACTCTGCTTGGAAACAGTTCCAAATTCATCATGGTGAAGAAAGGTGACAATACAGCAACAGCAGACACCTCATTGAATGCCTGGAGACCCATGGGAATGCTGGAGGTGGGGCCAGTCTTTCTGAGCCCTATCTTCATTTTGTGGTGGGGGGACTTTTTCCAGGTGGGGACAAATGCAACTTCTCCTAGGAGAATCCTCAGTGAGGGGGTCAGTTTCTCAAATAAACCTGGTGCCAACACGTGCTGAAGGGAAAGTCATCCCACAGGCAGTGGGACAGGCCTAGCAGGACAGTCTGCTCAGGATGCTGCACATCTGAAGGACACCATTGGTTTGAGGCCAATTGTTCTGACTTTATGAAATCACAGATACCCTCCTGGTTCTGGGCACCAGCAGCACAATGTTCGCAGGATGAATCCTTGTTTTCGCTGAACCTTTCGACTCCTCAGGATGCAGCTCATCTGAACTGCCAGGCCAGAGACAGAGGGATCACTCTCTGTCTGCAGGGGCTCAAGGGCTGGGACCAAAAGGAACAGAACCAAGATGAACTCCTGTGTTTGCAGAGATCCCCAGACATCCCCTCCCACCCACGCTCCCCACTCACCACTGCAGATCTCATCCAGCTTCTCCATGCTTTGGAGGTGCCATACAGCCAGCCCTAGGCACAAAGATTCATCAGCTCCTGCTCTCTAGCATACTTCCAGTAGCCTGGCCCCTGGCCCTGCCTTCTCCCTGAACAGGGATGGCCCCAGGAACTCCCAGCAGTCCAGGGGAGTGCAACTGAGCCAAGTGGCCACCAAGCCCAGTTACAGTGGTGGCACAAGGAGGGCTGAGACCCTGCACACAGGAGGGACAGGGCAGTGCAGCAGCAGGAACAGGGGCCAGGCTGCCCAAAGGGGGTCTCCAGGAGCTGGGGCTCACCAGTGAACCTGACAGCCACCTCTCGCACAGTGGCCTGAGGGTCCTTGAGGTACAGCAGGCTCTGATGCAGGTACTCCTCAGTCCAGCTCTTGTCCTTCGCCAGCTGGAGAGAGGGCAAGGGGATGGGCACGTCACGCAGCCCCTCAGCTGGCTGGGACAGTCCCTCCCTCCTGCCAGCACTCATCATTACTGAGAGCCCTCCCTCTCAATGGGTGCAGGGAAGGGAAAGACCCCTTGGGGCTCTGCTCTTGGAGACAGGAACAAGGATGCAGCTCCAGGCTGTGGGCTCAGGGCTGCAGCAGGGCTGGGGGGGCTTTGGGTGCAGGGCAACTCTCACCCAGCCCGCACCCTGGGGCTTGTCCTTACCAAGCACTTGCTGATCCTACATGTCTGCTGGGTCTCCAGCAGGTGCTTGAGCTCCTTCCACTTGAGGAGCTTGGCAGCAGCAAGGAGGGCTTCCCCAGAGGCCTGCACAACAGCAGAAGCTGTGAGATAGCGCCATGACTGGCAAAGGAGACCTCTTGGCTTTGTTCCTGAGGTGAACCTGCCTTTAGGAAGCTGGGATATGCCCTCACCAAAACATCTAGGGGTCCCTTGAGGACAGCCCTGAGGTACAGGGATGGAGTCTCAAAGCCCTGGCCTCCAACACATGCCAGGGACAGCAAAGAAATATGTGGGGACACAACTATTCCAACTTTGGTGGCCATGGGTTGATGCCAAGCCCTGCTGGAGCAGGTAGGGCAGGTTCTGGAAATGGCCATGCCAGCTTCTCCACCCCTGCTCACACTGGTTCTGCAGGGACCTTTCCCACAGGCTGTGCTGGGGGAGCTCTGCTCACTGCCAGCAGCCCACCCCTGTCTGTGCCACTGCTCAGCCTTGAAACCTGTACCTTGGCCACACCGGGGCTCTGGTCACTCATGTGAAAGAAGAGTGGGATCAGTACACTCCTTATGTAGCTGTTGCTCCTCTTGCTGCTCCCCACCACAGCCTCCAGCTGGTCTCTGAAGATGCAGATGGAGAGCTCTCGCAGCTGGCTGCACTCCTGGTAGGAAGGAAGAAAGATAAGCTTTGGAAACAGCAGCTCCCTGCCCACTCTGATCGTGGCTGAGGTGAGGGGATATGATCTAGGGTCCGATTCCACAGTGAGGAGAAGAAGTGCTGGGCTGCAAGGCCCAGAAGCCACAAGAGCCCAGAGGAGAAGAAGCTGCCCTGAGTAGTGCTCACACAGCTGGTCTGCAGGGCAGCTGTCACTGCCCAGAGCCGGGCTCAGGGCCCCACATCAGCCTTACCGAGTCAAAGAGGGGCGGGAGGTTTTCCATCAGCTTTCCAGTGATGGGGCTGCCCACAGCCTCCTCTAGGTTTTGAAACATGGTGGGTTTGCCCATCACATTTTTAAAGAACATCAGGCTCTTTATCTTGAGGTCTGCGCTGCCAACCTGCAGGACCCCCATCATATCTGGCAGGAGGACTTGCATTTTTCTTGCCTGTATGAAAGTTTATTTTTTGTGAGAAGATTCCCACCTGGAAAACTCCTCAGGCAGCCACTAAGCCCTACCATGGCAGGGAGGGTGTTTGGAGGAGCCATCTCCCTGCCTGACACCTAGGCCAGGCCGGGCCAGGCCAGGCCAGGCCAAGCCAAGCCAAGCCAAGCCAAGCCAAGCCAAGCCAAGCCAAGCCAGTCCAAGCCATCACATTACCCACAGCCCCAAAGCCCAGCTGCCAACATGATTGTCCCCAACACCACCCTGCTCACCATGTCACGCGTTTCTGACAGCATGTGGAGGACTCCGACCAGCAGGGAGGCTGTCACCATTCTAGGAAGCCTCTGATTGCTCTCAGTGTCAGGCTTGTCACCCAAATCCTTGGATGGAAGCTGTCTGGAGGATGGCTGCAGGAGTAACCACAGGAGTGAGATACACTGGCAGAGCCTGCAGGCTCGTGGCAGGGGATCGAGGCTTTTTCTGGTAACTCACAGCCATGTCAGGCATGCAGGTGCCCTCTGCAGCAGAGCTGGGAATGTTGGTCATGAAGAGGAGCTGAAGCAAGCTAACGAATACCATTAATATCTTCTCTCGAATCTGGGGCTTGTGGAAGATCTGACCCCACAGCTGCAGGGCAGTGCTGCAAGGCAGAGCACTCTGTCAGCAGGGCTGCCTTGGCCTCAGCATGGCCTGGGCCAGCCCCATGGGGCTTGGCAGGCCTGGGGGCCCTGCCAGGCAGGCAGGAGGGCATTGAGGTGGTGCTCCCCAGGAGCAGCATGGTGGCTCTGGACTGGCTCAGCCAGCTTTGGCTGCTGCAAGCCCTGACAACTTATCAGGGCTGGAAGACTTGGTGGGATGGAGAACCCCGCTCCCTGCAGCATTCCTTCGGTCTGGAAGTCAGAGAGTCTCAAGATCTCTTTCCCCACAGCAAACAAGCCCTCGGGATTGTCAGGGCCAGTACCTGTCTCCTTGTGGAGCGATGCTCAGCAGGGTTGTGACTACCGCCTCAGGGTTCTTGTCAGCCATCTTCATAAGCAGGGAGTTGAAGCAGTGCCGAATTGATAGTTTGTGGATGTCCTTCAGGCTGTCATGGATGCAGCTCACAATCTTTTGCACCTGGATGGAACACAGGTGAAATTGGTGCTGCCACTGAAGTGCAGCTACATCCTCAGCTTCCTTTTCCATCCCTCTCTGCTGCCTCAAGGGAGCTTCAGGTGCCTGAGACACCTGGGATGGGAGGGAGGGATGGAGAGAGGAACAAGGCCTGACAGGGCTGAAGGGCAGGGCAATCCAGCCACAGGCCACTTACATCCATCAGCCAGAAGTCCGGGTCTCCCATGGCTACTTTCAGAATGTGTTTTGCCGCCGTCTTGTCAAAGACTGAGGTTTCTGTCATTACCTCCATGGCCGCAAGGATGATGTGTGTCCTCTCACAAGGTGTGAGGTACCTTTCAAAGGGCTATGCCAGGAAGGAAGGGAGAAGAGACATGTCACACCAAGCACCCTGATGGTGCTGCTTAGCTGGGTAGAGTGAGCTGTCACAGGGTGCTGGCCCTACAGAGAACCAGGGCTCACTGCTGGACAGGAGGGCTGGAGCTGCTGCTGGCACACCAGAGTGCCACCCTCAGATAGTTCCTGCTTGGGGGGACAGCAGGAGCTTTCTCATCAGTGAGGCCACATCAGCACCTGTGATTCTGGGTCCCTTTGCTCTCACAAGTGCCCTGCCCATGGCACAGACAAGAGTGCCAGCAAAGGAGGCGCTCATTACCTTGATGTTGCGCAGGTTGAAGTAACGCAGCAAGGAGGTGGTGTCACCTTCTCTATGGAGCTGTGTGTTATCCTTGAGCCTGGACGTGCCTAAACAGCGAGACGGACACAGAAGTCAGTAAGACAGAGCAGCTTTGCCAGCATTCTGGAGGGTGTCATGCTGGAGTTCACAGGTCAGCAGGGTTGAAGATGGTGAAAGGAGGGAGGAAGGAGGGCAGCAGAGGAAAGATCTTGGATGTGAGGAGAGCACTTGGTTTCAGTAGCAAATGACTGCTGGATGATACAGGAAGCATCCAGAGGAGGAAAGATGGTCAAACAGAGAGGTAGAGCTTTGAGGAGATGTCTGTGTGAAGGGGAATGAAGTCCATCACAATGTCCCTTATCATTTTGCTCACAGATGAATTCACTGAGGTAATGAAGAGCGCTCAAAGCCGTTTCCTTTTCTCTGGATGAAGTTTGTAAAAGGAGAAGACGTCCCAGCAGCTGTCCAAGGATTGAGATCTGGATGTCTTCATAGCAGACAGTGCAGTTCTTTTTACTAAAGAGGTCCCAGTCCTGTGTGAGGGAGGCAGAAGAGCAGCAGGGCTGACAGCAGGCAGCTGGTGCTGAGGCCCCGCACCCAAGAGTGTTTCCAGGGCTGGATCCCTGATGAATGCAGGATTTACAGAGCTATTGTCCCAGAGGAGTCAGCTGGGCAGCAGCCCTGGCAAGAGGCTGCCATGCCCTTACCTTCTGTGTGGAATAGTGGTACAGGAAATGACTCAGCATTTCAATCCTCCCCAAGGCTCTTGACCACACTTCTTGTATCTCAGAACTGGTGAAATCCAGCAGCACCTGGGCAGAGAGAAGCCGCCAGTAAGCCCCGGAGCAAACACCTGCTTCAGCAGCAGCAGGGCAGCTCCAGCCCTGCACAGGACTTGCACAGTCCCTCAAGGCTTCCTCTGACCTCAAGCAAAGCCTAGAGCAAGGCTCCTGCCCCTGGGCTCCCGTGCAGGTCTGGGAAAAAGGCCCTGGGCCAACCATGTGGCCATGCAGGAAGACACCTTCTGTACTCCCGAAGGAGCCTGGGGACAGCCCAGGAGATGGGCACTGTCCTGCAAGGCACTGATCTGGAGGAGCACTCACCCATGAGTGGGCAACACCTCCCTCTCAGGGTGAGGAGCAGCTCTGGGGCCCCCACCTTTCGATCAGGCCATACCTGCAAGATGTTCTGCAGCTCCTCGCTGATTTTGGAGGGAGAAGAGCTGAGGACTATTGCCCTCAGCATGGAGTCCATGCTTCTCAGGGTCTGCAAGGAGGTCAGAGAGTGGTGGCAGGGATTATTAACCTGATTTGAGGCTGATCTTAGTTGCCAATGTCAGGGGAGGATGCCCATGCTGCCCAGGAGAGACCTAGGAGCTGGCAGTCTGCTGTGGACAGAGCAGCCTGCAGCATTGGACATGGCTGGGCCCTGAGAAGGGGATGGAAGGACTAGGGCAGGAAAACAAAGCTAAGACGCTACCCTGCCTTGAATCTCTGGTCATGGGGCAACACATGGTGGCCAAGAAGCAGCCCAGAGAGACTGGGATCTTCCACAGCTCACCCAGAACTTACATTCTTTAAGAGGCGTTTTTGATGTCTGTTTAAATGAGCACGTGGAGGAAGCCAGAAGACAGTTCTGAAGCATGTCTCTAGGAGGCTTCTCTTTTTATCTTCCAGCACCACTTCCACTGTCTTGCTGAAAGAAAAAGCCTATCTAGACACAGGGAGCAGTGCCTTGAGGCCTTGTGCAGAGGGATGCTGTCCTTTGGGGAAAGGTCCTTGGGAGGGATGGGCAGGTACCTCAACATTTCAATGGTGAGCATGGCCACCTGCCGCAACTCTGTGCTTAGCTGGTACCAGGGCTCATCTTCCAGCAGCACCTGCAGAGCACAACAGAGCTGCTACCCAGTGCCACCAGACTCTAGCTCTGCCCAAGTGCTGCTCTCACAGGGTGCCAGTGCTGGGGCCCTTTTCCTCTTCCCTGAGCACTGTGTGTCCCCTCACCTGGATCCTCTCTACCAGGTTGTATCTGCGGCAGAAGTCAATCAGGCGCCGTGACGAACCGAAGAAGGCAGTGTTCATGCATAGATCCATGATTTTGTAAAGAAAGTTGATCTTGCTTCTCACATCCTGGCAGCCAGGTTTGTTTGATAGACAAAGAGAGAGTATGAGAAGGGGGGATGCATGGCCAGCAGGACTGGAGTTCTGAGGGGCAGCACCATGTTGAAGCAGCAGCCCTGTCCAGCCAGGACACCTCCAGCAGCCCAGCCTCCACCAGAAGATGCTGGAACAGTCACTGTCCAGCTGGCCGCAGTTACCTGACCAAGGTCACTGGCAAGGATCTGGATGGAGTCCAGAACTTCCTCTTCCTCTCTGGACATTTGTAGCCAGCTGGCATCTAAAAGAGGGGTAGAGCAGGGAGGGCTACTGAAGGTCTGGCGACAGCAGAGAGCAGAGGAAGATCTGCTCTCTGCCCAGCCCCCCACGAGCTCCCCTGGCATGGCCTTCCCATGTAACCCCCAGCTGAAGGGTCCCCAGCAGAGGAGCTGCCATGCTGGAGTGCAGCAAAGTGCCAGTGCCCCAGGCTGAGGAATGTGCTGGCAGAGAGATAGGAAAAGTTCAATGCTCTACAGCATTGCTGCCTCCCACCAGCCAGCTGCCCTTCACTGCCCATACCATGGAGCAGGAGCTGGGTCCCCTCCTTGGGAGAGGCTGTGCTGGGACAGCCCTGAGCAGCCCCAGCGTTTAGGCATCACACCCACCCTCCAGGACCCTCGCTGTCAGCATGCCAGGGAAACATGACCCTGGCATTGTGCAGGATGTGCTGGCAGCCCCAGCCCTGCCCAGTCCAACAGGGCCCACTCACACTCACTCACTCACTCACTCACTCACTCACTCACTCACTCACTCACTCACTCACTCACTCACTCACTCACCTGTCTGCAGTGGATCCACCACAATCATCTGGCAGGGCTCTGCTGGAGAGCTGTTTTTCTGGGGAGCACCATCCTCCACCCAGGCCATCCTGAGCAGGGTAGGACGTGCCTCCTCCATTCTGCAGAAGAAATGAAACGTGGGAAAGGGACCAGTGAGAAGCTTTGGGGAAAGACCTCAGCATGACAGGGACTGCTGAGACAGCAGGGAAAGTTTGGCTATGCTTGCAAGCTCCTCACCTTGAGCTCTGGGATCTCATCCTATCCCATCATCCTGCTGGACATGGCAGCTGTACTGACCAGATGTGCTCTGGTGGGGTGTCACAAAGGGCCCCTCTGTGACCTACACCTTCCCCTAGCACTGTTGCAGTGTTTGCAGACATGGAACCAGCCCCTAGCTGTGGGTGCTGGCAATGAAGAACATCATGCTATGTGTTTTGACATCGTATATTTTCCAGTTCATCTTATTTTGAAAAAACATAAAACAAACAAACAAAAAAACCCCACCAAACATAAACCCACAAAACTTTATTATTATATAGTTTAAAAAAATAAAAGACTGTATAGGGGTAACAGTGGGAGTTTCCTCCTAAGTTTATTCAGCCAAAAATCCTTGTGTCTCTGAGATTTGCTTTTTCAAAACTCACAGTAGTTTGCTGAACTGTTATTCTTCTTGTAAACAATACTGAGGTCTTACTATTAATTTTAAAAATAACTGCAATTTAAGTAAATGCCTAAGCCTAGTACTTCCCATTGGCATGGACTCAAGCTTTGCATATTCCAGATATTACAACTAAGATGATAAAAAGTTTTCTTTCTCTGAGATGAACATATTCTTATACTGTAGGTGATTATTTTAAGCTCCTCCTGAGGGCTGCAGCTCCTGGTACTAGAGGCATTTTTGTAAAAGAGCAAAATAATTCCTTCTTAGGGAAAAAAGCTTTCTGCAAAAGCTGTGCAATGCAGCATTTTATTACCTCTGTATACCAAAAATGCTGCAGTATCTTACCTACCAAAAAATGACAGATAATATGCATTAATGAAGATGCTAAGTCTCCCTGAAGGGTAACTGCTCTTCCCTGCAAATTATTATGTTGCCTTGGCTTAATGCATCATCACAGGACCATTGGATAGTTCTGGTTGGAGAGGTCATCTAGTCCAACTCACTCATCAAACGCAAGGCAACAGTGAGAGCTCAGAACTCTAGAAATCCTGAAGAGTTCACAAAGACATTGTACATCTGCCATGAGCTGAAAGGGTTTATCTTTCTGTGATTACACGGGTCCTGATGGTCTTTGGCTGTCCCTGTGACATGGATAGCAGTGGGGGCCTGGACTCCAGTTTGACTTGCTGTGAAGCCATTCCACAGCAAAGGAGAAGAGCTGTCTGGATACAGTTCAGTTACATGATATTAAAGCAATTAACTTAGTTTGACAAAAGGCAAAAGCAACTAGAGAGTACATCTATTTTTACTTTTTCCAGTTAGTTTATTGATATTTTCAGTAGATTTCACAGATCTAAAATATTGTATAAGAACTAGTTTATTTTACTTGTTTACCTCTATATTTCTCCTTCCTTAAAAGTGTTACAGTATATTTAAAGCCCTTTTTGGTACATTTACTGCCCTTCCACTGAGAGGCATAATTCCCTGCTATCATTAATGGGAAAAAAATAATCTCAAGAGGTCTTCATAATGTTGCAGTGATAACAAAGAAATGCTTTTAAAATTGTCCTGTAGTTTGTTTCTAAACTTGTTCTTCCTGAGGAATACTCCATTGTCTTTGCCTTTCAGAAGGAAAGGGAGCCCTTCTAAGATTACGTGGGAGATAAAGGACAGAGATGAGGCTGACCAGTTCAAGATACTTCTTCATGGGGAGAGCGAGGCAATTAGTATCTACAATACAGCTGAATAAGGGTCTGGCAGAGAGAGATCCATCTTTCCATGGGAAAGGTTTTGGATGGAGCCTGGCACAAACTTTCAAGGGAAAGCCTGCTCACTGTGTGTGTGTGGCCCCTGTCAGTCCCTAAAGAGCAAGCAGGGCAGATGGAGATTGTGCCCTGGCAAGGTAAGCCCAGGACATTGCTGCTGCCTGGGCGATCATGGGGATCTTATTGTGCATGGAGATCACCACTGGATCTCAGCTGCCAAGAGTTAGCCCATGCATGGCTCTGGTTATGTGCTGCAGTAGCAGGAATTTATCACTTCATCACCCTTTTTATTATTATGATTATTACTATGATAGAAACAGAGCTGTAGCTAGTGGTCTGAGAAAAGTGTTTGTTTTACTTCAGGTGCAAAGGATGTGTTCGCTGTAACTAGAAGTGACTGGCTCAAAAGTCTTTTAAGCTTTCATTTATCAAAAGAGACTGATGAATGTGTACTGCCTTTTGCTTTGGTTCCTCCAAAATACAGAACAAGTCTCTGTTCCATAGTCAAAATAACTCTGGAGACTGAAACAAAAGTCATAGCATTTAACTGTGTGGCCCTGACTTACTACAAAAAGTCACCACTGAAACAATACAGGGCTATCCAACCTGCGAAAAGCAACATAGGATTTCATACACAAAAAAATTCTAGAAACTCACTTCCCGCTAAGATTACTTCGGATCATACCACACTCCAAACTAAATGCACAAGATATTTCCTTGATGTTTAATTTTTCCACAATTAGTTCTTACAATGAAAGCACCACCACACCAGAAATCCTCTCTCTCCCATGCAGACAAATTCACAAAACTACCAAAGTCCTTCTCCCACAAATTGAGAATTAGTTTTGCCCTACATTTGGGAAATGCTCTCTATGCTAGTAAAGGTGTCTATGTGCACAGGCAGTCAGACTGGAGAAGGTGTGTGTATGGGTAATGAGACAGACTGGACCTAGACTGTAGCTGTTCAGAAAGTTTAACACATATCTTCCAGTTCATTTATGCTGTAGATTAATGTGCCACTGCCTGAGCTTCTTGTAGATCATAGCATGGCAGCAGAGGAAACCGCTGTGAAGTTCCTGGAGTGGCAAGCTGACTCACAGCAAATAAAACATCTTTGTGGCTTCTTTCCCTGGGGTTTTAAACAAATTAATTTGCCTAGTTTTCACTGTTGCTTTTTCCTTCATGCCTTCTTTACAGGAAGATAAGCAGGCAACTTTCTTACTTTATCAATTTGTAAATAAGGAAATTAGATATACATATATTTTTTGCAACTTGGTACACACAAGGGAAGTGTATATCAAGCAATGCTTAAATGAACCAAGTTTAGCCTATCTGTTCTTTAGTTGTTTGCTTTCCTTGTTGCATTTTTCCCCCCTTTACCACCAGAAAAGAATGGGGGAGAGAGTGCTAGTTTGGGATATATGGAAACTTCCTGAAGATTGGAGCAGTGCTTTTCAGAGGGCCAGGTCACTCCATTTCCCTGGTAAGAAGGGCATCATTTATATTATAAAGCAGAACAAGCATCTAAGAATACATGAAACATTAGGGGGTTGCAAGATGGTATTACTCATTTGCTTTAAAAATTGAGTTTGTTTGAAAATATTAAAGGGCTAAGGTGGAAAACTGGTCCCACTGGAATCAGTCTGTTCCCTGCTCTTTTTGTAGAGCCAGAACTTCATCCCAGATCTCCAGGAGGCAAAGCCTCTCTCTTTATAGCTGCAAATCAAAGTCCTTTTCAATCTTCTTAATTTACCTAAGATTACAAAGAGGTATGATTACCCTAAGTGGGATCTGTATTTGAATCCAAGTAAAAATTTCAGTTCTAGAGCCACTGCAAGTTTGAATTTTCAGAAGATAGGCTTTTCCTACTCTGAATATTTTTCATAACTCTTCATGGGCACATTAGTTTTTACCAAGAGTGAACCAAGTGGTTCCAGCTTTTTCCTTGGAACCTGCCTTAGCCCAAGGCTGTATTTACTGCCTAGGGTTAGGGTTACAGCTAGGGTTAGGGTTTTGAAACCACAAAGCCCAGAGCTCCAGGCACAGTGCACCTGCAAAAAGCATCCCAAGGGCAACACAAAACTGCCACAATGTTGCTTCCACCACAGCTTTTTCCTTGGAACCTGCCTGAGCCTTAATTGCCGGCTGGTGCTGGACCCAAGCTGGCACCAGTGCCAACAGGGGCTGGTTTGACAATGCCAAGTGGCTCCTGCAATCTGCCACCAGGAGTCTGGACTGGTGAGTTTTGTTTGCCAGGGAAAAGGGTTCTTCTCCTACTGGGTTGGGAGAAGAATTCATAAATATCAAAGACAGCAAAATGTTCATATTTTATTTATTATTTTGCAATTCTACAATGTCAAGAAGACAACCATGTAGTCACACCAAGGAACAGCAAATAATACTTATCTGTCAGATGCTTATAAATGAAATAATTTTTTAATACTCTAAATTTATTCCAGATATAAAAGACAGTATCTTGAATTTGAACTGCATCTAACTGAAAGTGATATGGCCCATTAATGTTTCTTAGCCTCTCTCTGAAACATTAGAAGGTTATTATGGTTTATATATAAAAGTACTTTCTTTTTATTTCCTTCCCCATCAACCTGCTTTTAGGCCAGCCTAGTACTTGCAATACATAAAATCATAAGGCATGTAGGAGTTATTGCAAAGTGTACTACCACTGGGCAACCACTGCTGTAGAACTGCCTTTCATAGAAGCCCTTCTTATCTTTTTTCCCATCTTTCAGGTACCAGAATATAGTAGGAGTCCTAGTCAAACATATGTATTGTGTAAGTGGCCTTGCCCCAGTCCTAGTTGTTTTAAATGGGCTGCAGCTGTGATGTCTTTAATTGGGTGGCAGCTGTGGCCAATGAAGATAACTGGCATAAAAGGGGGTATGCTGGGTGGTCAGGGAGAGTCTTGCAGGAGCCCTGATGAAGAGGCTGGAACAACAGTGCTGTGAAGAGCTGCTTGTGAGAAAACCACCCAGAAGGTATGAGACTCTAGAAATATGATAACAACAATATGAATACAACACCAGAATATCAGCTTGAAGCTTATTTCATCTCATCAGGGATGTCCCTGCTCCAGAGTTACCAATCAGTACTCACTTTATAGTTCACAGGTCATCTCAGACCCAGCAGACTCTGAAAGATCCTCTGGCTACTCAGACATGTGGCAAGTAATCAGATTCCTTGAATAACACACAGAATTACACAGCATATAGCAGTTGCCATGTTCTTTTGTCCCCTTCATTAAATATTATCCTTTTTCTTTATCAGATATCAGTTACCAGGGATTAGGCAGACCAGTTAGTTGGTCTTCAACAGCTTTGGGTTTGTGTGGTTCCTAAAGAGAGAGACTTTTTAACACAGGTTTGAAAGTTCTTACTTGTATTAAAAAGTCCACATAAATAACTGTCTACATGAAGAAAAAGATAAAGTTTGTCCTCAAGGTGGAAAAGGTGGAACGTTTTGCATTGCCTCATATCTCAAATTTAATACTAAATATCAGTTATTTAATTAGTGCATAACCATCTCACCCTTGTTTAAATGTCTTGTTCACTTGCAAATGAATATCCTCAATAGTAACATTTCAATACAAGTACACAATTCTTTTACCTTTTGAAAATGTTATTTTTAGGATAAATTTCAGTCCAAACACCACCTCTATGCAACTGACAATCTCTTTTACCACCTTCCACTAATTTAATGCATTGAGACACATCACTGCTCATTAAATATCTGTACCAGACACTGGGACAGGAGGCTGGTGTGGCTTACAGCCATCAGCGGCCAGTCCTAAATCCACACCATTCCTGAGCAGATACACCTTTTCTATACCTCTTTTTTTGTGTGTTTTTGTTGCAGTTGTTGCTGTTGGTTTGGGTTGCTTTTGGGGTTTTTTTGGTTGGGGGGGAAGTTGTTAAAGCATTGGTTTCCAGCTGCATCTCTTCTCTGTTCAGGCTGTATAAGAAAAGTCCGCAAAAGTGGGATTAATGCAGGATTCATCCCAGTACTGGTGCTCTCAAGAGGTGCCAACAGGCTCAACACCTTCTAGACCCCACCACTGTAACAAAAATACCTTTAAAAATTCCTATGCCTGCCCACTCATGGAAACACCTTTCCCAAAAATGAGTCTTCCTGGTTCCAGCAGGACTGAGCATTCAAGTACTGAGAAGACTGCAAAATCCAGGCTTAGGGAATATTCAGTGATTTTCAGCAGGCTTCCTTGAATGACTAGGACTACCAAAAACTGCCTACTCCTAAGGCTGCTGTTTCTGCACAGTTAATTAGTAAGGACGCAGAGCACTTGGGCAATCTCACTGTATCAGCCAAAGGACAGGATTCAAACATACAGCCACATGACAGCCAGAAACACTGCAGCCTTGAGATTATTTTACTCATTACTCTAAAAATTAAGGGAATTATTATTACTATACAGGGTGATTAGCCGTGGTTGTGGTCTTTGCAAAGCGTTTTCTAATGTTTGTTATTCAGAGGATCACAATCTTTCTGATGTCATATACTCTGTACCACATGCAGTTCCAGGCAACTCATTTACAGCACCAATCCTTTAATTCTGCTTTAGTCAAGATTATATAGGAGGTATGGGAGAGACTGAGAAGATGAGCATATGATACTAAATAATGTCATTTTGAGTTTGGGCCTATATCACTGATATCAATGGTGCCAGAAATTTCTGTGAAGCAAGCATAATTTTTTTTAAAGTGATTTTTAGGGATCCACAATGAAATCATTTTTACCCTATTTTTCCCCTTTTTGGAAATAGCCAACATCCTTGCTGTGAAACAGCACCTTATTCTTACTCCTGGAACTGCAATACTTGGACTCCACTGCATGATGACATGCAGAATATGCCTTTTCCTAAAAGGCTGTCAGGATCTTTTCTTGGGTGACCATGAACTGGAGAAGCAAAAAACTGGTTGATACATTGTTCAGGTGGCCTGTAATCAAAGTTATACTCTTGTTCCTGAAGATGTCTAACTAAAAGCATACAAGTGGAACACTATGGGCAAACCTCCAGCTTTGAAGCAGTTCCTGATTTGTGTTGGAAATAACTATTAAGTGGTATGAATCAAGATGATTGGATTGTTAAATTCACTTTTATATACAAACAATAGCAAAATGATCCTCTGAAAAAACAAGAAATACTGAGCAAATGAGGAGCTTTATTTGGAGTACTTTGTCATTTTCACAGTAATGAAGGGAATGTGGGATCTCAGGAGTGGATGGCAGTTCAGGGAGGTGAGTTAAGGTTTGCTTCAAAATTCTAAATAAACCAGTTTTCAAGCAAAAAGGCTTATCCTGGCAAAGATTTCATTGTTTTCTCAGGGTCCCCCAGGGACTAGGAGGTAAGAAAGGATTTCTGGGTCCCAAGGACAATAGAGTGTGGCTGGCACGCCAAATCAGTTTCAGTACTCAAAATAACTGGGATGAAGAACAAATAGAAGTAAAATGATAGCAGAAAGTAACATCTTCCAGAACTTTATTTTCCAATACCATGCAACTGACTTTACTGCAAAAGGCCTTGCCAAAAATCTGATAGTGGCTAAAGAACTCCAGATGATTTCACAGCCTATTTTTTTTTACTATGATTACACCAAGAGGCTTGCCATGCAATCCAGTAATATCCTTGGCTACTGCTTTCTAAGCTTCTCCCTTCCTGCTAGTCAGGGTTGCTGTAAAAATGAACTGGAAATAGAATTTTTATTATTCCTCCAGGACTAAAAAATAAATAGGAGTTTCATAATTCGTTATAATAGTGGCTTAAAAACTCTCCAAAGATTCATCTTAACTGCATAGTGAGCTTGTATCAAAGTCTGTTGCCATTAACTGCCCTTTTCTGAAGTGAATGATCCCAGATGTTTTCAACTGCCTTGGCAGAGGTAAGAGTGAGCAGGGCCAAGGAGGCTCCCCAAGAAGACTGGGCTTTATTGTAATACACAGCACAAGCAGCCTTCATCTTCAGTAGCGGAACTTGGATACCAGATTTACGTCCCAGTGTGGTACCAGTACATGTGACAGTGCACCTGTCATGTGCCAACATAGCAAGAAGCAGCACTTAATTTATTTTTTTTTTACTTCTTCAAATACTATCTCCAGTTTGCTGCAAAGCCCAGCAGGACATTCATGTCTGGAGCAAAGCTGGCAGGCAGATACCATGGTGCTAAGGCCTAATAGCAGCTCCTGAGGGAAACACATAACTACAGTCTTCCTGTGAATTAGTGGATATCTGGGATGTGGCTGGGACAAAGGGAAGCACCATGTCCCTGCTACGAGCAGAGTCCTACTTAACCCTAGAGCAGATGCACATGGCACTGTGCAACACTCAGAGCTCAACAAGGTCTGATGAGAATTGCTAACAGAAGGTGCTTCCAAAGTTTCCAGCAAAAGGGGAAAGCCTTGTTTTCAGGAGCCACTTTTGTTTCCAGACACAGAGTGGAGGAAAGAAAGATCTTCATATATATTTCTGGAGACCAGAAATATAAAGCTAAAACTCACCAAAACGTTGAGAGAGTTCAAGATCCAAGTCTGAGTTTGACTTTAAGATAAAAATATTTCAAATGCTAAAACTGAAGGACAGTAAAGGAGGCAGATGTCAGAAAATCTGTTCCAAAAATGAGCTTTAGAAGAAGAATAAGCCAAGGGTGTCATGCAGGGGGGGAATAGGGGGTAGGGGTGGAAAGCAAACTTACAAACCTCTCACTAAGTATATATAAAAATAGCTAAAGAAAATTAATGTACTGTCAATGTCAAGCAAATATATAACTGAACTTTTATGCAGCCTCTGTGCACATTAGTGCAGTGCTCGAGACACTGCCTGCTATTTTATATCCTCTGGAACAGGTCTAATTTTTATATCGTCTGGAACAGGTGAACAGAGAACTGAAAATAGTTCTTGCTTAACTTGTGAATATAAGTAAAATGCCCACAGATGTAAATAGAGCCTAATTCAAACAACAATAGCAAACCCTTGCTTGCTGGGAACTTGAGAGTACTAATTCAGCTACTAGTCTGTAATTGCTCTCATAGCACTTCCCACATGTACCTATAAGAAAGCAAATGAGTTTTATATTACTGGCTTTTGTGACCTCCTGAACTTGCTCCTCAGGTGTAGAATTCTCAGCCATTCATCACTGCATCAACAAGCGGTGATGGTTTACTCTCACATCTAACAGTTACGTCCACCAGACAGCCTGATCGGCCTTGGCAGGTTATGTTTATATAATTAATTTTTATGGTCTTTTAAAAGTGACTTTAGCTTCCTCTGCCAATGGTTCTCATAACTGGTTGTGCCTCTTCACCCTTCCATCATGAACTAAAGGGCGATACCCACTAATACACAATCAAGTCTCACCCTCTGCTCAAGAACACCAACAGTTCTTGAGTGTCCTCCCTACCCTTTGCCAGAAATGTGGCACAGCTTAATTGCAACACAGGGATGAGCTTTCTGAGACAAGTGCCCCAATGATGCTCAATCCAGTTTCAATAATTTTATCCTTTCCAAAGCTCTCAATCACACAGCCCTACATGTATGCAATACAAGCAACTTGGTCCCATTCAAAAATTCCTACATTTTCTAGTCTTAAAGCCTAGGAAAAATGAGCTTTGGCAAGAATATTTCCCATCTCCTAAGACTAGTTCCTCACCACCCACAAATTCTGAGATCACTGTGAATGATCTGGGGTCCAGAATGGAAGGAACTTTCTCTTAATCACCACCTGCCACAGGTCATAGCTGTTCAAACTCTTTATCTATACCTGCCAGATGACCAATCCTGTGATGTCATCTGACAACTGGGCAATTTGGTGCAGACTCTGGACCTGAACACTAGGAACCGCTCCAGAAGGTGTCAGTACCCAGACATCCATCCCAAGTGCTGGAGTACAGGATGGCATCACAGGTAGATAAGGGTAACAAACCCCTGATCCCTCTAATTGCCAAAACAAGGACTTGTATGTACCTGGCTTTCCCATTAACTTGGCCTGCTAAGTACATCAGTCATGGGATAGTACATGCCTTCAAGATGCTTGTTGTGTCAAATGGCTTCAATAGAGCCTGCTCACTCTGCTTTTACAACCTGCTCAGTTTCCCAGTAGAGGCAGCTTAGATGTTCCAGCCTATGGGTCCATATATAGGCATACCAAGGTATTTTTCTGGAATGATCTGGATCAATCATATGGAGGGATGTGCCATTTATTGCCCACACCAGACAGCCACTGTTCACATAGGGGTCCTTTGCAGGCTGGATGTAAAGCTGGGGTGCTTCTCCTGTGTTTTGAGGTATCAAATCATAAGGGACCTATAAAATTTCTGGAAAAAAAAATTTGCATTCCATCCCAAGATTCTCTTAATAGAAAGTCATCTGCAAAGGCCAGTTATGTCAATGTGTCTAACAATGCTGGGACTCATCCCCTTCCTCCTCCAACTTGCACAGCAGAGGGTCCATAGACAAGAATACATTGGGCAGCATTAGATTATAATCTCTAATAGGAACCTGAAAGAAATGGAGGCTTTAAAGTTTCCAGGATATAGATAACTGCATTCCTCCTACTCTCCTCCATACACACCCCTCTAGTAATTTTCCAGAAGAACTGACAATGCTAGATCAATTATAGCTATTTTGAAACATGTACTAAAAGCTGTGAACAGATATACAGATGAAAAAAGAGTTGGAGAGGTTTAAAGATTTTCCTGCTATTTCCTAAATGTAAATATTTATAGCAGCATTTTAAAATTGGATTGACTTTAATAATAAAATTCTAAAAATAAAACAATATGAAAAAGAAACGTTGGATTATGTTTTTGAACTCTTTAGCTCAGCCAAGAAACCAAGCACTATCCCAGTTCTACCCTTGGCTGCTTGTAAAAACCTTTCCAGTACTTTGCTTTCATAGGAGAAAAAAAAAGGACAACCACTTTACTCTTGGCCTAATTAAAAAAAAAAAAAAAAAAAAAAATCTGCAACATTTTGAAAAAGAGAAATCTAATCTGCCTGGGTTTAATGGCAAGCCTGGCCCCAGAGGACCTAAGGGATTTTTTTTTTGAGTGAAAGAAACAGCTAGGAATGCAGGTAGGAATCCAAAAGCCCCTAGCGTTGGTTCACAAAGAAGAGTTGTGGCCAGATGTGCTTCTCTTGTTTTGTGTCCTGCAAGATACAAAGGCTGTAAGAGAGCAGTTTGAGTAGAGGTTTTTCTGGCTTAGACAGATGTCATGGTCTTGGAGGTAATGTTCGCACTGAATGAGAGCCACCTCTTATGGAATACTTTCATCCTCTATTTACCATCAATTCAACCATTAAATGACACGTTTTAGGAGTGGACAGCTTTGTATACAGTATGGGGCTTATTTGTAATCAAATAACAATACTCAGCAGCAGCAGAAGCTTCCATGTATTTACTGTTGTAGCTGTGCTGCAATGCCAGTGCTCATTTAACCTCTGTAAGAAACTGAGTTTGTCCCATAGCTCCCACCAAGCAGGCAGGTAATGGGTTGTGACCCTAGACATTTCCTTTGGTGAGAGAAATGGCACAAGCATGCCTGTTGAAGGAAAGGGAGGGAAAGATGCTCTGTGTCCCAGCAGCCTTTTCAGGGCCAGGGAACCCTGCCACTCCCCCTTAAGCATCTGCCCTGTGGTGATTAAGTGATAATGACCCCAAAGCCCTAAATGGGGCACTTAGAGACACGGTTTGGTGGTGGATTTGACAGTGTTAGGTTAACAGTCAAAGATCTTAGAGGTCTTTACTGTCCTCAGATATTCTATGACTTGCATGAGGAGGGTGCTGCACATACTGGAGAATTTAAGAGAAGGCATGCCCTTACCCACTGCTTTGCTACTCAGTTTCCACTGACCTCCTAATGCTCACTGGTATTTCTCATGTGCATATGCTAGACTTGGGTCCTCCTCAAGTTTTACACTAGTACAGTTTCATCCTCACTCAGTCTCACTGAGTCACTTTTGCACAAAGCAGCAGGAATTAGTCTTATATTTTTGGCCATGTAAAAAAAGTATTTTTGAGTGCAGCATTATTCTGAGAGCATTACACAGCATATAAATTCTGCTCATCTCAGAACAGCTGAGGATCACGGAAACATCAGCAAAGTAAACTACTCTTCCAGATTTATATTATAAAAATGTATAAAAATTGCAACAAAATCAATCCAAAAACTGAGCAAAACCCACCTTCTGCCTAAACAAATTTGCTAGTAATTTAAACATGGTTATACCGAGTCATATTGCTGCTATTTTGTAAATCTCCCGACCTCTCTTCCATATTGATAGGGCTGGACTCTTAATTAACCACGGCAGTGCACATCTCCAAATAGCCTAAGACAAACAAAACTATGTCTTGAGCGCTGCTGTGCTGGGCAAACCTCATGGCGCATTACACACTTGGGCCCTAACCAGCAGTCATTTCCCAGCTTAAAAATGAGGACAGCAGATTCACAACATCAAGGCCATTAAATCAGTCAGTAAAACCCTCATGAATGAATTGCTATCCTGCTCAGAGCCAAGACCAATTCTCTAAAGAGTTGAGCCTGCTAATGAGAGCCCTCCCCAGCCAGTCAGCACACTGGGCACGCATTTGCCATTGTACAGGGTGAGAATCACCTACCCCGAGGCACAAGAAGGAAGCAAGAGGCAGCAAATTCAGAGCAGTGGCTGGAAAGTATGAGGCTGCCAATGAGTACAGCCAGCTCAGCACTCCTGAACAGGGAAATGCTTACAGCTACAGGCTGAACCAACAGGTACACTCAGGCTTTCCAACAACAGGGAGTTACTGTCTCAGCAGCAGAGATCATCCAAAGTGGCCAGTCTTTCTTTTTAAAATGCATGAATGCAGATCATTTCACCTTTGGTGCGAAAGAGCTACAAGTGTTATGAACATCCTGCCCCAAATGCACAGCAGCAGCCCCCAACTCATGCCCATGCTCCTGCTACACTCCACCACAGCAAACCACAGCCTTTCTACTCTTCAAGCCCCAGGCAAGGCTCTCCTAGCCCAGAAATGCTGAGCACTGCTGCAAAACACAGTCTCCACACTGCCCTGCTGGGTGTGGTCACTTGTCATGCTTCTCTCTGCCAGCTGACCTCCCCATAGGGCTGCAAATGGAAAAAAGAGATTCTTCCAAACTTCCTTCCTCAGCACCTTTTGATGGTGGAGGAAAACTCTCCACTTATCTCTTTAGCATCCCACATTAGCAGTGCCCTGTCCCACCTGCTGCCTGCTCTGGCTCAGCTGTTACTCAGACCCTGAGTACCCGGGTCCCACACAGCTCTGGCACATAAGGCCACCACTAATACCACACTGGCAGCTGCTGCTGCAATGTGTGCAAGGAGAAAGCACTGTCACCATAATTTCTGTGATATCATCTCCTATTTCGGTCACTGTGAGAGGAAAAAACTTTGACTGAGCGGTATGAAAGGTAGAATGCAAAGATTGGGCTTTAAACAATGTAACAGAGATGCCAGGAATGCATTGAATAAAACACCTGAGCCCAGTCTGCTGTAGAGTGTGTAGGATTTCTCAGCCCATGCAAACTGGTGTGTGCATCCAAGACTGAACATTCCTTTAGTAATGACCAGCTTTACTCTTACTGTAGACCCTAGGAACCCCATAGTCATTAAAAGCTGCAGAATCAGTCTGGGATTCTATTAAGCAGTGATTGTTTTGGGGTTTTTTTTACAGAGTTGTTTCTCCCTAGCAGTCAGAAAGCCTTTCAGACACTGACTTCTCCTCTGTGGCACAGCAAATAAACTCAGCTGTAGAGAGAAATCTCCAAAGCTCTGAAGATTCCCTAGATGACAGGATGCACTTTCTCACCTACTTTCTCTGGAGGTCTCCCACACTGACCTGTAAGAATCCCAATAATTTCTTAGTCCAGTAACTGAAGAGAGTTTATATACGGCAGAGATTTTATACACAGCCATCATCGTCAGGAAACACTGGAAATGTTTCCCAGACTAGAAGGTAAACTTCATTCAGAGACAGCAGGATCAGAGCATGTGCTAGTCCTTACTGCACAAAAGAAACATTCTACAAAAAAATTAGGCAGCATAATTAACAGTGACTAACATTTATGCCCATCATCTTCTTTTTAGCTATAGGAACAAAAATTCATAGAGCAGCAGGGTTCCTACACGGTTCATGGCTAAAAGTAAGTATGGGCTTTGAACAATTTAAGGGAAGAAATTATTTCAGCTACTGGCAAATTATACTAACAGTTTTGTCACTAAAGCACTGTATAAAAGCATAGCATGTCACAGAAGCAGTGGTATAAAACCGTACTAAGTTCTTGTAACTGATCAATCATTGTGCCTACCCAGAGGTATCTGCACTGTGTGTCACAGGAGAGAGGACAGGACAGCTCCCATGTATACAAGCCTTTTTCTGCACTGGTTGAAGTGGCTTCAAATCACTCCTGTGTCCTCTAATACTGTGGTCATTTAGCTCTGCTCTGGTTCCTCAGCTCAGATAAAAGGAGTCAGCAGGATGCCAGCAGCCTACATAAAACTGATGACAGCAAGGTATCATGCAAGCACTGCTACACTACCGCGGTTCTCTGAAGCTAGGCTTTCAGGAGCCAACATAAGAGGCAAAAGGATATCACAAGAGGCAATTGTTCAGGTTTTGAAAGATGTTCGTGTGCCACAGTTGGCCAGCTAAGCCAGCCAGTTTTTTGTTCTGCTCACTGTCCAAACTTGCATGGATGTGTAAGGGAGAATCTGACTCAGTCCCTTGTAGCTGCAGAGACAATGAGCTGGATTACAAGCAGAAAAAAATATGCTTCCTATTATCACCATCAACTCTATAAACAAGTGTACAAACAGGCATTCTGGAGCATAGCTTCCATTATTGGTGCTACCTTAATTTTCTTACTGAAAAATCAGAATCAGAAGTCCTCATTCATAAAAGTGATGGCTCAGCAGCATGAAATGTAACTTGCCTGTGCACTTTTTACGACAAAGCTACTATCTGCTTCTTTTAAAAATGGTTCTTTCTCTCACTTGCACTTCCAAGAATGTCCACAGATAAAATTATTAAGTACACACCAAACACTTTAAAACTTCAGAAGTTTATTGTCCAGAATAGCTGACACGGTACAGTTAGATTCTTTTTTCTTTGTTACAGGGAAATAAAGCAAAACAGTAGAAAATTGTATATGGGTTAACAGTAAAACAAAAGCCCAGCCTAACAATAGCCCTTTACATCCACCAACTTATACTTCAGAAAATGACTAGCCAAACATAAAGAAGTAGAGCATCTGAAAGACAGTTTCATATTTATGGTATAGATTCTAAACCAGTACTAAGGGCGTTTTCTGTCCATATTGTTAATATCTTTTTTTCATAATAGCAAATTGAAAAAGGTCTATGTGGATAAAAAGTTAACTACTGCAAGACTTTCAAACCTCAGTTATCACCTTATAGGTTGATAGTAACGGATAACGAGAGAAGGCACATGACACAGTATTTAAAATATACAGAGACCTATTAAAATCCTATGACTAAGAGGAAATGGGAACTGAAACTCAAAATTCACAAATAGTACTTTTGCATTCCCTAATCTATATTCTATAAGTTTGCATCCAAACATTTTACAGCTTTTTCAGAAGAAAAGTGTAACACACCCAGAAAAGACTTCAAGGCTTTGCTTTGAGTTACTTTGTTGTTTTGTTTTTTTTTTTTTCTTTTAGTAAATGCAATATAGGATAATCTAAATGATAATAAAATGCAGACACATTCCCTCACTTGTTACGAGCGCCCAATAGACCCACTGCTGAAGGCTGAGTATGAGTAAGAATACGAAGAGCTTGCTGAGGCATCAAAGCTTCCTCTCCTAGACCCACTGCGTGAGCCTGAACGCGAGCCAGAGCGAGAGCCAGAGCGAGAGCCAGGTGCCGAGGAGACATTGTAGGGACTGGATATGCCTTTAGAGGAAACAGAGGCTGCTTCCAACAGTTTAAGCCCGGTGATGTCTTCCACCATTGACCGGTTCATTGCATCTTTGTAGGATATTTTCAGCTTGGTCTTGGGGCAGGTCAGAATTTTGGGATAGCTGTTGGTGTCTTGTAATTTCTGGGAAGCGCGGCCATCAATCAACCCATTCCTAATGGCTTCTTCAGTAGTTATTCTTCCACGCACTTCCGGGTCCACGAGACCTCCAGTGAGGTACTGGAATTCGAGGAATCGCTGCCCAGCCTCATAAGGCAGCCACTTCTCCTTCACTGCTTCAGCTGCTGACATCCTCTTGCGTCCGCCCTTTATGCCTTCGAACCCTATGAAGGCCTTCTGGGCTGGCTTCAGACGTGTGGCCATATCCTGATCAATGATGCCTTGGCTAGTGGCTTCCTGGAGGGAAAGCCTCTGGCCAGTGGTAGGACAGATTATGCCACCAGTGCAGGCCTGGGCTTCAAGTAACCGCTGCCCAGTGATGCTATCCACGATGCCCCGCTGTATGGCTTCTGAAATGGAGATTTTCTCCAAGTTTTCTGTGTCAAAAATGGCTGCAATAGGACTGCACTCATCTGGGGTCTCTGAGAAAGAACCACTCCTGATCACTGAAGAAGAGCTCCTGACACTCAGCACGGTGGGAGACCGAGTCACTGACTCGTGACGGAACACCTCGTCGGTGCCATTACGGCAGGAAATCATGTCAGCAAACTGGGTCAGGCTCAAGCTGCCAGAACGGTACTGGTCAAAAAACTTCCTCTCCACCAGGCCTTTATCAATGGCGTCTTGGATGTCGTACTGGCTACCTGTTTTTCTGTCCACAAGGACAACTCTACTGCTGCCATCCGATCCTGTGATAGTTATTTCTTCCCACTCACACTCCTGTTCAGCTAGCTCTGTGTAGGTGTCATAATCTATGAGGCCTTTGCTGTACGCCTCCTGAACAGACATCTCCCGGTTTGTTTCTGGATCTACAATGACCACCCTGCGCTTCCTAAGGGTGTTCTTCTGTGAGGTGTGCACCACCTTCTTCTTCTCTCTCAGGGGCAGAAGGCAGAGCCCCGTTGCATCATCCTTTATGCATCTTTCTTTCAGCTGCAGGTAGGTCAAGTTTTCCTCAGTGTTGGGATCAAAGAACCCTTTGGTGTCATCACTTGGATCGCTGAGGATCTGGTTGAGCTCCTCATTGAAGTAGCCACGCTTGTAGGCCGTCTCTACTGGCAAGCGGTAGCTCTCCTTGGGGTCGATGATCCCTCCAGTAGCGATCTGCGCCTCCAGCAGACGAATGCCGTGGCCTCTCTCTATGAGCTCTTTGTTCATTGCTTGGAACAGAGAAATGATGTTTCCAGTTTCTGGGTCTTTGTACCCAGTGACAGCTCTTTCAGCAGAGAGAAGTTTCTCTTTAAATTCAATTCCAACAAGGCCTCTTTTGTAGGCTTCCTCAACAGGCAGCCTCACGTTGCTGACAGGATCCACTATGAACCCTGTGGCTGCCTGGGCTTCTAGGAGTTCAAGGGCTGTTCCTGGCCTAACCAAACCTATTTTCATAGCCTGGTAAATGCCAAGTTTCTCTTTAGTAGCCTCATTGTAGATACCAGCAATACAGCTAGAGCCTTGAAGGAAATCGATAATTCTCTCACTCACTTCTTCCACTGTAATTGCGCCTCTTTCCAAGTCATTCCTTGTTGATTCCTTAATGATTCCAGCCTCAAGCAGTGCATCCGCTGAGACAGGCTGCCTGATCCCTTGGAATGACATGCTCCTCTTCTGCACTGGAAGGAGCAGCAGACCAGTGTGTGGTTCAATCCTGCATTTTTCCTTCAGCTGCATGTAAGTGACTGCCTTTTTGGTGGTGGGATCAATGAAGTTCTTCGTACTGCCTTGGCAGTTGTTTAGCATCCTGTACAGGTCTTTGTCAATCAACCCACGAGATAAAGCTATTTCTTTGGGTAGGAAAACACTGTTGACAGGATCAACTATCCCTCCTACAGCCAGCTGGGCTTCAAGCAGACGAATTCCGGTTTCTCTGTCAACCAGATTTTTCTTGATGGCTTCAGATACTGGCACAGTTTTGCCTGAGAAAGGATCCTTAAATCCTGTAATAGCCTTTTCTGCTGTATAGATCTGCTCTCTGTCATCGAAGTCAATCAGATCCCTGGCGATAGCACTGTCCACTGTTAATATCTCATTTCGGTGTGGGTCTATCACACCTCCTGTTGCTGCCTGGGCTTCTAGGAGCAGGACTGCGTTTTCTGCTGTTAGCAGCTGGTTCCGTTTGGCCTCAACAAAAGAGTACTTCTGTCTGGGTGAAAGGGACACCCCTGCAATAGCACCTGCCCCTTTGAGGTAGGGCTCAATGTCAGCTGCGACCTCTTCCACCGACCTCTGCCCCTTCAGCAGTTTATCCAGTGTGAGTTTGTCTATCAGCTGGCACTCGTACAGCTGCATGGCTGTGATCTTCTTCCGCAGACCACTGAACACCAGCTTGGAGGCATCGATGCAGAAGTCTTCCTCGGTCTGTGTAGATCTGTGAGCCCCATATGGGCGCTGCTTGAGCTTCTCGATCTCTCTTTGCATCCTGAGACGCTCCGACTCCAGCTCTGACTGGTTTTTGACAGCGGTCTCTTCCAGTCTGCACCGGTATCTCTCTTCAATCCGTTTGATTTCCATCTGCAGCCTTTCGATCTCACTCCTCAGGCTGCTCTTCTCCCTCTCACTCTTCTCCCTCTCACACTGGATCTTCCTTATGGATTCCTCTGTTCGGGAGTGCTGGCTCTTCCACTGATTGAGATCATTCAGAATTTGTTGCTTCTCACTTTCCAGGCGTTGCTTCAAACGTGATTCTGACTCCAGGGTAACTTTCAAACGGTTCAGCTCCTCTTCTAATCTCTGCAGTCTGGCTTTGTCTTGCTCCAAAGCACTCATTTTAATCAGCAGGGTTTCTCTTTCTTGCATAATCTGACTACACTGATTTTTGGATTCTTGGATCCTACTGGATGCCTACAATTGTGGAGGAGAAATAAAGCAAGAAAGGATGGTTAGAGTTTGCGCTGGTCAGAGTTATGCCCTCTGCCTACAATGCTCTCCAGCCTGTCATTTAACCTGCAGCAAACTCCCACTGGAAAACATTCTAGTCACAGCAGCGCCTTACCCAAGATTATGGACACACATAAACCAGAGAAGGCACATCATCCCTTCATTTACAGTGTCTTCAGTACTGCCAGAGACTCAAGAGACTTCATTCTGTTACCCACAGCCTCAACCTTCAGCTGATTTAGTTCTCTGTAACTTTTTGATACTTCTCACAGTACACTGACATACACAGAGCATTTGAGACTCATAAATAGCCTGATGCTCAGCAGATGTCCTGGCAGTCCTACTAATCCAGGGGAATTTGCATCAGCTAAGGACTGGTCATACACGGATAAAAGGAAACATATGACTCAATTTTTGCTTTCCTGTTAGTTTCACGTGTCACTCCACACAATTTTACCTGTGTTGCCTTCCATTTTAATTCATGCAGTGTCTTCATGCATGTGTTCATATGCAGAAACACCCACAAGCATGCATGTTTATATGCATATTAAACTGAATACAAGTTTATCTATCTGTAATACATGCATAAATATGTGCATATATATGTGTATGTATATACACACACACACACATATATATGCATGGGTGTTATATATTCCTAAATGTTAGTATTTTTTTAATATCAGTATTAGGATTTTTAGAATAAAGGAAAGAAAAACTGAATAAAGGATATGAGAAAAGAAATATAAGGGACAAGTCTAGGAAAAAATACATTTTCACAAGGGCTCACTTATATATATTTAAAGACTAGCTCTTTGTACAAGAAACTAGGCAGAATAACAAAATATTTAAAAATGTTTTCTTTAATTTGTTTATGTTGTCACCAAAAGTTTAAGAAGTAAGGGCCAATAGTAAAATTTGCAAATGCCTTTAATGACTTAGGAACAGAAGTCCCCAAAACAGTCCAAGAAAGATAGGCTTTTAGTACCTTAGGCACAGCTGACAACATGACTCTTAATCCTCACTTGGAGTCAACATCTTACCCAGCTAATCAGCACCTTGACAGCCTGCTGGTTCTGGGGTTTTTAGCCAGTTTAGTTTGTGACAGCACTCAGGTCAGCCTCAAAGGACGGCTTTAACCCATCCTGGCTGAAACAGCCTGGGAAGCACACACAGCCAGCAGGGAACTGTTAAAGCACATTGGTACTCCCCATGCTCCCATTTTTCCCTAGGATAGTTTGCTGGACACTGGCACAGAACACAGATTTCTTCTGGGACAAGGCCGGAGAACAAAGCTCTCCTAGGTGATGAAAGCTTATGCCTCCCTAGAACAGTTCCCAGGGAGTAAAGAGGTTAAGGAAGCAGCCAAATCCTGCCATTTTTCTTTAAAACTTAACCATGAGGAAGGGTCATAAAGGGGATGTTAGTCACAAGTACAGTGACTTCAAAGAGCAAAGAGTGAATTAATTTGTTCAAATTGACACTGCAATTAACTACATATTTGAGAAAAAATAAAGCTGGGATCAAAATATGTGTGAATACCTCTAGAGCTTGCTTTTGGAATTTTTCAATTTCCTGTCTCAATTTTTCCCTTTCTTTCTGTAAATCATTAAGCAACCCCTGAAGTTCCAGGGTTTGCTTGCTGCTCATCTGAAGCTGATTCTTTAGTTCAGCAATGGTGGTATTTTTCTCATCAACTTCATTTCTGACCATTCTGAGGTCATCATACTCCAATCTAACATTTCGCAGCTCCTCCTCCAGTAACAAGTGTTCCTTGGTAAGGTTCTCTGTGAGAGACTGAAGCCTTTCGATCTCTATTTTGCACTCATTCAAGGCTTTGCTTTTTTCCTCAGAGGATTTCTGTAAGTGCTCATATCGTAGGTGAGCCTGCTTTAATTGCTCCTGTTCTTGGACCAACTGACGACGTAAAGTCTCGATATCAGACGTGTATTTTCTTAACTCCTCCATGTATCTTTGCTTCTCTCTCACATGACCATCTAATACTTCTCTTTGGTGTCTAAGGTCATCTTCATTCCTCTTCTTGACAATAGATACTTCCTCTATCTGTTGTGTGAGATTAGTTATTTTAACTGATTGGTCTCTCAGAGATCTCCTCATGCCTTCTATTTCCTCCTCCAGTTTTTTCCTCCTGGACGTTTCCTCCATTAAATTTTTGTTCTGTCTGCAAAGCTCCTCCTCCAGCTTATGTTTCTGGATCTGCAAGTCTTTTACAGTGCTCTGGAACTTTGCACTTTCTTGATCCCTGCCTTTTTTCTCTTGTGAAACTCTTTCATAGTCAATTTTCAGTCTGGCCAGTTCCTGCTCTTGGATCCTCAGCTTGTTAATTGTCTCAGTCGCACTCGTGTTTGCTTTCTGCAGGTCGAACTGGACTCTTTTCAACTGATTGTTCTCATCCTCCACTTCTTTCCTCTGACTTGTTTCTACATCCAACAACTTTCTCAGCCTTTCAATCTCTTTGTTTCTTTCCTTAATGGTTTTAGAAGCATCATCAAGTGACTGTTTGTACCGCATGCTTTCATCGGAGTGTCTCTGAATAACTTGTTTTAGCTCAATCTCCAGCTGCTGTTTCTTTTGAGAAAGCTCTGAGCCAGCTGCCTTCTGCTGCTGAGCATTCTCTTCTATTTTCCGTAGATTATCTGTTGTCTGAGTTATCGTATTCTTCAGTCTCCTAATTTCCTCACACAAATTCCTATTTTCTCTCATGGCATTATCAAGCTGTGTTCTATAATTATTTGTCTCCTCTTCCTTTTGCATGGTGACCTGGTGAATTGTGTTCTTTGTGATATTAATCTCAGTTTCATATTTGTTCTTTAAACTAATAATTTCCTCATCATAACTGTTTCTTACCTTAGCCAATTCATTTTCAAGTTCCCATCGGCTTTTAGCCTCTTCCTGAAGCTGAAGCTTTAGCCTTTCCAGCTCCTTAGTTTTATCCTGAATAGTTGAGGCAGCCTCCTCAAGAGCCTGCTTGTATCTTGAGTTATCTTCCCCACGAAGCTGAATGATCTGTTTCAGCTCCAGCTCTAGCTGGTGCTTCTGCTGTGACACCTCAGAACTGCAAGCCTTCTGTTGGAGAGCATCTTCCTCTGCCCTCCGCCGCTGGTCTGTTGTTTGCAGAATGGCATCGTTCAGCCTCACAATCTCATCCTTAAGGTCTCTGTTCTCTCTTGTCAGTCTGTCAACCTGGGCTCTGAGGCCTTTTGCATCATCATCTTTTTGTGCAGCTATCTGCTGGATTGTTGTCTTCTTAATATTAATTTCTGTTTCATACTTGTTCTTTAAATTACTCATCTCCTCGCTAAACTGGTTTCTTACCTTAGCCAGCTCATTTTCATACTCCCTCTTCCGTGTTCCTTCGTCCTGAAGAAGAACCCTTAATCTTTCTATCTCGTACTCCTTCTCCTTGATGACCTTCTCAGACTCTAACTTCTGCCAACCAAGGCTGTCTTTCTCATTTTGCCTTGTTTTTTGCAGTTGGTCATAGTCATTCTTCTGCTGCTCATATCTATCCTCCAGCAACTTCCTTTTCCTTTTCTCATCTTCAGTCTCATAAGTCAGCCTGGTTATTCTGTCATTTAGATCCTTTATTTGGGCATAGCATTTGTCTAGGTTTTGCTTAGCAGAGTTTCCATCCATTTCAGCTTGTCTTTTCATTTCCTCCAAACTCATCAACTTTGCCTTGAGCTGAGAAATGTCCATCTGGTACTTCTGCAGATTTTGTTCCAGGAATTTATGTTTGTTGCTTGTCTCTGAATTTGAATCCCTAGCAAGTCTGAGTTCCTCTTCCAGGAGTTCAATTTTGGTGTTTTTCATCTGCAACATGATAGCAGAAAAACAATCAGAAAAACTCCTGTAAATATTTTGACAACTGTTTCAAAATCATCAAATGCAATAAAATATACATTGTAACACTAACAACTTAAAAATGAAATTTTTTTGCTGCTTCAATGAGATCTAAACCCCCTTTTCTTATTTAATGTCATCAAGACAGATTCTGTAATCTTTATTTATTCAGAAACCTTATTCAGAAATCAGCATATAATGACTTTCAGAGGGGCAAAGATACTTGATGGGGGGAGGGAGGTGCATTACTGATAGTAAAATGTGGTCTAGCAGAAGTTCACTGGGGAAGTATGGAACAGTCACCTTTAGAACCTCCCCAGTTTTCAAACAGGTGAAAATTCACATTCTATATATGCAACTTCTTTAATGGGCGTCTCTGTTTCACTGAGCTGCCTCAAATCAGAAGTTGCTTCTTTCAAAACACTTTAGAATATGGTTTAAAATGAAGTGCCCTCAACCATGAGGAGCAAGTTTTCAGCACTGAGGTATCTACACTGTCACTGAGGTCAAGGCTGGGATGGGCAGGGAAGGATCGCTCATGTGCCTTGATGAGCACCTCCTTATTTACCAAGGAACACCAGTTCTCTACCTCACTTCACACATCACCTCGGAGATCACTTTGTAAAACACCACTCTTTCACAAAAGATGCATGACTCTGCTGATATGCCTCCTTTGTAGGAGGCACCTCTGAGTTCTGAATACAGTTTTGTGAGCTATTTTATACTGTACTTTCTGCCTCTGATCAGTGATAGTTTTCTAATCTGTGACAAAATTGAAAGTTACAGAAAATAAAACATTTAGAATACCTTCAGATCCTCCATGCTCTTTAACATTTCACTCAAGAATCTGTAATAATCTCCTGATCTTGTAAGAAGCTCTATATAGCGGGACTGAGCCTCATTAGCCTTGAAAAGAAACAGAATTGTTAGCAGCTTGTACTAGAGTTAGACATGAACACACCTATGTCCAGACCACTTAAAGAATTCCAATCTACATGAGTAAACACATCACTAGACAAAGTAAAAAGCAGATTCTCCTCCTCACAAATTCACATGACATTCTGAGGACCCCAAAAATGTGAATTCTTCCTTACGAAAAATCCACATATTTTTTGGTTTTTCAGGATAGTTTGCCCCCCACTGCTGATGTGATATTAAATTCAAGTCTTCATCCCCTTGTTCGTCCTGCTCTTCCTGTCTGACAGTCACAAATAATCCAAGACAAATTTTTAATAGCAGTTAATTCCCTGGCTGAAAGTGACTAAACCACTTGGGGCAAGAATCTACCTTTCTCACAGTATGTATGCAGTGGACAGTGCATAGGAATGAGATAAATTCCTGAGGGCTAATCTAATGTCTGAACAAGCCCAGGTCTGATTTTACAGCACAATGACTATTCTGCACTAATTCTTTTTGCTTACGTGCTTAACACACATTAGCAGTGACAGTGCTAAGTGTTAGAACACAGCTGGGTATGACTCACAAGGGCTCACACAGACAAACAAATGCAGTCAGAAGATTTAAAGAGAGGAAAGGAAAGAAAGGTACCTCCTGTAGGATTAAGACTGCAGGAGACTGAACCACGCTCTTCTTGATAGGTATGTTGAGCAATGTTTCTAATCCCGAACTGTAGGAAGCAACCTGTAGTTCATAATCCTGAAAAATAAGACAAAAAGCAAGACCCATTTAGAAACTGCCAAAGAATTCTCTGTGAAACTATTCCAGAAAGTGCAAGTTTTTGGGGTTATTTGGCTTTGTTTCCTTAATGAAAAGCTACATTTTCCCCTTTTTTATATTTCTGACCATGTAGAGATTATCCTCTGTCATAAACAGAAGCTCATCAGTTCAAGTACCCCTGTGGAGATTCATGGAGGAGAATGACAAAGGAAAAAGAGGAAAAACATTTTACAAAAACAAGAGGACAACTGTTTCTGTAAGTTGAGGGCTACATGGAGATGAAAAAGATTCAGTTTCATGGGAGTAACTGGTCTAAGTACTGTTATCCACCAAAACTTCATCAGAAATAACAGTCTCTGCAGCTCTTTTGTATCACATATGCCATGTTACATATATATCAAAATCTTTGTCACAGAGTAAGATTGAACTGGAGAAAGCATGAACAGAAAGGTGACATAAAAATTCAAGGACCACAAAATCATTCCCTCTGTATGTTACTGATTTTCATGGCTATTGCACACCATTCCTCCTGCTAATCTGCATTTGTCTTGCCTCCTAGATCAGATCCTAATCAGACCTAATTTGTTAAGCACCAATCTGTTCTTGACTTCCTTATGTTTTTTAACACATGAACTGGAAAATTTGGTCTGGCTAGAAGGAGGCTTTGATTCACCTGAAGAGAAGCTCTCACTGGTATCTGCTGCATGATCCCATAGTCATCAGGTGACAAGTACACAAATTGCTTTCATTGTGTTTTGTACTCAGAAGTATTTCACCCCAGCAATTTCTGTACTCATGCATCAGGGAGCTGACTTTTCACCCGTCAGCAGAGCAGAGACAATGGGATGTGCCTGACCATGAAAAACCACACCCCACAAAAATGCTGAGATCCAAGTACCTTAATTGCAGCTGAGCACTGATCTGCATGCTTGAGAAGCTCCTCGACTTTGTCTCGCTTCCCACAGATTTCACTGTGCAAGTTCTGCCAAGAGAAAGGTGAGCCATGAAACACTCCTGCAAGATTTACCAGTATTTCCTCCTGTCCACGCTGCCTCCATCAGAAAGCACCTGCAGCAGGAGACTACTGCAGCCCCTGAGGCTGAGGCCTGAAGTGACCTGTACCTGGGCAGATTTTACAACAGCAAGCTCTTTGGCCATGAGAAGGTTTTTCTCAGAGAGAACACTCAGCAACTGAAAAACCTCCAGCACTGGGAAGGCAGAGTTTCTTGACTTTAGCTTAGATGCATCTACTTGATTTTTATTTTTGTGCTGTAATTTTTCCCATAAGTTGCACCATCTTACAGTCCCTTGAATTAATTCAAAGCTGATGCGTAAAAGTGTCAGTGAATGTGTAGGAGCCAAACACAGTCTTGTTCATAATCTGTTGCAGTGCTGACAGAAAGTAATGAGGACAATAATATTTCCTCCCTCCTGCCTTCTACATATGTGGTGTTTTTTGGTAGCTTGCATACTTTATAATTCAAAACAGGCCGCTGTAGTGCAGACTGCGTTGATACTGATACTTTCTGTATAGCAAAACAATTTAAATCCAAATAGCTGAAGACAACTCATTCAGGTGCTGCATACCTTCTGATCATGCAGGTATCTCATGATAGTGTTGGAATCACACAGCTTCATGGACTCAATAGCGTCCTGCCGGCGCTTAGCATCACAGATCCACTTGCTAAGAGCCTGATAGAGATCTCGGTAGGTTTTCAGCTGTTTGATCTGCCTTTCTAAATCCCATGACCTAGGGGGAAAAAGCGAAAAACTTGTCAAAATGGAAAGTGCATTCTCTTTCTCTCTCTTTACACAGTTTTCAAATAAACTTATGTAAAACTATGGGAAACTCTGAAAAGGAGATTCTGAACAAAAATTTTAAATAAATGAGAATTGTACTTGTTATTAGTCACCCAATATGGGGTTTTAATACCTCACTTTTGAGTAACTCTGTAATAGACAGAGTTACTCAAAACTCTGGGCCTTCCTGTCAAAGTGAGGAATAAATAAAACTAGCAGTGATAAAAATCAAGTTTGCTGAACTTCAGTACTCTTGTTCTCAATTTTCACTGAAGAACCAGCAACCAGTTAGGACTACATTTTGTCCTCAGATAAAAACAAAATAAAACAAAATCAAACAAGCCATACCTCAACTTCCACCTCTCCCCCTCAAACAATCAGAATATGCCCTCTGTTCATGAATCAGATTCAAGGTTCGATTTTGTTACTTAACTCTTAGTGTTACTTTTTTAACCCTAAAGTATAAGTTGTTGAGGAATAAGCATCGTTGCTTTTTTGAGGGGGGAAAATGTTGACTGGAAGCACTTAATCCAAGAACATTAGCAAGAATTTAAAAAAAAATTTGGAACAACTCTTTAGCATATAGGTTAGACATTTGCATGGCTAACTACATTTTTCTGCTTGGTCTTACACAATTCCTTTTGACGTATGTTCAACCTATTCACAATAGCTCAAGTCTCATTGCCCTGAAGTCACCATTTGTCCTTTGGAAGCAAAGATTAGTGCACATCAGGTCTTTTAGAATTCACTGCTAAGATGATCTTGGTAGCAACAGCAATAAGGAAAACGCTCTGAAAACATGAGCAAACCTGTTATCTATCTGCTTCTCAGCCCTCTGCCAGCGGTCTATTAGCTGGGTAACTTTGTCACAGTACTTTCCAATGTCCATGTCATACAGGGTGTATGACTGGCAAGACTGTGAGTGAATCTGAAGTGTTCTCTGCAGCTCATTTTCCAAGGTGTTCAGTAATGACTTCTTCATATTTAGGTCTGCTTTCATTTTCTAGAGAAAAAACCAAAATGTTGTCATTTAATTTATTCTTGAGAAGATACTGATACTTAACCAATTTAACAGCGTGCACAGTATGTTGGGATCTAAAGATATTGTTTTTAACTCAGTAAGTTATGTTTCGTGATGTCAGCTGGACTTAAACTATTTAAAGTGAAACACCTATTTTGGTAAACAGCTCAGCTTATAAATGTGTTTAAAGTTAGACTAAATAATTTGCTAAACCAAAGCCCTCTGCTATTATATTCTGAACCCAACATTTCAGTTTCTCAGAACTCTGCAGAGCAGTTACCAGAGTAGAACAAGAGCCTTGCTTGTTCCTAGAAACAACTGACTAGAAAATTTCACTGAAGTATAAAAGATTCCTGCACTTGCAACAGCTGTGGAATCAAGCCTCAGGAGTGACATATCCAGTTTTTAAACACCTAAAAATCCACACAGATTTTTTGTTGTTGATTTATTTTATTTTATTTATTTTTGGTTGTTTTTTTATTTTGTGTGTAGCTCAAATTTACTCCAGCTAAGAACAACTCCCAGCTGCATGGAAGGTCTCTGTAACCCATTTCTGTACACTATTATTTGTGTTTATCACTAGTGAATGTAGATTTGAAGACAGTATCTCCTTTCTTGCATATAGGCTTGTTAATTGCCCTTGTTGTCCTCTAGGTGTAGCAAGTAAATTTGAGTGTTATTGAGTGTCCTGGTTTTGCTACAGAGTCTATGTCAAATCTTATAGTGAAAAGTATTCAGCTTGTACAAGGGGAAAAGGGAAATAACTACTTTGCTGAGCACAAAGTTGTCTTGCAGATCCAGTCTTTTATCTGCCTTTATCTGTTGGTCCTTTAGTGCACTGAATGCATTTGGGAGAATAAGAACTCTTTCATTATTTTCTGTTCTTACCTTTAGTAGGGAAAAAAAGTGTGTAGGTGGTGCAAATGGAACACAACCCAGTTACCTTTTTGTCATGTCAAATGAGAGCTACAGAAACCTTCCAAGCAGCTGCCCTTGCTCTGTGGGCAGCAACAATCAGGGGGTGGAAGAAGTAATAACCTGTATGTTACTTCCAATAATTTCAAAGAATCACAGTTTCCTGAGTCGGAAATGACCCACAAGGATCACTGAATCCAATTCCTGGCCTTGCACAGGACATCCCAAGAGTCACACTACATGCCTGAGAGCACTGTCCAAATGCTTCTTGAACTCTGTCAGGCTTGGTGCTGTGACCACTTACCTGGGGAGCCTGTTCCAGTGCCCAGCCCACTTCTGGATGAAGAACCTTTTCTAAACTTCCCCTAAACCTCCCCTGACACAGCTCCTTCCTGTTTCCTTGGGTCCTGCCACTGATCATCATAGAGAAGAGATCAAAGTCTGCCTCTCCTCTTCCCCTTTTGAAGGAGCTGTAGACTGCAATGAGGTCTCCCCTCAGTCTTTTCTTTTCCAGTCCAAACAGACCAAATGACCTCAGGCACTCCTCATACAGCTTCCTCAAAGCCCTTCACCATTCTCACAGCCCTCCTTTGGACACCATCTAATAACTTTATACATTTTTTAATCTTGTGGGACCCAAAACTGAACATAGGACTCAAGGGAAAGCTGCACCAGTGCAGAGCTCCAGAGCAGGACAATCCCCTCCCTGGACCAGCCAGCAAGAATGTGCCTGATTTACAAAAGATTGTATGTTTATACATAAACTACAACAGGATCAGCATTTCTATCTCCTGTGGTTTTGGAAGGGTTTCCCCCAGCTCAATAAATCAGTGCTAGCAGCTACAAATTTTGCTTTTGTCCTTGGGTTTTGGCCCCTCACCTTCAGACAAGCCCGATAAGCCTCCACTTTATCAAGATCCAAAGGAACAGTCTCCTCTTCAGACAGCCTGACTTCAAAAACTCTGATCACATCTTCTGTTTGCAGAATAACCTGGAGCAGACACCTCAGTGCATTCAAGCTAAAATAAATGACACAAGGCAAATCCATTATAAGGAAGGACTAAGGAAGGACTAAGGACTAATCCATTATATATAAGGACTAAGAAAGAAACAGTGATATTTTTAAGTAATTGTAGATGATTGGCTAAAGAGAATAGGTAAACAAGAAATTTCTGTGATATCCATACTTCTCACCTTCTTTTTTAAAGTGTTCCACAAAAGAGAAGAAATTTATGTGTCTGTTTCTATTAACATGTATACAATTTGCTGAGAAAAAGGTGTAATTTTACACTGGTGGTAACAAAAGGCAACTTTTTTCTGGACTATGAATTATGGGAAAAGAGAATATTTATTGCAAAAGCCTCAATTTACTTACCTGTCTAAGTAGCCAGCAGAAACACCATTAATATTTTCCAGTTTTTGAAAGAGGGCATTTATCTCTGATTGCAAGTACACATACTTCTCACAGCCTCTGAAGTTAGGCAGCAAGTCCTTATGCTTATTGAGGGTTTCAGCCATGATTTGAGAGTCGTTCTGCACACCCTAAAGAAAAAGAGAATGCCTGTTTGACACATTTTTGGTTGGCTGGAAGATCATTCTATTCTATATTCATATGGAATTGGTCTTTATATCCAAGCAGCCTGCTCTTTATACATAACCAGCTTGACTGAGGACTGAAGAAGTGGCTGAGCTTGCTTCCTTCAAGGCAAGTACTACTGAGCAGTTTCTTTTTTGTCCACAATAGGTCATATGTCTTTTTGAGCACCTACACCACAAAACTCAGCTCAGAAGGACCAGAATGTCCTTCTCCTCTTGAAACCTTTGTAACCTCATAGCCCCATGGGAATTTCTCATATGCCAAACCTGTTACATTTTTGTACCAATCTTCCCTCCATGGTTTCCTACAAATCTAAAGAGCTAGGAGAGGGATAGGAAGTCTCATGTATCCAGTCTGTATCCCACAGACAGCACCTTACAGGCAGGCGGTTATATGAAGTCCTTGGTAAAGGGTTTTAATGGTGCTTTACTCTGGATGAGGCGTAACATGAACTCACAGTGACCTGACATCAGTCCTTCTGTATTCCTTGCCTGGCAGAATTTGATTTCTAAAATCCAAGAGTCAACTTTTTCTACTTGGAAGGTAAATTCTAATCCAAATCATTATGGTTAGCCTCCAACTGAGGTTATTCTTCACAGGATGTGTGTCTTTCCCAGCTGATCATAAACAGAACTGCAGCGTAGAGTCATACAGAGCTTTTGATGCTCAAAGACAAGCATCCATGGTTACCTCTAAGTCCTTTATTCTGGCTGAAAAGTCGTGCATAGCCCCTTGATCCACTCCAAGAGGAGCTCTTTGAACCATCTGAATCTCAGCAGCTTCAATCTGACGCCGAAGTTTCTGAAGTTCCATCAGCAGCCAGGCCTCCTGCTTCTCATACTCTCGGTTTCTCTCATTAACGATTATGGTGTTTGAGGAACCCACGGGACAGCACTCAGTTGGGACCACTGAAATGGTAAAATTAATTGGGTAAGCATCAACTGCCAGAGAGCTGAGTAGGAACATGTGTAAAGCCAAGGCAGTGCCCAAGTGACCCAAGCACTGAGTTGACCTGTAGAACTGAGTGCAGGTGGAAGATCTGGGCCTTAGGCAGCTGTTTCAGAGAATGAAATCTCTCCCTCACAAAAATATAAACTTGCTTCCTAAAATGCAGCAGTGAGATTTAGCTTCCTAATAATAGAAAATTTATCAGATGGACTAAATTCCTCTCATTCTCCCAGTAGGTTCCATGAATTTTAGAGCACTATTCCCAGACTCCCATCAAAGGAAGGAGCCATGCACTCCCCTGTGCATGGCCAGTTTTGTTATGTTGGGAGACAGCAGAACAGTTCTTGAACATATTCCTATTCATATGCTGAAAATAACATTTTCGCACAAAAGAATGCACAACTGGCCACCTCTGGAACAAAGAAACCCCAGCAATCCAAACTCTACAAAAGCCAGGACGACAACAAACCTGTTTGTGGTGGTCGTGCTTGATTAGGCAGTTGTATGATCAAAGTTTGGTAGTGCTTCTGAGCATCAGTGAACTGAGTCTGCATCTTTCGTTTGTCTTCATCACCAAACATCTCTGAGCCTTGGCTGTTTCTGAGGAATTCTTGATAATGGATCTCCAGGTCAGTTATTATTTTTTGGTAATCTTCCTTGCGCATGGTTTTCAGCTGAAATAAGGAAGAAGGGAATTTTGAAATAAAAGGAAAAAAAAGCAATTGGGGAAGTTTTATGACTAGTTAATCATTAAGGAACTAACTAATAAACCTATAAAAAACCCAAAGTAATCACACTTTAGAATGAGTCCTAACTAGGTTGCCTCTAAAAGAATGGTGCTAAGAGTACCATCTGAGTTAACCTATCCTTGTTACTATCATTTCATACCTTAACAGCAGTTTGAAATTCTACCTCTTATTCTGTTTATCCGTGCCCCTGTACAGTGGGAGCTAACACAGCAAGTATGTAATAAATTCCCTTAGCTAATCTTCCTGCTTATCTGTTTCTCCTTTAATAAAATTACAACTCCCATATGTGTGAGTTTTTGTGCAACCCAGCAAAGGAAGGCCTGTGGTTTTGTAGAACATGCATCTGCACAGGATACTGCAGGGTCTGCTTGGGACAGCAAACATCAGGTCATGGATGTCTCTGGTCTGCAGGCAAGGCCAGCTGGTGTCTTACCTTGGCAATAGTCATGGCTCTGATTTTCTCAATGTCAATCATGCAGTAATGCCAGGACACCAGGCTCTTCATGTTGATATACAGCTGGTTCCACAAAGCTAAAATAGCTTCATAGTATTGCTCAATTCTGGCATGAAGGAAAAAAAAAAGCATGACCAAAATGCATCTGCCCTTGTAGCACAGATACAAAATATCCCAAGAAACATCCACCAGAAGTGGAGAGTGTTAAGGCTTGTTCTCTACTTGAAAAAATCTTGGAAATTAATTTATACCTGATTTTCATTAGTACAGATGAGAAAAACTGTGTAGACATTAACTTTAAAACATTTCTAGGCCCCAACCTAGATCCCAGCAAGTTCCACTGAAGTGAGTTTCCTCAAGTCAAGGGTCTAGCCCTTAATCCCCCACCTTTAGGGGCAGGGGCAGTGCACTCTGAGCAAGGCACAGAACATATTTTGAGACTGGTTGCTGTTTTGAGTGAACTCTAACCCCAGTGGCAAGTGTCCAAACTCGGGCAGCAACTCACTTGGTAGCCAGATCCACTGCCAATGGGTTGGGGGGTGGGATGATAAGGCTGACAGATGGCACCAGCATGTCCACTCCTCCAGGGCCAGTCACCAGCCACTTGCTGCGCTCGTTGTTGTCCTTCAGGATGCACTCATCGCCTTTGCGCACCGTTTTCTGCAAGGGACACAGAACAGGGTTCTTCCTTAGCTAACTAAGGTGGGGCTTCCAGGAGAGACAGACAAGGGAGGTGCACCTAGATCACAGAAGCAGGAGCGCTTCCCAGCTGGTCCGGGTGTGCATCTCAGCTTCACATTAGGGCAATAGATCAGTACAGATCAACCCCTTCCCCCTGAATCTGGTTTCCACATGAAGAAAACCCAAAGAAGCCCAAGAGTGAGCCAGAGAACCCCAGTCTGCCAGATCATCAGACCTGGGGCTTGCCTTGACAGAGACTGAATGTGGACACATGGCCTGGGTAAGCTAGGCAACCATGCATGGCTTTCAGCCAGTGAGCTGAAGGCGTGAGGACATTTAGTGTTACATCCATATTTGCAAATGTACTGGGAGTGAGTGTGGCACAGCCAGATTCACCAGCTCCAACTGCCAGAAATCCTGACACCAGGCAGCCACAGGTGTGGCCATGGTGCAGAAAGAAGCACATAAGCAGAAAGTACATCTAAATTTATTATTAAGGAAAAAAAAAAAAAAGCCCAGAAATAAACCCAAGCAGCCTCAGTACTGAGGAGGAAGAAAAACCATAATTAATTTCATAACCCATCCAGAAAAGAAATGGGAATACTAATGAATAACTGCATATTCCTCACTTTTGTAAGATGAATTGTTCACCTAAGAATCCAGAGAAGCACTGGAAAAGTGAGCAATCACCAAAAAAAAAAGGTGTGGATGCACAGAGGCATCTGTACAACAATTTCAGTCTTATCAGCAAGAAGACTTTTATGTTCTAATTTGAAATATGAGGATTAATGCTATTTAATAGATTAATAATAGTAATTTTTACTAGATTTATTAACCAATAAGAACCTACTTGTTTATTCATAGTACCAAGAAATGCAGGGCTTCTTCCATCAAAGAAATTCAAGCTGACTAAAACCAGATAAAGGGGTTACACCTATCAGCTCAATGGTCTGCTTACTAAGTAATTTGCAGTGTTCTAGCTTACACAATGTTCATTCTCAGCCAAAAAGGGATACAATACCAGATCCTGTTTGTAGTCACACAGAGCCTTGAGGATAATGGGCTTGTTACTCCGATAGTCTGGGTTACGTGGCTTCAGCTGCACGATCTTCCTGGATTTATTCACCAAACTCTGCACTTGCCTCTTGTATTCAAGAATTCTCTCTCGTTCATTCTGCAAAGATTAATCATACGTTACAAATTTATTCTAAAAATAAAAGACATCTAGTTCCCACTGTCCTATTTACGAGAGGGATACATTTGGAACTTACACTAGGCAAAACTTACTTTAGCTCCAATGGGATGAGCCTTTGGCCTACAACGTAAACCTGCAGTTTTAAAAAGAGCTGAGAAACATCTAAGCTGCATCTTTACAGCTCTGGCAAGATGCAAAGTTTGCAAAATTTGCATGGCAGGTTTTTCATACAGATCTTCAATGTGGTTAAAGTGGTGTTTAAGAAACACAGGCATAAATTGAAAGAATCTAACAAAATGAATGCTAACAAAAAAAGGCAACAATTACACTTTCAAACCTGACTTCATCAATTGGCCTTTTATTGACCATTTTTTATTGACTACTGACCATTTTTTCTCCAATTTGGGACTGTAGTGCTTAACTTGTGATAAGAGCTAAAAAAGCTGACTTCTATCCTTTCAAAGAGACTACAGTGATATAGTGACATGATTAATCATTTATCAAATATGTTTATCCTTTGAGGCAAAATCTATTCTACCACATAAGAATAAAAGTATTTCTTTTTTTTTTTTCATTTGTTAGCATGTCAGAAAATTGGGGATTTGTTGGACTCATTCCAGACTTAAAAATATAGTGGTCTCAAGTTCATACAGTACTGTATTCAAACATTGCAGTGCACTTGGGTTTACATTTGTTATCTAAAGAGGGCAGCTGGTTTCCCAGAAAAGCAGAACATAACCTGTCAGGTGAGTGTGACAGTACCTCCAGCTCTTTGATCTGCTCCAGCAAAGTCTGCAGTGACATGCTCTTATCACAGATAAACTTCTTTCTGATAGAGTCTTGCAAGTTTTTCAGGTAGCACTCTGTGGCTTGGGCCTCTTCAAAGAACTACGGGAGAAAAGTTGTGAATTTGGCTGTGTGTAGCTCTTAAAAACGTCTGCTAAAAATTGATGGACTCCTTTAATGAGAAATCCACCTGTGGCACAATGGTAACATTTATAACATTGCAACAGTGTGCTATAGTAAATATATGTGTGCACAATAAATATATCTTTGACAGGATTTACACTTTTTTTTAAGTTGTGTGAACTCTCCATATCACTACTCACCTGAAAGTAAGCTGCATTCTCCTTCAGATGAACATCAATACATTTGGTGATCTGAAGAATCCAGCTCCACTGAGTTTGCAATGTATCCATATAGGCCTAAGTAAAACAGCAATATACGCAATTCAGGCCACCACACTGATCTCTCTCCCACACCTAGACTCAAGCAAAATTATCTATGCTTCACACAAATGCAAATGAAAAATCTGCTAAAACAAACTCATGGATACCAGTACAACGTCATTCGTGCAAATGGTTTCACAACTTCTAAGCATCCACCTAACTGAAATGAGTTAAATACCTGCTTGTGAGACACAAAGAGAAATAAGGTTTGTGACCTGAATTTGTTTGATCAACATAAAGCCCCAGGTGCATTAACAGAAAGGGGTGAAATGCGCAAACAGTAGTGCAAATAAAGTATTTCAGCTGCAAATGGCCATGTTCTCATTCTTTTGGGGAACACCTCCAAACATGATATTTTATGCTCGTTGTTTTTAGATTCAAAAGACTCAAGCAGCCATGTATATTCTTTAAAAAATGACACACAACTTTCACTTCACTGCTGGAGCTTAAAAGAATCTTTCCTTTAAGAGAGAAACTGACTACAGGAGAAATAGGATTTTACACCATATGATAACAGTTAATCAAGTAAACATACTGAAAGGCAGAAAAGATTTTTTTTTCCTTTTAGCTTCTTCAGTTGCAGAGTTCTTATGCACTCTTGAAACTGCAACAACTACAGCATCTCCTAATAAATGTCCAAATTTTTGCAGCCTTTTTAATTAAAAAATAAGTGCACACCAAGCTGTGAAAGCAAAAGTATCTTGGCTAAGCCATAGAAAGGCACTATGAATTTCAGCTGCAGAAAGTATTTGCACTTAGATTAAACATAAACCCTCAACAAAAGGTGTGGCTTTTTTCAAAACATGCCCACTAAGAGAGCAGAACAGCAATTACATGCCTTCCTATCATAAATTCTGCTGCACTGTAGTCAGCACAATCAAGATACAGCAATTTCAACACACTCAGATAACGCCCTAAGCTTAGATTTCATTTTTACTTCCATCTATCACCATACAGTTGTTAATGGCCAGGTTTGTAGAGGAAGATAGTAACATTTATTAGAGCAGTCCATAAAGCTGGGTAAAATGGGCATGATTTTGGGCAAGCAAACCCTTCTTGAGCCCAAATGCAGCACTTTGTATGTGAACTTTCATTGAGAACTTCTCCCATGTAGCAACTAAAGAAGCAAGTGAAATCACACAAAGTGTAACTCACCTCAATTTTGTCTGAAGCAGGATGCTGATTGAGCACTAGCTGGTCACTTTCTTGCTTTAGCTTGTTGAGTTCTTTTTCTTTAACCTCCAGTTCACTCATACGTTTCTAAATAACCAAAACACAGCATTAAACTAACTCCAAAGGTACACTGCAAAGCCAGAACAGTGTTTTCATCTGCTTAAAATTTCCCAGATAGTTGTGATAATATAAAATTATTCCCTCTAGCACTATAAAGTGTTTCCATTAGGTGTACTGAAGTTAATTATGAAGACAGTAGAATCAAAGAAGGTGCAATCATCTCAATTCTAGTCTTTGGGCTTGCTGTTTCAGAGAGCAAAGGACATTAAGTTCTTTCTTAAGAATGATGGAAGCAAAAACTACTGCATCTTGCAACACCCAGAACAACTGAACTAAAAAAAGGCACTTTCACAATAGTGTGAACCTCCATTCTTTTTTCAATTTAGTGATCAGCACCAATACTGGTTAAACAAACACACATGCTCAATTTCCCTACACAGCCACAGACAACAAGGAGCAGGGCAAACTACATCTGACCCTGCATGCAATGTGCTGCATGCAGAGCCATCAGAGGAAGAGAGCACAGCTCTGCTTCCTGGTGACAGATAATCAGGGCCAAATACAGGGACCTCTGACCTCTGCATAGTCCCAACAGGGAGAATTAAAACTGCTTGATTCAAGTCCCTTAGTCTGGCATGCCAGCACAATGGCTGTGCTGTGCTGTGTGCACAAGCAGTAGGTGATCACCAGTCTGTACTGGACTGCACCAAGAAGGCCACATTCCAAGGTCAAAATAAACTATGAGAACTCCCTGAGTGGGAACAAAATCCTCCAAAAAATGTCCTGTCCTGACTCCAAAGGTTATTACATAGTACTTCACTGAAAACTGTTGATGAAAAACCCCAGGAACTCCAAAAGAGTGAAGAAACCCCCTGCGATGAGCCTCTCCTGAGAGAGGCTGTTTCTCCCTGACTATTCCAAGAGAGGGCTGATGGAAAGCATAGGGAGGTTGAGCTATCTTACAGAGAAGGATTCCTGCTTCCTGGCAATATCAGTGTTCCTGTCACTCCAGTCATAGAGGAGCTCCTCCTCCTCACAGTCATTGATCCACATGATCTCTCTGCTGGTGGCCTGGATGAGGTTCTGAAATTGGCGAAGCTGATCCATTCTCTCAAAGGAATATTTCTGCAAGGAAGTACAGATATGAGAAGCCATAAACATATAAATGCCTGAGCTGTGTGGAGAAAGGGAAGCTAAGAGCACAGCATGGCTTTTGCCTTTTTTTTTTTTTTTTTGTTTGATTGGTTTTGGTGGGGTTTTTTTTTTGTTTTTTGGGGTTTTTGTTTGGTTGGTTGTTTTTTTGTATTGGAGTTTTTTTTAATGTAAAATAACAATAAACCCCACATGTCTGTAAAACCTGTTGGTAGTGGATAGCAGGTGTGCCTGAGTTTATTGCACCATGAAACCTGTTAGCAATAGACAGTGCACAACGTGTCAGGATTTACAGAATAGGAACCTGATGACAGCACCTTCCCAAAGTCATTTCTAACACACCTGTAGCAGACATGTAGGAAGGCAAGCAAAAAGGCATGAGGGATGTACAAAAATAGCCTGAGCATTTAACATCCTTTTGCTTGCATTTGCTGCTCATAGTACATCCTTGATGTTATAGCAGCATCTTTTGCACAGTTGACACTTCAAGAAAAAATTCTTTGTCTTCACATCATAATACACATCCTGTTGCTTGAAATCAGGTTGCCAGGAATCAGATTCTGCTCCCAAGTGTTAAATAAACTATTTGCACAACATTCTCACTGTGTTTTACATGAAGATCCACAGAAGGGTAGATGCACAGCCCTACACAGAATTTGGTTGGTTCTAGTCCCACCTTGAATAACTTCTTAAGCTTCATATACAGTGTAATTTTATCATTACACTTACTCCCATTAAGGAGGTAGAGGTCTACTCTTCACCTGCTTGGTGACCAACTCCCTTCACCAGGTGCAAACTAGAAACTTCCTTGTGAGAACAAGTCAATTATACAGCAGGCAATGCTGTATCTTAAAATCCATTAATCTCAAGTCCATGACTCAAAACGAATCTTTCAGAAAGTACAAAGCACTTGCAGTTTACTGCTGAATAGAATTATTTAAATGTGCATCTGTCACTCTGTCAAAACCTGAAGTGTCCCACGACAATCACATAGGTGCTAATAAAGCAAACAGGGTCTCAGAAAGCACCACATCCCTTGCTTACCAGCAGGCCTTCATATTCTTCCTCCAGCTGATGAACTGCAGCCTTCTCCCGCTGGAAGAGAGACAGCAAACACTTAGTGAGCCTTTTACAAGTTGCCTACTTGCTGGTACTTCCTCTATAGAGTCAATATCATAATTGCAGGTGGTAACAGGCAAATGCCTGCAAGAGACATCTGTCAATAGCAGATTTGCTCCGCTGGATGACTCAGGAAGTACAAAACCAAGGCTTGGACAAACTTACTGCTCTCATGGATGTTTGGTATATATATCCAAGCCTGCACATAATCTGCAACACCAAAACAACACTCGAAACTGGATTTCTTTCTGCACCAAACTTGCACCAGCACGTCCTAGAGCAAGCTTTGGAGATGATGAACGAGTATAAATTACGATGTGAGCAGACAGCTCCAGCCTTTATCCCCATTTCTATGGCTGGGAACCTGCCCAGCCCTGGAACTGGTATTCCACAGGGCAGACTATCACCTTTCCTATTTGAAACAGAAGGGAAAAGGGAGAAAAATCCATTCCACTCTTCAGCTTTGTTGAGGGATCAGGGCTCCAGAACAGACTACCTTTTCTTTAGATTGAACTCTCTCTTGCCAAATAAGAGAAAAGATGAATGGAAATTAAATAAGCCTCCTCTCTCCTATACCTAACTGCTGGGCTGATAGGAGAGGAAGTTAACACGGTATTTTCAGTCACTTCTTTATTCCAATCACAAGATTCAGAGGGCAACAGAAGTCTCAGAGGAAAAAAAGAAAGAAAAATAATACCAACACATAAGAAAAGCTTTAATCTTAGCCCAGAATTCGGGCATTTTTCACAGAAAAAACCTGATGACTCAAGGTTGCATCTGAACACCCACCTTATTCTTTCACTTTCTTGTTCAATATACTGAGACAGCAAGTGAGAATAATCACAGCTACTAAATTTTTATTTTAAAATTCTGAGGAATTATTGAGGAATTAAGAGTTGGAAGTGTTTGCTACCATGACACCATTGCTTTCTGAAGAGAGTATGAACTTTCCAACATTTCTTTTTTTGTAGTGGAACACCAGGTAGCCAATGTTATATAACTAGACCAAGCAAAGTGTAAGGGAGGACAGCAATTACCAGATCTGTTTTGACTTTGTCCAGGTGCCAACGATAGTCTCCGATGGCATTGTGGGTTCTCCTGTGCTCACAAATTTGTTGCTCGATGGATGCTGCTTCAAACCCCCACTTCACTTGCTCCATTTCAACCTAGGAACAAGAAACAGGATTGGTACTTTCACTTCCAACATTACTGCCTAAACTGGAGCATAAAGGAATTGAACTGAAGGCAACTGACTATGTGGTAGAGAGTAAAACTGAAATAAAGAGAAGTTCAGGACAGGATTTTACAGTTTCTTTTAATTGCCATCAATTAAACTGTGTGACAGGCTCCCAAAGCAGAAGAAACAAATTAGGAAAAATATTTCAGTTGTTTAAAGTTACACTAGATGAAGCACACTCAGTAGTGTATTTTCATCTGTTGTCTTTGGACCAAACTGTTATTTTATGTTCTACAGTAAAATTACATTCTTATCACTCTGAAAACAAACCATGACTTTATCAAACAATGCTATTCATGCAATTCATGTGAAAATGCCCAATTAAGTTCTATAGCCCAGTACACCAGATTTCCATTTTAATTTTGCTCATGTAAACTTCAACAACCTCAGTTAAATGCGGTCACTCTAAAAAAACTCGACAGAATATAAACTGAAATTATTAGAAAATGTGTTGTTTGTCCTGCATTTTAGCAACATTTATTGTAGGATGACAAGAGAAAATGTCCAGAAACAGAATTGAAAAACAGTAATACACCTGCTAATTACTAACCCAAAAACTGACTGCATTCCTTGTTTCATTTTTTTCCAAATATTAAAAACCACCTAACTTTAAATTCAGCTCCTTGAACTCCAAATCCTCTTCTATGCTGCAAAGACACACTGCAGCTCTATCTGAATGCCTGCCTATGCACATGCCCAGTAAAGAAAGAGGTATCCTAATCTTGGGTCGGAACTGAATTTGGTAATTACCAGCCTGGAGTCAAATCTCTATGAGTCAACAGATGACAATAAAGCCAGAACTCAAGCGTAGGGGTTCAAAGGCAGTGCTGAAAGTGATCCAAGAAACAAAACCATTTTTCATTCAGACATCTGAAAGTTAGAGGACTTTGACCCTTCTTGTTATATTTAAACAGTCCAAAGAGACTGTAGCAACAGTGGCAGCCGTGGCTGGCTGCCACATGCGAACAAAGGCTGTCTGGATTTCCCTGCAGTTTCCCCAGCTCTGCACTGGAAATTTGACTAACCCTCCCCACCATCTGATTCTCCTACCAGCAAACCATGCAGACAAAAACCAGAAAAACAGCAAAAAACATCAGCTGCTCAGAACTTTTTCCCACATCTCACCACATTACTAGGAGAAACATTATCCTAATCTCGACGTGAGCAAGTAATGGGGCACAGCAAGGCACGATAGAAAGAAGCAGCATCGTGGCAAGTTCAAAATAAATTTTCCCAGTGAGGTAAGTGCTTATTGGCCCCACCTCAGCTTTCTGTAGGGATGAAGGGGAAGAGAGAGAGAGTGCCTTTGACTTTCACAGGAGGTTTAGTGTGGGAACACAGCTATAAAGCAGTTGCTTGTGCTCCCTGTGTTTAGCACGGAGTGTCTGAGCAGGGCGTCACGTGGTGTCTTTGGGAGGTGCAGCCTGTTCCCCATCTTTCATCGCTGGAAGCATGCCCAGAGTCTGTCCAACACCACTCCTCAAGCCATGGCAGGTCTGACAATCAGCCTCCTCTCCCACAGCATGTGAAGAACAATGATGTTGGCTGTGGCTGTCCAGGCACAATGCTTATACACATTACCACTCAAGGAGTGCATCTCCACTTCCCCTTCCTCCTCTAAAACATGCCATACAGAAAGACTGGACTGTAACTAGCACTCACTTAAAAATACTGCAACTCTACAGAGCTCTACCCTCCCCATTTGATTTGCATAGGAGCCACCTGACAAATGCCAAATGCAGATAATAATGACAGAATCGCAAAGCAACAACCTAATAAAGAGAGATAAAAAAAATGCAATTTCAATTTACAAGGTGTCTGCACATGTGACTTCAGCCACCTTGTTCCATCCTCCCTACCTGTCTCTCAGAAAAAGGCTGTCCAACCACAAACTCACTACTTTCACTTCAACACACAGCTTTCACCTCAGCAGCACAAAAAACAGTGTGTGTTTTCCATTCCAGGTTACATCAGCAACAGCTGTGAATTGGCAAATTTGTTCTCAGAACACAACAAACAGTAGCTTCAGCACTTCTGTGTGCATTTTAGCACTGGCTTCTGAGAGCCTAGTCCCGTGGCAATCAGCTCTACCTCTCTGTGATAAAGACAGACTAGAGGGGGAGAGCAACTGTAAAACACTGGACAATGGTTAAATCTGTGAAGATGGTCCTGTCTGTGTAAAGGGTTAAAATAAATATGAATCAAAGGAAATCTGTGCAAGGAAGGAAGGAGGGAAATATTGAGCATAATAATCTCTAACACAAATATGCCAATGTTTTTGTTACGTTAATACCTGTGTTTTATTTAGCTTTCAAATCTATCTTCTACACTTTTTCTTCTGCAAAAGACCCCAATCCATGTTTGGATTTCAGTGAGAATTCACTATATGTATAATACTGGGAGGGTAAAAAAAGGAACTTGGAATAACATGCAAGCATTCACATGGACCTTTACTTTTCTACTGGCACCCAAAACATTACTACATATGAGACAACATTCATAAACAACACCAAATTTTAGCATTGTCCCTGGGTTTTGCACATATTTACCTTCTGCTGCCTCATCCAGCTTAAGCATTCACTTGTGACACGTTTTGTGTACTCATCCCAGCCCGAGCCACTCTGAGAGGAGAAGCAGCCACCACCTTTGGAGCTGGCCCTCCTGGCGCGGGGAACGCTGATGGCTTTGTACAGGGCACGCATCTGCTCCTGGAGCTGAAGCAGCCTGAAAGGGAAGCAAACACTTAGTGTCTGTGAGCAAAACACCCAGAAAACACACAAACAATGCAATTTGTCTCTCCTACTGCACCACCAACTATTCAAAACAAAGTGTTGAAAGCAAAGACTGTGGAAAAAATATTCGGATTAAGATTTCATGGAGACAACTAAGGGGTCAATTTCTATCAGAAATATGTTACTGCAAGACCCTTCTCCATGTTAATGTGACCAAACAGATTTAGTTGCACCTTACTGATTTCTATTACATCCTGCAACACCAAGGAAGGTGAGCACTTGAGGCACCACAAACTTTTATCAGTCACATTCCCGACCCCAACCCTTCCCTGACAATACCTTTTCTGATACATGTCACAGGGCTGGCCCATCTGCCTCATCTCTCTAATCAGCCCATCCAGGATGTCCATTTGGTCATTTGCCTGTGCAAAACAGTCTTCCAGATCCCTGTTCCCTCTAAGTGGGACGCCATCCCCATATTTCAATTCCTAATGAAAAAAACAGATGGGAGATTAATTTAAATATTCATCATCTAAGCCTCCTTTGTTTGTCTTAAAAAAGGTGTTGTGAAGACTGGGGGTTTTTTTAGGAAGCATGATAAGTTTCAGCTGCCAGGTCTCTGACTGCCAGTTTTAACTGGCAGAAGGTTGATGATCCACAGTCACTGAAAAGCGCTTATTAAAATAAAATATGGAAGAAAATTATTAAAATGTAGCTATCAAACAAAACTTTCCATAAAGAGCAGCAGATCTTGATGTTTATTTCAGTGGAACTAAGGCTTCACATGATGTGCTAAGTTCTTAAGACATCGTGCTTTTGTGTTCAGAAGATGAGAAGGAAACACTGTCTTAGTAGGAGAGAGTAGATATTGCTCCTGATTTTCCACAAGGTTCCCTGAGGTTCTAAGACCTCCCCTCCTGCAAAAACACAAGCAGGACAGTCTGCCTGCATCCAGCTCCATGACTTATCACATTTGCATCCCACCTTATCACTCAAAGTCTAGGCAAATTCTCCATGCACCCTCTCAGTGCAGTTGGACCAACATGGCCATGGTGTTCCAACCAGGGAGATGTGGCTCTTTGACCTCACTGCACACTGACACAGCCATGCTGAGCAAAGCACAATACAGCTGTGACCTGATTTTCCAAATAAAATATTATGGACCTCATTGCTCTGTCCCTTAGAAAGAAAAGAAAGAAACAAAGCAGGCAATGCATGTTGTGGCACCAAGCTGGAAGTAAACATCTCTTTCTTTCAACTTCACTGGAATAATATTAACCCTGAACAAAAGGCAGTATTTACTCTGGCATTGATTTTTGTATAAACATGCTCACACGTCCTGTATCTCTGAAAAGGAAATGAACTCCTAACCACAGAGTTCATTTCTGAAAGAATTTTCTGTCCACAGAGGGTCCAAAAGTGTGCATTAAATCACTTCTACTGCCAGGACTGTTGAAGTGTTTCACATCTCAGTGGCCTCAGCAGCAGGATGCACTCACCACCCTGCACCTCCTCTGCTTCAGCAGGAACAGAGGACACCCCATGTTTGCCAGGAGTGAATTTAGCATCAGTGAATAACCCGCCCCCAGGCACTCGGGGTTTGTACCAGAGTAGCATACTGCAGAGGTTATGTGTATGCATTTGAGCTGAAACAGCCAGGAAAACTTTAGTCTGGTTTCATTTACTTCTTTGGGAATTATCTGGAAGAATAAAATGAAGGTAATGAAGGTATTTCCTAAGGTGAGTCAGGTTCATTATGGCTCTGAAAACAATGGCAATATTCTACAGAACACACTAAGAGAGTGTAAGTAGTCATTAATAACAGATGTGAGCACTGACAGTGGTCCTGATCTAAAACTGAAAAATAAGATGCAGTAGAATCTGTTTGAGGGTGGGTTTGTTGGTTTGTTGTTTTTATTTTTAATCAAGAAGACCCCTTTCATTAACCAGATGCATTTCAATTGTTTTTACTGAACAGTGTACAGAGGGAAGAAAGTGACCTAAGAAGGAGGTATGTCATCCCACTCCCTGTTGCCTCACACAAACAGCTGACAGGGGAGAAAGGAGAGGAAGAAGCAGAGCCTGTGAGTCCAGATAACAGCACAGAATATGTATGTAATATTCATAATCAGTTTGGATAAGGAGAACAAGAAGCACTCACGGGCTGTACTATGAGCTCAGCTCGCGTCAGGCAATCCGAACAGTTTTGCAAAAGCTCCTGGATGGTGTTCTGGCGTCTGGACATGGTACAGGTCCCATTCTGACTGTTGTGGGGGAGAAGAAGATGATGAAGTAAATACAGAACAATTGCACGTTTTGAAGAAATACAAGAAACACAAATTCAGAACACTTAAGAGAAGTTACACAGAATAATCCACCTCATATAGGTTCACAGAGACACACACACTTCAACTGCACTGGGAAATTTTAATGACAGTTCCATGATGGCAGAGCCACTTTAGAGTCCTGCAACAGCAGGCACAGACTGACTTTCCCACAGGACAGAGTAGAATGTGGAAACTGGCATGCCATAAAGGAGAACGTTTTTCTTCCAGCACAGGTATTTGCTGCTTTGGTAGACAAAACTTTGGCAGCATTACAGCGAGAATGAATTATTCACAATCTTTGTTAAAGTCAATACATTAGAGCATAGCCTTTGTGTGATGTAATTGTTCATGTTATCACACCAGCCATCAAATGTCAGGGCACACAAGGAAAGCAGGATCCTCAGCTAGGCAAGCACGGGAGCACACAAGTCCATACAAGTGTAAGAAGGGCCCTTTTATCAGCAGAAATGCACAAAGCTAGTGAAGTGTCTTGGGAATTAATTGCAAGATACACAAGCCACTGCAAAAAGAGATGTAGAACCCAGAGTCAGAGGACATGCTTTCTTACAAATACATAAAGTGTGAGTTTGGAGTCTCCAAGTAAAACTCCAAAACTAAACACATTAGTGAGGGGAAGAACAAGTCAAGTAATGGGGTCTTCATTGCTGTCTTGCACATAATCTACTGCATTCATACTGCCAGAATGTGAATTTGCCAGCATTTAGGATTCAGCCATCAAAGTGAGCCGCTGTAGTTAAATGGAGATGAGGTGTTCAAGTGAGGAACCATTCTTTGGTGATGGGATCAGACCTCCCAAACAAGCCCAGGCGGCTCCTAAACCCAAACACTTGCCAGTGAAACTAAAACAAACCTAACTAACAGACAGTGAGAGCTAAGGTGTTTCTAAGCCTTGCCTGGTTTTCTAACTCCTGTGCTCACAGTGGGTAACCCTTTCCATTACAAATCACTGAAGAGACATTCCTTACAACACTAATGCCAACAAGAGCACCAGTGTGAACCTGTCCAACTCGGAGCCAGCAGGCAATCTGGATTCAACGGAAATCTTTCCACTGACTTGAACAGACTCTGACCATCCTTCACAAAAGGAATTGTGACAATGAAATAGCAGAACTGTCCTAGGCAAAATTACTGGAGTAGTGAGAAACATTTAATATTTTTATGAGCTCTTCTGCAGCATGAGCTTTTGATGCACCAGCAGCCTGCCATCCTCCTATCAGCTCATCTGGAACAAACAGAAAAGTTTTGAGCAACTTTTCAGCAACTTCACCCATACCAGGGAACAGACCCTCAGAGGTGCAGAGACAAAACTGCAGAGTCACTGGGTGACATGAAACAAGCTGTACACATGCAGCCCCCAGCTGGTGCTGTGACCCCTTGGCTGCACAAACTCTGCTCCCCACTGTGCTATGCACCCCTGTGTGTCTTGGAAACTGCTTAAAGAAAACAATAATGGAAAATAACGTACGGGTCTGATTTTGTGCCAGGCTTTGTGTCAGCTTCCTTTTCTAAATCATTCCTTCTCCTTAGGCATCACTGCTGTATTTAGATATAGAAATATCTGACTGCATCTGAAATTTACATTTAATTACACCCACAATTATTCTCATGAATGAAACGTAATAAAAAAGAGAGAGGAACATTCCAAGCAATTTTCTCTTTTTAGAACACTGGAAGAGTTTTTTTCTTGAATCACTTTTTCCATCATGTTCTGGCAGCTACAAATGCTGGATATCCATTGAAGTCAAATAAAGTATAGAAGGTGACCAGATTTATACTGTAACCAGTCAGTCTATCTCCGCTGGCTTCAGGATAACTTCGCTGAACTCAAAGACATTACTCCACCATGACAAGAGGTCTAAACAACAGCTATTATAGTTAACAGGGTAAGAAATTGTGAAAAAAAAGCTATTTTCAAATAAATCAAACTATTAAATTAAAATACAAACAAGTAGAAATACAAGTATTTTGTGTTCATTCTAATGATGTTTGAATGCCACATCCGTAATTATTGCCCAAATAATTTAAAAAATTGAAAACCTGAAGATAGCTAAATATAGATGCACAAAACTGTTTCAAAGGCAGGAGCAGAAGCCTTGAAATGAGAGGCTTAAGTACACCCTATCTAGGTCTTCAAATAGAGTAACAACAAGTTACTTGTTTACAGTTCATAGGGACCTTCACAAGAAGAAAGCAGTACATATTAACGGCTCTCCAATCCAGCAGATAAAGATAGAACCAAAATAGTGGCAGAAGCTGGAGCCATACAAATTGAAAACAGAAAAGAGCACACTGTATTATTAATGCTTTCTTTGTTGTTAAAAATCTAACCAGTTTTGCCAGTGAAAAAACAGAAGTAAATCCCATGATAATGATAAAAAGGTCATGGCCTGTTAGAGGCATTTGCTTTCAAATCTGTCAGAAGACCAGAGCTACATGGAGTAATCAGAAGCATAGGAGCTGATGTTTGATGCCATAGCTCCACCAAGCCAACAGAAATCAAGAATTTCAAATCTGAAGGGGATTTAGCACTACAAACACGCCCAAGGGCATAAATCAATCTCTGAACTTTAAAAATAAAAATACTTGGTGAGACAACACCTTAACAGGCATATACTGATGTTGATACATCAGATGGCACTAGCACAGTCCCACAGGGACACATCTTCAATACTTTTCACCCTTGTGACAGGAAGGTACTCCATTAGAAGTTTCAAAGTCCTTCAGTGTAATCTACCTCTTAATGAAGCCAACAGGCCTTTAATGGGGACGAGCAGATCAAAGCAGAAACTCCAGTTCAGAGTAATAAGACAACCAACCTTGAGGCAGTAGGAAACAGACAGCCAAAGTAAAACCATATCCAGCACAGAAAATACTGGACCAAAGAAACTGAGGCAAGCCCAGAACATGCTGGACAGGCAAGAACAAAGCTGGATTTTTAAAATAAAAACATGTAACCTACATGTTACATAAAAATATATTTATGTCCCTTAGAAAAATGTAGGATACCAACAATCCTCAGAAAACACAGATTAAGTGGGTTACATTACATGGTATTTTGTCAATGTCTCTCTCGTTTTGTTTGATTTTGTTTACATGAAACTGAATGAATTTAGAGTAATGTTTGGTCATTTAAACACCTACTGCTGCTATGACAATTCAATTTAACTCTGGCAGCATCTAAACCTCACACCTATGAATAGAATCCTGTTGTATCCAACACTGTGGGCACACCATGCAGTGAAAATATGGGCAGATTTTTCATTTGTTTTACTGCACCCCTGCAAATGCAGCATATGTTATCAACCATTCCAGCAGAACTGGCAAGAACTGGAAGCTGGTCTTTTAGAAGGACTCACAACAAAAGAGTGCAGGGTCTATCACTAATAAATATATACATTTGCAATAGCCTGACTATTTGCTGTGCTGCTTTGGTTTTGTAAACCCTGCAGAACAGTGCTGAGGGAAACAGACTGGACTGCTTCTGACCTTAGCTACGTATTTGTCCCTACAACTCACTTTAGACCATGGCACTTATTTGGAAGGCAACTCATGAATTTCAAAAAGGTCCTACTAAGCAGAGTTCTTCATTAAAATAATTTTAATAGTCATTAACTATTAAAGGAACAAAGGAAAATAAAAGGGGATAGTGCCTTTGTTTTAAAATTATGAAAACACTTCAAAACACAGATGAATTGCTTTTACTTGGGATGTTGAAACGGCCTGTTGCTCTCCACTGTCAGGAGAGCCCTAGGAAAGGCATAGCATCTCCCGGTCGTCATTGTGTACAGGAGCCACCCTTTTCAGTGCATGTCAAGGCAGAACTCATTGCTCCCTTGCTATTCCACCCTCCTGCTCTCCCTGAGAAATGAGAGGACAGCCCAACCCCTGCTGCCACTGGGATTTGGGCAGGATAGCAGCTCAGCCAACGCCTCCCTGCTGAAAAATATCCCAACTGAGCTAAATCCAGCCATTACTGTTGAATCCCCAGTATCTGAACTGGGATTTGTGTTTAACTGATGAGCAGTACCCATGATCCTTACAAGACCCCCAGCTCTACTGAAACAAGAAAGAACTACTCCTGCTTTTCCTTTAAAAGGGACTGAGAAACGTGTTCAAGGCCATATGATGAGTTATGAGCATAGAGACAGACATGTCAGCAGTGCCCACCTCCCCAGAACACAGCAGGGCTGGGTACTGCTGGCACCAATTTATTCAAGCAGTCAAAAAATTATCCTAAGGGATGTGTTTTGAATACACCAAATACCTTCTCTAAAATACCTTCAGCTTGCACCCTCACAGCCCACTGTGGGAGCTGATATCACTGCAGAACCCAAGAGGCAAGGAAACCAGCTACCTTCTGCTTTCTCATTTGCCTCCTGCAAGACCTGCAGAGCCCAGCACAAACACCTCCACTGTGGGGGCTGCTCCGGTGTCTGCCTTTGCTACTGCACATCCAGAGGCTGCTGGGCTATCCAGAGTGTGATACAGAAGCAGGGCAAAGGAGACACAGAAACACATCCAGCAATTCTGAGGAGCCTTCCCACAGCTTCACAAATCCCTAAGCTTTGGGAGGTTGCACAAAGAGGTTGCTCTTGTCCTGAAGATACTATTTAAAATTAATTAGAATACTCGTTGTTAAATTTTCCAGGCCCTCCACAAAACTTCCAGCCCTTTAAAAATTCAAAGCTTTTTAGTTTTTTTTATTCATTCAAAAAATGGAGGAAGCTTTAGAAGAAAGTCTTTTAGCAGATCCAGAATATTGAATGGTTCCTATAATTCAACAAGAGCAAAAAAAATGTGCTTCTTTTTCCTCACACTTCCCATCCCCCTCCACACAAACCTGTTTGAACAAGCAAAAGATTCATAAAGGGATTACCTGGTATGCCCAGGGTAGGCAAGTCAGAAGAAAAACCTGACCTGGAATCTGCATTCCCAGCACAGAGCCTGCACATACCACCGCCCATCTGCCACCACCTGCCAGCTGGGTGTGTGTGTGTGCTGGAAAATGCAACGGCACAAAGGTGGTGAATCACGACATCCATAAGAAAATAACCAGGAGTTGAAATGCTGCAGTCCAGCTTTCTCCCTCCTGCCTCAAAGGAGGTGAATACAAACTGTCAAATCATCAAGAGTTCTCCCCGTACGTCTCTGCTCTAACTAGAACCAGTTTTGGCACACCACAGCCTCACCAAACTAGTCTCATCTGCCAAGTATGCACATAGACTAGGGCTTCCATGATGGCTGGAAACCTCAAAAGACCTCTGCAACTGGCACAATCAGGTTCTAAATACCATTTAAAATGTGCAAAAATCTACTAGTCACTAGAGAATTATTGAATTGTTAGGACCCCCGAGGCTTAGTGCCTTTGCAGCGCGCAGGGTTTCACAAGGGATCGTGCCACACCTGCTCACAGCAAGTCCTCATGCATTTTCCCAGCGGTATGAATCACCAGGAGCGACAGAACGGTTCCCAAGGGCCGTGCCTGCCCGATGGAGCAGGCTGCTCACACGCTGCCTCTCCCACCTGGGACAGGGAGGTGCCAAACGCCGGCTCCAGCCCGGACCATGGAAACACACCTCTGCTGCTCCACAGGCAGCAAAGCCCCTTCTCCTGACAAGAGGCTCTCACACCTGCACGTCCCTGCAGAACAGAGACCTGGGAAAGGCTCAGCCTGGGTCTCCTCTCACGGCGAGGCAGCATTTCCCTGCCAGCCTGAGCGCGGCGCAGGCTCCGCGGCAGGGCAGGTGTTCCATAGCAGGGCAGGTGTTCCATGTTCCACAGCAATATTCAGACACATTTCTCCCTCCCTCCCTCCCTGCCTCCCGCGCCGTCTGAGCAGCTCGGAGGGAAAGCTACCACGCCAGATCTACCACCACTCAGCTCAGCCAGGACTCCACAGATCCTTGCGAGGCTGATGGAAAAGGCAAAAGTGTGGCTTTGAGTCGGTTTTCTCCACATTTACTTTGTTTCTTGGCTCCTCAAAGTAATGCCAGGGCAGGGCTGGTAATTGTCTAACTCCTTTTCTAAGCACAGAAGTTACATTAATCCTTAAGTAGAACTGTGTAAATTAATTTATGTTCATAAATTCAGTGACCGTGAATCCTAGGCTATTTTTCCCCCCTAATCTCAGCAATGACAAATAAAACTGCACAGCTTTGCATTTTTTTCTTTTCTCTCATGGTTTATCAGATCTTCTATCTCCATAGCAAAGACATTGATAAATATTTGACTGATGAATTGGCAGTTTAGCAGCGTGTGAGTCACTGTCAAGCTGAGTATCTGTACTCCGGGCCAAGCTCATCCAAGTTCCCAAGCCAGAAGAAACAGGGAATGTTGTAAAAGCACCTTGCTGAGCCCTAAGGGTAGGGAGCGTCCCATATTGCTCTGTGAGTAATGTAATGCTCAGCACAGACTTGTTTGGCAGAATACGCCCCAAAACTTACAAGACTGGACCCTAACTTGAATCCTGCTGCATTTAAAAATTAGGGTAGAGTGATCTTCCCCATGGAAAAAAGAAGCCTTCGTTTTCTGAGTTCAGTAGATGTCACTAAACTTTGACACTGAATATGTCAGGCTAAATGTAGTCAATAAAACCAGTTCAATAATGATGGCCCTGGTCCCAATAGCACAACATGCAGAGCATTTAGTGGATTTTCTGCACACAAACACGTACAAAATCTGGCAAAACTGCTTTTTTCATTAACTGACAATAAACCACTTGTTTTGAGACACATTTTAACGTGTATCAGCCCTGCTTAAAAATAAACCTATGCAACTCAGTAAGGTGGCAAACACACATACTCTGTTGCAAAAAAAATATTTGAAGTATTCGGGATGGTCAGATTTTTGCACATAAAACAATAAGTAAATGCTTTTCTTTAATTATTTTTTTTTGTCATCTCAATAATAACTGTCTTTAGTTCCTCTCAGAAATCTCACAATAAAGTGAACAGGAACTTTCATTGCAATCTCCTTGCCAGACATACCTCCCCAGAAAGGAGATATGAATGTAATGTTATAAAAAGCAAATTAAAGAGTGTTGATATAAGGTTGTTAACCTCTCAATCAGGTCTGTCCTTTCCACCCTTGCTACACCACCACTGAATGCTACGGAAAGAAGAGCCTAACAAACTACAGACAGGCTTAAAATATGTAACTGTAACCAAAGAACGCTAAATTCAAGGAAAGCACTTCTCCTCCAGTGAAAGTTGGGAGTGATATGGAAATCACCCTGCTGAATCCAAATAGAGTTGCAACAGTGAAAAGTGAGGGAAAAGAGAACTGCTGGGATGCAACATGCGCTGCCATTCATTTTTCATGGCTGTCTCTTGTAAATAGGTAAAGGTAAGTAAAGGTAAATCTTGTAAAGGTATTTGCAATGAAGCATGACCAGCAAAACAAATCCTCACACAGGCAGCGCAGAAATGGCATTTTGGAGTCCTAGTGTGTGCACTCACCAGTGCTACAGTACTGTATTGTTCTTATTCCATAGCAATAAATAGATATTACCATACTGCTGTATTGGTAACTGGATGTGTTCTAGCTGCAACTCATTGTAACTAACTTACCTATGCACACAACAAACTGAAAGTCAAACAAAGAACTAAAACTAAGAACTGGGCAAAGTAATAAAAAATCCATAGAATGCAAGAATTTCATTCATTCAGTGGTCCTCTAGCAACTGGTTTGACTCACATAAGCTGAACGCTCTGTGCTCTCTAGGATAACCCTAATTCTCTATGGCCACTTATGGATCTGCTTAATTTTAAAAAGCCTGCCTTTTCTCATCTGCTGTTTATTTTCTATGTATGTTTAATTCCCACCCTTTTGCAATCTAATTATGTACTATCCATAAAATTAGGGCTTAAATTCTAATACAGCATACATGACAGGGCTTCTGCATCAATTTCTGAGTCACTGGCATCCATAATGAGACCAACAGACTTAATACAGCCATTCCACATGCACAGACCAGTCATCACCAGCTGTGCTCTGTGATGGTGCTGTACCATACATCAGCACTGCTTCCTTCAGTGACTCTAACTGCTGCCTGCTTTTCAGTCCTGTGAACTCCCCGACAAGGAGACAAATGGAGAAGTCTTCATGATTACTGCACTCTGCAGAAAGTCCTTGTCAGACTTGATGTGCCCAGATTGCTGCATCCATGAGAACAGGCATTCTCCAAGCCAGGATTCACAGCTGGCACCCTGCCTACAATATCTTGACTGTTCTCACAGCACCAGGGCAAGCAGAAGGTTAAAAAGGTAAGAGGCAAGGAGAGCAGACCGATGTTGCTTGTCATTTATCTCTGCCCCTCTGCCACCAAATGTTAGGGATGGCTCCATAAAAGATCATGACTTAAACTCCCAGGCCTCGCACAAGCTAGAAACAAACTCAAAAATTAACAAGAGGACATTTCCCACTACTTAAAATGGTTTTATAGCCCTAGTTATGCAACTAGTTGGGGAAGGCAGAGCCTGGGTGTACGGGGTACAAAGCAATTCACTTGAGTTCAGCTTGTTTTGCGTCACTGAGCAAAGCAGGGGTTTATCAGCACAGAACAGTTGGGTCAATAGAGCCAGCACCGACCCATTTACAGCCCTCAGTGCAAACGGGAGACATCGCTGCTTTTAGTCCTGCTACTCTCTTCAAGGAGAGTCACCACTAGAAGTATTTTTTTTTACAAGTTCTTCGCTTGCATTTAAAAGCCTTTTAGAGAAGTTAAGACGCCTCAGGGAGGAACAGCAAAAGGAAACTTGCGAGCTCGCACATCTAGGGAATCCCACCGCGAGCGGGCTCACGGCAGCTGTCCAGGGCGGCCCCGAGGGAGCGGGACCGGCAGGACCCGCACCTACCCGTATCCATCGGAGGCGTAGTCCCCCCCGTAGGTCTTCTGGTAGTAGTAGGTCTTGTGGGAGGTGTGCGTGTGGGTGCCGCCGCCGCCGCCGCCGCCGCCGCCGCCCCCGACATGGGAGCTCATCTCGTAGCGCAGGTCGGTGCCGGACTCGGCCCGGGCCATGCGGCCCAGCGTGTTGATGCGCGGGTGGGAGCCGCCGTTGATGCTCATGGCGGCGGGCGAGCGGCAAAGCGACGGGGACACCGAGCCGCACCCGACGGCACGAAAAGCATTCACGGCCGGCAGCGCCCGCCGCCGAGCCGCCGCTCCCTCGCGGTGCGCCGGGGAAGGGCCGGGGAAGGGCCGGGAGGCGGCGGTGCGGCGGCCCGCAGGTGAGGCAGGGCAGGAGCGCGGAGCGGAGCCGGGCGGGCGGCGAGGGCTGCTGGCGGCGGCGGCAAGAGCAGAGGTCCCGTCCCGTCCCCTCCCCGCCGGCGGAGGAAAGGCGAGGCCACACCTTTCCGCGGTGGTTTTAAGCGGCGCTCCTGGGCGTGGGGCCGCGCCTCTCCTGCGCCTCCTCGGCGGCCGCCCCGGGCTCGGCCGCGGCCCCGGCCCCCGCCCCGCCGCGCTGCCGCTCCCCGGTGGCCGCCCGGCCTCTGTCACCGCCGCACCGGTGTTCGCGGCACCTCTCCCGGTGCGTGTGCCGCCCTCAGGAGTCGCCAGCCGAGGTTGGAGTCCGCTGGAAACTCCCGACCTGTGTCTGCCCTGTGTCTGCGGGCTGGGCTCCGAAGCCGCGGAGCACGGAGCGGCTGGTCCGAGGGCTGGGAGCGCTGCGGGGAGGATGGACAGGGCCAGGGTGCCCTCGACGCCGAACACCTCCGTGCCTCTCCGGAAAGAACCCGGCGCCTGAGCAAGGCAGCGCTGGGTAAATCGGCACCATTCCGTCGAGAATGGGTCTGCTCCACTGGCAGCTGCCCTCTGCCCTGCGCAGCACAGGGTGTTGATACACGTCGGGAAAACGATGTGTGTGTTTCATCAATTCCAAAATACACAGGGTCCCACATTCAGGAGGGCTTTGGGCACTCCAAGCCCAGAGCATTTCTGAAAATGGGCTGAAATTTGTGCCCCAGTGCATGAAATATTGGACTGGTGCTATGCTCTGACTGCATTTGTTCTGAGAAAGAAGATATGGAGAAACAGGCATTTAAACTTGTCTTTTCTCCTCAGATTTTCTTGATTCCTGCCTTCCAGTGCTGTGAAAGTTGTGTTTAACTTTCAAATAGGCCGTATCTTAGGAGACAAAGTCATTTTAACACATCCATGCCGGTACAGGGTGTTGGCAAAGGCATTTGCTGTGAGATGCCCAGAGGGGCCTTTGCTGCCAGGCAGTGACCATCGGATTAGTCTCAAGTCTCAACTGAGCACCAATTCTTAGCTAGTTTCAGTGGCACTGCCTCAGCTGGTCTGGCCACTTGTCCATGGTGTTGGAAAATGAAGATGGCCAGTTTTTAAGAAGCAGCAGTCACTCATGAATAACTGTGCCAGGCTTTTCTGAAGTTCTCCTGAGGCTTCCATCCCATGTGCAGTACCTGAGCCAGCCGTATCACCCACCTGATGCTCTGTGACAGCAACCTGCTGGAACATTTTAAAATTTGTGTAGCAGCCCATACCAGGCATAAATTCTTGAACCTGTTTCTGTCTTTTCTGCACTCCTCATTTTCCTGCTATTTTAAACCCAAGTGATAGGTCATGGGACAGTAAGTAAGAACTAGATAAACCTATCAAAGGACAAGACTTCCGAAACTATTCAAGAGAAAACCGAACTTGTGCAGTTTTCCCGAGCACCACTGAAACTGCTGGAGGTCTGTGGGAGCACCATGGCACAGGGCACATGAGAACCTGCCCTGCTGCTGGAGGTGATGGGCAAAGTGTGGCACAGAGGAGCCATAAGAGCTCCTCCAAGCAAACGTGGGGTTGCTTGGTCCTGAAGAGCATCCTGGTGGCACTGCCTGGAGCTGTAAAGAGCGCTACAAAGAGGCAGAATGCAAGATGGCTTATTATATGTGAAGTCATGCAGGGACTTTTATATTGTAATATATATGCTGTATTATATGTAACATGAATCACTGCATATGAGTGAATATATATATATATATGTATACAGGCATACTTATATATTTGGGTATATATGTGGATTTGGGATGCTGTTTTGAATACAGATTACATCTGCACGATTGGATAGTTTGACATTACATTTCAAAGCAGTAAGGGAGCAGAATACAAAATGAGGATGAGTAAGAAAAACAAATATAGAGGCTTAATGCTGTAAAGAAGGAAGGAAAAAAGTAGAAAACAGACGTGGAATAGGCAGGAAATGCCAAATGAGGGAAACTTGAACTTTGTGCTTTGACACTCCAGTCCAAACTTTTTGAAACGTAAATACAGAATTAGTACCACAAATATACATAAAAGTCAAATTTTTGCATGGTGGTATATCAAGCCAGGCATTTGTATTCAGCCATACAAACATGAAACTTTTTTTTTTTTTCCCAGCAAGCCCCTTTGAAAGCGGTCCATTTATATTTATGCACAGTTAGGGATCCAAAAGTATTACACTGACTTGAGGTTCTTGCTGAGTTTTAGCACCACCTCCCATCAGCCCCACCCTTCAGCTTGGGCTAGTGTGCCAGCTCAGTGAGACACACCATTATCTGTGATGGAGGCAGCGTGTGTGAGATACACCCAGAGGCCTGGATGAGTCACTGCTACCTGGACACGCAGAAAAATCCTTAGATACATTAATAATGACTGGGTTCTGGTGGTCCCACTTGCACAATTAGCCCCACTGAAATGACAGTGAGAGGATAAGACTGAGATGATACTGTAAGCAGCACAGTTCTCCTATCTCAGATGTTTTTATAGAGAGAGAAATGAAACAAATAAATTTGCTGAAGTCGTCAATGTTTCTTGGGTGTTTACCCTAGCTGGACTCGGTTACCTTGAAGAAGTCACATAGATATTGCTTGAAATTCATCTAAATGCATGAAAATATCAGCATAACAGCTGGATGATCCCACTTAAATCTTGCTCCACTACTCCTGGAAAGGCCCAGTCCTGACGTACCTAAGGCCACATCCTAAGTTCCTTGTTTTTCTTTGGTATCAGAGAGTTTTTGAGTGCAAATGGCCAGTTAACTGCAAACTGCAGTCTCACGGTGTCCCTCCCTCATGGTGTCCCTCCCCATGGCAGCGGGATTGGAAGTCGCTGACCTTTAGAGTCCAAACCAAACCAAACCATGACTGTATGATTTTCCCTCCAGGGAAAACTACATGCAGGACTGGATAAAATGCAGTAATTTGAAGTTTATAGTTCATCTCCCTTAGCAGAGTTCTGTCTCCTAAGGTAAGGATCTGTTAAAATTGTGCAGATCTTAGGAGCCCCTCTTTCAGCAAGTTAGTCTAAAGGAGGTACAGCATTCCCCACAGGCACCTTAACCCAAGCTAGAGCTGGGGCCCATGCTGCAGCCCTGTTTCCTGGTGTGCCTCCCTTAGAATTGCAGACACCGTGAGGATATCAGTAGGCAGCAGTTCCAAAGAGGCAAAATGTCAGCAGCTGATGACTGCTTCAGTAAACAGAGGGAGTCTCCTTTATACATATTACTACTAGGCCTATCTCTTTAGTTTTAATAAAAGGCTCCTTTCCAACCCCAAATGGTGGACCCAAAAGCCCTATTTTAGGCTTAGGCTGCTGATAATGGATCTTCACTCAGGACACTACCTGAACTGAACTTAACATGCTGTGTTGGTCCCTGTCTATACCAGGGAAACCTCTGTATTTTATCTTAAGAACTGAATTCCCAGGGGCACACTGAAATTCCCCTCAATGGTTTGTTAATTCATTGCTGTTGGCAATAGTTGCCAGCCTCTCCTATTTCACGTGGCTTCTTCTGAGCTTATTTAATGGCATCCTCTCTTTAATGCCCTCCTTGCCTGGATAGAAACCAAATAAATTTAAAGTAGCTGAAACACATTGATAACCAGTGACATCTGACATTCAAAGTGCAAATCTGAATTTGACTTGGTAACTGATTTCCATTATGCTAGCTTGCAAAAAAACCAGCTCTGGCCTTCCAAACACATCAAATCATCCAGGTAAACCAGTGTGTGACACTTGTGTTCCTAACTCCTACAGCTTTGGGCAGTAAGGACAAGTTTGCACGTGCAAGCCACTAATCTGGTGATGTGCCTTTGTCAGGTGCTCGATATGCACCACCCTGCTGTGCAGGGGCTGCCTGGGAAGAGGCAGCTTGGGCTGAGTGGCAGCATCCTCAAAGTCCATGTTTGTGATGATGTGAGAGTCAGTCCTGGGCATTTCCACTTCCTCCCTTTCCTCAGGCAGAATTCTCCCCAGAAAACTCACAGTCAACACTCCAGAGTCTGAGCTGCTCTATGCACATGAAAAGAGGCTGGTGCAACTAGGAAGACCCCTGAGCAACATAAGGCATGGTCCAAAATGTCATTAATAACAAGCTGAGAGGTCTCAGACAGCTGTATCCCTGTCATGGGGAAGATATACCTTAAATGCACTCAAATGGTTTCTAATTATGGGCAGGTTTACAGGGCCCTGCAGCAAAATGCACTTTAAAATGTAGATATGCTCCACTGGATGTTTGGAGAGTTTTTGGAGGGCAGGGTACGATTGATAGAAGGTGCTCCCTGTGAGCCTGTGTCCAGTCCAGTCCAGGACTGCCTGCCAAAAGCTGTCATTCCCAGCTTCCTAAACAGCCACTGTGCTCCTTTCAGACAATCCCTGGAATAATACCACCTCCCACCCCAGTCTCTGGCAGGGTTTAAAAAAAAAGCCTTTGAATTCATCAAGAGGAATGAAGCTTAGGACTGCACAATTCCTTCTATACCATGCAAAAGTAGAGGGTGTGGTAAGGGATGTGTCAGCCTTGCCAAACCTGACTGACTACTCAGACAAAAAGTTTCAGGATGCCTCCCTCTTCAGCTCCAGGTGGAGGAGACCAGCAAGGGACATTGTTTTCCCAGCATGGTCCTACTGTGACCCACAGAGCATGCACACAATATTTCTACACAGCTCCTCATTTCATGCTGCTGCAAGTAGAGCATTCAAACAGTGACTGTACAACGTAAAATATTTAATGTTACATTATTATGGTTCCTTTAAAGTCTCACTTCACCATTCTGTTTCTTTCACCAACACCTGGTGATATTTGCTAGAGCTTGAGAAGTTAACATATCTCAAGATTCCTAAAAGTGCTGAGAGCAGTACAAAGCTATTTCTGACTAATTATTCTTCAGTATTTGGACAAAATCTTGGATCAAGCAACACCCCTTGCATGCAAAATGCATTCATTAATGAATTATTTTAATAAAATATGAACTTTTGGCAAGGTGCATCTACCCCTCGTTATTCATACAGTTTGATAATTGGTGTTAGATACTACAGAGTTTTTCAACCACACAGCACAAGGTGAGAAGTAGGACATCTCTCAAGCTCTCAAGGGATCTTTACACTGGGGCTGCTCTAATTAACACCCAGGTGTCTTCAAGCCCAAGGGGATAAGGAGCACCATGATTTTATTGACACCCATCCCTTTCTTCTGCTTGTGCATTCTTTGAAATGGAAGTGAAGGATCAAATGGGAGCCTCTACAGTTGCCTTGTAGACACCCAGGGTTCCCCCTCATTAGAGTAAATCTTCCATCAGCAAGGTTGCACATCGTAACAGATATTTGTCATCCCAACATCTCAAATAACTGGGTTATGGCACTGTCCTGAGGCACTGATAGCCTTATTAAAATGTTACCACCATAATTTAAAATACTTTGTAAGAGGGAATGCCAGATGAGAGCAGTTATAAAGGTTCCAAGCGTCTTTACCAACTTAATGGAGAAGGAAAGGGTAGAACTTTAAAAAATATTTTCATGCACATCTCCCCTATGCTGAACTTTTATGGTATATACAAGACTGTGGAGGATAATAGAGAATTGGATCTAATATATGTAAAGGAATGCAAATTAACTCACTTTGCACTAGTTTTTGCAAGCAGACCTGTCATTTCATGTTGAATTTGTGGGTCATACCACAACTGCTTTGATAACAACCAGGGAAAGTAAAGATTCATTTCTTTACTGTGCCAGAAGTTCTGCTTCTCACAGCTGAGGAGTGGAGGTGTCATCCTTAAAGGAATATTTTGTTCTCCGAAGCCCTAAGGCTACGGAGGGCAATTTATCTTCTGGTAGGATTGGAAACCTCCTTACCAAGATACCTTCTGTACAAATTCCAGATGTTATCAGAGTGTTGTGTGCTCCAGCTGTGCATGCTTGTACACCCAGCCAACAAGAGCTCACCACACCAAAGGGACCTTGCGCTACTCGGCAAAGGCAGCTTTAAGAATTGATGGGTGCAAAAAAGCCTTTTCAAATAAATAACTTCTGAAATTGACTTCAGAAAGTTTCCTAAGAGTCCTTTTTATTCTCATCATTCAACAGGGGATTTTGTTACTATCAAGTTCGCAGTACAATGAGAAAGGAAAGGAAAAAGAGGCAGCCTTCTCTCTCACACGCCCCCCTTAACTCTCTAATGACAAATTCAGATGTGAGAAGTTAAGTCAGCCTCTCTCCTCCCTCCAGCTGAGTCATGTTGAAATGGGAGCTCTTTTATTCCAGCTGTACTTTCCTCCATTATAAAAGTACAACCATTGCTAGAACTCATTCAAACCTTAAGCATTTCTCGTCAGAGGGACCAGGGGCAAGGCAGCCACTGGGGATCATGAAACATCTGTGATTTCCACAGCTTTCAAGATGTGGCGATGTAAATGCGGAAGCGTTCTCCAGTCTAGACCAAATTCCAGTGCTGCCTAAGTTTTTCTCAGACTTGCAATATTCTCCTCCTTCTCCTACTCCTCACTTATTGCTGTAGTTCTGCTGCTCAGCATTCAGGAGCTGCTGTGCTTTGCTTCTTGCCCCCAAACACCTACACGAGCCTTGTAGTTCAAATAGCAGAATCAATTGCATTTCGTTTCCTGCCTTCTCATTCTCTGCTCCATGTAATTATAAAAGTCTGATAAAGAGACCAGAGAATTAAAGTCCTAATATGATGAGATGCTAAAGAAGCTACTTTGCATCAGTGTTTTCTTCCCAGCTCTCCATCTGATTTGGATGTGTGGGTATCTGCGAAATCTTCTCTATGTAAGTAGGTCTGAGTAAGATATGTAGGAAATAAAGTTATTGTTTTATTTCTTCTTTTTCTGTTTAGATCCACTTTTGTGCAAGGGTGATTTAGCTCCCTTTAGGAAACATCAGCTGTTTCCATAAAAATGCTAATTTTTTGCATGATTAGCAGCATGAGAATCAGCAAGGCTGGCATCAATGTTGAGTTTGCATGGTCTGAGGTAGCAGAGGGGCTGCAGGGTGGCTTCTATGGGAAGCTGCCAGAAGTTTCCCCAGAACCAGTGTCAGACAGCTCCAGGACAGACCCATCATTGGCCAAGACTGAGTTAATCAGGAGTGATAGTAACACTTCTGTGATAACATATTTAAGAAGGAAAAAAAGGTTATTTCAGAAATAATTTGCAGCCAGAGAAGAGCAGAGTTAGAATAGGTGAGAGGAACAGCCTTAAAGACACCAAGGTCAGTGAAGAAGGAGCAGGAGGAGGTGTTCCAGGAGCTGAAATTCCCCTGGAGCCTGGGGTGAAGACCACAGGGAGGCAGCTGTATTTCTGCAGCTCATGGAGGACCATGGGGATGCACAGACCCACCTGTGTTTTAAAGATTTATTTTACTTCTCATTATCCTACTTTGATTTTATTGGTAATAAATTAAATTAATATTCCCAAATTGAGTCTGTTTTGCCTGTGATGGTATTTGGTGAGTCATCCTGGTCCTTATCTCAACTCAAGAACCCTTTGTTCTGTTTTCTCTCCCCTGTCCACTTGTGGAGGGGAATGATAGAATGGCTTTGGTGGGTGCCTGGCATCCAGCCAGAGTCAACTCTCTACAAACAAAATTACTTTGATGGGAAGCAAGGAAGAAAAATGATTACTTTGTGTTAACTTTCTTGGCATAGCTCTGAGCTCCTGTGCTGGCAATGAGGGATTGACAGTTTTATTTTTTCTGCATGGATTCCTAGAAAATTACCTCCAAATGGCATTGTAGGAATCCAGATCAACTCACTGTACAAATGTCTCCTATGCCTTGAGCATAGGTCTGAGTGACCTAAGTGTGCTAAAGTAGGGTTTAAAACATCTGTGAACAGATACTGTAGAACCACTCAATATGAAAGTTGTATGTATGTAATGTACTGTTTACATGATTTCCTTCAATAGAAGCAGAAATTTCACTTGCCCATGCCACTCTGCTAAGTGTAGTATGAGTTTAAATTAAGAACAAGTCCAGTCCTGCTGGTTGCATGACTGGAATGGCCTCACCTCCAGGACAGACTCTAGCCACATCCTTGAAAAAAGTCTTGTCTTCAAGAAAACAATAAAATAATGATTATGAACTGGACTGCTGTGTAGAGCACTGCTCTTTCTTGTGCTTTTGTAGCTAATGCACCTTGTTGATGCAGACAAGAACAAGAGGAAGCACAATCTGGCTCTTCTGGGAGAGGGGTGTGAGCACTCAGGGCTTGCTCCATCTTTCTGTGAGCTGGGCAAAGGGCACATGGGAAGTGGCACATGGGAAATGAGAGAGACACTGTGCCCAAGGAGAGCTCCTATGCAGAGGTTCTGGGCAGGAGGAGATCTCCTGGCAGGACTCTCATGTATATTGGACGTATTTGGCTGTGGGGTTTTGCCTGCAGAGCTCAGCAGCAGCCTGTGCTACTGCAAGGAGCTGCTTCACCTCAGCTGCAGGACCTCAGAGCTGTCCTTGTCAAATGTCATGGCGTTTAGACCTGTTGGCCCTTCCTCCAGCTGCTCTGCAGTTCTGCCCTGACACGTGTCAGTCGCTCTCCTTTGGTGAGTTTGGTGACAGCTGCAGGCCTGATGAAGGTGCACACTGTCTCCGCTTTCACATCACTGACAAAAATATTAAATTGCCCAAATGGATCCCAGAGGAATTCTGCTTATAAAAGCCTCCAGGTAGAATATGAACTCTTTAAGCTCAAAAAGCAAGGCAGTTTTTCAACCACCTACTAATCCACCTGTTCAAAACAGAATGTTCCTGACTAGATAGAAAGGTGCTCTAGGAAATCATATCTAACTAAGTTAAACTCAGGGGAGATAACAACCACTCTTCTTCCCTTATCACACAGAGCAATCAGTTTTGTCAAGCAGGGGAAATTCCCAGTCAGTATTAGGGAAAATAAGTTTACCATGAGGGTAAACACTGGAGCAGGTGCCCAGGGAGGCTAGGGAGTATCCACCCTGGAGATACTCAAAATCCAGCTGGGCAAGACCCTGAGCAACCTGCTCTACCTGGACCTACTTTGTGGAGGGGTGGGATGGGAGACCTCTAGAGGTCCTGCAAAGCCTGTGTGATCTGATGATCCAGCCTTGGTAAGTCCATGTTGACTATTCCCAATCAACACCTTCTCATTCACATAACAAAGCTTTTACATTTACCACTGTCCCTCAAAAATGTTTGCTAGCAGCATGATCCCACCACACCTACCCTGGAATGTCCCCGTTCCAAAGGACATAAATCACCTTTTTTATTATTCAGTAGCATACACACAAATTCTGACAAACTCAGTAGAGACCCTGATACTTCTGCTTTTTGGGTGGACAAAGACAAGGCTTTTCCTAGGGCATGTTTTTTTAAATTTATTTCTGGTTGCTGGATGATAGCAATTAGGAGAAGGTGGAGCTGTCAGCATTGTTGTTATAATGGTAAAATAAGGGACATAGATGTGTCCAAGTGTTAGTGATATTCACATTCAAGCATGCTAAAGCATTAGAGCTGATCATAATTTTGCCAGTAACAATAGGGAGGAAGTACTTTCCAAAATCTCCCCTGTATTTTTGCATCTCTGAGAGATGCCAAATGATCCAAAAAAATAATGAGATGAGACAACAAAACAGCTATGCTAACATTAGAAATATAACAAGCAGAAAACAATGCAAAATTCTTATGAGTAAATGGCAAACAAGCTGATTTACAGTTGAAGATTAATGTTCATTGCTCACAACAATATGTTGTAAAACCATTAGACATCATCCTTAGGACACATCCCCACTATCATTGCGGTTTGCTCCCTCCTTCACTACTGGGCCCCTGATTGTCCACACCACTTATATGTTGGTTTGCCCCCAGGCTTCTACACTGAGAAAATCAATTTTCTCCCTCCCAGAGGGCACAAAATTCCTATATCCCAGCTCCAAGGACACAAGATGCTCCACTGCCTAGGTCAGACTTTTCCTCCCGAGGCTGTCAGGGTTTGCTTCCCAAGCAGACCACGGGTGGTGTAGGCTCGCTCGCAGTCTCTCATCACACTGAGACACTCATTTTGCTCTGTTGCTTCATCTGGAGCAGATGAGCAGCTTTCTGCAGGGCTACTGGAAGGCTGCTCCAGGGGAAACTGTGGATACAGTCCTTCAGTGAAATAGTCCACTGTGGGTTTAGCAACAGATCCCCAGGAACATCAGTTCAGGTTTTGTGTATGCTGGCACTGGCTCTGTTCAGTTAAACTTGCTCTGAGCCAATTTTGTGGTAAAAAACCACCCTGTTTCATCTAGAATCCTCATGCTACTAGTAATGAGAGGAATCACCCCTGTAGTAGCAGCAGGAGTTTTCCTTAAAACCGTTTCAGATTTCAAACAAGCATTTCAGATTTCTGTCACAAAACCTGATTTCCTGTATGTTTGCTGAAGGCTGGATCCTTCATGCATGGAGATGGAGTCCTGCTATGTCTATGAGAGGTCTGTGGGATGCTCTGGCTTAAGATAATACCTATTATATATACAGTATTGCATGCAGAGCTACTTTTAAATAAACACACAAAAAGTCAGACCTAGGGGTTTCCAAGGATTTTCATGTTCTACATTGCTATCATCTCCCTTCTAGCTTCACATGTCCTCAAGAAAATCAAGTTTTGCCTATCAAATTGACTGATGGGTGTATTCCATATACACTACCACATATGTCATACATAACAAGAATAAAAACAAATAAAAACATCCTGCTCCAGAAGAGCGACTGCAATTATTCATTCATTCATTCATTGGTCTGCATTTCCTTCCCCTTAATCCCTTTTTTCTGCAGACTTTGATGAGTTTCCACAGCTGAAAACGCTGTGCAAAATTTACACCAACACACTGAAAAATCCACTGCTGTGTGCCCTTGTTTTTGATGGGAATAGCCCATCGGGGTGCTTGTTCTGACACGCGTGATACGAGTTTTGCACCAGCAAACAAGTTTTTATCTAGCACGCAGAACTTATTCAGAAGGTATTACTTGTGCTGGGACTAGAGGCAGGAATGAGTCACATCTCTTTAATACGCATGAAGTGCCCTGCCCCAAGGAGTGCCTCTGTTTTCCTCCCTTCCCTGTCTCGCGCGCTCTCTCTCAAGCCTTAATTGTCTTGAGTTATAATGCTTTTGAGAAATCGCTCTTAAAATTATGACTCCTGTTAAAGTTAATGAGACATGAACCCCAGCCAGGAGAGCAGGGATAGTTTCATCATTGTTATTCTAGCTGAAACCAGGAGGATTCCCTGACCACAGGAAGTTCAAAGGACCAGCAGCAAAAGGAGGAGATAACCTTTGTTTCCAGAGAACACTGGCTTCACTTGGGATGCCAGTGGATTTATGACAGGAGCTTCGCTCTAATTACTGTTTGGGGTGGAGCTTCTCACAATGATAAACAATAGGGCTTCTACAGGGCTGAAGTTTGTAACAGCACCACGTATTTAGGCACAGGCATGTTGTAGCAACACGCATTCGGTGTATGTTAGAGCCTTCTGTCCCTGGAGCTGGGTATCGCCCTAAAAGAGGAGGTGTTGCCCCATGTGACCCATTTGGGGGAAAATATATGCTTCACTGAAGTCGCATTATTTTAACAAGCAAAATGTAGTCAACTTTACAAATTTACAAAGCCAGAAGACACTTGAATCTGTGACATTTAAGAGAAAAAGGGACCTTAATGTAGACACATTTATCTATATAAAAATAAAGTCAAAGCAAACTAATAACCTAAACCTGCAACAGGACAACAATTATTGTGTACTCAAAAACACCCTGTGGCAGAATTCCCATTGACTTTATTGACTAAATTCTCACCCCACAGATTTTTCTTAAGCTGCTTCAAACATGAAATTAATTTCAAAGTCCTTTCAAAGATGAATAATGCTCTTATTTTTTGAGCACCAATGGCGTATTTAATGATTTATAAACAGAATGTTCCAGCATTCATACTGCAGAGCCTTTGCCCAGAGGTCAGCAAAGTCTAAGTAAAATACAGCTAGAACAGACTCAGAACAGCATAACAGCTACCTAATATAAACATTGATCATATATGCAGACTTACAAATGTGGAGGTGGATGGAGAAACATTTCGGATGCCGCTGTTTAAAGGGTTCATGCATATACAGATGGTTTTGGAAAAAGAGAGGAAGGTCATATGACTCTGTGTCAGGATGAAAGCCAGTTCTGTTAGAAGGCACCAAGCTGGGCTCTGTAAACACGTGTGGTCGAGTATGGGCTATGGTCTGGAGGGAATCTGGAGCAGCCTGAGAGCAAGATAAGGGAGGAATGTGTGAGCAGATACAGAGACAGGGGTCAGGAAGGGCACCGCTTGGGAAAGCAAGAGGCTCCAAACTCAGTGCAGAGAGACAGGAAAACCTGGAGAGAGGGGGCGTGAGGGGGCAGCGTGGGAGGAAGGTACGTTGACTTCAGCAATAGATGCACTTAGGATAATACATGATGTGAAGCAAGGACTTACAAAAATACCATTTTTGTTTTTTTCCTGCAACTTTTAAATACCAATGATTTCTGTTGAAAGAATATATTTTGTCATTTTTTTAAGGGATTCAAGAAAAAATTTCTGTGTATGAATTGCAGGTCTTACCTCTCCAGACCTGTAGACATTATCTTTCTCTTTAATACTCCAAGAAGAAGGCTGGTCACTTCTTGCAGAAAAGAGCAACACAACATATTTCTGCATACAATATACATGTTTTCCATGAATGTTATAATTTTTTTTTAGCAGAGGGCAGCTTGGCCCTGTATTAAGGATTTACTTCAGTAAAATTGTGGTACAGAGTGAGCCTCAGCAACAAAACCTTGAAAGGCAACATGGAGATTCAGGAGCAATGCAAGCATGGTAGGCACAGGGCTCAAAGTGGACTTTATTGCTGCTTGAAAGCCAGCAAGTTTACAGAGATCCAGGATCTCATGGCTCCCACAGCCTGCAAAATGCAGCTTGTTCCTCCAGCACAAGAGAGAGCGGAAATTCATCCAGCTATGGACTGCCAGCCCTGCAACTGCAGGAATCTCAGTTTGTTTCAGGTAAAGGGTATTTTTTCCACACCTTCTTCTCACCTGTGAATGACCTCAGACACCGTCAGAAGGTCAGCAAACCACTACCTTGCAGGAAAACAGCAAACACAATAAATAGGTGGATATGCCAGCACAAGATGGTTGAAGGAGATGTAACAGAGACCATGTTCTAAGTATGCTCTATCCTGCATGCACCCATAGCTTAAAACAGTGGGCTACCTTTCAGAGAGATTAAATTTTTAAACCAGAAGGAATTGGTTTGATAATATAATTGGTCCCTGGCATAGGGCAAACTATGCTATCTCACCTTGTAAATCTAATCTTTTATCATAACCTACATTTTGTGGCTGAGTTAAAGCATAACTTTTGGAAAGATAGGCAATTCCACTTTTACTTCGGATGACCGGATGTTTGGTGGTTAAGGGCTTCAAGAGGGAAAAATATTCTTCAAAGGATCATTTTGGATCACAGGTCTATGAAGCTGGCAGTTTCATTTCCCCTTTTCCCTGGATTAGGAAATAGTACAAGAGCACTTGAGTCCTGCCCTGTTATGGGAGAATTGGCTTGTGTGGAACAAGCTAGGAAAGTTTAGGTGGGAAAAAAAGAGACATGACAAAGGGATACTGAGGTGGAAATCTTGTCTATCTTACCAACCATATTACTTGGTCTGACAAAAGATTTTTAGTCAAACAAACAAACCAACCTTTTTTCTCTTTTACCCTTAAATTGTCCCAGCTACCATATCTTGCACCTTGCATTTGACCTCAGAAAACAGCATACTCAAAAAAATGTCTTCCAACAAAAGAGAAAACCACAGTAAAATAACAAAGCACATTACACCCCCATTGTGTGGCTCACAGCAAGTGGGATGGTCTCAAGATCTGTTATTAAGCAGAAATTAACAAACATTTGATCCTATAGATGCAAAATGATGGACTCAGAGCAAGCACTCATGTGCTTGCTGTTCATCTCCTGACTCACACGTGCAACACTGGAATGTGTTACTTTCATAAAATATGCCTTTTATCTTGCTGCAGCTGACAGCAGGTCTGTGGTTAGGAATTTTTCAGGCATGCCTCATTCAAGTGGTACTGCCTCAACAGAGAGCTGCTGTGCCTTTCCCCTCCCCTCACAGCCCTGCCAGGCAACATATCCTGAGGGAAGCCTGGCACAATGGAAAAATGGCTCCTGCCAAACTTACCTCCTGAAAAGAGCAGGGGTAAGAGTGGCATGGCCAAAACCAAGAAGCCCTCACATTGGTCCTCTTACAGTGTGATCCCTTTGCCTCCAGGAGCTCTGACTAAAACAAGCAGTATGGGTACAAGAAAAGGAAATTAATTTCATCCTGTGAAGTGGCACTCCATGCTTATGGAAACTTGCAGAACTTAGCAGAAGATCAGGTGTTGCCTGACACCAGCTAGGTATTCTTATATCTAAATCTCTTGACTTAGACTAAGAAATGTAAGCGTCCATCCACATTGCAGGCAGAATTTTTAGTTCTTCCACTTATGCACAGTAGAACCAAGGTCTCCTGAAGTGCAAAAGAACTGCAGACTAATTTTAGTGTCTGGCAAATAAACTCAGTTTGTATAAGCATGCTGCCTGCAGAAATATTAGATTTATGATGAAATAGGTTTATTTCTAACATAGAAGGATTTGGCACAGAAACTCCTTTTTTTTATTATAGAGTTGCTATATTTATAAACTGCAATCTCATCAAGACAATTACCTTCTTTTCACAGCATGTTCCATTCATGGTCCCTTCTGTTATATCTGTTGTCTTCACACATGTCCTGAAGAACTGGGAAATACAGGCAGGCCTCCACCCCCCAGTATATGAAATGAAATTATCCCAGTTGTCAATAAGCTTGTTTGAGTTCCAGATAATTAAAAGACATGAGAAGAGGGCAAGGATCTGGATCTTTTTATCTGGGAGAGCTGAGGCCCCTGCCCTTCTCCCCAGGCTTCTGCAACTTGCTTGGGAGCTCCAAGGAGGACAGTGGTCTCTCTCTGCAAGTTGTGATCCTGGATGCTAATCTGAAAATCATCAGATTAGAGAAACATTTGATTCCACCCACTGAACCAAATATATCTTGCATTTAAATCCATTGATATTGGCAGCTGTGCACAAGGGATGGATTTGCTGCTCTGCAGCTAACCATGGATATCAGAAATTGCTGTTTTCAAATATTGCATGGGTTTATCTCCTTGTGTCTATATTGTCCTGGCCCTGCTGGCCTTGGCCCACCTCCCTTCTTCATGTGATCGGAGCAATGCTATTGAGCATCATCCCCATGAGGAATAGCAAGGCTAGGAAAGTACAGCAGTGTGGAAACTAGAAAACTTGGGTGAGCACATTCCATGGGGAAAGGAGCATAGAGGCTTCAAATTTTGCCCAGACTTTCTGTTCATCTAGCTCCAGCACACTCCCTCCAGCAGTAGTCTTCAGAAAGAAACAACATCATGAAAAATAAGTTTGGACAATGCTCTGATGAATATGATTGTAACAGTGCTAAGAATAATCTGGTTTTTGAGAGAACAGAAGGGATGACTTTCCTTTTCTCCCCTGTATTAATGAGAAGTGATTTGAAGCCATCAATGGTCTAGAAATCCATCTTTTGAAAAGAATCCTGCAGATCCTCTGATAGGTGATATTTGAGAACCTACACAATAAACTTGCAAAGAATAGAAAAGCACATATGTATTGTGCACTTGCACATACAAGTTTTCATGTATTCCAAGCTTTTACCTTAAAGCACAGGCTGTCCACAGGTATTTCCATCACACATTTAGTTGTGAAGGACTTTCAACTCACCAGACAAGAGTTTTGTCTCAGAGCGTAGCCTCCTTTAGAAAAAACCACATCAACATGCCAGACAGACTCCCCCAGGAGTTATTTTCCACTATTTCCTACTGACTCTTTCCAAAGTCACACTGCATCTGACCTTTTCAAAGGCCAGGCCCTTTTCCTGGGCCAGGAGGGGAGAATTTGCATCTCCCATGCATCCCTAGCACAGCTGCCATAGAGCTGCCCTAGCATGGAGCAATGGGTGTGGGAGGCAGGTAGCTTCCACTCCTGTCCCCTCACTATCAATAAACCATCCTTCATGCTGAGCTGCAGGTGGGAACATGCCCCTGGATGAGTTGCAGGTGGGAACATGCCCCCGGATGAGCTGCAGGTGGGAATATGCCCCCTGGCTGCCTGCCTGCCTTGGTTTTGCCACTGGTGGCTGCGAGTAATTATCAGTCAGCCCTGCAGAGAGAACAAGGAGCTGTTTTTACAGGTCTGGCAAGCTGTGATTATAGAAGGAACTGCAATAAAGGTTGAAAATAAACCCACATGGATAAACACCAGGGGACAGGGAGTGCTTTGCAGTGTGGATCCAGTCAGCTGTCAGTTTTCCAAACTCAAGGAAATGCCCACTTCCCTTGGCAGCTACAGGTCTGTTCTGCCACAGTGTTGTACCAGCGAGCCAGGAACGTATGCCACTCTCTATTTGCACACCCTCCAGCTCCTCCCTGACATTCACTTGCCTTCCAGACTGAAAATCACTGCCCAGGTTAGCAGTCAACAACAAAAAGGAGAGAGAGAGGGGTGGAAAACCCCAAAAAGCCTGTGGTGGTATAAAACAGGCCCTGCAGCACTGGGGCTGGATTGCAGCAATGCCTGCACTGCCAGACTGTGGTGCTGGGAGCGGGTGGGATTCCCTGCATTCATCTGTGGGACTTATGGAGATTGAGAAGATGCAACCTTTACAGGGTGATATAAAACCCCACATGCTCTGGGCAATCAGGGAAATAGAAACTGGAGCCCGTGTGCTGTGCACATTCAGACATTGCATCGGCTCCGCCCAACACAGGGCAGACAGAAAGGAAAGCCTTTGGGGGTTTTTAGGTGGGAGCTGTCAGCAGTGCCAGGGGGAAGAGGGTAAGCTCCAGACAAAGAGGTGAGGGGGGATCAGCCTGGGAAGACTCTGCTGCTGCAACCTGGCCCCCTTACAAGCACTGACAGGAGATCCAACAGGGAGAAAGTAAAGCAGCTGGATCTGGAGGCTCTGAACTTTTCCCTGCCCACAGCAGAGGCTGAGCACATCCAAACAAAAAGAAACTGGAATTCAGCACTTGGGGATCTAATGTTGGCAGCATTGTCAAGAGTAGGACTTCAGGGGAATTCAGGGGTTGTGATCTTTTACTCCACCTCCCCTCGCCCTTGTGCTATTTTCATTCAGAAAAATGAAAAATCTGTCATTTTTGCTCTTCCACGAAAGTGTTCCTATGTTTAAAAGGAAATTTTTCAGAGATGCCTTAGTGAGGCATTAGTGAGTCCCATTTGTTTTCTCTAGGTTTTATAGTTACTCAGGCAGCTATTTTAAAAGATCTTTGCTTGGAAAGCAGGGATATGGATCCAGATGGAAGCTAAGAGCCCAGAAATCTGCAGACAGGCATTTACCAAAGCCCAGTGGGTTAAAGTGCTGAACTTCCTTCCACTGGGATAAACTGTTCACCAAAGAAATCTTACCTCTCCCTTCTTGTCTTCATAAAGGAAAACAAGGGGAGAAATTCACATTATCCTGACATAAGTGTGTTTAAACACAGTCAAAAACTTCTGCAAGTTCAACCCATTATTTCACCCAGTCCAAACCAAACTGATTGCTTCTCACTAAGCCCCTTGTCAGCACATGCAGTGTGATAAAGTATTATCACTATCATTGAATGACAGACTCATTTAGGTTGTAAAAGACTTCTTAGATCATGAAGTGCAACCATGAGCAAATGCCAAATCCAGACCTTATTTCCTTTTAAAAAATAGCCACTCTTAGCCAGTTGCCCAGGGATGCTCTTATTACATCACTACTATACAAAGTAATTTCACCTAATTTGAAATGACATAGAGAGATGAGTCCTACTGTGAGGTTGTGCTGTATTTAACACAATTAAAAATCTTTCCACATGCCCTGCATGCCTATTAAAGCACTCTAATAGTACCTGCTAGGAGAGTGCTTTTGCAGAGAACTCTGCAAATTTGGTATTAGCGAAGCTGTGAGAAATTGAAGCCCTTCTCTGGAAATCAGTGGGAGTAGCTGCAGTCCCAGTGATTAATGCAGCTATTCAGATACAAAGAAAACTCTTCATCTGACTGTCCTCTGACTCAGCCAAAAACAAACTTGCTTTATCTCTCCTTCTCCAGTCCAGGCCCCCTCCCTCGCTCCTTTTCCACATCAACAAAGGAAAATATGGGACAAGATGAAAGAGCAGGGCCAGGGCTTTCATTAGCATACCAGGCCAAGGAAAAAAAGGTAAGAAGCTCAGGGAAGGACTCAGTGCCCAATTTGTGCCTTGTAACCCACGCCGAGGAGTTCTAGGTGAAGCAACACCGTTGGTGTGTAGTGTTTAATCACATTTAATGTTGCTGCCTCCTGCCCATACCAAATGTCATCCTTCAACATGGTTTTCAGGCAAGTTCTGGTTTTAATCCTGCCTTCCTTCTGACTCAAAAAGCATATGCAATAATCAGCACAGAAAGAGAGCTCATAAACCCATCCTGCTGAATACCTCTGTCAAAAGCTTTTTATTTGAAGCCATTTTATCGAACTGCCTGTCACATGGTTTTAGATTTATTAATGTCTCTTCCTAAACCTCCTTAAGCATATATTTTACTATGCCATGTAAAAAGGCAGCACTTTATCAGGAGGTTTCAGTGCATACAGAATAATTTACAGCAGCTGAAGAGTGGGCCAACATATATTTACAGTTCCACTATTTGTTACTTTTTATTACTGTGTGCTTTTTAATGTACTGTGTATTCAATCTGAAAAGACAATATAATCCAAGCAAACAATACCAATAATGAGCACTGAATAATATCTTTTATGCCACAGAGGGATCTCAGCCAAGCTAGACATTGTCCCTTGCCTGCAAGGAATTCAAGTGACACAACAGATAAAAGAGGGAAGGAGGGAAAATCCACATCATCGCTGCAATGCCCAGTAAGATTTTCCTAGTTAAGCTGGCCAGGTAAGCTTCTGCTACAAGAATATTTTCACTAGTATGTTACATTTTGGTATGGATGAACACATTTTTACAACTAGTCCTGACCTGCTACACTCTTGGCTGGCCCAAATAAAAGCAGCAGTGTCTTCCATTTTGGGAATGGATGGGGAAGAATAGTGTTTCCAGGTGATGTCAGGAGAGTCCAGTCCTTTTTGCTACAGCGCCTCAGATTGTGACTCACCCCCACTGCTGTGTGTAAAACCAATCCTCCAGGATGTTGCTTCTATGAGCCCCATCCTACTCTTACCCCTTTTTTCCCAAATGGAACAAAAAGGCAAGGGACATTTTCCAGCATATACTTGTGCCTGCTGGATTTGGTGATTTATTTCATCCATTTCCTTATTTGAAAACCTTTTTATCTGGCTGGGGAAGATGCTGAGCTGGACTCTGGGTGTCCAGCTCCCACCCAGATGGACCACAGTGAGATCTCACACAGCAACATGGGATAGTGATGGTGTTTCTTCCCCCTACCAAGTTTTGCTTATCACACACCTATTAAGCTTCTGTCCTCTTCTGGAAAGAGGTTCCTACAGCACAAAGGGTGCCCCAAAATTGCTTAAACCTTTCTACAATGCAGGAAATAGTACTATAAGATTTGTGAGTGGAGGAGGAGCAAGTCCTGCAATGCCTTGCTTTTCCTATCTGCTTTTCTCTTGCCATTGATACGGAGCTTAAAAGGGCTGCTGTGGCTGCACTGGGCCTCATGAAAGAGCACAGGCCCGGGTGAGCTACGGTGCCTCCCTCTCCTCTTTATGTCACAGGTGTTGGTGGAAACCTCTAACAGCCATCTATCATCCATCTGTCTGCCCGTCTGTCCGTCCGTCCATCTGTCCGTTCATCCATTCATCAGATTAACCTGCAGATTTTCTCACCCCACTGATGACATCCCTCTGTGGCCATGCTTCTGCATTCACTTTGCCTTCCCCCAGGGGTGACATCTCCCCTAGTAAATGGTGAAAGCTCCTTGTTTTTCTATAACTCTTTAATTACCATGGCAGTAATCATCCAGTAACTGACTTTGCACTTCCAGTAATTACACTGTGCGGGTATTTATGGGTGTAATGGACACATAGAACAACAGATCCACCAGAGTACCTATAAAAATCAGGATTTGTACTCCACCTAAACGCTGATTTCAGTAAGCACATATGTACAGCCCCTCCCACTTCAGTGAGGCTTTCCACAGTCAGCCTCATGTTGCTCCTGGAGGCTCCATTTTCCCAGCAGAGCAGTGGTCGGAATGCCTGACACATTTGCTGGGGTTGCATTGGATGCTGGAGAGCATTGCTTCCCTGTGACTGAAATGAAGTCCAGTCCAATCAATCATCATCATCATTATTAACTGATTTGCCCACCCCATCCCTTCCCCAGAGAGTGAACAACCAGCCAGCCAAGCAGAGGGGCACCAGGCATCCTGCAGCACAGCCTCTTCCAGAAGAAACCTGACTTTTCTATCAGACACACAAGTGCAGGTGACATCTGCTTCCACACTTGCTTGAGGAATGCTCATTTCCTCAGTGGCTGCACGGTGCCCGTGTGTGGAATACAGGCTCTTCTGACAAAATCAGATATAGCAAAGGTCAGATACACATTCATACCCAAAAAATATGCAGGAGACATTAATCTATTTCATGAATCCCCTGTCTGCTACTTAGAGTTTGCAAACACACATCTGAGTGTTAAGTGCATGCCCACAAAGAGTCATAATCAGGCCAGAAATATCATCGTGGCACATCGCCCTGTGCTCTAATTTAGAGTGGAAATAACTAAGAAATAAGTCTGTTACTTTCTTTCCAAAATGTTAACACTCTCACACTAAATGCTACACATTTGCATGTGTTCTTCTCTTTTAGGACATTTCCATATTTGTGCCAGCACTGCTGGTTTTTGTAAATATGTTAACATTATTTGTATTATCTTCACTTCTCAGCCAGAAAAAATATCTGAAGGGATCTTTTTCTTAATCATCTAAATAGTCAAAGCTGGATATGTTCTACACACTAGACTCATGAGGTTTACATTAATGAATTGTGGTTGGAAGAAGGACATTTATGGCACATTTTTACACAGAACAATTTTCACTGAAAGAGATGAAAAATAGTTGTTGGGGTTTTTTCTTACAGAGACTCAAAAGTTGGAAAAATACCATCTGTTTTCATTAAAATTAAGAAACATGATATTTTCTGACCTTGTTCTTATTGACTTTTTCTGATGAACCTCTTTGATCATCGTCATTTTATACTTAATTTTAAATCAACGTAGACAAGGTCGGCGCCTCTCTGCATAACAAAAATTTATATTAATCCCTGCATTAATGTCACACTCACACTTGACAGGCCATACTTTTTTTGTGACATTGGTTGTAGACTGTATCTAGTATTGCTATCCAAGTATTAGTTAAGTAACGCTTCAGGGAATATTGGTAATATTCATGCCAGGTGCTTTCACATGTACCTACATGACACACACTCTGCTGCCAACAAACATGATAACTGAACCTTTCTGAGGGGTAGTCAGTGTATCTCAGATAACTATGAGAAAATAAGAGGAAAGGGAGATGGGATTCCTGCCGTTCCTCAGCCTGTCCCTCTGGGATTTCCCCATTTGCAAGGCCTTGAAGGATTGTTGCCTTCAAATCATCAAGATCAAATGCACCCAAATGAATTTGCCCTGCTAATTCAGGCCTGAGTACTCACAAAAATGTTGGGTTTTTTTATTCCTATTTTGCAATCTCTTGCACAGGCCTCAGAAGAGGCAGCCCTCTGCATGTCTTCCTGCCATCTCCCAATAATTCACTACCAAAAGGAAACCACCAGGAAAAAAATGGAGCTCAGATGTTTCAGAGGATTAGAGTTTTCCATCTTTTATGAAAAGAATTAATGGAAAAACCCTATCCAGAACGACCATAAAAATAATCTCTTTTTTCTTCAGCTGGCTTTAATCTCTCCCTGACTTTCAGCAAGGACGACTCCCAGTGGTGGTCCCAGATCAGATGCTGTACATGAAGCAGCTGCATTTCAGAGCACAGTAAATCACTTGCAGATATCCAAATTGGCCTCAGATGCAGAGCCAACTCATCCAGCAATGTACAGGACAGTAATGCTCAGGAAGCAACTTTAGTTTCATCAACTAAGGTAGCTTGGGTGACGCCTTTGCCTGAAGCACTGCCCTGGCTTTCTGTTGCAGCCAAAAAAAAAAAAGCTGCTGAGTGTGGATAAATCATGGAACAGATTAAAAAGTAGCTGAGCTGACGCATGTTCTTTGTATATCATCTTCCTTCAATGTACAATTCAATCCAAACTCCTCAGGCATCAAATGGTGAACTGGGGATGTGACTTATTTTTTCCTGCATTATATAAGAAAAATCCACAATATGGTTTTTGAAAGGATCAGCTTGAATTGATGCATGACCACCCAAAAGCACCTCACTCCAAATTGCATAAACATTCAGGATAACATTTATTTTTTTTTAAATGTGCTTTTTGATATTGCATCACAAATTGCATATGCAGAAAATGGCTCTATGTTCTCTTACAACAGACAGCTACAGTTCTGCCAATACACCTGCACAGAGCTAATGGGAAAGGTGCTTGGGTTTCCCTGGTATCACAATATCCTGTGTACATCTTGAATTTCCCTGGACATGAAAAGAGTACATGTGTAGCACCTCAGAAATAAAAAAAAAATCTTGAATATCAAAAATAGGGAACAGAGGTATTTCACATCTTTCAGAAACTCCTGCTCTGGCTGAGCACAGTCATGCTACAACCTCCAAACCATCAAGAAGAAACACAAATGATTTGCAAAGAGCCTGAGGTCTGCAACTAGTTTTTAAAGTATATAAATCAGAGGGGAAAAAAAAGAAATGGACAATTGTTTTAACTTCTGGTGTTTTGCAAACATGATGAACAATTGCAAATACCAATGTATTCAGTGGTATCCAGTTCAGGGGCAGGGGAGCTGCTGGAAAGACAAGCAGTACCTTTTTGAACAGTCTGAGGCATCTGTCAGGGCACAGTGAGGAGATTTGTGTGTGTGTGCCATGATCTCAGGGCTGGATCTAAGCCCTCCCTCGAGCCTGCTGCGAGCTTCAGGAGAAGCCCCTTGACCGCAGGGCCCGTGGGTCAGTGCCACAGCAATCACGAGGCAAAACAACCTGCAGAGAGCAAAGTAAAAGCAAAACCACATTGCCAAGAGATAGAGAGCTGGAACAGGGGCTGGTGCATCCCACTTGTGGAGGAGCAGCCCCAGCTGGTACCAAACGACAAGAGCCAGGAGTGGGCGAGGCGTTTGTGATTCAAAGGGGTGATGGTGCCAGAGGCAGAAATGGAAGCCCAGCAAAGCCTCTGCTCTCCCGCCCTGAGCACAACAGCAGAGGAAGGAGTTAACACCATGTGGGTTTCGCTTTACTGAAAAGATTTTTGTTTTGTTTTGGTTTTAAATCAACATGCCTGCACCTGTCAGGGAGAAACCATGCGCTCAGTACAATCACGGAGATCTAGAGGGCAGATCCTCAAGGATCATCCATCACGCCCTGCTCTGGAGGAGTTGAAAAAGTTGTAATAAACACAATGCAAGCAAGCGAAGGCTGGAAGGAGAGATCAAAGGGTTTACCCGGCATGCCTCGCTGTGGGAATGGGGAGCGCAGCTGCGTACATGAAAGGGTTACACCCAAAAAATGAAGATGATTGCCAAGCAGGGTGGAAAGAAAATCTGTTTACAATTGCAAAGCCTCATGCTTCCATCATCAGGTGTTACAGAGCAGGAATCGTTTCCTGCTAAATTTTCCAATTAGCTTCCTTGACTTTTTTAATCGTGTAGTTTCCTTTCTTATTGTTTGGAAAATTCTTTTCTAGACTACTGTTCCCATGCAAACCAAGAATTAAAATACAAATCCCAAAAAACCCTGATGTCATTAGGATGAGCCGTATGCCAGTTCAGACAGGATCATAATAGAAAAAACCCCAAAACTCTCAACCCTTTGCTCTGATTCACGTTCAACTCGCCAGCTTCAGCTGTAACAAAAACGTTGATAACTTCCTCTGTCCTTACAGAGGGTCCAATTAATGGAATAATTTGAAGTTTTATCACCCTCCCCCTCCAAAAAAAAGTCATCAAAAAAGTGAAGTAAGTTATTGTTGTTTCCTCTCTCCCAGAGCAAGTGCAAGTTCTGAATATGCCTTTATGTTTTCAAAGTAGTCAGTTTTAAAATAAAACTTTTAAAAATTGAAAGAAAGAACGTAGAAGTATTTTGAAAAAGAAGAATTGAGACAGCTACTGACTTAGTGATGGGCAATATTTTGCAGTCTGAGAAGCTTAAGATTGGGTCTTCAATAAGCATGTGTTCAGTACTGCAAAGAGGAGTTAAAAAGAAGAAAAAGAAAGGAACTGCCAGGGAGCCCTTTCAGGCACCACGTCACTGAGGATGGGGCAGGGCCTCTACTGACCCTTCAGGCTCTTCGCTGGGAGGGAACTCAAACTCTTCCTCTTAAGAGATAAGGCTAAGAAAATCATCATCAAACAGCTGCATTGAAATGCTGCTAATAATACAGCATTCTGCTTTCCTGGGATGGTTTAAAAGCTTGTCATGTTTTTATTGGACTTTCCAATGATGTCAGTTCGAGGCAGGGCTTAGACGAGTAATTGCTAAAGGGTGAGTCTAAAAAGGGTATAATTACTGAAGGGAGTGTCTGATGTGGGAAAGTGGCATTCCAGCTGGAAGGAGAGATGAGCTGGTCTCTCCTAGGTCCTAGTGAACTCCCAGATGCTGCATGAGTATTCCCAGTCCCATGCAGCCAGTTACATCCATGCAATGCTCCTGACCTCAGTTATTCTTTAGCAATTACTTGGGCAGCAGCAACTACATGTCCAGCGCTGCTCACTGTCACCGTGCTGGGAATGCAGGCACATCTTGAACCCCTAAGATACGTAACCCTCGAGTTATTGCATCAGGCCAGGGTTGCAAAACAGACAATTGCTGACTTAGTAAGGTTGCATGGGTGTAACTGAGAATAAAATTTGGCCCGTAGCGTTGGGAAGGGTTTCATTGTAACTTGCAAGAGGGATGGGGAGGAATCCTCCTTTTGAAATGGAAACACTACATCCCCTGCTGTCCATCTCCTGCCCACAAGAGTTGCTCATCCTCCTCTTACAAATGAGAGGAATTCCAGATGTCACTCCATACATCCATCCTCTTTTAAACCACTCCTTCACACTCACCTCTCCCACAAATGCTGACAGGCACCAAAGCAGCCTGTAAATAGTCTGTACCAAAACTCCTTGCTGGCCCTGCACTGTGAAGCTGCTCCTACAGCCATGCCCATGGAGCGATTCCCTTCATTCAGCTTGAGGGTCTTGCCACTGACAAAGGCTGGAAAAGTTCTGCAGCTTTTTCTCTCAGACAAGGTGCCGTGGTCAAACTGCCCCAAAATGTACAACCACAAGGCAGTGGGCATCACAGCCTCATCCAAGCACAAGCAGTTCAGTCTCCCTCTCCGCTGCAGCCTGATGAACCCTGCCAGATCCAGTACCCTGTGAGCCACTGGGTGATGTGAGGATATGGCTGCCCTGGGAGTAAAACCACTCCTAACAAGCTGCAGTTTTGACATGCCTGCTCCTAGCTGCCTTCCCACATGAATCTGTGGCTTCTGCCTGAACCATCCATCAAATCCAAAGCAAACTCCCAGAAGGAGTCACCCGCTGGAGGCTTTTGTAGGAGCTGCTGTGTTAGTCTGAGCTTACATCTCTTCATGGCCCTATCTAACATAACTGTGGGTTGGCAAAAAGCATCAGCAAAGAGTGGCCCAAGTCTGAAGGTGCTGCTGTTATGGTGCACTGGCACCCTGAAGGCAGGCATGGCTGAGAGCACAGCACACACTGATCAATGACTCCATGCACTCTGCACCTTCACATTTAAGGATTTCAGTCGTGTTATCTTATTTTTCTCCCTCGCTTGTCCCTTTCCTCTTGGTAGAAACCCATGGATTTTCCTGGCAGCTCTCCCTGTACCAACTACCTTCAGAATTTGATAAAAATGCACTTCACTTTCACTTAAGCCTTGCCACCAAACTGATTTAATTTCTCTCTGCTCACATCTCTAACACTTCACCATCCCAGCCAGTACAAAGCAAGAGAATATCACATCACCCAGCCTCACATATTGTCAAAAAACTGTACTCATTAAACATCTCCCAGAGCAATACACAGAGCAATGGCAACAGCACCAACATTGTTGAAATAGTTTATTTATTTCCAGCTCACAGAATATTCTGAGTTGGAAGGGACCCACAAGGATCATTGGGTCAAACTCTGAAGTGAATGGTCCATACAGGGATTGATCCCAAAACCTTGGTCTGACCAACTGAAATAATCTCAGGTTGCTAATCCCATACAAATTGTAATCCTTTAATTCTGCACAGCACAACCCATAGGCAGCCGCAGGGCACTTAGTGTAATTGATGGGCTTCCTATAAAAGGGCCTGGCTGGTCACAGAAAGCCAACATCTCATTTCTATTTATTGAAGTTGAAATCACTTTGTAGCAGCATCTGTGGGCATTGCTACTCATTTCCCCACATGAAAAAAGTGATGAGAGTGTTCCTGGTTCACCTGTGGGAAAGAAAATAGTCCACAAAATAAGTCTGACAGGGATTTGCCAGGATCTTGGGAAAATTTTATATTTAAATACTTGGAAAGCCAGCACTGAAGGCAAGTTGAAATTGGTTTTTGATTCCTTTATGCAATAACAAATTTTGTCTGTCTTTTCTTCACTCTCAAATAAATAAACAGTTTCATTACAGGCTGGAGCTTGTTCAACTTTGAGGAAAGACCAGGACTGGCTTTTCTCTCCAGCATGTGTATAATGTTAAATGACATCTTAATGCAATCACTTTGGTTGGCTGAAAAGAGATCTTCACAAATAGGGTATTTTCTAATTTTTCAGGGCTATAAGCAGTAATTCTTAGAAGCTCAGGGAAAGGAAAAAATCCCCACACAATGGATTCTTCTGAACTCTTCTTCTAAATGCTTTTAAAACAACTTTGAAGGAACCATTCAGTTTCTTCTATTCCACCAACACTAATGCACCAGAACACCAAAAATGTGACAGGATCAAGAAACCCCTTTTTCAGCTGCACGCTCTTCAGCCCCATTTTAAGTCAGGCTCAAAGTTCCATTTCCTTCATTTGAACCTGGATTTGAGCCTTCAGCGCGACTGAGCCCTTGGTCTGGTCCCTTCCCATCCCCAGTAATGACTCTCACCCTGCGCTGCGCCGATGCACCTGATGTCAGGGAGTCAAGTCACTGCAAATCTGCCACCTCAGCCACGTACTCCCACAGGGAGGGGCTTTTCAAACTAGTGAAAACTGCCCTGAGAAGAGTCTCCAACTCTCCCTGCTGTTCCTTTGTTCCATCTGTAGCTGGCATGTAGCCCGTAGTGAATGTGAGGAGCTGAGACCAGGCTGGATCATTAAAGCAGAGGGACTGGAAAGTACCAATTGGTCACAGCATCCAGAGCAAGCAGTGGTGCAAAAGAGGCTGAAGAACCACAAAGGGACAACCCCTTCTCTCTTCTTCAATTGCTCTTTCCCCTCTACTTTTGTGTCTCCAGACCACTGCTCCATCATTTGAGCTACCACAGAAAGAATGAGTGTTCCCCATACTCACCACTGTTAGAGCACAGCAAGCTGTACAAACTGTGTGTTTTCACACAGTATGGTAACACCTCCTTACATTTCCTCCAGGGTGCAGGTATCTGTCACACCTGAGGTCCACAGTGCACAGTGGTAGCTCTCAAGTCCACGTAAAGGCCTCTTCATAGCCCAGAGAGACACAGTGCTCTGCAACACGTGTCCACTTCACACTCCACGAGCTCATGCCTGACTGAAAAGCACAGAATGAGAAACCTGGCAAGGAGAGAGAACAAACAATTCCTTAAGTTTCTTTTCTATCCAGAAGCAAAAGCATTAGAAGCAACATCTTATGTAAAGCACATAAATTAGACTTTTTCTTTGAAACAGCAACAATCAGCAAACCCTCTGCTCTCTAGTTCTAGTCAGTATCAGCCTTCATCTCATCCTGCCAACTTGCAGCTCTCTGTGCATCCCAAAAGCAAACCCTGGCATGCAGACCAAAACTGGTCCTCTTACCACCTCAGAGCAAACCTTACCCCAAACAACTCTACACCTCAAGCCTCACCTGAGCACTCAATCCTTACTAGATCTAGTGAGAGTTCTGCTTACCCAGCCCTCCCTGTCCAGACCTTGACTCCAGCCTGCTTTGACTCTTTATAGGTCAACAGCAATCTTATGAATATGACAACCTTAATTTATGTACCATAAAAACACCAGTCTGCATAGTGAAGAATGCAGAAAGATACTACACCTTTTCAGACTTGCTGTCCACATGCCTAACCAAAGCACTGGTGGCAAACCTGCAATATCTCCCTGCTCAGAATTCAGCACCAAACATACATTCAGACTTCAGAGCTGCCCGTCCTGAGTCTCATCCATCTTTCAGGCAATCCACCGCCAGGAATAAAGACAGAGAGGAATAAACAATGGATCCTGGAAGTACCACCAAACTAGGCTGATTCCAGACATTTCCAGCTTGGCAAGCTGCTGGCTCCATCTGATCATGGGTGTAGATTATGGGGTGAAGGGGCTGCAGAACCAGCTTTGTGCCTTTCTTGTTTAGGTGCCAGCTGGTGCTGATCATACCTCCCAGAATGATGTCTGGGGAACACTGGACTTTCCAGTTTCAGGGCAAGGCTGCAGCTGGAACTGGGGTTAACACTCAGGGCTGGAGGCACTAAAAAACCAGATGGGTAGGGGTAGGGGTCTGCAGTCAGCTACAGAGAATCAGCCCTGGCTGAGTCTGGGAGGGAAGTGACAGCACAGAGCACAGGGCTCATGTTCAGCTTCAGGGGTTGAGGCTCAGATTAGGCAAAGGGATGAAAAGAATTCTCAAGAGCAGGAATGCCAAGTGAATGCTCTGAATCTCAAGTAGATAACTATTTATTAGGCTTCCTGTCCTCATGCCCCCATCACCAGCCTACATGCCAGCCCTTAACCCAGCCCTAATGCAGGAGAAGGGTCACTGGCCATCCTTCACCCTGTTCTGCAGCAGCCTGCTGCAACCTGCTGGCTTGGGGGGGCAAGAAAAGAGAGGAAAAAAGGAAAAAACACCCCAAACCCCCGAGCAATCCCTGCCAGCTACAAGGCCCAGCCTTGTGGCCTTTGCTGCAGACATGGATCTCTGGGCTAGATCAGAGAGATAGCCTTAAACCTACTGCTGCAGGCTAGGTCTCACATTCACACTCTGCCTAGGAGAGCCTGCAGTTCCAGGCTGGCTGCAGAGGTGGAGGCAGGTTGTTGCATGTCCAGAAGAAAGGCCGAGTTTGTTCTTATGTCAGTCCTTAGAAAATAAACAGCTATGGAGGGGAGGTGGGGAAGGGAAAACAAGCCAAACCAGCATCTGTCAATAACTCAAACTGTGTTTAGGGCAAGTGATTGTGGCAAAATGATTGCTACCTATTGCATACACAAAAGACGGATATTTATGCCTGTAAATTTGGGCAGCTGAAGAATTATATCCCTGATATTTTTTAGATTCTTACCACGAGCCTTCATCATTTGTACAGGGGGAAGGAATTCTCCTTGGTGTTTGCCATCTAGAACCTCTTCCTAAACCCAGCATCAATACCATTGTTACAGGCCTGGCGTGGCCCAGAATAAATTATGCCCCTATGTCCTCAAGATATAAAACTTTGTCCAAGAACTACAAATTCAGGAGGAAAAAAAACCCAAATAACATCTAGGTGCAAGTACAACTCCATCAAAATTTAAAGTGATTGAAACATAATTAGCACTTTTGACATATTAAAGGAGCCTTGGCACTTTCCAACAGTCTGAGCACGAACTTACTTCTCCCTCTAGAGGACACGGAGATTAGCACAAGGAACATGAGGTTATGTCAAGACCAGAAAAGTAACGAGATGCTGAGGCTAAGGGTCGGCATTTTTGCTTTGAAAGTTTACTAGCAGTTCAGAAGGACAAAAATTACAACTGTAAAAACAACGAGTCATTAAGTTATGTGTTTATTTTTCCAGCGATGCCCTAGAAAGTTCGAAATAAATTCTGAGTTAGCTTTCTGAGTTAACCTGGTATCCTGAAATCCAGCCCTCACAGCTCTTCATCATCAGCTCCACCTCTACCTGTGACCAAAATCTGTAGGATGCATTGATCCCCAGAAAATGTCAGCCTTGCTTCTTTTGTGTCTCAAAGCACCCCAGGTGAGAGCCTTGCCTGAGCACACAGGCCAAAAGCAAGCATGCAGCAAACAGCACTGTTGCATTGTTTAATCAAAATATTTCAGCATGGAAATCGAATCCCTCTGAGCAGACGTATCCTTACAAAGCTGGTTTTACAGGCTTCATCGCGGGGAAACCAAATCTACAAAACTCCACCTTCCAATACTTCTACTGCTACATATAATAAGATATATAATGTGGAAAAAGCAACAAATTAATACCAGCCCTGAGAGGAGGCCTGGTACCAACTGTTCAGAGTGCAAACCAGCCTTACAGCACTGCAGAACTTCAGGGGAGTGGGGAGCTAATTCCCACCAAAAAACTCCACCACCTCACCAATGAACCTCTTTGGAATTTAACATATATTATTTAGCAGTATCTCCTTCCAGTCCTCTCCCCCTGAATCCCAGTGAATGACTACAAAGACAGGACTACTTGGAAAGGCCCTGGAAGATGAGATAAATTGCTTTTGGACATTTTTATCTCTGATAAAAGAGTTGTAAGTATTCCCACTCTACATACTTAAGCTTTCTAATGTCACTAAATCTTCTGGCCTCAAATTCCCAGAAATGCATTTTTCCAAGCATCTGACCTGTGCTTGAGAATTTGATGTCTTTCACATGCTCAGCCTCTTCTAAAGAAGTATTTTAGTAATAATAATAATAGTAGTAGTAGTAGTAGTGGTAGTAGTACTAGTACTAGTAAAAAATAACAGCATCTCAGATTAGACAGCTAATTTCAAGCTCATTCTCACCCACACTGGTGCAAACCCCACAGGCAGCACTCTGCCAAAACCCACCCACAGCCTGCCCTCTGCATAAAGCCTTTTTAAAGCTAATCCTCCTCCACTACTTTATGCCAGAAAGGAGTATCAAAGTAGTTGAAAGTTCTGCTTTTGCAGCTGTAAAAATTCCTTTTGATTGCCTGACAGAACTGGACTCCAATCCATTTTCAGAGAAGACAGAAAACAAAACAGTTGTGCTTTGAAAAACACACCAGACAGTTATCAAAAGCCCTGCTTGCAGAAACATTCCCAAAGCCTCAGTGACAAAGCAAGAGACTTTATGGCACGGCCTCGGTAAAGATGTTCTCATTCAAAAGGGGAAAAATAGGAATCTGAGTGCTCCACTTTGACATTGGAACACCCAGTGAGCAGAGGAGGAACATGTTTGCAGTCAGCAGAAGGGAATTCTCAGTCTTAGGGGCAGGTATCACACCTGCACAGTTCAGGCTCACTGCTGCTGGGACATCTCAGGGTCATCTCCTGGCTCCACAGCCCACCAGGACTCCACAGCCCCCTCTCCAGGCTCTGTCTGCTGGTGCTGTGACATAAGGTGAGCTCCACCATGGAGATTCTTGCAATGGCCCACAAGAGACCCAAGAGCCCTACCAGCAAGTACAATCTTGGGGAGTGGAGGAAGAGGGGGTAGGAGGAAAATTATGGAAGATAAAGGGGAAGCATTAGCTTGGAGCTGGTTTTGTCCCCCTTGCTTTTATACATGGAACTAGCATATATGGTAATACTCTGTCTGCACAGGTGCCAGCAGCAGGGCACAGCAAAAACATGCTGCCATGATAAAGAGATTGGGCCTTCTAGGATCCTCATCTCTGGGGAGAAAATGGGGTTAACTGAGCCTCTGTGCTACTCTGGAGCTTTTTCTTTAGCACAGGATACAAAGTCATGCCATCCCATCCTCATCCTCCCCACGCCCAACGAGACTGCTGCCTTTTGGTAGTTATGTGTAGCAAGAGAATGGTTGAAGAATGCTTCAGAGATCTCCAGGAAGATGCTTCATCTCATGGTTCTGGCCCAAAAAGCTCCCCACCAACCCATCCCTGTGGACTGCCTCACTTTAGTTAGTACCTGTCAGGCCTGCAGTGGCCAGGACACATGAGCTGCACTCACAGCCCACCTGTGACAAGCACACATCCACTGCAGCAGCCCCCCCAGGCCATCTGCACTGCACATGGGCTTTTCTGGCTGTGCTTCACCTCAGGTCCCCTGCCAACACCCAACTGGGTACACCTGTCCTCCAGCAAACACTTGAGGCAGGCAACTCATGCTTTGAACATCCTGCACAGACGGTCCTGCTGCACATCACTGTGAGCAAGGTTCCAGTCCAAAATGACAGACCCAGGATCCTGCTACAGGACAGCTAGAGCCAGGCAAACTTGATAAGGCTGTGGTGCATGGCCTGGAGGGAAGACACAGTTATGTGGGCTGGGACATTTCCTCTTCCCTCAAGCACAGATGAGAGCAACCTCCTTTCTCTGAAGTGTCTCCTCAGGTAAAGGAGGTAAACACCACCCCGTGGGACATGCTCTGTCTCTGGGGCTTCCAGGCTCTTTGCCAGGAACCAGCACCCATCCCTGCCTTCAGAGCAGCCAGACTCAAAGAGAAGGTGGCTGTCTCTTGTGTCTGACAACCCCCACTCACACTGATCAGCCACGGACCAGTTTCCTGGTGGAGTCATCCGCTGCTGAGTTGCACAAAATAAAGCACACGCAGCTTCACAGTCACTTATGCCCACTTCACTAAAAACACCGAGGTCTGCCCAGGGCACAACTTGTTCCTGGGGAAAGGCAACAACTCAGACACAATTCCCCACTCCATCCACAACTCTCAGGCCCTACACCCACTTCCTAGTGCTCTATCTTCATGAATCAAGGCAGATGGGCACACCACAGCCCTGTTGGTCAGCAGGGAGAATCGCCAATCCAATGGGACTTCAAGGACAAAGTGTACAAAGCTGTTACTGCTTCAGTCACCTTCAGCACTGCACTGATGAACACAACCAGCCAGGATCAGGGCAGCCATCACCGAGGCCACCTCACCCTGCATACATCTGTACACAGGCAGGAAATAAGGTGTCCATGCTTCTTGGCAGCATCTAAGCCCTTGGTGTCATGAGAATCACCAGTACTCCCTCACCTCTGGATATGGATCGTGCAAGTCCTCCTTCCTTCACTCCCAAGTTGGAGGCTGGGCCCTCTTTTGCACCTAATGTAATGCCAATATCCAAATGCATACATTTCATCTCAGTGCCCCAATAAACATCCCCATTTGCTAAGAAAATACCAGTCCTGCTTGCTCCAGTCTACATGTACATGAGCACTGTATGTGAGAGTGCTATCAACCCCTGTGTGGATGGAGAAAGGCAGCAGAGGGAGAGAAAGAGAGATCTGGAAGCCCTGATGGGTTCCTCTCTTACGAGATTTCTAGCCAAAGGCACCAGAGAGGCTGTGAAGGTCAAACTGGGGATTGCAGCCACGTGGGCACTTGGCCATCAATGGAGATGCAAGCACAGGGAGGCAGCAAAGGCACAATGCCTGCAGGGTTATCCCAGGGGACTGTGAGAGCCTGCAGAGCTCAGTTTGCTCCCTACTGTGAAGAAGGCATGGAGAGTTAGAACACAGGAACAAATAAGTGTGAATTTAGCAAAAAAGTCAAACCTGCATAGATAAAGAATTTTAGCAGGCACAAATATTAGGTTCAGTCTTTCCCATCAAGAAACCTGTGTCATACACTCTGTTCAAACAACTACACCATGTTATTAACAAAAAACACCCTCACAGTTTACACTGTATGTACATAAATAAAGGATTTTTAATTTTTTATTAAAGAAAAAAAGATGGTGGCTGACTAATCCACAACACATCATCCCTTTCTCTGAGCCAAAGATGGTTTTATTTGCCTTTCTTCATTTTTGCAGTTTTTTCTTTCCTCTTCTTCACATGCTTTGGGATTTTGGTTTTTCTCTTTTCTCTTTGGGCTTCTTTGACCATCTTCTTCCTTTCCTATAAGGAATCAAACACCATTCATTTAAAGCCAGAAGGGAATGAAGAATTTTAAACGAGTCAATCAATTGTTACATAACAAGTTAATTAACACATGACATAAAAATAAGGTTATCAAGATAAAGAAATTTTAAAAATCAATAGAAATTATGAGGGGATAGGAAAAAGGAGACAGAGGTTGGGGGTGGAGCCCAGACCTGCACATTGGTAATGACAAACTAGTTAGAACCTGAGTTTCATGCAACCTTTGAAGCAAGTGAACAAGAGGCACTCTTAACTCACGCTCTTTACACCCAAGATTACAACAGGTTGTCTGGTCTACATTTTCTGCTACCCACAGAGCTACTATAGTATCTGTTTGTATGTGTCATGTATCAAAATATTGATCCAGTAAGTGCTGATGGAGCAAGCTGATCACCAGCAGGACTGGCAGGAAAGAACGCCATGCTACTGCAACACACCAAGTCTGTGCCTCTGTGCCAGACAGAAGGGACAAGACTCAACCAGAAAACAAAAAGTCAGCAAAGCGGAAGGAGTAGGTAGAAGTAATTGCTGCTAAACACAAGTTACCAAAAACTATCACCTCACACAAAAAGAAGTCCAAATGAAAACCTATCAGATGAGAAGCGGCCAAGACTTCCCTCTTTCACATCTAAAAGGCAGCAGCTCTAGACTGGCAGTGTGTAGTGGAGTGCTGCATTTTTATTTGACAGATATGAAATATATAATCTTACCTTTTCTAGGAAGAAAAACTTAAAATGCCATGTCCCAAACCTTGAACCCCTTAAGCCTGCAAGTTTCACCCTGTTTTTTAATTATTTTTTTTTCCACAGCACCTAAAGGCTGCCAAAAGGCTCTCACTCATAAGTGATACTCTGCAGGAGAGCCTCACCAAAACTAAGCATATTGTTCCACAGTTTAGAAAATGAAACCTCAAAGAAAACCCAAACCCCAGACCCTAACCATAATCCCTTTGCTGGACTGCATTACATCTCTTGCCCACAGGAAAGCTAGGCAGCCTGTACTAATGGTACTGCTAAAGCACTGTGGTACAAACACTGTCACCAAATCTCCAGCTCTACAGATCAAGTGGTCTCAGCTGTCTGGGCATAAGGAGGTTTATCAGGGACCACAGCCACAAACTTGAGCACCAAAGCCTGGAAGAGTAGCCAGAGGGACTGAAAAGCTGCCCAGGCTTCACTGAATTCTACTTTGTGTAGCCCTGTAATTCCCTGTAGAGCTCTCTCTTCCAGCTTTGCCTAAGCTACAGAGAGCTGTGTTGCACACTGCTCTAGATAAAAGCACCTTTAATAAAGCATCCCCAATGAAATTAACTGCCTCTGCTCTTGTTCTCCACAACAGGAAAGGTCCACAGCTTGTTTCAGACAGGAAGAAGCAAGAGTCACTAAGTTTGAATATTTTTGTGTCATATAAGCAAAGGTGGGAAAGAATAAACAGTTCCTGGCCAGCTGACCTTTTTGTCCATGCTAACTTCAGCAGGTTTATCTTTGGGATGTACAGATTCTTTACAGCCCAAATCAGAATCCTCTGAGCTGCCACCACCATCATCATCATCATCAGAGTCTGTTTCTGAATTGTCAGCCTCTTCAAGGAGTGCAGGAATCTGCAAGATATATCAAGAATTACATCAAATCAAAACCAAGAAACCTAATGGCAGCACACACACATACACATGCACAATGTATATATATACTCACAAAAAAGAAAACAGAATCTGTTGCAAAGAAGCCCTTGAGCAATCTGATGCTATCTCCCTTACCACAGCCCTCACTGAGTTTCAAGATAAAGAATGAAAAGTAGGTTAAGTCAAACTAAGAAAAAGGAATCTAGAATGTACACCACAGATTCTTTTAGGTCAGGGCTCAAAGCACAGCTGTTATTTGCACTCCCAAACCAATTTCCCTAAGTTAAACAGCAATTTGCTAACATATGTGGAAGCCTATTTTTAATTATCCTTGGATCATACCCAGATCTACCTTGGGGGCACTCTATGTATTCTATATTGCAAACACAAATATCTGCACTGAATACTCACTTATTCTTAAACAAGCCTGGAGACTGTGCTACAGCCCATTCCCATCCATATTTATATTTCCATTTTAAATCAAGAGTCTACACCACTGTTAGAGAATATTCACAAAGTAAGGAGGGGGAATCCACACAGGGCTTCTGCCTTGAATGACATGGCTCCAAGTGATCTGTATCCAACTTCTCATCCAATCTACTTTACAGAAGTGTCACTGTCAAGTACTTCAAACACAGTAAGACATAATATTTTATGGCTTATACTGGAGGACTGTTCTTTATGCAATATTACAACAGATACCCTATCATATCAATATATCTGATATTAAATCTGATATCAGAAACATATCAAAACTTGCAGTCATGCAACAGTTTAAATCAATTACATTTTCCATAATCAGAAAACACTTTCCCTCATTGACACCTTAACTTTAGAGATCATGGCCACAGCAAGGATTTTAATTAGTTTCATTCTCAAGCAATCAAGCATCAGCCACAGTGCACGGAAGCAAATTCTGTGTTTTGCAGACACACCCTGACACAAATGGTCACTCTGCACACAAAGGCTTCTTTCATGGTGTCAGCTGCAGGACCAGGCATTCTCTGAACTACCTGTAAGCACTTTTCTGAAAATGGCTAAAATTAAGGATTTCAAAAAGACCCTCTCACCTTCTGAACACCAGACAAATCCTTCTTCAGTCCTGTCACAGTCTGGTAGAGAATCTGCTCCAAGGGAGAGAGGAAGAAATTACATTATCAAATTATATCTTAATTCTTTATGCCTAGAGAGAATTACTATCTAAAAATAAATTTAAAGAAATAAAGACCAGGGTAAAATCCACAATGTTAGCATTAAGCACTAACCAGACAATTTTAAAGTATGGTATAGATTTAGTACTTCACACCTTGGTAGCAACGCTTCTGTTTTTATTTGTTGCTAACAGTGTGCAGTAAGAAGAATTCATATTCCCTCTCTCTCTTTTGCAGGGCCTCAGCATGTCTACTCACATTATCTTGCTGAACATTCAATGCCATATCCTCTTCTTTCAATTTCATCATTATGTCCACATCCCTCTCATAGTTTTTAACTTCAGTCAGAGTTCGAGGTATGTAGGCCTTCTTAAATACCTAGCACAGTGAAGGGAAACACAGACTTACTAATTTACATACAGTGTCATGATGTTCTTCTCTCCTAATTATGCATCCTTAGGAGAATAATCACAGAGAAAAAACAAATGAACACAGCAATCATCCCCTACCATTTAAACTACAGAGTTGTTTTTTGTTTGGTTATTTTTTGCAGGGGCAGGCTTAATGTGCAACCTAGACATTATTGGTAGATCACAACTAAGAAGGCTCCTTCCTCAGCCTGACTCACACCAGCCCACTTATAAAATTCTCCAACCACCTCTTAGCCTATTTAAATACTAAGGTTTTGTGTCCTAAGAATTTTTCTAATGCTTTTATTGTAATGTTTATAATGCCTTCAGGAATCAACTCCATTGAAATGCACTGCTACAACCTAAATCTTTTCATGTAACAACACCCACTTCAACCTACAGTACAACTCAAAAAAGGTCCTTGCAGCAGTACAGTACAATAAAAACTAACTGCAGTATCAATAACCTACTTAGAGTTTGTCACATCTGAAACAGTCTTTCAGCAAGCTTACAACCCCACCAGATCAGAGAAATGTTTTGCTTCTGTGTTTCATGGTATCAGTTCAATCCCAGTACAGATTCAGTACCCTTCATGATCATCACTGCTCATCTGAGAGCTGTGCACAAAGCACAGTTCCCCACTTCCACACAGCTGCCCTTACTCAGCTCTACTCTTTTGCAAGGAAAGTGGCACAAATTAGCCATGGTCACATGGAAAGTCTAGGGACAAATGAACTGAACTTAAATTTTATGAAACCACCTCTCTTACAGATCAGTACCTCATATAAACAAAGGAGTAACTTGCTTGCAAAAGATGTACTTTGATGTACAAAATGTACAACCAAACACTAGACTCTACACCTCAATAGTTTTATGCTGAGGCTATACTGGGAAACAAAATACATCTTTCCTTGGCAAAGCCTGAAGCAGTTAGAGAAACTTGCTGAGCTCCAAGACAAAAAAGTCTTGAATAAATCAAGTTGTACTGACCCACAAGATAAGAGGCTTTTGTTGGTTGTTAGTTTTGTTTTTAGACTCTTCTGGAACAGATAGTTAAGACTAAGATAGAAATGGCTGTATCTTTACATCAAACATTTCCAGAACATGAACAGCTTTCTGTTATGGACTTGAGATGGCTTCACTTAATGTAAAAGCAGTGGAAGAACTAAAGTAGACTGGGAGGGGAGCTAGATAGGCAATTTGGTCAATGCACTTAACCAAATAGCCTGCTTCTGTATCACTGGTCCAAAACCACTGGCACAATCAGATCTCTACTCAGGTTTTTTGTTAACTAAACCTGAACTGGAAGATACATCAAGAGACACACATGTCAGCAAACAAACTGGTTTTGGAAATAGAATATTTGCCTTCTAACAGCTTATTGCTGTCAGCCTTTACACATGGCATCCCTTAATACTTCACATCTCAACTAGGTCAAGATATCTCAGCATCAGAAACAATGTTTTGTTTATCATCAACTGTACATTTTTCCAAAGAAAACACAACATTTTTCAGTGTTTAGAAGAGGTAAGGTTAACATTAATTTCACAGCAGGAACAGAAATCCTCACTTCCTCATCCACTTTATCTTGACTGGATCTTTCCTCTTCTGTTCTTTTCGATGCTATTTCCATTGCCTAAAGAAATACAAAACATTACAAAAAAAGTTATCATTCTTTAGAATCGCGCCACTAAGCCTTTAGAATCACATCCAACTATTCCCATCTGTGTTTCTCCCTGTGCTCCACCGTCACTCACACGCACTCCAGCAGTCCCTGTGGGAATGCCTTCAGCGACACCTAATGGTGACCAGCCCAGCTGCGAAGCGCAGGGACAGCCGCAGATCAGGGCCGTACCAGCAGGAAAAACACTCGTGCAGCTTCCTCCCCCCAGACCAAACAGCGGCAGGCCAGCACGGCTACAGGACATACAACACCACCCTACACATAAGCACGGTTATATTTCTGCAGAGCTCCTCCTTGCCAGAAAGAAAGAGCTAGCTTAAAGCATCCTGGTTCTTACAGCACTTCAAACAGACATTTGAGTCTTCATGATTAGACAGACTTTCTTGTAGTGGTGTTCACAGGGGTCCCAAGACAAGGGAAGAGATGAGAGTCTTGACTCCATGTTTCAGAAGGCTGATTTATTATTTTATGATATATATTATATTAAAAGAAAATTATATATTAAAACTATACTAAAAGAATAGAAGAGAGGACTTCATCAGAAGGCCAGCAAGGAAAGAAATGGAATGGAATAATAAAATCTTGTGACTGACCAGAGAGTCTGAGACAGCTGGACTGTGATTGGCCATTAATTAAAAACAACCACATAAGACCAATCAAAGATGCACCTGTTGCATTCCACAGCAGCAGATAATTATTGTTTACATTTCACTTCTGAGGCCTCTCAGCTTCTCAGGAGAAAAAATCCTAGCAAAAGGATTTTTCATAAAATATGTCCAAGACACTTTCTGTGACAACATGCAAGGAAAGCAGTGTCACCCTACAATGATATAAATGGAAAAGACCTCTATGCATTTTTGAAGCACTAGCACAACAATGTCATGTGCTTGCTTCCTTAGGATGTAGAATAAATGAGATGTTGGAGCTTGAACTAGATCTGATTTTACTGTCCTCTTAGTCAGTAACAAGGCCATGAGGTCTTACCTTAGACAGGTAGTCATCAATGTTTTCACTTGTGATAGAAGGATCAGTAATAAATTCAAACAGCTCCCTCACTGTCATCACTGCAACATTGTGCTTCTGGAAAAAGTCTGCCAGGAAACATGGGAGAGACAAAGCCCATTAGTATATTCCATCTAACGTACACAGCTTGGATGTTAAAGTGACAGTTCCAGCAAGCCAGCAACTCTGATGACTTGGAGAAGTCTCAGCAGCACATTCTACATCATATGGAGTTTAGTTACCAGATGATTCTTGGTCACCTGAAATAAAACTGTTCATCTCCCAGATGCAACAAACACTAAAAGGAGAAAAACTGCATAAATATAAAAGCCAAATCAATTTCAGCAAGATCCTGACTTAATGGAATATGGGTTAAGAAGTAAAGAATTCAAGACGTGTGTAGTATTTGCAATGACTAAGATAAAAAAAAAAAAAAGTATTTCAAATAAGGAATGGAGACCTCAAACTTTTGCCAGAGAGAAACAACTGGCCACTGAAATACAGTACACTATGATCCACCCAAAAGGGAAGACACATTGATGTCCTAGAATCTTCCTCGCTACTACACTCAGAATTGCTTTCTTAAATCAGTTATGACCAAATTCATAGGCTGCACTTCTGTTCTGAAAAACAGCAGCAAGTGACACTGAGGACTGTTCAACAAGTATTTCCTACTAAAATTCCCAGAAGATCTCTCACTGTGAGAAATTAATCATAGAAGGATTAGAGAAGCACTTAGTTTGGAGGCACCTCTCCGTGCTCACTGAACCACAAATCTCTGCAGAGATCACACCTAGAGCAGAACCAGGTGTTTCTTAGAGTCTCTGTAGATTTAGACAGAGAAAGCTGCAGTGACAGAAAACAAAACAACACCAAAACCACTGCAACTCACTGAGACCCTAGAATATCTAGGGAGAAGAGCACATAAGACACAAATAAAGAGCAAGGGTATGACTAGCTGAGACAGAAGGGAGTTACTAGAAATGCATGAACTGAAAAGGAATAAGGAAAAAGTAGCAAACTGGATATCAACAAACATATAGCATGCACACAGTTCTTTCCTAATTATGTGCCAGACTTTCAAGAGCCTGTGTAAAATAAGAAAAAAGTCAATGTGAAAAGAAAGGGGAGACAAAAACAGCCTATAAAGAGATTTTTTTCGTCCTCAGGGACACACCCTACCAGGAGGTGTGTATCTGTTACACAACATGTAAATTCACACATGAAGACCAAATTCTCAAGAGAAAAACACCATTAAACTTATCAAAATGCTATGACAAGTGATAACATCTCTAATTAATTACTCTATGCCTCAATCCTCTCAGCTGCCCTTAGTGCAGGGAACTTTATAACACACAGAAACATCTTGCCAGCTGAGGAATCCCAGATGTGGATTCAGCACACAGAAGGCAACACATCAGTATGCCTGCACAGTATTTTTTTTAAGTAAGGGAAGTGAAGATTGGAGTGAGCACTGCTGCAGACTGGGAGTGATCTTAAATCCGTCCTAACTCAGAGATACAGTCATGGCACTCATTTAAGAGAGATGATTTCTAGCAAAATAAGCTGCATTACTCTGAACTCAGCACAGCACACTGCTCCCTGAGGAAGTCACAAGAACATAGAAGAGGAAGTATTTTAATGCAATTTTAACATTTTCTACAGTCAGTTACACCTGAAAAAACATGTGGTGAACTGAGTCCCCCCTGCTAAAAAAACCAGGTGTCAGAACAAAGGGCTGGAGTGCAGCCCCCTCACCGTTAACGTTGGCACAATCCTTGCGCAGGAACTCCAGCGCGTGCGGGTGGTCGTGCTCCACGGACTGAGACACGTCAATGATGTACACGTCCCCTCCATGGTACCTGCAGGGAAACCCCACACAGGGCTGCACCAACTCCACCAGATACTGAGGGGCAGGGAACAGAGCATGCCTCAAACTTAAGAACCAGCAAAAAAAAATCTTCTTTCTCCAGCATATGCCTTGCCTGTGAGGGCCAGGGTGGCTTTTTTTAGTCAATCCTCTCCCTCTCTATACAAGCTGTATAATTAAACCTTTTTAAAAAACAGTCTGCTCATGAACAAAAAAAAGCAGAGAGGTGCATGAAAAAGAAATAAAACAAGAAACAAGTTATAAAAATATAGCAGTGAAATGATACCTAACTAATATAAAATACCTGACATAAAAATGATACCTTACTAGTTTTTGCCAGAGTTGATGGGTTTTTTTCTAGTTGTGAGGGGGTTTTGTGAGGTCATTTTGTTGTGTCTTTTAACTTTTCTTTCTTTCTTATTTTATGGTTTCTTTTGTTTGTTTGCCTGTTGGCGTTTTTTAACTGAGAAAGCTCAGATCTGGGCTAAAAGCGACATAATTAATTAGGAAAGTTACAAAACCCAGTAACCACAGGGACCCCGCCCTCGCTGAAAGGTACATCAGTACTCTCACACAGAGGCTGCCAATGCATACATCTTAGATGTCACAATTCAGAGCAAGGATTAAAAACATACAGCATATTAAATTCACTGAGATCTGCGTGAACAAGTCTGGCATCTTGGTACATTCTTCTCATGTACTGGATGATCTGCAGGTACAGCTCCCGGACTTTGGAGTCAGACAACTGAGCATTCTTCAGCAGAGGAGCAGGCCTTGAAATTACAAAAAAACAAAAAACCTCAAAAACTAAAAATATAGCTAAAACTAAATAGAAACTAAATACTTTTTCCTTTTTCACACCAGCTGCAAATGCTTTAATTGCTGTGCCTGAATCTTTCACTCCACGAGTATGTCAAGCAAGTCAGGATGAGCAACCAAGAGCAAGGAGCCAGCAGGAAGGGGAGCAAAACCTTGCTACATGCTTGCCTGAGATTCTGAAGCTCTATTTTCAACAGGAGCTAATTTGGACCATGCTACATTAATGTCAGCAACTACAAAACAATAAACTATCTTCATGTATGATTACCAAGCCTTTCCAGCATTAATCTCTGGTTAAGCCACTTTATGAATTTGTTTTGCACACAACTGAGGCTTCAGAATCACACTGATTGCTTGCAGTAGTAGCTGACAAATGTCTGGGACCATTCCACAGATCACATGCACATGTTAACTTTACAGCCCTAAAGTAACTGTAGGTAAATTTAGATGGTTGGTTTGGCTGGTTTTCATAAACCTTTGGGAAAAGCTATTACTAAATTAAAAAAAAAAAAAAAAAAACAACAAATTAAAAAAAAAATATTTTCTAAGAATACTTACCTATCACCTTTACTAATAAAGCCCATGACAAGCACATGACTCCTTAGCATAATGGGCTCTGGGCAAGGTATCTGGGCTGTATTCAACCTGAAACACAGGAACAAAGCCAAAAAAAAAAAAATAAAACCAAACTCTATTTGCTTTGCACCAGTGCATAAAGGAGCTCTGCAGCTTAGAACATAACACAGTGAGAGCCCAGGAAACTCTCCCTTGTGAAGAACTAGGAAATGCACACAAAAAGCCACAACCATTCTGACCCTTTTTTCTAAGCACTCCCGTGTCAAAGAATCTTTAGACAGTTCAGGTTAATCCTAGATTAACCCATATCACACAGTGTGTTGCTGCTCAGCAGCAGCTATTTCTAGCTTCTCCTTGTTGTTCAGTCATGTCAGACAGAGTTCAGACACTGAAGAGCTTCGAGTATTAGCAGGAAAACAAAAGAAGATCTTTATTCTTCCCTCCCCTTTTGTTTCTCTCCTATAATGAAGCTTAAGACACTTTCCTGAACACTCCAGAGACCCGATAGGGTAGAGGTAGCCACAGAGAGAGCATCTCCTCTAAACTTAAAAGTTTTTGTAACCTCTGCATGATGAAATAAAAACTGGAAGAATCACCTTATTAAATTCCTCATTTCTTTTTCAGCCCATGTCTTCACCATTTTTCTTGGGTTGCCTTTGCAGTATCCATGACGAAATCTTTAAATAAAAAAAAAAAAAAGACAACAGGGACTCTTAGTCTATCAACACAGCATGAGCACCAGTGATTTTAACATCTTTCAAAACAATCCCTCCTCCCCAGTAAAATCAGGCAGAAGTCAAACTCACCTGAATTCACCACTCACATACTTATCCCGATCTTTAAACATCAGAATAGAGGTTTTGTAAATCTTTATTGCTCTGTTCTCCCCATTCGCAGTACTGGCGTGATATACATTGGCCTATTAGATTAAAAAGGGAAGAAATAACATTAAAGAAAAGCTCTTTAAAACAACATAGTCTTCTCTCTTCTTCTCATTCTGACACCTGGAAAAGGGCTGATCCCACCCCAGCCCCTGTGTGGCACCCAGCTGAAGGAGACTGCACACCAGGGCAATCCTTTTTCCATGAAGGGCAACTTACAGGAAGTACATAAGATGGGGCAGGGGTGCAACAATGCCCTCAAAATTAAATCAACATTGCACAAGAAAATTCTGCCTCATGCATACTTGGGAGACTGAAACAAGCCCTTGTGTGAAGGGTTAACTTGAGCCAGTGCACTGTTCAGGCCTAAAGCATCACCCAATTGTCTCATGTTTTCACCTCTACACAGGACAGAAGTATGTCTTTAATTGGAATTATCTGGGTTTGTATGGCTCTTTAGGCACTATTTAATACTATGGGTATACATAACTTTGCTAAAATTTTTGTTGAAAGATGCAATTAACAACATCCACAAATTTATGATAATATTAAGGCATTCTCAGAAATCTTTCATACTTGGGAAAATTGGTTTCCTTTACCATAAATATTTTTTTCTTAAGATTACTTCTTAAGATGACTTCTTACCAAGAAGCACAAAATATGTAGAACTAAGCCCAAGTATTTCACTACATTTTCTGAGCATCATAAACTTTCACCCAGCTGGCTAAAAAAAAAAAAGCCTACTACATTATTTGCAATAAAACTTACTTCTTTCCCTGTGCTGATGCAGCCATTGATTTCTGATATAATACCTCTAGAGAGCATCTTGAACAGAATGATTCGGGTCCTTGGGTCCAACACCTCAAATTTAATACAGAAAAGTCAGCACAGAAAAAAAAAAATAATAATGCCCAGTCCTACTATCATATGAAAGGCCCCTGGGCATCAGACTGTTCTCAAGGATCAAATAATAATCTGAATATATAATAATAATAATAACTCAGAATTTTAACATGAATCTAGGATGATATTTCACTTTTTCTTCAATTTTTTTTTCTCTTTTTAAATTAAGCATATGTCTTCAACCTAACTCTAGAAGAGACAAACAAATAATGTCCCACCCATAGCTGCATTAAACGTTTTAAAGTAAGATATTTCTTGGGATACAGATAACATAACTGAGATAGGACAGCCATGTGGGCTCAGCCCAGTAATAATTCAGTTTTGCTAAAGAAGAAAAAATGCAAACTCAGCATTTTTCTTGCTCTTTGGAATTCAATAAAAGCGTAAGATGGAATTCTGCATTACACATATAAACAAATCACAATGTTAAACACAAAAATGAGCTCTAAAATGTTTATGGAACCAAAGTTAACTTTCATATGCGAAACAAAGAAAGAAAGAAACAACAGGTCTCTTCAGCATAACAAGAGAGAGAATTCCAAAACTCTGTTCTTGCTTTTAACTGCTTTTTCATTGATTCCAAAATTCTACACTATTTGCTCTAGTCAAAAGGGAATTTTGATGAACAAAGGCCTTACCTGTTCTACTGTTGCTCTGTCTGACTTGTCTTTGACTCGGTACCTAGCAGAAGTGAAAATAAAATGTTACAATCCCACATATGGGCTGGGTACTTTGACAGAGCAAACTGTGCCATCCTGTGCCAAAGGTTAAGATGACAGCCTTAAGAAGTAAGGCTTTCAGCTCATACAAAACCAAAGGTTTCTCCTGCAGAAAGAGGGATGGAAAGGAAATAAAATCAACAAACTACCACCAGCATTAACATCAGAGCCCTTCACTTTTATAGATGACCTTCCTGCTTTTTCTGAATCATGCTCATTCAGAAGAAAACCATATCTCTCTTTACAACTTAGGGCTATAAGCTGCAGGCAAAATAAAATTCTTAAGAAGAAATACTTTTCCACCACCAAATCATCAGGAGGAACTTTCCTTCAACACCTTTTTAGCTCAGTGGTTTAAGGATTTATGTTTAGAAAAAAAGGGTCTTTTCTAGGGGAATGACACCCATCACTTCTGCCTTACTATACTACATCAACACAATCAGATGTGCTACCAGTGACAAAAGAATCAAAACTTTGGGATGATTCTAAAAACTGATTTGGAAAACAAAAAATGGAAGACCAAAGGGCAAACTGCATGTAGACTACTTCTAAACTTCATTTTTCTAAACAAACATATTTAAACAAGGAAATAAGCACTATACTTCTGGGTTTAAAGTATTTTAGTGAAAACAGAAGCATAAGTAATACTCACATGTCTGCTTCCTTCTGCCTAGACTTTTCTGTGACTCTGTTTATAACAGAGTCATCAAAATTTAGCTTATCTGAAAAACACATAAGAAGCAATGAAAAAAATCAAAACCCCAAAACCCAAAGAAGTTTCCTACACACCAGGGTTAACCCAGCACTTTACTCTGTTTACATTTCAGGGCAGGACTATAAGGTAACAAAACAGATGAGTGAGAAAATTCCAGAGACTTGGAAATGTTATACCAGTAATGCCTTCTGGATAACATCTCACCAATAAATTTGTCTGTTCGTCTCTTAAAACAATCAAATGCCACTTTTCTTAACACAATAAACAACAGCCTTCCAGATTGTGTTCAACATTGCATTTATATGGTGTTTGATTAAATGCTAAATGTATAAAAGCTGCTGTATTTGGCCACAAACACCAGCAGCCTTCACCCTAGCACCACTTTGTTATAAAGGAAAACCCAACCTCTGATCTCTACCCTGTCAGAAGGTGCCAATCACAGCTACCCCTGGTCCTGACAGGCTGTGCTGAGCAGCCATCTCCATCTCAGGGTAAAAATCAAACCACTCCAGCTGGGACAGCAGCCTCTTCACTTAGCACAGGAGCTCTGCCCCTGGGTGAGAATTGCTGCATAATGTACCCCCCCAATACTACAGGGGACTACTGCATTTGTCTAGAAAGTGCAGCTGTGGGAATCACCAACATCACAACAGAGAGCTGACATCCTCCCTCCAAACAGCTTTTTCCTAAAAGGAATCTAGGGAAGAAAGACTTCAGGTTGCCTGGAGAAGTCAAGGGGAAAGAAAAAACCCCAACAAAACAACCATGTGGTTCTGAAGGTGGAGAGAGAGGGGGGTATGACAGCCAGTTCTTGGAGACTAAAGGCAACTTCAAGTACTCAAAAGCCATTTTTAAACTCTCTGGCAAAGGTTAACTCACCCATTCCCAGTGAGTTCTGGCTTAACATAAGCAGAATTAGTCTGAGAATGCCTCAGAGTGGTATCTGTTTAAAATAACAGACAGCAGTGCAATTATACTCACCTAAATTGATTTTGTGTTCAAATTTTCTTAAAACCTTGCCTGCAGGGGTTGACAGTTTTGCTGAAGAGCAATTAGGGGTCTGTCTATTTGCCTGAAATAAAGGATTTGTTAACATAAGTCACATTCTGTACACAGCCCTTTGAAATTCAAACCATTTCATTGGAAAAGTAATCTCAAATGCCTATGCCTAAAGCTGTAGGATAAAAACCACATGGGATATAAGGAAACAGACATGGATTAACACCAGATTTTACTTAAATCAAGAAAAGAAAATACAGGTAATACACCAGTTAAAATTCTAAAAGTGCTCCAAACCAGTTATTTTTTAGTCTAGGAAGCTACAAGTCTCTCACACAGCACTTTTTCCTGTCTGTAAAAGGAACAGAAGACAGAAACAAGGAATAAATCAAGAGGGAAAAAATGCAGAGGCAATGAACTGAGAAAACTTCCCAAGATTCTATCTTTTCTTACATGTAGTCCTCCCCAGACACAACTAATACCTGAACATGATTTCACCATCATTGAACAGCATAAACCTCTAAATAAAGGCAAGAATATATCACCAGGACAAGTGCTGCCAGACATGCTATGCTATGCTATGATCATCACACTCTGATTTACCTCAACTGTTCTGCTAAGTTGGTAGCAATAAGAAAAATGAGGTTTTGAACCTCTAGTGCCCCAGCTGATGTAAGAACTAGCACCCTTCTTACCTTCACGAGTGCTCTCCATTCTGCACACCAGAGTTTCTATGCCAACACCATATACGCTAAATTAATTCACTTCAAGCACCCCCCTCCATTTCCCATGCTTGTATTTTTGTTTGCCTTCTTCACTATTAAGTCAAAAACAGAACTGGTTTCACCCTGGATATGGCTAACAGATAGTCTAAAAATAAACAGAAAGGCGGGGGAAGATGCTCAGAAACACAGAGGACAAATACCAAAAAGTAAGGAACATCTTAAGGGTAAGCAAAGAAAAGTTGAGTAAGGTAAGGAAGTGAAGGAAACTGCAGTGACACAGAGAATCCAGCAACAGGGTTTGAGACAAGAAAATCAAATGCAGCTCGGGCTATAGTGTACATACACACAAGGCAAGTAAGAGCAACAGACGCAAAGGAAGGGGATTCTCTGAAGGAAAAATTTCTCTGAAGGAAAAATTTCTGCTTGCATTTGCCCCCAATATAACACTAACAACAACAAAGCCTCCAGGCTGGCCCCATTAGCTCTCGGGCACCCTCAAAGCCCACAGAATAACCTTCAACATACCTGTGGATTGCATCCACCAGCAGCATTGTGGCGCTTTGTGAGTCTTCCCACCTCATCATCCCAGTCCCAGTCTTCATCTTCCTCTTCAGCATCGTTGTCATCATCACCATCTCCTTCCTCAGCGTTAACTTCTTCACACGTGCATAGCTGGCAGCTCTCAGGGACCTCACTCTCTTTACACGCTTCTGTGTCTTCCACAGATTCACTGAAAAGAAACACAGATGTCTCTATAACTAAAAATGATTGTTACATAACCAAAAATTCAATACACTTATCCCCCATAAATGACTTTACATTTTCACCCGTGTTTTAATTCACTGAGTCCAGTTCTGAGGCCACCTATTCAGGTGCTGGATCAGGTCTAGAAAAGGGAAATGAACTTGGTGAAGGGTCTGGAGCACAAGTCCTGTGAGGAGCAGCTGAGGGAGCTGGGGATGTTTAGCCTGGAGGAAAGAAAGCTCAGGGGGGACCTTACCATTCTCTACAATTCCCTGAGAGGAGGCTGCAGCCACGTGGGGGTTGGCCTCTTCCCCCAGACAACAAGCGACAGGAAAAGAGGACACGGCCTAAAGTTGCAAAGTTGCACCAGGAGAATTTGGAAGAATTTCTTCACAGCAAGGGTGGTTAGACATTGGGATGGATTGCTCAGGGAGGTGGTGGAGTCACCGTTCCTGGAGGTGTTTAAGGGAAGACTGGAGTTGTTACTCAGTGTCTAGTTGGGACGGTAGTGTTGTGTCACAGCTTGGTCTCGATGATCCCCGAGGTCTTTTCCAACCTAACCGATGCTACCATTCTGTAATGTCAATAACGTGTCACGGCTGCCAGGACAAGTACGTCCCAAAGCAGCACACACCATGGAAAAGGGAAGCCGAGAGACACACGCAGCCTTTCCTCTCACCTCCTCCCGTGGCGGGGCAGCACCACCCGCTCTCCCTTCCCCGCTGCCGGGCAAGTCCCAGGGCTGCTCCCGCTCCGCGTGTCCGCCCGGCCCGGCTCCCCAGCGCCCTCAGCCCCGGCCCGCGGCGCGCCCTCACCTGTCCGAGCAGTCCGCATCGTCGAACTGCCCGGGCACGACCTGGCTCATCACCAGCGCCCGGTAATCCATGGCGGCGGGGCAGGAAGCAGGAACCAGGAGCAGGAATCACCGGGAGCAGGAATCACCGGGAGCAGGAATCACCGGCAGCCGGGATGCCCGCGCCACGCAGGCGCCGGCCCGGCCCGGCCGCTACGGCGCCGCCAGAGGGACCAAAAGCGGCGCGGGCGAGCGCGGCTGGGACGGGCCCGCCTCAGCTCCGGCCCCGCTCCCGTCCCCGCCCGCTTCCCAGGCTCCTGCACCGGGAGGGCGTGGAGCCGGCACATGGAGGGGCTTCTTACAAGGGCTTGTAGCGGGGAATGGCTTTGCGCTGAACGAGAGTAGGGTTAGATTAGATAGTAGTAAGAAATTCTTTACTGTGAGGGTGGTGAGGCACTGGAACAGGTTTCCCGGAGAAGCTGTGGATGCCCCATCCTGGAAGTGTTCCAGGCCAGGCTGGACGGGGCTTGGAGCAACCTAGTGTAGTGGAAGGTGTCCCTGCCCCGAATCACAGAGTGGTTTGGGTCGGAAGGGACATTAAAGATCATTTAGTTCCATCCCAACTAAGTGATCTTTAATGACCCTTCCGACCCAAACCATTCTGTGATTCATCGAATCCCCAGCAGCTGCCAATACATCAATACTGAACTGTGGCACATCTGTATAATATTAAACAATTTAGCCTTAGAAATAGGCATTTTCAAGCCCTCAGTTCTTGACTGGAAATGACCGTTCCTGCTGCAAATTCATGGTTGTTTTCCCTGAAACACAGATGATGATCTGTGTCCTCTGTAGTAGATACTGAGAAGTTTTATTTGGTGTACTCTAAAATATTAAATTCCAATCTTTATTAAAATAAAGCTCTAGTTGAAGCCAAAGGAATTCCAAATTTGCAAGCCTGGCTAGAAGAATCTTAGCTTAATCTATAAACAGATTATAATATTATTATATACTGTTTATATACGGATATAATGTAGGATTAAGAAAATAAAAGTGAGTGCTGGGCTTTTGCTATCTGGTACATAAGGGCAAAATTTTAAAATGCAGTCTCTTTTTTTGTAGATGTTTCTGCATAATCCAAGTGGTATGTATAAAGGCTATGAAAAACCTGTGATTGTGCAGAAAACATAGATGCTTGTGCAGAGATACCTTTAAAATAGATTTGATACAATAGGTGTTATTTGCATCTGCAACACTTCCATGAAGTCAGCTCTTTGAGAGTCTCTGTGCCCATTTTCCCCAATGCACAGCCACGTCAGCAGAAATCAGATTAACATCATCTGTTTACTGATCTTTTTCCTAGAACCAGGTGTTGGAGGACTCCTAATCCCCATGGGTTAATCCATGTGTGTAGAGAAGGCACTGTTCTACAGGATTATTTCACTCTCTAATAAATAATTCAGTGCTCTTAAGTAAACATTCCCATTTGTTGTAATGACAAGGGACTGTTTGAAACATAACCCTGCCAGAGGATTTCCACATTCATTTTTATTCCTTCTATGCTTCAGGCTTCTGTGTAACTTTTTTGACAGCCTTGGATGCAGCACGCTTTTGTTATCCCAGGCTTTAAGAGCTCCTTTGGAAGCAGGCAAAAACTGTTCTACAAGCAATTAATCTGCAACAGGGTTAATCCACTAGGCAATGGTGATACTTTCAGAAGGAGAATGGGAAAAAAGGTGTCAGAGACCTACCAGTTATCACCCCTAATCCATGGCAGGAAAGACTATCTATGAGAGTACGTATTTAGCTTGGACCACTGTAGCTCCATGTTCCCTGTCCCATGAGACTCCTCAGGAAATACTATGTCTCTTGCTATGGCTACATTATTATATTTCCTGAAGATTAAGAGTAAAAATGTTTGTTAACACTGCAAGATGCAATAATTCTGTACTTAACATGACATATTATGTAGTACAGGTATATATTCTGGTTCACACAGAAGCTGGGAAGCTGGGAACAGAGACCATACTCAGAATCCCTGGGAGCACTGCAGTGCTGCTCCTTCCTGGAAGAAGACTGACTTGAGAGAACCACCAGGAGCTTCCTTTTCATATTTGCAGGATGAAATGTACAAGTCAGTGGCAAGAAAAGATGCTGCCTGCCAGCTCTGTGAAGCAACCTGTGCTTCTGAGCCCATCTTGGAAAATCTGACATGCAGTATGTTCTTGTTAGTGAGGCTAAACATGAGAGGGATTTCAAGTGCCATGTGCTAGGATGAGCAAGTTATAATGACATATATCTGTCACACTCCCCTCCCCTGCCAATGTATGCCAGGCAGTACTTGGTAGCTCACAGCGCTGTCTACCAGATCTTTAGTTGGTGTAAAACCTGTTTAAATCAACAGACTTTGTTAGATTTTGAGGTCAGCTCTTACTGCCATGGCATGAGTGAAGCACATGAACAATACAGACTGTACAGAGCACGGGGAGACATGAAAGGGGGCAACAAAGCATGGTCAAGGGACTGTGAGATGATTGACATGAAAACCTATCCTATGAAAATGGAAAATGGCATCTATATCCTGAGCAATTATTACAGCAACACAGCAAGTGATCAGGATCTTCTCTATCTCATGCAGTATGATTGATATTCCAATATTCTAGGCTATATTTCCACTTTATACAAGACATTGGTTTAAATGGAATTGGCACACATATATATGAAAGAGAAATTAGCTAATATCTTACTTGAATACTGCTGTGAATGTTCATGTAGTTCCATCATATTTTTGTTAGAGGACTCCTGATGAAGAAGGATACACACTGAGGAGGCCAAGTGATACATTCATTAAGTTCGAAACAAAATACCTGTTTTCCTCAGCTGTATTGTCTCCATTAATATCCTCTGAAAACACTCAAAAAACCTTAATTCTTCTTTTGAAGAATTAATTCTTAATTCTTCTTCCATATATATTTTGGGATACCTCTCAGCAAACAACAGATTCCCTAAGCCATAGAAACACTTGCTGTAGAACCAACATACCTTTCTGCACAGTCAAGTGGAAGCAGTCTTTGGGTGTGGATACATTTTTCCCAGAGAAGGAATCCCTAGGCAAGGAAGAACAACCACATCAAAGGAGGGTGTTGGGCTGACAAAAGAAGACAATACTAAAAAAGAATGCAAGAGCCTGGGAGATGTTTCATTGTCAGAATAATCATCAGTAAAGCCTATTGTAGGACCTCATGAAGAGCCATTTGCAGAAATATGGAGTCACTGCTGGATTGCATTATTAAAGTATCCTCCATAACAGACATGGCTTATTTTCTCCTTCAACCCTCTGTCTCTCTATTCAAGACATGCTCAGGTTTTGATACTGAGAAACAGTTCCCTGGAGAAGATAATTTGAACTGATTTGAATCAGCTAGCAAGAAGCCATGGTAAGATTCCACGGAGGCATGAATGATGAAAACATCCTTCTCTGATAAAATTAGTAGTAGTGTATTTTTGCATTAATATTGCAAAATTTTATAAGTAAGTGCCAGGCCTCACAGATGTGTAACATAAAAAAGAAGTGCTAAGAATACCAAATGCAGGTGCTGGAGTTGTGCCTTGAATTAACTGAGTAATGAATGTAGGGAGTAATGCATTTGCATTTCAGTTCCCATTCTGATTACAAATTATTTAAAATTTTGATTAATATTTAAATTAAATAATGTTTAATTACAGTTATTACAAATTTAAAACATCAAATTAAAATTTAAAATTGAAGAAGTTACAAATTACATGCTTTTGGTAGGCAGCCACTGCACAACAAATATAGCCTCCAAATAACTGGAGAGAGAATAACATGAGTATATCATCTGATTCTTTCCATGAGAACACAGTGCACATACCAGGCCTGATACAGTCAAACAGAGAAATGAAAATAGGTATAAAGAACAGTGTAACATACTACGACAAAAGGGGAAATACTCTCAGAGGGTTTCCACCAGAATGTAAAATGCTTCTTCTTTTTTACATTTTTTTTCCTTCAGTTACAGGTGGTGTAAGAAAAAAAGTAAACAAAATAATTTAAACATGGTGGATCAAATGCAACTCCTGTTAATTGCTAAATTTATTATATATCTAGGAAATACAGTGAAAAAATGTATAGCCTTCTTCCAACAGACTAACTCAGTGGCATTTCAAACAGGGTGTTTGCCTTCTTTCTTTGTCTTCAGTGAGTAAAATCTCTCTTTAATTGACCTTCTCTAAATTCAGTAAACAGAACAATTCATAGAGCATGGAAGACTTTTTTATTTCCTCTTTCTTTAATGTTAACATTTATTTTCTTGATTTTCTACAATCAAAGGGGTTAGCTAACAGCTGGATTTTGATTTTTTGGTGGGTTTTGTTTCCTTTTTAAAACTTCTTGCTTTAAAATCTGAGATTACTGTACGTTAGGCCAAAATCTGAAAATTACACTCTTTAGACTTGTCACCCCACTGGAACTTCATGCAGGTGCAAGGATTCTAGACACTGTATAAGGGTGAGCTTCTTAATTTTCATAATTTTATAATTTTGCCCTCACTGACATATCTTCACAGATGGAAAATTTCCACTGAAGTTGGTAAAAAATTAGTTTGCATAAACTGAATGGTGTCACCTCTTCTTTTGCAATAGCAGAATGACACATCTCCACTACTACAGTAACAGTATTGGTGAAGTTTACTCACATTTTTCCTCATTTGCTTTTCCACTTTCTCTGAATAGAATGCTGTCAAACCATGTGACCCCTCCTTCTTCTAATTAGTTGATGATAGAAAGTGTTGTTCCCCTAGGAAATGTTGAAAGTTGGTGAGGACTTTTTTCTCCAGCATTTTGGGACATTACTTGCTGCCAAGGAAGAATGAAAACAGGGAGATAAAATAAAGGGATAAAGATGATCCCACTGAAGGGATTTTCTCCACTCACAGAACAGGGAGCTACTTGCAGCTCCTTGTACACAGCCCAATCTTGTTGTCCTTCTCCCTATATGTACAGCATGATTTGGGTGGAGTGAGAGTCATATATATAGTAGGATGCTCTTCATTGAGCTTGTTAGCACATGCAGGGATGAGCTTTAATCTTGAAACCACCCTTAAATCAACAAAAGTTACTTTTTTACCATTGTGTCCTTCGAAGTTTCAGTGATATCACTTTGTTTCACTCCTCAGAGCCGAAGCAGGACCTTCCCATCTCCACCTTTGGAGGCCTCCTCCTTTGGCCAAGTCAGCCTTTCTCAGTGGCAGCCACACAATCTCCATCTGCAGAGATAACAGGGAATGCACACAGTGTATCCATAGATAGAAAACCTTAGCCCTAGCCTGGCTCCTTGGCCAGCATCCTGCAGCGCTGAGGGAGGAAAAGGAGGATGCACACAGAAATGGCTCCTGTCCTTGCAAACAAAATTCCAGGGAGAAAGGGATGACAAGCTGGCAGAAAGTCAACAGCCACTATCTAAATATAACAAGCTGGCTCCTTGGCTTAAAATCCTGCAAGCAGAACTTGAAAATGAGCAAGCTGAGATGAAGAAAACACAACAGATTTGTGAGTTCAGAAGGGAGAACCAAAAGCTGAAGCAACAGAAGGTGAAAGACCTTCAAGGAAAAACCACATCCTGCAGCTCAAAACCAATGGAAAGAGATATGATATAGTCAGAGAACCCCAGACAGCTACAGCATGATTCAGTCTGATACTGTAAGCACTGAAAGTGTCTATAATGCACAATCCTAGCTGCCATGTGCAGCAGTTCCCAGTTGCCAGGTGCAGCAGTTCCCCTTCCCTTCTAGGGACAAACTTCCACAGGTTCCAGCTGAGGGTTCGGTTAAAAAAAGCTACTTTAAGAACTTTAAAGGTAAGATAGTGCTCCTGAAGTCCTTTACTGGATTTGAGTCCAAGAGTGGAATTCTGTATTACACAGATATTTATGCAATAATCTAATTTCAAGCACTGATGAAATACTTTGCAATTTATTATTTCAAGTAAAAGAGGGAATAAAAAGATAATGAACCTTTTTTTACTACTTCAAGGGGAAAAGGAAAGAAAGGATCAGAATGTAAATGTTGCATAGTATGTTACCTTCTCTCTTTCTTCAACTTTGCAGAAGCTTGCAGATGGTTTTATATCTGTCTTGCATGGGTTGGGAAACATTCAAAACTGGACACAATATTCTAGATGCAATCCAATAATGATTAGAGATGTAGAAGTCACTCACAAAGAAAACAGATCTGCTTTGTTAATTTTCCATGGCATGAAGTGTAACATCTAGAAATAAATCTTCAATTTTCCTTTTTTTTCCCCCTTTAACATTGGCAACTCTATCTTAGCCATGGGTGGCTTTCTTACTTACTGATTACTCCATATGCAGTTACATGTACACGTCCTCTTACTGGCTATATTTTATTTCCCTATTGTACTTTAGGCTTAAAATAGATTTTTGCTTTCACCATATGTGACAATACTCACAATGATAAAACCAAGAGATTGGAGGTTGTTTGGATATACTCAGTGCTGCTAACAAATACTGCTGCAGTATATGTAGTGCACTCCCTAAGTGAGAAAGACTGGACTTGTGAAATTCACCAAATAGCCAACCTATCACTGAATTAGTAGCAATAATTAACTTGCAGTGTAGAATAAAAATAGCTTTTTATCTTTTCATGTCAACAACTTTGTTTCTGTTTTTCATGCAGAGGGGAGATAAAAAAATCTGGTGACTGAAAATACTCCGTATGCTTTAAGCTGTATATATTGCAAAACCATCACCCCAACCCAAGTGTTGCACAGAATCTCAAGGCCAAAGGGAGCTCTGAAGTTCCTTTCCTGTTACCATCATATGGAGCATATGGAATCCATAAATCTGATTAAGCAATCATAGTTAACAATTACAAATTTATCTACACTATTACAGTTTTCATTTGATTTTTTCCAATTCTCAAAAAAAAAAAAAATCTAGTTATTCAGTCAAGTTTGTGGAACACAATTTCCCATGTATTTATCTGAGAGATATCTCCAGAGAGGTATCCCTCTCCTTTTTTCTTTTTTTTCTTAGATAAAATACAGAATCTCTGTGTGGTTGAGACAACTTTCTGCAATAGGGTTGCTAAAGTTCCTTCCAGCAAAAAACTTGAGAAAGCATCAGCCTTCAAAGAACCACCACAATTCAGGCAAAAATTGAGCAGATCTCATTAAGAGCTCCTGTGAACACTGGTTTGTCTCCTGTGCTATCACCCAGTAGAAGCAGCTGACAGGAATTCCAGGGATGGGGGTTGCTGTATGACCTCTTTCTGCCTGCATAAATTTCAGACATGTTGATTCCCCACAGTTATAATCAGTGGTGAGAAAGAATAATGTCAGCTTGACAGGTCTAAGTGGGAGATTCTCACTTGAATTTTTAATAACTACCACATACAATAACTTTTTGTAATTTTGAAAAGTACCATAGAAATTAAGGGGGAAAAACCCTGAGAATTCAATATTCATATAATTATTTCTCTGAACTATAGAAAGTAACGAAGAGATAAATCTTAGTACAATTTTTTTTTTTTAAACAGTAATGTTATCTCTTCTGATTTCAGCAGGCATCACAAAATATGAAGGGTACAAAATCACCAACTATTAAAAGAAGATTTTAGACCTTTTGACAGTTTCTGAAAGCAAAAAAATTGACCTTATCTGCTAGCCCCAGAAAAGTTTCAGAAGAAAACAGCAAGCAAAAACAACAAGTTACCTTTTTGGGGTGCACTGAAATAGTGGGTTACTTATCAAAACTATTGCATCAACCTGAACCTGAAGAGAACTAAGAAGGACGCAGTCCTTAGCATGTGATAGCAACTGCAAGGTATTAACACCTACAGCAATGTCCACAGAAAAACAGCTGAGAAAAAAATTAAGGTCTCTAAACATTTTGCTAACATGTAAAATTCCAGGAAAACTCAGGGAGCAAGTGATCCTCCTGATTTTCCCAACAAAATTTCCTTCTACAATACAAGCAAGCTCTCTATCCTAGTCAGATTATATTGCAGCCAGCTTTTTTCTGACACAAGAAGTGCCATCCAAAAGTGAGAAACAGGAAGCAGAAAACAGGTTAGGACTGTACATGTGACACTGCTCCTAAAAGTGCTTTGCTGAATTCATCTCTCATAGAAGGTACTGAGTAAATAATGAAGAGGTAGTCCAGCTGATTACTGAACCCTTGGCCATGCCAAAAGCAATTATTGATAAGCAAAAATAATAAGTCTCTACATAAAGTTATTTGCCTTTTGCTGATATCTTCAAAGGGGAAACACATCTGGGAGATTCATTTAAGAAGTTCAAAATGGAAATGTAAGGTAAATATTATTTATAGATCACACACTAGGAATGCTCACCCTTTTTGTAACACTCGTTATGAAATTGAAGGCACATTTCCTCCTAACAGTTTTACATGTAATTTTTAAGGGAAAACCCTCTTTTAAATGCAGGATACAATTCTTGTACATGACTGCAATCATATCCCCAGGGGCAACATGAACTCTGAGCGAACACCAGTCTTAGAATTAGCATCCAACATAACAGATGTCAAAGCTCAATGCCACAATAGTGGCAAATATTGTCAACACTTTACTGGGAATAACAACACTTTACTTCCTGGGAATAAACACATGGAGCAGTCCATGCACAAAGAAAAAAAAAATCTCTGCAGCTGGTTTCAGGTTTTCGTAGAGACTTTTCTTTCAAATTATAACTTGTTTAATGTGGGTAGAATACTTAGCACAAGAGAATGCAGCATAATTGGCTTCCAGGTGCAGCTGTAACATCGGAGTCAGTCTTGGCTCGGTTTGTTGCTGAAGCTGGTCAAGGCACCGCAATTGTTTTCAGGTACAATTTTAATTAACACCTTTCTGTGCCTCCACAGGCACATACAAACCCAGTAAGAGCAGCACCACACAGGTTAATTAATTAGAAACACCAAGAACAGCTAACTCAGATGGAAAAGCAGCACTTAAAGTACATAGTCACTGTGTAGAAGACACAAAGTTCTATATAGGAAACCTCCTACAGCATGCCAGTATTCTTTCACTTTCCTGAAGAAAAAATAACTAGCTGCTTTCCCTAAAAAAAACCCCAAAAAAACAACAAAAAAAAAAAACTCCTCCAAAACAACCAAATCGCTACTAGGATAAAGACATCACCACCTGGTGAAAGACCGTTACAGAAAAGGTAGTATTACACCATTGAGTGGATATTATCTGACTAGAAATACTTTTACCAGTAGCAATGAATGTTTTCCAGTGTTCATATTTACATGCCACTTTTAGTGAACACTTAACAGCATTTCAATAACATTGTAAGCATGTTAAAATAAGATTAAGTTGAGCTAGAATGGTTACTTCTGATATTTTTTTAGTGTAATTTGGTTCAAAGTCAAATGAGTGAAATTGAAAAATGAAAGCCTCAAGACTACATTTACCATTGTCATGACAGCAAGCTGCATATGCCCAAATGACAAATTAAAGTTACCTCAAATATAGAATGTATCTTAACACTACTCTTGTTCATTTTACCTTGTATGCAAATTACTGAATAAACTGTGGGAGAAAAGAGAAAGGATAGAGGGAGTTTGATTTGGGCCTTGGCATTTTTATTTTCAGTGAATGTTTTGATTGTAGGGTTTGGGAAAGCTCTCCCTTTTAACATCCCTTGCATTGTATTTAACAAAAAGTCTACTGAGATAAAGGCAATGTATCAGTATCATATTCATTGCCTATCATGCTTTGGGAAACTTTCAATTAAACCAGCAAATATATGACTCAAAACCAGCTATTCTAGAGTAACATGGAATTTTGAGATTTCCATAGCACCTTTGTTTCAGTATTATACTTTATCCTTGGTCTTTCCAGAGGTATGTTGGCCTACTTCCCAGAGAATCACAGAATATTCTGAGTTGGAAGGGATCCACTGTTGTCCAGAAAAAACTAGACTTGTTACCTGGTGTGCAATAAGCCAATAATTTCACACTCTGGAGAGACATTGATAACTTTTTCCAGAGTTGCACCAGCCTGGCTGCTCAGTGGTATTCCACAAGTCAAGCACACCACCTATCGAAACCTTTCACTATTTATACATTTTAGCAAACAAAGGCAATAACGTTCGTTATCTACAAGTTACATAGTTCTCTTATTAAGTCGTATTCTATCATTTATTGGTTAATGAGTCTCTCACTTCTCACGCTAATTAATCCACATGCTCAGTCTTTCTCTGCTTAGGAGTCTGGGGGTTTCTCGGGTCGGTGGTCTCCGTGTGCCAGAATTGCCTTTTATCCACACAGAGGTAATTCAGCACAATTTATTAAGTTTCATCCTTATCTTTAGAGTTCTGCCAAATGTCCCTGTGGCCTGTAAATTCTGCATTCTTTGTGCCCACTCTTATTGCTACATCCTTCTTCCCAGGCTCCGCCCAGGTCTGAGAACATTGTAGCACGTCAAGGCCTAAACCTCAACAAGGCACTTCTACCAGCAAGTAATTTGTCTTTCTAACACCTGGACATCACACAGAGCTTGTTTGCTGGCTGCTGTTTGACAGCTTACATCCTCAAATCCCACCTTTTCCAATGCCATGAGGACTGTCAAAGTCCAATCCCTGGCTCTGTGCAGGACGGACCACGGACCACCCGATGCACCGGGAGCGCTGTCAAAGGCTCGGTGCTGCCGGCCCTTCCCGGGAGCGGGACGCCGCGCTGGGAGCTGTTATAAATGAGAAGCTTGACAAGGCCAATATTCAAGCAGCAATCAATTTATTAATTCATATGGTGAAGTATGAGCAATACAGCGCTGGGTACAGTGGGAGAAGTTTTCCTTCCAACTGCACACCGATGGTTGAGGCTTACAGGTATTTATAGGGGTACTCATCAGCTTTCTCAGCAGTTTCTATTCCCAATTTTTACTCACCAGCAGTTTCTATTCCCAATTTTTACTCACCAGCAGTTTCTATTCCCAATTTTTACGTCACAATTCTATACACTATTGCGATTTAGTTTTTCTCAGGATGTATCCCAGAAAGGAGTACCCCCAGATGGTCCCCAGGTGGTCCAGTTTCTGAAAGAAGGAAGAAGCATCCCATCTGGTGAAGTCCAGCTCTCCGGATGTGGCTCCACCTTTTAATTGCAAGGACTATAAATCTCATAACAGTGATGTCCAGCTTCCCTTGGTCGAAACTATTAATCCTTGAGCTGATGTTCATCTCCCTTTCTCAAGCTGCTTTTCACTGTTTTGTTAAGGCGTGAGATAAGCATGTTTCCTTTTTATATCTTTTAAAGGTGTAGTTTCAAGAATACAAGCAATATTCTAAAATTATACTTCAAAAGGTTATTATTGCAAAACCCTTTAAGACTTACTACAAGCAGAAAGTTCCTGTCAAACAGCAACATCCTTAACGCTTTAATTCAAATGTTCCTAAATCAACTTAAGACTTACAAAGGTTAACTGTGAACAAACGATAGGTTCAAAGGCCTTCTTCCATGCTTTACTTTCCCCAGTTATTATTAGAATTCGTCTTTATAACTGCCCCATGGTCGGTTTCCACACATACCGCAATCACAAATACACTCATTGCCTGTATGTACCCGACACGAAACACAGCTTTGTATTTCACAGAGCGCCGTCCGAAGGCTCCCGGGCGCCGCCGGCCCTCTCCGGGAGCGCAGGAAGCGCCGCCCCCGCCGGGCGCTCACGTGGCCGCCGCGCCTCCTGCCCGGCCGAGCCACGTCCGCGGAGGCGGAGCGGGGCGGGCGCGGCCCCGGATGGAGCAGCGGGGGGAGGCGGCTCCAGCTGCCGCTCCAGCCCCAGCGCCCGCCGCCGCCGCCATTTAGACATCCCGCCGCGGCAGCCAGCGCCGGGACAGGGTGCGCGGGAGGGCTCGGGTCGCCGCCGTCCTCATCGTCGCCATGAGCCGCCTGTCGCAGCTGCTGCTGCTCGTCCTGCTCGTCTTCCCCGCCGCGCTGCTGCTCGGGAGCGCCCGCGGCGGCCCAGGTGAGGGCGGTTGGGCGGCCGGGCGGCCGTCACTGCCGGGGAGCGGGGCCGGTGGGTGTGTGCGGGTGTGTGGGGGATCTCCGCGGCGCCGCGGGGAGAGGGAGCCGCTCCGGCCGGGCCTGCGGAAGCTCCGCCGAGAGGCGGCGGCGGCGGCTCCGGTCATTCATCGCCCCGGCCGCCCGCGCACGTGGCGGCTGCCGGGGCTGCGGTGCCCGCGGGGCCCGGGCCCGTCCGAGGCGCCGGGCGGGGGCAAGGCCGCGCTCCGGCCCCTCCGGCGCAGCCACCCGCGGGGTCGGGCGGGGCCCCGCGGGCACCGGCCTCGGGCCCGGCCGTGACAGCGGCCCGGGAGAGCCGGAGAGCCCCTCCGGAGGCGGCGGCAGCGGGTTTGTCCTTCTCCCCGCTCGCCCGCGGGGCTGGTTCCACATTCCCCAGCAGATGCGCTGGCTGCCACCCTGCCTTCCCACCTCGTCTGCCGCCACCCCCCGAGTGTCCTTGGCGACACCGAGGAGCGCTAATCTCTGTTTACGCTGTGGCGTTATCTGATTCACGATCTGGAAATTGCCTCCCTACTACTAAGTTTGGGAAGGCTTTTCGCCCAGCTCCTGCAGTGGGCTGCAGCTCACGCCCTGTGCGAGCCCTTTCCCAGAGCCCTCCCGCTGTTGCCACATCATCAGCCCCTCTGACATCTACCGTGAGGGGTCTGAGGGTGTGCTGGGCAGCAGATGGCAAAGGGTGCCTACAGCCTATCTGTGTGCTGTTCATTTTTAATTTAAAATCCTCCGCCTTGTTTTGTAAGAATTTTTGTAGAAATTAAATTTTTTCCACACAAGTTTAAAACATCAAATAAAATCACTGTAGTTAAGGCTTAGGTTAAGTGTTGCACGTGGTCGAGCAAAAGTCTTTGAGTGTGCCTTCTAAAGACACTTGAGAGGAGAGGTTGGGTTTGCTCTCTCTAGCACTGACTGGCAATTCTTAAGTCCTTGGATATACTTGTCCTGCTCAAGGATTCCTATTTCCCGTGGAAATTTTAAAGTATTTCTTTTAAATTTTGTATTTATAGTAGCTAGGTCTTTTTTCAGACCTATGTAAATCAGTCATCCATTCATTTCTACTCTTTCATATTCAGAAAACACTACCTTTGTTTAAACAAAACCCAAACCTGCCGTTTTGTGCACGTGTTTTAGATGTCAGACTTGCTTGCATGTGCTCTGAACCGCAAACAGACAGAACTTTGTCCTGTGGCCAGTATTTTTATTAATCATATTTGCCCAGTGTTTGAATGTATGAGGCTTGGCTCCCCAAAAGCAAAGAGGCAGTGGACTATCAGATTGCACTTGTCTTGGAGCCCTGCTCTAGGTCACGTTTCTTTTCTGACTGGTGCTGGGGTTCTGTTGCATAGATGATGTTGAGGAGATCGTAGTAAAAAAGGCATTCTTTAGGTTGCAAAACTTGGATGAAAATAAGTACCCAAAAAAACCCAACAAAGTAACTTTCTAGGTACCTTTCAAAGGGTTCTGTTACCAGTGTGCTAATGACTTGTTAACTTGCCAGTCTTAGAAGAAACAGTAGTTACAAATTAGGCTCCTGTCAATAGGAATGCCTTATTTTCCTTTTTGTAGTTGCAACATTGAATTATTTTCACATATTTAATGTAACTTGGTTGCCTTCTGCAAATTTAGGCATTGCTGAGCCAATGCTGAACTTGGTGTCATCCAGCTGTAAATTTTTGGTTTTGAACTTAGTGGTGGATAAGTTAGTAAATGAGAAAGTTTTTAGCAAAGGAATAAGGCTGAAAGATCAACGCAGGGATAATTTTGAATAGGAGTATTTTGCAACTGAGGCTTCAAAACTGTATTGTGCAGGTTTTAAAGAAGTTCCTCAAACATTAGTTTGAGAGCTGTACTTAAATGTCAGGTTTTTGTTGATTAACTAGACCTTTAAAAGACTTTATTATATTTGCATTTTGTTTTGGCAGGTTTATTGGTTGCAGCTCAAGATGCTACAGAAGATGAGGAAGCTGTGGAAGATACTATAGTTGAAGATGAGGATGATGAAGCTGAAGTGGAAGAAGATGAGCCAACAGACTTGGTAATTGTACATGAATGTTACTTCAAAAGTATGAATTAGACCAGAAATGCTTGAAACTGGATAAATTAAATGATTGAATTTACTTACATTGCTTTTTTCAGGCGGCTATTTCCATGTATCTGATTAAGCTTGTGTTCAGTTTGAAGTGTCAGAAGGATTTATCTTTTTTTTATGAATTACCAGTTGAAACGCCACATGGGGACAACCTGATTTCTCACTATCAAAACTGTAGGCCACAAGGCCACCAAAAAAAAAACAAAAAAAAAAAAAACAAAAAAAACCCCAAACAAACAAAAAAAACCCAAAACAGAAAAACCCCAAATAAACAAAAAAAAAAAAAAACAAACCACCAAGTGAGAGAACCACATTCTCATAGGAGCCCTCGGAAGCTGCACCTCGGTAAAGTGAGGAGAATGAATTCTAAAACCCTTGTTAAAAAAATACAGCTCAGTTTACAACACAAGCTCAAAAAATTACCCAGAAGATCAAAAACAGAAAAGTGAACAGTTTTACACAGTTTTGTGATCTGCTTATAGCAGTGGCATGTTAGGCTTGCTAGGCAGTGTGCTTAAAGTGGTGCAAAATTTTTTCAAATCTCTGATGGACATTAGTAGGAGAAAACATGCATAACAAAAATGAAGATTTTGTAAAGTGTTACTTGATTCTATGAGATTTTACTGCTGTTATTAAGTTGGTGAGCTTATGGTTGACCAGCTTTGCTAAGTTGTAGAAGGTATACTATGTCAGCATTGACAGAATATTATTAAATAAACTTTTGGATATAATTTCCTTTTCATTATTTTTGGCTCAGGTACAAAACATGGTGCTTTTTTGGCAATTTCTTTTATTTGTCACTCAAATAAAAGGGTTTTTCATTATGTCTTGGAATCAAGATGCAACGTGCTCAGCTCTGGTTCCCTAGTTCATAGTATGTGTATGACTGATCCAGTAGGATTTCCACTGCTTCAGGAGGTTGTTTAAGCACTGAAATCAAATGATCCAACTGAGTTCTCAGCACTTAGCTGAGACTGTTCAATACTGGGTCAGCCTTGTTTTTGTTTGGTGGGGATGCTGATGATCCCCAAATGGAAAATAAGCTCTTAATGCTTGCATTTGTCAAAAAGTGATTCATCACAAGGTGAGCTTGAATGAGTCCATGGACTTACATAGTTCTAATAGCCTAACCATTTCCAGGCATACATAACACTTAACTAATTAAAGCTGAATAGAAAGCTGCCATAAACACTCCCTGTAGTGAAAATAACGTGTTTGTTTTATGGCTGTCTTTATTTTGAAATGCTTGTTTTCTAACTGGAGATAGCTTAGATGTGAACACTTAATGTTTAGATTCTATTCTTTTCCTTCCACCCCCAAACAGAAGCATTACTGATGATTTTTGATTCCAAACCCTTCAATAGAGCTAAATGTGTTCAGATTAGTCACTGTGTCAAATATAACAAGTAGAAAGATAAATGCTGAAAGGAATGCTCAGCAAATCTAGAGGCAGAACAGACTATGGTGCTAATCCTGCAAGAGCAGGATTTGGTACAAGTACTTGCCACTGTTGCTTGCTTTGACACATGGGATTCTCATGAACCAAGCATGGGTTTTGCTTCACTGTTCATTATAGGATTTTTCAAAAAAGTCTCTTGTCTTAGACAGAAGAAAAAGAGGAAGAAGACTTGTCAGGAGAACCTAAAGCCTCACCCAGTGCTGATACAACCATCTTATTTGTGAAAGGCGAAGGTAAGTCCCCTGCTAATCCACCATTCTCTTTACTGTTGCTTAGACTACATCAGTGTTTCCTGAAACAGTGAAACCACAGAGTCTGTTCTAGATACTCTCTGTTTAGAATTGTCTGTGTGTGGTGCATGAGATTTCTCATGGTTGAATTTTTTTTGGTGTGTTTCAGACTTTCCAGCGAACAACATTGTAAAATTTCTGGTGGGCTTCACCAATAAGGGTACAGAGGATTTCATTGTCGAGTCTCTCGATGCTTCTTTCCGGTACCCTCAAGACTACCAGTTTTACATCCAGAACTTCACAGCTCTCTCTCTGAACACAGTAGTTCCACCACAGAGACAAGCCACGTTTGAGTACTCCTTCATCCCTGCTGAGCCTATGGGTGGTCGTCCTTTCGGTCTGGTTATCAATCTCAACTACAGAGATGCCAGTGTAAGCCCAATGCTCCAATTCATTTGAGTCTTTCCAGTTCATCTGGAGGTGTCAGGAAGGAGCTGCTTAGTCAAGTACCTCTCCAGAGAGTGAATGCCTCTGTAGTATTTAAGCAAATCAGTGGGTACATAAGCACAGCAAGTGATTGCCTACCTGCACCTTAAGTTGTATCAGCAGTGGAAGCTGGGGTGTCTTAAAACTGTAGAGGACAACAGAACATTTGTGCTTTTATGTGTTGAGTGAAACTAGCATAACTTGCAACCTTAAAGTCTTGTGCAGGAGTTGCTGCTTTCCAGAATTTCTCTGAGAACATGAAAAAAGATAAACATTTGTCTATGTGTTAAAGAAATCAATTTAAAATGTCATGTGCAAACTTTGTTCTAGGGCAACGTTTTTCAAGATGCTGTCTTCAATCAAACTGTTACCATTATTGAAAAAGAAGATGGGCTGGATGGAGAAACGTAAGGAGACTGGAGATCCTGGTTTAGTTGGTGCACTGGTAGAACAGTTTATTGATGGTGCCATTGAAAATAGTTCTTATATTGTCATTTTATTGAGTGTTAGGTCTGCTATGTTTTGTGTATGATGTAGCAGCATTTGACAGACTGAAAATGCAAACTTGTCCCAAAATTGAGATCTCTATTATTAGTGGGAATCTTCAGGGCTGGTACTGTGTCAGTGAGAAGTTGACAGATGTGCTTTAGCTCAGAGGGCTTAAGCCTGGTGTTTTTCAGCTACATAGCAATTCAAAGCTGTTAAGCTTCTGTTATGCTACTGTGCTTTTTCCTAAGAGTTAAAAGATGCAGAGAGTCCCTAGTATCAGACTGTGGATCCTGCTGTCAGGACTGGAATAACTTTCTTCTGGAACATTGCAGTGTAGTCTAAGTTTACATAAACTAAAAACTGTATTTGGAGTACCAGATAGCACAGCAAAGGATGACTGAGTTCCTCTAAACCCTGTCTGTAGTAGGTATCTTCCAGGAGTGATTTTTTTTCAGACTTGGGTAGATCTGACACACCAAATATCTTCCAAGGCTATGCTGTGCTAAAATGCTATTAAATATTGTAGCACTGGAATGGAATTTTAAGTGAAGCTGTGAGTTAGAAAAGTTCATCTTCAGAAATACTTGTGGACAATGCTGAATATGTGAACTTTGCTGCCACAGATAGAAATTGCCTGTTGAGCAGGCTTCCTTTTAGAAAAGGTCATCCAAAATAAATCACTGTTGCATTAATTTGTATTTCTCAAGTACAATGGTATAAGTGAAAGAACAGTTGGTCACATGAAAATGTGTGATGCTCTGAAAAAGGAGCTCTCAAAACAATTCAGATACTAGAATCAGTTTGTGTGAATGTCCTGTGAACAGATAAATTGCCCTATGACAGGTATTTAAATTAAGTATCTTCTTCAATTTAACTCCATAATTTCCTTTATCATAAAGGAGAGTTCACATGTCCAGCTTGGAATAAGTTCTTTACCTGTAAATTCCTTAATCCTCAAACCAGTTTTAGCTATAACTTAGGTTTACCTCTTGCTGAGTATCAACAGATACTTCAGATAAAATTCTTCAAAACAAACCAGAATGCACAGATTAAGAAAATTGATTTTGTAGGTAGAATTTTAACTGTGGAACAGTTAAGATAAGAGAGCAAGATAAGCAAAGTCTTTCAAAGCTCTGTTGCAAATTAATAGTGTCCTAGTAGCACTTGCTTTGCAATAGCATGCTAAAACCATACAAGACACTTCTAAGGGTTTTATAAGTGATTAAAGCTGTCACAGACTGAAATAGTGCCTGTGACCCAATATCTTCAAACTTTGTGATAGTGCGAAAGAATTCTTGAAGTTAGTAAATTTTGGTATTTATTATAACATTTTCCTAATTTATACAGCATTTTTCAGACATTCTGTTGTTCAGAATTATACTTACAATTACAGTTTCTAAAATCCAAGTCAGAATAATTGCATTATAGTTGTTAGAATGTTAGTTTCATATTCCTTGGGTATTTTCCCCTCTTATCCCCCTACAGAAGTTCTTGAGAAAGTTTTGGTGGATGTGCAGCCAAAATTAGGCTTAATTTCTATGCCTCTTCATAAGCTGTCTTCAAAACTTGACATTTTTAGTTAATGCATTGTTTCTTAAACTTTTTTAAAGGATCTTCATGTACATGTTCCTTGCTGGCCTTGGTCTGCTGGTCATTGTTGGCCTACATCAGTTGCTAGAGTCTAGGAAGGTGGGTAGCATGTTTGTCTGTGTACTTGTTAATACAAAACCTTTCTAATGTGAAAAGAAAACAGTTCAGTGACTGCTTCTGGCATATGATGGTAAAGGTGCAAGATTTATTTTTAGAACCTTCGAGATTATTGGGGAAACTAGAGTGTTCTTAAAAAATGCTCCTAATGAAAGATACTTTGGTTGCTGAGCCTGGTGCCCTTTGGATCTGCCCTTTGGCTCCACACTGAAGGGGTTGAATTGGAATACCTTGTAATCACGGGTGTCTGTGTCTACTGATTCAGTACTTACTTTCCCCATGCTCTCTATTTCTGCCTATTAGTCTAATCCAGGTCAGACTTCAGGGGAAATCAGCTGTCAGTCCTTTGTTTAGTTCTTAGCAAAGCTTTGCCATAATGTTGATTATTTTGCAAGGTCAGACCACATGTGACAAAATTGTGCTAATCTGAGAAAGCAAAATAAAACTTGTCATCACAAAGTTTGACTGATCATCAGCAAAAGGTGTAATGGATTTGCCCAGGTGTGCATGAAATCTTGGTGCTTTTATGTGGAATAAATGTTGTAAGGTGTTAGAAGTGGTAATACAAAGCTTAGGGGAATAAATTGCTAATGGGAAAGACAGCTCTGTGTATTGACTAGCCTTAAGTTTGTACCTTAGTGAAATAATTGTAATTCACTAAATATTGCTTTTTTAGTAATTTCTAATACTTGTGCTATCCAAGTCTTACTTAAAAGAAAAATCTTTCTTATTTCTTGAATTTTCAGAGGAAAAGACCGGTACAGAAAGTAGAGATGGGAACATCAAATCAGAACGATGTTGATATGAGCTGGATTCCCCAAGAAACTTTAAATCAAATAAGTAAGTAGTCTGCCTTTCTCAGACTAGACCATAACAAACCTAACTTTACTATTAAATTGTAAGTGAGTAAGTAGCTGGTACCAATTTCTTAGAACAGGATGTATTTTCTAGGGAATAGCAAATTGTCTTAAGGATGAGATTATTGCTTTAGCAGCCCATTCCTTGTAGAACAACCTTTATTGGTTGATAAGATAATGACTACTGGTGACTCTTATGATTTGTTCTGTAGAGTATTTTTCAACAGTGTAAGATCTCTACCCAAAACCTGGATTGCAAAGATGGTTTAAATAGGAGAAAGTAGATGTCCTCTCAGAGTTTCTGTAAGTTGTTTGGAAGTTTTCCTATAGACCAAAGTCTTAAATAAGCATTAGAAGTGTGTTTTAACTAAAGCTACATAACTACTTGTTATTGATGTCCTTCACAAATCCAAAAGTTCTACTTGACACCTGAAATACCAGCACTAAACCCAATATCTTATTTCTCTGGACTGTGGATATTTCTAACTTCTCTTACTCTTTCTTCTCTTTTGCTTTCCCATGGCTTCAGTGCAAAGTAGAAGAGGTGAGGCAGACTCTTTGTGAGCTGAAAAGTGTGTTGTCCATGTAATACTTAGGCATGGATAGAAGTACAACTTCCTGCATGCTGTGACTGGTGAGGTAGCATGAGCAGTGAAAGATGCAGAACAGATGCACGCTATGGGATACATTTTATATACTTCTAAATTTATGTTTTCATGTATTTTGTGGAGATATTTCTGGTTATATTGTAGGAACATAGTTTCAGTAGAATATTGATGAAGTATTGTCTTCTCTCACAGTTCCCAGAATCCTTTTTCTAAAAGGCAGATGTTTATCTCCTTGGTGTATCAGGCTGATAAACTCCTGCCATCAGTAGCAGTCACTGCTGTGAGGTGGGAAAGCCTCAGTGAAGCGCATCCTACATGAGATGCAGAGTTCAAAAACCCTTTGCAGGAGCTACCCTTACTAGGCAGGGACTGCTGTTTTGATCAAATAAGCATATTCTGAGCTTCATTTGGTGCAGAAGGGCTAGAGGCCTTAGCTGTGATATGAAGTTGTGCCAGGAGTTAATGACTTTGGGCTTTTTAAATTCCTTTACCCTTTTTAAGAGTACTTGCACCACATAGGTTTAAAGACTAGTGCTTTAATTGTGAATATGAAAGCTTTCTTTTACACTTTCTTCTGTTAGACACTAGAATAGTATAAAATCCAGACACAGGAATTTGAAAAGCCTCCCTCTAGCAAGAAAAACTGAAGGTCTAAATACTATTTTTTGCTGAAGAGCAAGCTGACTTAAAAAGGTTTAAATTCTGGCCATGTTTGGGCCCCACCACCATCCTTTTCTTAAGCCAAATAAATATTCATATCCGAACGCTTGAAGTTTAGGAAAAAATGAATGGTTAAGTTGTTCTTAATTGTGGTTTTCTCAGCTCCAGGTTAATTTCAGTTAGAACTCTACACTAGAATTCTTTAAAATAATGACCTTCAAGATCTCAGATATTCTTGACTTTTTTTATTATTGACACTTCATACTGTACTGATTGGCCTGTAAGGGCATGATGGCTGCTCCTTGTGTTTGCACAAACTCTGACCAGGGAGGCTATTGGGGATTGTTCTGTTTGAGAAAATTAGTCACCACTTAGCAATCACTTCAGCATTTCATGGAGAGTTTTGAAGGTTATTGAAAGTATTCTCTGCAATAATCATAGAACCATAGAATGATTTGGTTGGGAAGGGGCCTTAAAGGTCATCCAGTCAAATGTGGATGCTTCCTGGAAAAGTGCAGTTTTCCACAACAGTTTTCTTCTGCTGTTAGTTGTCTGAATGTGGAAACAGTACATGCAAGACACAGCTGTCTGAAGAAGAGTCAATCTTACATTCTTCAACCATGTAAACTCAAGGCAGTGGCCATCAAAATAATTCATTTAACTTTCTAGAAGTGTAATTACTGAACATGAAAATTTTCTAAGCAGCAAAGCCTGGAGTTTCACATAGGGATGACAAGGTTTTTTTTTTGATTTGGGTTTTTTTGCATTTTAGTAATTGACAAATAAGACAAACCTTACCCTGTTGTTGCATGTTACAGTATTTTTTTGTTACCTTCTATTTATGGTGCTGGTAGTTAAAAAGCCGTAACAAGTTGTTGGAACTGGCTTCTCTGTGGTGATGCATTGCACTAGAAGGGCAGCTTGTCTTGTGTTTGGGAGGAGAAAAATACATGCTCATGTAACAATTGCAATTGATGCAACTATCTCTTTTTTTCTTTTTTTTTTAAATCTAGATAAAGCTTCACCAAGGAGGTTGCCCTACAAGAGGGCACAGAAGAGACCAGTGGGCTCTGATGAGTAATGTTAAATAGTGCAACAGTTGAACCTTTACTAATTCTGCCTGTTTGGTTTTTTTGGATTGGAGTAGTGCAGAGAACCCATACCACCATAAGGAAAATACTGCTAAACATTTGGACTGAACAGATTAACTGAATGGTGTTAATATTACTGAAAATGCACTTCTCTTTTAATTTTGTTTTTTAAATTGTTGGGGGTTGGGGGAGGTAGCCATTAAGAGTTGTGCCTGCGTGTGTAAGCGGTTGGTCTTAACAGAAACGTGTTACCTGAAATGTGCCTTTAGAGTTCTTTGTAATGCTGGCTTGCCATCTGTACATTGTCATTGAAGGATTTCTCTCCTCTCCCTAATCTGATTGTCTGGTGACTTTAATCTGTCTTGATTGTATCATATCTGTATCAGAACCTGAATGCAATTGTTCTTACTCAGCTATTCTTTACAAGGTGCGCACACTGAAGTTCGTGTGTCCTGTCTCAGTGACCAGGCACTGATCATCTCAACTTCTGCATTAGTCTTCATTCTAAAGGCACAATTGGGTATAGCTGCTTGTAGTGGTAGATATTTTGCTGCTGTTTTGATCTGGGCATGCAGTGACCTAAAAATCTGAATTTAGCTGCATAGATGTTAGGAAGACTCTTGCACAGCAGCAGAACTTGTGAAGCATGGAATTTGTGTGCTGAATTGGTATTACTACATAAATTTCTTTTTTATACCCAATTTGTTAAATGGCTAGTTATTGAATTGTGCCAGCATCTTAGGTATTCAGATTATAGTGATAGTTCTGCAATGTTTACTCAAGAAACTGTTGAATAAGCCAGAACAACTTTTCAGTGAGTTCTTGGTTCTCTCTCTTAAGAACTAGAATGTCATATGTATCAAAAGGCCAATTTATTTTTTTTTAAAGCTTTACAAGGATTTGCTGTACACACTTGAAACTGAATTTGAAAAACAGTTGGATTCAAATAATTCTTTTCATTGGCAAGCTATTTAATTCACCATTTACAGTTTTTAAGTCTGAGACATCTTTACACTGGTCAGTACATTGGTCTGAGGTTTTTTCACCTACTGTTTCTTAACTAGTATCACAGACGTGTTTTCATCACTAGCTGCCTGTTGGTTCAGTAGTCAAGCAGAAAAGCTGTGTACAAAATCAAAGCAAGATTTCCTTTTGTGGCTTACATGATTACCAGGTGCTGAGGTATTGATCCACATCCACTGTGTCCAGGAATTGACTGATAGGGAAAAGAGCTAGTTTGCAGAACATCAGTTTGCTTGGGCAAGGCTTGGACTGTTTGCATCTCAGCTGCCTCTCTTCCTATGTCTGAATGTTATCTGAAGGCTTGTTGAGTTCAGGAAGAGGCATAGATTTGAGGCCTCTGTTGTCTTCTTTTCCTCCCTTTTCTCATCCCCACCTGTGAAAATGCCCTTTTAGTTCCACACTTGGACTTCAGGGACTGAACTTCTGAGCCAGTGAATGCTGAGTGATCCTTCCAAATCCCTGTGTGTTTGAAGCAGCTAGGCTCTGAATCTACCCGTGCTGGTACTATTTTGTTACACACCTTGCCAGAATGTACTGTGTTATTGACTCATACTGCTATGGAGAAGATGCTTTGTTCAACTTCCTGAAAATACAGCTAGTCCAGGCAGAATATTCTTTGCAGTTAAGGTTGCTTTAATTGTCATTCAGATCCTTTAGGAAACAGTTGAATGCTGCCCTCATAAGGAGTATCTCCACTCAAATTGTGTGGAACAGCTTTATTTGACTTTATTGATATAATCTGACTGGTTCTGTGGTAGATTTACAGGCTTGTATTCCAGCTTGCATTGATTCAACAGTGTTTATAGATTAAATGCTTCCTGTGCTAAAGCCCCATAGTGATTGCAGCACCTGATGCCCTGAACTTGGAGGGTCCCTCTGTTGGATTGTCTCTGACCTGGCATCAAGAGGGGCTTTTTTCACCTTCTTGTAACTGGTCATCTTGAACTGTATATTCTTAATCTTTCCTGAGATTTAAAGGTACTCTTTGAGGGGGTGGTGATGATACAGTGGTATGACAGGAAAAAAGACAAAGGATCAGAACAGAGGATATTAATTTGTAATATCCTAGTTTTATTTCTACAGATTAGAAGTATTTGAAGGCAGAGCTCTTGGTTCTGCAATCAGTGGCTGACTTCCAAATGCTTAAGCATGAAGGAAGAGAGAAGGCAGCTTGCACTGGAACCAGCAGTGGGAAAGTCCAGGTGTACCAAGGCTGTTTATCTGATGATACAACTTGGCATTCACTGTAGATGGTTCATAGTGACTTTCTTAGCCAGAAGCAGTTCATAAGAGCAGGGCCCAGTAGACCACTGTTGCTCATGATGAATGTCATAACATTTTTTAATTACTTGTTTCTCATTAATTTGTTGTAGTTGAAATTTAGCAGTAACATTCCAGCATGCAGTGTGGCAACTGAACTTTGGCATCTCTAGTATTATTTCTAGTGAAAAAGCCAGTCTATTAAACTCAGTTTTCTTAAACTGGGGACATAGAGTTGTTGCTTTATCCTATTGGTTATAAACTTTTATTTTGGTACTTGAATTTTATACTCTATTTTTAAACAGGGATAGCTTAGTGTCACAGGTATATTGCTGGATATAATTATTATTCTCAGCTGAGTAGGGTGTAGTTTTGCTACTTAAAGATGAGACAGCAGCAATTCTGCCTTTCTATGCCACCCATTTCCATTTGGCAGCACAAGCGTCTGTATAATCCAGCATTGTTACCAGTTCTCAGCCAGCTTGCTGCACTGCCACACAACTGCTCCTGGGGGATGCTGAGACGCGTGACAACTGTGAAAGAAGCTGTGGGCTAGAGTTTATTAGTAAAAGATCCTAAATTGGTTTTTAGAGAGCAAATGAACTATGTGCTTAGAGTGAAGGACCTCTGTGAAAATATTTCTCACAGCTCCTCAACTTACTAAAAAAATTGTGAAGACCTAACAATTCTACACCTGGGATAGGAAAAACAGCTTTAGAGTTCACATCTACAGAGGCAGCAAAGCATTAATTCAGGCTACCCTTGAACTGCATGTCACACCTGTAGCCCTCTGTTTGCTGTCTGCTTTCTGGCAGCAGTTCATTTTTTCCCCAGTATCCTTCAGTCAGAGAAAGAAGAGTGGCTGCTCTCAGACTCAAGGATTGAAGTTCATTCTCCATGTACAAAATTATTAAGGTGTAGGCTGTGGAGCTGGATGGAACAGAGTAGAGGTGGCAGTGCTTCTGCTTGTGCTAAAACTTTTATTCTGAATGTCTTCCTTAGCTTGGATAAGATGTAATCAAAAGTATCATTTACTGGTTGTTCCTAGAATGCATGGTGCTAAACAAAATGTTGCAGGTGAGAGCTCTGAATCCATTCAAATGCTGAAGTGGGCTGGTTGTGCTGTTTCTCAGTGTGCTTGATGTACTGAGCAGTAGAGAGTCTGTTCTCTATTCTTCTCCAAAGGAAGGACAGTACCTACCTCATAGGAGTGACATAAGGGCTGTTTCAAGAGTGTTTTGAAGTTATTTGGCACTTGCACAATACACTTCCATGGAGATAGTAAGACACAGCACTAGTGTAAATGGTTGGCAGCTGTACACATGGATCCATACTGTACTAATTTAATCCCCTCACTGACCAGAATTCAGCAGCTTTACACTTTGACCATTTCTAAAATACACAGAGGAGTTGCAGTTAACATACAGAGGAGAGCAAAGCCAGAAAGATTTTAGTTTCTGCAAAAATTTATAGGTGGGCTAAGTAACATTCTGATATTTTTCCATTTCTCTCTAAATTTTCCCAGGGATTTTTTCTAATCAGTTGATACAGATGATTGTTTATGTAGCTACAATCAACAGTCAACTTAAGAATGACTGATTGTTTTGGATTTTGGATGATTAAGTTCAGGTGATGTACTGCAACTGAAGTGTTAAATTATCATTTAATTTCTTACCTGCTGACTTGCATTTCTAAGTGAGATCAGATCTCTTAAAAACAGCTGCAGGTTTTTTGTAAAGTATACTTGATTTTTTTTTTCTTAGCATTGTGTAGCTTTTTTTTTTTTTTTAATAAAGCATGAGTATGGCACCAAAAAAGGCCTTTTCCTTGATAAGCAATCGGTAGTAGGAAATATGCAAAATGTGAAAACATGCTATTCTAAAAAATCTGCCTTTCTACCTGTGTAATTGGAATGGAAATAATATTGAGCAAGTTTCTGTGATGTTTTGGACAATGGACTAATAACTGAGATTATTCTTTTAAGGGAGGGCCCTGGGGAAATGTCCAGTAAATTCCTGAATTCTGATGGGTTAAAAGTGAGCCACAGTGCCCTACATTTCTAGAAGGAATAACCTCATGTTAAACCATAGGCAGCACAAAAAGGATCTGTTAAGATGCTTAAAGGTTGCTGAAGCACAAGGCCAAATACTTCCTGTTTTTATGTGCATGGTGTTGTGTGACCAAGCAAATGCTCACATTCCACGCAGTTACTCTGAAAATAGCAGTTCCAGCAGGTGTTCTGCATCCAAACAGAAGAAGGTAAGGCTTGTTGGGGAAAAAAGCCAACAAAAAACAAGGCAATGTTTAAGAATAAAGAATGCTGGGACCCCTGTATTTGTGAGCTATAGCTGTGGATAAAAGAGGGGGAAACTAGAAGCAGATGTGTTGATGCATTTTTAGGTCCTGGAACACATAAAAATGACTAGAATTTGAAGCCTGCCTCATCTTTCACTGAAAAGATCAAGATAGATAGATTGCAATAGCTGGCTCAGAAAGAACAGATACCAAGACCAAGATGAGGTCTTAAAAATCTGTCTGGCTGTCTTTTCTGTCCCCTTGTGTAAATAATCTTGGCTATAAATTTATATTAACCATGATACAGTAAAATTTCAGCATTACAACATTGCAGTCCCTTAGCTTGTAAGGCAAAGCTGAAATTTAATCTGCCTTTCCTCATCATTATCAATCTGTTCAGCCTGCATGGAAATCACAACTGTTTTCCCTGTGCCACCTAAATTCACATAATGAATCTGTCACTTGAGAGCTCTTTATCACACAGCAAAGAGAACACTTGGAGTTGATGCACTTGGTCTCACAATGGTCTGAGCAGATTTTCAAGAGGACCCCACAGTCGATGTTCTAGTAAAGGAGGTTGAGTCCTGCCCTGCTGGGCCTGGATGGAGCTACACTGTGTATTTTCTGTAGAGATGAGCCTGCAGTGGTGGAGCATTAACCCTGGAGGTAAAATACAGTACTAGGTTGACTAGTTGGAAATTATTACAGCCAGCAATTCCCAGATCTGCCAGCTGAGGGATCTCCCAAGCCTGTGACAGCTGCTGCTCATAGCAGACAAGCACAAAGAGAGCTTTAGCCCCTTCTGAAAGAGCAGGATCTAAAGGGAGGAGTCACAGCAACTGTGTCTGGCCTTTCTAAATCATTCCATGCTTTATCTTGGCCACTGAAGTAACTCTGGGCACTGCACTTTTCTTGTGCTGTTTAGAAAATAACAGACAAATGTGAAGCTTGAACTCAGATAAGCTGTAAATGCTGGTGTCTGGTATTTACTTCCAAAAAAATTCAGGGCTGTGGCCGCCTGCAGGGTCAGCCGAAGGTATTGCAGAGGTGGAGCTTATAGTGACACACTGCCCCTGCCACCTGGTGTTTGGCCCCACAGCCAGTTTTCCTTAGAAGTTACATGAAATTGGAACTTTTAGCCCCATGTGTGGCTTGAGCACATGCAGACACAGAGAGGTTCCCATTCAGCTTTTCCACGCAGGCTGAATCAAAGAGCCAGACTGTTCAGAACACTGAAGGAACTCCCTTGGCAGAGCCTGGATCCACAGCCCTGCAGAAGCAAGCAGGGGACAGGACCTTGCCCTGAGAGGGGATTTGATCCAGTATCAGCTGGCAAGTTTTCCACCCATAAGTTTTCAAGAGTAAAAGAAAGAATGAACACCCTGTTTTCTTTGAGAGGAGCCTACAGAGCAAGGAGGGCAGTTAAAATGCCCTGTTGCAGGTTCCCCTTGGAAAGGAAAAGCTGGAATTTAAATAGCATCTGATGACTGTTGAGCACAGTATGGCAAACATTGCTACCAAAATAACAGGTTATATTTAGAAGCAAGTTCAAATACCCTAAAACATTTGATTTGGAAGTGTGTCATATTTTCCTCAGAGCCTGTATTTAAGGCTCAGTTAATGCTTGATTGTTTGTAATAGTGGTTCATTCATAGAGCATGGAATTACTTCTCACAGCTGGAAATGACATTTTGCCCAACTAATCCTAACTTGTTGCTGCTATAAAGCAAATTGGAAAACAGGAAGCACATCTTGCTGTTAGGCACCACAGCAAAGAAAAAAACTGAGGAAATATTTTAGAAATACACTACTCAGGGACCATCTCCTTGCCACCATCGTATTGGCGTGGCAGATTGCAGTTCTGCAGCATTCCATTACCACCACCCCAGCTAAAGGTACACCAAGGGTGAAGTGCAAGGCATCAGTCACAGTCATGCAGCCAGAACAATCACTTTGTGCTTTTCTCTGTGCTCATGCAGGGCAAGACATTCCCTCAAGGTCCTCCTGAGGCTGAACTCCTGCTCCCATCTCGCTGGGTGTCATTTACCGTTCCTTCAGCAAGCTGCAGCACCCCTTGTGGTTACTCCTTTCCTTTCACTGGCAGTACGCAGGGACCATCACTCTGTCATTCCCATTCTGCCGAATTTATGGAGTTGAATGGAGCCAGATGTTACTGATGCAGTGCAGTGGAAATAAGCACAGGCCACCAAGGACCTGCTGACATAGTGCAAAGCATCCCTCAGCTGCAGTTCAGTAAAACACTGCCTGGAGGAACTGGTGGAGAAGCTGCTATCACTTTCAATTAAGTATTTTTCAAATTAAGTACCTTAATTTTTAAGCAGGTGTTTTGCAGCTGCTAAAGAGAATCTTAAGGTTCAGAAAAAGTTAACTGTCGAAGAGGTGCATTCATGAAAAGTAACAACCAAATGTATTAAAGGCAGCATGTGGCTCTGCATCCTGTTCCAAAATGGATTACCACAGGGTGCCCAGGTTGCTCACTTGTCCAGATCCCTGCCTCTTATCAACTTCAGCCCCAGCTCATTTTCTGGTGAGTTCTCGGTCTTGAGTAGCTGTGCTCGGCAGCCTCTGTGGTTTAAACTCCAAGATGCTGACAGAGTGATAAAGAGACGAGATCAAAGGTCAGGCTCACTGTGTTGTGGTGCAGACTTACGCTGACTGCTGTGTGTATGCAGACAGGTTCATACTTTGATTTTCTCTGACTGTGGAATATTGTGGACCTGGTGCACGTAACCTTGGAGCCTGTAAAGCTTCAGTGATACAGGCATCTTGAAGGCAGCAGATTAAATGGTGTTAAATATCCTGCCACCAAAAAGGGACTTTTCTGGCAAAGTGTGCAAATCTGGGAGTGCTGGATCCCATTTGGCAGCAGTGCATGCAGCAGGACATAGGAGGTACATGTGCTGCCCCCTCCCCAGCTGCTGCCCAGGAGCCCCATGCATCGAGCAGGGCTGGGCTTTGGTAGAACTAAACAGCAATGACAAAGGTTACAGTCTCTGTTTACAGCCAGGTTTTGCCCTTCCCAAGCACAGGTCATGCAGTAAAGCTTGAGTTGCAAAAACTTGGGAGTAATATTGGTCAAAGCAAGCCTGCATCTCACAGCTAGCACTGCCATCACCCCAAATAAAGTAGAAATACTTATTTTGGGTGCAGATTCCTTGGAAGTCAGATGTTGCTCATTGCAAACAACAAACCTAGGCTGTCATTCTCTGCAGGATCAGGTAACAGGAGATGGGAGGAAAGGCCAATACACCAATTGCTTTTGTTACCCAAGTACAGCTCCATGTCTGAGGGCAGGGGCACATGGATCTGTGTGCACATGTTCACAGGAGTGTTTATTTCTGCCATTCCTCCTACCCCAGTGCTTGGGGCAGGCCCTGTCCTGGAGCCACCGACCCCTCTGGCTGACATTCTGTCCCAACCTTGGCACATTTTCACGAGCAGCAGGGCCGTGCTCCGTGTGTGGTTACAGCTAAAAATGCCTGACGGAAAGTCAGCCCGCAGCGGCGCTGGCCTCCACCGCAGTAACCTCTGCCTCCGAGATTGTGAAAACAGATCAGCCCTTTGGTGATGAAAAGCCTTTTCTCCAGCAGATTTCTCTTATTTACAGCCTCCCATTAACTGATGTTCGTAAACTGCTTCACAACCCTCTGCTGAAAGGCTCTAGAGAAGTTCAAGTGCTTTCACAACAGCGTATTCCAAACACCATCGCCCAGAGTTTCCTCATACACTCCTGGCAGTTTTCCCTGCCAAACAAGAGACAGATCTGGCACAGGAGAAATAAACAAGCACAGCAAAGGAGAAAGCTATTTTCAGTTCCTACTAGTTGGGAGGATTGCTACATTTTCTACTGCATTACGCAGTGAGGTTGGGTGAGCCAGAGAAGTCTTCCCATTTTACTACTGTTTAATATATGAAAAACTCCTGCTTCCTTTTTGTGAGGATTTTTTTTTAGTATTCTGAGAGGGGTCTTGAGAAATGAAAGTAGGCAATACAGGAATTTTTGAAAAGCCTCAAGAATGCTTCTCAACTCCATTTAGTTTCACTTCTTCAGGGTGATTTCAGACACATCTTGAAATGAAGGCATTAGAGCCCCTTACCTGGCCAGACTCTGGAGGTTTACATCTCCCCAGAGAGCTCAGTCAAGCCCATTAACACTGGCACATGTGTGCAGGTTACACGTCACTTACCTGAGGTGACACTTGCACACAACAGCAAGGTAGATGCTCCTGTGTCTTTTGTGATCCATTCTGTGCAGTGACAGCACAGAAGGCAGCAGTCTGTGTCTTCACTGCTGCCTTTGAGCAGGCCAGCTGCCTCCCCACCTTTTTTCTCCCAGGTACTAATTGACTCCTTTTTTTAAAAAAGATACTTCTGGAAAAACGGCCTCATAAACATCTTTTTACAATACAGAACTTGATATTGCTCACAAACAACTGTCCCCTTGCCCACAGCCCAACTCTCATCCCTCCCCTTGTTTTAAATAGGCCTCCCTGCCCAGGTGAAGCCACTGATGAGGCCTGGCAGCCCACAGGGATGGTGCTCTTGCAGCTTCTGCACCTTTTATAGTGGTGCAGCTGGTGACAAATCCTAAAAACACCAAATAATTCTGTGCCAGAGTACTCCTCCCTGTGCTATTCCCCCCCTGCCCCTTCCCTTCCCCTCCTGTCCTCTGATATTTCCTGAGAAATATGTGCACACCACTGGACAAGTGAGTCCCTAACTGGTCACAGGGCCAAGGACACACACCATCTGTGTCTGACACCTACTCATCCTGTGGGAGAAACACCTTGGGCTTACTTGGCATAAATCATCCTTTCAGGACTGGTGAGAAAAGTTTAAATCACCTAAAAGTGCATTCCCTGAAACTGCATTGCAAAAACACAACCCTCAGCTGAGGGGACAAGGAAGGACACCATGGAGGCTGTGTTGAGAAAGGCCAAGAGGTCTGAGTGCAAGACCCTGCACCTTCAGGAGATGCTTTAGGCTCTGGCAGGGGCTCCATGAACAAGCCACTATTCCTGTTAATGTTTTTACTTCAAAACCAGAGGAAGAGACTGACCATACATACTCTCAGCAGAGCTGTTATCTCAGGAACCCCAGCTGTGCTCTACCTCCTGTCACTTTAGGGTTGTTTCCAGTTTTCCTAATCCTGTGATCCAGCAGGGCACTAATTGCCCAAGACTAGAGAAATCCTCTGATCCGCCAGCAAATCTGCAGGTACTGGCACCAATTTCCAGACAGGGACAACAGTTTGCTCCTGGATGTTGGTTTCCCCCATTCCCTGAGTGTGCACATGAGGACATGGGCAAGGAGTGCAGCTCCAGTGTGGGGCTGGTGGCCAAAGCCAAGAACTCCAGAGCACAGCCAGGACTCCAGGTATCACTGTAGTGACTGGGGAGAGCACACACAGCCAGGTGACCCATCACGTCCCCAGCTCAGACACCAGCCAAGCTAGGGTGCAGATGTGTATGCAGATCAAGCCATCCCACTAGCAGGTTAGACCTTTCCTCATACACACTCTTCCCCCTTCCCAACCTCACACCATTTTTCATGGAACATTCAGCTCTTCCCTGACATGGAGGAGGTTTTCAAAATCTAAGTAAATTCCTTTATTTCCAAGCAGATTGGAGCCCAAATCCCAGTATCTCCCTCATGGCTCCTTTGGCTGTTGCAGAGTAGATGCAGCCTCTCCCCTGCACATTAATTACTGCCAAGGAAGGGGATGAAAGGGGGAAAGTACTTTAGTGCTGCTCCTGCTCTGCTGCAGGGCTCAGCTGACCTACAACACCCAAAGATGCTGGTGCCTTGTACAGATTTAACTCACTTCCCTTCCTGATGCTGGCTACTCCAGTACTCAGGTTTTGGGAAGTCCTGGCATGGCCCCTTTTCCCACAGTCCAGCAGTTAAGAGATGTTCCAATTGAATAATCCCATTTCTCCACCCTTTTCTTTTTTTGCTTTGCCAGAGTGGGTAATGAAAAATGGTGCCTCTTTGATATACAGAAAGTGCTGGTTATTCTGTGCTGGAGTCTTGAGTCTCCCTTTGATGTAATCCTGAACTTCAGGGTTTCCAAAAGTGACATTTTCAATCCCATCATAACTACAGAAATGCTGAAAGAAAATGGCATGTATGATTCCCCAAACTGGAGATTTGTGAAGAGGAAAGATTTCAAATTAACTTTTGCCCCTTGCTGCCTTTGCTAGTTGAATTGTGACTCATTTTGTTTGAGAAAGAGTTTTTCCAACAGAACAGGCCAAAACACTGTTAAATGTCAACAGCAAATCACTTCTCATTGCACTTACTTTCTGAAGATCTTGGTGTAGGTGTACAGCCCTCCCATCTCACAAATGCTGGCTACTTTGAGACAGCTGCATAATGAAAAACAAGTAACTTTATTCCTTTCTCTTAACTTGTTTGCATTTCAGTAGCAGAAAACAAAAAAAGAGAAAAGATGCTCTAACCAGGCTCCACATTCTGTTTTGGGGCAGTTTTCATCCAATTCTGCTATCTCCTGCCCATCCCCACAGCTTCACACTCCACACTGCAGGAAAAAAACCACCTTCCTGGTGCCCCTTGCTGCCAAGGCATCCCTGTGGTGGCAGAGGACTTGGGTCATCCCCAAACTTTAATGCTCTGGGCCAGCATGTGGCCTCCACGCCTGAAGCACAGCAGTGCCTCAAAGAGGGGCTGTGCCACTCTCCCTGTCCATGTCAGGAATTAAGTCCAGCTTCACCCTTGCCAAGGTGGGAAAAAAAGCTTTAGGGAACAAGGTGAGGAAGCAGCAAGTTGGAGGAGGCACATGGAGACACCTCGCCACCTCTGCTGACCTGGTGTTTCAGGCCAGCTCCAGCTATCACTGCCATGGGTGCTGGTGTGGGAAGGAGCGGAGGCAGGAAGAGGGAAAGAGAAATGCCAGCAAGGAGCACAGTTCAGCTGGTCTGCAGGGTGTTACCCTATCCAAGGCAGGAAGAGCAGGGGAATTCCCAACTCAGCAATAGTCACTGTCAAACTGAGGTAGAAGGAGAAAAGGGCTGCAATTACACTCTTCCATGGCCAAGAACCAAGAACCTAGTGCTTTCTAAGTCATCTGTTTGTAAGTTATTAGTCACCATCACTTCCTAGCCACATAAACTCATCCCATTTGATTTTACACCTCCTGACAGGTCCCCGGGCCACTTGGACGCGAGCTTCCCATCAGTCTCACGAGAGGAGAGGCGATTCAGGTCAGTGAGTGGGAGAGGGAAAATTATTATTCTGAGGGGAGCTTTCCTCCCTCAGAAATGATGTTTCCACCCAATGAGCTCACCCAGAGAGCTTTCAGAGCTCCACTTCATCAGACATCCTTGGTTTGGGGCTGAGCTGGCTGAATGCTTCTGTTTTAACCTGTCCCTCCCTGGGGGTGAGGGACCAAGGTCCTCAGCAGACCAAGTGCTGTGGGGCATTTTGACCTCCATGGGGAAGGTGCAGGAGGGCTTGAGGGAGGAAAGCAGCAGCAGTTCAGCCCCCCAGTCTGTCTCTCATTCTGAACCTGGTTCACTTCTCTGCCAGAAAGCACCACCGCAGCAGGACTTAGGAAGATGTGGATGCTTTGCTTCACTGCAATTCCCTGGCCTCGAGAGCTGGATGCACAACTCAGATGATTCTTTGGCTCACTGTCCTGTGAAATGGGGTCTATTTATAGGAAAGCACATAAAATGCAGCTAAGGCAGCTCTGACAAGCTAAACCAAAGGATTTGTCTCTGTTTATGACACATGCACATGGCTTTTGAATGCATCCTGAAGAATTAGCGGCCATAAACATTTATGCAAGAAGGAAACTGTGGTAGCAGAAACCTACCTAATTTATAAAATAGTGACTGGTATGCTACATGCTGAGAGGATGCTCACCTATGTGACCATGGGGCTACCATTAATTGAAAAAAGAATCCTGACCCTGCCTATGCAGGAAAATCAGCATTTTCTGCTGTCTTCAGTCGCTGCATTGAGGAACTGCACCGGGAGACAAGCAGCATTTCAAAGGGGCCTGGCTACCAGAAAACAGTGGTCAAAATGACCACGAGTTTTCAGAGTGCTGCAACCATCTCCAGCCCAAATTCAGATCAACCAAAGGAAGAGAAACAGTGATCCATTGGCACAGACAAACTCCAGCTTGCACGTCGTCCTCCAGCAGAGCTAAGGCAGAGAACATCACCACAAACCCACAAGAAGAGCCACGCCCATTTAATAACCTATAATTTTTAAATATAACATTTTATTGCTTAGATGGTTTGATACAGAACAAGTTTTCCTTTTTATTTTGAATTTGGAAGTACTGTACAACTGAAAAAAAGAGGAATAAAAGTACCAAAACTATGTGTGATTCTCTGTTCATGTGGCATAAACCAGTCTTGTACACAATTCGTAGCAGCAGTTTAAGTTCCCTTTAGAAAAATATGAATTCTACACATTTATTACTGTTTCCTGCATGGGATGAAATCACTAGGATTAAACTTCCTTCGTGGAGAGAGAAGAGAGAGAAAGGAGACACACAGAGAGGAAAGAGAAGATGAATCATTCTGAAAATGGAATCAGACTGTCACATAGCCCCCTAAAGTTATTTCACAACAGCCTCAAACAAGGTTCTCTCTTTTTTTTTCTTTTTCCTTTATTTTTTTTGCGCTTTCACAGTCAAGTGCTTAATGTAGTGATTGAATTATCTCCATGTTAAGTCCATTGCAACTCAGGCAAAAGAATTTTAGAAGATTTTTTTTTGTTTTCTTTTTGTTTTGTTTTTGTTTTTTTGTTTTTTGTAAAAGCCCTGAGAGAGGAAAAAAAAATAAAAAGATTCAAACGAAAATCGTATAGAGACAAATTAGCTGAACATGCAAACTAAAGCCTAAGATTCACCCATAGTTTAAACACATTATAAATTTCACAGTTTAATATTGGGGGAGGAAGGGAAACAAAAAAAACCCCAACAACAGCAACAGTTTTCAGTCAAACTCAACTAATAAAAATGTCAATAAAATGTGGCAAGACCTTATACTCTACTAGGATATAGATAAAGGCTAAATAAAGCTTTAAATCAATAGTGATTATTGCTAGCAGATGTCCCGGCAGGCTGCTGGGAATTAATTACTTGCTACATTGTTCTGCAGCATATAGTTTAGTAATGGCTTCTCCCCCACAGTATTGCGCAGTTTAGTGTGGAGAGTTGCAAAAAAAAAAAAACCCAAAACAAAACAACAAAACAACAACCCCAAAATAAACAAACAAAAAATTACAAAAACAAAAAAATACCCAAAATAATAATAATAATTATTATTATAATTATAATAGCAATAACAATTTAAGGGATGCGTGAACTGGTTTTAATTAAGTAGAATGCACCTGGGTAGAGTTTCAAATGAATCATTGGTTGTGACTGATTTATCTATATCTGGCGTTAGCTTTGTTTCTGAACTGGTTCAAACATCCCTATTTAAAAATTAAAAAAAAAAAAAAACCACAAAAAAAAATAGAAATCACATATACCTCAACCATTTTTTCTTATTCTATTTGCAAGAATATTACTCAAGAACATTTCTCTTCCTTTGAATTCTGGACAGTGAGATTTCAGTCTCCAGAAATTTTTCAGAGAATTTTTAATATATAGATATATATAGATATATATATATATTATATAATATAGACTGGGTCCGAGGCCCACTTCCTCCATGTCTGGTGAGAGCAGGAAAAGCAATTCTGTGGTGGGAAGGAGGGAGGGTCACAGTGCGGGCTGGGCTGGGGGGCTGCAGTGGTGGAATAGCACAGTGAGGCTCCGGCAATGCTATTATGGCTCTGTCTGTCCCAGAGGTCATGACTGAAGGACATTTAACAAACAACAATAACGACAACAACGACAAGAACAACAAAAATGCTGGGCACTCTTAAAAATGCGCAGCTACAGTAGGATACATTTCGTTTAACCCCTTCAATATTGGAGGCTGGAGTGTCTGTCACCTGTTGCCGGCAACAGGAGCCATATGGAGAAATTCCAGCTGCCAGCATTAAAGGGGTTAAATTACTGATATGAAATTTAGACACACACCTCAAGTCTTCAAGCATCAACCCCAGAATCTCAGGAAGAATTTATTTCTTTTTTTTTTTTCTTTTAAATTAATTTTATTTATTTTTAACATGTCGTATATCTGTAGTTTCATCACCAGTAGTATTTTCTTGCTCTTAGAACACGACAGAAGCAAGACGAGGGTAAGGCTCGCATTTCTCTCTTGCTTTCCACTGGAAGACGGGATAACTTTGCTCTGTGAGTGAGTGACCGTCACCGAGGGGAGGGCAGCGAGGTCACTGCGGCACTGGCGGTGCCCCTCTCCCGCAGCCGGGGCTCCGCTGCCGCCCGCGCCCACCGCGAGGGAGGGAGGGAGGGAGGGAGGGAGGGAAGGAGGGAGATGCGCTCGCACGGGCACGGTACCTCGCTGGCCTCCACGGGACGCTCCGGTTAGAGGAAGGGGGTCATGTAAAGTACAGTAGAAGAGCTGCAACAACAACAGGAGGAGGAGGAGCTGGTGAAAGCTGATGAGTCAAGAACACTCCGAGACAGGATCCAAGCTGCGCTACGCATCTCCGTGGGCAAATATTGCCCATTGGCTTCTGCTGACTGCAGAGACAAGCGAACTGATGGATTTATAAAATAATAATAAAATAATAATAATAATAATATACTGAAGCAAATCAAACATATGTAACAGCGGGTGCATAATTTCCATAGGTTACGTTGCTATGTAACTCTTCTCTGTATACACGCTCAGTCCGTAACGGCCAGAAAAAACCCCTAGGATTTAGAAGACCACTTCTAATGCTGAAAAGTGGAAACAAGCATGAGGTTGAAATTAATTTGTGTTTCCTGCTTTTGGCTTGAACCACTTTGAACACCTTCAACTGCCACGTTGTTCGTGCCTGGAATAGGCTTAATGCTCCACCATGTGGCAAATGCAAGAACATCTACTGAGAAAAAAACCAATAAATCAACGTCTCCTCTGCATCTCCTCGGACTATTTCATATGAAATTCACATCATTTTTCTTCCAGTTATTGGCTATGGTATCCAAGGGCCTCCCACCCCACTGCCCCATTTCCAGCTCAGAGAACAAACACAGCGACTATCACAGATATACAAGAACAAGCTCACGCACACCAATACAAAAGGTAACATTAATGCTTAAATGAAAAAGGGTCCTCTCCAAATAATTCTTTAAAATATTAAAATCATTTTTGAAAAAAATCTATAATACCAAAAGATCTAATAAAGTAGTAAGGCACTCAAATCAGTATATACTGTAGTCTCTTGCATTATTATACTGAAAGGCATATGGCACCACGTCCAGTCTGCCATACTCTTCCCCGTAGCTGTAAGGTCGCTCTTCCAAAAACAGCCTCCAGAAACCTTGCTCTGCTGGCTTCAGTTTGCCTGCTGAGACGGGTCCAACCTCCAGGCAAGTCATTCCACCCCCAAGAGCTGAGGCGCGCTGTCGGCAGAGGCCAGGATGTGATTCATGGGAGACGGAGCGTTGTGCATCTCCAGCAAGTCCTGGATGAAACCCGAGGGCCCCTCGTGCTCAGAGCTGCCCCGCGGTTCCTGGTCCTTTGCCGCGTGTTTCTGCGCGCTCTTGGCGGGCTCGGCGAGGCAGGCGCCGCCGCTCTCCTCTCCGCAGGGGGAGTCCGTGACCGTGCCGGCCAGGGGCTCGCTCCGGCTCCCCGCCAGGGATGAGTGGCTGCCGACGCCCCCCGCGGAGTCGCACTCGCTTTCGGAGATGGGGTTGGCGCCGCTGTGGCTGGACTCGTTCTCGCTGTCTTCTCCACACCGCGACTGCGTCTCCTCCTTGTCGCTCTCCTTCCCGTGGTTTCGGGCATTTTTCACTTTCTGGTGGATGCGCTGGTGACGGACCAGGCTGTGCTTCAGAGTGAAGGTCCGTTCGCAGGTTTGACACTTGTAAGGTCGCTCACCTGGAAGAGAATGACAACACAAAGTCAGCCGTGAGGTCACACATGTGCCTTCCTCTTGTTTCAAGCAGCATGAAACACTTTGCACTTTGGAAATTCACAAATTGAACATCATGTTTATGCAGATTATTTGCTTCTGTACTAGCAAACTAGCTGATGGAGTGCAAGCAGGAATACAGGTAAATGCCCACGGCACAAATGGAGCATTGAACTAAGTGTCTACGAGCTTGGCGAGGCCCTGCACTGAGGAGGGAGGAAGGCCGTAAGCACCAGGCGCTCACCAGCATCCTGCCTAATTTAGTCAGCAACTTTTCCGGAAAAAGTTTACAGTCGATCTCTGGAACTCAAAAGCCTTTATGAAATCAGCCCACCACATGGGCTCCCTGATGCAGGTCAGCCCCAGACACATGCGGAGAGAGAGAATACTTTCCTCAGCAAGAACTCATTGGAAAACAAAGCAACCACAGCCCCGCAGACAGAATTCTCCCAAAATACAAACCACGCACACTGCCCCAAGGTGCTCTCTGCCCTGAAGAAACAAAGGTCCCACCCCAACCTGTCCTCCCTTTCCAAGTGTGCCTCTTAAAGACTTTTCAGCGCTTCAGTTCCATCAAGACACCATCTTGTGCCAATGAGCATCAGACTGAGACACGCGGTAGGCAGGCAGAGGTTTCTTGCGCACTTCAGTGTGTCCCAAATGTTCCTCTTCTGAGTAAACAAATCCCAAAATCCTACAGGTATCTTTAATAAACATCACACATTAAAACTGAAATATAAGGAATGTGCAACCTGACAGTATTTTGGCAATATAGTTGAACAAGTGGGAAGGAGACAAGGAGAAAAGTCAATCCACAGCATTGGTGCAAAATCCTCAGCTGAAAAAACGTTGATCTGATAGTGGGGGTAGGTCATAGTTACATTTATGAATTTGAAGAAAGCACTGTGCCAGGTTCCTGTTCCACACCTATTCTATGTTAAAACATCCTTCAAGTGTCAAATAAGAAAGAGAAACAAACAGGAAAAAAACATACTGACAAAGCCCACAATAACCCAGCAGCCAATGAAAACAATTAAAACAGAGAGTGTGGAAATGTCCATGGGCACACATGGTTTGGGGGTAAAGCTCAGTACTTTGGATATCAGCATTTCCCTGAAGCTTCTGCCCTTGTATGAAAATAGGATCTAGAAAGGGACCTGTCGTGTTTCACTTGTGGCTCAGTGACAGAAGAAAACAGGTCAGTTTTGCGCTCAATAGGTGAATGTTTATGTTTTAGAAGGGTTGAAGCTATTCAGGCATTAGTCTTTGGAGTAGTTTTCTAAAAATCACTGTCAATTACAACACAAATATTTTGTCAATGGCAAAGATCTTGTCTTCAGCAGAGAGAACCTTCAAAAGACACAAAATGTCAAAATGGACCAGTTTTCCCACGTCAGAGCAGCTTGCTGGCATGTAAAATACATATTTAATAAGGATGAATGATTAATTCACCTTTGAGCTGATTCATGCCTTCATCGCATTTGCAAGGCACTGCTGCAATCTGCCTATCACATAAAGCAATCCCACTGCACAGTCAAGTCACTGGGCAACTGTTTCACTACCTGTGTTCCACCTTCCCTACCCAAGTGACCACTGGATCTCTGCCTTCCACCCAAGCAGCAGGTCACACACATCACCAGCATGTTAGCCATATTAGGCTCAGATCATCAGACAAAACCAGACTCTTTCTCTCTCTCTCTCTCTAAACTTTGACTCAGAGGTGAAGTCTCATGATACAGTTTCTCCACTGCTTCTCAAAATATTGGGAAGAAGTAAAGCCCCACACACATGGCAAGAAGGGAGTCAGAAGCTGCCCAGGGATCTCCACACTTGCCCTCACCTCTGAACTCTGCAAGCAATCATGGGGAAAATAGTTTGGCAGCTGAAAATAAGGCAGTGGCTGCAATTCTTGCTCCCTCCCTAGGCTTTTTATGCAGCATGGGGGACTGGGGCAGAGAAGACACCTTGCAGATAGATACCTTTAGGACTAAAAGCAGCGTCTCCAACCTCAAGTGCCAGCAGCAACTGTGCACCTCCAGAGCAGACACCTTAGTCTGGTGGGACACCTCATGGTCTGTTCTGCCCTCAAGCCTCCTCTTACCTGTATGAGACCGCATATGTCGCGTCAGATCTTGCAGAGACCAGAAACGCTTGTTGCACACAGTACAGACTTTCTTTCTTTTGTCTGCTTTTGCAGTACTCTTAGCCCCATCAGTCTTTGGTTTGTCATCACTGCTCTTCTCAGTGGACTTTCTCTCTGTGCCTTCCCCCTCAGAGATGCTTTCACTCTCTTCATTCTCCTTTCCTGTTGCCTCAAAGTCCACAGGAGACTCCACTACCTTCAAGTCCAGCGGAGACTCTTCCTGCTCAAGACCAGAGTCATGCATCGAGGGAGCTCCTGCATCATCCTGAATGCTTTTGCTTTCATCCTCACTGCTCCTTTCATCCTTTCTGTCCTCACGAATGTGGGCCTTTTTGTGACGGCTAAGAGTGCCAGCAAACTTGAAGGTTTTGCCACAAATCTCACAGGCATGTTTCCTTTCAGTCTGAGAACTGCTGCCTGCACTCTGGTCACTCTCTGCCAGCTTGAAGTCCATTAATTTGCTGGCAAAATTGAGGTCAAGACTTTTGTTACTTACAGAATCTTCCTCAGGGCCCTCTTCATATCCATCCACTTTTTCTTCAGCATCCTCTTCTGCCAGAAGGGAATCGGCCTTCTGCTCCTCCTTGGGGCCGCGCTCACTCTCTGGCAGCTCTGTCATTTCCTCTGACTGCTCCTTCTCCCCATAGCTCAGGTTCAAGGCTTTGTTTCCTGTAGCTAGTGCCTCTGCATCCGCCTGGCTCTCTGCAAGGAAACACAGAGAAACTTTCAGTGGGATTCCCAAGTGCCAGCAGTGAGCCTGCACATGGACCCAAGAGCACTGCTTCTGATCAAGCATCCCAGTATCTGTTTCTCTTGTCTGTGACCTAGGCCAGCAACTTACAGCTGAAAAGAGATTAAAATACCACAGAACCCAATCAACGAGATGATACAAACTCTTTCACAAAATGCTTTCTTTTCCAAAGCACACTCACAAACTCAGCAGCTTCCTGCAATAATTTTTAATATAATCACTTTTAACCAGAGAACACATTATGCTGACACACTGAAGAAGGGCTGAGGTAATTATCAGAAACAGACCATTCCAGAGACACACGGATGTATTACTAATAAACTTGCGTATGAGAAACATGAACACAGATTGAAATAATAGGCAACCCGCATATTTATCAAACTAATTTTTGTGTAGCAAGAAATTTCCTTTTTCCAAGGAAATGTAAAGGCCTCATGCTACCACCTGGTACAACTAAATGTGAATACTTAGTGCAGACAATACTTAGTAGCACAAAAGTTGGCTTAAAAAATTGGGTATGCATCATGAAAGTGGAAGATGTGTAAGTTTGTCCACACCTGAGTCTCTGATATGTCACTTGGAATCAAAGCATAAAGCCAAGGGAGAGTAACAGGCTTTGCTGTTTCACAGTTACCTCACAAGAAGACAAAAATTACCTAAGATGTGGTCCTTAATGGTGTCCTCTGTTTATTTACCTGTCTGCAGCATTAATGTTGCTGAAGATGTAACATATGTCCAAAAAACTGAAACAGGTAAGGTGCTTAAGGAGAACAGAGGGCTGGAGCTGTACTCCTTCCAAGCTCCACACAAATAGTGCATTAGTAAATAGGAAATAATCTGGTCAGGCTCTGGAGGCCAAAGCTGCTGCTGATGTAACTGCATCCCCAGTGCCACTTCCCAGGAATTGTTCCAGGACACGAAGTTCACGAGTGGTGCTTTCTGAAAGCTGAAACTTTCCTTTCAGTCCTGCACCCCACCTCTTGCTTATTGACAGCAAGCAGCAAAGGGAGCCCACAACCCAGCCGGCATTTCAACATTCATCTGCAAGAACGATAGCTGCTGAGTAACTCCAGAGATTTAGAAACTAGGAGAGCAGTGCAAGTTCTCTGTTTGGCACAGTACAACATGTCTCCAAACTACCCAGATTTTCTATTACAGGCTTCTTCCCTAAGCAAGGAGTAAAAACAGAAGATAAGAAGATAGTTCTCAGGCACTTGTTAGTTTGAATGTAGTCTTGCAACATGATTTGCACTGGGCCCATCTCCTCTCAATAGTGATAATAAATGGCCACTAAACAAATGTCTAAGTGAAGCAGTGTTTCTGGGGATAGCAAATGATCACTTAATAGTGTGCAATTCTTGGTACACTTTTTCTTGGGGGAGTTTAAGGGGGAGAAGTGACCTATCACAAAAAGTAATCTCACCTTTTAATCAGAACAGATCTGTTTACAGAGACAGTGGATTACACAAAGTTCATTGCTCATCTAATTATCTGCCCGTTAGAACACGCAAGAAAGCCCTAATCTGTGTGTAAGGCCACAGAATGTGAGGATGAGGACGTCTGAAAGCAGACATGGGCTGCCCTGTCTCATCCCGTGAGGTCAGGAAATGCTCCCCTGATGGGATGGATGTGTGTTGGGCTGAAGAAAGGCTGCCAGCACAGCACAGCACAGAGGGGGTTCATTAGGGAGAGGGGCAGGAAACCATGTGAGCTCTGTTAGGATGGAGAGAAGTGAAGAGCACAAGGAAACCAAGATGGGAAAAAGCTCCTCTTAATCGTACCCAGAGAGATGTTCTGTAACTCTTTATCGACCAAACAGAAAACAGTGCATGCAGAGGGAGATTTTTTTCCTGTTTTTCAACATGAAACATCAAAAGCAAGGTGAGTGAGGAGAATATGCATGGGTGGCACTAAAGGTAAGAGCAAGCCAAAACCATTATGTCTCTCAATACAGAAGTCCCAACTTCAACATTCAATGACATATATCATTCATGATTTTCCAATTTTTCCACAACTTTTTCTTCTTCTGCTTCTAGTATTTGGAAAAATATATTATTTTTCTCACTCATTCTTCACTATATTCTCAGTATACTCATTCTTCAGTGAATTGTACTTGAATTCTATCTCCTTCTTTCCTCTCCTCTGTGCCCCGGGCCTCTTCCAAGCTGTTTTTCTGTTCTTGCATGTGTGGCCTACAACTACATTTCCTGGTGTACAAGAGAAAAACACTTCAAGGGATAGGTGGTCCACAGGTAAGTGATGTACTGGCACAGGCAAACAGATGAGGTCAACATCAAGAAAAACAAACCCTTAAGTTTAAACAATGTGCCTTCACAAAGGGCAAAGCCCACTCCAGATCCTAGGAACACAAATGTACAGAGGCTTTCTCTTCTGAAGCTCCTCTGGGCTCGGCAGCCCTGAAGGAACATTCAAAGCTCAGGTGGTGACACAGCCAGGGATATGCTGACACATGTATGTGCTTGGGGGAGCACTCTTCCTCCTCCCCTGCACAAACCACACCTGCCCTTTTCCTTGTCAAGAAGGAGTTTCACAGGCCCCTTAGGAAACTTCATACATGTAACTCAGGTAAAGCAGCAGTTCCTGACTAGCTGAGCTGCTCTGTGGTTGTCTCCAACCTGTGCAGTTGGTTCTGCAGCTGGTGAAAAAGTGAGCTGCTTTGCACAAATCCTGCAACCCCTTATTGGGTATGGGTGAGAATCAGCCCAGTTCTGCTTCCGATGAACTGGAATAGCAGCAGGGAAGCTGTAAAGGTGTGTAGTAAACACAATGGTTGTGAAGACAATTGGCCAGGTCCAGTGTGAGACTTCTCTTGCAGTGCAAGAAATGGCTGCTAGGGTAGCCTTGCACTGGCAGCTGCTTCATCCACTCCAGCAGAAGTTAGGCCTGGCCTACACTACTGTTTTCTGCCTTCTTACATGCCCACTGTAGCAACAGAAACCCTGCTGGCCACACAGCTTCAGCAGGCTTCTATCTTACACAAGGAGGAGGATTTTGACTGAGCCTTCAAATCCAGACAAACATCCCTCCAACAAGACAGAGCTCCTCTCACATGGATAATTCCCATCTCCAGAATTTGGCTGATTTATGTTGCAGAGCAGTCACTCGATTCCAGGCAGTGAAAGAAACAGGATGCACAGGAAAGGCCTGCTGTTTCTTTTGCCCCTTTCCCATTTTTCACTTACTGAGGCTGTAAAATGCTTTCCAGTCCACTTGTTACCCCACAGAATTTACAGTTGGTGAATCAAGAGGACAAGAGCAGAGAAATCCACTTCTCAAGGCTCCCACCCACTGCCACTTCTTCAGCAACCACAGGAGCAGCACACGTTACCTTGTCGTGTGCAACCAGTGTGTCACTCCCCCAAAATGAAGAGAAGAAGGTGACACTATCTGAAGATCTCAATTCTGACACCAGAGTCAAAAAAGATGTGCAGGATAAGGGAGAAAGAGGAGAAGAGCAGGGAAGTAAGGACATACGGAAGGAGGTGACAAAAAACCACTGGTAACTCAGCTGCTGCCTCGTCAGCTCCTGGGAAAAAAAACAACTTCTCATGAGATGTACTCATAAGCTAAACCTCAAGGACTCCATCTGAGAATCCAAAAACTTTTCCGCTTGCATGAAAGAAACCACTATATAGATGTAGCCAAAATCATTTTTCCTTCAAACTGTGGAAAGACAAGACTGTTTTGCTGAAGTCTATTTACAAATCAAGTAGCAGTCTTTTGTCGGCCCAGTCAGAAGAATCCACTTCATCTTTTATTGGTGGCAAGAAAGAGGAGGGAATTGCTTCCCTACATATGCAAACCAAATTATGAAGAGGGACACCAAATGTGAACAATTTCAGATGAAAGAGGAGATACAGATCAAGGTGGGGAGCTTGCTGGCACGATTCTTTTTATACATAGTTTTATTTTTTCCTGGAACTATGGTGGAATAGAGACTAGAGCTTGAGACGCTACAAAGTTAGTAGACAAAACAGGAGGTAATGAAAAACATTTTGATGCTAAAGCAAGTGTTTATTGACAAATATTCCTAACATCCCAAGAGAAGAGTTAGAAAACCCATCACATAAATAATCCTCAAAATTGGAGCAAACAGACCACTGGAAATGGATATGGTACAAGCAGTTGGCATTATCAGTCAGATGAGCTGATGATTTACTATCTTCCCTACATTAACTGAAATAACCCCAGCTTGTTTTGTATTTTACAATAAAGGCAGCCACCACTAGGTGGTAGCAGTTATAGTAAATTTGGGATTTTTTGGACTCACACACACAATGCTGCTTCTACTTCCACTCATGAACTGGAGAACATCTTTTAAACCCAGAGAATCCACTTGAAAAATTTTGGGCGTTATCTTCATCCATTTTTATTGTAAATATTCTAAATAACAAAAATTCAGCCACTTTCATTACATCACCTGCAAACACTCAAGTTAAATATTTAATCAACCCTCACACGGTTGAGAGAGCTTCAACTGTGTCTTCATGCCTTGTGAAATGAAAATATTCAAGTTAGAAAAGGACTATTTACAGTAAATGGAACTGAAAATGTCTGGGGAAAAAGAAAAACAATTCTGGGAAAAAACACTTTCTGTCTTTAACACACACTATGATTCCCCAGTATCTTCAACAGAGCAGCTGAAGTCATGATGAAAAGTTTTCAGGATTAGCTCTGACTGCACCTACCATGGGGAAATCTGCATTTAAGGTAGCAGGGGCAAAGCCCACACTATGAGCTTATGATGGATTGCACCATTCAGCAGAAAGGCAGTCTGATGTAGAGCTGCCAATACAGCCAGCAGGCTATACACCATCTCCTCAGTACCTTCATACAACAGCTCTAGCACCCAGGCCAACCCCAGCAGCAAATGACTCCTGCTTTACCCTGAGCTCTGGCTCTAGAGCAGCTGTTAAACTTTGCCTGACACTGAAAACACGATTTCAAGCCCTTTGTCCCCCAAGAAATACCCACAAATGTAGTTCAGAGGTACAGACAGCTAGAACAGTTTGGAAAAAGTCCCCCACTATACCCAGGGCTCACATGATTTCTGGAGGGATCACAGTGTGCAGATATCTAGAGCAAAGATGAGTTCTGCTAAATGCTAATCAGAAAATTCACTGTTGAGTATACTTTGTAAATATTTGTCTAGCTAACACAGAGCAGTTGTGTTCGACCCTCTCACATTAGGGGCAAGTCTCTTTACGAAAGGGATCTTTCCTTATTAAGTTCTCTTTCTCCATTATGTAAGAGATAATCCCTTACCCCATTCCTATCCTACATCTCTGTCAACTGTATTTTATTGCAAGAGGGGAGCATTAAGACAGCCCTAAGGAGACAAAGGCAGGGCTGCTTTAACATGACGAAAGTGGGCAATTAATTAAGCTGCTCCACATTGCACATTTTCCTTGTATGCCTCTCTGCCAGGACAGCTCTCTGCTGGCCTGACTGCTGTGAGCTGGGGGAAATGCCCTCAGTTTGCTTCAGGCATTTCAGACCATTCCCTTCCTCCCCATGTAGCATAGATATGAGCAAGCCCTATCACTTACACAGTCTCCTCATCTCTGAATCCTGTTCTAAAACACCATCCTGTTTTTGTTTTGGTTTAAAACAGGACCAAAAGAAACCCCCTATAAACTTGTTCCCAGTGACACTCTATTGAATTGCACTTCCTGTCTTACACCTCATCCTAAAGCTTTGCTTCATTTACGGCTGACCAAACACCATCCAAGCATCTCCCTTCATTCCCTTTCCTTTGGGCATACAGTGAAATCCAGATGACCACTCACTTCCAAGGACAGCCCTCACAAGTACTCTGCACGTGAGCCCTGAGCATGCTGCTTACCCACCAAAAGAAACCACCTCATTTTAAACTTAGCACGGTTTCAAATTCTTAGTTTACTTCCACTTCCAAAGGATTTGGAAACTCCTTTTTCTTGGACAATGGAGGGAGACCACAAGTCCAAAGCTGTTGAATGATTCTGAACTGAGATTAACCACCGCTTGGTGAAGCCAGTTACAAACGCTAAGCTGTGCTATAAAGTGCATGTGGTAACTATAACTGTGGGCACTATCGGATCTGAGCTCCCTCCTCAATGCCTAAAGCTGCTATTTCAAGACACAACGCACTGACAACAAAGCCAATTTCAACAGCATCTATCCCCCAGTGCCTCCCAGGAGATGATGCTAGCTCCACACCTCAGCTGCATCCATGTGCTCCTTTAGGGCTGTACTGCTAGCCAGATCTGGGAACTGATCTCATGACTACCAGTCCCTCCCCTTGCCCTTTTAATTTTTTTTGGGCAGCTGGGTCAGCTACAGCTGCAGGGATGAACAGTTGGGAACAGGTCGAGCCAGTACTGCCAATAAGTGCTTTGTGTTATCCAACCATGGCCCAGGGCTCTGTCTGCCGGGGGCAGGTCGAACCACTCTGACCAGCCCGGCGCCAGCTGCTCAGAACATCTACCTTGCACCCAAGTCCTACCCACCTACATGCTGCACCAGTGCTGGTCCAGCAGCTTTAGAAATGCTTGCTTCCTCACACCACCAAACAGCTGAGCTGCTTTAGGATCCCTCTGACTATAAAGAAAGTCTTCAGTCGACTCAAGTAGGACATTTTAGTTTTATTCTGCCAGGAAAATTGTCAGAGGTGAGCACTTTCAGAGCCTTTCCTGCAGACTTTTGTTCTTGGAGGAGATCATGTCATAACACGAGTCTTCCTCTCTCAGGCTGTAGCCATTTGCTGTCTGCATAGGCAGGATGGGCCCACATGACACTGCAGACACCGTGCTACAGCCCTCTGAAGTTACAGGCTGTTAGCATGGTAACGAGGAAACTTAGTCTCTTCATGATAGGCAAGATCAAACCATGTCGTAACAGGTCCCCAGCACGGCAGATTGCAAAGCCAGACTACTACTGAGACCTGTATTACCACATTTGAATCACTGCAAGGCAACCTGCTGTATTAAAAGAAGCAGAAAGGATGAGAGAGGCTGGCAAGACAGCAGACTTTCCCAAACAAACTGGTGCATGGGGATGTAAGAGAAAAATCCTGTGCACACTCTGTGCAATCTGATCAGCAGCTACCCTAAGGTTGAGAGCAATAACTCATTTATTACTACCCTGACGTGCAGAGCCAACTTCTTGTTGCTTTCAAGTTTGTTACTTCCAACAATTTTCCCATGAAACCAACTCAAAGTGACACAAAGTGACGCTGTCTGTACTGGAGGTGTGAATAACTTAGAGCGACAGCTCCCTTGTGCAAGCAGTTTTCAGACAAGGGGCATGTACCACCATCTGCTGAGCTTCCTTCTTGCACCCATCCCATTTGGTCAGCACAGAGTGACTGTGCTCACCCTTGGTTTTGTGTCAGCTCCTCCTCTCTGGCTGAACGCCACTCACCTGTCTACAATAAAGCCCAGCACGATCTGACAGCCAACCTCTTTCACTACTGACAAGACAGAGGGAGGTATGACGGCAGGTGAGCTTCAGTGCAGATGAACACAAGGTAAAGCAATCTAAAGTGTACCTTTGTGGTGCTGAGCACAGTACTGGCAGGTACATCCAGGCAGCAGGACTCAAAGCCATCGCTGATGTCTCTCCAGGATCACTGACATGGCCTGCAGCAGCAGCCAAATTAAAACCAGACTGCATCAGCAGGTTCATAAAACAACTGGAAGGAGCTGCAGACAGCAGCTCCATAGACAGGTTGCAAAGGGAGTGGGCAGGGATGCATCCTCAAACATGCAACCCTAAGGAAGCAGTTGTGGATGCTGATAGAGCTTTAAGAGCAACAGGCCAGAGGAAGTGGCTGTGTCCACATGCTCACACTAAAGAGCACGTCCTCCTGCTACCAGTGGAGACCAGAGTACCACTGCTCCAATGTGGAAGGGCACTTCTCACATTCTTATGCTTTGCTTGTCTGCAGCGTTCAGCCCAACCAAGTACAACTTTGCCTTGGTGTTCTGAACAGCTGGGAAAAAGTGTGTGTACCACTGTAAGATCCAGCATCCTCTTCCTTAGGCTGGGGGATAAGCACATTTCTCCACAGGTAGCAGCTGGCAACTCCAGGTTTGTGGAAATTCTGCTAGATTTGGTAGAAATGACACCACCTTTCTGACAGGGGAAGGGCTTCTGGCCTGACGCAAGATAAAATGTATGAATTTATCCTGCTCTGTAATAAGAAACTTCCTTGGTTTTCTTCCTTTGCCTCTGTTATTGCTTGGTGACCAATCACAATATCCTGACTGCAAGCTCCTCAACAGCAGGCTCTCTCTGGAAATGCCTATCACCTATGTGAATTGGACACAATTTCCATCAAAGCCACAGGGCATCTCTCCACTGACGTCAGTGGAATCAAGGCCCGTATGTTGAATAAGCAACAAATTATTTTCCCTTAGGAGAAAGTTTTTCATGTCTATAATTCATTTAAATGACTAGAACAGGGGAGGGAGTAAGCACAGGAAAAGTTGAAAGAAAAGCCAGGATCATGCAGTGCAATGAGGACAGCAATCCTGCAAGACATCTTTGTGATGAAGAAAGAGCTTGAGAGGATAGTTACTTGTAAAAGGAGACCAGCTCCTGTCACACCTTCCACCTCACACCCAAAACCCCTGAAAACACAGGCACACCACCCACCCCCTGCCACAGCCAGCAGCCTCTTTGATACAACATTGTGGGTATCTCTCTCACTTTCATCTTCTGAAAGTTGGCTCTGTTCTAGTTAACATCTCAACCCGTACCAGGAACTCCCTGCATCTCACAGACATCTCAGGAGCTGTTTCTTTCTCTTCATTTTCTTCCAGTGTCAACACAACTTTTTAGATGCATCATAGTACTGCTTTTTTGTAGGCTTTCAAGTCACTCTTTCCTTTTAGATGCCTGCTAATTCACCCATAAATTTATGGCTATAAATATCACTATTTCTTGCACTTCTATCTGGCTTCATTCACAATGCAAATACAAAACTTCAAAGTCGAGGAGAAATCCTTTTGCTTCAAGGTAGCCCAATTCCTTTCCACATTTCTTTTCAAGCATGCAATGACAGGATTAGCTAAGGATTAATTACTTGAAACTCAACCTGCATCTCACATCACAATTTTCTCATATTTTCAGCATTTAAAATCTTTGTATCAATCAAATATTTGTCATACAAACCAATATTTGCAACAGATAAAATATACTTCTTTCCACACAGATGTCCTAGCTGGGGGTCTCAAAACCCAAACAAAAATTCCACTTACTGTGCAAACTCCAATCCTCCCACCCGAAGCTGCAGTGCTTTCCAAAAATGCCACCTTTAAAGGCACAAACCCAGAATTTTCAAAAAAAGCAGTTTTCTCTGCCTTCTTTCTTCATTTGTCCCTTAAAGGCAACAGCCCTTCTGATAAAATACATTTACTCATTGGAAGGTAACCTAACAAGTCAATGTGATTTGATTTTTTTATTAAATTTTTCCATATGAATAGTCATGGGTTGTATTAAAATACATCTGTGCCTAAATATTGACTTGGGACTGACTGTAAATTTTGTTTAGCAGCACAGCAGGACTAGCCTAGTCTGGCTACATTTCATAGTAGCCAACTGTTGGAAGAATGTCTTTTTCAGTATTAAGGGTCACCTGAATAATCAAAGCATGTAAGATCAGTCCTCAAGGTATCTCCTGCCACTGCTAGCAGAAACATGTTATTCACCATGGTAATTACAAATGTTGCAAAATAAAGATGTTTACAATTTTACTTTGATTTAAATCATAAAAGCAAAGAATAAAACTGCCTCAAAGTCCTTTTTTTTGGTGACTTGAGACCTCCAATCAATGGGAAACATTCAAGTTCATGGGCTAGATGTAGGAATTTTCTATTTATTTATTCCTTTATTTTCTTTAGAGATATTTCCTTGGATGGTTTGTTCCTGTTGTAGCAGCAAAACAAAGCAAAATCAAAAAACCTCTTCTGCCATTAAATTTTGCTTTTTCCAAAATTTAATCTTGGGCCAAGTACGATCTGCCAGTAACCCTCTGAAAATATTCTCAAGTCATTCTCTGCAAACAGATTAGGGTATCTATAACAAACTGGTGGTTAAAAACAACCATTACTGTAATTTTATACTGTACCTAGTCTGATCTGCATCCTATAAAAAGGAGCAAAACCAACTGCATCACCTGCAGGGCACATCTTAGTCACAATTCTGAGAATTAAAAAAAAAAAAAAAAAAAAGGCAGCAAACCATGTTGAACATAGGAAAGTAAATTATACATTAAAGACATCAAAAGAAGGAAAGTATTAAAAGCAAGTGTTCGAGCATGTTCAAACAAAACACAGTTACTGCATTAGGCACTGTATAAAACCAAGCTGTGCCAAATTCCCAGTGTTCCACTTGTGAGCTCACTATTAAAATAAAAAAAAAAAAACACTGAGGAAGGTGTATGTTTCTTCATGGAAATGTTTATGAGTTTAAAAAAACCAAACACACAGTGGTATTGAGGCAAGGTTCAGCAGGGCAAAAACTTCCCTGAGAGACACTTCTGGTTGCATGAGGGATGTGGGCCACTGGTAGCATGTGCATTTTTGCACTTTCACAAAAGAGAAATAGGATCTTGACACCACATGGAAGGTGGCCTCTGTGTTGAAATTTTATTGAACATGAATGACAGACTTGCAAAAACCTTCTTACATCTGTATGGATACAGCAGTTCAAAACTCATAATATACAGACAGCACTTATATGCTCAGAATTATGTACCTTTTCCTCATGTTAACTTAGACCACTTACATGAATTACCTCAATAACAACTTTCTTATAAACCGATACAGAAGAGCTAGGTGCTGCTTTTTAGCTCAAACAACTGCTTTGAATTTTTTTGGGGTTTTTTTTGTAGCAGTGTTAAACGGTCAGCTTGCCTGCTGTGATTGCCTATGGATCACATATCCAATATATGCAGTTTGGAAGCAGATCACTGGGAATCTCATCTATCCCATTCATGTTAGCTTGTTCATCCTTTCTCTGCCCAGGTCAGGGAGCGGCCATCAAACACAGACAATAATAAAGTTCTCTTTTTCTCTTTACAAAGATTAGCAAATAGATTTGTTTCTTAACTAATTTTAAAAAACAGAACTATCTGACAAGTCACAAGTTATCTGCCTGTGCAGTAGGTGGGGATAGGGACACTGTGCTGTACTACAACACTGTTGATTTCTCCACAAGAAAACCAGTTTGTCCATCCAGAAGATAAAGCCAACAAACTGCTGCATCTACCACAGAGCTGCCAAACTCCCTGCATGCCACCAGCACCTGACACCCACCACAAAAACACAGGGCTTGCTCCACCTGAATGCAATCCTCAGGCTTGCTTTGGCACCACCTCCCTAGCCAAAATTTCCTCCACCTTCCTAGCTTAGCTTTCCCCCTCCCATCCAGCAGGCCCCATGGACACTTCTGCCACAGGGGAGCTGCTGGAAACTACCAGTTTAGAAAGAAAACACTCATGCCATCTGAAGGCAGATGCCCCAAGGCTAGACCAAACTTGGTGTGGGGTGGTTCTCCAGCAAGAAGTCTCTCTCAACATCGAGATGATGATTACAAAAGAGCTCAGTATTATCAGTGCCAGAGCACACCAACTGGAATGTGATTACTGCCACTGCTCTAGTATCACCAAAAATCCTGTATCTGTGGTGAGGATTTAGTCCTGTTATGGCCACAATTGCTTGCTCTCCTCATGGGGATTCCAGCACAGGCTTTCTAAAAGGACAGTGCCTCCTTCCAAGCCTGGTGGTCGTAAGTTTTACCAGTATAATTCATGGCTGAGTGAATTTTCCTGTCTTCATTAAGGGTTTACACCAGTGCTGCTGCCTTGGAAGTCTGCCATCAATAAGCAGGTCAAACCTCTTAGTCTGGGAAAAGCCTCTCTATTGTCTTCTGTCTCATGAACAGTTCTTCAGTAACTATGTATTTTTTTTGGAGACGAGGGTGTTGGAAAACAATTGAGATATGAGGAAAGCGCTCTCCTTCACCACAAAGTAAACTGTATGCTTAATAAGATGAAATAATTTGGTCTCTGAGGACCAGAAAACAATAGCCTCACTGTTGCACTGATACCTTTCAAGTTATGTCCTCCTGTCACCCAAAGCAAACTGTAATAGGGACTGCTCCACAGCTCAGATTCCCTTTAAACCCCTTAGCTAACCTCTTTTACCTCTTCAGGTTTCCCTCTTTAGCACAGTCATTTCAGGAAACCTCATTTCCTTAAAAAAAAAAGCAGCAAAAAAAGTGCTAACTTTTATAAGGCCATACTCAAATCCCCTATGTTTCTTATAAACATCCCTAATTTTTATTCTTTATGCCAGGAGCTGAGATGCATAATGAAGTAAATAATATCAACAACTGTGACTGACTTTGAAGGGCACAACAGCAAGTAGAGCTTTGCCCTCTCCCTCCAGAGCAGGATGAGAATCTACTAATTACTTTATTATAGTGTGGGCGGAAGAATGAGGGAACTTCAAATCAGCACAGCATTCAATGCAGTATTTCCTTTATAGTGAAGAACAAAAAATAACCCCAGACCTAGAATAAATCTCCCTACCCAATTCCTCCTTTTGTTTACATCAGGTCTGAGGTTACTTACACAGCAGCACAATGCTAGAGATTCCATACACATCTCCACACCTTAGGGCATGTGCCCACCTTTAGTTGTCTAGCTCTGGGGAGAAACTTTTCCTACAGGCAAGCTATTACGTAATGCTCAGGATGAGCAGTTTCTCACATCCTCCTTTGATCTGTTAAATAAAAGCCACCACAAGAAAAAAAAAATGCTAAGCACTATATTATTTTATTTTCCTGCCACAGTTCTCACTTATCGTCTCTCATTTTTAGAGATCTTTTCTATCATTACTGATGCCAACAAACAGCCATCAGAAGCAGACAAATAAACCACATAAGGCACAATTAAATATTCAACATGTTCCCCTTCAAGACAAGAAAATAATAACAAAACAACTGAAACCTGAGCCTCTTTCCAGCTACACTAAATTATGCCACTGAAATCAAATGCTTATTAACGGTTTTATTTACCCTCTGATACTCAGACATAGAGATTATTCCATTTCTGAAAAATCACAGTGCACCATTGTGCAACAGCAACAGCTAGGGATTAGCAAAATAATAAAGGAAAATACAACTCAGACATCAGAGAAAGGAAGATTCCTCCATGGAGAGGCCCTTCCATGGAGAAAAACCTCAGGAGCTACAACCTGCTGTGAGCCATGAGCACTCTTACCTGTGTGACTGAGCATGTGCCGCTGCAGGGCACTTGCCCATGGAAAGACTTGAGGACAGTAAGGACAGGGAATATTTTGCAGGCAGTCTGAGTAAGCGTTCCTCTTCCCTCTCAGCAGCTTATCCTTGGCAGTTTCCTTCTCATCCTCACTTGTTCCATTTCTGCCACTTTCTTCCTTGAAATTGTCAGTGGACTGCAGAAATGGGCTAAATTTGTTAGTGTCTGTGGTAGCCAGCATCTTCTCTATGCTAGCAAATTCCCCACTTGACTCCAGATCCACACTACTGATAAGTTTGGGCTTATTTTTCGTTCCTTTCTTTCTACCTCTTTTCTTAGTCAACCCAGCATCAGCAACAGGAGACTGCTCTGGATCACAAGCCTGAGACAGGTCACTGGGCAGGCCGGAGTCTCTCTGAATGGTGCTCACGATTGTCACTTTAGCTTTGGCATTCCCTGATTTGTCACACCCAGCGGAGCTGCTCACTGCCTTGGGACTGGCGTCTGCAGCCTCCGTTTTCAGCAAAGTGGGAGCAGAAGATACAGATGAAATGATCTGTGCAATGGAAGCCAATGGTGGCAGCTCTTTAGTTACTGAAGGCTTTGGCAAGAGAGGTGGTGGTGGTGGTTTAGGCCTCAGGGGTCTCAGCAAGGCAGCATTGCCAGGGAGAGCCGGGGAAATGATCGGGACAGTCAAATGCAACGAACCTTTTAGTGGCTGGGGATGTCTGACACCCCGGTTTGTTTCTGAGTTCCCACTGGCACTAAAAACCAAAGGACACTGCAGACAGTTATAGGCCATATCACTGTTCCCAGAAGCAGCCAGCTCTTGATTCCTGGCTTCACAGGGAACATCATCTTTATCCTTCTTCAGGATTTTGGGGATGGACAGGTCAATAGGCTCCATGGAACAGTCATAAAGGGACAGAGATGAACCGAACAGGTTCTCCTGCTTCACCTGCACAGCACTCAGGCTTTTGCTTTTCTGAGAGAAATCCAATGGCTCATCAAAATCCATGGGGAAGTTGCCCACAGGTTCACGTTTGATGGAAACGTGAGATGATGTTCCCAGCAAGAAGCCGTTCTGTGGCTCCAGGAAAGGCGTCATGGGCTTGTGGTCCATATAAGTGCTGTCATCCAATAAAGGAGGGTCTGTCTGGCTTTCCTGGGCACTGCAGTCCACCATTAAGATGTAATTCTCAATCTCCTTTTCCTGCACATGCAAGTGCTGCTTGAGGATGTGGTGAATGCAATTCCTCTTGGCTGAAAAGGCCGTGCCACACTCCTTGCACTCGAACGGCTTCTTCTTCTGGCAGCCGCTGTGCGTCCTCATGTGAATGCGGAGGGCCCGGTAGTGCTTCAGGTCCTCTCCACACAGCTTGCACACCGTGTCTGGTGAGCAGAAGGCATCCACCATCTCTGCAGCATTGCTGGTGACATATTCAATGTTCTTCTCGATATCCTTCCTGGTGGTTTTGAGGTGCTTCTTTCGCAGGTGCCTCTCACAATTGGCTTTCACCGTGAAGGGGTAGTGGCAGATTTTACAGATGTAAGGCCGCTCCCCGCTGTGCGTCCGCAGGTGCCGGATCAGCGCTGCCTTGTCAGCCGCAATGTAGTCACAGATGTTGCACTGATACGGGGAAATACCTAAGTGAGAACGGATGTGAGCTCTCAGGACACCAGAGAAGGCAAACACCTGGTCACAGAAACGGCAGGGGTACAAAACTTTCCTCATGGTTGGGGTCTTCTTGTTCGCTGCCCCTGCGATGATGGCTTTGAGTTCTCCTTCTGTGACTTCTTGCTTGATCTTGGCTTCCATACTTAGAGGCAGGAGAGCTTCAATGATGCTGTCCTGCTCCAGCTGTGTCTTCATCTCGTGCTGAGTTAACGGCTCTACTTTGGGTTGGAGGAGCAGCTGCGAGGAAGGACTTGATTTGGCTCCTGGCTGGGGGAGATGAGAATTGGAGGCAGATTCCACCGAGTTCTTGATCAGCCTCAGAGGGGGAGGTGGGAGGCTTGGGCTGATGCAGCCAGGGGAGGCTTGCTGGGCACTGATAAGAGGAGGAGGCGTAGAGGTTGCGACAACTGTTCGGGGCGTTACCAAAGGCTTTGGCTTCAGTGGTGGCATATGCTTGAAAATAGACTGCACGGGGACAGAAGGTGCCTTAGAAAGTGGAGGAAGACTGATTTGAGGAGGAGCAGAAGAAGCCATCTTCAAGATCTGCTGAATGTCTGCCAGCTCAATGGCAGACTCATTGGAGATGGGTTTCACCACAATACTGCTGTCAGGCTGGATAATAAAACCCTTCTGGAAAGGCTGCAGCGAGAGAAGCTTTATGTTTTCTTTTGTAGGGGGAAGGACTGAAAATGACCCTCCCATGGAGGCAGCTTCCAGAGGAGAGAGGCTGAGCAGACTGGTGCTGCCAGGTTCCTGAGGTAGGTTACTCTTCAGAGCTCTGAGCCGCATTTCTTGGACCTCGTCTTGTGTATTGTCCTCCTGCTTGATAGGCTTGATGTCTTTGGTGTATTGTAGGCCCAAGGATGCCATGAAGACTTTCTGGTCTGGGCTCTCACCAGGTGGGGTTGTGGACTGTGGCTTGTGCTTGTCTTTTCCCTGATCCACCACGTGAGTTTCTGTGTGCAGTTTGAGTGCCGAAAGCATGGGGAATGCCTTGTTACACATCTCGCAAATAAATCGATGGAAGTCACTGATGCACCTTCGCAAATTTGTTTCACACCAGACCTGCAAGACATGCAAAAATATTTAGAGTAGGAATCTCAACCTGGAAAGGCATCACAAGCTGCTGCAAAACACAAACAGTTCACTCTCTCCCACTGACTAAGTTATGAGGTCTACAGCAGCCCTCCCCTACCCGGCATGAAGATATTCCCACTTCACAGCCTTTAGTCTCCTAAGGGGTGTAACTGAATTAGGAGCTGATTCTCCCCAAGTTCCCTTCTACAAAAGTAAACTCCTTCAGAAGGTTATTCAGGCTCTCAAATTCTTTTCCATCCTAAATTTCCCTATTAGAAACTTCTCTTGTGTCATTGACAGGACAGGAGCCTCAGCGTACTACACAGCAAGGAAGCCAGGCAGTAGACTATCTCATTTAGCTCTACTACAAAGAAACCAGGAGCAAAGAAAAGAAAAAAAAAAAAGAAAAATAAACAAAAAGGCATCCAAGAAGCTAAACCAATGAACCAATGTAAACCAACCAAAATAAAATCCCCCAAAAGCAAATCAATGAAACTCAGAGCTTAAAGTAGAGTGGGTTTTGGTTAGGGAAGTCTGATTACATTTATTCTCCCAAGAAAAATACTAGTAAAGGGCTGGCAAGATCTTTACAGACTTTAAATACTTTATAAATCTTCTCTCACAGTGCAAGCAAAATTATTACAAAAGGAAAATACCAACATTCAAATCCCATAATAACTTTAAATGTCTGTCATTAATTACGAAAGAAATAAACTTTGTTTAAGAAGTTCTTTCTTTTGATATTTTAAGTTTTATACAAAAACTCTAACAGACTGACAGAAAGACTGACATGCACCCCTAGCCCAGCAGCAAATTTCAAGTCTACCACTTTGCAGTCAGAAGAGTTAGAAATCAATGTTTTAACCCCAGAAGAGTAAGAAAAGTGCAGAAACTAAGCAGGGTTCAAGTGGATTTGCTGTTGATTTTCTAATAGATAATGCAGCTTCATCCAGACCAAAACTAGGATAGGCAAGATTTGACAGCGGGAGGAATCACATCACCCAACAGAAATGTTTATGGCTCTCAGAAAAATATTTACAGACTACCTCCCTGACTTTCCCCATCCACTGTCCCTCAAACCTTACATGAGGAACATTGTGGAGTGTTTTGTCAGAAAATCACTGAAGATGTCACTGTTTAGTTAGTAAGGTGACTGCTCAAAGTTTTTTGTGTTAAAATCTTTCATAGCCCAACTACATCCTTGTTAGAGTAAACTAAAATAAATAATGTCTTCCTTACCATGTGTACTCTCTGTTGATTTCAGATGTAGGATTTTCTGGTATGCTCAAAGGGGCAAGGAACTAATATGATCAAAGTTTTCCTTGAAAATTTTTTATACATCTTTACATTGGTAGCTATCCACTGTAATGGTGAAAAAGCCATTACAGTGGATAACTGTAATGTTATTGGCACATTACCCAGTGCCAATATTCTTTAGATGAAAAAAGAAAAGGGAGAGGCATGAAGTGTTTAAAGCCTACACGAACAGTGGTGAAGTACCTTCCACAAAATATTCTGCATGCAGGATGAGTCTTTGAACGACCTCATCAGATAAACACTGTAGCAGCTGGCACCTAAAGCTACCAAGAACAGAGAGTACCTGAGAAATGCGGGGGAACTTCCTACACGAGAAGTCCGTGAATCCCAAGTCGTGGAAGCCTGCTGGAATTGAAGGGTTGTTCTGAATGAAGGGCTTTCCCATGGGATCTCTGGGAAGCTGCTTGTGGATAACAGCATTGTGGCGCAGTAGGCCCCGATGAGTACGAAAGGTGATACAACAGATGTCACACCTGGAAAGGAGAGGAATGAAACAGAAATTTCTTACTGACTGCTGCAAGCTCAAGAACTAACATTCTTCTTGCACCGGGACATCCTCTTTCCTCTCACCCCATGATACCAAGAGCTTGTTAAATGCAAAATAAAGCCACAGTGTATCACCACAAAAGGCCATTTTGGTCACAGTCACTTTCTACCAGTTTCTGGCTAGTGAGTCCACTGGAAGTTTAAAGAATGTGAGAACTGACAATCTCACATGGACAGACAGGAGAATGGCAGCTGAGATAACAGCATTCGGAAAATATTTTCATTGTCCAACAAAAAATATTTCAGTGGCCTTACACCATTTTATTTTTACTGAAAAGTCCTGTTAAAATAAACAACATTTTAAAAGAATCAGTGACAAGGAGAGGCTAAATCTGACCTAAATAGAAAGCAAATGTAAAAGCAGCACCTTTCATATCCACTACTTAAAACTTACTGCTGCATCCACTCTAATATCTGTGTGTCAATCTTCATCACATGACTTTTCCATAAACTTTCGCTGGTATTTTTTAAAGCTGTTATGAGAAATAGACTGTTTGAAAAGGAAAACTAGTGCTCCTTGAATGGGAGAAAGGTTCAGAGGAGGAAGACCTGAAACAAGATCAACACTTCTGACACTTTTAGACCCCCTTCACAGCCAGTGCCCTGAAGAAAAATGCAGAAGCACTGTTTTTTCCTACCCACACTATTGCTGCGATTTCTTGTTTTTCTTAAGTTCTCAAATCCCAAACTCAGCTAAACAAGGGCTTCTCACATAAAACACTGCATTAAACAATCAAAGCTATGCTGCAGGCAGGAAGGGCTATGCAGCAACACTTGGTCAACATGTCAACAAGGCCTATTGCCTTTTAAATATTTGGTATGTGAGCTCTGCAGCATGACAGGTCATGTCCAGTCTGCATTCAATAAGGGACACACAGTTTCACTCAACCTCAAGTTCCTTGTGGTTATAGGTCCAGCTCCCAGCCAAAACGTGGGTTTCCCAGAAGCAAAACACCAGTGGGTATGAGGCAGTCAGATTTTGTCACTGAGAATGTTATATGTACTAGGAGTTTTTCACATCTGCCTGTGGCCTTGGTTTTCCCCATACTGCCTTTGCTCTCTACATCAAGGAAAAGGACATGTGTCTAGTCATTAAAAAAACATCCTGCAATTAGAAATGACTTCTGACAAAATCCTGAAACCACCCCCTCCCTGCCCTATCCTTAACAAACTCCCATTGTTGTGCATTTTATCACTACATAAACTCCCACAGCCATTTTTTTATTCTCTGAAAACGAAAAGATAACCAAGTCACCCACAAAGCAACTGGCCTCATAGTCCCTGAGTGGTGAAAGAAGCAAGTGTGAAGTGTATATAACACGGCCATTGTTATCACAGTACCCAGAAAGCTTGGACATAAATATGCACTGAAGGTTTAATTTGTTTTAACTCTCCTGTCAATTCACTTGCATCCTACCTGTATAATTACTGCTGACATAGTTCCTGCATTCCATTAAATACTAACCAATGCCATTTACAAAGCTAATGTTTACTTAAAGAGGTATGCCAAGTGTGACAACAATCTCAGGGGGGCGGGGTGGGATGGCCAACACATAGTGCTTCTTCAGCATCAGGATCTACGGCTCTCCTCCAGCTCACTTGGCAGCACCTATTCTGTGGTGCAAAGCTTTCATCTTCAGTGAAGACAAAAACACAACCACCAAAACCACTGGGGGCCAAAGAGCATTAAAAAAATTATGAGTAGTCACCTAAAGAACTTGCAGGCTACTGAAATTAATTGCTTTTAGAGGTGATGAAAATACCTTGCATGAAAACAAGCAGTGCTTCTGACATGTTCCTCCTGGTATGTCAATATACAAACAAGGAGGGTTTGGAAACAATTCTCCTGCACCTCTGGAAGCATTGCAGGGACACAGACCCTGACCTCAGGGCATCCTGAAGCATCTCTGGGGTCCCAATGTGCCTGGCCTGTCCTGGGCACAGGAAGCCAGTGCAGCAGCTGTATCCCCTTGCGTGTGACAGGGCAGGCACAGCCACCAGTGATGGCTCCACAGAGCTACTGGGAGCACTGACACCTGCCACTGTACCCCCAGGATCTGGGCTGAGCAGGAGCCAGTGCTCCTTGCCAAGCAGCCACACATCCCACTCAGCAGGGAGGTGTGCCGTGTTCATGCTGCACTCCTCCTCGCCTCCCTCCTGCAACACGCTGATTTTCAGTGCTACTTTATTTGGGTCTCCCATCAAAAGCTGCACTTGAGAGTTAATCTTTCAGAGCAAATACCCATGTGAAAGTCCTTCACAGTACACCTGTATCAACTGCTAGCCTCAAGACAGTAAAATCTTGCAAGTTAAAAATGGTGTTTTCCATGCAAAGGGCACCACCTTTTGTCCCCCGAACAAAAGTAATGTATCTTATAAAAGGAATATAAGCTTTCTCTTTTATTAAGCATATTTATTTTTCTCTTTCTTCCTTATCTTTTATTTTCCCTGCTGTGAGTGAAGAAGCATCAAACAAAAAGGAGAATGTGGGACGAAGATTAAGCTCCTTTTTCATTAGGTCAGAAAGAAGTACCTGGCTGACAAAAAGAAACATCCTGATAAATCCTGCCCGTCACCTCAAGCTGCAGGCTCTTCAGGGCATAAAAATGCACTGCACCTTGCCTTGGTGGCACAGCTTACACAACAACATGGGAAGGAGCTGTGGATGCCCTGCCTTCCCCTGTGATCCAGGTATGGACTCCTAGCACCTCCAAGAAAAACTTACAGCTACTAAGTGTCAAAACCTAACTAAGGCAAGCATCACTGCACTGACTAAGTCTTGTGTTAATTTAAAATGGAGTAAGCTCCCATGCCTAACAGTGCATTAACTGGAAGTATTAGTTTTTTTTTAAGGGAGTCTAACTATTAGTTTCTCTGTTTTGTCTTAAGTACTATTTTCTATCTTTAAGTAGTGTCACTGCCTATAGTACTTTTAAACCTAGACCCACAGTTTAAGAAGGAAAAGAGAAAGAAATCCTAGGTGATATGAACATTTTTTCATCTTGTTTAAACTACTTTAAAAAAAAAAAAAAGTAACTGTGGAAAGTCTGAAAAGTCCAGTATATCAAATAAAGCATCTGAAACATATGGTAATAGTTTGCTCAAGATGAATGTTCAAAAAAAACCCAACAAAACAAACAAACCCAACAACAACAAAAAACCCCAAACATACAAAAAACCCCAAAAAACCAAAAAAAAAAAAAAAACCAACAGAGAGGCCTCCCTCTCCTTAAAATTTCTCAAATCTGCTCATGTGCAGTTAGTTCCAAGTCAAACATGGATGCCATGGCTGCAGAGAACAGTGATGGGAACAGGTTCTGAGGTTGTCAGCACCACAGGCCAAGCAGTGGCTCAACACCTGTGCAGAAATAAAAGCACTCTATCTGCAAGGTAAGTTTCCAGATGTATCTAATAAAAGCTGCTGTGTTATCATGTGATTGCTAGTCCTGGCCACAGTCTTCAATTTTTCTATAAATATGATTACAGAGTAAGGAGAAAAAAGCTGTTCAGTTCCAAGTATAGAGATTAAATTTTAAGTAGAAAGGAAAAAACTGTTTTTAGCAGCTAAGGCCCCTTTAAAATGACTTTAATTCTCAATTGCCTTTATGTTTTGGACTTGCTCATATCTGTAACAATACAAATATAATACTACAGCTCTGGCTTACTGGCAGAGGTATAAAAAACAAGCAGGTAAGGAAACAGAACTCCTAAAACACAAAAGCAGAACCAAAATGTAACAATGCAACAACCAGGCTGTCCTTGGTGTTTGGGTCATGTATCACACCAGGCAGGTCTGATTAATTATTACTACACCAGTGCACCTTTTCTTTCTTTTTAAAATTTTCTTAATGCAGACAAGTGTATGCATCTTTGTGTAAAAACACACCATTAAAAAGCTTTCTTCTAAACTAAGTTAGTATTCTTGAAATGTGTAATGCTAATTAGGATATAAAATCATTTTAACAGGCTTTAAGAAATAGTCAGTGCTTTGCAAAGCTTGTTTGTTCAAGGGGGCAAGGCAGGATTTGCTGCACTTCATAAGTGGCACCTCTGCAAGGAAAGTTTACATAAGCAGTGCCTGTTACCTTGCATTACACTCTCCTCTGAGACAACTCCAATTTGTCTGCAGAGGAAATAGCTGTCCTTCTTTAAGAAATGGAAAGACATTTTAGAAAGGAAATGCAGAGCCAAATTTTTAGCAAAATTAATCAGTCTTGATTTTTGATTGAGTAAGGCAGACAACCACTAAATCCTTCTAGATTTTATATTTCAGTAGTCAAGACGAAAATGCCAAATATTTGTATTTACCGTTATGTTACCAAGAAATTAAACAAAACACTATGCTCTGCATTACCCGAGACTGCTGGTGAGCAAGTGACATTTACCATTGTTCTGCTTGTACTTCTGAAACCACACAGACTAAAACCTGAAGTTTTCACCCATGCAGCTCACTAATACAAAGTTGCCCATATTGTGTATGTTAACAAATAAAAACAGTCTTAAATTCCTAGGCCTTATCAAAAATAAAAGAGCTTGGTACCACTTTGTTCCTTTCCTGTCCGTGCTCTTTAGCAACTTCCACAAACAGAAGCAAGGAAAACAAACAAAAAGAATGAAACATATCCTGAGACAGAAGTCATTAATACACAATTAAATTATGAAGTTGTCTAACTCCTCCCACTGAAATTCCCAGTCAGTACCGTGTATTTTTCTATCTCTGTTGTTATTATTCTCCTTTCTCTCTTAAAGTTATTTGCAGAATTAATGTGGCTCTCATGAGCAAAGAAATTCCTATGCTGACCTAAAAATAACACAACTGGGTAGCAGAGAAAGATGGGTGATTCCCTGCTGATGACTCATGTCCACACCGGCGGTGGGAGCAGGCTCCCAGCCTCCACACTGGCAATGTCCCGCTGCAGGGGAGCCTGGCAAGGAGGGCGACATGGAGAAAGGATGGTTTTAAACACAAGGGCTTTCACCATCTGTGAAAGAAAAGCTAGCAGGTTACAGACATATTCCCCTTCAGGAAATTATTCCTCTGCTTCTCTTTCACTTCTTCAGGGACAAGGCAAAGTGAGAGAGATGAGAAAGAGCCAACTGGTTTCTGCTCCTGTTCAACCCCACCCAGGTCCAGATACTCATCTCCCTTTGGATAAAAAAACCAAAAAACAACCTTTCCAGGCCTCCACACCCAGGGCCTTGGGAAATAACATCCAACAGCCGCACTAATCTCTCCCATTTGCTGCAGATGAGTGATGGAAAAGCAGCAGTGCTGCGAGCCCCATTCCTGCCTCCCTCTGGGTTCCTCTTGCTATCCTGCAATGCCCACTCCTGCCCCTCTCTGGGTCCTCCTGCTGTCCTGCAATGCCCGCTCCTGCCCCTCTCCGGATCCTCTTGCTATCCTGCAATGCCCACTCCTGCCCCTCTCCGGGTCCTCTTGCTGTCCTGCAATGCCCATTCCTGCCCCTCTCCGGGTTCTCCTGCTGTCCTGCAATGCCCATTCCTGCCCCTCTCCGGGTCCTCCTGCTGTCCTGCAATGCCCACTCCTGCCCCTCTCCGGGTCCTCTTGCTGTCCTGCAATGCCCATTCCTGCCCCTCTCCGGGTTCTCCTGCTGTCCTGCAATGCCCATTCCTGCCCATCTCCAGGTCCTCCTGCTGTCCTGCAATGCCCATTCCTGCCCCTCTCCGGGTTCTCCTGCTGTCCTGCAATGCCCATTCCTGCCCATCTCCAGGTCCTCCTGCTGTCCTGCAATGCCCACTCCTGCCTCCTCCCCCGCAGCTGCCCAGCGTGTCTGACCCCAGAGGACCGGCTGCTCTGCCGTCTCGACCTCGCCCGCCGCTGTGGGGCTGTGCTGGAGCCGCAGGCAGCACCAGGAGCCAACTCCCTGCCAGCTGCAGAGGCTGCCCTCCCCTTCCCTCGGTGCCTAAGGGGACGGACACAGCCCGCTAGATGTTCAGTGCATGCTGCTTCACAGCCTCGACAAAAGAGGCACTTTTCTTTTAACTCTTCCCCCCTTCCACCGCCCCCCTGGCCGTCTGATTTTGTTACCGATGTTCAGTCGCTCTCTTTAATCTTCTCCCTCAAAGAAGCCAAGCCACCCTTGGGTGCAGCCAAGGCTGAACCCCCTGTACCAACCCTTCTATTAATAGAGGGATGCACAGCATTATGTACATTCCTACAGCTGCACTGTGGTCCAGGCAAGAAAAGTATCGTGCAGGAGCCAGGAGAGACCTGATATAAACCAGGGTGATGTTGTGCTTTAGAAATTTGTCAGCATGCAGCAGAGCCAGTGTCAGCACCAGCGACTCCCCCATCAGAGTAACGCCAGTGAAATTAACTGCTGTAAGGTTTAATAAAAAGGCATAAGCCATGCTGTTTCATGTTTAAACTTCCTTTGTGTGTGAGCAAAGAAAAACAAGTAAAAACTTCTTCCTAACGCTGTAATGAATTGCACTTATCAGCAATACTTCAACAACGCCAGATTTAAACACCTCGGCCCTCGTGAAACAGTAGCTTACTCTACCATTTACTTCAACACAATTAACATGCAACTAAGACAAAATAATGGGAGATGGCCTGCAGACACTCATACAAAGTAGTCATTTTCTCATAATGACTTTTTTTACTTAATAAAGGTCAAAGTTTTAAAAAACATAAGTATCAACACTTTGGCTGGACAGAATCACAGAGAAAGAGATGAAGATCAACTTAAACAATGAAGGGTTTAATAGTGAGGGCAAACATATCTGAGGGGCAAAAAAAACTTGACCAGAATAGTCCTCTACAGCTACCAAAATTAGAAGCTGCACAACATGCAGAGTAACAGTTATTTGTGCACTCCAACTCATGCGCACCTTCTGGTATTTTTTCAAGGTAAGAAAATGAAAAGCTCTTCCCATCTTCTAACACATCTTTCAAATATGAAAGCAAGTAATTCTGTAATTTTTAAATTAATAGCAAGAGTTAAAAAAGAAATCTATGTGTCTACCATGTTAAAAAAAGGCCACTGCTTTTCATGAGTAACATAAGGAAATACATCTCCAGGGGTTTCTCTATCCTGTAAGCATCCACTGATCAGAACAGGGCTCACAAATAGATGCAGCTGGATCTGGATTGCAGCCCCTTGCCCTTATCTACATTTGCAGGTTAAGATATGCTCAGCATGCAGACATGACTGCCAACACACTGAGCAGCACCCAGCACTCTGAGAGAGCCTGCAAATAAACAAATCCTGCTCCTTAGGATCAGGCAGGCGTGCTAATAACCTCTTTTGGCTCAGCCCCTTTTCCCTCCTGCATGCCCTTTTACAAGCAGCTTTCCTCTACAGTCAGCTTTGCATTTACCCACTTTCTATTCTGGCAGCCAAGCTAAGATATTTAACAGCATGTGACACAGCACACAGTTTCACATGAGAGCATCACTCCCTGTGTCCATTCACCAGCCAATATTTTTATCCGGCTGCTCTGGATTCCCAGTTTCCTCACACAATGAGCTCCCTGATGTGAGCTGACCGCTTCTAGGCCAGTGTTGGCCTCGCACTGCTCTTCAGATGTTTCCCAGCTCTCTTTTCTGAACAGGAACTTCAGAAGGCATGTAACATGCAGTTCTGTTCTGCTTTTGCAAGACAACCCACTGATTCTACTTCTCCATTTGCTCAGTAAAAGGATGCATTCACCAGTTTGCTTGCATACCCTCTCCTCTGCCTCACCAAGAATTGTGTTGTACTGCAGCATATTTCTGGTCACAGAATTCACCAGAGCTGGACTTCATCATCATCAGCTGTCTCATGGCATTGCTCCTGCACTGAAAATGCTGCCAGCAAGTGATTAGGAGTTGGTTCCTAGTTTCTATCAGAAAGACATTGAGCAAACAGCTTGAGAGCTGAATTGGCAGTGTCACACCACTGCCCCTTGCCACCTCCATCTTTGGCTGTAACAAGTTTTGTAGCATTAACTGTGTTAGTACTCAGTAACTCCAGAGCAATTTCTACCTAAACTGTCCTTGCTGGTACAATCTCAGTGACTAAAAAAGGAAGTACTAGGCCCAAAATACAGTATGCCAAAAGCAGAGCTCAAGGAGGTCCATGAACATGTGTATGCTGGAGTGCTCTCCATCCCTCTCAACAACTGTGTAGGATACAACAACCTCAGAATTATCCATCTTCATTAAAACAGCATACTGTTTCTTATTTTGAAATGCTGACAAGGAATGAGGCCATGTGCACATCAACAGTTGTGACAGAGAGAAAAGTAGTATATAACCTCACAATGCTGAATGAAGATGACTTGTCACTGATCCTTCAAGTTGCTTCCAATAATAGCAGTGTCAACTAGCTGGAAGAAGCTTCCTCTTCCCACCATGAACCCATAGTCTTGTCTCACAGTAAAATTAATTGCAAACAACATCTAGTTTTCAAACACCTTCACTCCTGCACATTTGTAGCATCACTAACACTCTCTTCCCACAAAAGGCTTGCCACATGTAGAGAGCAGTGTGCTTCAGAATAAGGAAGCCAGAAGGATTATCCCTACTATATAAGGAGAGAACAGATAGAAAGTGAATTCCTAAACTTGCTTAGATAGGCATTTGGAAAAACAGGAATGGCACTAGGGTATTTTTCTGGTTGCTTTTTTTTTTTTCCTTTTAACATTCAGTTCCATGTACTTTTACATGGTCAGACTACTGCTTCAAAAATCTAATATTGTACTAGTCTTTTCTACTGGTGATAATGCCTGAAATAATCTCCATACTTTAAATCTCCATTCATTTATTTTCTTTCCTATTTTATCTCCCTAAAGCCAGGGTGCAGAACTGCCTTGAAGAACAGTAACTGGGCAATAAACACACCATATTCTAAGTAGCTGATATCTTTTTCACCCAAAGCCCACTTCCTCTTGTCTTGACTTAAATGGAGTTGCTCATGCACATTGTCTAAAATGATTAAAGACTGGGACATAGGTCCAGGTGCCTGGCAGCATCCCACCACACACTGAAGAATGTGGATGTGCTGGCGAAGGGGGCAACCTGGTGACCAACCTGGTGACCAACTGCAAGCTGCACATGACAGATATCTTCAATTTACCCACAGAGTCCAGCAGACCATTCCTATGGCATTTAAGTTGTCTACTCCATTTTGGTGAAGCCAGGTAACACCAAGAAACAACAACAGCATTTTTCACCCATAAGTGTTTTCAAAAACAAGACCTCACAGTGGTTACCCTGGCAAAACTAGAGGCAGATGATCACAGATCCTAATGGTCAGATTCCTAACACCTTTCTTTCAAAGGCCTGAGTTCTTCTGTTGCTGAGCCTGTTACTAACCTGGGTTCAAAACAATAGCTTTCCATGGCAGTGTTCAACCTCTACACAATTTCAGCAAAACCTGGGCAGGCTGTTTTGAAGAACAAGGTAGGCTGTAAACAGCTTTTGGTGTCCTTTGTTTGGAGGTTTTACAGAAGCACATAACCCTGGGGGAAGATAACTGCTTTTGTTGTCCTTGTGAAAATATGGCCAGGATTTTCAAGTTACAAAGCTTAATATATTAAATCACTGTTTGGACAGGCTCTGTAGAAGGTCAAAAACTTAATCTCCCCTGAATCTATTAATGGCAACTGGTTCTGGTCACCAGGTCAGCTGTGTGACATAGGCAGAGAGTAACTTTCATACTGCGATGTCTTATTTCTTATATCTTACAAAAATATAGCAAAACCAAATCTTGTAACTGGAGGCAATGCCATACTGAACCAGCTGTGATGAGAAAGCCTCATGATATTCAATAAGAAGCGACCTTTTACCACATTCAAACTGCACAACTATCCTGGCTGAGAAATGATATTGGAATGAGTCTAACACCATAACCAGCTCCCTCCTCCTCTCCTCAGGAAGATACCTAGGCATGAGAGGCAGCATAATTGTCTCTTTGCTGCTGTGAGGAAGGAAAAATTAAAAATACTTTAGCTCTTGGTACAGCATACTGCACAAAACCTCCTGGAGGAGAAGGAGAGGAAATAAAAAGGGTATGCTGCTCTGGCTACAGTGAAATCCAAGAGAGGAATTTTATAGTTCATATATTTTTTTTTAAAAGCCACACATTTTACTTTAAGCTTGTTCCATTGTATTTGCTAAAAGAAAGAGGAGAAACCCAGCATAGCATCTGGAGAGGTTTCTCCCCGGGAAATCCTCACATCTCCTCTGCTTACACTGCTGACGTTGCTCAGAGCTGTCAGGTGACCTTTACAAGCACAGTTTCACGTCTGACAGCAACTCTGAGCCACTAAACTTTCCAGAGAAACTCCCCTGCTCTGTGAGGTTTCTCATTTTCCCGATTGGCTGTGCAGCGTTTCAGCTCTCTGCTAATTATACCGACACTCAGATACAAACTCACCAAAATAGACAGTGTCCTGAGGCCCCAGCTGCAGGGAAGCAGACTTCTTTAAATAATCCAGGTAGAGAGGCCAAGGGGGTCAGAAAGCGCTCCTGGGCCACCCCCCACCGCTAATGGGCATTGCAGACAACCTTGCCGGGGGGGCAGCTCATGTCTTTAATTAGGGTGCAGGGCACAGGGCTTCAAAGGGACAGCGACTGACCAGGGGGTGTAATGCCATGAAGGAGATGCAGTGCCACAGCCCATTGTCAATGGGACAAAGGGCCCTATTATTACTCTCAAGACCAGGGCAGTTCCTACCGTAATTAGGAGACAAAGATGCACGATTTAGGATTTTACATAATCAAGAGATACTCTCCCAAGTAGGAGCCCCTCTCACACAATCAGTGGATTAAGAATTGTTTATTCTGCTGCAAGTAAACAATGAGGTGCTCACTCCTCTGGGTTTTACATGAAAAAGCATTTCTGGGCAAGACAATGGGGAGTGTCTTTTCATCTGACTTTGAACAGCTTACCCTGTGATTTAAAGTTGTTCATTTGACAGTATCTGGAAGGGTGATGGCCCACCCTGTAAATTAGCTGCTCACATACTAATCCCAGGGCTGCTAGACAGCTTTACCTTTTCTGCTACTTAGCAGAGGGTGGTGGGGACAGACAGACTCAGACAGCTCTGGGGGCAAGAGGCTGTATTTGCACAGCAGCACTGAAATGGTGGGATTAAAGAACCACAGAGAAGCCAGGCAGAAGCTCCTGCCCACCCTGGCACCTTGCCTCAGCCACGGATGCATCTCTGCAGGGAGGCTGGTGCCACCATCAAGACAGTGCACAAACTGGTGCACTGCTTCAGAGCCAGTTTGCAATCCTTTATATAGGAGCTGGGGGAGCAAAAGGGAATTGGATGTTTGACCTGTACCTTTACAACGAAAAGCACTGGCTAGGCAGATTGAGCATCACTTATTTTTGATCATGACAAAACAGTCTCTCCTGGGCTACTGCCTACTGCAGTAGTTCCAAATTAATCACAAATCCTGAGTATCTGGCTCTGGGATACACAACCTTCCTCACAGGTCCTCATCAAGTGACTCTGCTTTTACAATATGGGCAATAAAAGGAGACTGGGGGTGTTACACTCCCTGGCCTTGGCTCACAACACAGTTACAGTGCTTTTTTGCTAGTTTGAACTTTTAACAAGAGTTACTTCCCCTTGTCTTCTACAATAAGGCAACAATAGGATTTGATGGAAGCCTTCTAACATTCTGCAGTTTGCTTCCCTGTCACAAGTACCCCCGTACATGCAAGTCTCCTGCTCTACTACTCTAGCAAAATATTCTCATTTCTTCGGCTCTCTCACTCAAAAAAACACCCTTAAGCCTCACCAAATGGACCTCAATCACTTGTACTCAGGACTGAGAAAGGCATGCTACTTTCTCTGTGTCTTGTTGAATCCTATAAACAGTATTGCAGAACCCTGGGAACCCAGGGGATTACAGCCCCTGCTGGCCACGGATTTTAACCCATTTCGTTTGGGATGAAAGAGTCACCTTAACAGCAGTCCAAACTGCTCTGCTTACTAGAGGATTTTCTGTCAGGCTGGGCCAGGCAGACAGTGTCATTTGACTTGTCTAGACTAGGACAAAAGGTGTGGTTTAAACCAGATGGGCAGGCTAAGTTGCACCTTAATGTATTAGCTGCCCAGAAAGGACCACATCTTCCTTGTTCTGTCTTCACTGACACGTCTTAAATGGCTGAGGCAAATACCTGACAAAACCCCCTTACTATCACCTAGACAATTCTATAAAGATAAGCATCCCAGCACTACTCTTAAACCATACCCATGGAGCTTGACAACTGTGACTTTGATTTAGGGACACGTTCCAGTCTTTGCTGCTCAGCAGAATCAAGGGTAGCAAAATCCATTTCAGGAGAATATTATCCCAAAGCAAGTCTAATGCCAGAGCACGAGCTGCATAAGGAGGAACAGCATGTCTGCACAGCCACTGTGTCTTTCTGCCTTGCCACAGCAGACTGCAAAGCTGCCAAGCTAGAAGGATATTCTATTATCTTATCAAAGCAGGAAAATGCACCTCTCCACTCAGGTCCATGGAGTATAACTTTGCAAAGAGGTTCTATCTTCAGAGAAGCTTCAAAATGAGGGTAATGAGCTAATATGTCAGCTGCTTTCTCTAAGGCATGAAGTGTAAGGCAAAATTGTTCAAGATTCCATTTTGTAGGGGTTACAGAGCTCTTACTGGAAAACAACCATTCCAGCTTTGATCTATAATGAAAATTTACCTCATTTACTTCAGAAACAGCAAAGTATGTTTAATTAACTACTGTTGAATGGACCAAGCTTTCAACTCTTTTCCCCAGTAACTGCAACATTAACAATGCCTTTAAAAAGTATTTTACATGTATTTACAAAGGTTTTCTAAACAAAAATTTAGGAAAGGGAAAATTTAATAGAATTAATCCAATTTAATAGAATGGGATGCCTCTGCTCCGTGTCATTCTATTAAGAACCTGTATCCAGAAGTGAATGTTGATATTTAAAGATGCTGAATTCTTCACCCATTCCAAAAGATCATTAGAGTCAAATGTCCCAAAATAAGTTTAAAATATTGTCTGTTTTCAGAAGCTTGTCAATCTCCTTTCTACATGTTTCAACTAGACATGAAAAATTTCTTTTAGATCTTCATGTATCTGGCTCTACATTTTTCTGTGGTAAAAAAAAGGAAATAAAACAGTTTCAGGAGTCCCAGAGGCAATTACTTGAATCAAAACACAACATTCAAGCACCTTCCCTAACAATTAATAAATAAGTTTTCCTTGGTAGGAAAAGCTCATTTAAGCCAAAGTCCACATCATTCCCTAACCTCAAAAGGCAGAAAAGCATAAAACATTTTGTTGAAAGTCTGAAACCAGAAACTCATCTACCTTCACTCACTCCAGTGACTGAAAAACCCTTCCTATCCAGCTGCTGCCTTCTCCACACAGAATCATCTCATAGGATGACACCTCAATACTTTTATCAAGTTTTTTTTATCAAGTTTTAAGCATCTTCAGTTTATCTTGTTAAAATTTTGCAGTGTTGGCATTTTACAGTTTTATGTAACAGTGATGTGTTTCAATGGGATGAAGAAGGGCTTTAATTTTTTCTAAAAACATTTCCAGCTATTAACTGGCAAGATTTCCTGTATTTCCAAAAAATAATTAAATTAAGCCCTACAGCACCCTGGTGACACAAGATGAGGCAAACTATTTAAAAACCTGCTCAAAACCACAAAGGAGGGCAGCTAAGAGTGCAGGGGGCTGAGGGGCTCCTGCCCCTCCACAGTGGGCTTCTTTAAGCTGTCTGGTGACCAGAGACACTCTGGCCACTATCTCTTACCTCAATGAATTATCTGGATGTGTTTCCATGTGGGATTCCAGTCCATACTTGCAAAAAAAGTCTTTGAAACACACTGGACAATGATAAACTTCATCGTCAGCCCTCTTATCCCCTTCACCGGAATGGCCATCCTCGAGAACCTTCAGAAAAAGGGAAAAGAAAAACCTCATTAGACCAACTCATAAGCAACAAACCAAACTTGCAATCCATTCAAAGTCCTTCTCTCACAAAAAGTTGCAGGCTTCACGTGTAACCTTGCTGCAAGCAAATACAAAAGCATTTCTTAAGAGAGATGATAAGTGCCAGAGCCTTGGCACATGTGTAAGAACACGCATGATAGAAAAGGAGGCTCAGTAGGAGATAAAGTGCGCAGCTGAGTCACAGATATATCAGTTCTAATGAGGAACTGTGATTTGAAGAACTTATAAACCCATGTGTTCATATACCACTGAACTAGCATTCCTCTCCCTTCAGAAAGCCAGGAGAGCTGTCAGCCTAAATTATTTATGCCACTGAGATACTGCCAACTGCTAAGTCAAGTGGTTCAGGGAGAAGCAATGAACTTCTGCATGTTTTCTATACTTCTCTTCTGATTAGAGGGAGAAAAGCATGCACAGAGCGAGGGATACTGTGCTAAATGGAACTGCTACTAGCTTGCCATTTAGAGATAGTAAGTGGAGAGTTAAGTTTGGCAGACAACATACATTTTGTACAAATTACTGAGATGTGTTAAAATATTTTATAAACAGAACCCTAACGGAAACGTCTAGCCCTCAAATGAATATTTTCTGGTCGCTCTTGTAACTCCAGTAAGGTAGGATTATGCTACTGTGAAAGGGAAATGTACTGCAGATTTTTTTTCCCTCCAGATCTAGGCAAAAACAGACTTAATCTGCTACTGCTTTTGAAGTAAAAATTGTTTTTTGTTTTTTTTTTTTAAGTTTAAATCACCATCCTCTACAAATACTACAAAATATATGGGAGGGGAAATAAAGCTAGGGGAAAAGCTGCAACAGCAAAGGAATAGTACATCCTCTTGTCATCCAACAATAAATACTTATAAATCAGAAGCAAATTCAAAAATTTAGGCAATAAAGAATTTTAAAAATTGAACTATTTCAATCTTTGAAATTAGAAAATAATGTTCAATCCCAGACAACTATGTTGGCTACACAGGATAAGCAAGGCAACTCATATACAGAGCTGCAACAAGTCTGTGCTGACTGCACAAACCAAACAGCTGACAATTTAGGAGGTAACCAGGAACATCTTTTGCTTCATGCCCCATAAAGAACCTTTTTTGCAGGTGTCCTCTCCTCTCTGTCCAGCTCAGCATCGTGACTGAACTTCCGTTTTGAAGACAATCGCCTGCGCTTCAGTGGCGAGGGGGGAGTGGTGCTCGCTGTGCTGTTTGGATCCTTCTCATGAATCTTCATGTGCCTGAGCAGGAGGGGGAAGAAGACACCATCAGCAGGCAAATCTGGGGCAGGAAGTCCAATGTAAATTTTAATGCCAACACCACTTCTAAGGTTTGCCTTTAAAGGACACCATCAGCTATCCCATAAACTGCCCTTTGCAGTGCCTGGGCCTGTGAGGGGCTGCAGCAGGGAGCCCACAAGCTTTCCCCCATGTCCCAACTCCCAGCACGACACTTGCCCTGCTAACATCTATTTCCATGAGCACCGTGCCCATTCTCCACCATCCATGAGGTCCTGGTTCTGCCTAAACCTGCTCAGCAATCCACATACCCAGCCTCCCTGTCTTGTGGCAGTCTAGGAAGCAAAAGCCTGCAGCTTAGCATTCACTTCTCTCAGTGCAAAAAAAGCACCTCAGCTTCAACCGGCTCTCTGTCTAGAGTTTGAGACTGTACCTCAAATAGATCTGCATATGCCAACACCAGAGCAACATTTCTTAAATATATTTGTTTCCTTCTCATCCTTAACACAGTGTTGGACCCCAGTATCAAATTTCAAGTGCAGCTTTGAAGTCAGGATTATCTGGTCCCACTGTTACAGTGCACTAGGTAAGGCTTGCAAAACTCTGTACTGCCAAGGCATGCTCACAAACCTGCTTTCCCAGGAAAACAACTATTTCTTGTCACAAAGACACAGGAAAAGGGAAAGTAACAGAATTACTCAGAAAGCAGTATCATTAATATCTGTTTACCTGACCCACTTGCCTCTTGGTTTTCTGTATTTGCAACCTGAGGAAGCCACTGTTGTCTAGTTCCCTTCAGTTAGATGGAAGGTATTGCTGCCATGCTTTTTTTCTGACAACTCAAAGCTCAAATTTCTTTTTTTTTTTTTTTTTTTGAGATATGACCTTTAACCTCACCTCAAATTTATATTGCTATTGGGAAAAAAAATCAAATGTATGCTCCACATACAATGGAAATTTTTTCTCCTAACAGCTAGATATGTGAGTGCAGGAGGGAGCTGCCATTTGTCCCTGACTGACTTCAAAGAAACACAATGGAGACAATGTTAATGGCACTTGGGCAAATCTTTCAGAAGTCACATCCACAACTCAGCTCAGGATAGTGCCATTAAACATGACTGCACAATATCATGTTGTAACATGAGAGAATGTTGTAACCCAGACAAGCCTTGCATGTCCTCATAACTGCTTTGGTGTTATGATATAAAATCTGTTTTAGTTTTGGATGCCAAGGGCATGATGCTTTGAGATAATACACTGGACCAAACTGACCCACAGCAGACCCCACTGGAGCTGCTGGGAAGACTGTCTCATCACACAATGCTTTTTTTAAGCTCAGAAGCTTAAAAAAAAAATAAGGCTTCTAAATCACTGTCTCAAAGTATAGCCTGTCTCAAACTGCAGGGTGTTGTGCAGGAACAGCCTCAAGCCAAAAGCACCACAGGTACCAGAAACAATGCAAGATGAAAATGCCTGTTCAGCTACTGCCTGCTTTCAGCATCCATCAAGGCTGGGACTGCTTGGAGGATCAGGTCCATGAGGAAAAAACCTGTTGTTTCCCCAGATCCCCAGTAACTCACACTGGTTGCACAACTGGTGGACAGACATTGGTGACACCTGTCAGTCACAACTATGTGCAGATGTGCCCAGCAGGTTAGACATGGAATCATAGAAGTGATGCTGAAATTGTCTGACCTCTTCCCCTGCCAATCACCCATTTGAGAGGAGAAGGAATGCTGAAGGTTTGAGCATTTGGGTCTCTCCAGGTTTGACAGAAGCCAGAGAAAACCCAGAGTGCTGACACAGCATACAGAGTGCTGCACACTCCCCTGCCTTGGCCCTCTGGTAGCTCTGGCAGGCACCACAGGTACCAAAGCAACTGATTCATCCACACAGTGCTACCTTGTCTCACAAAATCTGCAGGAAGGCATCTACAGATACTCTACTGCTTTGTTTTCTTCAATCTTGTTTTGTTTTTTTTCCTGTGACACTGATCTAACTTCTCATGCTAGTTAGAGCTTCTTTCATGGGTGATAAAACAGCAGCCTGAGCTGCAGGTGTCTGTATTCACACAAGAATAAAGGAGAAGAAAACAGTTATTTGTTCAAGGGGTTCCTGTCCACAATGATAGAAGATAAAATTCAGAAAGCATCTTGCAACAAAAAGTCAAAATATTCAACTGCACAGCAAAGCAAAACCTGGAAGTTTGGATTGTTTGCCTATGTTTTTATTACTTCTTTTTGGTAAAAACTGCTTTCCAGTTTCCTAGGTCCTTACTTAATAGTAAGGACAGAGGTTTTTGCTGTGTCTGTCTGTGCCTGCACCCCAGGCACTCACACACAGCCTGACTGCTTAACCCTCTGGCAGCTCAGCTGAAGCACAGCTAACTCTACTTGGCCAGTTACTTTTCAGATAGCTAGAGAGCAAAATCAGTCAAGATAAATCACATTCATCCTGAAAACAAACAACAAGAAAACTGCCATGCATTGAGCGTGGGACTTTTTCTTCTCATTTTATTTTAAAGTCTCTTTCCAACCATTAGCAAGTATGCACAACTCCTGTTTAGCAGCTACCTATGCAAAACAGCTTCCTTAGGGCTAAGTTCTTTCCTCCTGCTGTTTGTCCACCTGTTGAACTCTGCGTGTTTTGAAGGAGCTGGCTCCTACTTGAGAGGGATGCAATGGCACATCCACAGTACATCAACAGGAAAAACCCTTGGGTCCTCCAGCTTAGTGCCAGCCCAGCCTAGCACCTCTGCCTGGCATGACCTACTGCATGCAAACACACTGGCTCCTGCAAGTCCCAAAAGCAGTTTAGCCATGCTTGAAGTGTGAAGTTTGCCAATAAGGGAGGGCTTGCTAACATGGGTACAGCACCACAGCATGGGGGCTTTGCTATGTCTGGTGTCAGCCACTGGCTGCCCCAACTGCTTGCAGTTCTCATTCCTGCAACGTGTGTGCTTTTGCCATGTCCTAAAAGCCACAGCAGAAATCCATACCACAGCAAGGAATGTGGTGACCCCCTTCATGTTTTAGTTTTGCACATTTGAAAGGAAGCAGCCCAAGCTATCGAGCTATAAACAGGAAGACACCCTGACTGCACCTTTGACTTTTACTGTGTAGGTCAAACATCACAGCTGCTGTGATAGCTCTATGCATGTTATCATTAAGGAAGAAAAGGAAAATTCTGAAACCAAAGCAGCAGGTTCCAGAGTTCTCAAGGAGACTCACAACCTGCCCATGTTACAGCCAGCAGGTTGTTCCTTTGGCAGGTTAAGCAAGTTTCACTGCATCAAGTTAAGGGTGGAGAGGAAAAAGATTACTAGAGCTACAGCCCTAGATAAGCGGGAAGATAAAGCCAAGAAGTACAAAGGATAGACACAATCTTCATCTCTCTCTTTTACTTTGCAACATGGATGTCATTCTGCCTCCAGACAACATTTATCACCCAACATGGGTTGAACTTCAGCAGATGCCAAGTCACATCCACAACCTTTCTTTCAAACACTCCCTTCACTGAGGCTTCTTCTAGTTAAAAAATTTCCTAACCATAATTAAGGGGGGGGGGGTAAGTATTTGTGTTGCCTTACTCCTTTAGAGGAGTTTGCCTTGATTAGATCTTCCATGTAACACTGCAAATATTCAACCTCACTGTTTAGCCTGCCAAGATACAAGATGAACAGGAACAAAGCTGTGTTTAGAAGTTATTTTCCCTTTGTGACTATAACAACATATTTTGGCCTGACAACACTGGCATACTTAGAATGTAAAAGACAGGCTCATAAGTCAGGCTGGCTTTCAGCATCTTACAGTGATAGAGAAAAATGATATGACATTCATCAATTCCAAAAAATAAAGATAAACACTCAACACTTTAAGTGAGAATGTAGTTCAGAAAAAAAGAAGGGCAAAGTAAGGACATGTACAGAAATGCTTATATTCAGTTGCAGATACAAGTGCCAGCAGCTTTAAAGTGACCACTACTGCAGCTTAGAAGACATCCAGAATCACAGCAGATGAAACTTGGATTTCTTTTCCTAAATTAAACCAATGGATTGTGGCTCTGAGCCATTCTACAGAGCAACCAAAGAACAGCAGACAAGTTCAGGAAGGTACAGAGCCCTGAAATCTGCACCGCACAGTCTCCCCAGCATGCATGCAAGTACACATGCACTTGGGACAGTGCTGAGGGTAGAACACTAAAATCCAGCCATGATACACAGGATGACAGGAAGGAGATAAACACTTGAGCTTAATATTAGGGAGGACTCATTTGCACTAAGTGCTAGCTAGCCTTGATTAACCTTTCAAAGAAAGTGGTGGAACTCTATTTGAAATTAGACCAGAGAAAGAACCAAAAAATTTTGCAAAAAATAAATACAAAATGAAAAGAGGAAACTAAGTCTTTTCTAAACATGGTCTGATCCACCTCTGAACTAAACTCTTAATGTTTAAGAACTGCTATGCAAAAAAATGTGAAATACCTTGCTATATGATACGCTTTATGCAGCACAGCTGTATGAGAAAAAGCTCTCCTCATAATCTCTTCCCTCCCCCTCACATAAAGAATTCCACAGGTGAGCCAAGAGGATCCGACTGTGCTAGGACTGTGTGTCAGTCACCCCTCCCAACAAAATCACATTTTTTCAAGTTCTTGACTGCCTTTCATTCCATCCTCCCACCGAGGATCACCTTCTGCTTCCCCTCTTCTGCCACAGCTCTCCTCTCCCCTCTCCGTGTCACATGAGCAGGATGACTAAGATGATAGTGCACAAGAATTCCCCTGGCTTTTTTTCCTTTTTTTTTTTTTTTTATTAAGACAAATGGACAGAAAAAATTTCTAGCTCCACACTGTAATGCAGAGCATGATTTCAGGAGAGTAACTATTCTACTAGTACGGCAGCAAGTGAACATTTTGCTACTTTACATTGAAGAAGAGACTTCTGTAGTAATAGGCAAATGCAGAACACAAGTGCCTTTTTCCTTTTTCTCTTGTGATGGTGTTGGAACAGTGTCTGTGGGAGGTGACTCATGGGGACGGCAGAGGAGCATGTGGTCTCCTGAAGGGACATGCAGCTCCTGCTGGTCACATCCCAGTTTTTACCAGATCTCAAAAAAGGGCTGATATATTTTCATAATGCCAAGGGGATTTGCATATTGATAGTGTAAGCTTTCTGGAGGTCTCAAAACAGGGCAGCCTACAGTTTCAATGCCAAAACCAGAACGTGGGCAGGTTTTGACTGGCTGGCTCAAGGCTAGAATGAGCAGCCAAAGCATCCTGAAGGAGGCAAATGCAAGATGCAGCTGCTCCTGGCTCTGGGTCCCACTGAATTATGAACAAAACCAGGAGTTTCTGCTTTGCATGCAGATAACCTGATCAGCATCACTTAGGCTCTTGGATAGAAATCATCCCTCAGCATGCGTGGGAATCCCTCACCTCTTAATTCCGGGGAGAAAAAAGTACACTCTAGCTGCACCTTGAGTTTCCATGCCTCCTGATGTGCTTTAGGTCCCAAAGTAAAAAGGCCTGTCTGGCTTGGAGGCCCAGCCTAAAGGAAGGTATGGAACAAACGGGTGCATTTGCAGCCCCTGAGCAGGGCTCAGGGTTAAGCCTCTCCCTTAGAACTGTGGCAGCACAAGCACTGCTGGCTTTCAGTCAAGAGAGCTTTATGCCAGGTAGGTCTGATTAGAAGGAGCAGCATGTCCAGAGGGGGAGCAGCAAGCAATTTCACTGAGGCCTGGTTGGGAAAGTCCCAGCATCTAAATCAAGATTAATTCTTGAGCACAGAACCCAGTGTATGTATAAACACCCTCCTCCTCCCTCACGTCTGTGGAAACGCGGTGGGGAGGCCAATGAATCCGGGCATTATCAGTCCAGAGAGATCATCTGACAGTATCAAGTTCGGGTTCTGGCTTCATATCCCACATATTATTAAAAGTTTCACCACTTTACCACTAGATGTACCCTATACTCTACTGTATTGCACATGATTATTCCTCATCTCCCTCGTGATTTCTAGGCAGTTTAGTACCAAAACCAAGTGGAAAATCCACTGATACATCTGATGCTTATCTGAAGACAAGGAGGCCACACATCCAATCATTCAAATCAAAGGCAAAGAATAAAAATCAGTGCTTTCCATTCTCCACCTTATTTACAATACAATTTGTTTTTCCCCTTACAACAAAAAGAATTACTCAAGTTCTCAAGCTGGTCTGGGAAGGACTGTGCTGGTCAGTACAATTCAGCTGATTCAATTGCTTTATATCTTTCACTGTTTTGTGTCTCAAGATCTTTCACTTACGCTGCTCCTCCCAAGTAACAGTAAACAAACTGTAAAGAATCATAAAACCCCTTTTCAATATTAAATAAAAAAAAAGTCTATCTTTCAGAACATGACCAAACATCTGTTTAGAAAAAAATAGCCTGCTTTGTTAAAGCTTTGACATAGTACCATGGTATCAGAACGAACCATGCAGGATGCATCCAAGACAGGTTGAAATTTGGACCACGATGGACCATGGCGCACTTCATGCTCCATGAAATGGAAAATGTCTCAAAGAAAGAGAAGACAGCCTTTAGGATTACACTCCTTTCAGTCACGTTATCTTTGTCACAGTATCTTTGTCACTGTTTTTGTTTCATTCTTCTTAAAAAAATGATACTTTAGCCCAAGTTGTCTGGAAATGTAGGAAAACACAGGGAACTTCTCTTCAAATCTCCTGCCATTTGATGCATACAGGAAGCAAATCCTAAACAAAGCGAAAGTGAAGCAGCAGTATTTTTAGGAACAAGCATTTAATACCCTGCTGCTAAGTCCCTCCTTAAGAGTCTCGTGAATATGACTGAAATCTAAGTCAAAAGTGCAGTAACATTATGCCCTTGGGTTAAAGAGTTTAATCAGTTGTTTGTTTGTTAAAACATGTAGAGAATCTGTATTGACAATGTATTTCCAGTGTTAATTACCAACATCACCCACTTAAGAGAGCAATCTACTCAGCCCTTGCCAGTTGTGATTACAGGAACCAAAAAGATGCAGGCAATTTTGCAAATCAGACATGATCTGTACTAGGACAAGTTTCTGTTTGTCTTCTCTTTTTGACTTAGTATTTGTATCCTCAAAAAAATCCAAAAATGGCCCAAAAAGCCCTCAGACACACACACATACTTCACAGCGAGTCACGAGACAAATACCAAAATCCCAATCACATGGGAAACTCCCTCTTACAACTGCAGAGCAATTTCAAAACAAACTCTGAGCACGCCCACATACTCTAGAGGTTACCTTAGAGCCCCAAATGCCACCTTTAATCTTATACCCAGACCCTGGGGAAATGACTTCTTTTTCCTATGGAAAATGGCCTCCGCTTGTGGCTACTCGCACTGGCAGACCGTGTGGTGCTAAATGAGAAATTTCCAAACTTTGCCAGATTTTTCTAAAACTAAAGCTGCCAGCAGCTAGGACCCTGCAAATCCTTACAGCCTCAAATGTCCCATGCTAATGCTGAACCCTAGCATGGGACAAACCAAAGGAAGCTGAGCAGTGGAGGCCTCTATGGCTACACTGGTAGGAAAGTCATTGCAGAGCCTGCAGGGAAAGGGTAGGGTGGGGCAAACAGGTCCCAGGAAGGATCAGATTGGGATGTCCTGACTCATTTCAGCCACATGTGTGCAAGCAGGCCCAGCAGCAGATGTCCCTGCTGGCACTCCCCACAGCAGCCAGGCAGTGCCATCCTGCCGGCATGGCAGCACACCTCATCATCCTCATGGAGTCTCCAGCTCTTGTCGCGCTGTGCACCAAGGCTAAGGTGGCCCTGGGAGCCTCTCCACACAGCAGCGTGTGGTGGCACGTGGGTGCAGCCACCCCCTCAGCATCCCCCAGGTGCCACACGGACGTGGCCTCAGCATCCTCCCCAGTCCACAGTGGCTGCTGCACCGCCTGGCTCCCGGTGCAGTGAGGTTCTCCTGGCAGAATGCATCGCTGGGATGACAGAAGTGCTGCCATTCAGACCCACCAAGGCTGGCTGGGTGTGCTGAAAAAGCCACCGGTGATTGAGTTCGAATGACAGATTTCGAATCTCTTTTCAGTGCTGCTGGGACAGTCTGCGAAGTTAGCCAGTGCCACACAGCTGCTAATACATGATACCTAAGGATATATGATACACACACATGCACACAGAGCATTCTATATTTTTATCCTAGAGAAAAAATTTGCTTTGCTGTGAATAAAGGCAAGTTGTAAGCATAGAGGAAAGATAATGATCTACACATCCACTGAGGGGGGGTACCACTTTTGAATAATTATTCTGTATTCACATTTAAGCAACTACTCGCTACACAGACTCAGCAAGTTCAAACAGGCTGAAATTGATACAACTGCATTCCCAGCTTGGCTCAAAGTTACTCCTATTCCCTAACAGTGATGTTGTCAGAACACCTCAAAGGAAAAAAAGGGAGACAAATATTTGCCTGATGATGCTGTGACAGGGAAGTGATTCAAACCATGCCTCCAAAGCAAAGCTTCCCAAAGGACTGCAGAAGAAAGCAGTTTGCATCAACCCTGGCATAAGGGAGGGCAAAAGAGGAGGAAATGCAGTGTGAGCTTCTCAGTACCTCTTCACCAAGCTGTCACACACAGTTTGCATTATGTTCAGAGCAGACCTAAATTAACAGTGCCAAACACTGCAAGGAGACTTCCAAGCTGTAAGAAACTTTTATATGGGCCAAGATCCTCCTTTATTAAAAAAGACCCTTCTCAGGCCACCATACTTCCTTAAGCTTGGAGAAAAAAGTGTATTATCAACAGTAAAATCAAGCAGAAGTAATATTTTTTAAATGTACAAAAAATCTGGCCTGGGCCATTCTGACTGTTTCCTTCAGTCTTTTTGGCGATCTGTGGTTTTCAGGCATGTCCTTTAGTTACCAGACTATATAACTTTATTCGGTTACTCCACTGCTGATTTTTCAGGAAACTTTATGTTTAAAGAAAACAAGTGTTATTAGGAGGTAAGGATAATTAAGGCCATTTTAAATTTTAGTAACAGGGGGAAGAAGGAGAGAGAGGGAAAGAGAAAATCAGAGAAAGCATATCACAACAGGGAAAAGATTTATCCTAAAGAGCAAATACAGTCAAAAAAGTCCTAGGTATGTCCTGCCTCCCGTCAAAAACCACACCCTTTTCTTAACCAAGCAAACATAAGCCTCAGCTACTTCCCAGAACCAGGCAAGCCCTCTTGCTGTTGGTTCCCTCTCACACTCCACTGTTGAGCAATCCTGATGGCACAGCACAGAGCAACTTGCTGCGTCACACAGCTCAAGGAGGAAAACACAGAGGGCCCCGGCACTGCTGGGGATGCTGTGCAGATGGAGCAGGGTATCTCTCCCCGACACACACGCACGAACGCACACACAACAGATACACGCATGCAAGGAAGCTGCACGAGATAAGGGAAGCACATCTTCCTTAAAAGCAGGTTCTCCACATTACCCCGCTATCAGCAGCCACCAAGTATCTCAAGGGGCAAGGAAGTAAAAGGTTATCACTGCACACACACAAACTGCAAATTCCCAGCGCTGAGGATGGCATCCTAGCAAAAGCGGTTTCACGTGCTCAGCCCATTTCCTCTCTTGTTCCTGAACATGTGGTCCTCCTTCCTTAGAGTGTTCCCTTGCTGAGGAGAGAAGCACAAGGAAGAAGTTTCACATCTTGTTACGTGTCTGTTTAGTCAAACTGGAAATAAAAGTCCCCACATGACTGCGCTACAGGAGTTTGAGAACTTTAGCCCTCAAGTGGAATTCATACAGTCCATGAACAACTGTCACCTTACTCTCCTCTCTGTCTGAAACTGTCAAAAAAGATAACACTGAAGTGTCTTGGTGTAAAAAATGAGCCACACAGAAGTTGGGCACCTTCTCTATTTCAAGATATCTTTCCACATGAGTCAGCACTGGAAAGCTGACTCAGAGGATTTACAAAAAAAATCACTTTGAGTGTTTAGCAAACTTCAACTAAGAGACCAGTCTGAAGAACTTGGCATATCTATAGATACTCTCAAGAAACAGAAAACAGTATTTGCATATTGTGTGCTATTTAGCAGTTGTATAATGGCACTACTACTTTAAAGACTGTGTCTTTGCCTAAGCTGTGTACATCATGCATTTGAGCATCAAGGCTCAACAACCCGAGTGAAAAGAGCTGGCTAAGTCCAAATGACAAGACAGACTCCCCTTGCTTTTTTAATTTATTTTTTTTAACAGCTACAGAAGCTTCCCCCAATGCTGTCAATGTACTGTCATGGAATAGCCTATTTTTAAAAGAGGGGAGGAAAGAAAAGGGAAAAAACTTGCTGACCCTGCGAGGGGGTATGTTCTGCTGTTTGCTGGTTCCAGCATGCTGAACAAGAACAGGTTGAGCAGGTTAGATACTGGGGGGAAAAAACGTAAAGCTGGAAGACCTACATTAAAGGTGGAATGACAGCAACCACAAATGCAGTTTGTGATAGACTTTTTCCTCATTCTCGTGGGTACTTTGCCCAGGAATCTTTTCAGGGGATAGGAGGACAGGGAATACGTGTTCATAAGAGAAGTGATGCAAGTATTTCTGATATGCATGCACAACAGGCTGAACAAAGATTACCTTAACATACAAACTCTCTCAGCATATTTTCTCACCACCAGCATTTTCTACAGAGAATCAGCCAACCGAAGTACAAGCTACAAGACAAATCACCAACCGAAAAGTGAACAAAGCAACACGTTATTTGTTAACCTTGAGAGCTAACATGTCCACAAGAATCACAAGTCAGGTTTATGGCAGAGGACTAAAAGCACCTCAACTCCTGACAAAGATCACCTGGATTTTCTAGTGCTTGCTAAGTTAAGGTTTGTATTTATTTTGTAGCTCTTCAAGGTGAGAAGGGGAGGAAACATCCCTGAGAATACTAGACCTTCAGAGGAGGTGATATTCCTGAAGGGGTACTTATGTGGAAAGATCAAGATCTTGCACTGCCATGTGCTCTGAGACTAGAGTCTAATCTGTCAAGTGGCTTGTGCTTATTTGAACTGTGACACGGGTAACAAAGCAGCACTAAGCCACGCTCAATACGCTCTGTTCTACAGGAGATTCACGTTACTGCCCCTGAGCAGGGCGGCATCACCCTGCCATGTCAGGCCACCTTCTCCTCAACACAAATCACACCAGAAACCTAAACTCATTAAGACTGTCCCCTTTTTTTGCCTTGCAGAAAACCAAAACAAAAGAACCCACAGCCTTACAGGGCACAAGATTAGACTTGTGCAGAGGCATACACAGAGAAAGACAACACACAGAGAAAATCTAGGACAGAAAAACACACTGAAGTCTCATGTTTGGGTACTGAGGAGCTCTGGAAATGCAAGAATAATGTTCCTCATTGTGTACACTTAGGTTCTCAAGAACAATGGAGCTAATTAAGGTCTGCATATAAATCTTAACTCTGCACTTCCTTGCTTCGCTTGATTCTAATCAGATCTCAGCATTTGTGTTTTTGTGTTAACTTCCTTTGCTGTTCTTTAATGATAACTGAAGGGGGATACTGTCCAAGCCTACAAGCAGCATGTAACACATCTGAAATCGTGGCATCTCCTTTCAGCTCTGAGGGCTCACAGAGATTCTGTGGCACAGGAGGTCATCCAGAGTCTTTTACTGCTGAAGATACTGGTGGAGGGGTTTTTTTGAGCACCCTGTTTGTGAGCCATGTTCATCAAATAGAAATTTATATATAGTCTTTCCAGAAGTAAATCTACTCCGTAAGAGTGAGACAGACTAAAGTTTCTTCCTGGAACAATTAAAAATATTGTAGACTTGTAATTCAAATCAAAGACACAGAGAAACAGACTCTTCTCTTAGTGCTGTATTGTTGTTGAAAAGGCTTTCTTTCTCTCTTTCTAATTCAACCTTCTTCAAAACATGGGGGTCCCAGCAGAGTACCAAACACATATTCTGCGTATTATCTGCTGACAGGAGAGGCCAAAAAGCTTCCTTCCACCTGTTTCTCCATCCTTATTTACAAAACATACTAGCAAAAAATGTAACAAACATTCTTAACTGCAAAAAAGCCAAAACAGCTATCCCATCTCACCTGCATCCCACAACTACAGTCATCAGTTACTAGAAGCAGAAGTTAGTCCTTTGTGTTCATTATCCCTGATGAAGAATTAGGGCACTTGCCTTTGCTGAAGCTTATCTTTCACTAGCATGCTGACAGTGAAAATAAATCATCCCCTCACATATAAGGAATGGATTTAAAAGCCTTGCTCTTAATATTTGTAGTACAGCCTTGTTCTTAATATTTAAGAGCACTGCTCACCAATTGCTACATTGAAATAAAAGCTCCTTAGGAGATGACCAAAGAGACATTTCTATTGTGCAAGACAATGAGAGACAGCCTTTTCATTTGTGTGAAGTGTCAATCATTTTCTGTCTGGTGAGCTCCTTGGCTATTTGTTTTTAGCTTCAATATCTTGTAGGTTCAGTTTTTCAAAGCTACACCAAATTTCCACTTGCAAACCACCAGAAAGCCAACCATGTTGTAATAAGGCAGTTCCTCTCCTCTTCTGGGAAAGAAAAAAAGGTCTTCATCACATTTGGCTACGTTCTGCCTCCAAAATTTCCATCCTAAGCAAATGCCAGCCTGCACGTGCTGGACTACAGAGATCCTATTTGTACTTGGAGGCTGGGCATTGTTACTGTGCTGCACCCCACAAAGCACACACAAGGTACTGGAAGCGGGCCAATGCCATAAATAACATGGGAGCGATTCACAGGTGGAATGCAGAGAGAGGATGGATTCAGCCAGATCTTGAGGACACTCTGACTATTGGACATTTGCAGAGTCACAGATGGCCTGTGTGCATGCCTGCCCATGACACACAGACTCTTGTTAAAGGCAGCAGGGAAACCTTTGAAGTGCATGCATCCCAATCCCTATGCCTTCATCAGGATCCAACACTCATTTTCTGAGCAGTGCATTACAATCTTCCAGACTTGCACGCTCGTCATGTGCCAGCAAAAATGGCTGGTTAAAATGTCAAAATTCACAGATTACCCTCCAGCATGTGCATTTTCTGTCTTTCTCAAGAAACTCAGTCAGCAACACACAGGTGCACATACAAAGTGTTGTTTCAGAAAGACTTGAACATCAGAACATTACCATACCTTGATTAAAAAGACAGCTGTTTATCTCTCTACAGCGTATTAAAATCAGAAGTTTGGGAAAACTATCTAGTACTGAAAGTAAGACTGAGAAATGAAAGTGACTTCTTAATTAAAAGAAGAAATACCTTCTTTGATAGGACCCTTTGTAAGAATGCTTCAAAGCATAGCTTCTGCGATCCAGATCTTCCAATCTGAGTTTCAAAGACTTCTGCATGTGGTTGTTGCATGTGGTGTTTCACATGTGCCAAAAAAAAAAAAAATCCCCAAACTATGAGACCTGTTCCTGAGAGATGGTAGATAAACAGTCCACAAGTACCCAAGCAGGATGTAAATAAAAAGTCATACTAAATATTTTTGTCACATATGGGCAAGGAATGGAAGAAGAGAAAGAAGGTAGATACTTTCTACATTTCAGTTTCAAATGAAACACTTCAGTTAGTTTGCATTACTGGACTTATATGGACAGTCTGGAGAAAACCAGCCATGGACAATGCTCCTTCATTTACCAAACTGGGGAAGCTGTGGCTGAAACACATGTGTTATCCCTTTACTCTTGTCAGACTTGCCACAGAGCCTTTAATAGCTTCCCACTGGAAACTGGCAGGAAGGTCATTTCTCCCCTCCCTTTTGGCATTTATACCCCATTAACATTTTCTACTTGCATGGAGAGCATGTCTTTGGCAGGGAGGAAAATGTGACTTTAAAGTGATAGGCACAGACTATCCTTAGTCACAGAAATGGAAAAGGAACTGCTGGCAAAGGATCCTACCCCCAAAGGAAACACTTTTGGAGCAAAGTGGAGGCATCGCCCTTCCCACTGAAGGCTGATGCACATTCTATTTGAAAGCAACACAGTAAGTCAAGGAAAATTTTTTTCCCTACTTCAAGGTCCTTTCCTTATGCTCACAAACCACCACTACAACCACAGCAGCAGCCTAACTCCTCTGTGCATTTTGGGGAGAAGCAGTGGTAGAGATGGAGTCTAGACCCAAAAGGGCTCCTTGGAGTTGGCATTATTCACAGGTAATTCCCTAGGGAGTTACTATGACAGTACAGATGGAAAACCTTTGGAAACTCTTTAGTAGTTGCAATCTTTTGAGTGGAGACTGCACACTGGAAATCCCCAGTTCTTCTACAGCTACAGAAACTCTTTATACACCCCTTCCCCTCCATATAGTCTATGTTCCTGATGGAGATATGAGTATTCAACTTTAACTCACTGTGACTGAGAGAAAGCCACAGGGTCTGTATCTCCAGCAAAGAAGGATGAGGATAAGGCATATCCTAAATTGTAGATTTTCTTATGTACTGATCATTACAGTGCCAGTTACAGGAATGATGAACTCAAAACTACCATGATCTAACTCTTTCCTCCAGATTCTTAAAAAAGCCCCAAGAAAATAATGCTCCCAAATCTCTAATCAGCTCCTGATTCTCCGAGGCTTGCTATTTCCAAGAAGACTTGCTCTTTTCAATACTGGTCAAAAACAAAAGTCTAAAAAACTCAGCATCATCTCCAAATCTTCTTCTCCAGAGCAATTCCTGATGCTGATACCAGGCACTAACAATCTTCCAGCTGTTGTATCAGATGGCACCAACCCTCCACAAACAGTAGGAGCAGCACTGATATGGCAGCAGACAGTCTGACACCACTTGCAGTTTTTTGTTCGGGACATTGAGCATTCTTCAGAGACCTTTGCTCTCTCCAAATGTGACTGTCCCCATAGAAGGCTCAGGACACTCCTGAACAGCCTGGCAGCCAGTAAGAGTGTTTTCTGAGATATCCTGGGCTCAAGGTTCCCTGTTGAAAATCCTGGCCAAGAGTCACACTGGTCAGAAAGGAAAGCAGGTTTTAACCTCTCTTTCTTATTAGTATTGCACAAGAGAACCTTCCCACTCCACCCCAGTCTGCTGTGCCCATTCAACTTAACTTGTTGACGAGGAGCCAAAGAGCACAACAAAAAGAAATTGGACTTCATATGAGAGGCTATGACTCATTTACAAATGAAGTGTTGCACGTATTGTGGGAGTCAGGAAAGCCAGCATCGATTTCACAAGTGAAGAGTACATGCAACACCCCAGCACAGCTAGAGTAACTCAAGGAAGAGATGTGCAGGAAACAGCATTCTCACTCACACTACAAAAAGTTCACCTGTTGCACAGTAGTTTTACTGTAATGCAAAGGAGCATCAAGTAAGAGCTCTGGAGTTTTTTTTCTCCCTTGGTAAAGTGAAGGTGGTGAAAAAATACTTTTGATGGAGATGGTCAACACTTGAGAGTATAACAGCATAGGTAATCATTTTCTAACCCAAAAAAGCAACCAAAACTTGTCTCCTTCCCTCCTCTAGTCAGCTGAATGCCTAATGATGTGGCTGCTTTGAGGCTGAAAGATCAGAAATTTCATTCTGTGATGGAACAGCAGTAAGTACTCCCATGGCACAGTATTTCCCTGGACAAAACCATTCAATTGAACTTTTTCCCCTAAAAGGCCCTTTAAAACTCTGGATTTTAAAATAGTATGGGCAACTAAATAAGAGCCAGCACATGGCAGGGGGAAAAAGAAAAGAGGATGGACATGGCATAAGCCTACACATTTTTCCCACCATTCAGATACCAATGGACCAACTTCTCCCTTGCTCATCTCCTATGAACCAAGCATATGTGGTGTAAGTGCAGTAAATCCTGGGAAACTCCTGCAGGATCTTCACAAGTTACACTAATTCTTTACCAGCACATCACAAGTTTCTGCTGGACCTGTAACTCCTCTCTCACCCCATGCTGTGCAATGATCCAGGGATAACACCCTGCTGGCTACCAGGGGCACATGAGAAATTTTTTTCTTGTTTTTTTTGCTGGTTTGGACATATACATCTGTCACTACTTAGATGCTGTAGCACAAAAATAGAGAACAATAAAAGAGGAGAAAGATGGACTTGTAGTATCATCTAGCTGGTACAGAAGAACAGACATGGCACCACCACAGAGGTGGCCTGCAGGAGTTACACATGAGGCAGGACCTGGCAAACAGGTCCTTGCTCTGGAATCCTGAGGCAGAAGCAGTTTTGAATGAGATGTGAGACAGATTCAGCCACAGCACTGACAGTCCACTGGACATGATGCTACAGCTAAGTTTGAGATGCCTGAAAAAGAAATTTACTTCACACCATCTTGGACCAGAAATACCTGTTTCAGAAGGAGGTACTGGTGGGCAAAATGAACGTCTTCCTTGTGAGTATGTCATAGCATCAGATAAAAAATTTGATTTCACTTTGCATTTATCCTCATCAGCCTACTTGCACATTCATGCCTTCCTTCAGCAACAAGATCCAGTATTAGTCAGTTATAGCAACAAGAAAAGGTTATTCACTGAAAAAGACCAGAAGGCACAGTCTGCCAACCACAACTCTCCTGTAGCAGAACCAGCATGTTTCAGTTGCTCAGGATTTTGCTTGTCATGAGTCTGGGGTCACTCATTGCAGAGATACCAAGCTCGGGAACAGCCTTCTGCTGCTGCAGGGCAGCCCTGCACAAGAAGGAGCCTAACAGAACCAACAGGCACCCATCAGACAAAAAGACTTTTCATATCAAGATTTTCCTTTCATGAACTTAGGCCCTTCTAAGTGGGGTCAGTAAATACAACACGCCATGCTGGTAACTTCAGGCATCATCTTGTTAAGAGAAAAAATTAAAACCAAACTATTTTCTCATCAGGAGGTACTGATTTCTACTTCTTTTGGGCAAGTCACTGAGTCTGGCAATTCTGGCTATAAATTTGCTACAAAAGCATGCTAAGAATTTCTATATGGGGAAACCTGTACAAGGAAAAGTGACTACATCAATCTCTTATAGGCCTGGAGTCAAGTTTCAGGTGAAGCCTCCCTTTCCTGCTTCTAGAAGAGCCTAAGAGATGCCTAGTGAGCAAAAACTCAAATAAACCACACAAGCAGTCCTTCAGCAAGCCACCCAGACACAAATGACTGACCATCCCAGAGTTCCACCACTGGAAGTCACTCTTGGATACTGACAGTGGCATCAGTTGCAACTCCGCATGGCCCTGCCTTCCCCACGTCATGCAGAGTAATGACCCGACCTGGCAAACATGGCTCACAACACCTCTGGTCAGATGAGTCAGATGTGTGATTTATTCAGTGCCCAAGGCCAGTATCTCTTTGTGTTCTCCCCTTCTCATTTTTTATCTATCTTGCTAACTCTCCCCAGTTCCAATCAACTCGAAGTTAAATAAATATGGAATCACAAAACTGCATTCCCTCTCTTTTCACCCAAGTGTTAACAGGAGTAAAACTATACAGAAAAGGTAATGCTGCAAGTAGGTATTGCTCCCATTGTGCAGGACTATGTTATCTTTCCTACTGTCATCAAAATCACCTTTTCATTCTACCTATAACACACTGCTTGGAAAATAATTAGTAATAACCAGGAAAACAAGACTTCCTTTCCACACAGAAACAGTCTGTAACCATCACTCCTGCCCTTTTGCTTGTAAGCAATATTCTTTTCCCCTGCTTGCCTTACTGTTTCTTTGTAGGTTGTAAACTCTTTGAAATGGAGACTAAAGCCATGTGGGAATCCATGAAGTCCTAATCAGTTCTGAGATGTTCCACCCATGCAAATAAATGAATACTGAATCATGGGATGAGGGAGGGGAAGGAAAATCCCTGTGCTTTAACATTTTGTTTCCCCAGTTGACAAGTGTACATATTGCTACATCCCTACAAAGGAAACTACATTTGGAAATTTGGACTGCAGAGAATTTGCCAGATCTATAGTGCAATAAGTAGTATGTAGTGCAAACAAATATTGATGTATGTATTTAGAAACAAGATAAAAACACCAAAGAGGCATCTTCCTGGTGGCACTTGGATACTTAGGTACATAACACCAACAAAACCCCAGATGTTCCAATGCAACCACTTGAATCCATGACTCTGAGGCTATGGAATTCGAAATTACTATATAGCTTGGCTATATATTTTTATCCCCTGAGAAAAATCCATTTGTCATACTATCCATTTGTCATATTACTACTATTACTAAAAAAAAAAAAAAAAAAGCTATAACAACTCTTGATAATACTTAAAGAAAGCTAGAACATCTTTATCAAGTCTTATTTCCTCCCACTACTCAATTCTGATTTCCTCCCACTACTTAAGCATCCTAGTAGCTGTAGTGTGTGTTATACCACATTTGTAGGTCACAGATACTCCACATTTCCTGCCCAAGTGTCTTTGGTCTTTGCTAAGGACACTTTGCCCAAGTGTCTTTGCTAGTGGCTGCAAGGAAACAAAAGAGCCCCCTATGCTGTAATCCTTTCCAAACTCCTGGGACGCGGTCAGCACTCACCTGTGCATGTTTCCATTGGTGGTGAAGGACTGTCCACATACTGAACATTTATAAGGCCTTTCACCTGAGTGCACCAGCATGTGGCGATCAAGGGAGCTCGCTGAGCTCAGAGACTTTCCACAGATGCTGCAGGAATGGTCTGTCCCTCCAGTGTCAGTGTTATGCTGGAGAAAGCAATGATTTTTTTTTTCATTGAATGCCCCTTCTGAAGTGCCAGTAAAATATCAGCAAGAACATCTTAAATTAAGCAGCTCTAAAGAGCTACTTGGCACAGCACCTTAAACGAGGGTGTGCCCTGTAGATACCTCTCCTCCCCAGCCCTCCTCCCTCAACTACAGCCCCCCCTCCTCCCCCCTCATCTTTAACCCCTTAATGCACCAGCACAAGTAGCTCTTCCATACAGCCTGCAATGCAGCATTTCTGCTGGGTCTGCAGCAAAAGAAGATACAGAGGGACTCAGCAACAACCCATCAGACAAATGGAACCTTGGGATACTTTAAGCTGTGCAGCGGTTTGGGGCTGTATGAGTGGTAAGGAAAGAGGATGGAATTATGAACTTCACAGCAGAAGATAGACACTTAAAAACAAATTGTCTTTAAAGATATTAATTTTTAACTTACTGCATAGCAAGACAACAAAACTAAACTGCTTCTGAGTGTACATGCAGACTTCTATGGCCATGAGAATGCATTACAAGGTCAAGTAATGGCCATAGCTACAGTGCTGTATGTACCACTCTTTCTCACTTGCATTCAGAGACTTGAAGATTTCTTCACATACAAAAAAAATCCCCAAAAAACACCAGGAGAGTAAGAAAAAAAAAATTAAGTAACAGCTGCAGTACAGGAGGAAAAACTGAAGTAATAAGTATCTAGTGAAGCCAGTCATCAACCACACCTTAGCATCCAAAGCAGAACCTTCTGCTAGAGAAAAGGGCAAACCTCCTTATTAAGTATGCATATATTTCAGGAGGAGCAAGAACAGGCCTGTAGATGACAAAAAAGTGCACTATCCAGCAAAAAAAAAAAAAAAAGAAAAAAAAAGCCTCTCAAAACTGCTGTATCCTGTGAAAGACTGAGAGTCTCTTCTACACTGAGTTGATTTAAAAATTATGTCTTCCTGCTTCTTAATTTGCATGACCAGTAAAAAGATCTGTACTCCAACAGGATAATAAAACAGGACTTAGGCCTCATGATGAAAGTGGTTTTCCGGATCCTTAGGATACCTTAAGCAATGCAGAACAGGACACACATCCTTGTTTGAGCCACTGGGGGAAGGGGGGGTGGAATGCCAGGCAAGGAAGGGAGGAATATTATCTATTATCCACCTCAGGGTTAGGTTTGTGAGGTGTGCTTTTTGAAGAAAATGCAAGAGAAGGCTAAAATAAAAGCGAAACAATGGAAGCATTTCATTGGCTTGCACATGGAACTGTTTGACATCACTGCAAAATGCAACCTGGCAAACGAAACACTCTTAATAAAAGTAAGAAACCAAGAGCTGGTACTCTGCATACCTGACGAATGTGCATAGTTAGCTGGTGCTGTGTAGTGCAAATCTTTTCACACAGGGGACAAGTATAGGAAGACTTCTCTTCTTTTGTTTCCTGTGGACAAAAGAGAACAAAACAATCAGAAGGGATATAAATGTAAAAGGACTAGAAACCTGTCAGTGATGAGGATGGAAAAACATAATCCATCCCAAGTACAAAAGGCCACTGCTAAAAGAATAACTGGCATTTATACACTTATCAAGTGATAGATCCCTCAAGCAAGTTTCAGAAACTTCTGAATTTATAAACAGGGGCCATTTCAACTATCACAGAAGTACAGCAGCTGTTTTAACAGCACACAGATACTCAGCAGTAGTAATTTAGGACAGGAAGTGAAGGCAATTGCAAGGAGCTCGAACTGCCAGGAGGAATTTAGCTGACCAGAAAATAATTCCTGGAACATCATCAGAATACATGGGCAAACATCATTATTTTTCCCGAAGATTTTTAATAGCACAAGTTGTCAGAACTTCAGATTTTCCACCTCATCTTGATGGCAAAGCACTATCTTGGTGCCCTTTTGTAGGGGCTGCATGCTCTCCATGGCTGACTCAGAAGGAAGAGTGGCATTTACTGAATCATCAGCACCATTTCCTTCAGCATCCTGTGTTTCTGCTGGAAGCATCCCATCCAGGCACACCAGCCAGGCCCCACCCTTCTGAAGCTCGCAAGATCTGATGAGATCATAGCAAGAAAGAGGTGACAATGCAGGAGTGTACGTGACTCCAAAAAAACCCATTATGAACCCCATCATTCTCTGCCCAGGTGAGAATCAGGAGTTGATGGTCAAACCACAGTACAAACAATGAAGCCGACCCGGAGAGCTAAACCTGATTTAAGTATGCCCTTGAGACACAGAGCAAAGCCACCACTCTTCCAGCCAAGGATGAAATGACACTCTTGCAGGAACCAAAGCTGTTTGCCTCAATTTGTCCTCAAGGATGGCTGCTGGATGAAGTAAAGGGCATTTTCACAACCTCACCAGAAGCCAGGCATGGCTTATGCACCAACGCCCGTATATTAAAAGGAAGATGATTTGGCACTCAAAATTAAACCTCAGTTTTCAATTAGAATGATGCACACCTCTAGTGACAAGACAGTACAAAAACCATCTCTGCATGACCAGTGGGAAAGCATAATTTTTATGCCAAGTGACATTTTCTACTCAAGTTCTTTGCGGTTGTGTTAAGTATCATTAGTAAAAGCTTGAAGACAAGCAAAAAGCAGAACCCATTCTCAGCCCTTCTTTAGCTGCAAGCTGATGGGTATGAGTGTGTCTATGCATTTCCTCTCTCCACACAATTCTCTTTCCCCAGTGATATTCCAAAGTCATCAACTCAGAAGCAACCATTTCCAGGCTGTCAGACACAAGCACTCACAAAGAACATTGTGAATGACTAACCCAAGTCTCTGTGACAAATGCACTGGCACATTAGGATGGTGAGATGCTGACACAGAGTTAGAGAAAGTTCTTTTTGATGTCTCATTAAAAGCAATATTCCCTCCTGCACGATTTGGGGAACGATTCTAGAGAGTACCCATATTATGTTTTGTTTTCAAAAACAGGGCCATAATAATTTTGCAATAACTTCTGTGACCTGTGGACATGGATGAAGAGCTGTGACCATTTGTTCTGAAGAAAACAAGTCTTGAGACTTTGTTTCTAAAATGAAAGGATTAGGTTCTCCCACTCCTCCCCATTCTTTTGCTTGTACATGTTTTTCCAGCTACATTTCAGCCTCTACATCCCAAAGGTAATCACTGTAGGCCACACATACAGGCCAAGGTCTAATGTACTAGCGCTTACAAAACATTAGAAAGAAAGCAAGAAAGGCTGACATTATGAAGTCTGAACACTCAAAATTAAAATGCATTATCTCAGTGCCCCTCCCCCAAGTTTTTATATACAAACGTGTCATTCACAAACATTCATTCCATCCTACTAATACAACTTTAATTTTACTACATGCAACCCGACTGTGGAGTAATGTTCAGTTCCAATTATACTGCACCCTGTTAAAAGCTGGCTCAAGACAGGGCACAAACACACTGTGCCTTGAGGAAAATCCCTGCATACGTGCTGACAGTTTAGATGATGTTTAATCCCCAGGCTATTTCTGAAAAATTATCAACCCACTACTGTTTTTTTGTCCCCCTCCTCTTTAGGCGAGTGCTGTAGTTCTACATGATGCACTTGATGATTTCAAAGCCCGCTTTCCAGGCTGCCTTCTCTTCAAAGCAGCAAATTAACAGAAGATAGAGTAATTACTAGTTCACCTTGAAGCAAAGATCAGAAACACACTATAGCTCAGCCAGAGCTGATTAGTATTGAATCTGGGGTTTATTATTAACTAGAATCCAAACTTTCTCCAGTGGTCAGACAGGCTACAAGCTGCATACCGTAACACAGCTCAAGCAAATCCGTTGACTAACCCAATCCAGACCAAAAAACATTAGCATCCCTACTGTAAGAGTACCCCCATTCACCAATTTAAAACACAGCATTCAGCTACCCCACCAGAGCCAAGTTGGTGAAAACACAGTTCTTGAACTGAAAGATAAAATTAGCAGCTCATTTGTCAGCTACTCTCCCTTTAGTAAGTCAATCTGGCACAACTGCTCTGCATTCGACTGATGGCAAATGCTTTTGGAGCTGTGCTTTAAGTCTGTCTGTTTTTCTCCAGCCCAAAAAACACCTCTGTCACATTTTTTATTTTCAAGAGCAAAGCAAATGAGAAGTTAAAATATATGCAGGTTGATGTGAGAACATGCTTTTTAGACTATGGGTAGACGGCAGCCAAGATAAAGTCAGCATTATAAAGAGAACCATAGACTTTGGGACAAAGGTTCAGGGCAAAATGTTTCACTGCCAACTCGTGGGAAACAGCGGTCAGATCCAGAAAACCAGCTGTTATTATCCTTGAAATTATAATAAGGGGCATATTCTGACCAGAATCTGAGGTCCCTGCATTGCTACACACTAAAACAATTCAGTGCTTTCATTCTGCTAGCTGAAAGTGGAAATTTGCTGTATTAGAGCCTGCTAACAAGATTGATACCCACTTAGTATTTCACATCTCACTTCTATTTTCTCAGTAATGTAGCCATTTGCCCCTCTGGCTTTAACAATCTTTCAGCCTAAAGCCAAATAGGCAATTTACTATGTTTTCAATGTATTTGTTTATTTTTATGCTGTAAGAATCCCTCTTAATCCTGTCACATTTACTCTAGAGCTTCCTTTGATTCGATGCCCACCGAAATACCAGGTGGAATAAAGGTCACCAACACTAATAAACTTCCCTGAAGCCAGACCACATGGTGTACCAGTGGACAGCTGTGTATCAGCACTGCCCTGAGACTGGTCTGGACTCCAGTGCCTCACTTCACATGATGAAATCAAGGAACCAGAGCAGCCCCTAAGTGAGAACATTGTAAATACACCTCAGAGCCAGGTGCTAATCAATAGAATCCCACAAACACAGCTGTCTGTATACTGCCCATTCCTCATTTACGGATGTGCATTTACAGCTAATGGCTTTTAACTCCTTTCATGCTAAAAAATCCAAGACAAGTCATAAGTCTGTCAACTGGGCAGCTACTCAGCAAGCTATTAATAAACTACTATAGGAACATCACATGAGTCACGCCTCTCAACCTTTCTGGTCCCTGTTACATCTTGATTCATTTACAAAGTCTGTGTGCTTCACCTCAAGCTCTAAAGTCAAATGACCACAGGGATTTGGGTTTTTTTTTGATATTCTACAGCACCTTCTTTGGTGGAGCTTGGCTCAGCAGGAGAAAAACATGGATATAAATAACTACAGCTTAACTGATACGACTCTCCTTTCACTTGTTTAGATCAATATTGCTACCACCTGGTGCCATCAACGGGTAAATGGAAAAAAACTGATAAAAGCTACATATATTTACTCTGTAAAATTCATACAAGGCATTCTGCACTAGCTCTTCAGGCTTTTATTAACAAGGAAGTTAAGGGGACCTTACACTACACATATGAACTGAGCATCCTGATGAATATTTTGTTCCAGAACCATCTTTAACCATAAATTACTTGAACCTTCCACGGGGCAGCTGCACGCCTCATGAGATTATGTGAATGCAAGAGCCTGGAGAAAAGATGCAGCAGGACAAAATGGCAATTCTTAGGTGACTTTGTTGCTGCTAAGGGCATCTGCTAGACCAGCTCAACATTGCATGGCACTGGAGCTCATGCTCAAATATTTTTTATTTGTCAGTCCAAGCATGTGGACCCTTCCCATTCCCAGTTTTCTAAGTTATGGTCTGGAGAGATGCCAGAAAACATACAGAGAGAAACAATGGCAGGGGCAAGAAAAAAACACTGAGGGGAAAAAAGGCAAACAGTCAAAGAAACATAAATTACATCTTATCACTTTCCAGGCAGCTGCTTGTCTCCCCTTTGCCCTCCCTACATTTGGGTTTATGTACCTGGTTCCTCCTGCCAATCCGATTTGGTGCAGGAGACTTTGAGGGGGATTTGACATTTTGAGAATTCCCGCCGTTTTCAGCAATCTTCCCCACATTCATCACTGCTGACATCATGGCGTCAATGGAGGACAAGTCTGCTCCGTCCAAACTGTTTGGGGAACTTGATGATACCTTATAGCTGTTTAAGCTTTCCAGCTGCTTCTCTGGAATTAAAAACAAAAACACACATAGGAGTTCCTAGGCTATCTTAAAAAAAACCCAAACAACCCACAGTATTTTCAGCTCCCTGTAGCTCACATCACACTCTGCTGGATCATCACGGAGCACAGGCAACAGGCCATAATAAGTGGAGTTCTTGTAACAGGACAATATTCTCATAATGGAATGCATAAGACAAAGTGAACATTTTTCCTCATAGGACATTCCCATTTTCTTCCTTTTCAACCTTACTTCAATATGGAGCTTATAGAGTGATTTACTTTATACTCTCTTGCTGTGAAATTTGTGGTATCTTGTGATCACCATGAACTAGTAGAGCAGTACTGATGAATTGCACTCTGGCAAGAACATTCAAGCAGGTATGTGTTTTAAACAGGACTGCACAATTAAGGCATTAGTAACACAGTGTAGGGTACTGGGTTCCCTTTTAAGCATGGTTTAAGCCAGCTTTGTACACAGAATAAGCTAAAGTAGCAAGAATCCAATGAAAACAAAACCCTGCATCCCCCATATTGCCTCTTTACTGCCACAGATGGCACATATGTGATTTTGGTATGCCAAGCCATACTAGTCCATGGAGAATATGTGTTACATACATGACTAATGTCACAGCTAAAGCTGTCGAGGTTCAAACTTCTCCATCACATGCTGTAAGCAGCCTAATACACCTAAAATCTCATCTCTGGTTTCTTAACATACAGACATGTCAAACACACAGGAAAGGCCTTCTATTTTCTTCTTTACAGGTTTGAAAAGGAAGAGGCTTTCAAATTAAACACTCCATTCCCCCACAAGAAGTTTCCCTAAGAAACAGGAAGACCCTGCAATTCTACTGCTCTGTCACCTCTGGTGGAAAAGCACAGAATCTTAATGTGTTGTGAGAAAGTCACTGCAATAGAAGAGTATGTGAGGGTGAACAAGGAGGAACACGTTTGTCTGTGAACATTTGATCTCTGCATAATACTGTCTTTGGAACATAAGTTTGAGGATTATAAACAGGTGGTTTTTTGAGGCTAAGTTATGTGGTGCCAAGTTACTGTGAGCCAAGAAAATCTTTGTTTGGAAGCCTGCAGTGGTAGCTGAGAATTTGTGTGCCCGTGCTTCTGTTCAACCTATTTTATACTTTTCAGACAGATAAAAGTTAGAGATGGGAAAAGAAATGTATGCACCAGTGCTTCTGCTCGATGTATTTTACACTCTTCACACAACAAGGTGTATGGATGGGTGAGAAATGTTTCTACATTCATAATCAATGCCCTAATTTATAGAGTCACAGAGCTAGTTGAACCAATTACCTTCATCTTTCTCCCCTGATTGACTGTGGCTCTCTTCAGGGTTGCTGGTCTCCTCACTTAGTGTAGCATGTACAGTTGCGTCTGGCTCTTCAGCCTCTTCTTCAGCAGCACCCTCTAGCACTACATGAGGGAGAAGGCAAAAAGAGAAAGGGAGTGAGCTTTTATGGAAGCCATTTTAGGAAAGTAAGACTACTGCCCTTTATTTTGAGGGCTCCCCTGACTACCAGATAGGTCTGATGACAGAAGCACTCCAGCAGTGCCAGTGCAGCCAAGCAGCCACTCTCATGAGTGCCCAGGCACTGAGCTGGGAGATGCTGCTGCTTCCACCAGTGGCAAAACCTGAGCAAATAAAGAAATCCCCACCAGCCTGGTCTGCAGCATTAAGGCAGCAAAAAATGGAGGAAGAGAGAGCAAGCTAGCCTATCACTGACAGTAGTGACATTTGATTGAGAAGTTGGAAGAATATTCTGCACCTAGAGAATTTAGGTGATTCAATTTCATACATACACTGCCCCCTTCTCTCTCCTTGGAAGACTAACATTTACTCCAATACATGAATTCATGGTGGCCACCTTCTTCCTTCTAGCAGTGGTAAAATTACTCCAGAGGTTTCTGGGACCATTTGGCACACTCCTCCCATCCACTGCCCAAGGTTCCCACACAAGCTGAAGACGTAAGTAACCACTGTATGTACCAAGAGAATTCTTCCACACCCCTTTCTGAAACCACAAACTTATCATGCTATCATTGGGGTTTAAGGAAGGGTGCCTGTTCTCTCTGGAGAATGACAGGGCAGTTAAACATCATTTTTAGAAGTGATGGAGAATGATCAACACATGAGAAACAGTTGTCTGCCCACAGCACTCATGGCTATAGCCCCTGGAAAAAGTTATTTGTAATCTAGAAAACTGCTGATAGGTTTTTAACAGAGAAATAAACCTTTATAACCTTAAAAGCAAAATGTTATTTCATTATGAAAACAAACACACCATGGACATTTCATAATCTCAGATTTACAAATCACAACCAGTAAGCCCAATACAGGTTTTCCTTTTATCAAGAGAACAGAGACAATTGCCTTCAAACCACAGTTAAGAGGGTTTCTTCCTTTAAAAAAATTACATTCTCAAGGATAACATGCAAATTAGTCATGCAACACATTTTCAAATGCTGTTTGAACATCATCAATCATTGAAAACAATCAATGACTGTGTTACCCCAACTGCCAACAATTTGGAGTGCCCAAGTACAGGCAGGCAAAAAGAAAGGGCCCACCTTGTGCCAAGTGGTTCCTCATTTCACACCATGCCAGACACAGCAGTGGATTCAACCTTCCTATCTTTAGCTGCCAACCTTCTAAGGAGTGCAGACAGATGCAGTCTAGAGACAAAACCTGGGACCTGACTAAGCCCAGGTAGTGTAAGGCTCAAGAAAACATCAACCTCTTAACAAACACTGCCCTCCATCTGCACCTTCAAAAGCAGAAAAACAGACTAACCTGAACAACTCAAAATAACTTCTCCCTAATTATTTTTGTACTTTTCTGTTAAGAAAATAGTAGTGATCCCTGTGACACAGGGATTTCTTGCTCCAAGGTGAGGCCAAGCTCCCATCCTTCTGTGTTTCCTCCAGTAATTATGGGAGCCACTTATTTGTCTGGCTTTGTTTTAACTGTTGTAACTGCTGTAGCTTTACTGTTATTTTGTTTGTCTTTAAAAAAGGTCCATCTCATTCAAGAGCAACATAATTATTTCTTTCCCCCCTGCCCCATCTTATTTCAATCACTTACATGGTAGCTGAGTTACTTTTGAATAGAATAAGCAATAGAATTATTTTCAGGACTGGCCTAAATCTAAAACTGCTTGCTCCACCAGCTTAGCACTACCAAAAATAAGGACCAGTTTGAACTATTTTGAAGTGTTTCTGTTAAAAAAGTAAGTGTTTTAGTCCTTAAAAAACCCCTAAACAAACAAAATACACAATTCCTTCCAAAATACACATATTCATTCCTCCTTCAGTCAATACCTAGCATATTAATGTCACCACTGATACATCCTGGAAGAAAATCTACTGTGTAACTGTGAAGACTCCTGTGTTTGCCAAGGTAACTTAAAGACAGCTTAGTTGCTTCCCAGAGAACTACAGTCAGAATTTCTAGTGTTGCTTTTAGCAACATCAAAAATGGGAAATGCACTTTCCAGAAAGAGCCTGCAGAACAGGCAGGCATATATGTACATTAAAAAACCCTACCTACTGTTTCATACAAACCTGCTACCTTGCTCTCTGTTTTTTTCACAAGGAAAACTACGTATTATACTATTACAGCCTTTCATGGTTTCTGAGCCAACATTCTTCTTTTCTGAACCCAAATATTTTCCTCCAAAGGCAAGCAAATATATGTAGTCAGAGATCTTGCCCTTAAAACCATTTTCTGCATATTAAAAATTTCCAATTTCTAAAGGAGTTTAGAGATTGCAACTGAACTGCTCTGCATGCTTTAATCTACGTATGTATTTTCCACTCTCCTGCATGAAACAAAAATGCACCACTGAAACAAAGACAACTGCATGAGCAGCACACACCAATTTCAGAAGCATAACTTTCTATTTGCAATAGGATATAGAAACAATAAGAATGCTGGGCCAAATCACTCCTTCCTGTGGGAAAACCCGTGGCAGAGTGCCTTCAGGCAGGAACACACTGAGAGATTTCTCTCTATGCCATACTGCCTTCAGGACTGTAAACTCTCCCAGCTCACACCAAATGCCCCGGCGTGGAGGTTGTGCTGACAGAGCCTCCTTCCTCCCTCTCCCCAAAAGAAAACAAAGACCTCCAGGAAAAAGGATAAACAGGAAATAAGCTGAGAAACAGTGCAGCCTCAGGTTACATTCAACATCGGACCAAAGCCTCTAGGAAACAGGGAAGTGGTCACAAGCATTCAAGCCATCTTCTACTTTGAAGAAACCCCCCAGTGTCACATTCATCCTGTGTGAAAAGGAGGAAAAGCAGAGAGCAAGTGACTAAGCAAGAGTGCTGACAAATGGTAGGGGGGACAGGACCAAACAAGACAATGCAGCCCTCTCTGCACAGCCACACCAAGAGACCTGTCTTTTCTGCTGGAACGTGTTCCTTCCACTTGATGAGGTTGCTGACAACTTGAAACTGGGGCAACTTCCATCCCACAGAGAGCCCTGAAGGGCCTACAGCTCCTGCTTCTGACAGTGGTTGGCCCCTGATGCCCCACACAGCCAGCTAATGGCAGAGAAACTGCAAAAGCAGAGCTTACAAAAAAAAAAAAAAAATCCACCACCTTGTTGCTTCCCATTCAGTCTGTACAGGAAGACACTTGCTAGACCTATTTCCTCCTCTGGGATAAAGTGTGACTCCACTGTATGTTAAAGCTGAACCGATCAACAGTTACTCCCCCCGCTTTGCTTATGTGTATTTATTTGGGGTTTTTTGTTTGTTTGTTTTAAGACAACTCTAAACAGCTACAGCTGTCTCGCCTTCTGGCGAAGAGCATCACGCATGAAGCAAAAAGGAGAACACAGGCCACAGGAGAAGGAAGAAGAAAGGAGAAAAAATGATGAGTCTTCAGAGTCACAGTCACTTGACTTGCAACTGAGAGGCAGCTACACAAGCACAGAGCAGCACGTCCTGGCCCCTGGGAGCTGGTACAAGTCTCTGTTCCAGATTGCTCCACTGTCTGTGCACATGAGCTCTCCCTTTGGAATAGATAGGAAGAAACGCACAATGCAGGCAAGAAGGGGGAAAACCTGGTACACACAGCACAAAGCTGCTTATTGTTCTGCCTTCCGAAAAAAATCCACATTAATGTTAAAAGTAGAAGCCATGCACTAATTGGGCCAGGGAAAAATTAACACTCTTGGCCAAATAGTTTTATTGGTTTCATTAATGTAGTATTTAGTAAAGAACACAGTGGGGGAGAAGAAACAGGGAAAAGAAATGACAGGTTTAGCAATGTGCAGCCCCCCCTGCCATGCATTTCAAACCACTTTTTCCCATGAGGTCCAAACAGGAATCCTGAGCCTTCTTCACCATTTCCATCTTAGCAACACTATTAGCTTAGTCAAGGCTTTCCCACTGTTTTTTGTTCTAAGTGGCATGAAAAAACCCCAAGGATCATTTAAATGAAGGCCAGACCTGCTAGTATACAAATTTAGACAAGAACAGAACTTCAAAGAGAGATATATCGCATTTGAATAAACAAAGTTTACTGTTTACCCTTGAGATTATAATACCTAGGAATCGCAACACTGCACTCCAAACTGCTTCTGATGCACTGGTCTCCTACTAAGCTTCCACCAGAGGAGAGGATTTCACTCCCAGAGCACAAACGCTGCCAAGCACAAATGGTCACTCCCACCCCAAAAGTGATGCGCGCTATCACCCACTCTACCTTTTGAACATAACTTTCGGTCAAAGCTGGTAGGAAGGAAAAAGGGTGAAAAGGCATCGTGTGGGAAGAAAAAAGAGCTAACACTATTCAAAGCACTGCCTCAAGGCAAAGGAAAACCAAATGAACAAAGTTTTCCCAACTGACCTTTTTTAATACCAACTCTGCCCTTGCTACTAAAGTGCTGGTGCTGACTCTGCACCCCCAGCAGTAGAAAATTACACTGGGAGCGTCACCTCACCGTCACCACTGCTGGAGCACCACTACAGGGCAGCCCATGGGAAAAGGAAGACAAGCACAGAAAGGAAGAGAGTGGCACCAGAATATCTGGGGGCTGCTCTTTCACTTAACAGTAAAAACTAAGAGTGTTACCCCAAAGCTTTTGAACTTGCTCCTGTAAGTAACATTTTCCTCTACAAAAAAACCCAAAACCAACAACCAAAAGGAGTAACATGTATTGAAGTGTACTCTCTGAGCATCAAAGAAGACAGAGTCTTTCTATAAACTCTGAGCTGTTAGTGAAACAATCATTTTACCTGTGTTAGTGCAGGTACAATACTTTGCCTCTTGAAATAACCATGTGAGTCTACAACATCCATACGTCTAACTTGTACACAGACAGATACACCCAGACATGGAATAAACAAGTGAACCACATGCTCATGGACATGCCTTAAAACTGAGTTCTGGATGATCTTCTGGTGGGAGCGGGACAGGGGAAGAAGCGCTAAACAAGAACAAGATGATCCCAGACTATTTCCAGACTATTTTGCATGCTGTTGCTATAACACCTAACAGTTAGGCTAAATTTTAAATATTCAAACATATTTACTCCTCCTGCTTTATTTCCTTGCAAGCACGATGGGATATATGTAGTTCTTATGTAGCTTTTGAAAATCCCTTTTTGGTGACTTATGGACTAGTAATGCTCCTCAGGACTTTGGCTCAGATGACCAGAAGCTTCTCTCCAAAAAGTATAGCAGATTTTGAACTTAGCTAATGCCTCTAGTGAACAACACTGAATCACCACGATACTCTGGCATTACATTGGTGCAATACACTGGAAACAAGGAACTTGTACTAATATAACAATGAGACACTATACTGGCAAAGCAGGGGTTTCCTGGGTAAAATTCACCTTTATGGTCCAACTGGTTTGCAGCAATGCATACAGCTACCAGGCAGCCTTAATACAAAATGAATTCATGCCCATTCTTTTGGCCCTGTGCTCCATTTGCTAACTTGAAGCCATGTCTGCACCTTTTGCAAGCGCTGCGTGCTGTAGGAACAGCCCTCACACAGGAGCCTGTGGTTGTGCTAGGCCAGAAAAGAGAACTCAGGCAAACGCTGCTCCTGTACCAAGAGCGAAGCGAAAGCGAAACCTGACGGCCCCCTGGCTCCCAACAGGAAAGCCCAGCACACTTGGTAATCACCTCACAGAGTTTGATCTGAACCTGCACCGAGTTCCTGACCAGCACTGCTCTCTTTGGGGACAACAGTGCCACACAGAACACACAGCACTGCAAGAACTGCAATAACCTATGGCTGCACTTAGGATCAGCAGCTGATGAATTTTGAGACTTTTCTAATATCTTAGCACTCTTTCCCCTGACCAAAGACAGATCTGTGAGCTGCTCCTCATTTCTGCTGTTTGTATCAATGTATTGGTGAGTACCTGGCCCTCCAGGAAGCCTTTGTCACAAAACTGCATCTAGCTTCAAGAGTTTGCTCAAGCAAAAAGGATACTGAGATTTAAAGACAGCTTAATAAGCCTGGGACCATGAACCCCACATTTAGGCAACAAAAAAAGTCAGGGCCACAGGAGAGCAAAAGAAGTGGCTCTAAGCAGACATCCATCCATTCCTTCCCTTCCCATGTTGACAACTGCAAACACTCCTCCATCCTCATCCTTGCCTGCCTGCACAGCTGTGAGGAGGCCAGTGGGAAGGGAGTCTGGCTTCCCCCAGGCACTGGGAATCATGGCAATGTAGGGGGAACACGGAACAAGACAGGCCTTGGGCTTCACCCAGCACATCCCCTCCCCTGCGCCCTCCCCACTGGCTGAGGAAGGACACAAAAGCAATACTGTCTGTCCTTATAAGCTCTGCTTTGCATGTGTTCAGGGAGTGGGGACAGCTGTGCGGACGGCTCGCAGAGTTCCAGGAAGTCAATGTGTGTCTTGGCTTTAACTCCAGTTTATTTGCCTTAGCTGAAGTGGCGACACGAGAAAGTCCCTTTGAGTCTCCCGTGAGCTGGCACTGGCTGTAGCAGGGCAACACTCCTTGGGACATGGCCTGGGGTCCCTCCCCACACTACCAATCTTCCCTAGTCCGGCTGCTGCATCCTTCACTCGGGCCAGGGCTGGCTTACATCCCACTAGGCAAGGGGACAGCCTTGGAAGATGGTGTGGGAGAGGGTGGGACTCCAAAGCAGAGCCAGGGACTGGAGGGAGTGGGCCCTGAAGGCGGGATGGAAGTGTCTTGCAAAGGCAGGACAGGTCAGGCAAGTGGCATCACATTGCCTGCCAAAACCACTGCCCACACACCCTGAAGGAGCCCAGGGCGAGGCAAGAGAGCAGAAGGGCAGGGGGAAGTTGAAGCAAGGACAAGTGGGCAACCCCACCGTGGCCTGTGCCCATGCCCAAAAGGTCGAGGAAAGGGAGATGCACCTGTCTGAGGGGAGCAATCCTAGGGAAGCACAGCCCTGGGAGACAAAACCTCATTGCCTGCTGCTGCTGCCATCTCAGACAAGCAAGAGGGGATGGCAAAATGAGGAAACAATCAAAATGTAGCTTTGTGAGTTTGTTGCTTGGGGGATTTCTTCCTTTTCATGCTACCCTGACAAACCCACTTGATCTAAAATCCTGGAAGGGACATGGAGGGAGCTATAGGTTAATGTCCCATCACCTGTGTGCCTAAGCAAGTACTGTGCTGAGGAAATGAGATACTTGTCTGAGAGCCCAATGGGTGAGCTAGATGCACTGCACTAGGGAGAGTCAGATGGAAAGCACTTCTGAGTGACAGAGAGGAAAAGAGAACCCCCCCCCCCCTTTAAATACTCCGAGTCACAGCACCCCTCTCTCTGCCTGAGGAGAGGCTGCAGGCACGCAGGGCGGGCGAAGCGGGACTGAGCTCAGCTGGGTAGCTGTGACGGAGATGCTGACATCCCCGACAATATATGGCCAGCCTAAACCACAGGATATCTTGTCCTTTTAAGGTGGGCCAAGAGCAAGCATCTGTGCAGCAGCAGCAGCACAGCCCCAGCCTGCCATCAATAGCCCCTGGTGTCACTGAAAAAACAGGGGCTCCTGTGCCACACCAACTGGCTGTGCAGATGCCTGGGCACCCACCCCGAGAGGAGACAATCCGTCTGGTTGTTCCTCTGCTCAGCATCACGGAAACAAGCAGGCACATTAGTAAGGAGAGGAAGAAAGCCACGAAACCATGCGGCCGGGCTGCTCCCTGGCAATTGGTGCCTGCAGCTGTTGGGGAGGGAGGCCGGGAGGGAGGGAGGGAGGGAGGCCGGAGGGGAGGGAGGGAGGGAGGGAGAGCCTGTCCCTGTCCCCATCTCGGTCCCTCACCCTGATGGCCAGCAGCTCAGCCAAGGGCAGCTTCAGAGCCAGCACTCCAAGTGAAGGTTTAAAGCAAATCTCGGGAGGGAGAAACAAGCAAACATTTGACCCCCTCACACTTGCTCTTCACTTATAGCCAGAGCCACGGTGTGTGTGCAGGACGGGTTCAGCAGGGATTACAGAGGCAGGATGAATCACACTGAGGAAGACATAGAAAATCTCCTGTGCTAGTGCCCTGCTTCTTGTGCGCTGCTCTGGTTGCAATTCTCTTCCTCCAAGATAAGTATTTGAAGAGTTTCACAGAGGAACTGAATGCAGAGGCAATTTTACAAAAATCATTCTGAAAATAGGATAAGCTAGAGACCAGGAAAAAACTCCTCTTGGAGTAGCTATGTCCCACATGGTGTTTCACCACTCTAACTGCATCCATATGCTAGCAAACACAGGCAAGCCCAAGGGGAAAAGCATCAGTTTGCTTCTTGCAGAGCTCCCAACTCATCCTTTGCAGCCCAGCCACACTGTCTTTGCAGGAGATGCCAGCACACTCTCTGCTTGGAGCACTGTACCAGGCAGCTTGCCAAAACATTTTGTGCTTCACAAGATAACACAGCAAAATGAGAAAAGAAAAAGTAGAAATTACAGAGATTTAAACCCATTTCCTGGTGGTAGTGTTGTGAACCACCAAGATTTTATCATGAGCCTGTAAAATCTGATGGTGCTACATTACTGCACAAAATCTCAAATTTTTAAAGTAAAAATTCTAGTTTTTTGATTTTTGGAAAAAGGATAAACACATTACATGCTCAGCAAAATACAAAAAGCAAACTGAAGTGAACAGATTAATTTTAAAGCCTCAAGCTTTCAGAAAACCATGATCTCAAATGCTCAACCTGTAATTTTTTAACATACGGGGATAGCAACACAGTGTCCCCTCTCTACCCAGTACATTTTGTACTCTGGAAAATATACCTTCTAAAACTAAAATGACCCTTTAAAAGAGAGAAAAAAATTGCAGTATCTCAGCATGTTTTTAACATTTTATTTAAAAGCCAACACAGCTGCACTTTAATGTTACTTAAAGATGGAAACCTACATCAAATTACCAAACTTGTTTTAAGCAGACTCAACATGCAAATATTTTGAAGATAGAATGATTCAAGAGTTCGAAGCTCTTCTCACTGCTCTTTTCCAGGGAGCATGACTTGCTGACAGGATTAACTACTGCCAGGCTCACGAAGCTGGGAGACAGCTGCCACATGGCAGCCATTTATTACAAAGCTCCACTCCTCTTAAGTTAGGAAAGAGGCAGACCGTTTCATCTGTGTTATCAGCAGGGTTCCTCTGCCCCACAGGCTTTAGTGACTAGGCTTTTTCTAAACAAACACCTCCTTTTCTCCCCCACCTTGTTAACATCATATCTTCCTGTATTCTGTTTCTGGTCAGCACAGAAACTATTCCTCCTATCACATCCTCCAAGTAACAACAGCAACAACAACAACCTATAACCAAGGTAATTTTAAAAGTTCAGAAACACAAATCCTATCCCTACCCCCTTCCCCTGAAACACATTTTTAAATTAGGGAGTTTTAGCTTGAGCTTGTCAGAGGGGAAAGCACAGCCCACAGGGAGGAGAGAGAGAGAGATGCTGGAGCAAAGAGAAGCATTCTGCACAGCCCTCCCTCTCCCACCCATGCTAGGAGGCACTTGTAATGTCAGCCTCCAGCTGAAATATCCCAAGGGCCTACCCAGCTTTTCATGAGCAAGATAACTGGTAGCACTCCTTCTGAGATTGTATCTCCACACCAAGCAGACTCTGCAGGACCACAAGCCAAAGCCAACATCTGCCCCCCACCATAAGAGGCACAAGCAGATCTCAAGCAAACCAACTCCTACACTGTGCTAAGGACCAGGAACAGATAGAAACCAGCTACATAATCTCCATGTGATATTAAGCACAGACAACCATCAGCTGACATTATCCTGATACCGAGAGCCAGAATTAAAAGATACAAACTAGAGGTTTTAATTTTACAGGGGGTTATTCTAGATATGTATTTGCCACAGATGCTAAAGCACCAAAGATCACTCAGACTGAGGTTTATTGCTCTGTGCAGGTGAGGGAGAAATCCAGCCTTCAGAAAAATAGCTCTCTCCCACCACCTATGAACAAGGTGCCACAAGTTTTGTGAGCACACCCATGGGCTTACACCCGCTGGCCAGTAGCCTTTGGGCTTGTTTACAGAGCTCTAAATTCTGAAATACAAGGTTTCTTTCTTGGTTTAGTTAGGTAAATTAATTACAGCAATAGATAGTGCTGGCAAGACTCTCCAAGTTGAGATTCACACAGGAAAGCCACTTAACAAATTTTAAACAGCAGAGCTACTTGCCAGTGGTACTCTTCAGTATGAGTTTTCTTTCTATTTTGAAGTAGATGCAGTGCAAATAACCTGTGGGAGGTGCTTCCAGCACACTGACAAAATGAAACAGCATCTGTTCATCAAAATGAATGTGCAACACACATGAAAAAAAGGGCATAGGGATCTTGTTCATCAATTTCTTATGGAATTCAGAAGTCACTCAGCTTTATCAGAGAGTACAAGAAGCCTTCTCAGGAACAATATATCCCTATCTGATCTGAAAAAATATGTCTTTTCAAAACAAGAACTGCACACACACACACATGCAAATCCCCCTTCATCCACAACCACATCCAGCTGCTGACCTCCCGAGTTCCTTGTACTATGGTCAATGCTCTGGGACTTTAAAAGCCTAGCAGGCATTTCTAAAGGATTTCACAAAGTACACTGGCCTGGCCTTGTAAAAGCTCATGAGGAATCCATGAAGGTCATCGTGCAGCTTAGACAGTCTGCAAACAGCATAATCCACGTGCTGGTGAGGTAAGAAATGACCAAAGTCGGGCAGATAGGCCTGAAGACTTCTGCAAGGAATGTTTCCTCCAACAATGCTGTAAACCCTGGAGGAAATGCCTGCTGATCTTCAAAGCCCTTCAGTAGGAACAGCTTTAAGTTTCCTGAACATGAGCATTCTGGTTGCAAGGCCGCAATCCTCTTAGGCATACAGAGAAAAACATAAAACCAAAGGAAATAAAAAAAAAAATTAAAATCCACTAAGGTTAATAACTGCAAATAAGCAGCAGGACTGACCCTCTACTTTGCAACGAGCTGTCGGATCCATCCAGCAAAGTTTTGATGTTCCTCGGCACAAGAGCCACACGGATCAAGCAGCAGCTCACAATCTCTGCAGCTTTCCTCTTTCTACTCCAGGCAGTCCTCCACACGTGCAGACTCCTGGACAGCAATACTCAGTTGTTCGGACTACGAGGGGATGCTACAGCTGTGGCTGCGGCGCAAGGTGTCCACCGTAACTATATCAAGGCCCCTGCAGTGTGCTGCACTGCCAGCAGAATTTTAGGTACAGCCTTCAGTTGCCTGACGGGTTTCACAGGCGACCATGAGTAAAGGGGAGTCTGGACACCTGCACACTGCAAAGAATTGCAGGAAGTTTATTTCAGGAACGCTGGGGAAAAAAAAAAGAACAGACAAAATTGTGAACAGGTTTCTTCAGTAAGTGAAGTTTCAAGTTGCTATTCCTCCAGCCAAAAACGTCTGCTGCTAGTCCAAAACCACCCTCTCCTTCCAAAAATCCAATTCTACTGCTAGTGCTTCACACTCTTCCATGAAACAGATGATACAGACAATTCTTGAAACAATTCACATATGAAAAGGGAAATTAATTTCATTCTTCTGACTCCATTGATAAATATTTAACAAAAGTATTAGCCTGAAACAAGCTCGTATGAACTACATATAGGTTCAATTCAATTCTGGGTAAAGTGGTAGTTGCACACAGAGAAAAATGAACAAACAGCAACAAAAGTGATCAAGTGGCCTCTGCACCCACCCCGATTTCTGCAGGAGGACAGCAAGAGTCTGCCAGTGGAAACTTGACTAATCACTTTCAAATATGCACATATAGCAAAGCAACACTGAAGTATCATCATCAGACCTATGATACTGAAAGTCACACTTCTTTTGAGGAGTGATGCTTCCACATTTACATTTTCTCAGGCATATAAACATACACCCCCACACAGCCACCTTCTTTTAATTCTAAGCATGAAATTGCCTTCCTTTAAAGTTTTAAGCCAGTATACACTACAACAATATTTTTATTTACATCGATCTTGCTAAGGCCACTTAGAATATACAACCAGAAGTAAAGAAAACCTTGAAGTATTTTAAAAGAACCACAAAATTTTAAGAAATCCTGATATTATTAATTGATTACGTTATAACTCTTCCAAGGAACAAACTGTTATTTCTACCCAACTGACAGATTCAATCCTCCAAATTTCACACAAAAATCGTGTTCATTCAGGGCAAAAGTAAATGACAAAGAAACCTCAACACGAGAACTCATATTTTCACTCAGATGCTAAATAGCAGGAGCTGTTTTCCACTTCCAGTTCAAACACTATTGTTTTGTAGCAAGTTTTCTATGTCTCATGGAACTCAACCATTCAATACAAAAAGATACAAGAGAAGAATTCAGGCAATCAGTAGCTACCTCAACCTGTACAGCAGACAAGCATGTATTATGAATGAGTTAAAACAGGAAACTGAAAGGAGAATGCAAGCAAAACCACTAGTTAAATGAATTATTTTTTACTGTAAGGTAAAAACTTTTCCTAATCTACCCACTCATTTCACACACAGTAATATGCAACTATCATTCTACCAAAAATTAGAAGAGAATTACCACCAGATTTGTTTCATTCATTTCTTCGTGTGAACTTCAAATGGGGTTTCTGAAGCTAGAAGATTTTGCCATCCCTATCTAGTAAGAGCTGAAGGCAGAAACTGGCCCTTTCCTTATCTCTTAGGGTCTGGCATGCCATGGGGGCTATAAAGGTAGGCACTTTCATAAGCAGAAACATGTTCAGTGTTTTCACACCAAACTTGAAACAATATTCAATATAAATTTGACATAAAAAAATATGAGAGCTTACAGGTTCAAAAGAGTCTCAGTAAATACACCCTTTAAACTTCCTAAAATCTCCAAACCTGGACAATTTCTGATGTAACAAGGTCTTTAAAACAGCAGTAAGCAAGCTCCCTGAAGGGTGGGGTAATTGGGAGGGTTATCACACCTCTGGGGAAGTCACAGGCTCTATCTTGGCAGTGTTTCATCCCTTCATATACCCAGGGGACTGATTAGTTCATGATAAGCAATTAGGCACCCCAGGGAGGACGGTTAACTGTCTTACCAAAACAAAAAGGCTGCACAAATGTAAGTCTCATTAGATTAAAGAAACACTATCTGCAGAACAGCAAATTTGTGTTTATTCCCTTCTACTGGAACTTGCAAGTACTACATTTTGCCTACATATGGCACACACAGATATCAGAAATCCCAAATTTGAGCACGTACTTGATGCTAAATTGGTAACAAATGCTCTGAAGCATTTTCTTTCCCAAGACACTAGTGCTGTGATGCAGGAAAAAAGGAGGAGGGATGGAGGGGAGGAATACAGTAAATACTGATTAGAAGATTTGAACTAGCAATCTCATTCAATTAAATTCTCTTCCTCATTGTTAAAATAGTTCCTAACCAAGGATGAGCTGCAGAAAGCGGGTCCTGGAAAGGCTATACATGGCTGAATGCTGATTGAAATTTAGAATGAGACCCCAAGTCAGCAGCAGACCCACCATTACATGCCTTGCTCCTAAAAAAACGTCTGGGAAGCTCCTGCCTGCTGTGGGGCTTGTGGTGAGGCACCTACACATATCACAGTCCTACCCATGTTAAATCTTTATCTCTGATGAAGCAGAGGGACAAATTCATCTTTTGCCAACTGATGTAAAAGCTCCAACACATCCCAATAGGGCTGTTCCTGACTTACATCAGGCTCAATGTATTTCAAAGTACTTCGATGGCTTAAAATATGAAGGAATGCTTTTCAATTAGGCGACCCCCTGTCCTTTTCTGTTCTTTTATCTTTTTTTAACAGTTTGCCATCCAGTGATAGGAGGGAACCCCAGCTGCATAGCCTGAGCTTTTATCTTCTGCTGACCATGCAACAACACAAAGCTCAGTGCTGGATTTCCTGCTGCTTGCCGAAAGGGGCTGTTCAGCTTGTTTAAATATTACTTGCCTTGGGAGCCTTGGAGTTGTGCCCAAGCACTGTACTGTATCTTCCCAGCATCCATTTCAGCATGTACTTTAAAGGTCTTCAGGTTCCATGTACTATGCTCCCTCTCTGCTACGGGAGGAGTCTCCTGACTCCAGAAAAGAAAAGAAGCCCCATTCAACTCCTCCCTCTCTCCCCATTTTCCTCACTAATCCCTCTGCCTCATTCCATTACGCAGGTAACAGAAGTCCATGTACATCCCGAAAGCATGCAAACACATTTAGTCCTGTAAACTGAACCAACAGCAACCAAGGTAAAAGACATTTTGGTACAAAAGGCTGCAGCTAGGAAGAAATCAGATGCCATGTATCCTGTACAGCAAGCTACCAGTGTGCAGTGAGCAAGCAACCAAGAAAGTACAGCAGCAAAAGTGGATTGAGTACAGCAGCCTCCTGCCATACTAAATTTATAGTCTCCACTGTGGATTTTAGAAAAAAAAGAATCTTTAAACACAACCTTCTCTGAATTTGCAAACTTAACATTAAGGCACTTTCCTTTTCCATCCAGAGCAGTGATGAAAAAACCCCACGGTTTTCACAAAACCAGAAAGGATATTCCAGCCTACAGGAATTCTTTCAGAAGCCCTCCTTTGCACAGTTACCGTGCCAACGGGAGGCTGAAGTCTGGCTACAAGGTCAGGAGGAGATAACCTTGGCCAATAGAAATTATTTGCATCAGCCCAAAGGCAGCACCAGGCCACCCATTAAGCAGCCCAGCAGGCCTCACTGTTAACCTGTGAGCAGCCAGAAACAGCTGATTGGAATGGTGAAGCAGGAGGTAAAAATCCAGATTCACAATCTATCCATGAGAGCTGTGGACACAGCCATTCAAATCAGGAAAACTTCAGTAAATACTGACTGTGAGAACTGTTCTGTAAGAAGATGTCTTTCACTTTCCATGGCAGCTGGGATGCAGAAATACATGTACCCCCACAAGCTGATGCAGGATTGCAGGAAACTCAAGGCTAGAAGTGAAAACCTGCTTTTAGTCCGTTCTGCTTTGCCTCAGCCTGCAGTGTACAGACTGATTTAACCTGATGTAAGCCACAGCTGTCATTCAGAAGGACAGACTGCCAGTCCTCACTTTACCCCACAGCTCTGGCCACGTGTTCTCCCTCCGGCCTCATGCCAGTTCTAGAGTTTGAACAACCACATCCAGGATCACGGAACAGATCTGAATTGAGATTTGTGTTTGTTTGTGTTTGGTTTTTGTTTGTACTTAAAAATGCACATACATACAGTTTCATCAACAGCCTTCACACATGGGAGCTGAGACATAGTCAAATTACACCCTCTATTTGAGTGAGAGATGAGAGACCTGAGCAAGAATGTTGTCGGTAACTCTACTCCTGCGGTGCTGCAGTACCAGGGAAAGATGAAAAGATGTAGTGGAATGAACCCACAACCAGCTCCATCTCCAGACTCCCTCCTCCCGCTCCCCCCTCGCTCCCTGGTCTCCAACTCAGAGCTCACTTGCAGCATCTCTGCCATAAAAACATCTAAAAATACACCTAAGTTCAGTTTTCTGATTAATGCCAGTGAAAATAAGTTCACAATAAAATAAACTACCACAATTAAAATGTCTCCACCAGACCTCTCCCATGGCATCCCTGGATGAGGAGAGTAAGAAAGCAAGAGCAGTCTTAGGCAATGAGCTAGTACTTTTCTGCTTACCTATCCAATTTTTCCTACATCAAGAACTGGGTGTAACTTTTGCACAGTGCTAAGCACAAAACAAACACAACTCGAAAATATCCACCTCCCTTCCCGCACATGGCTGAACTAAGCCTAATTTTAAACACGTTTGTTTGTTTGTAAACTTTTGTCAATGACCCTTTCCCCATGTACAAAGACAAAAATTACCCCCTCCAATACCACTCATGCTTCATTAAATCACATCAATAACAATGCTGAAACAGCCTGCCACCGTGTGCCACATGTACCAACCACAGCTCCAGAGCCACCAGCAAGTAGGGCAAGCAGCTCACCTGGAGTCCCCAGATACTTTTGAAACAATATTTACAAACCTTGGGCCTTTGGATTTAACATACAGCACAGTGGGAATGGTACACATGCTTCCACAGGGGCAGCTCACCTCCTAGAGAGATTGGTGTTTACTGCAAAATGCATCACCTTAAGGGGATAGGATGGGACAGAAGTGGAGAAAAGAAACCAAAGCTGCAGAGGGACAGGACGTGTTGCCCTGAGCATGTCCTCAGGCACTGCAGGCTCACATTGCTGGCACCATCTGATCTCTCAAAGCTAAACATGGAATGTAGGTAGCAAGTCATAACGCTGTGCAGGCCTGGAGACGTGACCCATCAGCTGTTTCTGCATT